>NC_138532.1:7907924-9206440 GCF_964234715.1 Podarcis melisellensis
TCTGATTTATTATCTTCATTATTATATTCTGCTTTTTTCTACAAATATCATATTTTTCCTCTTATTGATTATTTCCTATCCATAAAGTTGTGAGTGTTTATTTAAAACCTGCCATCAGGTCAATATTCTTTCTTTGTTTCTGCAAGTATAATATAAAAGGTTCCCACTCTTTTTCAAAATCCCTATTGTCCTTTTCCCGAAGTCTGTCTGTCAGCTTTGCCAACTCCGCATAGTTCATCAGTTTTTCTTGCCATTGTTCTTTTGTTGGAATTTCTCCAGTCTTCCAGTTCTGTGCTATCAATATTCTTGCCGCTGTCGTATCATACATAAATAGTGTCTTTTTTTCTCTTTCGGCAGGTCTTGTCCAAAAATACCCAACAGGAAGGCTTCTGGCTGCTTAACAAATGTTATTTTAAACATTTTTTTAATTCATTATATATCATTTCCTAATATACCTTAACACTTTTACAGTCCCACCACATATGATAAAAGGTCCCTTCAACCTCTTTACACCTCCAACGCTCCCTCTTTTCATTTTTATATATTTAGGCCAATTTCACCGGTGAGATATACCATCTATACATCATCTTCATATAATTCTCTTTTAACAATATACAATCCGTAAATTTTAAATTTACTTTCCAAAGTTTTATCCAATCTTCGAATTGTACATTGTGGCCTATATCTTACACCCATTTAATCATAACTGATTTTACTTCCTCATCTTTCGTTTCCCATTCCAATAGGATATTGTACATCTTTTTTAATAATTTTAAATTCTCTTCTATTACTTCCTTTTGGAATTTAGAAAGCCTTTCTTATGGTCCTCTTTGAAAATATCTTTTAGCTGCCTATGGTACAACCAACTTTGAAGATGTTCCTTTATTTCATCATATTCTTTCAATTTTAATTTCGCTTCCTGTTCTACTAACAATTCTCTTATATGTCAGCCATTCTCCCTCCCCCCCCCCCGTGTTTTTAATGACAATGCCTCAATAGGTGATAACCACCAAGGTGTCTTAGGTTCTAATAGGCCTTTATATTTGTCCCACACCTTGAACAACACTCTCCTTATTATATGATTGTGGAATCCTGTAAGGATTTTTGTTTTTCCGTACAATAGATAGGTATGCCACCCAAACCTGTTGTCATGTCCTTCCAAGTCTGTTATCTCTTCTTTGTCAAGTTTGATCCAATCTCAGATTCATATTAGGGTTGCAGCTTCGTAATACAGTTTTAAATCTGGAAGTAAGAAACCACCTCTCTCTTTCACAACTATAAGGATCTTATTTTTTATCCTCTGTTTTTATTTTACTGAGGATAAAATATCGGTTTTTAACTTTCCCTCCCCACCCCCAATAATTTTATTTTTTTATTCTTTTTGTAAACTGCTTTGGGGTTTTGTTACAATCAAGCAATATCTGAATGTTGTGAAGTGAACTGCTCCCATCCATTCTTCCCAGAAATGTTGTGGTCTACGAGCCACAGTTTGTGAACCTCTGCTCTAAAACAATGCATAACTTTGGATCTGGGCCAGAATAAAAAGAGCAAAAGGTTGTCTCCAACTAAGTTCTACTTGGAGTGTTAGGATACAATACTGTTGTAAATGGTGCAGATGGTGCCTGATTCACAGCAGGAAAAGTGTATATATAGGATCACAGCCCTCATCTTGTGTTTAAAGGTAAAGGTAAAGATACCCCTGCCCGTACGGGCCAGTCTTGACAGACTCTGGGGTCGTGCGCCCATCTCACTCAAGAGGCCAGGGGCCAGCGCTGTCCGGAGACACTTCCGGGTCACGTGGCCAGCATGACATCGCTGCTCTGGCGAGCCAGAGCAGCGCACGGAAACGCAGTTTACCTTCCCGCCAGAGCGGTACCTATTTATCTACTTGCACTTTGACGTGCTTTCGAACTGCTAGGTTGGCAGGCGCTGGGACCGAGCAGCAGGAGCGCACCCCGCCGCAGGGATTCGAACCGCCGACCTTTCGATCGGCAAGTCCTAGGCGCTGAGGCTTTAACCCACTTGTGTTTACATTCTATTAATTTCAATAGGACTTTGGCCTGCGTAACTTTTTCTGATTGCCATGTCACTTCTGAATTCTGTATGCAGCACAGACAACTCCTGGGGCAAAGTGATCCTTAAATAGCAACTGTTATATTTTTCATGCCAAATTCACCATCTCACCACTCATGACTATTTTCTTTTTACTATTTTGCAGGAAGAAAATGTTCCAGAAGAATAGCAAAGAAGAAGAGGAGGAGGAGAAAGAAAGTCTATTTAATTGAAAATGACTCCTTTAAGAATTTTATGTCAAGCTTATGAATATGTTGTTATTATGAATATAATGGGGCATCCTTGGCAAAGAAAGAAAGAAAGAAAGAAAGAAAGAAAGAAAGAAAGAAAGAAAGAAAGAAAGAAAGAAAGAAAGAAAGAAAGAAAGAAATGATATGTTGTTGCTCGGAAATTTAAAAACAAATAAATAGAGGAGTTTATTCCATTCTGAGTAGACTCACTGAAATCAATGGGCCTAAATTTATAATGTGCATTCCTTTCACTGGCTTGTATTCAAAGTAGTGCTGAGTAACACATCCTGTTAGAGCAAGGATTTTCATTTGGGCAATGAGACTTGCCTTTCCCACTCGCTGTGTCTCCTAAATCCATTCTAAGATATCTCCAAACCTTCTGGAGCCAATTTTGAGGCGGGCAGGTGGAAGAGAGGAGGGAGGTCCCATTAGTCTATAGATTCAAATGACAATATGTGAACTGTGTATTTAAACACAGAAGTGAGAATGGGGGCATTTGGTATAGCAGGGTTGGGGAATCTCAGGTTCAGGCCTATCAAGTCTTTGGGATTCTTTTCTAACCCACACTCCTTCCCAGCCCCTTTCCCCTGGCTCTGAATCCTTCTCGAGTCCTTTTTCCTGGCTGGAACGTATTCCGAAACTGTAATGTTTTTTGCTTGCCTGGATAGAAGATAGATCTGCGCAGGTTGTGGGAGTATATATAAATGTATAAGAATCACAGACATTGCTCCACCTACTTTTGCCTCTGGCTCTGTCTGCAATTGGCGTGTGGCCCCCATAAGCTTGCCCAGAAGACACAGTGGCCCTCAGGCTGAGAAAATGTTCCCCATCCCTGCCAAATATGAATTTGCAGCCACCCACTTTCTCAAGCATCCCTTGCTTCCAATTCAAGGAGACTGAATTTCACGGAGAAAGCTTCTGTTTGGGAAGGTAGTGCCAAATTCTGCAGGGTGACAGCTCATCTCACTTGTTTTGTTTCTGGGTGCCCCCCCCCCCCGCAGTAATCTAAGCCTTATTGTTAATTTCTTTTCACTCCTCTGGAAACTGCATTTTTTTCCAGCTTTTATTACTAACAAGCCTCTCGCCTTCAGCTCGAGTCAATGGCAAGCTGCCAATGTTCAGTTCTTGCTGGATGCTAGAAATCGCCTTGTACTAATTGCTTAAGGACAATTGTCATGCTCTCTGAGTATCATTGTGAGGCAGCTCATATTGTGCAGATTCTCAAATAACTACCACTAGACATTTGGCCTGATGCAGAATCTAATGACTGAGATTCTAATGACTGTACTTATGAAAGCTGGCATCATTTTAGCTAAGTGAAGGTCCCTGCTCTATATTGAGGTGGCCAGAATGTTTGTTTGGGTATCAAAGCTATTCCCATAGGCCCTGGAAAAAACAGAGAAACGTTCAAGGTAAAAGCCTGCTTCTATTGAAACACTGGTACTAGTACCTTGTTGAAGGATGCATAGGCTAGAATTTTGTTTTCATATTCTTTCATGTAGGCAATAATGGCTCTTTTCAAACAGACATGAGATGATTTGGCTACTGTTAAGTAACTAATAACACAAGCCTGCTGTGATTTATTGATATTGTGGCTTGGTATTATTTTTTTTTAGATTGTTTTGTTTTATTATCTTTTTTATGTTGCACCCTGCTCTGGGATTGATTCTACTGATGAGTGGGTTATAAATAACTTAAAAAGTGAAATAAATAATGTGATCCAACATACTACCCAGAAAAGTTTGCATGGTAATTTTAAGCCAGAAAAGTAAGTTTATATATATATATATACACATATATATATACACAGTATAATGTAAGCAAGACATATCAGAAAATGTATCTGGATCCCTGGATAATAGATTATATTTCATTCAAACATTAACTATAATAAGTTTTGGTTTGTTCAGATCTATAGTCTGCATCATTCTACCAACGGCTGTGATTATTTCCTCTTCTAATTGGCAACAACCATTTACTTGTGAACCTTAAGCAAGGTTTGTTTAAGATTCCTGGCCTAGGCTAAACCTTGTTTTTTTGCTTGAGTTCAGCAAGCAAAAGAGGCCATCTCTTGCTAAGGTCTCCTCTTCACCATCTATTGAAATAACTATTGTCCCATTAAACTTTAATTAGTTTAATGTAAATGCCCAGTGCACTTCCTTCTTTAAAAGTCTCACCACGGCAGAGGATTTCGCGCAGCAGCTAAGAAGGGCAGGAGAGGCAGCATCTTCCCAAAAAGAGTCCTGGAGCATGCGGTTTGTAAATCAAAAATAAGGTTTATTTACAAAACACCAAAAAACAATCCTGGCGACGAACCACACATCTCAGCAAAACACACACCCAAAAGGGAGAAGGGGAAGAACAAACAAGCAGGGGGACTATTTATACAGACTCATGTTCCTGGAAGCCTAATGACCTCCAGCTGCTCAGTGATTAGAGCGTTTCTGCTACTCTTTTAACCCTTTGATAGCAACACCCCCTCTCGCTCGTAACACTGAGCTGTACCAACCTTAATACAAATTTAAACCTGAACAGAAACATTTATGAGATTGCGGACTCAAAGCTTTTGTAAAACCGTCTGCGAGATTTTCTTGGCTTGGACAATACTTTAGTTCAATTAAACCTTGTTTTACACTTTGGCATACATTTTGATAACGGATATCCAAGTGTTTTGTGTGCGCCTTGAATTGACCTGATTTAGCTAGTTTAATACAAGGTTGATTGTCTTCCCACACTCTGATAGGTAGGGAACATTCTCCAAACAATTCTTGTACCAGTTGCTTATAAAATTCCAGTTCTCTACATATATCTGATAACGCATTGAACTCAGATTCAGTTGAACTTAAAGCTATAAGTGATTGTTTTCTTGATCTCCAACCAATTAGTGCATTTCCAAATTTTATCGCTATTCCTGACACTGATTTTCTATCTGGTCCAGCATCTGCCCAACTGCTGTCGGCCCAACATTCAAGTTGTGTGCTGCCCTCTGCTGATAGTTTTAAGCGAAAGCTTTTGGTAGTTTGGAGATACCTTAAAACTCTTTTTACTCCTTGCCAAGCATGCATTGATGGTTTTTCAGCTTGTCTACACAGCATGTTGACAGCATATGTTATATCGGGCCGAGTCCACTGTGCAATGTGGAGTAGACTGCCTATCGCTGACTGGTAAACCCCGGGATTACAGAACTCTGCCTTTTGCTCAGTTTGAGCATCCTTTGTGTAACTTAACTCCATTGGGGTTTTAACACCAGCACAGTTGTTCATTTTAAACCTTTCCAGCAACTGCTGGATTTTAGCTTCTTGGCTAAGCCAATAGTTACCATTTTCATCTTGCTGAATTTTAACTCCTAGATAAACAGATACATTGCCTAGTGATTTTATCTGAAACCTTTCTCCAAGCTTTGTGGCAAATTGTTGTGCGAGGTTTATCATCCTTTCCACTGTATAATAAATCGTCAACAAATATCAAAACTGCTTCTTGTTCACATCCCGAGCCTTTTAGATAAAGACACGCATCTGCTGCGCTCTTTCTGAACCCCATGCTCTCTAGAGCATCGTTTAAGCAGGAATTCCAATTACGGGCGGACTGTTTCAACCCATAAATGGATTTGTGTAGGCGCCAGACCTGGTTTGGCTTGTCTCCTTCAAAACCTGGTGGTGGTGTCATATAGACTTCCTCCTGTAAGTCTGCATTTAAATAAGCCACATTGACATCAAAATGAAACAGCTTATTTCCCTTCTTAGCTGAAGAGGCTAGAAGCATTCTTAATGACTCCGATCTTGAAGTAGGGGCATAGATTTGAGAATAGTGAACACCTTTGCGCTGCGAAAACCCTTTTGCAACTAGTCGGGCTTTATATTGCAACTCTTCAGTAGTTGTGGGCTTTAAACGATATACCCATCGACAACCTACAGCTTGTTGCCCTTTCGGAAGCTCTGTACTTGTAAACACACCGAGAGACTTCATTGAAGCCATCTCCTTTTCCATTGCTTCCTGCCACTTTACGGCTTCTGAGCTTGGAAGCTGTTGTACTTCCATATAGCTTTCTGGCTCACACTGTGCCATATTTACGTATACACTTGTCACCTTAAACCGCTCTGGCGGCTTGCCCTTCGTGGCGCGTTTTGACCTGCGCAATTGCTCCTCTTGTGCCCCCTCTGACCGTTGGCTGTCAGAATCTGTCTCAGACTTTATGTCTGGACGTGCCTCTAGGGATAAAGACCTCCGTTTAGATACCTCCCTTGGGCTTGGTGTTGCAGGTGACCTGCTTTGCTTTTGCTGTCTGCTAGGCCTACTGACTGGCGAAGTTGGAGCACTCCTAGATTCTGGCTTTTCTACCTTAGGAGAAGAACCTCGTGCCTGATCAGAATCTGCATCTGAACCATGTGCACCATCCCCTTCTGGTTCATCACTCTCTGGACTTTCTTTCTCAGCATGAATGCCTAAATCATCTCTCAAAATGTCAGGGTTAGCGTGTAAGTGAGTCCATCCGGACTGCTCACAAAAATCAGCGCTCCTACTGAGGACCACTCTTGTAGTATCCCCACCTGGGTCCACAAACCTCCAAGATTTGGCATGTGGTTCGTACCCGCAAAAGATGAGTTTCCTAGCCCTTTGACTTCCCTTTTTCCTTAACGCTTTTGGGATAAGTACATAGGCTTGAGATCCAAACACCCGAAAGTAATTAACTTTGGGCTTCTTCCCATATAAAGCAAAATAAGGCGTAGTATCAATTACCGAATTATATACTCGGTTCAGAATATGAGTAGCCGCCTGCCAGGCTTCCGCCCAGTAACTCTGAGGAAGTTTAGCATCAAACAACATAGAGTTTGCCAACTCTTGCAGAACCCTATTTTTACGTTCGGCCACGCCTCCTTCTTGGGGGGAATAAGGTGTAGACAGACGATGCTTAATTCCCTTTTTCTTAAAGAAATTCTGCAACACAGACCCGGTAAATTCTGACCCTCTGTCTGTCTGAAAAGCAAGTACTCTAGTACCGAATTCAAGTTCTACCGCATGAACCCAATTTTTAACTGTTTCTGCAGTATCTGCTTTTGTTTTGAGAGGAAAAAACCATGTAACCTTTGTTTTGTCATCCGAGAGACACAGTGCATACTTCGAACCTCCCATGCTAGCAACAGGCATTGGGCCACATAGGTCCATATGCACAAGTTGGAATACTTTGTCAGATTTCCTATCTGAACTGGGATAGCTGCATCTATGAACCTTCGCACTTTTGCATGCAGTACAATCCAAATACTTATTACATTTGTTCAATTTGCACCCTTCTGATAATTCAGGTTGCCTTTTAACATACTGAAAATTAATATGCCCTAAACGGCGGTGCCATAAATGAACACAAGAATTATGGGTAGGCGTGTTCACACAACCAGCATGAACCTGTTCAACTTCATCTGGACTTGTCTCAAAATAATATAACCCATTTCTGCATTCCACCTGCAAAAGAGATACGTTATTCTTTGAAATAGTGCAAACCCCATTTTCAAACACAGTTTTAAACCCATTTCTATCAAGTTCTGACACAGACAAAATACACCCCTTCAGTCCCTTTAGCACGTAGGCATCAATTTCTGTTTGCAAACAATTTAAGAACACTGTGCCTACAGTCTCTAAGGAACGTTTAGTTGAATCTGCCATTGTCACAACTTTAGGGGTTAGCAAATGTCTGCAATTCTGCAAACGTACACTAGATGGCGCCACCAGGTGGTGAGATGCACCACTGTCGATCAACCAGCGTAGATTGCTGCCTTGGCCACGCCCTTGCATCAACGCCATTGCTGAAGCCATGTGCTGTGTGCTGTGGGAGTAGCCACGACCTCCTCCTCTTCTTCGACGTCCCCTGGAACTCCTTGTCTGGTAACTAGGGGTAACGGCCTTGTTGCTGTCTTGACCAGGTTCACGTGTGCAATTCCTAATTAGATGGGAAGGGGAACCACAGCGAAAACAGTGTCTAGCTGCAAAAGCATTTACTGTGTGCTCAAACTCAGCATCAACACTCTTAGGCACAGCATAACTCCCCTTTAAAGACAAACCTCTTTCTCTTTGCCTTTTATCCTGTTCATCCGCAAGCCGAGAAGAAATGTATTCAAGGGTTAATTCAGTTGAAGGCATAGCTTCCAAAGTTAGAGCTAGAGTCTCATAGCTTTTATCAAGAGAAGACAACAATATGTATGACTGCTGCTCCATAGAAAAAGGAATGCCCAGCTGTCTTAGTTGATTAAAGGCAGACACCATTTTGGCAATATGTTCTTTCACACATGCTCCCGGTTGGAGACGTAAATCAAACAAACATCTTGTAGCATGGATCTTGGCCCCCGCAGTGTTTCTGGAATTTAACCGCTGCAGAACCGTCCAGACCTCATGCGTGTTCTTTAACTCAGAAACATAAGGCATTTGCTCTGGTCCCACTGCCAAAACTAGTAGACCTTGGGCTTTCCTGTCGCGTTTCTGTGAAGCTGCTGCTGCTGCTTTGGCTTCTGCAGACGCGTCTGCAGCTGCCTGTAAAGGCGGTGCTTCAGTACAGCTCCACAACTCTTTTGCTTGCAACCAAACCCTTACTCTAGCCTTCCAATCTTGCCAATTTTTCCCATTGAGTCGCGTAAACGGGACAGTAAAACTTTCCTGGGACTCTGCCATCCTCCCTGGGGCTTAGGAACGATACTCACACACCTGTAGACCGTCTCCCAGCTGCTGAGGTGGCTCCTTGAGGAATCAGACGTCTTCCAGCGAGTACAAACTGCGCAGTGCCTCTTTAAAACTTTTCTAGGCACGTTGCAGGACTCAAGCTGCTTTGGAGGCTTTCGTTGTCGGCAACCGCTTCTGTCTTCACTCCAGTCCTTGCATAAATCACTCTGAACTGCTCTCCTTATCTCCTTCTTGACGTACAAACAACCATAACCTGTCCCATTAAACTTTAATTAGTTTAATGTAAATGCCCAGTGCACTTCCTTCTTTAAAAGTCTCACCACGGCAGAGGATTTCGCGCAGCAGCTAAGAAGGGCAGGAGAGGCAGCATCTTCCCAAAAAGAGTCCTGGAGCATGCGGTTTGTAAATCAAAAATAAGGTTTATTTACAAAACACCAAAAAACAATCCTGGCGACGAACCACACATCTCAGCAAAACACACACCCAAAAGGGAGAAGGGGAAGAACAAACAAGCAGGGGGACTATTTATACAGACTCATGTTCCTGGAAGCCTAATGACCTCCAGCTGCTCAGTGATTAGAGCGTTTCTGCTACTCTTTTAACCCTTTGATAGCAACAACTATTATACCACTTTGAACAGTCATGACTTCCCACAAGGAATCCTGGTCAATGTAGTTTCTTAAGAGGGAAACTACAGGTCCCATGATTTGGGGGCGGGGCATGGCTGCTAAAGTGGTATACAGTGGTACCTTGGGTTAAGAACTTAATTTATTTCGGAGGTCCGTTCTTAACCTGAAACTGTTCTTAACCTGAAGCACCACTTTAGCTAATGGAGCCTCCTGCTGCCGCTGCGCTGCTGCTGCACGATTTCTGTTCTCATCCTGAAGCAAAGTTCTTAACCCGAGGGAATATTTCTGGGTTAGCGAAGTCTGTAACCTGAAGCGTCTGTAACCTGAAGCATCTGTAACCTGAGGTACCACTGTAATTGCAATGTTTTATCTGGCCATTTCTTTACTTTTTATTTGTATTACTTGCAGTAATAGTAAAAATAAACAAAAATCCCATTGTTATTGCCAAGTGATCTCAAAGTGGATCACAACAATAAAGCACAAACACATATAGACTATGTTTTAGGCCAGAGGCCTTAGAATGTGGGTTGAATGATAATGAAATATAAAATACACAAGAAGCAAGAAAACCAGGTATTATGAGACAGCAGACTAAACATTCCTTCCATTACATTTTTCTCCTAATTTATTTGTTGTAAGCTGCTTGGTCCTGCCAACCTAGCAGTTCGAAAGCATGTCAAAGTGCAAGTAGATAAATAGGTACCACTCCGGCGGAAAGGTAAACGGCGTTTCCGTGCACTGCTCTGGTTCGCCAGAAGCGGCTTAGTCATGCTGGCCACATGACCCGGAAGCTGTACGCTGGCTCCCTTGGCCAATAAAGCGAGATGAGCGCCGCAACCCCAGAGTCGGTCATGACTGGACCTAATGGTCAGGGGTCCCTTTACCTTTACCTAAGCTGCTTGGACCCTTTTCTGGGGTGTGAAAATCGCTTATAGGTATATATGGACCACATCACTATCTATTGCAGGACAACAGAGTACTGTATTCTATGGACCTTTGTGATCAGGGCAGTGCTTAGAGTATTAAAGTGTGAAACACTATGTCAAAACATAATGTTAAAACATGGTTAGAGAAACGGTCAGTTTGTTCAATGATCAGGGATGATGGGACTTGTAGTCCAACAACTTCTGGAAGGAACAAGGCAGGTTCCCTATCCCTGGATTAAAAGAGAAAGAAAGCAAAAAACAGCTGAGGATTTTGCTAAAAAGGCCAAATGTAATGGTTATATGGGGTTGCTCATGCGTAAGTTGCCGCCACTCCTGGCTAGGTAGCCTGGTTAAACCTTTCCTGGCTGGACAGCCCTTCACTTCGTGGCTGTTCAGTCGCTAGCAGAATCCGTCAGTGGGCGTTTCTTGAACTTCTTCCAGCAAATAAGTTCTTTGACGCCAAGTCTACGCCTACTTTCCCTGCGCGGAAGTCTTCTGCGCAGGGTGGGTGTGGGTAGCGGAGGACCTGTGCTCTCCCCGCTGGTCTCCAGCGAAGAGTCCTGGAGGCCCCTCTCCGATTCCCCCATCAGCCCCCCTTTATCCCTGGTGTTACGCTGATTTCCTTCCCCAGCCGATAAGTTCCCCCTCTCCCTGCTTGGCCCTTCTCCGGCATCGCTTGGGAGCCCTGCCTCCACTTCTGCCTCCGATGTCAGTTCCCTGACACCAAATTAGCAAGTTATGAGAATAATAAAAAAAGATAAAAGGCAAAGCCTTTTCTCATTTTTTAATTTATAAATCTATGACATCACAACACTATACAATACAGAATCATACAATATAATTTCAACATAATCGTAACAATAACAATAAAGAGTGCAACAATTTTCTACATGTTAAAAGAGACTTCACAAATTCACTAAATACATCCACTTACCAGCAGCCATCAGAGACTGCTTAGCCAGGGAGGTACCTTGGTACTCAATCAAACCAAAAAAATTACTAGGATATGATGGGCCAACAGACTCTCTCCTTTGCAAAAGTATTATAAAGAACTTCCATTTCAGGTTTTGCTTTTATTCCCTTCCCTTTACTGCAGAAGCCAGTCTCCTCTGCCCCAATTTAGGAGGGAGGTTCAGAGCCCTGGCAAATGGAAGTCCCACCAGGTACAGAGGCATTTCTTAGTAACCGTGGGAGGAAAAGTGACTTTGAGACTGAGGCGGCACCCCCTGCCACTCTGATTCTTTTGCACACATTTAGAGAGGCTGGAGACACATGCTTTGGTCTCCACAGGCAGCTGCTGCAGTTCAGCTGCTTCACTTCACCCTCTCTTCCTGTTCCCTCAAGTCCCCCCTTTCCTCTTCTTTTCCTCCTCCCACCAGCACAGAGCTTGTGAAGCATGTGGGGAATCAAAAGGTTTTCTTGAATTCTCTGCAAATGCTGAAATGTCAGGCTTGGCCGTGGCTCATTTAGTTCTCCCCCCACCTTCCGAGTTGACAGCACAAAGAACAGGCAGAAAGACTGGCGCTGAATCTTGATCAAGCTGAGGGTCACTCCTTCTTTGCTTGTTCTCACAAAGCTCACTTGAACTCTCTCACTGCCTCTTGCTAACTTGAAAGGGAACTGTGTTGACACTGCTAGATTGGAACTCATGAAATGGACTCATCCCTGCAAGACACACAACAGTATCTAAGCATGGATGGAGAAGTCCTCCAGATGTTGTTGAACTCCAACTCCCTTCATCCCTAGCCATTAGCCATGCTCACTGGGGCTGACGGGTCTTGGAATCCAACAATATCTGGAGGGCCCAGGTTCCTATCCATGAACCAGCCCATTTCTGCAAGATGCAGAGCAATAACTGAGGCATGGATAATGAACCTTTCACCTCTGAGATGCTGCTTCACCAGTGTGGTGTAGTGTTTAAGAGCGGTAGACTCATAATCTGGTGAACCGGGTTCACGTCTCCGCTCCTCCACATGCAGCTGCTGGGTGACCTTGGGCTAGTCACACTTCTCTGACGTCTCTCAGCCCCACTCACCTCACAGAGTGTTTGTTGTGGGGAAGGAAGGGAAAGGAGATTGTTAGCCGCTTTGAGACTCCTTTGGGTAGTGATAAAGCAGGATATCTTTCTTGGGCTCCATGATCACTGCAGATGGTGACAGCAGTCACGAAATCAAAAGACTCCTGCTCCTTCGGAGAAAGGCAATGGCAAACCTAGACAGCATCTTAAAAAGCAGAGACATCACCTTACCAACAAAGGTCCGTATAGTTAAAGCCATGGTCTTCCCAGTAGTGATGTATGGAAGTGAGAACTGGACCATAAAGAAAGTGGGTCGCCGAAGAATTGATGCTTTTGAGTTATGGTGCTGGAGGAGACTCTTGAGAGTCCCAGGGACTGCAAGAAGATCAAACCGATCCATTCTGAAGGAAATCAGCCCTGAGTGCTGATTGGAAGGACAGATCGTGAAGCTGAGGCTCCAATACTTTGGCCACCTCATGAGAAGAGAAGACTCCCCGGAAAAGACCCTGATGTTGGGAAAGATGGAGGGCACAAGGAGAAGGGGACGACAGAGGACGAGGTGGTTGGACAGTGTTCTCGAAGCTACCAGCGTGAGTTTGACCAAACTGCGGGAGGCAGTGGAAGGCAGAAGTGCCTGGCGTGCTCTGGTCCATGGGGTCACGAAGAGTCGGACACGACTAAACACAAAGCGGGATATCAAATCCAAACTCCTCCTCCTCCTCTTCTTCTTCTCTTTGGTCATGTTAGCTGTGCTGATGGTGGTTGGGGCAGAAGCAAAAGTGGGTGGAGCAACAAATGTAATTCGTATCTTTAAAAGGTAAAGGTAAAGGGACCCCTGACCGTTAGGTCCAGTCGTGGCTGACTCTGGGGTTGCGGCGCTCATCTCGCTTTATTGGCCAAGGGAGCCGGCGAACAGCTTCCGGGTCATGTGGCCAGCATGACTAAGCTGCTTCTGGCGAACCAGAGCAGCGCACTGAAATGCCGTTTACCTTCTGGCCGGAGCGGTACCTATTTATCTACTTGCACTTTGACGTGCTTTCGAACTGCTAGGTTGGCAGGAGCAGGGACCAAGCAACAGGAGCTCACCTTGTCGCAGGAATTCGAACCTCCGACCTTCTGATCGGCAAGGCCTAGACTCTGTGGTTTAACCCACAGCACCACCCGCGTCCCTTAATTCATATCTTTACCCTATCTTTAACCTATTCTCTATCCAAGACAAGCAAATAACACTTGGCGTGTGAATCAGCGCTAGTGAGGAGGTGTGGGCTGGGGTGAGTTCTCAAGTCCAGCTTGAGAGGCCTGGAAGCTCTGTTCATCTGCCAGGGCCTGAAGCTCCCCAACCCTATTCTAAACTAAGTTGCCAGATCATTTTCAAAGGCAGACCCACGTGCAATACATTGTAACATTCCAAAACCCACCCAAGCATGCTCCATCCCAAGATCCAGGCACCTTAAAATCAGGAACAGATCGTGAGTCCACTGGGGTCATCAGGGAAAGATCCCTGCTGGTGTTCTGCCTCATCTCTCACAGTCTCTCTCTGTCTATATTTATCCTAATCTCTCTCTCTCTGAGCTGCTCCATTCTGGTAACACACTAACATGTATTAAGATTCCATTTGAGAGCCACAGAATGAATACCTATTACCTGGTTTTTGGACTTAGGTTCCCCTACATTTCAAATGCTTGATTAATACACTCTGAAGTGGCCAAATGACTCATTGTCATTAATCATATTCTTCTGCTGCTTCATTACCTGAAATCATTAGAGCTGGAGTTGGGCTGTGAGGTCCAATTGCCTGCATTTTAATGCTTGTCATCATAAACTTAAAGTAACAAAGAGGTGCTGTCTCCAGTAGGCTGGGGGGAAAAATTAAGTGGAAGCTCACACATACATTTTGCTTACTTGAGTGTACCCAGCTTTCCACTAGTTCCAGTAATTGGCACTTCTTGGTAGATTAACCACTTTCTTCCGCTTCCAAAGAACCAGTACTAAGGATGCAAATAGCCCAAGGCAATAGAATGACTCTTTGACAAATAAATATTTGTGCATTCATTATGAATGACAAATGGAATAACCACACCCATTATTCATTTCTCATTTGTTCCTATGGGAATGAATGGGGGAAACAAATAAAAATCCTTTTTGTTTCTATTCTCCCAATCTACTGGGAGGGATTCCAGAAACTGACAAGAAGCATTGTGTTGCATTGTGTTGCTTAGCAAATTGATGCAAACTGATCCATTTGGGGAACATTCTGTAGAGGGGGAGAGATTTTAGAGTGTCATGGGAACGGTCCAATCAAAAGTATAATGCAACAGGCATCGCCAAGAAATGTCCCACCTTCAAATTGCTTATAAAATGGAGACCTTTATGTCAGGAAGTTGGCTGATCTGATGCCCTGGGAGTACAGGACATGAAAAAATCATGTCCTTTGTATGGAAAACCCCAAAGGACTTTAAGAAATGGGGGTGGGGGTGTTCAGGAAAAAAATCAAGAGCATGTCTCTGTATTTTATATCTTGAGAGGTGCCAGCACAAATGCCAGCAGTCGTTCTGCTACTGACTTACTTATTGTCAGTGGCATAGCGTGGGGGGTGCAGGGGGGGCCGGCCGCAACATCTGGGGGTTAGGGTTAGGGGGCGCAAATCCATGGGTTAGGGGGCGCAAATCCACGGGTTAGGGGGCGCAAATTACTTGCCTTGCCCCGGGTGCTGACAACCCACGCTACGCCACTGCTTATTGTTAAAAATATTTTCATCACCTGTTGTGAAACAGCCCACACCTTTCTTGCGTATGCAACAAAGGCATTTGCCACACTACCAGAATGATCCCATTCTGGAATTCATTTTGGATTCTGAAGACCGTTGCTCCACCTTCAAATTTACTGAAAATGATCAAGTCGTGATACATGTTTTTTCCAAGGAAGACAGGTCTACATCTTATCTATTAGTTATTATAGCTAAAGTGAACCTTTATACCTGGGATGGGAATCCTCTGGCCCTCCACATATGGTTGGATTCCTAACTTAGGGAGGAAGAGGGCTGGGCACAGGCACATCGGATTGGCTCTGCCACCATGCAGTATTCATTCTATTCATTCATTTGAAGCATTTCATAGAATCAATTGCAGAGTTGGAAGGGAGCACGAGGGTCATCTAGTCCAACCCCCTACCATACAGGGATCTTTTGCCCAATGTGGGGCTTGAACCTGTGACTCTGATATTAAGAGTCTCATGCTCTACCAACTGAGCTATCCTAGGTTTTATCCTAGGATTTATATCCCACTCTTCAGTCAGAAATGCTCCCAGTAACTCCCAACGAACCAGTAACTGCCAACTACTACAATCTAAAAAGTTACAACCCAAAAAGAAAAATGGAAGGGAAGATTAAATCAAGCAAACTTATGTTACCAGGTTCTCATATGAACCTACTGGGATGGAAGCATGCTGCTGGAAGTTCTAATAGCAAGCCTTGTTGAGCCCTTGAGAAATAGCTTGGAGATCCTACTTTCCCTGAGGTGTCCGCAACAGGAGGTTGTTGGTCTTACAGGGTGGAGCCTTAGCCTTCTGTGGCCTAACTGGAAGCTGCTGGCTTCTCTTTGCTCCTGTTCCAGGAAGCAGCTATGCCAAGCTCCCCATGGTTCTTCGCCTCAGTGACTGTGACCCATGGGTGTTGGGAAGTTGGGAGAAGAACAGAACCCCATTTGCACCATCCCACTGGCCACTGCTAAAGAGAACTCAATTGACCTTTGGTCTGATCCACAGAGCTCTTTTGATCATCTTTAGGGTCCAGTATCACAAAGGACTTCAGAAATCCAGCAGGTCTTATGAACAGCTAGACATGTTTGAGTTTATCTGCTTTAGTTACAACAACTTTTTGAACGTAAATGTCGAGGACTAAGAACTGAATGTCAGAAACAGTTCCATCAGGTGTCAAAATAATATACTACTGCATTTCTGCATCAGCAAAAGCAGATGGAAAAGCACAGCATAAGCATAATTTCCAGTGAAGTTTTCTGGGAAAGTATTAAGAACAATAGAAAAGACCTTATTGAGTATGAAATTCATTTAGATCCCACTGTACCCTTTTTGGGATATTTCAAGAATGCAGCCAGATAGTGGGTGGGGGTAAAATCACTATTCCTAAGCAGAAACCAATTAGGAAAGCCATTATTCACCACTCATATTTTACATCAAAAATACTGGAAACAAAAGCAGCCCAACACAATGGAAGAATGAACAAGTAGACTTCTGATTGCATATTGAATATTATCCTAAATTCTAGAAGTGACTGGGAAAGGCCTCAGAACATAAGAGCATTACTTTGTAAATACGATGTCCTTTTGTTTGAACTATTGAAACAGAAGAACATCAGATAGAGTCTGGATATGATTTGTTCACGAGGCACTTTGAGGATAAAGTTGTTTGCTCCTGATGTAATGGTTACACCTGATGTAATGGTTGACACAGCTCTGAGTGAGGTTTCCAGTGCTCCATCAAGCCTTGCTTTATGGGGTCCATTTCAGTTATTGCAACCAAATGATATGGGACAAGGTGTGCGCCCAACCACATGTATCCTGGGCCTTGCCCTGATGGCTGATTATGCCTGGGTGGTCCAGAGTGTGATGAATGCATCTTTAAAAGAGAGGTGGTGGTTTCTAACTCAAAGGTGTGTAGTCCTGAAGAAGCCACCCCATATTCAATTGTAGTAAGAACTGCTGCCCAGTGGCAGATTCTCCCTTTGGGCACTAGGTAATCAAGAAGATCATGGCAATGTAGTTGCAGGCATTCTTGGAGCAAACTTATTATCTAGACCTGTGTTTAGTACCAAATTGCCCTTGGTTGCCTTAATGGATAACCTCTATCAAGAAAGAGACAGGAAAGGTGTAACCCTGTTGCTTCTGGTTTATCTCTCATCAACTTTTGTTATCTGTGTTGTTGTTGTTGTTGCTGCTGCTGTGTTTTTGTATATCCTGTTGGAAGCCACCTAGAGTGGATGGGGCAACCCAATCAGATGGATGGGGTACAAAAATGTTGAGAACAGAAGAAGGGAAAGGTCAGCAGAGGACCACATGAAAGATCTCCCCACCCAGTTTCCTTGGGAGGAAGACTCTCAAGACTTCGCCCTTCATCAGATGGGACAAATCTGTCCCCAACTAAAGGGAATGGCATCATCATAACCAGCTTTGCTGCTACCAGCCAAATTAAAACAGCTGCTGCTCATTCTTGCATGTGTGCATGCTTGTGCACATAGAGAGACACTCGTCTTGTGGAAAGTTGTTTTCATCCCACAGCCTAGCAGGTGGGCATGACTCACATTCTAAATAATGGGAGCTGCCAACTGTTCATTGTCCTCCATCAACAACCAGGCCACATGCAAATATTACTATTTTAAATAATTACAATAAGTATAAAGTGAAATCATTTTGCATAACGAAAACCATCAGAGTGAATCACAACCAACATGTTTGGTATGAGCTACGAGCAAGAAATGATTCAAGAGTGATGAAGTATTTGGCGAAGGAAAAAATCCCATAGATGTGGCTATTGAATCTCTGATGCTAGGAGAAAAAGAAGGTCTGTGTCAGAGGTAGGCAGAATTTTTTTTAATTTGTTGATGTTGGTATTATCATAGGGGAAATCTTTTTGGGGTCACATGCTGATAGTGGACAGAATCAAAGCTGATGACTGATAGAGCCAGAGACATTCTGGATTAGCCCATCTAGAATAATGACTACCCTGCAGTTTTCAATCCAGCTATCTCAGGTCCCATCTGCACTGCAATACCACATTAGCAATCATGGCTTCCCCCAAATAATTCTGGGAATTGTAATTTGTTAAGCATGCTGAGTATTGTTAGGAGACCTCTATTCTCTTACAATTCCAAACTATTATTATTAGAGCAACTAGCCTCACTACAGAATTTATTTCAACAAGCTAGTGGGTTTGTTTTTTGTTTTTAAAAATGCACACCTAAAATCAGCAACAAAAACTAAATCAAGTCAGATTTCTACGCCATACATAATTTTATACTCCTCTAATTAGGTCCCTCTCCTTTAGTCACCAACTGAAAGCCCATGTGTGCTAGTTTAGGGAGAATCGTGGTCCAGCTGGACTCAGAGAGCTGAAGAGTCATGGGACAGAGTGGACACCTGCAGACCTAAACTATACCATGACTTCATCATGTTGAGCCCATAGCTATATTTGCACATGGCGCAGACAAGGAGTTGGGGAGTGCAGTTTTTGAGTGCTAACAGTCTCACCGGGAGCCTTCAGCAAAAAGATAGCCTTCGGTCCTCTGGCTGCAAAAATGGGAGAACATGAGAAACTGTTGTTGTCTGGACATGCCAGAAATAAGCATTGGAGGGAGCTGCTGTACGTTGGAATTCAGACCATCTGCAAAAATACATGCTGAATCCAAGGGGACCTGGAGTTGGCGATCAGCATATTTGCTCTATCAGTTCCACAACAGCCAATTAGGTGCCCTGGGGAAGAGTGTGTTTTGCTTGTTCCATTGCCAGATGAGGATGCAGATCCAGCTGCAGTCATGGCAGGAAGCTCATTTGAGGAGTCCCTGGTGCCAGCTGATTTAGAAGAACCTGCAGCCACCAGCATTTTCGGAAGCTGCTGAGAATTATTTAAACAGACTCTGGGGCTCCCTAGGTACTCATAGATGGCCAAAGGAGCTCCAAGGAAAGCATGAACCAAAACCTCCCTCCTTTTGCTTCTTAACTTTCACTTGTAGCAGATATTTACAACTAGCAGTTGTGCTTATTGGAATGTTTTGAATCTGTGTGATTCCATATTAAAACAAATGCCAATGGAAATAAAGGGATGCATGTGTCACCCAGGGGGTGTTGGGGAAGCCAAAAATATACTAAGTTGATGGGAGTGGATGCAGGGTGTTCTATTTTGATCCAAAACAGGAAAACAATTCAGAGTCAGGACAATGCTGATCCAGGAACTCCGAATGGGCATTGTCTGCCGTCATTGTTCTTATCACATAGCCAATTTTTATTGGCTATTTATTGCTGTGAAGAGACAACAAATCAGGGTAGGGAAGAAAACAAAGATTGCCAAGGCTGGCCCAGGACAATTGACTAGCCGAGGCAAAGGACAAAATGATGGCTGCCCTCCCATTTTGAATGTACAAAATACAACCAGCCTGGCAGTTCAAACTTATCTCAATAATAGCATTGGGATAGCATCTCCGTATAGTTAAAGCTATGGTTTTCCCAGTAGTGATGTATGGAAGTGAGAGCTGGACCATCAAGAAGGCTGACCACTGAATAATTGATGCTTTTGAATTATGGTGCTGGAGGAGACTCTTGAGAGTCCCAGGGACTGCAAGAAGATCAAACCTATCCATTCTGAAGGAAATCAGCCCTGAGTGCTCACTGGAAGGACAGATCCAGTACTTTGGCCACCTCATGAGAAGAGAAGACTCCCTGGAAAAGGCCCTGATGTTGGGAAAGATGGAGGGCACAAGGAGAAGGGGATGACAGAGGGCAAGATGGTTGGACAGTGTTCTCGAAGCTACCAGCATGAGTTTGACCAAACTGCAGGAGGCAGTGGAAGACAGTGGTGCCTGGTGTGCTCTGGGGTCACAAAGAGTTGGACATGACTAAATGACTAAACAGCAACAACAAGCATCTCCCATTATTCCAGAAGGTGGCAGACTACCTGAAATGTGCAAAAATGGTCACTTGGCACACATAGCCCTGTTTTCCAACATGCCACCAAGCTCCCTGTGCCTCAGCATCTGCTGCCTGAGGTGACTGCCATAATTCATCTAATGGCAGGGCCTGCCCTAGGGATTGCAGCCACCATTGTAATTTCTCCTCCTCCCTGAGCTTTCTCCCTGGCTCCCATGGAGATTTATTTGGCCAGCCACTGCTTGTAGGAGCAAGGATGGTAATATGAAATGCAGTATGATGTCATTGTCAGATTGTCAGACATGAGATAGGGGCCTGAGTAAAATCCGCACTCAGCCATGAAGACTTATGTCCCTTGGCAACATTTTCCATCCCTCTGAGTCTAGTGCATGGGTGCATGTTGAGGGGAGCAGGATTTATTGGGTGGTGGAGAGAACCAAGCTATCTGCAATGTGATTGGTCAGTTAGTTAAGTATTTTTATTTATTTGTTTGTTTTCAGGGGAGGGCAGCTGCTCCCTGCTCCCCCGTGGCTATGCCCATGTTCTAGTGGCACTGTAAGAAGGAGCATCACAGTAAGCAACAAATTTGGGAACATACCTTACCATGCTGTAGCAGACAAGTTAGTGAAGGATAAAACTACTAGCCATCCAGGCTCTTTTAACTCAGGCACTATGCCTCTGAGTACCTGTTGTTGGAAATCACAAGTGGTGAGAGGCCTGTTGCACTCCCTGATTGCAGGCTTTCCATAGGCATCTGGCTGGCCACTGAGTGATTAGGATGCTGGACTAGATGGGCCTTTGGACTCATCCAGCAGGGTGTTCTTTACACTTAGCTGTTCAATTTGGACTGCAGCTCCCTTCATCCTTGACCACTTGCTATTCTGGCTCCGGTCAGTGGGAATGGCTGTCCAAAACATCTGGAGGGTACCAGGTTGGCTAAGTGTTGGTGCATACATTTAAAGCCCTAAACAGCTTCAGTCCAGTATACCTGAAGGAGCGTCTGGACCCCCATCGTTCTGCCCGGACACTGAGGTCCAGCACGCAGGGCCTTCTGGCAGTTCCCTCACTGCGAGAAGCCAAGTTACAGGGAACCAGGCAGAGGGCCTTCTTGGTAGTGGCACCCACCCTGTGGAACACCCTCCCACGAGATGGCAAAGAGAAGAACAACTACCAGACTTGTAGAAGACATCTGCAGGCAACCCTGTTTAGGGAAGCTTTTAATATTTAACAGACCACTGTATTTTAATACTTCGTTGGAAGCCGCCCAGAGTGGCTGGGGAAACCCAGCCAGATGGGCGGGGTATAATAATAAATTATTATTATTATATGAAGTGATGGACATGAGGCAGGAGTTGATAATGCAGGTGAGCTGCGCACAGGTGAGCTGAAAGCAAGCTGCTGGCCAGCCCCATGGAGCCTCATTTTATTGACACAAATATGCAAACCCAGGCAGATACATTTTGGGCTGTGACCTTTACACATCTTCCGGTCCCGAGAAAGTGGGGTGGTACAAAGTTATTTTGGCATCTGTTTCCACTGCGTCATTTTCCCCTTGCACAGTGTATGACGAAGGAGACAAAAGGTCTCAGAGACAAAGGTCACAGACAGGACACCGCAGACTACTGAGATCGCAAAAGGTTAGACAGAGAGTACAATGTTCAGACAGCTGTGGCTTTGTCTGTGGGGGGGGTGCCCTGCACCCCAAGGTCACGCGTGCAGGCAGACTATGGCTGCCTGCGGGTGGTGAGTGTGCTCCCTCCGGACCCCACTCCCCACTCCACGATCATCCCTACAATTATATTATTATTATAAGGCTGCGATCAATCCATTAAGTGTCTCGCTCGGTTTTACAGAATCATATTCGATCTTGAAGGGGGTCCACAAACTTCAACTTGTCTGTTACTCTGGTTGTGACTGGTGCAGGTGACATGGACTATGGAACACAAATGTTGTAATGATTTCATTGTCTTTCAGTTAAGTGTTTAATTTAGGCAAAGGGCCATAGGTTTGCATGTAGAAGGTGTCAGGTTCAGTCTGCAGCATCTGCATGTAGGGCTTGGAGAGAGTCCTGTCTATAATTCTGGAGAGATGCTGCCTGGTCAGTGCAGACTATACTGTGCTATACCTTGTGCCTGACTTGGAATAAGGCAAGTTCCTCCACTGGCTGGCAATTGATGGGTATTTTAGTCCAATGCATCTAGAAGGCACCAGGTGGATTATTGGGCATGTGTTTCTGCCACGTGAGATGTAGTGAATGGTGGAAACGCTGCATTCTCTGCAGTGACACTAAACCTGTGGTCTACCTCTAAAAAGAATTTTAACCTCAGTTTTTATTCCTTGCATCAAGGCAGCCTTATCTGAGAGGAATCTCTAGATCAGGCATAGGCAAACTCAGCCCTCCAGATGTTTTGGGACTACAACTCCCATCATCCCTAGCTAACAGGACCAGTGGTCAGGGATGATGGGAGTTGTAGTCCCAAAGAATTTGGAGGGCTGAGTTTGCCTATGCCTGCTCTAGATGCACCAAACTCTAATAGTTCTTTTGCTCTTATCACTATTGGTACTAATTAGTTTTATAGAGTGTACTTAACATATGCTGTGTTTAAATCTGATCTCCCCCACCCTGTTTTTAATTTGGTTTGTTGGCTACCTTAGACATTTTAGATGAAAAGGAGGTTATAAATATTTACATGAACAAAATGAAATAATATAAATACTTGGGTACCAAAGTAAAACAAAATGCATGTGAGACCAAAGAGAAAAAAAGATCCCAAGACTGATGATGCAGTGCAAAATGAATGAATGAATGAATAAATGCATGAGGTCCAGCGCCGAGGGCCTTCTGGCGGTTCCCTCATTGCGAGAAGCAAAGCTACAGGGAACCAGGCAGAGGGCCTTCTCGGTAGTGGCGCCCGCCCTGTGGAACGCCCTTCCAGCAGATGTCAAAGCGATAAACAACTACCTGACATTCAGAAGACATCTTAAGGCAGCCCTGTTCAGGGAAGTTTTTAACGTGTGATATTTTACTGTATTTCTGGTTTTTATGGAAGCCGCCCAGAGTGGCTGGGGAGGCCCAGCCAGATGGGCGGGGTATAAATAATAAAGGTAAAGGTATCCCTGCCCGTACGGGCCAGTCTTGCCAGACTCTAGGGTTGTGCGTGCATCTCACTTAAGAGGCCAGGGGCTAGCGCTGTCCGGAGACACTTCCGGGTCACATGGCCAGCGTGACGAAGCTGCTCTGGTGAGCCAGCACCAGCACAGCACACGGAAATGCCGTTTACCTTCCCGCTATAAAATAAAGCAGTACCTATTTATCTACTTGCACTTAGGGGTGCTTTCGAACTGCTAGGTGGGCAGAAGATGGGAGCTCACCCCGCCACGGGGATTCGAACCGGCGACCGTGCGATCGGCAAGCCCTAGGCACTGAGGTTTTACCCACAGCGCCCACCCGTGTCCCTTGCATACATGTTTACTTGGAATTTAATCCCACTGAGTTCAATGAGGTGTACTGCCAAGCAAGTGCCTGTAGGAACATAGGGAGCTGCCTCATACTGAGTCACATCTTGGGTCCATCTAGTGCAGTATTGTCTACACTGACTGGCAGCAGCTCCCCAGAGTTTCAGGCAGATGTCTCTTCCAGTCCTACCTGGAGACCAGTGCTGACTTATGGCCCTTCCCAATCAACTTAACCTCAAGTTAAAGGTGCTATAAAAGGAGATCCAGTTACACACAGGGCTGGCCCTGGCAGAATGGAACAGCTGCCTTGGTGGGGATATTATTATTATTATTATGCTACAACAGCGGCAAGAATTTTAATAGCACAGAACTGGAAGACTGGAGAAGTACCATCAAAAGAACAATGACAAGAAAAGTTGTCAAACTATGCAGAGTTAGCAAAGTTAACGGACAAACTGCGTGAAAAGGACAATAGTGATTTTGAAAAAGCATGGGAACCCTTTACAATATATTTGCAGAAACAACAAAAACAAACAAACAATGGACCTGTTGGCAGGATTTAAATAAAGATTTACAATTTTATTTATGGAGAACAAGAAGTATAACAGTATGATAATAAAGTATTATATATAAACAGCAGCATGTATCATTTGATGTAATAAACCAGAAATGGAAGCTAAGGGAGGGGGGAAATTGGAAAATGAATGTTTTGTAATGATATTGGATATTTGTTATGAGAAAAGAAAAAAATTTTTAAAATTTTTTTTTAAAAAAAATATAATAAAGCTGGGGTAAAGTCAGTGGTAGAGCACCCATCTTTGAATGCAGAAGATGCCTGGTATCTCCAGGTAGGGCTTGGGAAGATTCCTGCCTGAAACATTGGAAATCTGCTCCCAGACCATGTGGACACTAGTTTGCTAGATAATAATAATAATAATAATAATAATAATAATAATAATAATAATAATAATTTTTATTTATATCCCGCCCTCCCCAGCCGAAGCCGGGCTCAGGGCGGCTAACAGCATTAAAACAGTACAAAGGTACAGCACAAACAACACTCTAAAATCATTCATTATAAAATTGATTCAAATCAAGCCACTGGCAACCATTGTGCCAGAGCTCCACGAAGATTGCCGAGGGAGGGAGTCAGGCTGTGCCCTGGCCAAAGGCCTGGTGGAACAGCTCTGTCTTGCAGGCCCTGCGGAAAGATGTCAAGTCCCGCAGGGCCCTAGTCTCTTGTGACAGAGAGTTCCACCAGGTTGGAGCCACAGCCGAAAAAGCCCTGGCTCTAGTTGAGGCCAGCCTAACTTCTCTGTGGCCTGGGACCTTCAAGATGTTTTTATTTGAAGACCGTAAGTTTCTCTGTGGGGCATACCAGGAGAGGCGGTCCCGTAGGTACGAGGGTCCTAGGCCGTATAGGGCTTTAAAGGTTAAAACCAGATGTACCGATAGTCTGACTTGGTGTAAGACAACCAGCTTCTGATGTTCCTAGCTTGAATTTTGTTGTTCTGTTGAATGAATGTGAGTTTACTCCCCCAGCCCAATTGATCTGAAACAGCACACATATTGGACAGAATGTAATTAGTTAGACTGGAGTCTGGCCAGATTGGCATGGGGCATCTTCCAGGAGCAAATGGGAGGACTTGATGGATCAGTGTTCTGATCTAATGTGGCAAATGGTACCTTGTGTTTTCTCGGGAAGAGAAACCTGTACAGTCAGCAGAGCCCCTCCCTCTTTGCATTGTGCATCAAGCACTTAATTACCTAATTGAACCTTTTGCAAGTAAAGAGGAAAAGACATCTGGCAGAGTTTTGGCCTCATAAATCTTGGTCTTTTCACCTGGTGGCTGGAGACTTCAGCAAAGATAAAAATTCATGACCATCTCAAGCATTACTGGAACCGAAGCTGCATGAGCTGAACAGTGAATTCTGTCAGTGTCTAAGACCAGTTCCCACAATCTTTCCCCCATGCTTTGCAGCTAGTAGGCAATATTAGCTGAGCAAGATAACCAGAGATAAAAGCTCAGGATCATCAGCAGAAGGATGTGATCAAATCAAATGCCTTCATACTTTTCTTGAGCATTGGAAGGCAACCTCAGAATTTCCAGTAGTCAGAGCCTTGCTGTTTTCCACATGGTGGGGTAGGCAGTCTCCAATTCAACATGCAGATTTGATTTAATTTAGATTAACCCCCCCCCAAAAAAGTCCAGGTGTTTGGAAAAGCTCTAATGGACACATTACATCACTATGTCCCACATCTTGGTGCATATCCGACTGTGACATTCTGGTGCTTTGTTACTATATTGAAGACTAGGTCTCTATGAGGTGGGAAGCGAGCTGATGTCTAGCTTCCATAGAACTGGAAACGACTCAGGAATCTAGTAGTCTGAATGGTCATGATAGCACTCTGAAGGCCAGAAGCTGATTGCCACTACAAAAGAGTCACAAACATCTGGATTCCATTGGGGAACATAGGGATCTTCCTTGTAGAGAGTCACAGCAGTTAGCTTAGTATTGCCGACACTGATTGGCAGTGGCTCTTCCAAGTTTTGAGGAAGAGGACCATCACCAACCTATCTGGAGATGCTGATGATTCAACCTGCAGATGCTGAACCACTTACCTCGACAGCTCAGGGTAGGCTTGGGAGTCGCAGGCGGATGGCACACCAAATGTTACACCCCTCGGTGAGGGTACCCGAGGCACAACGCCCTACCGCCCCCCCTTCCTATGTCCGTGGCTGCTGGAGAGCAAGCAAGGAGGCCCAACCTTGCATGACACACAGGCTCTGAGGTCAGTGGCGTAGCGTGGGTTGTCAGCACCCGGGGCAAGGCAAGTAATTTGCACCCCCTAACCCATGGATTTTAGCACTCGAGTGCGAGCGCCCCCCCAGATGTTGCGCCCGGTGCAGCCGGCCCCCCCTGCACCCCCCACGCTACGCCACTGTCTGAGGTGCAGGCAGAGGGCAGGGCTGCCCTGGGTGGGAAGAAAGGGGGAGTGGAGCGCAAGGAGTCTTTACTTCTTCTTTTAATGCTTTCTGCATCCATGTCTAATCTTGCCCCTTTCTAGAATTTATTTATTGGGGTGTTTTTCTTTTTGTAAAATTACCAAAGTATAAAATAACATTGAGATTAAGGGATTTTCTGGGGATGGTAGAGGGTCAGTTGTGAGGGAGGGAGAAATGTCCCTATTGTCATCTGAGGAATGTTGTAGGGTATGATACGGGCAGTCTGTACTCATTTTTGAGTCCTAGAGTTGTGTACTGGTGTTAGTTCATCCCCATCACAGTGTTTTACATCAGCTGGTGCCTTTGTGGCCACAACTTCTCCTGCCCAACAACCGACATCACATAGGATAGTAGGTGGGCATGGACATGTAAAAGGGTTTAAAAGTATTGGGAAATTATTTATAATGAAATGGGAAAAAATGTATAAAATTACTTTCCAAAAAACCCCAGAGTTATTTCTGTTGGGGATAATCCAGACTGGAATTCCCAGGTGTCAGGAAAGGTTATTTATGTATTTAACAACTGCAGGCCATGTTTTGCTAGCCCAAAAATGAAAAATGAGCAAGGTCCCAACCAAAGAAGAATGGCAACTTAAGTTGACAGAATATGCACAACTTGCAGACTTAACATGCAGAATAAGGGAACAAGAAGAACATACATTAAAAGAAGATTGGAAAACGTTTATTGACTATATGGAAAATAATTGTGTACGGCTGAAAACACTGGCAGCATTAAGATAAATTCAACAATGTAAATATGTTTTGATGGATGTAATAATGGAAAACTGATTGGTATAATTTTTGTAAAATATGCAGGGATATAGGATATGCAAAATGAACCATAGAAAGAGAAGAAGGGAAGTCATTGATATCTTAAGTATGTAAAATGTTTATTTGAAACTGTAAAACAGAAATTTATATACATATATATATAAAGGATAGTAGGTGGGCATAATTTGTGGAAAGGTCCCATGGACTGGATTAGGACACTTGGTTTGAAGCTGCCAGCAGGAGTGCCACCTTTTTCTGCACCATCACCAACCCTGCTGCCACGTCTTGCCCCTTGTTTCTGACAAAAACTGGGGGGGGGGCTCTTTGAAAAAGTGCATGTTTGAAATCAATAAAGCATAAAAATGTAGGAAACATGGACATTTGGGTTCATCAGTTGCAGAAAATGGGATTTTCTGCTTTAAGAAAATGGAATCTTGTGCTCACAGCTCCTTGTAGCTTAGGAGCAGAACCAGCCCCACTCTGGCATTAGGCAGAGTCAAGCCTAAAACCCACAGCCATTTCACTAAGACATCAAACTCTATTCTGCATGATCAAGGACTAGATAAAATCAAAAGGAGAGACAGGAAAGCACACACAGAAGAAATCAATTTTTAAACAGCCTCGTGTTTGCCCAGGAGCAAAGTAGAAGGTCTGATAAATCCCTTGCTTATTACCTTGTTTAAATTTATTCTGGCAATATGCAGACAAGGTTGAACTAGAATTGTGGGCTCAGTGAAGGATCGTGTGGTTACTGTAATCCAGTTCTCAGCTTCCAAATACTTGTTGACCTGACAATCATGTTTTATTTATCTACTGAACT
This sequence comes from Podarcis melisellensis, assembly GCF_964234715.1. Lineage (NCBI taxonomy): Eukaryota > Metazoa > Chordata > Lepidosauria > Squamata > Lacertidae > Podarcis > Podarcis melisellensis. The sequence continues at coordinate 7,936,172 of NC_138532.1, forward strand.
TGGATCTTATCATTGCACTAGGGAATTTAGAATGCTTTCCGTGAGAATCCTATAAAATCTTGTTTAACTTTAGGAATGAAACTTAAATGGCTTTCATCAGATGCTTCTCAAGGTAAGTTCAGGTCAAGGCAGTCCTGGTGGTCAGGGAGTGGAAACTGCATATCTTTCTGCCTCAAATCATCACCATCACATTTCTGCCTCCTCTCCTTGAAAAAGCTGGATATTATCCAACTTTTAGGGCAATGTAATTATCTGGTTTCTCTTTCTGGGTACATTAGTATCTGCTTCTGTTTCATTGTCCCATGTCTAAAGAGCCAGTGTAGTAGTTAGAGTGTTGGATTAGGACTGAGGAAACCCAAATCCAAATCACCACGTAGCCATGAAGTCACGTGACCTTCCTGCACTCACTCTTCAACCCTCTTTACCTCATGGTGTGGTTGGCTGTGAGGATAAAATTGTGGTGGTAGGGAACCAACAATGTATGCTGCTTTCTGCTCCTTGGGTGTAAGGTGGGATATAAATGTAATTTTCAATAAGTTCAATTTACTACACCATGTTGGCTTAGTAGTCCACTTTGTGTCATGACACGGCAGCTCCTTGCAGAACATTTCGTGTTTTTGAATCAGTGAATCGAGTCCTTGGAACATGCTCTTCATTCGCGACGAAGGCCAAATCACACAATCAAAAGAGCTAATTTATTGCTGCCAAGATAGAAGATTCAGTGCTGCCAAGAGTGAGGCAAATCTGGGAAATGAGCATCACCGTATTAATAAGTTGTGAATGTGTGGCACAAAGAGTTTTCAGTTTACTTATGTGTGGAATTATAACTGGAGTTAACAGTTCCAGTTTCAGCTCCAGATTTTGGGTTGTCATTGGACAAGTGGCCTCTTATGCACTCCCTTTTCCTAGGAAGGGTCTACTCTCTTTCTGAGTCGAGTACCCATCACTGACAGAAGAAGAGGGCAGGGAGCTGCTGCTTCTACTCCCTTGCCATCACCACCTGCCGGCTTTGAGTAGTGGGTAGGAATGATGAGAAGAGAGAGGAGCAGTAGTAAAGAAACATGAAGGCTGGTGATGCCAAACTCTGATGGCTGCCCTTATGGTTATTCTGAATTTGTCTATATCTTTGTGTCCCAGTTCCTGTCCTTGTTGAATAAGACATTCTCTATATTGGGCTGTATCTGCTCTTGTGCTAGTGGATGAGTTATAATGTAATGTAATGGAGCAGGGATGTCCAACTGGTCGATCATGATCCACCGGTTGATTGCTGGGTGTCAGTGGTTGATCATGGCCGATTGCAGGTTCCTGATTGATGGCCCTGGACCAAAAAAAGCTCAGTAACTTTGCTGATTCTCCCCCCCCCCCAAGTCAACAATTCTGGTCATTCCTCTCCCCCAAAAAGCTCAACAACTTTGGTCAATCCAATTTATGCCAGTTTATTTATAGTGTGAGTAGATTGCACTCTCTTGGACGTCCCTGTAATAGAGGAATACAACACAAACTCTATTATGCAACTCTATTAAGCATACCAGCAAGATGCTTACACATTCTCTTGTTCAACAACTTCCCACTACTGCAAAATGTTTCGCCAGCAGAACAAGCATACAGCTAAGTGACTAACTTAGTGCAACACTGGATACAGCCCATAATGCTCAATCATGGCTCTTCAGAACAAGTCTGCCTAAAATGGGCCATGTTCTCCCTCCTTCAGTACGCCTTTTACAGAAGAGAGTTTATGGTGTTCCGAACTCCATAGGCTAAGGTTCCATGTGATTTTTGTTGTTACAGATTGGCTGCATCGGAGGTAAACATCATTTCAATTAACTTTGTTCCTAAGTCAATCACATTGTGTTTCTGTGGAGGGAAAACAAGCTACCATACAAATGGCTAACCATATGAAAAATACATGGTTACCTTATGAAATAGTTCCTAAGGCCCATTCTTTTGAGGGCTAGATTAAGTGTGGGAAACTTTTGACCCACTGGCATGGCCAAGAGTCAAGGATGATGGGACTTGTAGTTTGGCAGCCATCAAAGGACTAAAGTTCCCCACACCTGGGATGGACTGTGGATACTACTGCTATGAAAAAGGCTGAGTATGGTTTATTGTCTCCTATTCCTGGGAGGATCTAATAATTTCAGCTTTTGTACTGTACCAACTGGGGATGCGGGTGGCTCTGTGGGTTAAACCACAGAGTCTAGGTGCTCGCTTCGGCAGCACATATACTAAAATTGGAACGATACACAGAGTCTAGGACTTGCCGATAAGAAGGTTGGCAATTCAAATCCCCGCAACGGGGTGAGCTCCTGTTGCTCAGTCCCTGCTCCTGCCAACCTAACAGTTCAAAAGCACATCAAAGTGCAAGTAGATAAATAGGTACCGCTTCTGGTTGGCCAGAAGCGGCTTAGTCATGCTGGCCAAATGACCCAGAAGCTGTACGCCAGCTCCCTTGGCCAATAAAGCAAGATGAGCGCTGCAACCCCAGAGTCGGCCATGACTGGACCTAATGGTCAGGCGTCCCTTTACCTTACTGTGCCAACTAAGGTGGAAGTGGAGGGACTGCTGATTTCCATTTTTTAACATTATTTTTTTTTGACAACACCTTGGTGAAGGTTTGTCTGGAAAGGTGACCTAGAAATAATTCAAAATAAATAAAATAAAAGCTCCAAGGAGCAAAAAAAAAAGTGTGTGTGTGTGTGTGTGTGTGTGTGTGTGTGTGTGTTTCAAGTGCAAGATCTATAACCTTGGCTTGCAGCATGCTGGGTTGGAAACATCCATCTTTCATGAGCCATCCTGGTGTATTAATGCAGTACAGGAATGTAAGCGATAGAACTCTTTAAAAATACACCTACACACAGAGAATAAGACATCCTTTGAGTAATTAGGACTGGAGAAAGATACCTGCTGAGAAGTTCAAACAAAATTCTAGCAACATACATTGGAATCTAAAAGTAACCTGGCCTTAAAGTTCATGATCAGTGTTAAAAACATGTAGTTGATGCCACATGGGGACATGCTGGTTTTGTATGAGTGAGAGCAAATGCTAAATTTTTCAATTTTCTTTTCTGATCTCAGCATAATATAAAAGAAAAAATTTCATTCTAAAATGTCAGTTCTTCAAGCTGGAAAAAAACACACCCATTGCCTTCAACATTTGGAAAAGAAATTGGTGGTGGTGACATATCCAATCATTTTGTTGCTCTAAGATGCCATTTCCAACTTTTCTACATTGATTTATCCCTCCCCCCTGAAGAATATCTCATCTTCTAAAAAGGAGAAGAATAAAATATGCCCATTCCACTTTGAAATAGAAGTTATGCCATTCCCAGAAGGGAAAAAAACAACCCATTGCTTTTTAGAGCTTCCCTGGAATGCAATGATTTATTTTATTTTATTTTATTTTTGTATGCAAGGCCAGGAACCACTTCTGTGCTTTGGCATCAATGGAATTATTATATACATAAGCAAGCAATTTGCTCCCTAAGTAGCAGGCATGGAGGAGTTGGCCAGTTTCATAACCCAGCCTTGTTTTTAAAAGGAGCCAACCACATACTGCTGCATAATTTTAATTAGACGAGTGTAACATTATTGTGGATGAAGAACCTCTTTGTACATCAGAACAGACAGACTGTTTAGCCGAAAACAGCCACAGTCAGAAGCTGACAGCGAGAGTTCTGTGCTTCTGTCTGGCAGATCTCTTGCTGCAGATCATAAAGGATTAATTAAAATTGTATAAAGCTGAAAAGAGGCCCAAGGTAAACATAGAGCCAAGTGGAATGGCACTAAGCAGTATTCAGAATGTTAGTTCTATAGCCCGAGGCAGGGCGGTTCGACAGATTGCTCTTCAAACTGGGCAGCACAGAACTCTGATGGAAGCATCAGTTTGCCTAGATATCACCCTCCTCCCCTTAAAAAAAATTGGCTGTGGGGAAAAATGGACAGACACACTCATATTCCCCACAAATATGTATCGACTGAATATAACAGAACCAGGGAGGTGCTATGCAGCGCTTTTTTTCTAGGGCTACTCAAGTGTATGCAGTACTGACACTCTCCCCTAAATGTTAATAGTGTAGCACTTACTGTAACAACTTCATAGTTTAGTGGGTTAGAGCATTGTGCTGATAATGCCAAGGTTGCAAGTTCAATCCCTGTATGCGACAAGTGCTTTTTCCAGCATTGCAGAGGGTTGAACTAGATGATCCTCAGGATCCCTTCCAACTCTGCAATTCTCTGATTTCACTGTCACTTTCCAAACGGCAAAAATAAATTTAAAAAAGTACCGGCACCTTTTTCCTTTTAAAAAATAAATCACTGCTGCTATGACCTTTAATGACTCTCATTTAAAGAGTGGATAGGCATAATCAGGATTCTATTCCCCATTATGGTAGAGAGGGGGAAATGAATGAGAGGGTGTTCCTCTATCCCTTTATTCCAAGAGTAAGCAACAACAACAAAGTTTTTATTCAAAGATTTTATTGGGTAACAGTGGTACATTATTGTTGTTAGCCGCTCTGAGCATGGCTTTGGCTGGGGAGGGAGGGATATAAATTATTATTATTATTATTATTATTATTATTATTATTATTATTATTATCACATACAGAGTCTTTGTTTTCAAGTCATAGAATCCTTCAAACAAGTCAGTCATATTCCAAGCGATACATTACTATTATTGGCAATATAACAGTATATAGCATCTGAGCAAAACTTTTGTGTCAGCGCCACGTAAGCAGGCTGTGTTGGAAATTCAGATATAAAAGCTAGGCTCCAAATGGCTCCTTAAACCAGGGTTACAGTGGCCAAAACAGAATGCCTCCTTGCCATTTAGGGGCCAGATGGTTGGAAAGGCATATTTTTCAATACGACTTTTTACTTCTTTGATTGTGCAAATAAAATGTAATGAATAGAATTCTACAGGAGGTGCTGCTAGTTTGTGAAAACAGTCAAGGTCCAAGGATCCCCAGGCATGCGCCTCCAGATGGTGGAGACATCAGGCGCCATCCTGGTGCCCGAGCATCTTCACTTGGTCGCAAGTGGCCCATTGTTGTTGTTGTTTAGTCGTGTCCAACTCTTCGTGACCCCACGGACCAGAGCACGCCAGGCACTCCTGTCTTCCACTGCCTCCTGCAGTTTGGTCAAACTCATAAGTGGCCCATAGCCAGGTGCAAAATGCGCCTGGTGCCCAGAGAATATTGAATGCTTCAAGCAGGTATTTTATTTTTGCTGGTCGAGTGGGAGACTAGATGGCCCAGGGTGTGGTTGGCTGCAGTTGCTTGCAGTGTGCTTTGTCTCTCTGTGTGAAGGTGTGTGTGTTGCTGGATAAGATTAACCATATCAATTTGTACGCTGCTGGGTGTCAGGGGGCAGAGGATTCAACCCCCATGACAGGTTGCCAGGAACAGATAAGACAAGGAAAAGTCATAGAATCATAGAGTTGGAAGAGACCACAAGGGCCATCAAGCCCAACCCCCGACTGCTTTTTATTCAATATTGACAGAGGGAGGCTTGGAAATGCAGCCTCTTAGAATAATGGTATTGCCCCGAGTGAGTTTCCACCCCCTCCCTCTCTCCCTTCACGATATGACGTTAACATATGAGACTGCTGGAGGTGAAATAGTTAAACAGGTTACCCAATCAGAACCCAGGGGGGTGGAGTCAGAGGGACTATTAAACCAGCTCTGGGAGGGGCAAAGGGAGGAGTTCGTTGGGAGTTGGGTGGTTGGTTGGAGTGGGAGTGAATTGGGATAGAGTTTGTGGGAAGGCTGAGTTAGTGTAGTGAAATAAGTTGAGTCAGGAACAGTTAGGAGCTAAGAAGACAAGTAAATATCTGAGAGGTGGTTTAGTGAGTGAGAGCAGGTAGCGGAAGTTATAGGTCTGGATAGGCACCCCATGGTTGTAATTGACCGATACCGTTTATGAAACCACACGCTTGTTAAACTGCAATAAATAAACAGAAGTTTATGTTTCAATTTAACCCTGACTGGACTCAGTTTTGTACCAGGTAGGGCCTGTGTGGTGACAGCGAGAAATAAAGTGGTGGCGCAGGGATCAATAGATGGTGAAACGTCTGGGGACCCTGTGTGATCGCCACACATGTGTCATTACTACAGGTGCTGAGAACTGCCCTCTGCCTTTGAGCTCTTTGCTCTCCTACTTTCAATGTCTGCTGGGTTCTGGTAGGGGGGGTTCTGGAATGCTTTCTAAAGACACTGTGTCAGGGAGATACGTTCTCTCTTCACTGTAATCACCACTTCACCCCCGTCAGTGTTTTTATAATCTTTATTTACAACTATTTGCAAACGGCACCACAAGCTAATCACCATTAGTCTGAGTCCATTGATTCAGATACCGCCAATGATCTTTGCCCCCTCTTCCAGCACCTAAAGTACGGGAACTTTACAACCCTCCTTTGGTCCTGCCTTTTTTCCTCCTGTCTTGCGTGAGCTGATGTAAATCTCCCTCCCTCTTCCAATTCGGAGCTTAACCCTTGCAAGTGCCTGGGAGGCTGCCAGCTCACATGCCACTTCTTCATGGTTCCCTGCGTTTACAGACTCTAACACTTCACTGCTGGGCCCTGCTCCCCCCCCCTCCTCTCCAAACACACATTCCTCTGCTGCTTCTTGTCCTTGCCCAACTCTCTCTTCAATGTCAGGGGACTCTGTGCGTTCTGACCCAGCCCTGACACACTGTGTCCGTCGGCTGTCTCCCCTCTGGTTCTTCTTCTTGCTCCTCTCCCATTATTTCCCAGCTTTCCCCATCATCTGCCTCTGAGCTGTAATCCCCCTCAACCCCTTGTTGTAATTCTGAACTGTCTTCTTCTTCTCTGGAAGGGTCAGGCTGGGGAGGCGGTCTCCACCATTCGCTGGCTTGCATATATAATAAAGGGGAGCCACACCAGGACAAAGGTGCCCTCCTGTGCTTTTCCCTGTATCACCATCAATTTGTTGGTTAGATTTTCTATCAGGGCAGTTTCCCATACAGTTTGGTACCAGTGGTCCATGTTCACTCCTGATAGACCCCCCCCCCCAATTGTCCAGAGCCTCATTTCTGGCTGGGAAACCTTCCAGGGCTCACAGGGCCAGAGGGAAAAAGGGGGCAGAACAACAAAAGTGAGTTCTACCTTTGTACAGAAAGCTGGTTTTGATGCACAACAATACAACCTTCTCTATCCCCCATCAACTCAAGAAAGAAGCTTTGTCAGAGTTGAAGGACACATTCCAGTGAGACAGAGACAATGTACCCTCCAATACAATGCAGCCCCAAATCAGGACACCATCTTCTGGGTCCTAAATCTCGCATGGGTTACGTGTCCTGCACAAGATTGTGGACCCAGAAAAAGCACCCTTTCAGGCACTTTTTCACCCAAAAAACATGTGTTTTGGGGTGCAGCAGAAGATCACAGACCTGAAGAAAGCACTTGGGGGGGGGGGAGAGAGAGAGCTCAGTCTGAAATTGTGTAAGCAAGATGCCCAAAATGGCCACCATGCTCTCACAGGAAAAAGCAAGATGTCCTGGATTTTCTGGTGCAGGTCCAGAGAGTGGTGTTGCCTGGCGACAAGATGTGCAGGGGAGCTGTTGCCTGGGAAGAGTCACAAGTGCTAAAAAGAGAGGTCTGGAAGGCTGTGTTTATTTCCTATGGCCTAATTTTTACCACTACTTTTTTATTTTATTTTATTTATTAAAATAATTCAGCATTAATCTGCAAGTATCTTTTAAACACATTCCAGTCCCTGTCTATCTTCTCTTTTGAGATCCTTCCAATTTCTCCCATTGTTTTGGATATATTGTAATACTCCAATAATTTGACAAGCCACTCTATTTTTGTCGGTACAATACCACTTTTCCAATTTTTCGCAATCAATAGCCTTGCGGCTACTGTTGCGTATAAATATAATGTCTTGTCTTCTTCCTTTAGACTTCCTGGTACTATTCTCAATAGAAAACATTCTGGTGTTTTCCTAAATGAATATCTGAACATTTTTTTCCCCATTTTGTTATATATTGTTTCCCAAAATTGCTTGATGTTTAAACAATTCCACCATATATGCATCATAGTACCTTTTCTAGTGTTGCAATGCAACATGCAATGATGCTGTGATGCAAATTTCACCACTCCTGATCTCTTTATCTTATTTGCTCTTTCCTGTACCACACTCTTCCTAAATTACAGTTTAAATATGAGGACTTCTAAAACTAATCCTGAAATCAGAGCATAAGTAGTATGTAGGAACACTGAAAGTTGTCTTATGCTGAATCAGATATTTGGTTCATCTGGATCAATATGGTCTACACTGACTGGCAGCAGCTTTCTAGGAATTCCAGCAGGGAGTCTCTCTTTCCCAGCCCTTACTGGAGAAGATGCTAGAGCATGAACTTGGGACCTTCTGCATGCAAAAACGTTCCTCTACCATGGAGCTATGCCCCTTTGGGCACATTCACTACTGTTATTGAAAGATGTTCGAAACTCACCAGAACTCAGTTCCGGCACCTCTCAGGTGAGCACCATTCCCATTATAAGAGAACAAGGGAGGTGTTCATGGTGAACACCTCTTTTTCTAGCAAAACAGCAACTCAGCCAGATGGTATTAATTATTAATTATTATTATTATTATTATTATTTACTGATAAAACACTTGGGCAGCGGAGGAATGGTTTTGCATTAAGATGCTTTTGGTGCAGTGCTTCAGTAATGTAAATACACTCTCTCTTGGACTGTGCTTGGGCTGTGTGAAAATGACCTCCTCAAAATTCTCCATTTAGTTTGTCGGTAATGAAATTGTGCTAGGATTTCACCCAAAATTCTCTGGAGAGGGAGCACAGAGTGCTCCAGCAGGTTAAGGAGGGCCAAAGAAAGAAATTCTCAGAAAATTCTATTCTGATAAATTTCATCTCAGTTAATAGATACTGAATAAAGCTATTTACCAATGGATGAAGGAAGAGCACATTGTTTCCTCCAACAATATAAAAATTATATTAAAGCCATAATTAAAACTGATTCTACAGCTGCACCACTTTATTCAAGGGCAGGAAGTTGGCAGGCATTTGACAAAATATTCTCCAGGGGATGTTGAAATCATTCTATGATTTGGAAAGAGCCAGATTTTTATTTTTATAAAAACAAAAAACAACAACAACAACAACCAGAAATTCTTCTCCAAGAAATTCTAGCCCATCTCTAAATTAAAATCTCCTGCCCTGGACAATGACCACCAATGACTTTCCCAAAATTACACATCCATTGTGCTGCCCAACCTTAATTCTTCATCCATCATAGTCAGATCCTGATTCTACTCATACCTGTGTCCAACGCTGTTTATGTTTAGCTGCCTATTCCTGATTCGCACCAGTATGATGGAGGCAACAGAAATATAAAGCTGCAAAATTAATAATCCTGATGATTGCTGGTTTTTTTATATAAAAAAAATACATGACTGACTGCAGCAGCACAAAATAACTAGGTTTGCCCTTTTGCTTTTTCCAAAACACCCCCAGGCACCAGTCCACCTTCTAGAAGAATAACCTACAGAAACCTTCACATGATTTTTTTTAAGCAACAGTTTGAGAAAGCAGCAGAGAGAGAGAAAGAGAGAACAGCAGCCAGAGAAGGGAAAGTCAGGGGTTGCTCCAGGGCAAGACAGATACATCGGCCAACTCATGTGGATGCCCACAACACAGAATAGCAAAGACCGCTGCAGGGCAAAACTGAGTGGCAGGAATTGCTAGGCGTATAATGAAGGGCACGATGCAGAGCAAGTTAGAGGCAACCTGGGGAGCTATGGAGAAACTTAAAAACACCCTGGGATTATAGGGGGTGCTAAAAGGCACAGCACCTTTGTAATGTTACATTCCTGGAGGAAGCATGTATGGTCTTCAGATTTGCAAAGCCTGGCGCAGAAAAGGAAGAGACCCCTCCCGCCCACCCCACGAACACAAGTTGTGCAAGGGGAGGAAGGTGCAGGGGCATAGCAAGGGGGTGCAGTGGGGGCGCTTCGCCCCAGGTGTCCCCATTGAGGGGGGTGACAAAATGCCAGGTGGCACTCACCGCGGGGCCTGCAGTGCGCCAGAGCCACGCATCTCTTCTGGGAGTGACGCGGTGGCTAGAGTGCTTGCATGTTCCACGCTGCCCAAACTGTCCATCTGTTGCCTCCCCCTCAGCTGTAGGGTGGCTGAGTGGGAGGAGGCAGGCAGACTCCTCGGAGGCTCCACAGTGCCCCCGTGGGCGGCTGGCCCCACCCCCGGGCACAGGGCACGTGCGCTGCCCTAGGTGCCCGATTGGCTTGTTCCGCCGCTGGGAAGGTGAAGGAATAGCAGAGACTTGTGAGATCTCACCAGAGCCACAGCCATCGCCACTGCCACTGCTCCCCCTGTGGTGGCTGCTTCAGCCCACCTCGTGGTTGGGTCATCCCTGACGGGACCTGTAGATTGTTAAGGTTGCTGGGAATTAATAGTCCTGTGAGGGGTAAGCTGCAGTTTCCAGGGTCCTTTTGGGAAATCCACGTGCTTTGAAAACACATTTAATGTACTTTATCATCTAGGTGACACCACTGATGCATAAACTTAGACTGCCAGTCGTAGTGGCAGCAGAACATCAATAGTGCAAAGGATAAGGAACTGAATCCTAATAGTTGGCAGCCCCAGGATATACACAGATAAACACACATGAACACACACCAGTGTTCTTGAGTCTTCGATCCTCAGATATCATTGGATTACAACTCCCATCATCCCCGACCAATTTAGCCAATTCAACAACATATGGGGGTCCAAGTCTGAAAAGCACTTCCCTACACCAACTATTTGGCCATATCTTACAGCCAGTTCAAATATTTTAATTTCTGTATGCAATGAGCTATGACTGCCAGTGTCACAAGGTTTGGACAATGGCACACTGAAGTGGCTGGCGTTGTCATCACATGACACTTTGCTGAATGTTTTGATAGCTTTGTTCAGTTCGATACCTTTCCAAATGTTGAGCCCTCCTCAAACGCAAGGCTCCCTAAGTGGTCCTGCTGCTGAAGAACAGCTTCAGGCCAAGGCCATCGCTCAGTGGTTGAGCGTCTGCTTTGCCTGCAGTGGGTTCCAGTTTCAATTCTCAGCATCTCCTGGTAGGGCTGGGAATTATGCTGAGCCTGAAACCCCAGAGAGTTGTTAGCGGTCAGTGTAGACAATATGGAGTTAGATAAACCAAAGGGTCTGACTCAGATTAAGGCAACTTCTTATGTTCCTATCTTAGTAGTTTCATTCTCCAGCTGGAAGTGTTAGCACTATTTTAAAGAGTTCTTCTTCTCATAAACTGCATCATGTTTTAATCCTACCCTGAAATCAAATTCTTTAAGCACAACTCCCTCAGGGTAGGAAGCTTACTCTGAATACATTTCATTTGACGACCATGAACCTGCCTTCATTTTTATTTTTTTCATATTGGGAATGCATAATGCAAGCATCTCATCTTCTCAACAAGAAAGTAGGACATGTTCCCCATTAGGATGAAAAGGAAGTAATAATAATAATAAAAATACACCTGAGGAAGCTGTAAAGCTTTAGTGCGGCAATGTCAGAAATGGAAGACGTTTCTCTAATAAGATTCATGTAAATACAAATATAAACATAACTTGCTGTTAAAATCACATAAATGCAAAATGCGTGGTGCAGGGTGAGAATTACAACAACAAAACCTATAAAAGTGATAATTCTGCTCTGCTCTTTGCCAGTTTCTGCCACCAGTATTTTCAGACGTGGCACAATAATTCACCGTTGCTTTCAAACATCAGCTAATTATGGGGGCATATTTGGCATAGTTGCAGTTTCTGCAGCTGTCCCTGTTGACATCAAAAGTGCAAATGAGAGAGTGTTTTGAAGGTGATGGAAATCCACAGCATTGCTTAGCAACTGTAACAAGGTCTGGGGTGGTCAGCAGAGCTGGCCAAAAATCCCAGATAACAGCAGGGTTGTAGAACCTGCCTTCTGCTGAGGGCTGCGTTCCCTTCAGGGGTAACATCTTGCATCAGCTTAGGTAGGGCTAGAGCCAAAAGTGGTGGGTGGGGCTGAAGCCAAAAGTAGACAGCACATAGTGAAACATTGAAATTCACTCCTACAAGGTATGAAGGACCCCTGGATGGTTAAGTCCAGTCAAGGGCAACTCATCTCGCTTTCAGGCCAAGGGAGCCGGCGTTTGTCCACAGACAGCTTTTCTGGGTCATGTGGCCACCATGACTAAACTGCTTCTGGCACAATGGGACACCGTGACACAAACCAGAGTGCATTGAAACACCGTTTACCTTCCTGCCACAGTGGTACCTATTTATCTATTTGCACTGGTGTGCTTTCGAACTGCTAGGTTGGCAGGAGCTGGACAGAGCAACAGGAGCTCAATTTGTTGCAGGGTTCGAACCGCCGACCTTCGGATAGGCAAGCCCACTCCTACAAGAGGCAATGGTGGCCACCATCACTAGATGGCTATAAAGCTGAGACAAATCCAGGACAGGTAAGGCGAGTCTCCATGATGGCTATGTTCTTCCTCCACAGTTGGAGGCAGTACGCCTCTGAATCACAGTTGCTAGGAATCAGGAGGGAAGAGCATGATGTTGCCCTCAGGTCCTGACTGCAGGCTTCCAATGAGCATCTGCTTGGCCATGGAGGGAACAGCGTGTTGGACTAGATGGAGCCTGTTTCATTCTCTGTCACCCCATGTTCTCTTCTGCTCTCTCTTCACCCCACTTCTCGCACCCCAACTTCTCTTGCTCCTTATCTCTCTTTCTCCCCTTGTCTCCCTCACTCCTGAAAATAATTCTCCCACATGACAATTTGGAGCGGGAAGGGAGCCTTCCAGTGGGGCAGGAGAAAGCTACCTTCCTGCAAGCCTAACTGCCAGGCAGGGGTCAGGTGATTTTCAGAGGGGTGGCAATTGACGAGGGAAAGAGTAGGAAATGTTGCTGTGTACTGCAATTCTCATTCCAAAATACCCATAACATTACAATTGGCTTAAAACTGGCTCCTATAGTTCTATCCTTATTTCTGTGCTGGAGGCATTTGGGGGTGCAGGGTCGCAGCTGGAGAGGAGAGGACTCACCCTCTTCCTTGGGCACTGAGATCCTCCACACAAAAATGCCCTCCTCCAGGACTTTCTTTTCAGCCAGAACTCAGTTCCAGCCATTGATGCCTGCTTGCACCCACAGTTGAGGCAGCTGACGTCGCATGTGATGTTGCGATGTTCAGTGTGTGATGTCCCAAAGCATTGTCCCTTGCACACTGCCGTAGGATATCATGACATCCTGAGCCGTTAGATATTGAGGGGGCTCAGACCCTCCTTAAAAACTACGGGGGCAAAGTGCCTCTGCCCCCAGAAGCTAGTGCCCCTGGTTCCAGCACCTCTCAGGTGGGTGTCATTGCCATTCTAAGAGAATGCAGGAGGTGTTCATGGTGAGCTCCAGCACCTCTTTTCCTAGCAAAGTAGCACCGCCCTCCTCCAATAGCAATTAAACTTTTGAACACCTTCCACTGTCACTAATGGTATCCTCGCCAGCCCACACACCCAATTGCTATACAGCAGCAGAGCTTAAAGGGGGAGGTTTGCAACTGGAAGTTTGCAAGTGTAGGCTGTGCTTTGTTATACCCAGTGGTGAAGCTACATGCTCCGCTACTGGGGGCGGAGGGCAGGTGGGGTGGGGCTGGCACCCCCCAGGGGCGTGGTGCACATCCCAGGGGCATAGTACGCTGCCTGTGAGGGCTTGATGCGTGCTCTGGGGGAGTGACGTGCCGCCTGTGGAGGCGTGATGCCTGGCGTGTGCGGGGTGCACGGTGTGTGTCAGAGGGGCCACCACGATGGCACCCTACCGGAATAGTGGTACCAGGGGGCGGTCCGCTCCCTCCGCACCTCTGTTCCTCCGCCAGTGGTGATACCCTCTCCTCCCAAAAAATACCCCCAGGGGAAATTAGCAATTTGGGGGAGGCCAAAGCTGCTGATGCCTAACTGATATACACGAGGGGAAATGGGATGAGGCCAAATCTAGTGCTACCTATCGTATTTCCCATTCCTGCCCTAAATGTCTGTCTGAACGGTATATAACTCCATTCAATACACAAATCACCTTCCTCTCTTCTTAAAGACAGTGAACTCCCAGGGTGCCATGAATGTTCCCCTCAAAGTCTGTGGCCAGTGGGTAGGGGTTGCTCACCCCAGGAGCTGGCTGGGAACATTTTGACACTGCCAGGAAGCGCATTTGTATAATTCTGCTCTTCCTTTTGCCTGATTGAACTGAACCATCTTACAGGACCCTATCCTCCTCATCGGAGCTGACGCTTTCCCTTTCCGACAAGCAACATCTCATGTGCTTCTGTCCTTGAGGAAAGACATGGCTTTGTCTGCAAAAGATTGCAGGTTCCATCGCTGGTATCTTCAGCTACAGCTGAAAAAGTGTTTCCACTCTCTTCTAGGAATGCTCAGGGTGTGTGTGTGTTTATTCTAGTGTGAACTGAACTGATCTGCACCTCCTTAATTTCACACTTCTCTCAAAAAAAGAAGAAGCAAGAACAAGTGTCTACAAAATGTGTATCCTAGAATAAATTATGTTTAGAAATGCATATATTGACATTGATGCATATATCATGATGTATTTTGTGACAGAAGGCATAATAAAACACATATTTAAATTCAAATTTTCATGCATTAAAAAAATGAATCCACTGTTTAATGCAGAAACAGGAAAGAGTGGACTTGAATGCACACACACACAGAAATGGTACAGTGTTGTATTCAGTGTTACTCCTACACAAAACAGACCACAACAATGGACACAAATAACAGGTGCAATAATTTTAATAGGTCTACTCTATGTAGAACTGGATATAAAGCATGGACTGGAAATAGATTGATTCCTCCATCTCTCCTTCCCTAAGGGAAACCTTGGCCACATCCATACATTTAAAGGACACTTGTTTCACTTTAAAAGTCCTGGCTTCCCCTTAATGAATCCTTGGAATTGTAATTTGTTAAGGGGCACCTAACAGTTCTCAGCTCTCAACAAATTACACTTAGAGATCCGCTGCCAGCCAGTCTGCACTGGTAGACAATACTGAGCTACATGTATCAATGGTCTGATAAGAAGGTTTCCTACATTTCTATCCCTCCAAGAGTTTGCCAGGCAAAAATGCAGAGGCATTATTTTAAAATAATGGATGCTAAGTAGAAGAAGGATATGTAGCAAGAGGATGCCCTGTTGTGTTCATAAGGGCCCCTTATCATTAATAGGGATGGGGGTGCATTTGGTTGGTTACAAATTTTAAATTTTATCTAATTTACACTTTGCAAAGCAGCCTGCAAATTGAAGCTTGGCTGGTCTCAGGAATTTGCACTTCTCCAAATTTCACGGTGCAATTATCCACCCCCCAAAAATGGTTACAAAAATGTCTATATTCATGGACAGTATGGCTAAAAAAGACATCTGTAAAAATAGCATACAAAAAGACATTATATTTGGGGAAAATGCATAGAAAAATAAACTGAACTGCTAACAAATTGTCACGAGGAATTATTATTATTTTCATAGCAAACAGATGCTGATAGGTGGCAAACTGAAGTTAAGAGTGGGAAACTAAGAGGAAACAAAAATTAACAGATTCCATCATTCCTTTCCAAGGGCAGACCTTCATCTTGTACCTCCAGATGCGACAATACGCTGAAGTATGGAGGGTCATCTCATGCCCCCATCCTCCCAATGCCTAAGCAAGCTTTAGAGGGACACCATACTGAGTCTGTCAGCATTGCTTGCTTACAGGACATGTTTACAGACGTGAATTTTACAGTAGACTGGTAAAGATGGACACATAACAATGAACTGTGTGTCTTTTTTCCAAAAAGGATGGTTACCCAATGGTTGTTTCCAGCAGCTGAAGAAAATGAGATCTAACAGGGACTCATCTCCTTGACCGCCCAGTATTTAATAGAGACGGACACAGGAGCAGTGTGACAGCTCTGCCAGAGTCTTGCTTTTTTCTCTGTTTGTCAGAAGTGTGTTGTGCATGTGACAGAAACAATCATGAGAGAAGCTGATGCCCTGTTTTCCAAATGCGCCGTGAAGGCTTCCGGCCTCCTATCAGTCAGGAGGAGCTCATCTGGTTCATAAGGTTTGAAACCAGCCTGACAAAAACCAGAAACCAAAGTGACAGGTGGAAGGAGTAGCAGGTCTGGCTAATTTCAATATGAGCTTCGATATCTGAGTCTCTGTGCCTCCCATCAGCTCCAGCCAGCATGGTGAATGAAAGATCCCAAACCTCTCAGCACTGTGTATATGAACATACATGAGTGCTGGCTGTGCACATGCGAGTTCAGGTAGAAGAGTTTGGATTTGATATCCCGCTTTATCACTACCCAAAGGAGTCTCAAAGTGGCTAACAATATCATTTCCCTTCCTCTCCCACAACAAACACTCTGTGAGGTGAGTGGGGCTGAGAGACTTCAGAGAAGTGTGACTAGCCCAAGGTCACCCAGCAGCTGCATGTGGAGGAGCGAACCCGGCTCACCAGATTACGAGTCCACCGCTCTTAACCACTACACCACACTGGCTCATGTCACACTTGTACCATGGTCAGAGGTTATTGAAGTTCTTGTCAAAAAACATTTGGAGGGCAGGAGGCTAGGGAAGACTGTTCAAAGGTGCAGAAAAGTCACGGGAGACAAGTCTCTTGAGTTACAGCACTTTAAAGCCAACCACAGTTTTCAACCATCCCTCACTCTCGCAAATTCCAATGTCAAGCAAATACCCCCCCTTTTTTTGGATCTATATGGACATCTGAATTCAGATGACATACACAGAACAAAATGGTGAGGCAGTTTTTGATGTGTGCAAAGCAGGGAACAGCCTAATGGGGTTCTTTTCTCTGTTTCTGAGTCACAAAGCCCTAGCAGATTCCAATTTAGCCAGCTGTCATTCCTAGTACTTACCAATGACTGAAACCATCATTTATCCCCCTTGCACAGACCTGCTCGTTATGACCAGAGCCCCTCTCCTATTTGCCAGCATCCCCTGAGCATTGAGTATAGAATGTAGAGTTGGGGGAGGGAACACTGACCCCTAGTGAATTTTGGAGGTGGACAAAACAAAAATTCCCTCTCTTATAATACTAGAATTCGGATATACAATGAAGCTGAATGATGGAAGATTTGGGGCAGGCAAAAGGAAATGCTCTTCATACAGTGCATAAACTATGACATTCACATTCACAAGAGGCAGTGATGGGCTACATACTTGGGTAACTTTGAAAGAGGATTAGACAAATTCATGGATGGTGATGGCTATTTGCTGTGATGGTTACAACCTACTTCCCTTGCTGCAGGCGGTATGCATTTGAATGCCGAATTCTGGGAATCACAGGTGGGGAGATTGCTGTTGCATTCAGGTGATGTTGGGTGGCTTCCCATGGGGATTGGAATGGCCACTGTGAGAGCAGAGTGCTGGCCTGGAGGGATCCGTGGCCTGATCCAGCAGGGCTTGCACTAGCTACCTAAGTTCATACTCTACCTTACACTTTTGGTCAATTCACTGCCTCTCAGACTAACCTACCTCACAAGAAAGATTTGAATATAAAATATAAAATGGGAAGGTGGGTGAAAACCGAAGTAGCCCTGAATTCCTTGGAGGAACAGTGGGATAATTAACAACAGAAAATAAAGAAATACAGGGAAACTTATCGGTAATTGCACTACAGACCCATTGCACGATTGCAGTAATTAAGATTTCTGAATGAAGGACTTTGACATTAGCGTGATGGTAAAATATATTATTTGCACACAGAAGTTCCCCATTTTAATCCCTGATATCCCCAACATGTAGTCATAAAAATACAGGGGTCAGGGGACCAATGATCTACTCAGCATAAAACAGTTTCATGTGTTTGCAGATTTTACCGACTGAGGACCAAAATGTCACAGCCTCTTAGTTGAGAGCTGAAGTCCAACTAACTCCACTTTTAGGTCTACACTGTTTTGTTATTTCATTCCTATCAGCTCACAGCAGTGATTTCTAAAGCATTTAACTAAATCTCATATGTATTGGGGTTACAAATGGAACACAAGTCTGGCTTTCTGAATGGAGCCAGGAAGGTATTTTATGCATTCCATTTGATGGCCGAGTTTGCTGAAGCCTTATGTTCCTAGTCAATAATCCCCTTGTAGTGTGTTTGTTTAATTGATTGCAATGCTATGTCAACCTTCCCAGGCTGAGGCCTCAAATATTTGCAAACTAAAATATACATAATGTTGGTCATGAATGCAATACAGCTGCAGATGCTGCAGTTTACACAATAGAGGCTGGAAGCTGGGAAGCCAAACACACTAAATTAATTAGGGTTATGTCCATAGACTTTTGCTGGTTCTATCAGGCCTGTGTACAATTGTTCTTCCCATTTCTTGAGGGCTCAGGCTCATTAGTTTAACAGGAATGTTTTCAGACTGCTCATCAATGGAATTAAAGGCAACTCCACAATTATAGAGAGTAATGGGAGGAAATATTTGTTTTCGTAACAGGAAATCATCTGCAATCTTTCGTCTTCAGTTCCACCTTTCCCGTGTTTGCTCCAAACAAACCTACATTGAGAATGAGATATTATGTATGCTCCCAGCCCATTCAGATCACCACCAGGGGTTGAGGCTTATTTTCTATCGGTTGTGATTAGTTTTGTGAGCCTAGGGATTAAGTGTAGATGTAAAGTAGAATATGTGCCCACTCGACTGTGTCGATTTGCAGAACTGGTGCTTTGACAGAGGCCACATAATGCTCATTTCGCACTTGTGAGAAATTTAACTTTTAGTTATAGCAGCTCCTTTTCTCTGGAACTCCATGCCTATTGATATTGGTTGAAGTGTTTTTGACACCTAATTCTATTTTGTATATTAGTTTTAAAAATTTGACTATTTTACCTATATTTATATGCTTTTATTTCATGCTGTATTTAATATGCTGTATTTAAGTCTGTTTTCATTGCTTTTTTTAAATACATATTTTATACCATTTTAAGTAAACCACTTAGATGTGGGTTGTTTTTTTTTTATGAAGCAGTATATAAACCTTGCTAAGTAAAATAGAAAAAAGAATTTTTTACCCACCACTATTTAGGTCACAATTCAGCTTACCACTACAAATAATATTATGATTGAGTTTGTGATGGTGCATCAAAGAAATATAAACGCATGTTCTAAAAAAAAGGGCTATTGCTCAGTATTAGAGCATGTACAAGACCCCATATTCAATCTCTGCCACATCCAGTTGCAATTCCCAAAAGCCCCATGTCTGAAACTCTGGAGAGCTGACCGGCAGTGGCTCTCCAAAGTTTCAGATAGGGAATATTCCCAGTCCTACCTGGAGACAGGGATGTAAAAATCTGTTAATTTTGGTTCCCCTCGTTTCTCATTTTTTCCCAATATCAAATTCAGTTATCCACATATCTTCAGCATTTCGCATTTTTTTTTTAAAAAACCAATCCTTATGAAAATTCACCAGCATTTTAGCATGAATTTTTCCTATTAAAACTTTTTTGTATATCGTTTTTGTAAATATGCACAATTTTGCAAACCATTTGCCCTGATGTAATGCATTTTTTATGTTCTTTTCACTAATATACACAATTATATGCACTTGTTACCCTAATATTTAGTGTAAATATTTACACACATTATACATGGGACTGCCTCTGAAGATATTTCAGAAACTACAACTGGTGAACAATTCACTGCACATCTTTAGAAACCAGCCAAAAACTTTCCTCTACAGCAAGGCCTTTGGCCTTTATGTTGCCTTTTAGAACTGGGTGAGGTATTTTTTAAATGTTTTTCTGTTTCCTCTTAGTTTTTATGTTTCTGTGTGGGGTTTGTTGTCTGTTTGTCTGTCTGTTTGTAAGTTGATTAGGTTTGCCCTAAACTAACAAATGTACTTAATAAATGGTAATTTTTAAAAATGCACATTTTGAGGGGCACATTACTTGACTGGAGAACTGCATTGTAAAGTGTGAATTTTGAAGGAGGCCTGTATATGCTTCCTGTGTTTTTTGGAAAGTGAGAATTAGGCAAGTTTCCCTTTAAATGCAGACTGAATTGAATTTCTCGCCCATCTCTACCTAGGGATACAGAAGATTGGACCTAGGACCCTGTGCCCATGAAACAGATGCTCTGTTACTTCATCCCTCCCCAGAGGAAGGGAAACCAATCACAGGTGGTTTTAGGGTAGCATGATCTGTGTAGCCATACTGGGCACCCCACTGCAGGAGGCGCCACAACCATTCTGTAGAACAGAGCATGAGAGGCACCAAATTTTAGCGTCACACAGTGCACTGCTGAAATTTGAGAGCTGAAAGTCTGCCACTGAAACCAGTAAAGAGGGTGATGTATAATGACAGCCTCTGTAAGCAGGTATCACCAATGCTGAGGTCTCTAGTGTAGCTGCATATCCGTTTAAGATCACGTTGCCAGTATCACTGCTAGAACTTTCACAGTTTACCTTGTGCTTACTTTTGTGGCCAGTTAAGTCTGCTGTATGCCTTGCAAGGTTTTTCATCCCTCTGTTTTGTTGCCTTTCAAACAGGAATTCTGGAACCTCGAGTAAGGAGGGACAATTCTGCCAATTTTGGTTTTTCCTCTGTTCATCATTTTGCCTAATGTGTTTTTGGATATTGTTTTCACTTTCCCCTGATGAATGCATTTCTGTTCACATTTATTTTACTGGAAAGCTGCATCGCAAAGGTCACAGATGTGCACATAACAAAAAGATAACCGTATTTTGGTTCACATATTCTTCCAGAGAATGAAAATTATGTAGATTTTCATTTAAACTGCAAACCAAACCAATTTTCTCCCCATTCCCATTCTCAGGTTTCCTTTCAAATTTGTAATGGACTCCTGTTGTGTTGATATACCCCCCACCCCACTCTCCCTATCCCATTTTCCTGTTCATAACATCCTCAAATTATTCCCACTCAGATCCATCCATTTAATAATCCAGAATAATAATAAAAAACTGTTCTTTGGCTGCTATTAGTATGTGCACGCGCGCACACACACACACACACACACACACAGAGATGACAAGCACTCATACAAGTCTGAATTTCAAAAGCCCTTTTGAATTTGAAAACCGGCAGCATCATCAGAGACAGGTTGACTATAGTGCAATATCTCTAGCCTATTTAAATGCTCTATACAGCTGTGAATAATTCCAATGATAGGCACTTTCATTCTTCATTTTCTCCCCCATTTGGGTGGGAACTAAAAAGGCTGCCCTCAGTCAGAATCAATTTATTGCTTTCAAAAGGAAGGATAATACAACCAACATTTCTAGTCCAAGTTACTGCTAATATCCTGATATTAAAGCAATTTATCAGAAGGAATATCTCAAGACAGATGGAGATAGACAGACAGGCCAATGCAATTTAGCATGGAGATAAAATAGTCAGAAAAGCTCTGCTGCCATATATGTGTGTATGTATGCATCTTTCTTCCAGGCTATTAAAGAAAAAGAAAAAAGGAGGGTCACTACAGTAATTACACATGCTGATATCTGCATGTGTAATTACTACAGTGATTACATATGCAGATATCTGCATGTGTAATTATTGCAGTGACCCTCCTTTTTTTAAAAAAATCAAATTAAATTAATTATTACATTTATAAGCCACTTTTTCCTCTAAGTTGCTTAAGGGGGTGTAAGCCATGGACTGTCTGAATGCAGAGGAGTGGTGGAAACGCCAGCTGAAAAACCCCCAAGGCAACACCCAGTGACTGGCCCAAAGTCACCCAGTGGGTGTCATGGCTGAGTGGGGATTCAAACTCTGGTCTCTAAGGTCATTACACCACACTGGATCTCCAATATTCTCCTGCAGATCGCTGGAGATTCCTTTAAAGCTCAAATCAAAGTAAGATTGAGGGCATATTTTGCTTAACTTCCATTTCTTTCCCAGGTATAGGTGAATATGATGACACAACCCTCTGCTTGTGTCTTTGCCCTAGCAGCCAATGGATAGGATTGGGGTGTTAGAGTATTATGTGCACTAGCTAGACCTTTCTGCATCATTCCCCCACCCACACAATTTCTCATATTTAAAAAGTTGCTTTGTAATGAACAGGTTGCCCTACTCTTGCCTAAGGCAGTTATGGAAATCTTTCCCAAACACCAGGGTCATAATGAGATGCACTTGACACAAATAACTTAAACACCATCCTTTGGGTCACAAAGCCACCCATTCTTTTTCAACCTGTCATTTTCTTTCCCTGAAGATGTTCAATTAGAGCATTTTGCTGTGTTTTTTAAAAGAGAGGCTGAAACAGCTCTGGATTTGTATCCACAATATGAGTTTAGACCCATGGTTCTTTTTTATTAATCCACTATTTGAAAAGTTTTCATTAGAACAATAAATATACCAACAATAGAATCATAAGAAACAAAGAACCATGGTACTGTGCATTTGCTAAGTGCATGCATTTAATAATAATAATAATATTTTTTTATTTATATCCCGCCCTCCCCAGCCGAAGCTGGGCTCAGGGCGGCTAACAACATGTTGTTATATTTCATGTTGTTCCTCCTCTATGGATAGTGAGGAAACCATTTCCAAATTGAATTACTTTACACTGTATATATTTTGGAAAATTTTGTCTTAAAATGTGAATTGGAACTTTCTACTCTTATGCATTTCAAATAGACTGTTTTTCAACATGGCAGAAAGACAACAAGACACTGAGTGATTTATGAACAAAAACTAGTATTCAGAGAATGCCCAGACATAGGTTTGGGGCAAATACTCCTTGGTGAGAGAACCCCAACAGAGATTTAAAATCACAAACTATGCAGCATTGTAAAGCATGGAAGAATAGGCTGTTAGACCTTTAAAATATCCCCTTCTAAGTTGTTTCCAAAGTTCCCCTCTTTCCTTAGCATAGAAAGAGACCACACATTTGGCGAGCTAAAAATGGTTTACTTACAAATTCTTCGAAGGTCAGATTAATGTGTTTTTCCATACAGCAGTCATAAAACACAGGCAGTAAAACTTAGGTTCTAAAGTGGTAATTGTTTCTAAATTATTTGTATAGAAACACAAAGATGGCTTTGTAGAAAAGCCATGCAGTCTGAGCTTGGAGCAACCAGCCCAAACCTCTTTACTTGTCGGAATTCACACAGTACAGTAGAATGGAAGAACATAATAACTCTTCCTCCCAAGGGCTGTGTGTGTGTTGGGGGTGATCTAGCTAAGCCTGCAAGGCAGCTTATTCCCTTGAGCTTGCTTAAGGTGCCAGAACTCAGCTCTTAGTCCCATCATGTAAAACATAGGGCTGTACAAATACCTAGATGGAAATGTTGGGCACGTTTACATATAGCAGATTACTTGCTTTCAATGAGTAACAAGGAAGTCAGACAAGAAGGGAATATTTCAGCATTTACCCTGACCAAAGCTAGATGATGTTTGTGAGCTTGACTGTTGGGATGAATTATTGTTAAGATATGCAAATTCATTGTTTGGGCACTATTAATTATACTGTTTGCCATGTTGCCTTGAACTTTCTTAATTAAAGAAATGTATATGAACTTGTTATGGCTTATGGCTGAAACAAATATATTTGAACTGAATGTGATGCACCCAGCAACTGCTGCATTTGTAATAATGACTCCCCAAAGGGGTTGTTTTATAAGCATCTTAATTAACTCTTCCTCAGAAATGCCTGATCACCATCAGCATACCCTCCAAAGTTTCACAGATGAAAAAATAGATACATACAGGGCTTTTTTTCACACAGAACTCTCCAGAACTCGGTTCTGGTCCATCTCAGGTGGGCACCATTCCCATTATAAGAGAACACAGAAGGTGGTTAGGGGGAATTCCGGCACCTATTTTTCTAGAAAAATAGCACTGGATATATGTTTGCAACACCCCTATAACCAGTGCTATAGAGGGGCACATCTGAGATTTTCTGCTTCAGGCACAGCACCAGACAGAGTCTTGAGCAGACACCAGAGACGCATCCTCTCTAAGCCACCCTGCTGTCCTCTGATGTGATGATGTTGTTTCATTGCCAGTATGAAACCAAAATTCCAGCTGCATGGAGCGTGTGTGTGTGCAAGGCTGTCTTAACCATAGGCGCCAGGGGTGTGGGGCACCCGGGTGCCAGGCTCTCAGGGACGCCAGGCTGAGAGTCCAGGGCGTGAGAGTTGGGGTCTAGGGAGGAGCCTGCCCATCAGTCGGAGCGCCGCAGCGGGCTCTTCTGCTGTGGGCAGCTCTGTGCCATGAGTTCAGGGGCGGGCGAGCCAGCGAGGCGCTGAGGCGGTCAGTGGGCTCCGCCCTCCTGCGCGCCTAGGATTGGCATAGGACTGCTTACACCCAGTGGTGTAGCGTGGGTTGTCAGCACCTGGGGCAAGGCAAGTAATTTGCACCCCCTAACCTGCGGATTTGCGCCCCCTAACCCTAACCCCCAGATGTTGCGCCCGGTGCGGCCGAACCCCCCTGCACCCCCTACGCTACGCCACTGCTTACACCACAAGGCGCCCGACTTCGCTCAGTCACTGATGCTGATGGCTCTGGTTGGTTTGTTGCACTGGGCTTCTTATTATTTCCTGCAGAGGTAAGTGTGGTGTCAGCTCCCTAAAAAAAGGTTGACCAAAAAAAGGGTCAACAACTTTGGGCAACCCGGGGGGCACAAGGTGAATATTTGCACCCCTGCGCTGCATATACTTAAGACGTGTGTGTGTGTGTGTGTGTGTGTGTGAGAGAGAGAGAGAGAGAGAGAGAGAGAGAGAGAGAGAGAGAGAGAGAGAGAGACTTGCTCTTTGCCTCAAGCAGCAAACATCAGTGGTGTAGCGTGGGGGGTGCAGGGGGGGCCGGCCACACCGGGCGCAACATCTGGGGGTTAGGGGGTGCAAATCCACGGGTTAGGGGGTGCAAATCCACGGGTTAGGGGGCACAAATTACTTGCCTTGCCCCGGGTGCTGACAACCCACACTACGCCACTGGCAAACATATTGAACTACCCTTGACACAGTGCTTTATTGTTTATTTATTTGTTTATTTCCCGCTTCCAAGGAGCTCAGTCTGGCATGATTTCTCCTCTCCATGTCTTATTCTCAAAAACAACCCTGTGAGGTGAGTTTAGCTGGCCCAAGGTCACCCAATGAGCTTCATGGCTGAGTGGGGATTCGAATCCTGATCTCCAAGGTCCTTGTCAAGCATTAAATACTACACCACACCGGCTCCCAATGTGTGTTCATGTGTGTACATATAATTTAAGCTGCTCTACAGCAGCCTATCCCAACCTGGTGTCCTACAGATTTGGACTACAACTCTTCATTCCTGACCACTGGCCATGCCAGCTCGGGGGTGATGGGACTTGTAGTCTGAAACATCCGGAAGACAACAAACTGGGTAAGTTTGCTCTAGGAACAAAATGGATCTGCCTCTTGTTCCCACCATGAATAAGACCTGCAATGAATACTAACAACATTTTAACAAGGCATTCCCCAAAGGGAGAAACAGAGAAAAAATAGAGCCAGTAATTTACCATGGTCTGAAACTAGAAAACAGTACCTGTCTCTAGTAAATGGGGACAGCTGGATCATAAGAATCAGCTGATCAATATTATAAAGGTCTCACATTGTTCTCTACTTTGGTGCAGAACAAAACCAGAATGATTTTAATTGAATCCATAAGTGCTCTAATCAATAAGGCTAAGCTTCAGAAGAAGAAGAAAAATGTACCATATTTTGAGTTGTGCCTTTCTCTTTCCTTCCTACACATACACACACTTTTGTGTGTGGGCACGTATCAATACTGAAAGCAACCATTCAGTTTTCAGTTTTTACACTTGGATTCTAGAATGATTTTTTTCTCATTACTCAAGAGTCTTATATTAAAGCTGCTTCGGATTTAATATGGCTAAGATTCATTCTGTTGCTTTTGCTTTATTAGTCCTGCTTGCTTGCCCTCAGCATTTCTGCTGGCTTAAATTAACTCTACATTGAGCATAAGCCTTTGAACTGAATTCTGATTGCTTTATGCACCTTTAAAAACTGCCAAGAAAAGCCCATTGACTTACATTTGGTTTCATGTGGATTTTTAAAGTAGAGTAGGCTCCCCTCCTGCAGTGCTATGCAGCTGAAGGAGGATTTCTAATATCGATACCATACATTTGGAGAAAAACAGGTTTCTCCTTTATTAAACCTTAGCATATTATAAAAGACAAAAATCTACAACCCAAAAAGTATGAGAAAGGGTTCATGTATGTAGCAATCACCTGATATCATCCTCCTCACTGCAATGATGCCATGGCACGGAAACTAGCTTAAAAGGAGTCATTTCATTAAGCAAAGGAATCTGTAACAAACACAGATAAGTTTGGGCACTGGAAACTGAATGAATCTTAGGAGGCAAAGGCCCCTTTGCCTGATGCTAGGTGACATGATCCTGACTCAAGGTACCAGCCCATATCAGCATCCATCATAGACAGCTGGCCATGAAAGTATGTCAGAGGTAGGAAAGGGGGAGAAATTCAGTTCAGTTCTCATTTAAAAGTGGCCTCACCTCATTCACAATTTCCAAAGCAATAAATACAGAGCAAAACTCAGCCATTCTTCAAAATTCACATTTCTTCAAATTTTGGATGGCAGCTCTCCACAGAGGCAGAGCTAGCTGCTCTGGCACCTGGAGTGATGCACGTGCTGTGCACCTGGGGGTTGGGCTAGCCGCCCATGGAGCCGGGATGAGCATCCCAGGAGGATGGCGCAGCGGTGTCATTCCCATCTTTAGGGATGACACCAGGGGTGGGACGCACCTGCTGCACCCCCTGCCTCCGCCAGTGGCTCTCCAATTGAGTAAAATATGCAAAAATGCAAATACTAGGGTAAAGTGTGCATAACAATGCATATATTAGTGAAAACAACCTACAAAAGTGCATTATATTAGGGGAAATTGGTTTGCGAAATAATATGCATGCTGCATAGAGAAAATGTGTACATATTTTGATACACTTGCACAAAAAGTTGATGCATTCACACAAGCACTCTTTCTTTTGAAAGAAAAAAACCCCACTACCTAATGGATTTGATATCCCGCTTTGTGTTTAGTTGTTTAGTCGTGTTTGATTCTTCATGACCCCATGGACCAGAGCACACCAGGCACTCCTGTCTTCCACTGCCTCCTGCAGTTTGGTCAAACTCATGTTGGTAGCTTCTAGAACACTGTCCAACCATCTTGTCCTCTGTCGTCCCCTTCTCCTTGTGCCCTCAAGCTTTCCCAACATCAGGATCTTTTCCAATAAGTCTTCTCTACTCATGAGGTGGCCAAAGTATTGGAGCCTCAGTTTCAGGATCTGTCCTTCCAGTGAGCACTCAGGGCTGATTCCCTTAAGAACGGAGAGGTTTGATCTTCTTGCAGTCCATGGGACTCTCAAGAGTCTTCTCCAGCACCATAATTCAATTTTCATAATTCAATTTCTTTTATAGGGTTACATCATAAATTAGTGTTGTGATGATTCTACTCCCCACCCCACCCCACACATTCTCCATCAGTTATGAGAAAATAAATTGCATTTTACAATTACCTAAGGGGAGGGAAAATGGAATAAATATTTTTGTTAATGTAAGTCCAACCCAAATAAGTCTGCAGATAGGACTTCAGGTTCAGCACAAATGTGTATATCCTAGGATGAACATGACAGAAAACTTTGAGGAGAATAGAATAACAGGATTTTCTTCCCTCTCTTAGGCACCAAAGAGACAATCAGCTTCATTATCTTTTGGAGTTCTCTGATCATCATAATTTCAAGACCAAAAGTTTAGCTCCTGTGCAACACAGCACTCAACCATGACTTGTCGGCCTCTGGTAGCATGCATTAATGAGCATATGGAGATCCTCAGGTGAGGTTCTAATTTATTCCCAGAGTTCCTTGGGAAGAGTGATTGACAGTTAAACCACTCTGAGAACTGTGGCTCTGTGAGGGGAATAAGGGTCTTCTAACAACTCTCAGCACCCATAACAAACTACAGTTCCCATGGTTCTTTGCAGGAAGCCCTGACTGTTTAAAGTGGGGTGGCAGTGCAGATGAGGCCTTTGAGAGACAGACACTGGATACATGTCTGTGAAGAAGACAACAAGAACAGAAGCTACGTCTGTCTCAAAGGAAGGGACAACAAAACACTTATTGGAGTGGGGAGATTCCTTATATACCAGGCAGGCACAAACAAATCCAAGAGACATGTCCAAAAGAAGCTTATTCCTCTCATCACAATTCAGAGCACCTAGCTAATGTTGTGTTCATTTGCATTCCTCCTCCCATACGGTCCTGATTATTATGGTTCCTTAATAAATACCTTCTTTTTTAGGATAAAGAATTGGGGTTGATTGTACCTTGGTGTCCTGCTCTGTCCATTAGGGAAAAGGGTATCTATTACCAGAACATGGAGATTTAATGAACTGTTCCTTTATTATGAAAATATAACTTGAGAAAGTCGGTAGCATCGTATATTTCCATGATTATGGTAGCTTAATGCAGCCCGTCCGGAGCCTACCATGGGACTGCATTCATGACAACATTAAGAAGCAATTATATTAGTGCTGATTCTCGCTGGAAGAAAAAAGCAGACCCTCACTTCAAATCTCACTCAGAGAAAGAGAGAGAGAGAGAGAAAAGGAAATGTACACCCTAAACTTGTGGGATGTAAACACAGGAGCAGTCAATGACAACATTCCTAGAGTGTACATGTTAGAACATGGGGAGGGATGTCTGTCTAGCAAATAGGTAAACTTCCTGGGGACGGACTTCCTCCACATGTGACCAGAGGTGGGTGTGGCCTCACCTGTGCAGGTAAATGATAAAAGCACAGGGCAGGCAGCCATATCTCTCTCTCTCATCTTCATCTTCTGAAGGAGCAACATGCCCTCTTGGCTCTCAGCCAAGAGAGGACAGTACTATCTTCCTATAAGATAGATTCTGAGTGTATTTTACCTTTTTTAAGCTGTCTGCCTTCTGGGATCATATTGTGAACAGAACGTGAGTAAACTCTTTTATAAAGACTGTGTCGTGTCTTGTATTTTAAGAGGGAACAAAAGGGGAAATTACCAGAGTAATTATTATAGTGGTTCTAGCGAACCTGTGCAGACGTTACCGTTGCGAACTAAAAGGGGAATGTCATAAACTCTGCTGATATTTTGGGAACTTGTTAGCACAAGTTGGATTAGGATATAATCTCACAATATATCCTCTCCTACACCCCTGAACATTCCCACAAAACTGAGTGCTAACTCTAAGGAGCACTAGAGGAGAAACATAGGTTCTAGGGTTGCAGGGAAAATACAGAATTTCTAGGAGAGGAACCTGTAGGCAGTGAAGGACCTACTTTTGGGGGGCCTTGGTGCTTGCTCTTTCATGGGCGCCTCTTTGCAACCTGCAACAAGGTCTGGGTAACCACTGTTATCCTTTTCAATGGAGTTGTTCCACAACAGGTCACCAAACATTTACAATGTTTGTGCTACTGACTCTCAAACTTTGGGATTGCTGAAATGCATACAACAACAAAAATGACTCAAATCAATGCGACTCAAATTTGGTCTATTAGACCCCAAAATTGTATGCAATGTGGATTAAGTCGCTTCTGGTACCCCTCTGGGATTAGGAGTCCTGAAGTTTAAGCTTCATTAGTTTCATAGTAGATTCGCCTCTGCATATATGCAAAAGACCACACGAGGCAGTGGTTGTTAGTTTCTGTTTTCTCACTGAGCAGCTGCGTGGAGTCACCAGTTCTGGGCACCACAGTTCAAGAAGGACACTGACAAACTGGAACGTGTCCAGAGGAGGACAACCAAAATGGTCAAAGGCCTGGAAACTATGCCCTATGAGGAACGGCTAAGGGAGCTGGGCATGTTTAGCCTGGAGAACAGGAAGTTAAGGGGTTAACAAAGAACTTACGACCTTGATTCCAAAACAAGCAACCCTGCTGATGAAACAAAGGACTTTACTGGGAAAGAATCTGCAGCTGAATCAGAAGAAATATTTTTTGAATTGGTGGAAAAGGAAGAAGGAGGGGAGAAAGTACAGACAGAAAAAATCAAGCAGAAGCCTACGTTGTCTGGAAACGAAGAAGAAGATTTTTGGATTACAAATTTGGGAAAGATGAGAAAGATGAGAAAAGTAAAGAAGGAAGTCACTGGATTTTTTGGAATACTGGAACTTAAAAGAGCAAAGAAAAAT
This sequence comes from Podarcis melisellensis, assembly GCF_964234715.1. Lineage (NCBI taxonomy): Eukaryota > Metazoa > Chordata > Lepidosauria > Squamata > Lacertidae > Podarcis > Podarcis melisellensis. The sequence continues at coordinate 7,966,386 of NC_138532.1, forward strand.
GACTGGGACTTCCTCTTCCTTTCTGAGTTTGAGAATGGGGAACTTTGGCAGCAAGTAATTTTAACTATTTTGGACGCAAGAGACGGCGATGTGGCTGTGACAGATTTCCCTCGAGACCTGAGGACCAACAAAAAAGACTACCAACAAAACCGACAGAGAGAGATTGACAGAGATTTGAAGGCCTTAGATGTGAGGAATCCGGGCTAGGAACTGTATGGGTGGACATTTATTTGGGAAGGGACGAAAACCGGGGTGGGTAGGGAGGGAGGGGGAGAGCAGAATTTGGAAAATTTATGACTTTTGTGTTGGGTTACTTTGACTTATACTTTAACATAAAATAGGGGAAATTTGTGGAATGAAAATCTAGGTCGATCTTAGAAAAAGGATTTAATGTATATAAGAGAAGGGGATAAGTAAAATTTGGCCTAACAAAAAGAATCAAGTTTGAACATAACAAGAATAGGTTAAAGGGATGGATAAGAACTTGCTGAACTAATTATGGAAATTGGGATGTATGGGGGTGGGGTGGGGGGAAGTCAGGGAAAGAGGGTTAAGAAAGTAAGGATATGAAATTATACATGTTTTGTCCTTGTCTTTTTTCTATGTGTGTGTGTCTTTAAAAAATGTGAAAATCCAATAAAAAATTTATATATAAAAAAGAGAGAACAGGAAGCTAAGGGGTTATATGACAGCCATGTTCAAATATATAAAAGGATGTCACATAGAGGAGGGAGAAAGGTTGTTTTCTGCTGCTCGAGAGAAGTGGACACGGAGCAATGGATCCAAACTACAAGAAAGAAGATTCCACCTAAACATTAGGAAGAACTTCCTAACAGTATGAGCTGTTCAACAGTGGAATTTGCTGCCAAGGAGTGTGGTGGAGTCTCCTTCTTTGGAGGTCTTTAAGCAGAGGCTTGACAACCATATGTCAGGAGTGCTCTGATGGTGTTTCCTGCTTGGCAGGGGGTTGGACTCGATGGCCCTTGTGGTCTCTTCCAACTCTATGATTCTATGATTCTATTCTATGACTCTGTTTACGTTCCAGAGACCTTCCAGTCTCACAGGAAAGGGAGACAGGATGTGACATTAGTGGTTTCCTGTTTCCTTTGTTCCTTTGTTCCTTTATTTCACTTGCTCTCTGCTCTCACAGGGAGAGGATGTATATTTCTTTGCTCTCTGCATAGCTAGAAAATAAAGCATAGCAATGTAGCTCATACTATCTCATCCTTCCGCACGCTGCTTTGATGCTCTGCTGAGACGGCGTGCCTGAGGCCTTATCAAAGGATCAGGTTGTCAATTAACCGTTGGGAGGCGATTCTGAAGATGAGCCTTATCAGCTCGGTCGAACGGAGATTCCGACAGTGGTGACCACGAGGTTGCAGGGCTTTAAAAGAGAATTTGACAAATTCACAAAGGAGAAGGCTATCAATGCCTGCAAGTCACAAAAGCTATGCTCTGCCTCAGCTGTCAGAGACTGTCCAGCTAGCACAATACTCTTGTGTTCACGTCCTGCTTGAAGATTTCCCACAGACATTTGGTTGGCCACAGTGAGAACAGGATGCTGAACTACAACGGGACGTTTGTTTGATCCAACAGGGCTCTTCTTACGTTCATAACTGTGGTGATTAAGTATCCTCAATATCTTTGCAAGAGAGAAAGGTGGGAGGAAACAAGCACCAGAACTTTGACATACCTCCATGACCTCCTTGGCCACCAAGTAGCCCTCTACATTCCAGGGAGTACCAATGACCATAGTTCAATGGGACAGCACATGCCTTGGATGAAGTTCAAGGATATGGAATCTGTGGTTCTCCAGGCATTGTTGGACTTGATCTCCTGTTATCTCAGACTGTTGGTCATGTTGGCTGGGACCAGCAGAACCTCCCCCTCCCAACCCAGTGCAAATGGGGTTTGGTTGCACTCCTATAATATTCAAACAAATAAGACTGAGAAGGCAATCACATACTGTATATTCTTTCTGACCCATTACTAGCCTATTTTTGTGATCCCTGTTGCTGTTGATATTTTCTTCTGTTTCTGCCTTTGGGGAATACCTTGTTAAATTTTTGTTTGTGTGAGTTGCTAGAGTAGTTGTCATTCTTCAGGGTTTATCTCTTTCTCTGGATTCTCTTGAAGTTCAGTCCAAATATAGGACAGGTGCTTCTTGATCCAGATGCAGACATGAATTTAAGAACCATAATTCCATCTAACAAAGTTTGATGGGAGATGCCAAGTTATGTTAATAGGACACAAATATCTGATGGAATTTGCAATCTGGGTAAACACCAGACTCCTTGCAGGAATCACATAAGTTCTAAGCAGATGCTCAGTAAATGTGTGGCAGTGGTGGAACCAGGATCTGACCCCTTTTTTACGTTTGCATGTTCATATGAATTTGTATTCCACTGTACAGTGGTACCTCGGGTTACAGACGCTTCAGGTTACAGACTCCGCTAACCCAGAATTAGTACCTCGGATTAAGAACTTTGTTGGGGATTGTAGGGAAAGACCTGCCAAAAAAGTTGAAAAACATCTTCATGTATGCGACAACGGCTGCAAGAGTTTTCGTAGCACAAGGATGGAAGACTGAAGAGACCCCCAACTAAAGAATCATGGCAAGAAAAATTGATGGACTATGCAGAACTGGCAAAGCTGACATATAAGCTACGGGACAAGGATAACTGTGACTTTAAGGATGAATGGGAACCCTTTACAAAGTATCTGAAGATGCAACAAAGCAAACTGGACTCCTTGGCAGGTTTTGAATAAACTTTCACAAACTTTTTATTGATAATAATCAGCTAAATAGTTTGAGGATCTATACAACTTTGTAACATGCAGAAAACAGCATTCTTAGAGAAACCAAAGATTGGAACTGAGGGAAGTCGGGGGTGGGGGTGGGTGGGTTTTGTGTAGGAGGGGGGAGGGAGGAAACATGGGGGGGACAAGGATGATATGTTTTTGGATAATATGTTTTGTTATAATTTTGAATTATTATTTTTTTAAAAAAGAACTTTGCTTCAGGATAAGAACAGAAATCACGTGACAGTGGTGCGGTGGCAGTGGTAGTGGGAGGCCCCATTAGCTAAAGTGTTACCTTAGGTTAAGAACAGTTTCAAGTTAAGAACGGACCTCCAGAACAAATTAAGTTCTTAACCAGAGGTACCACTGTATGTCTAATGTCTCTGGGTGTGATCAGAGGCTTTGCTTTTGGCAGTCGTCCTGTATGCAGAAATGTCAGCAAACATGATCAGCTGATTCTTATGATCCAGCTATCCCCATTTACCAGGAACAGGAGCTGTTTTCTGGTTGCAGTGAATGGTAAATTCCTGCTTCTGACTTTCACTTTGGAAAATGCCTTTTAAACCATTGTACTAGTATTCATTTCAGGTCTCCAGCAGGATGTTTGCAGATCCATCTTATTTCTAGTACAGCCTTCCCAAAGCTGTTGGTATGCAGATGTTTTGGGCTACAACTCCCATCAGCCAGCATGGACAATGGTTATGGATGACTGGACCTATAGTTCAAATCTGGAGGGCAATAGACTTGGAGATACTTCTCTAGAACAGTTAAACATAAATAAGAGCCCTGCTGGATGGTGCCAAAGGCCCATCTGGTCCAGCATCATGTTCTCTATTGGGCTAGAAAGATGTCCATAGGAAACCTGTCAGTAGGACATGAGTACAACAGTGTTCTCCTCACTTGTGATTTCCAATAACTGGTATTCAGAGATATGCTGCCTCCAACAGTGGGGGTAGATCATAGTAATCATGGAGTTGCACCATGCCAGGGTCAGCTCAAGGTATTTACTGTGTGATGTGAAGGACAATGTGGCCTTTCCCCACTCTTCCTCACTCCATGTCAGTGCCTAGTCCAGGGCTTATCTTGATGGACTGCATAACTGATTGCATTGTTTGTGGATTAGCATTTTGATTGTCTAAGGGTCATCTGAAAAATTGTCTCTTGGCCTCACAATGAAGAATCCTACAAGAACCTTTTCATGTCCCTCCTGAGCTTCTCAACCAATGCATATTTGAACATGTACATGCTCTGGATCTTGCTTGTTCCACTGATATCTAGTGGCACTGAAGGTTGCCTGTGCTTATCTATTCAAGTATTTCACTGGGATAAATTCTGCTAAAGCAATGTGAAACTTTGGGACTCCTTGGGGAGATAAGCAGAGAAGACGGCACATTCACAAACAAGCCATTATACATCTTTCAATGAGTCACGGAGAGCTGCTTGTAAATTCCATGCTGCTAAGAAGGCTCCAGCCATCAGGGACTGAATAGCATGCAGACAGCTTTCATTCTGCAACTCCTAAAGTCTGAAGATGCAGGGTGAAACCTGCCACTCCTTTGATGACTATTTGAAACACTGTATGTGAAGCCTAAAAGCCAGAGACCTGGCTGGGATGATTAAGGGGGTTGAGTCTATGGCTGAGCTTGGAATTTCTCCGGAAATAATATCCTGAGAAATTCTCTGGAGATTTCATTTCTAGGGTTGCCCCACAACTGTTGGAAAATGCCACCCACTTGGAGTCTGGAATGCTTCCCCAGATTTCAGATATCGACAATGCTGCTATGGATCCAAGCCAATATAGTCTAATACTGTTGAAGGAAGCAATAAATTGTCTCCTAGTCCTTCCAGTTCTCCTCTCTTCTCATATTTATTCTTTTTTTTCTACCAGTCTAAAGTAACATAATTTCATTCACCATGAAGTGAACCAATATTCATCAGAAGAGAATTTTCTGAAAATTTTCTTCTTCATCCCTGTCCAAAAGTGTTGGAGAATTCCACCTCATTCCAGACAACAACAACAACAACAACAACAACAACAACAACGGGACACGGGTGGTGCTGTGGGTTAAACCACAGAGTCTAGGACTTGCCGATCAGAAGGTCGGCGGTTTGAATGCTTGTAACGGGGTGAGTTCAAAAGCACGTCAAAGTGCAAGTAGATATATAGGTACCACTCCAGCGGGAAGGTAAACAGCGTTTCCGTGTGCTGCTCTGGTTCGCCAGAAGTGGCTTAGTCATGCTGGCCACATGACCCGGAAGCTGTACCCTTGGCCAATAAATTGAGATGAGCGCCACAACCCCAGAGTCAACCATGACTGGACCTAATGGTCAAGGGTCCCTTTACCTTTACCTTTACATATTTCACCTTTCCTCCACGAAGCTCCAGGCACCATACATGGTTCTCTGCCTCCCCAATTTATCCTCATCCAGGATGAGAGGCAGTGAATGGTCACACAGTGTGTTTCATGGCTGAGCAGAGATTTGAACACTGGTGTCTCAGACCCTAATCGAACATTCTAACCACTACACCACGATGGCTCAGCCCTAATTAAGTATGATTTTAAGAAAAGGAAAAACAGAGAGCTTTGTACCATTTACTGCCACCACTTGGACTCAAACTACATGCGATTATGCATATCCCTTTCGTATTTTTTCCTACAAGCCACCTGTGGGGTGTGAGGTGATTCTGAATGAGGCTGTGGAGCTGGGATAGGGGGTGAATTCTTTCCCTGCCTAACAAAGCTAATCTCTCTACCAAGGTCTCTTATTAAACTGCATCCATAATCACCCTGTCCATCTTTGCCCGAGAAAGTTTACTTTTACAATCACTCTCTCTATGTTTATCCATCATGGTTAAGGCCCTCAAACTTATATTTTAATGGAACTTGTTAAGAAGTGAAGAGAGCTTTCCCCCTCCTTCCTTCCCTCACCACAACATTAGAACTCAGGACCATGCAATGGAATTAACTATCAGTAGATGGACAAAACAAGGTTCTTCATGCAACACATAATAGATTTATCATATCCACTTTCACAAGAGATGATGGATTTTAAATGGTATCAACTATTAAGGGAGAGAGCTTGAATTCAGCGGGACTATCCCAGGTCACTGCAGTTAGGATTGCAGCTTTAGTATAATCAAACCTCCAGGTTCAAAGGCAGTATACCACTAGGCAGCAGTGGGGGGGGGGCTGTTCATTTTATGTCTTGCTTGTGGGCTTCCAGGAAGCATCTCATTTGCCCCAGTGGAAACAGGATGCTGGTGAGAAGGGGCATAGGGAAGAATAGTATAGGAATGCAGAACCTGTTCCCTCCACATGTTGGACTCCAACTCTGAGAAACCCAAGACAGCATGGCCAATGATCAAGGGTGTTATATTTCATCAACATTCAGAGGGCTGCAAGTTCCCCTGCCCTGCCCTACAAAGTCCTCCAACACTACAAAAAAATTGCATTAGGGCTGGACAAAAAAGAGACTCCTCCCATTTTCACATTTCCTTTAATTTCCTAAATGACACTACATCATGACATGCTTTTCCAGGATATTATGGAGAATTGAACTCAACATCCAGCAGCATAAAGAGCTAGTGAAGTACCAGAGAGGCTCTGTCTTTGAACCACCCCCACCCCCCAAAATCACATCATCATCAACATCCAAAGGAGGCAGGTAGTTTTACCCCTCTATTTCATTACACACTCTTCCCAACCTCTAAAAAAACATCAAGCCATGCTCCCCACCCCATTTCAAAAGCACCACCTTGGAGCTCCAAAACCCCATATGAAACCAAAAAGTGTTCTTTTTGGTGCAGCTAAGAAAAGACTCAGATGTTTGCCCATCTTTGCAGCTGCTCACTTCAGGCAACAGAGCCTAGAAATGCAGCCAACAACTTGCATGAATGTGAACTTCTACATCGTGTGAAGAGCTGTTGATTTTAATTTGCAAGACTCTGGGCACTTAGACATTTGCATACTCCTGGCAAAGTCACCTGCCACATGCTCCTCTCTGGTCCTGGGGAGCTGCTTTTTCACCCCCAGTTCCCTGTCCCTGGCAATGTGTGGTCCTGTTTTCCAATGTTAATGAGATCACCCTGCTCTTATATGCTCTTCTGTTGAGACCCTCACTTCTCCCTGCCTTTAAATAGGAGCAAGGACTGCCCTATATCTCCATAAACAGATTTCACCTGGTGCACCCAGGCACACAGTTCCCCTCCAGGACAAGCAGAGCCACAGATTAATTAATTATGGTATTCCACCTTGCCAAGCTGACACAGTTCAACTTAATTAGCTTATTCCTTTTTACTGAAAACTCATCGGCCCCATAGAGATTTTTTTTAATTGTCTTAAAAAGAAAAAAGGAGAAAACAGAGTCCATATCGGAATCGTGCAAAAACAGGGCTAGCACAGTTTGAAAGGCAGGCAACAGCCAATGGATTGTCTTTTCCTCTATATTCCAATGGAAATATAGACTCTGAATGACCCAGTACTGGATTTGTAAAGAATGGCCAGTAAGCTTGTTAATCTGTAGGATAGGGCTGGGGAACATGTAGCTGTCCAGATGTTGAGGGCCTGCAACATCTTTAATCTCTTACAACTGGCCCTGCTGCATGGAGGTGTTGAGATTTGGAGTCATGTGGAAGGCCCAAAACTCCCCATTGTTGCTGGAGAAAGGGCTGTAGCTCAGTTGTGAAGTACCTGCTTTGCTCACAGAGGGTCCAGATTCAATCCACGGTGTCCCCCAAAACAACAGGGGAGACTCCTGTTTGAGTCAGAGAGCTGCTCCCAGTCAGTGTGTAGACAATGCTGAACAAGATGGGCTCAGATGGTCTGATTGATTATCAGGGAGCTCCCTCTGTTTCTAGAGTTTGTGGCCTGCCAGATGTTGTTGGACTCCAACACTCACCAGCCCCTGGCAGCATGAGCCACGGTCAAAGATAAACTCACTGTGAATCCTGAAAGAACCACTCCTTGTTTGTCTGGCCCATTTTTACCCAGCCTGGGAGGGTGGAATCTCAACTCACTCCAAACACTGCTTTATCTGCTGCTTAGGATGCCTAGAAACCATCAGGGTGGAATATTGTTTAGAGTTTTGTGTGTATGTGTTTGAATATTTAGTTTTTGTGGGAGGGAGTTGCTGTTAGTCTGGATTGTGTTGTTGTACGACTTCTCATTGGGTTGCTTAATTTTACTGTACGTTTTCATTATTGTTTAATATGAATATGAAAGTTTCTGTGATGCCGTTTAACTGTTAGTGAATCTTTTGACATTGCGAGCCACCTTGAGCATGGTTTGCTATGGAAAAGCAGCATACAAAAATAAATAATGGCGATGATGATAGCAGATGTTAGAATTAAGCAACATCTGGAAGGCCACAGGTTCTCTACTCCTGCTCTGACCAGCCATTTGCTTTGCAGCAATTAGCAGATGATCATGTTTCACTCCAGGTCAAAAGCTTCACTCACAGATTTCTGCATATTTTAAACTTCTATTCAAGGAACAGAAGCTGTTCAAAATATCCCCCTGTTGCCATTTGGCCTTGCTAAGGGCCAGCGCTCAGGCTGGCATGGAGAGCACACTTTCCTGATTTGCAATCTTGATTCCATGATCCCATGCTCTTGACATCTGGCTGCTGTGGATGAGATTCCAAAGGATGAGATTTCAATGTCCCCACCCTGCACCTCATTAAAAGCTTCAGATAAATGACTGGGGCAAAATTAACAGATACTGGGCGATTTGATCATGGATCTCCTGTATGTATCACTTTTACTTTGTGCGTTCGCCAAGAGTGGACAGCTATTTCTGAAGCAATAAATGCTGTATATATCAAGCAGAGGAGTATCTTCCTCAGGGGGATGGGAACAGCTCAGGCTGTCATCCTTAGCTTGAGAGCAGAACTATACTCTAGGGTCTCCACATGTTGAGCTGTGATACATTGGAAATGCTGTGGCTAGGGATGAGTGAATCTGTCTATTTCTAGCCCATGTCACTTTTGCATATTTCACATCCATAATTCTACCCCTTTCCATTTTGACATTAATATGCATTTTTTTAAATTAAAAAAATCCTCTTAAAATTATATATATTTAAGTGTATAGTTTGATGTATTTAAGCTGCCACTGTGCCACAGCATTCAGAGAAGTGTGAAATCTGGCGGATTGCAAAGTTCCAGTCTTCACATCAGTCTGAGGCATCTCTATCATGTCCTTTCCTGTTGGAATTTTTAAAAGACTGAATTCCTCAAGCGTCTTTAGTGATGCTGTCCTGCAACTGTTAAAGACTCTGGGAACCAAAGATGTGTCAAATAACATTGGCCAGAAGAAGACACACTTGCGGTAGTTGAAATAGTTCCCAACTAGGGGAAATAATATTTTCCTGGGTCTCTGTCCATCTCTGTCTCTTTCTCTGAGAAAAAGTTCATCAGGGTTTTTCAGCTACCAGCCACCATTATTCCCAAAAGGGGATGCCTTTGGCTTGGGCATGGAAAGGAGCAGTATACCTGGAATAGCCAATATGGATTCCAAATCCTATCAGTCCCAGCAAGCATACCCAATGCATAGGGAAGATGTGAACTGTAATTCCAACAGCATCTGGAGGTCACAGTGTTGGTTATCCTTGTAGAGGTGCTGTTTTATTTCTTTAAACTGCTTAATTTCAGGTCTAGGTCCAAAGGTCAAAGAATGTGGGTCATGAGATAGACAGCAAAACATTGAGTTGTATCTATATTAGGCTAGACCCATTGAAATGAATGGACATGAGTTAGCATGTTTAATCATTTCAAGGGATCTACTCTGAGAGTTGGATACAGGTGTTGGATACAACCCATGGTCTAAAATGGGTGTGGGAAACCTGTGTCCCTCTATGTCATCGGACTCCAGCTTCCATCATCAGTAGCCAATCTGGTGCACCCGATGAGAGTCCAACAACATCTGGACGACCACAATTCCCCCATCTTTTGTTTAAAATATGACAAGCATCAGAACTTATCTCCATTAAACATCATTGAGCTACCATGTAAGGTGGAAACCAGATGGCACCACTTGTCTGACACTGTGCACAATTTCAATGAGGATTGTTGGCAACAGTGTGGGACTAGGGGATCTCTGTTCCACATTTGTTGACAGTGTCGAAAGACCTGGTCATTTGGGTCCAGTATTTTGCAACATTTTGCATCCCTGGCTGTATGGTTCTTCTTTGCATCAATTTGGATTGGTAAAATGGCTGGAGTCAATCACATTTGCGGCAAAGATGTGACAACCTCCTTACTAATAGCTGCCAGATACCTGATCCCTGCTCATTGGAATGTATACTGATCTTTTGCCCGTAGGAGCATAGTTGTGCAAAATGTTTGTGGTTCTAGTCTTCTCTCTGATTAAAAGGCAATTAGAACCTTTAAGAAGAAGGTCTATGGCTCAATGGCAGAACACAGGTAATGTGTGTAAATGCCCCAGATTCAACTCCTGGTGTCTCTAAATAGCGCTAGTAAAGATTTCACTCCAAAATCCCACAGAGTCACTATCAGACAGTGTACTAGATGGACTAGTTGTCTCCCTTGGTGTAAGGCATCTTGCCTATGATCCCATCCTGTTCAGTCACATTCCTATGAACCCTTCTTGCAAATGTGTAGCTTTAGAAGCATGCTCATCCTTTATCCAAGGAGGAGGAGAAGGAGGGAAAATATTTGAAACTTGAGAGGTTATGATGTATTCTCATCAGGGTCCCTTTACCTTTACTTTATTGTGAAATAAATCCAATATGCATTATTGTTAGTAACATTGTTGATGTGATTGGCTGTGTTCTCATACATGTAACACAATCTGCATCAAACAGTTTAAGGCCATGACTCCTTTTCAATATTCCTGGTGGTTTATTCATGCTTCATTGGACTCATTTCACATCAATTATAATTTTCCTTTGTTTTTATATAAGATGAAAAACTGGAAATGAGAAAGTTTTTAAAAACAAAAAACCTGGTTATTTTTCAAATATATAAGACAAAGGTACCCCCTCACAAAGAAAACCAATTTCATTATATTTTCTCCACCACCTGAAAAAAAAAATAGATGAAGTGGCTATCCCATGTCCTGGATGAGGTGCTCAGTTAGGGGGGACAATTTCACTTTGGGACTGCAGGAAACCAAATATGTCTTTAAAAAAGAAGTGGAAGCATCAGCTGGAAAGTACTGTGTAAATGCTCTCTATTCCCTAATTCCCATAACAGTTTCAGGGAACAGATAAGACTTTGCATGCAATCAGAAACAGTCAGTGTTGTGAAACTCTCTTTTCAGCCCTGCTGAAGCTTGGATAAAATTAAATTCATTTCCTTGGCTTGGCTTTTGCATACTTACTGCTGCACAGAGCAGCGTTCTTTTACATTGAGGCGATTCATTCTTTTTCCAAGACCAAAGCAACAGTTTACCAAAAATAAGGTTCCCTTTTAAGTTCAAATAATGAGAGGGAATGTTGTGTATCCTCTCTCTCTCTCTTTGAATTAAACTCCTGTGGCAGAGTTCTCTGTTGTTTGCCTTCTTCCCTGCTTCTGGGCAAATTGTTCTCTTTGGAAAACTAAGTAGAAGTGAAGCAATGGGTTCATCATCATCATATATTTCCAAACCATGTTTGCTTCTAATTCAGAATTCTTGAACAACTTGTTCAGAACAAGCCCATATATTATAGAACTTTACCTGAAACAAATAGGACGATACTCTATTTTTGAACAAATACCTATATAGTGGTACCTCGGGTTAAGAACTTAATTCGTTCTGGAGGTCCATTCTTAACCTGAAACTGTTCTTAACCTGAAGTACCACTTTAGCTAATGGGGCCTCCCGCTGCCACCGCACCGCCACCGCACAATTTCTGTTCTCATCCTGAAGCAAAGTTCTTAACCTGAGGTACTATTTCTGGGTTAGCGGAGTCTGTTAACTGAAGCGTAAGTAACCTGAAGTGTATGTAACCTGAAGCGTCTGTAACCCTAAGCATCTGTAACCCGAGGTACCACTGTAATTGATCCTTTAACACAGGAGCAGGGAATGGGCAGCTCTCCAGATGTCGTTGGACTCCCATCAGCCTGAATCAGCATGGCCAATGCTGAGAGGATGATTGGAGTTGTAGTCCAGCAACATCCAAGGATCCAAAGGCTCCCCATCCCTTCTCCCCATCCCTTCATCTCCAGCAATAAACTGGTGGTCATGTGTAGCTCCTGGGCATGTTCTTCATTGCTCACTAGTATTTGTTTATTTTTATCACTGTGAGGGGAGAGACTTTATCAGGCAAGGCCTTCTTCCACCTGCCTTGCTTCACCCTCTAGTCTCTGCTCCTTAATTTCTATTGTGTTATTTGATGTACTGTGGCTTGCCGTTGTTTTATTTATTGTAGTTTAGAAATTATTTATTGTAACTGTTAAGAGTGAATCTTTTACTCTTATATATAACTTTTATATGCTTATATTATTATTTTATGCTATTCTAATGATTGTTGAATGTTTCTTTTTTTGATGTACCGGTAGGTTGCTTATTTTAAAGTTATGTTTTATTATCACATTTTTGTATTGCATTAGATTGTTACAAAATGTACATTTTTTTCTTTCTTCAGCTTGCAAACCGCCTTGAGTATTGTAAGATAGAAAGATGGTATACAAATTATTAATGATGATGATGATTGCAAATCAGACCTATGTTAAAGGCAGCAAACTGCAAGACTATAGTAACAAGCACATATTCATCTAGGTATTTATAATCAATATCCATCCTTTGTACTCATCTGATGTAGAGCTCAATTTCCTCTTTGGCGTCATTGAAGCTAAGAGCAAAGCAATACAAATGTAGATATTTTGAGTATTGGAACCATCCAACGCTCAAGAGAGGATCACCTATAGAACTCACTGCATTGATCTTCTTCCACGCCCTCTCCATCTTGATTCAACTTTGATGTTTCTTTGCTGGGATTGAGATTTAAAATTGCCAGCATCTTCCATACTTCTTTGATGGGGGGGGGGGGGGAGAGAAGAGTGGCTGCTTTTTAAGGTAAAGGGAAGAACTTTCCTTAACAACAAAACCAGTGAACTCACCAATCTCAGCCTCCCTGGCCTCTCATACTTCAATTAAACCCAAGAGGAAGGCATCAATCATGAAGTAATTGTCCTCCTATTGTGCTTAATGGAATGGGGGGGGGGAGTCACACCACCCTCTGCCACCTTGCAATGATAAAGAAACCTCAATCCAATCCCCATCAAAATTATAAATAAATTCTCTTGTGGGAAACTTCAAAAATGTTCTGCAGATGAGTCACTACCAGGGAGTGAAGTCTCTTTTTTCAAGAAAGAAAAAATTCAAGAAATGGGAGTGTGGATTTTGGCACAGCACTATTTGAACATGTGCAGACAGATTGCATGTGTGATGCTTCTCACATCCAGTTTCATTTGCCTCTTATACCTACACACAAACACTCACACCGAGAGACAATCCTGCATATGAATTGGGAAGGGTCGGATACTGCACTAACTTTAGCCTCTAATGGAATGGAGCTGTGATTATGTGTGTGCAATTTCTTGAAGTCAGTGTCTGCCTCCCAGGGCACCCCTGTTCTAATTAGATTAACTGTTACTGTCAGGGCTATCTAATTGCTTGCACTGAAGAAAGCAAATTGCAGACAGTACGTATCAGTGTAAAATCAAACACAAAACAGGTGTTTGCTAATTAAAACTGAGATTTTAATGAATGACCTGTGCGGTTTTGGTGAATAAATACCACTCTCAGCATCTGCTCTGTAATTAGGTTCCAATTTCTCTCCCCCTCCCCCCCCCCAAGTCCCAGTAAATAACCGAGAATGCCAAGTTTAAATAAAAGCTACTAATCTTTACTCCTTAATGGACAAAAGCAGATGTTTTCTGTCCGGATAATTGTAAGCATAGCAGGAAGATGAGCAGGTTTTTAAAGTAAAATAAAAATCCAGTGCTGACTTCTCTCTTTTTTTAGATCCATCCTTTGCCCTTCTCAGAGCAGTTATTGGGGTCTGAAACACATTGGGAGGTACAAGGTCTTGTGAAACCTTCTGGAAAAAAGGTAGCAATTTGATTATGACACTCTTGGAGGCTCCTGCCTCTGCCAATCCAAGGAACATTTGCAGTCTTATTTTTAGCTAATTGGACTGCCTGCCGTGATGACCTCATTCAGCACATGTCATACTTTTCTTCTGGACCCATTTAAAAATGCAAAAGAACAACTCATTAGGCACCAGATCCACCCGAGGATTCCTGCAGGTGACAAAAGAAAGGAGAGATTCTTAAACAGCCTCTGAGCCATACAGCCCAGTTGCAAGGTCATGATTGGGAGATTGCATCTGTTCCTTTGACCCAGGGATAGCCAGCCTGGTCCCCTCCAGTTGCTGTTGAATGCCAACTCCCATCAACCTTAGTTAACATGGTCAATTACCATGGATAATGGGGGTTGTAGTCCAGTAACATCTGGAGGGCATTGCATTAGTTACCCCAAAGTGCAATTGCCACAAATGAGGAGTGTGCTGTTGCGCTCAGGTCCTGTTTTTAGTTTTTATATAGGCATCTGGTTGGCCACTGTAACCGGGATGTCAATAGCAGTGGCGTAGCGTGGGGGTGCGGGTGGGGCTGGCCGCACCAGGTGCAACATCTGGGGGTTAGGGTTAGGGGGCGCAAATCCATGGGTTAGGGGGCGCAAATTACTTGCCTTGCCCCGGGTGCTGACAACCCACGCTACGCCACTGGCCAATAGGACCTTCCACTGTACATGGATCGGGCCCCTTGCATTCCTCCATCGCCTGCACTGCAATCTATTGACAAGAACTGTTGCTTATGTACATGTGTTAACTTAACCTAGCCTACTTCACAAGGCTGTTACAAATCTAAAACATGGGAGGGAAGAAAAATGTACACAGCCATGAGGTCCAGGGTGGAAAAGCAAGATTAGGGGGTTATCCACACTTCTTCTTGTACCACTGCTTTTCCCCTGGGGAAACCACTCTTTAGTCCTCAATCGGAGCAAACTGTCCATTTGTGTTAAAGTCAGATAGTTGTTTATTTCTTTGGCATCTGGTGGGAAGGCGTTCCACTGGTCAAATGCCACTACCGAGAAGGCCCTCTGCCTGGTTCCCTGTAACCTCACTTCTCGCAGTGAGGGAACCACTAGAAGGCCCTCAGAGCTGGACCTAAGTATCTGGGCTGAATTATGAAGGTGGAGATGCTCCTTCAGGTATACTGGACGCAGTTTAGGTAAACTGGAGGCAGTTTAGGGCTTTAAAGGTCAGCACCAACACTTTGAATTGTGCTTGGAAAGGTACTGAGAGCCAATGTAGATCTCTCAAAACAGGTGTTATGTGGTCTTGGTGGCTGCTCCCAGTCACCAGTCTAGCTGCCGCATTCTGGATTAGTCGTAGTTTCCGGGTCACCTTCAAAGGTAGCCCTACATACAGTGCATTGCAGTAGTCCAAGCGGGAGATAACTAGAGCATGCACCACTCTGGTGAGACAATCCACGGGCAGATAGGGTCTCAGCCTGCATACTAGATAGAGCTGGTAAACAGCTGCCCTGAACACAGAATTGACCTGTACCTCCATGGACAGCTGTGAGTCCAAAATGACTCCCAGGCTGTGCACCTGGTCCTTCAGGGGCACATTTACCCCATTCAGGACCAGAGAGTCCTCCACACCTGGCTGCCTCCTGTCCCAAAAAAACAGTACTTCTGTCTTTTCACATTTACCACATTCCTAGTAAATCTGTCCATCATGCCCCTCAGAAGCTCAATGGAAGCTGCACTGCTATGCTCTCTTAGGTGAGAGTAAACCCCATTGACCACAGCTGGATTTACATCTGAGTTACTATGCATAGGAAGAGGCTGCACATCTCCAAGGAAGTTATGATCCACATGTCCTTTAAGCCTAGAAGCTCTTTCCTCTAATCCCAGTTGCTTTGGCTGTAGGTATTGAGTGATGTGAACTCTGAAGATTCTCTTGCCCTCACGTTTTCATGTCACATATTCCATGGCAGAGTGCTGACACTGAAATCTAAATGTGGGACTGAGCCTTGATGAGATTTGAATATGGGGCATAGGAAGCGGCCATCTGTTGGGTCAGATAATTTGAACATCTATCCCAATACTGTCATCCTGACATGGGACAAAAATGATTTGTCTATATCCCTTCTTAGCAGTCATGAGATAAGAAGACAGTGCCTCTTACAGATAAATAATTGGTTAAGGAATGGGAAGCAGAAAGTTATGGAACAAATGGACAATTCTCCCAATACCGACACGTAGGAAGTTCCCCTAGCATCAGTATTGAAGTCTGTGTTTTTTAAAGCATGTTAATAAATGAACCAGAGTTAGGGGACAGCAGTGATGTAGCCATGTTTCCTCATGATATAAAATGGTTCCAGGTGGTTAAAACGAAAGGAGATGTTTCCAAACTGGAGGAAATGGGCATGAAGGTTACAAATTCCTCCAAGTTCTTTAAGCTGTGTGAGCCAGCTGCTGACTCATGAAACAAAAAGAAAACAAACATGAAACAAAACCACAACTCCACACCTTCTGTACTGGCTGGTGTGAACAGCAGGGTTTGGGATGCCGTGGTGCCTCTGCCACTCTCTCCAGCCCTTCTGCTCCCAGGAGGGAGTCAGGGTTGTTCCCTTTGAAACATAAGGAAGCTTTCAGCCCAACCTTGTTAAAAGTACAGTTTTGAAGCTTGTATATGTGTTTATAAGCCTGTGCATTAGAAGTATGATGGATCGGGGGGCCACTAGGGGGCGCATTAGAAGATGGCCGACAATACCATCTCTCCGACCCACACGGGGTAATTAAGAGGCTGTTATAGGAGTAGGCAGCCTCCCTTGTTGCCCCAAGGAAATGGGGAACACTGCCCTTGCCTGCTGTGCCCATAAATCACCCCCTAATTCGAAAGAAGGGGGTGAGGGCCCTAGGCAGAATGCCCCCGTGTGGACCTCGGCTCTCCTGGACGCTGTCTCTGATCGCGCACTAGCTGCAGCAATTTGGAATAATTAATTACAAAAGCAGCAAATGCACATATTTCAAGTGAAGAAGGGGAGTGAAGTCTGCTAATTTAAGTGACCTCTGCGAAAGAAAAGAAGACAACGGGATGGAGAAACAGGAATATTTTATGATGAAGATACACCAAAGGCTGGGTATGTTGACAACAGGACTGAATGGGGGGGGGCTTTTTTTACTTTCCTTCTATGTGATTTACAAGAACCCCTCCTCATTAGAACTGACCCAAGCAGGATGATTAAGGTCTGTGTGGAGATAAACTTTAACCAAAAGTATGCTTTATGGAGATCGAGAAGCAATAAGAGCTTTTAGAATGGCGCAGCAATTAATTCGGAGTCACCATCTTGCCAAAGGATTTATAGCCGGGAGGAGGAATGGACTTGTCAGACTGCATTCCTGGTGAATCTCCTCAGAGGTTCTGAGAAAGGAGGCAGATTGGTGAAGATTAATGACGCTAAGACTGTTTTGATGTATGGAAGTGATGTTATATGGAAAACGTCTGGATATGGCTACTGGATAAAAAAATTAATATCCATGCTGGATTACAAACTGTTCTAACCAGCTTGTGGAAACTTTCAAAGGTCACAAAGAGAAAAGAAAAATATATGAAAATAACAACAAGAGATGTGGAAAAACAATAAGAAAGGACTGGATAGTACTGTGAACATCATAAGGTTAGATTTGCGGACATTAAAACAGCAGCAAGAAGTAAGAAGTTGATTGGATCCCTTCGGAAATTGAAATATGGGTACCCCCAACAAAAATTTAAAATTCGGCTGTGTAATTTGGAATTTATGTAATTTGGTTTGATTTGATGTTATTGGTCGGTTAATAAAAAAATATTCTTAAAAAAATAGAAGTATGATGGATCCATTCCAATGCCACTTTTGAGATTTAACATCTTGCTTTCTGCTGTTCCAGAGAATAGGACTCAAACCTATGGATTTAAATTACAAGAAAGGAGATTCCGACAAAACATTAGGGAAAACTTGCTGGTGATAAGAGCTGCTCAACAGTGGAGCGAACTGCTGCAGAAGGAGGTGGATTCTACTTCATTGGAGGCTTTTAATAGAGTTTGGAGGGCCATCTATCATGGATTCTTTCTCTATGATTCTTGCATTGCACGGGTTGGACTAGATGAGCTTCGGGGTTCTTTTCAGCTCTTCAATCCTATATGATTATAGAGATTCTTAGAGTGGAAATGAACTCTAAAGAATTACAGTGGTACCTCGGGTTACAGACGCTTCAGGTTTCAGATGCTTCAGGTTACAAACTCTGCTAAATTAGAAATAGTACCTCGGGTTAAGAACTTTGCTTCAGGGTGAGAACAGAAATCACAGCAGGAGGCCTCATTAGCTAAAGTAGTACCTCAGGTTAAGAACAGTTTCAGGTTAAGAACAGACCTCCAGAACGAATTAAGTTCTTAACCCAAGGTACCCCTGTACATCTATAACAACTTATGCTAGCAAAGGCTTAGCAGGGCACTGCAACAATGCAAAAGAAAAAAGAAAAAAAGAGGCATATGGGCTTTTTTAAAAAAAGAGAAAGGTTTTAGAAAATAAGGGCATATTGTTGGAAATGTATTCTGTATGCACCTCTCCCTTCCTCTGTACATTCGCCACCAGTGGTCACTGGTTAATGTAATATTTCACAACAAGCCCAAGACATGGAGCTCATAAAAGCTGTCTTGTAGTGTTTTCAGTGTAATAGGGTTTCTCTTCCCCCATCTAAAGCTATTAGTCACTATTTTTAATTAAAAAGAGAGTCATTTGAATGTGTGGAGCTATTTTATTGACCAATTCCACTAATGTGGCATGATAGATGCAAATTGCAGTATGAATTCTCACTACATCTGCACCTTTCATATGATATTTATGGAATTCATAATGCATTAATGGAATGTTCTTGCAACACCACATACATTTAGTTCCATTTCAGAGTTCTGAGGATTTCATTTGTTTCTGTTTTAAAATTTAGATGTACCACCAAGGAAATGAACAACCCAAAGGTCATTGTCAATTTCCTCCCTACTGTAAAATGAAATTTCCTGCCTGGTGATATATATCCAGCGCAAAACTAGGTATCTTCTGACAATTACCAATGCTTTGAGCAGGAATGAGAAACCTGTTCCCTTCCAGATATTGTTGGACTACAACTCCCATCTAATTCAACTATAACTCCCATCATCCCTGACTACTGCCCATGCTGGCTGGAGCTAAGGGGGGGGGGTAAAGAATCCACAAGTTCTCCATCCCTAACTAGAGAGTCTAGGTAGTTTTCTACTAACAGGTAATGACCCAGCAACAGGCTTGCACCAACCCGCCTTATATTTGACAGTGGCCTGACCAATCAATGCACCACTTTGTGGCCCATGGGCTCGGCAAAGCAGTGGAGTAGAAGAAGATGGGTGTTTCTTTTGCTCCCTGATAAAAACTTCTCTGTGCACCCCTATTTGAGCTCACAGAGAAAGGTTGGCCTTGCAAGCAAAGCACTGATTGGCCCAATGTTCTGCATCATTCTAGAAGCAAATCCACAAGGGTTGACATTGATGCCGAAATCCAGCATTGCCTGAGCATTGTGAGCGCAGCTTTCTCCTGTTTGAATTGTGGATTGTTTGAGGACCAGGACATTCACAGGGAAACCAAAATGCTTGTTTACAAAGCTATCATACTGCCAACCTTATTGTATGCTTGTGAAACATGGGCCACTTATAAACACCACCTCCAACTCCTCAAAAGATTCCATCAACAGTGTTTCCAAAACACAGTTACCCCATTCAGGACCAGGGAGTCCCCCACACCCACCCGCCCCCTGTCCCCCCAAAACAGTACTTCTGTCTTGTCAGGATTCAGCCTCAATCTGTTAGCTGCCATCCATCCTCCAACCGCCTCCAGGCACTCACACAGGACCTTCACCGCCTTCACTGGTTCTGATTAAAAGAGAGGTAGAGCTGGGTGTCATCTGCATACTGATAACACCCAGCCCAAACCCCCTGATGATCTCTCCCAGTGGCTTCATATAGATATTAAAAAGCATGGGGGAGAGGATGGAACCCTGAGGCACCCCACAAGTGAGAGCCCAGGGGTCTGAACACTCATTCCTCAACACCACTTTCTGGACAAGGCCCAGGAGAAAGGCGTGGAACACTGCCCCCAGCTCCTAGCCCTTCTAGATGGTCCAGAAGGATGTTATGGTCAATGGTGTCAAAGGCCACTGAGAGATCCAGCAGAAATAGGAAACAGCTCTCTGTCGCTAGCCCGCTGGATATCATCGACTAGCGCGACCAAGGCAATTTCAATCCCATGGTGAGGCCTGAATCCCGATTGGAAGGGATCCAAATGGTCCGCATCCTCCACGCGTGCTTGGAGTTGTTCAGCAACCACCCACTCATTCACCTTGCCCAAGAATGGAATATTTGAGACTGGGTGATAGTTGGTCATAATGGCTGGGTCTAAAGATGTTTTTTTAAGAAGCGGTTTAATGACTGCCTCTTTCAGCGGCTCTGGGAAGGCTCCCTCACAGAGGGAAGCATTCACCACCCCATGGAGCCCATCACCATGCCCTTCCTGGCTTGCTTTTATCAGGCAGGATGGACAAGGATCAAGAAGACAGGTGGTTGGTTTCACTCATCCAAGCAGCCTGTCCACATCCTCGGAGGTAACAGATTGAAATTGATCCCATATAACATGACTAGACAGGACTCTAGCACTCTCCGGCCCCGGCCCTGCTCCCACGGTGGAATCTACCTCCTTCTGAATCTGAGTAACTTTATCTGCAAAAAACTTCACAAAAGCATTGCAGGAGATCTTGGGGTCCCAACCTGGCCCCGATGACAAAGGTGGTTCCGATAGATTGCAAACCACCTGAAAGAGTCTCCTGCTGCTGTTTTCTGCAGATGCAATAGAAGCGGCGAAGAAGGTGTTGAAGCAATGATTCTTCAACATCAACTTCATTGAACTAGTCATGTTGTGTGAATGCCTGATTTTAGTCTTCCAAAGCAACTACCGTACTCCATTCTGAACTTAAAAATGGAAAGCGTAATGCAGGTGGTCAACAAAAGAGGTTTAAAGACTCTCTCAAGGAAAATCTAAAAAAATGTAGTATAAACACCGACAACTGGGAAACACTAGCCTACAAGTGCTCCAATTGGAGAACAGCTTTACAGGCTTTGAAGATACTCGAACTCAGGACGAAAGAGAGAATCGTGCTAAGAGGAAGGCACACTTGACAAACCCTCACCATGATCAAATTCTGCCGGGAAACCAATGTCCCCACTGTGGAAGGACGTGTGGATCCAGAATTGGCCTCCACAGTCACTTATGGACTCACTGTTAAGATCGTGTTCATGGTAGACAATCTTACTCTGCTATGAGGGATTTCCAAAGAAGAAGAAGAAGAAGAAGAAAAGCGAATCAACATTAAAGAGGAAGCTAATATGATGAAATAAAGGAACATCTTCAAAGTGGGTTGCACCACAGGCAGCTAAAAGATATCTTCAAAGAGAACAATAAGAAAGGCTTTCTATATACAGTTTCTAAATTCCAAAAGGAAGTAATAGAAGAGAACTCAAAATTATTTTAAAAAGATATACAACATCCTTTTGGAATGGGAAATGAAAGATGAGGAAATAAAATCAGTTATGATCAAATGGGTGCAAGATATAGGTCACAATATACAATTTGAAGATTAGATAAAACTCTGGAAAACAAATTTGAAATTTACAGATTGTATATTGCTAAAAGAGAATTGTATGAAGATGATGTATATATGGTATATTTCACCGGTTAAATTGGCAAAAATATATAAAAATGAACAGAGGGAGTTTTGGAGGTGTAAAGAAGTTGAAGGAACTTTTTACCATATGTAGTGGGATTGTAAAAGTGTTAAAATATATTGGGAAATGATACATAATGAATCGGAAAAAATGTTTAGAATAACATTTGTTAAGTAGCTAGAAGCCTTTCTGTTGGGTATCTTAGGGCAAGACCTGCTGAAAGAGAAAAGGACATTATTCATGTATGCTACGACGGCGGCGAGAATATTGATAGCACAGAATTGGAAGACTGGAGAAATTCCAACAAAAGAACAATGGCAAGAAAAACTGATGAACTGTGCGGAGTTGGCAAAGCTGACAGATAGACTTAGGGAAAAGGACAATAGGGATTTTGAAAAAGAGTGGGAACCTTTTATATTCTATTTGCAGAAACAAAGAAAGAATATCGACTCGATGGCAGGATTTAAATAAACATTCACAATTTTATGGACGGGAACAAATATTGTAACAAAGGGAAAATACAATATATTGTATAAAAAACACACCAGCAGAATACAATGGGGAGGATAATAAATCAGAAATGGAAGTTGAGGGAAGTCCAAATGGAGGGGGGGGGGAGATGTTATGCAAATTGTATGTTATGGATATAAGTATATTTGTGATGATAATAAAAATTTAAAAAAATGAAAAACATTAAAGAGGAAGCTGCTGTCAATGCTGCACTGCTGAAGGCAGCAACCTAAAGAGACACAGAAGCCTGATTGGCAGAAGGTGGCACCACTCATGTTTCCTTGTGTCTTTTCAGCACCAAAAGTTGTGCTCCTCCAGCTCAAGTCAGCTGACTCCCACCAAGCGCTAGTGCTGGACATTCCAGGATCAAAACAGAAGCCAGTATGGCTTCTGTAATTCCAGGAATGCCTGATTAAAACAGGGACAATTGGAGGGTATTTGAATATGATAACTTGATCTATACAATGATGTGTGATGTGGAGAGAAATGGTTTTCTTTTTGCTTCCTCATAATACTAGAATGTGGGGGTACCCAATGAAGCTGAATGTTAGAAGATTCCAGTCAGACAAGAGAAAGTGCTCCTTCACACTGTGCTACGGAATTTGCCTCTGCAAGACAAGAGTGCTGGCCACTAATTTGGATGGCTTTAAAAGGGAATTTGACAAAAACCACGGAGGTTCAGGCAATCCATGGCTACTAGCTATGATGTCTACTACCTCCAGTGTCAAAGGATACATGTCTCTGAATACCCAATCACTGGGAAACAACAGAAAGGGGCAACTATTTCCTTCATGTTCTGCTTTTGGGGTACACAGAGGCATCAGGCCATCAAAGAGGATGTTGGACTATATAGGCCTTTGGTCTCATCCAGCAACGCTCTTCTTAGGTTCTTGGTGCAAAGCACTCATCTTTATCTACCAATCAATCTATCATCCACCTATCTTTTTCCATTTTTCTCTTCTCCTTCCTTTCCATCTTTTAAAAGTACAAAACACTCCAGGTGGCTATTTACATAAATTAGAGGATTCACATAGCTTTTCGTCTTAGACTCATCATTCCAAACTGAGCAATCGGATCCCACCCTCCACCACCCAATCTTTTGCTAATATAGAGAAGCATTCTTTTTATTTTTACAATAATCCAATTGTCAATTTGCCCATCAAAAGTGCCCGATGCCAAGCTTGGTGGGTAGAGAAATAAAGAGCCTTAAATCACTAGCATTAATGTGCCCTTTCAACTTCCCTCTCATCTTTCTTTTTCTTGAGCAGCAGCCCAGTCAAAAAAATGGAAGAAATAGAAAGGAGAAAAAATGTGATCATTATGCAGCTATGGTCACATCACAGCTATCCCTAACATCTTTCAGTTGCTTTATGACTAGTGGGAGTGTTTAGAGCTGTCAACATGCTTTCCCCAAAGTTATGATTAGCATCACTCACTCAAGATACATGTTCAGAAGAACCGACAGCTCTATTTATCCAGAGAAGTAAGCTGCAAACAGAGCTGGAGAAAAGCACTGATTGGTGCTACTTAGGTTCTTGGAGCACAAATAGGCCCATTGCCAGGAATATAAAGTGGACGGAGCCAAAGTGTCAGGCAGTGGTTAGGGTGGAATTGGGCAGAGGGAAGCTTAAATCTCTATTTAGCCATGAGACTCGATGGCCACTCACAATTTCTTAGCTGAGCCTACCTCACAAGGTTATTGTAAGGTTGAAAAAGGAGGGGCAGAACCATGGACACCACGTTGAACTTACTGGAGGGAAAGCAGGATATAAATGCCATTTAATCAAGAGAAATACATACACCTAGGCTAAATACAGTACATCTGGAGTTTTTTAACTGTGTCAGATATGAATCAAATATAAAAGTAGTTTTATAAGAGAAGGGACTTAGCAGAAAGATGGAGAGGGAAAAGTGGTTTCATTCATGTTTTAATGGGAGACTATCCAATTTGCATCTCTTAAAAAAAAACAACCACCCACCACCAACAACAGTAATACACAAATCAGAACACAGCTATCCTTTTCGATTTGCTCCTCTCCAAATTGTGTGATGCAGTTCTCCAACCCCAAGATGTGTAGGAAAATGCATATATTGGGGGCAGTGTGCATAAAGATGCATTTATGGGTGAAAATAACATTACGGTACAATGCATTATATTGGGGGATGGGTAAAGGTTTATATTAGGAGAACTGCATAGTACAATGACTTCATACCTTCCAACATTTCTCCCATGAAAATAGGGACGTCCCATTCCATAATGATAATTTTACTATTTATACCCCACACATCTACTGGGTTGACCCAGCCACTCTGGGCAGCTTCCACCATATATTAAAATATTAAAATAATAAAAATTAAACATTTTTTTTAAAAAACTTCCCTATACAGGATTGCCTTCAGGTGACTTGAGAGTCAAATAACTCTGGTGTTTTTTTTAGCTTCTCATGGGCCAATGAATTCTTCCAACATTTCTCCAGTGAAAATGTTGTTGTTTAGTCGTGTCCGACTCTTCATGACTCCATGGACCAGAGGCACTCCTGGTCAAACTCATGCTGGTAGTTTCGAGAACACTGTCCAACCATCTCGTCCACTGTCGTCCCCTTCTCCTTGTGCCCTCAATCCAGTGACGTAGCATGGGTTGTCAGCACCCGGGGCAAGGCAAGTAATTTGTGCCCCCTAACCCGTGGATTTGCGCCCCCTAACCCATGGATTTGTGCCCCCTAACCCTAACCCCCAGATGTTGCACCCAGTGCGGCCGCCCCCTGCACCCCCCACGCTACACCACTGCCTCAATCTTTCCCAACATCAGGGTCTTTTCCAGGGAGTGTTCTCTTCTCATGAGGTGGCCAGAGTATTGGCGCCTCAGCTTCAGGATCTGTCCTTCCAGTGAGCACTCAGGGCTGATTTCCTTAAGAATGGATCGGTTTGATCTTCTTGTAGTCGATGGGACTCTCAAGAGTCTACTCCAGCACCATAATTCAAAAGCATCAAATCTTCAGCAATCAGCCTTCTTTATGGTCCAGCGCTCACTTCCATACATCACTACTGGGTGAAAATAGGGACATCCTAAGGAAAAGCAGGACACTCCAGGATCAAATCAGGGACAGCTTCTGTAAATCAGGGGCTGTCCCTGGAAAACAGGGACACTTGGAGGGTCTGTGACTTTTTAAACTAAAGTGAGGGCCTTTCCACTCACTGGCTGGGGACAATGACAGGTGACAGCCAATTATTTCTCAGTAAGAAATTGGGCAGGATATCTATAATTCCACAAATGAAGATAGCAGAGGCTTACCTCTTTTCCTGACAGCTGAAAATGGAGGGAGGTCAGCCCCCATGACTCTGATCTTATGTGTTTGACACACTCTTCCACTGCACTGCGGACTGTTTGACGTTGCCCTATACCTAATGCGAGCCCAAGAGCTCAGCTAGAAGAAGTCTCTCAGTGTTCTGGTGATGCACATAAAACAATTAGTTAGCCCCCTGTCTTCATTGCCACCTCCCCAAATTTACCAAAAAAAAGATGGGAATTCCCTCCTTTGCTCAATCTCCTGCAGCATGCCACTTGAAAGTGTGGCAAGGCTTCACAAGAACAGCCCAAATATAAGAGTGTTTCTAAGATCTTGGGATTCAATGAAACTGTCAATGCAGTGCAAGCACAAGACATTTTGCTGCCTGGAGCGAAGGGCAAGATGGCTGCATGTGTCATCTGCCTGCACAAGAGCCAGCTGGATTGGCAGTTGAATTTTACTCCAACACTGATGACAGGAGAACATCCTCCACTGTGTCTGAGCCAGCAGACCAAGTTAGGAGGACCAGAAAAGGCCAGGTGGCATGCATAGCTCAATTCTCCATCTGAAGGCTGTGATGGTTAGGAGGAACAGCCACGGAACTGCTACCACAGTCTCCTAGCATATGTCGCTTCAAGGCAGTCACGTCACCCTGCAAAATGCTCAGCCCAGCCATGTGAAATGTGGCCTGCCCTATCCTTAAGCCACCTATCACTATCCATGTTTTGGGGCTTCATTTGAATTGAATTATCCAACTTGCTACACATTCAACATCATAATCACCACCACCGCAACTAATAATAATAATAATAATAATAATAATAATAATAATAGAAATTTAATAGCCAGAGAGCACCAAAAGGCATTTATTTATTTATTTTCATTTATATACCACCATTTTCTCCAAGGAGCTCAAGGTTGGCACACAGAGTTCACCCCCCCCCAATCTCATTTAATCCCAACAGCCCTTTGAAGTAGGTTAGATTGAGAGACAAAACAATGAGCTTCATGGTCAAGTGGGGATTTGAACCCTGATTTCTCAGAACCTAGTCCAACACTCTAACCATGACACCACACTCGAATCAGAGACTGAAATCACACACAAAACATGGAATCAATGCAGTATTCTAGTGTGATAAATACATGACTCCTCAAAACATTTCAGCTTTCGGAATGGTCAGAAATATCCACAGATCACTTGTGAATATTGGCATATATAAAAATGCCAAACCTTTTGCAAAACCCAGGTAACCTTTGGCTTAATTTTATAGGGTTGAAACAACATGTATTTCTCTCCCGGTGCAGGTGTTTAATTAACATAGCAAAGCTGGAAAGATTGCTGTTGCTATAAACCAGGATTGAAAACCAGGAGTTACTTGTAGGCACGATGCTCATTCTTGGTCTAATAAACGGTAGTTTTATTAGACCTATATAATTAGATCTGAACCTTCATGTGCCTGTTGGAGTTGGCTCTAGTGCAGCGAAGCTCATGCCACAATAAATCTAAGATGCCACAATGCTCTTGGCTGTTTAATGTTTGAAACAAGCACACAGTTTCTTGCATATATTCCTTTGCTGGATCTTTTACTCTTGCACAGCTTGGTTCTCTACAGTGACTCTTGACTTAGAATTTCAATTGCGATTGATTGTGCAGCTGAGGTGTTCTATCTAGCCCAATTTTGTGCAGAACAGGGAAAATTATCTGTCTTTCCAACAGAAATGAAAGCCATAACTCCTAAAGAATTCCATTGCCCTGGCAACCTTTCCTCCTTTTCCCCTTTAGCTTCTTTGCTCTTCCCTGCAAAACCACGTAATTTGCTGCAAGGTCTGAGTCTCTCAAGTGATTCATTGGCACATGTACTGCAAGCTCTTGCCATTGTCTAGGTGCATAATTCTCTTTCTGTTGGTTATTTGTATCAATGCTTAGGAAATATAAACCTCCGCCTGAAATAGAAGAGGGGATAGAGAAAGAGGAGCATGAAAATAAGACTTGGAGAGATTTAGCAGCCTGACCCCTCCTGCCCCTTCCCCAGTACTAAAACTCATGGATCATGAATATTGCCAAGTGAGTAAGCAGACATTTTCTTTCAGGTTGTAAGTGGTTCCCAAGACCTGCATATGAGTATATGTTTACTCTGCTTATCAACACGGAGGAGAAAAACAGTTTTCTGTAGTTCTGCTTAGCACGCGAGATCTGAGTCAACAGCATATAAAGGCATTTGTACCATATCCTTTAATATTTCCGCACTCTGAGAAGCTGCAATAGATAAATGAATACCCCTCTGGATTTATTTGCTTTTTCAGATGCATGCAAGCCAGGGAGGAAGAGGGACAGAGAGGCAGGCAGGGGGGAAAAGGTGCATTTTTAAAAAATCAAATTTTATAAACATACACGGTTTACATAAAACGGTATATTCATTAAAATAGCAATTTCAAAAGACTTTAAAAACTGTAGACATAATAAAAATATCAAAATATAGAGAAAACCAGCATTTTCAAAAGGAAACACAGCAAAATTACATGCCTGCTTAGGCTTGCCTAAACAAAAAGTTTTTAGCACTTGCTGAAAACAGTACAATGAAGACATTTGCATAATAGTAATGGTCAGGAAATTCCTAACAGTCCATTTTTACCAGAGACAGTCTTTGTTGTTTTTTCTTACCTATCTCAGGTAAACTGTTATTCTTATTTTGCCCATATTTCTGCCCTTTGGGAATGCCTTGTCCATTTTTTAAAAAATATTGTTTATGTGAGTTTCTGAAGAGTTGTCTTCCAGTAGGATTTAGCAGTGGCCTCCAGAGGTTAAGCATGAGATCTAAGTAACTCCGTTAGGAGGAAAGGTTGCAAAAATTGAGGCTTCTTAAGTTGAGGAAAATCAGCTTAAGGGAGGGACATCATAGATGTGGTAGTAGATGCATTTGGGGGAAGGGCCATAACCCAGCATCTGCTTGGCATGCAGAAGGTCTGAGGTTCCATTGCTGGGATCTCTAAGGAGCTTTGGGGAATCCTGGAGAGTCCCTAGCAGGTAGAGAAAACTGAACTAGATTGGCGGATAATCTGATTCAGTATAGGGCAGCTTCCTACATTCCTATAAATTTATGTATGGTGTCGATTTAGAGAGGGCCCTTTCCTCTCTGTCTCATAATGCTACAACCTACACCCTCTGGAGTTGATTGGCAGCAGAATCCAAGCTGACAAGAGGAAGTACCTCTTCCTGCAGCACATAGGTAAATTATAGAGCCTGCCCCCACAGGATGTGCTGGTTTTGAGCCCCCAGATAGCTTGGGACCAGTGGCGAAAAAAGAAAAACCCACTCAGATGTGGCCACCAGGATGTGTGCAGGGACCTCTGTGGGTTCACAGACACAAAATCGATCTGCGGCTCCCTCTGCTCTTTAAATTCTCTCTCCTCCCTGGGTGGTTCCATTGCAGTTGCAGTTTAAGAAACAAAATGTTGTGCTTCCCTCGGCATCTCCCTCCGCCCCTTCTTAGACATTCCCCGTGAAGGTCGTTTCCTCCAAGAGACAAGAGGCAAAGATGACATGAGCGCTCGAGTGCAGCCATTGTTTTTCCATGCACAAAAAGCTCTAGCAAACAGATTAAAATTTAACGTGGGGAAAGGTCTATTAATCTATTATTAATTAATATTCCATATGTTGCCTGGAAGGCAAATGAGGGTCTTTTGAAGCCATCTGGTTTTCCGATTGGATTGAAGTGTCTTCTGGAAGCCTGCAGAATGGAGATGCAATGGATGCGTCTGCCACATGCCAAGTTGCAAGGAAATGCCGGCGATGAGATAGTGATATCAGATGGGGAAGATGGCTGCACACTTTGCAACAAGGGAAGAACCTGTCATGTCCTTCATCAAACTAGGGATCTGCATTTCTTTTCCAGAGAGGAAAAAAATGAGGTGTTGTGGGTTCATTGTTGTTTTGTGGAGGAAGGGGGAAAGTGTACACTGTCATCGTCAAATAGCTGGTTTAAGGGAGAACAGTTAGTGCTACAATGATAGACAAGACATGCTACTGGCTACCTATCAGCTTCTGGGTGCAATTTATGCCACTGATTTACACCAAAAGGTCTCTGTGAGCCCCACTTCCAGGAGTCCTTGAGCACATGGCTGATCCTCTGTCAGGATGCTATCAGCCGCTCCTGTCTGGTTGCCCAGGAAATCATAAAGGCAAGGAAAAGTTTCTTACCATCCTTTTTTATTTCAGTCTCAGAGAGAAACTGTAGAACCCAGCCTCTTGGATAATGCCATTGACCTGAGTGAATCTCCACCCCCATCTCTCTGACTTCCTCATTCATCACTTCTACAGGTGCTACTACGTGCCCTCTGCCCTTGAGCTCTTTGCTCTCCTACTTCTAAGGCTCACTGGGTTCTGGGAGATGGAGGGTCTGGAATGCTTTCTAATGACAACATGTCAGCCTGGTGTTGCTCTGGCTCTCCCACGATTTCCCAACTTTCCCCTCCTCTGCCTCTGAGCTGTGACTGAGCTGAGCAAACCACTGTTGTAAATCTATACTGTCTTCCTCTTCCTCCTTCCTGGAGGGGGCAGGATGGGGAGGCGGTCATCCACCATTACTCCTCTGCCCAGTCCCTGACATTTACGTGGGGAGTGTGTTTGCCCAGTCCCCTCATTTGCTTGGAAGAAGGTTCTCAGGCTCCCTCTTTGTGTGGGGAGGATGGAGGTGAGAGGGATCACATCATTGTGGTGGTCAGTCTGCTGGTGGCCAGCTGTTCTCCTTTAGAGGTTAAGTGCCACCTTTTACCTCTGCATTCTGAGCCTTTGCACTCATGCTCTGAACAGGGTTAGGGTTAGGGTTATATACATATATACATATATAATTTTGGGAGGTACTGGATGTGGTTTTTGTTCACCTGCTCCCGACTCTTCTGATTTGGGGCGCACATAGATAATTTTCTTTCCAATTGGCTGTCTTTATGTCACAACTTGGCATACTCTCCAAAATTGCACAGATGAAAATGGGGACAACATAACACCCCAATTCTTATATCAGGGATCACTACTTGAAATCTGATGCCCAAGGTTGCTGAAAGCACTTCTCTACCATTTGGGTTCATTTCCTCCACAATAGTCTATCTCTCACTGATTTAAGACTCAGAAGTGTGCTGGGGAAAGCCCAGTGGTAGAGGATGTGCTCTGCATGCTGAAGGTCCCAGGTTCAATCCTTGCAATCTCCAAATAGGGCAGAGAACACCACTTGTCTGAAATCCCAGAGAGTCGCTGCCAATGTGTTTAGACAATAATGGCCTAGATGGTCTAACCCATAAGAAGACATTTTCATATGCTGCTCTGGTTCCTTTGGTTATCTTGTGGTATATCTCACAAGTTGCAGTGTGTGAGGTGGCAGGTTTCAGAACATGGCCAATACATAAAGATCAGGAATGTCGATAGCAGATCTGATTCCACTTCTCCGCACATTTAACCTGCACTTTGCAATTTTTGCTGTTACTATTCTGCCTATTACTATTCTGCCTGCACAATTAAAGCTGGCTCTTGTGCAACAAAACTAGCTTCTCCACCATTCCCCAAGTGATGGGAAAATGCACTTGAAAGTCTGCAATACAATGCTTGATGTAATGTTGTATCACCTTCCCATAAACAATCAGGATGAATGTTCAATAAACAATGGACATTATATCACCTCCTTGTCATCTGAAAGTAAGATTCCAATGGTGTGAAAAATGCTCCTGTGAAGCTACAATCTGGTCTTTCTCTCTACAGATGTGCAGAATGTATGGACTGGAACTAGAGGGTGTAAAACAAGAGTAGAGCCCGTAAAAGAAGACTGCCATTTCTTCCCCCTTGGACCAAGTAATAGGTAACATATAACTTAATGTCATTGTACTCTGAGTTGCCCCATCCTGCTCATCTTCATTGGCTGTTGTATGCAGGGCTGTGGAAACTAAGAAAGTGATGGCATTGCAACACACATTTCTATTGCTACATTGTGTTATGAGAACAATATATAAGGCTGCTGTTTTAGGCAGCAGCCATATTTTCTCCATAATATAGGAACATAGAAAGCAACCTTATCCTGAATCAGGTCATAGATCCATCCAACTTAGTATTGTCTACAGCAAATTGTGTGTTGCGACACGTTAGTATGCCGGCTGCAGTGTGTAGGTGTGTCGCACAAGCGCTCTTATAAAGGGTTAGTTTAACCTCAGATTTGCTTAGTGAAACTGAATTACTGTGTCATGAAATGAAGCATGTCTAAAAAGTGTGTCACCAACATGAAAAGTTTGGAAAGCTCTGGTCTACCTTGACAGGCAATGACTCTCCAGGTTGACAGACAGGAGACTGTCCCAACACTACCAGGATCTGCCGAGGATTGAAGTTGGGACCTTTTGCATGCAAAGCAGGTGCTCTACCACTGAGCTATGACCTTTCCCAAATAAGATATAATTCTGACCGGCTAACCAGACTAAAATGATTAGAATGGTCAGAAGAAACCAAGACCATTTGGCATAAGCAGAAGGTGATCAGATCTGAAGATCTACTGTAATAGGAAGGGGACAGCTGACAATTGTTCTGTCCATCTTTAGTGAGTGTCTTAGGGTACTTTGACTTGGTGGGTAACTGCTGCTGCTTGAGAAAGCCCAGGATGAGTTGCCTAATGTATCTGAAATGTGAAAAAGAGCTGTACTTGCAAGAAGATGGAACAGCACCGCCTCAGTGAATTATGAACTGCCACCATTATTTAGCAAGTCTGTGGAGCCTGTTTTTAGGATTCTCGCCTTAGTGGTTCATCCAAGAAAGTAGCTCACGGGGTCACAAGATTGCTGATGTGGTTCCAGAAAGTACTGGCAAAAATGTTTTTTAAAAAATTGAAACAAAACAGGAACACAGGGAGGAAAGCACTGTTTCTGCTGTCAGAGAGTCTTATGAATATGCAAATTGGAACAGAGACAACTGCATTCCATTAAATGTAGATCACCAAGCAGAAAGTCCAACCTTTTTTTGAAAAAGAAAGAAAAGAAATACACTTAGCCAGATTTTATTGTAATGCACCACATTTATTGAATATTCAGATTGACAGATAACACTTTAAATCATCATTATTTTGGGATTCTTTATTGAATGCAATAGAAGAAAGGCCAATGGTAATAAATATGTTTGTGGGGAAACGACCTTGCTTGTGTAGCTGCACATAGCTGTAACTGGGGCACATTTACACAATAAATTCACAGATTTATTGCTTCTGTTTGCTGGCACTGACCAGCTTGTGTGTGTTATTTCATTGTATACAAATAAAATTGATGGGAACTGTACAACAGCCTAGTAGAAACCTGGCTGTTTTAGTGAGCAACACTCCCTCCCTTAGTTCACAAGTGGAAACAGAGCTAAAATGAATTTATTAAGCTGAATAAAAAACATTTTAGCATAAATTCCCAGCCAGCAATGTGGTTTTTGGGTAAGGTGGTATCATTTTCCATTCTGCCCCATATTCATCACATGAAGCTCTGTTTCCATTCTACTGCAGACCATCTTCCATCAAAAACTACATTATTCAGTTCACTGCAGGCATGCCAGGTTCTGCCCAGCATTGTGGGTGTCCGATGTGACATGCCTGACGTCACGCATGTGGTGGAAAGAAGCCCAATGGGGCCAATGCACCCTCAGAAAGGCCCGACGAGGCCTGCCCAGGCTCAATCGGGCCCTCTCACTGAATCGCAGCAGGCCCCATTGTACCTTTCTGAGGGCACAATGGACCCTGTTTGGCTGTCTTCCACTGTGTGGGCCTGGGAATATCGAGGGGGCCTGCCCCCCTGAATTTTTTTTTGGGGGGGGCTCAGCCCCCAAAGCCCTACAGAGATAGTTCCCAAGCTTGCAAATGGGATTTGACTGGTGGGTTGCCCAGTGGCGTAGCATGGGTTGTCAGCACCCGGGGCAAGGCAAATAATTTGCGCTGCCTAACCCGTGGATTTGCGCCCCCTAATCCGTGGATTTGCGCCCCCTAACCCTAACCCCCAGATGTTGCGCCCGGTGCAGCCGGCCCCCCCTGCACCCCCCACGCTACGCCACTGGGGTTGCCCCATCCCCCTGTCAATGTTGACCCACAGAGTAGAGCCAGATCTTTATCCACCCCACTGTAAACAATATTGGGTTATAAATATCAATAGTCTGACTCAGTCTATGGCAGCTTTCTATGTTCCTATATGGTGCTACAGAGACCTTTGACATTATATTGATTCTGCTCTGCCCATAGAAAGAAACAGGATGGAGAGGAGGCTAAGGTTGCATCTTTTGCCCTCTAGTGTCCACCTAAGTCTCTCGAGATTTGCAGCCAGTAAGATTTTCTAATGATCTGAAGCAGACTCTAGCAGCCTGAAGGCCGGCTACATAATAATCAAAAATGTAAGAACATTATTCCTTCATATTCTCCTTCTCGTTGTGTCATTATGTTGTTAATCTGTTTCATGTCATTCATTCCAGAGAAAGTAACACTTGTCAGGGTTGAATTAATGACATCCAGTATCTATAATTTACATAAATATGGTTATGTATAGATCAATTGCCATTATACCTCTGCAATATTTGCATTCCGTGGGAGAGCATAATAGCTGGGAGATGTGTGTATGTTTAAAGTGGTAATCTCTGTGGCTTTTTGTTGTGTACAAGGCAATAAATGGTTGTTGCAATTGACTAAATGCCATTGCGCAGCAGTTCATTGTAATTATGCTACAAAGGAGTGAATATGGTTGTTATTATGCCATAAGCCATCAAGCGGGGCAGGGGGAAAGTCTATCTTTGCTTTGTGCTGGGAGGACTTGGCAAAGTTGTTTCTGCCTTTGTCTGGTATTTTTGAAAGAGGAAGAATGAAGAAGCAATTTAAAACCAACTCGGTAACAAAGAAGAGATGGACATTCTCCCATTCTTTGACAGATCCAGTTCAGTTCCTATTAAATTTAACAAGCTTAAAGCCTAAATGCCAACACATGGGGATTGGGAGGTGGAGATTTTGAAGAAGGAGTACTAAAATATACACACATCCTTATATATATATTCAACATAGGCACAGTCTACCTTTGAAAAGGACCTTCCTCCAGTTAAGGGTTGCACTCAACCTTTGCTTTTCCATCTACTCCCCACTTCCCCAAACACCCAAAAAACCTTATTTAATTATTTTGTGGAGGGAAGGGTAGATAGCAGGAGACAGAGGGCTTCATCAACAGAGGAGAAGACCTGCAGGATATTCTCCTTAGTGCTAATTCATGGGCAAAGTGTCTTTTCCCACTACTGTATTATGGGCCTTGATGGCAATCCCATGTTTCTGGCACAAAATGATGTTCCGTAAGCCCCATGCTCTGAATGTCTTTGGCTGTGGACAGTGGCGGAGGAAGCCGCTCGGGCACCTGGAGTGTTGCGTCCAGGGATGGGGCAAACCGCCCATAGGGGCAGGGCATACTGCGGGGCCTCTGGTGTCTGCCTGCCTCCCCCCACTCAGCTGCCCTACAGCTGGGGGGAAGCAGCGGACGGACCGTTTGGGCAGCACGGAGCCTGCACGCGCCCAAGCCACCACAGCTCTCGCAGGAGAGATGCTTGGCTCAGGCACATTGCAGGCCTCGCAGTGAGTGCCGCCCGGCATTTTGTCACCCCCTTCAGGGGGGACACCTGGGGCGACCCACACCCACCGCACCCCCTTCCTCTGTCCCTGGCTATGGAGGTAACACCACCACCTTGTTTTAGTGGGAGCTTGAGGCCCACAGGGAAAGTAAGGGGTATTCCAGTGAAGGCAGGTTGTAGCAGACAAGGACAGATGTAGCAGGTCTCCAGTCAAAGTAAGAAAAGTCAGGTCATAGCAGAGAAGGGCAGATCAAGGCAGGAAGAATCTGGCCAGAAGCTCTCTTGTGCAAGGGGTAGGAAAAAAGCAGGATCTTGGAAAGCTTCACATGATCCCTATTGGCTGATGCTGTTGTTAGCCGCCCTGAGCCCAGCTTCGGCTGGGGAGGGCAGGATATAAATTATTTATTTATTTATTTATTTATTTATTTATTTATTTATTTATGCATGCTCTGTTCAACATGAATTTCGATTGCACTGTTAAGTATTCAAAAATTCAAACCAAAAATTGACGTTTCTTTTTTAAAAAAGTTTCAAAATTTCCTCATGAACTGTTGGAGAATGCTAGTCTTCCCCTGAAGAACATTCATTGCCACACATACCTGCCCACATTTCATCACCCATAATTAGTGTGGACAATTTTTAGGAGTGGTATTTTCACTCAGTCCTAACCACCTAAAAACGATTATGCATTTAAATACAGTTTTAAAATGTATTTTCTCTCAAAACTTGCATTCCTCAATGTATTTTCCTTTCTTTTTCCTTCTTTTTTTTAAAAAAATATATAAAATTGAGTTAAGGAAACATACTGTACAGGGAGTTCAGAATAAAAAGGGAAAGACAGCAGCAACAAATACATCAGACAGACATATTAGAGAGCAGGCAATACATCAAGTTCGTAATAAAGAACAGGAAACATTAATTTTTATTATATTTCCCTTCAAATATACAGTTCTGAATGTATCTTGATACCTTTTTCTTTGAGATGAGGACTGCTTCAAAACATACAAGAACTATTGGAAACTTGTGAGTCATTAAGGATGCAACCCAAAACACATCTAGTCCAACGTAAGTCCCACTGGATTCAGTGGTGGGGCTGGGATCGCAACCACTTTTATGATGTATGCATTAGCCTGTCTCGAGCCATTATGCTGCCTTAGCTGAAGGACAAAATGGTGCCCTTCCCAATCCTATGTGAAGAAGTCAACTGGACTAGCGGTTAATGCTTCCTTCAGCACTGGCAATGGGATTATGTCTTCCACTGCAGGCTAGTTTACTGGGCACAGGCCAGACCATGCAGCACATGCAGCAAACTCTTTATTTGTTGTTTGTTCCTCAGTTTACCTGGGCGTCCTGTCTACTTAACACAGCAAGTGATTGGGTATTAATCTGACCTGCCTCCCCGGCAGCCCCAACATCCTTTTCCGGCATGTCAGAACGGGTGTTCCATGACCACAGCAGAATAAGTCACTAGGACAGGACAGGACCTTTATATGATGCCTAAGTATACCACGAGACATGGGTGGTGCTGTGGTCTAAACCATTGAGTCTAGGGCTGGCCGATTGGAAGGTCGGCAGTTCAAATCCCTGTGACGGGGTGAGCTCCTGTTGTTCAGTCCCAGCTCCTGCCAACTTAGCAGTTTGCAAACACATCATAGTAGAGAATGGGAACTATTTACAACATATATGAAGAGGCACCATAAAGAAATGGACCCATTGGCAGGGTTTGAATAAACAATCACAACTGTATAAAATAAAAAAAGAAGACTATATGTATTGGGAAAATTTGGGGAAAACAATACACAGGGTGAACAATATGGAAATAAAGAAAAATGGGTGTATGAGGGAATTCCAGGGGAGGAGGGTGAAAATATGAAAAATTGTTAAAGATATATTGTTAGAAGAAGTATACATGGAAAAATCATTTTAAAAAAAATAAGAAAAAAACATTAAAGTGCAAGTAGATAAAAAGGTACCGCTCTGGCGGGAAGGTAAACGGCGTTTCCGTGCGCTGCTCTGGTTTCACCAGAAGCGACTTAGTCATGCTGGCCACATGACCCAGAAAAACTGTCTGCGGACAAACATCAGCTCCCTCAGCCAGTAAAGAGAGATGAGCGCTGCAACCCCAGATTGGACTTAACTGTCAGGGGTCCTTTACCTTTTTAAGTACAGTGGTACCTTGGGTTAAGAACTTAATTCATTCCGGAGGTCCGTTCTTAACCTGAAACTGTTCTTAACCTGAGGTACCACTTTAGCTAATGGGGCCTCCCGCTGCCGCCATGCCACCGCCGCACAATTTCTGTTCTCATCCTGAAGCAAAGTTCTTAACCTGAGGTACTATTTCTGGGTTAGTGGAGTCTGTAACCTGAAGCGTCTGTAACCTGAAGCGTCTGTAACCCGAGGTACTACTGTATACCACAAACAAATGTTATATAGAATGTAGAACATCCTGTATTTACTACCACATTTAGGTACGTGCTACCTTACCTTTGTTTCATCAACAGTTTTACCAGGGAGAGTTTTGTTTGTCGTGTTTGCCCTTGATTGTATTTTAACCTCTGCCGCTATCTCAATATCAAGTTACCATTGCTCAGGTTACGAGTGCCTAGCATATTCTGATCTCTTTGCTGCAGTTCTCACAATATTTCCTTATATAAAGGATCACCCCAAGAGGCAGAAGTCAGTCTCAGTAAATCCATAGCTGGGTGTGCACAGTAATCCTCTGACCAGAAAAAAGTAGATGCAATGTTTTGTTTCATCCAAACAAAGTTTGCATACTGGTTCTAAAACATGTGTGAGATGTTGCAAGTTAAGTCAGAGAGATTTGCAGTCCACGGTTCAAAAAATTCCTGTTTGAATGAAAGCTGCTAACAAGCAGCTTTTGTGCGTCTGGTCAGAGCTCTGATGTTTCAGGAAAGAAATGAGATGGTATGATTGGTCTAAGATTGTCAACTTCTGTATTTCTTTTTCACCTGTGACAGAAATAGAGAAGGAAGAAACAAAGGAGGGGGAAGGCAGTTTCTCCCTTCAAGAAAATGATGTTCTTATGCTCAAATTATCAATAGGAAATTAATACAGACATCAACTTAATAATAATATATTTTTATTTATACCCCGCCCTTCCCGGTTCAAAAACCGGGCTCAGGGCAGCTAACAACAAATTTGAAACACTTAATTGCAAAAGTAGCATAAAATACAGTATAAAAACATGAATAACAATAAAATTCAAAGTTCAGAAATCAATTTAGTGGAAATAAGCATTAGATAATCCCCAGGGCTAGCTGAATTGGTCCTACTTGGACCAGTGAGGAGGCCAGGGGAGAATTAGCTGTGGGGTCTCAGAGCGGGTGATCTTCATAAAAAGGGAGGGGGAGGGAAGAGAAGGGAAATAAAAGATCAGGCTGAATTCAAATTAAAGGCCAGGAGGAATAGCTCTGTCTTATAGGCCTGACAGAAGGAGGTTAAATCCTGAAGGGCCTTAGTCTCATGGGACAGAGCATTCCACCAGGTCAGAGCCATCACTGAAAAGGTCCTGGCCCTGGTGGATAGTCTGACTTCCTTAGGGCCTGGGACCTCTAAACTATAGTTATTCGTGGACCTTAAGGTCCTCTAAGGGGCATACCAGGAGAGGCAGTCCTGTAAATATGAGGGCCCTAAGCCACAAACTTATGCAGGTTTCATAGAAGTATCAATGTAATCCTTACTACCTAACATTCTATGCTGTTTCATTTTTCCACTATTATTGGAGCGCTTGGAAAGATATAGAAAATGAGAACCAAAGAATGAACAGGGAGTTCCTTTGAGAAAGGCCTAATGAAGGGGTAGCTAGCATGTTATTGGACTCCTACTCTCATAATCTCTGACCATTGGCCATGCTGGCTTGGAGTGATGGGAGGGAAATGTTCACTGCTGAGGGATCAGGGTTCAAGCAAGGTGAGATCAGAAGTTCCTGGTTCCCAAGGCACAGGCACCTTGTAGGGAGACCAAGGTGCATGTTCAGGACAACAGACGGTGTTCTTGCAGCTGATGTCAAACTTCCAAATTGCCTTAGCAAAGTTCTGGCACAAGTAGCTGAGTTTTTATAGCAGAGCTAGGTAGTAGATGCCTGGAGCCCTTGCCCCCTCAGTGCTGCCCCCCAGCCAGGTTAAGATCCAGCACCTTCTTCTGCAGACAGCCTCTGAGGTAATGGTGTCCCCCCACTCAAGGAACCTTAATTCTCCAAGGAGGAGGTGGACCAGCCTTCAGAATCTGGCAGCAGAGGTGTCTCCTTGGGACTCAGACTCACATAGGACATATCAGGGACAGCATTCATCTCCTTTGTGGAGCTGCAGTTGATAGAGCATTCTGCCTCCAAGGAAACCTAGTCCAACAACACCTGGAGGGTCTCACCTTGGCTCTTTCTGGTCTAAAGTATTAAGGGCTGTTTGAGATTATTGAGAGGGGGCAACTGATCTCCCTCTGTGTAGGGAAATCAACAGCAGACCCTCAAACTATGCATAGGGTAGAGAAAGTGGATAGAGATTCCACCCCCCTCATAATACCAGAACTTGGCTTTATCTTGCAATTGAATGCAACACAAACTTTTTCCAGAGGGTAAATTCTTGGTGCCCTTTGCTGTGGGGCCAGATCCTATGCAGGGAGGCAGGAGCTGCTGGACAATGAACAGCTCCAAGAGAGCTACTTGTTGCAGCAGAGATTGGTGGCAAACTGAACCTCTGCCCCCTAAATTACTTTCCCTGTGCTCCACCCCCTTGTGGAGAATTAGATATGGCCTTCTGCCTGGCCTGAAGACAGTCACTCCTCCCACATTTAGTGGCCTCCCACCTGATATACTGCCTGAATTGTTGGACTGGTGATATACTTTGGGAGGCACTGGGTTCCTCCAGCTCCGAGGAAGACATCTGGGTCTGCTTCTGGCTCTACAGAGCCTGTTTCTGCAGGAGGTTGTTTCATGAGTTGCAGACCCAGCAGTGGTCTGATTTCTAGCAACAGGCTCAGAGCCCTGAACATGGTCCAGCTCCTTAGCTGGCTCTCTGCAGCAATCTGTTTTACTATTGGACTCAAGGGTCGTGACACTCTGGGGATTGTAGGGGTGTCCTCTTTTCCCTGCACAAATGACTTGAGTTTCATTTCTCAGATTAAGTGTTCATTTCAACAGTTGAGCCTTGTTATTCTCTGTCTTCCAGGACCTTCCTTCCTTCTCCTTCTAATGCACCCCTTACTTTTACGTGAGCGAGGTATACATTCTCCCTCACTGTCATCTAGCGTAGAGTAGCTTTGTGCTAGGGCAGCACCCTATCTTTGATAATTCCGCAGCATTGGATTCAATTTCAGATAAGCAGGTTTTGACGAAGAACAAAATGTCACCAGGTTAGTTGTCTGGGAATGCCACGCACATCTTTGTGGGAAGGAAGACATAGGGGTGAATGGCCTGGTTTCTATTTTTACATGAACTTCTCTTGGGTCACAGAAAGAGTAAATTCAGCTTAATTAAGGAAATGAAAGAAAACATTGCGAGTCCATATTTCATCCCCCCTAAAAGAAAACAACTCCTACAACAGCACAAAGTAACTATAAATCATGAAACCTAATATTCTAATTTTGCATGCTACATAGATATCCTACTCAAAAAGCAATTTTCTGGGTGGGAATTTGCACAGGCCCCAAGACTCACCTTGTATCTGTATCTGTGCACTTATTTTAAATCCCAGCAACTTTCTATTTTTTAAATTTTATTTTAATTTCCCCCCTATTACAAATA
Source organism: Podarcis melisellensis (assembly GCF_964234715.1). Taxonomy (NCBI): domain Eukaryota; kingdom Metazoa; phylum Chordata; class Lepidosauria; order Squamata; family Lacertidae; genus Podarcis; species Podarcis melisellensis. The sequence goes on from NC_138532.1 coordinate 8,007,135, forward strand.
TTTCCCATACAAACATTAAACATCGATTTCCCTCCCCTCCCCTTGCATGGTTCATTTAGTTATCCATTACTATTGCATATTCTAATTACTCCACATTCCAACTCTCTTTTCACTATATCTTCTTCATTAATATTGCTGAAATTACTCTAACCCTGCTAACGTTTCAACCTGTTTACAATTCTCCATGTATTCTACAAACATTTGCCAATCCTCTTTAAAAACTATTTCTTCCTGCTCTCTTATTCTGTTAGTTTCCCAACTCTACATATTCCATTAGTTTCATCTGCCACTCCACCTGGGATGTTGTTCGCTCCAATTGAGCACTAAAGGAGTGGGGTTTTTTTGTGGGAGAAAAAAGAAAGCTCAGACACAGAGCTTTTAAGGGCAGACCTGTGCCTGGAAAGAACAGGGGGAAAGGTAAGTGTGGATAAGTCCATGGTCTAGCCAGTGCAATGTAGTGGATGTGTTGGAATAGGACCTGCAAGAAAAGGGTTCAAATCCCCAGTCAGTCATGAAACTCACTGGGTGACCTTGGGCCAACCACTTTATCAGAGTCTAGCCAACTTCATCAGGTTTAATTGTGATGATAAAATTAGGAGAAATAGAACCATGTTTGCCACTTTGAGCTCCTTGGAAGAAAGGAGGGCCTGAATGTCATAACAGCCCCCACAAAAAAAGATAGAATACTTTAATGTGTTTCTGCTCTAGGATAGGTAAAAGCTTTCCTGCCCAATAACCATAAGCAGATGGGGATGAGAAGCATTAGGTAAGTTTATTATTCCCTCTAATGTAGAGGTGTAAAACATCACCTCCCCCTCAACAGAAAACAATGATGAGATAATATAATGAGCTTCTTTCAACTCAGAGCCCCAAGCTTGTGTGTGTTCTATATATTTAGCAAGAACAAATCTTTGAATTAATTGACTGTAGCATTCATAACCATCTTAAATGCAGATAACAGCTGTTCGCCAAAGGTGTGCGGTGGTTTATCACTCCCTACTCTGGTTTCCATGGCTCATCCTTAATTTAAGCTGAATGTTCCTTGGTGGGAAAGAGAAAATAAGCTTAATATTAAAGTAATTTAGTAACTCACAATGGGGATCAAGTCTAAGGATGCTGGCTTCATTTTCATTTTCATTACATTCAGTCAGAGCTGCACCGGTGTTTCGCAGGGCAGTATGAAGAAGGGATTGGGAACTGGGTGATCTGTCTCAAGAAGAGTCACTGGCTTGAAAGGTTCATTGGCTTGAAGGGAATCATTAGATTGTTTAGCTTAGTCCCATGTTCCATGGAATAAGGCATTCTATACATCAGGGATGGAGAAGCTATGACCCTCCAGATGGTTTTGAACTCCGTCATCTCTTGCCCTTGGCCATGCTGGCTGGAGCTGATGGGGGCTGGAGTCTAACAACATCTGGAAGACAACAGAGGTTTTCCATCCCTGCTATACATAATGTCTCCCCAAATCTTGCCCGGCCATTATACTGAAAAACTTCAAGGAAGATGGTTCTACGACCTCCTTGGGAAGATTGACTGTTCAACTCTCCCCTTGTGCATTTTGGGAATATAGCAGTAATCATCCAAATATGCCTTTATAAAATCACCATGAAGGTACAGTGGTACCTCGGGTTAAGAACTTAATTCATTCTGGAGGTCCGTTCTTAACCTGAAACTGTTCTTAACTTGAGGTACCACTTTAGCTAATGGGGCCTCCCTCTGCTGCCATGCCACGATTTCTGTTCTCATCCTGAAGCAAAGTACAGTGGTACCTCGGGTTACATATGCTTCAGGTTACATACGCTTCAGGTTACAGACTCTGCTAACCCAGAAATAGTGCTTCAGGTTAAGAACTTTGCTTCAGGATGAAAACAGAAATCGTGCTCCGGTGGCGCGGCAGCAGCAGGAGGCCCCATTAGCTAAAGTGGTGCTTCAGGTTAAGAACAGTTTCAGGTTAAGTACAGACCTCTGGAACGAATTAAGTACTTAACCCAAGGTACCACTGTACTATTTCTGGGTTAGCAGAATCTGTAACCTGAAGCATCTGTAACCCGAGGTACCACTGTATTAGTAAAGTAGGCCATAGGGATTTGAAATGGTAAAGGGAAAAGCTGCATTAAAATGAAATAGAACAAATATATTTCACCAAAGTCCAAAGAGCATGCAAGGAAACCCTGTCTCCACTAGGCAGAGACATAGCCACACATGCATTATGTCCAAAATCACAGTACAACAAAACACGTGCTTCAATTCCCAGATCAGCATGGATACAAGCACTAGCATTTTTTATTTTCACTGAGGACCAAACATGAGTTAGAAAATAAAGAAGGATCTTGTAGATTTTGTGGTTGTTTTTTTAAAAAGAAACAAAGGTAAAGTAATATTTTCTGGGAAGGGGCAGAGGCCAACTGTAATTAATTTCCCCATTATATTTTAAAAGCAATGAAAGTATTTTGTTTAAATGAACGAATGATTTCATCTAATGGGTGTTTCAGCCTCCAGAAGCTGAATGCACAGTATTGGTGTATCTAATTGCCTAATTAAGTTATCTCAGTCCCTAAAGAAAGGTGAGCATCCAAGACTGGTTTATAGTTCTTTCAGATAGCAGCAGGTGACCCCTGCTGTCATCTCAAGGAAGGAGGGGGAGGGAATACTCTGTCTTGTATTTCAAAGTGCTACCTTGCCAGCTATTCTTTGAATAGAACAGCCCCCTGAACTTAAATCACTTGCCAAGTCAATAGGAAACACTTCAGTACCGTATACCTTTTTGCTCTCCGAGTCTTGCTGTGTTGTGCGCTGGTGGTTAAGAAAACATCTCTTGGGTCTCTGATTGTGTTGGTTTTATTTCTCCTTCCCTTTTAAAGGAAACACTTGAATAGGTTATCAATTCTAACCTAGAAAATGGAAAGTCAAATTGTTGTTGCGGTGACTTTATGTATCTCCAGCAAAATGATTTGATAAATATGTACATACATTGTTATTAATCAAGGGCATTGTGGCAGGGGGGAAAAACCTGATTTTGCTATGGCTGCATTGGCTGGAGTATTTTTTCCCCCTTTTTTATGTGCCGGAGCATTGTACAAAACACATAATTTCATTTCCAGATCAACATGTTGAGCTGTGGGTCTTGTAGCTCTTCATGCTTAGCATTGGAATTTATAGACCTTCTGGGGTTCCTTCCAGGGGGCCCACTGCTGGAAATTGCCCAAGGCATCCTCAAACGTAGAACTGGCCCTAAATCACAGCACAAGCTAGTGCCGACCACTACAATACAGATTAGTCAGCAATTTTTTCAAGCATTTGTGGTGATAAGCATACAACTTAAGTCTTTAGGTGACACTGGCTGCATATAAATTTCTGACAAGCAGTCAAGATGTGTTCAGTTTCCAGCAGCTGACATAGACATATTGATCAAGGTTAACTGGTTTATCTATGAATTTAAAACAATCACTTTCCACATTGATGCATAACTATGATTTGTAAACATTAGAAACTTAACAAGATAAGAAGAGCACACATGGATCAGGCCAAAATCCCATTTGTCCAGTATCCTGTTCTTGCAGTAGCCAAGTAGATGACTATGGGGAACCTTCAAGCATGACACAAGTACAACAACTATTCTCCCCACTTCTGACACGCAGCAACTGGAATCCAAAGAAATACTGCTTCCGACAGTGGAAGTAAAGCAGATTTGGTTCAAATATTACATGCAAATGTCCACAGTACACAAATAGATGCATACACAGAGCCAGTGTGGTGTAGTGGTTAAGAGCGATAGACTCGTAATCTGGTGAACCGGGTTCGCGTCTCCGCTCCTCCACATGCAGCTGCTGGGTGACCTTGGGCTAGTCACACTTCTCTGAAGTCTCTCAGCCCCACTCACCTCACAGAGTGTTTGTTGTGGGGGAGGAAGGGAAAGGAGAATGTTAGCCGCTTTGAGACTCCTTTGGGTAGTGATAAAGTGGGATATCAAATCCAAAATACTCTTCTTCTTCTTCTACACATAGCCTCTAGGAGAGAAAAATATCAGGGAGACCCTGAAGAAGGCAGGAAATTACCAGGGCTATTGTCATGAGATGGAACAATTATCAAAACTGACTGCAAATATAACAGACAACAAGGATACACCATGTTTGGATATTATGATATCACAAAGGTGGTTTTCTTACACACCACAAGAATTTTGGAGAAATTCAAAAGCCAATTGGAGAATTTGCAAAAGTATATAAACTTTCCTGAAGAAAGACCATTTAAGGCTCAGCTTATTTTGCTCATTGCATAAGATAAAATTATAAATACATTCATGAACCTATTTTTACTGAAGCCAATTGCTTGTTACATTAAAAATGCCTTCCTCTCTCCCTTAATCTGGAGCATTCAATTTAATCGCCACCATGCTAAGAACAAAATCATAATTAAAGAAAGACGAAAGAGGTGGTGGTTTTATAAGGCTATTTCCTGCATCCAGACTCGTAATTGGGATGACCTAAATAGGAGAGTGTGCCTTTATCACTGCAAGAGCACTAACTTTCATGAGACAAATAAACAAATAAAGTTCTCCAGAGTCTTAATCCAAACTGTCATCATGGAAATCAAGGTGTGCTTTTAAAAGTTAGATCAAAGCCAGCACATCCCACTGTGAGATCAGGGGCTGAGAAGACTAGAAGATTGGCTTTGTTGTTGCACTGCCATGAAAAGGTAGTTCATTACGACTGCCTTGCAGGAAATTAACAACAAAGATGTTCATTAGCATCTCCTCATGCACACTCCCTCCCCAAAAGGGGGGAAAGAATTAACAGCAACAAATGTTCTTTGAAATTAGTAGGAATCATTTATATTTTGAGGTCAAGCAAGTTTATCATAAAGATGCCCTCTGGTCATAAAATTCTACTAATCCTTTATGGTAAAAACAGATGAGAAGCATAAAATATATTTTGAAAAAGCTCAGTCATGACTGCAGGAAGAGAAGTGGCCATAAACCAAGGTCAGGAGCTTTCAAATGATCTGGCTCGTTGCTTATGTGGCTCCCTTTGGAACACAGAATTTATTGGTCTTCATGACCATTAGAGATGAAGTAAAACGTTGACGAATCACAAGCATATGTGATTAACAGCCCTGCTTAGCCTGGGATTCATGGGCAAGAATGTTGTTTTCCAAGGTTGTGAAACTTGAGTTTCAGGTGCTTTCACAAATGCTTTTGGCAGCAGTGAAATTCATTACACACATCCCCCCTTTTGCGGTTGGGGAAGACGGGGGAAGGATTGCTTGCCAATTCAGGAAATATTGTCGTCACTTTGAACTGGTGTTCTTTTCCCTTAGTGACACTTAGCCAAATTTTATAGGCTACATACTGGAGCTATGATGTCATGCTCTTTGTTATGTGATCACCAATTGACTGTGATTACCCATGTGATTATAGTTAGGAAGCATTATTCTTACTCTCCGCTGCTTGCCTTGGTAGTGTTGCCATATTTATTTAATTAGTTACTGCTTTGCATGAGACCTCACAAAACAATTAAAAATAAAAATGCTTTATAAAAATGTATTGAAGCAATTTCATTTTCAATTAATGGGACAATAATATATATATAAAATAATATTCCCTTAAAAGGCAGGTTGAAATAGAAAGGTATTAAATAGGCATCAAAAAGACAACAGGGACAGCATCAGTTATGTAAATGGATAGAGTTTCAAAGGGTAGGTGCCACCACACCGAAGGCCTGATTCCTACATTGCACAGAAGTGGTTTCCTCAGGAGAGGATATCTGCAGATTTCCTGCAGAGCACAGTAATTGGTTGAGTAGATAATAGGTGAGATGATCTTTTATGTACGGCTAAATATGAATGGCAAATAGAAGGGGAAGAAATGGAGGCAGTGAGAGATTTTACTTTCTTGGGCCCCATGATCACTGCAGATGGTGACAGCAGTTATGAAATTAAAAGACGCCTGCTTCTTGGGAGAAAAGCAATGACAAACCTAGACAGCATTTTTAAAAGCAGAGACATCACCTTACCGACAAAGGTCCATATTGTTAAAGCTATGGTTTTCCCAGTGGTGATGTATGGAAGTGAGCGCTGGACCATAAAGAAGGCTGATCGCAGAAGAATTTATGCTTTTGAATTATGGTGCTGGAGGAGACTTTTGAGAGTCCCATGGACTGCAAGAAGATCAAACCTACCCGTTCTGAAGGAAATCAGCCCTGATTGCCCACTGGAAGGACAGCTCCTGAAGCTGAGGCTCCAATACTTTGGCCACCTCATCAGAAGTGAAGACTCCCTGGAAAAGACCCTGATGCTGGGAAAGATGGGGGGCACAAGGAGAAGGGGACGACAGAGGATGAGATGGTTGGACAGTGTTCTCGAAGCTACTAACAAGAGTTTGACCAAACTGTGGGATGCAGTGGAAGACAAGAGTGCCTGACGCAAGGTTGCCAGATTTTTTTCAATGAATCCGGGCAACTTTTCAACTTCAATGGCTTTTATATGGGGACTGATTGGTAAATCTGGGAACTGTCCCCGGGAAATGGGGACATCTGGTAACCTTAGCCTGACGTGCTCTGGTCCATGGGGTCACAAAGACTAAATGACTAAACAACGACAACAACAAAATATGAATGACTTGCAGCATCATGGCACCCATCCCAGTCACTGTGTGATCCGTGATTGGCTGGAGCCAGTGGCAATATCTGGAGGGAGCCATGTTGGCTAACCCATCCTAGGGCACACAGCTGCACTTCCCTGCAGGCTCTTGCATGCAAGAACTGGACAAATGAAGAGCGAGGCTTCTTGGAACAGGTCTGTAGGATGTCTTCATCTTGTGTGGCTCTGACAATCAAGCGGGGAGCTGTGGGGGTCTATTTATGGCTGCTTCATCTCACTCTTCTACTATGAAAACCTTGGAAACAAGGAAGGGAAAGAAGAAGAAAAGCTCATTAAGCTGCCCCAATTCCTCCTCCTCTCCTGCTGTTTAGCTCACTTCTACCTCCTCCTGTTTTCTGCAACTGCATTTCTTGTCTGCCTGAGGAAAATGCCATTTGCTCAGTCTGAACAATATAAATAAAGCAAAACTTTGTATAGGAAATACGAGCACCAACAATGGTTGGTAATATGCAATACAAAAACTATATTATTATACTAATCACTCTGTGTTGCTATTTCCTCTGCAGGTGAGTATTTGCATGTCAAAGTACAGCATTATGAATTATAACCCTTCCACAACAATCTGTTCCAATTACTCTCTGTTACAGTACAATGGAGTAGAAAGAGATTCCCTCCCCTAAGTCGCCCTACATATTAAACTTTTGCTCTCTTTCTACTTCCCCTCGTGTAGCATCTTACTCCCCAAGTAATTTCAGTACAGTGGTACCTCAGGTTAAGTACTTAATTCGTTCCGGAGGTCCGTACTTAACCTGAAACTGTTCTTAATCTAAAGCACCACTTTAGCTAATGGGGCCTCCTGCTGCTGCTGCGCCACCGGAGAACGATTTCTCTTCTCATCCTGAAGCACAGTACTTAACCCAAGGTAATATTTCTGAGTTAGCGGAGTCTGTAACCTGAAGCGTATGTAACCTGAAACGTATGTAACCTGAGGTACCACTGTATAAGCTATTTTTGCTCATCTAACCCCCCTCCCCACATATTTGTTTCATTGGCCAGGTTATCTGCACCCTTTCATGGAAGAGTCAGAAATGGCCACTGTTGCATATGAATTGAGACCTAGGCCAACTCTACCATTGGGCAAAGTGAGGCAGCTACCTCAAGTGACAGATGCAGAGAGTGGACAGCTAGCCTGCTCAGGGTCGGATTTAGGTTTGATGAGGCCCTAAGCTACTGAAAATAATGGGGCCCTTTATATGTCCAGCTGTCCTTTCTTTGTCAACAACAACAAATTGTCGCTGTTTTTTGTGTTGAATATATGCTATATGGTAATTTATGGACCTAATAGGTATCTAAAGCCATTTGCACACAACAAAATATGTATTTTATCAAAGTAATTGTTGAACTGAAAAACAATTAATTTTGCCCCCCCTAAGAGAGTGGGGCCCTAAGCTATAGCTTGTTGTATTTAATTGGATTTAATTATGGGGTATTAGAGTTTTTAGGGGGCTAACCAGGGATAGCTGGGATAGCAGGCTTGTTGGTTTTTGAATGCCTTATTAGATTTTTTTCAATTTCGTTGTTCTGTAGGGGACAATGACAATAAAGATTCAGGGGCGCTGACTTATAAAAAATATTGGGGGGGCGGGGGCCCATACCGACTTATAAAAAATATTGGGGGGGCCCAAGACCTCCAAACTGCTGCTGCTGGGGGAATGAAAGGGGCGAGCCCCGGGCTGCCCCGACCTTAAGTGAACCTGTGAAGGCCCGCCCTTTGCGGCAGCCGATTGGCTGCCGCCGTGGGCGGTGAATATTAATGAGCTAGGGGGAATCCCCGCTTCTCGCGGGGCTGACGCCAGCCCCGCGAGATTGTTGATGGGTCGAGAGCCCGCAACCCCACCCCCTCTCTAGATCGGGAGTGGCTTTGTTTTAACTCATTACTGAATGTATTTTAAAAGGTAACTATCGCCAAACAAGGAAAATAAAAAATACCAACATAATTTTGTGATTTTACAAAGCATAATATAACTAATAATTTTCTTAAATTATTGGGGGGCAGAGCCCCCCCCAAACGAATTTTTGAGGGGGCTCGGGCCCCCTCAGGCCCCATGGAGTCGGCGCCTATGTAAAGATTATCATATCGTTTAGCTTATACATAAATCCAGCACTGAGCCTCCTGTCCTCAGGTGCAGTGGAAGACTTGGTCAACAACCAGTGTGACTGACTTTTGTACCTGGAAAGTGGAAGGGATCATTTTGTCCTTTGTCTCAGACAGTAAAATGTCTTGGTCTGGCTTGACTTTGACTTCATTCACACAGCTCAGACTACTTCGATGTGCTCCAAATGGGTCTGCCTTTGTAGAGTGTTTGTAAGCCTGAAATAGCCCACAGTGAAATTGCAAGAGTTCTAAATGGTGATCACCATGCAGAACATGCAAACTGGCCCTTGGCTAAAATCCTCTGGAGGCTTTCACAGGGGCAATGAGGTCCTGTAAAAGTGAAAGCATTTCTGGGAGGCAGGGCAAATTCAAATCATTTGAGAGAGGGAGAGTGAAATTCTTGACATTATTACAGGAGGTAGCAGGGGGCTTAGAGAGCCATTGCCCAGTGTGGACAGCCATCCTTTTTTCACCAGTAATGCCTCTGGGAATGAATCTACTGCTTAATGGCCAAAGTGGCTTCCAAGAGGTTTGAAAGTATAAACCAATTCCCCCAAAAGAGAGAGAAAAGCAAGCACTCCCCTCTTTTCCCTCTGGGCCTGTCCACCATTGCCATGTGGCCCTCGAAAGGTTACCCAGAAGGTTCTTGGACTGCGAAAATGCTCCTCACCCAGGATCTACAGTTTGGTGGAAGACAGTGAGAGAGAAAAAGGAACACACACTTACATAGGACTTCTTTAAATCATTTCCATTTTAAAAAGTGAGCAATTTCTCATCTTAAATAGATTACAGTTCTGAACTTTAAACTAGGTCAACAGATTAAAAGATTAAACAATTCCATTTAAATCTTTACCTGATTTTACCAGCCTGAAAATCTCTGGATTTTATACTGCCAGGTTCTTTCTCTCTCCCGCCCCTCCTTCCCACCCTCAAATGGGTAATATTAGAATCAAAGGTAATAAAACCATTGATCTATAGTGAGACAATATTAATATTAACACAGAGCTTTTATAATTAATTTGCTGCCAGATGAAAGGCAAGCACCAGGTCCTTTTAGCAGTGGTGATTAAAGTGAGACTAACCCTTTGAAAACTACATTTGCATGTACAGCAGGAAACCCAGAATCCAACAGATGACTTTGCAATGCTTCGTGTTTGTTGTCGCAATGCAAAATATTAAGCAGAGGAGTCACTCAAAGTCAGTGAAGGAGTCTCAGTTTTCCCAGAGTTTAGAAGAAATTCACTGTAAAGCCTTGAGCACTGCTTTTTGGTGGCCTGTTTGGATGTTTCATAAAGACACAGGAATTATATGCAAACTCATTCATACGTTGTTGTTGTTGTTGTTGGTACCCTGTCAGCGCCAATCAGCTGATTTGCGCTGACTGTGAGTTCCATTTTGCCCATTTACAGGGCAAATCATATCTACAAATGCATTTTTTCCCCTTCAGATCAGCAAAGCAGTCTGTAATCTGCAGAGGGAAAGAATCCATGTGCAGGCATGTTTTGACTGCAAACCTTACCTGCAAATGGACAACTTCAAATGGGCTCACTTGCAGAACCCCTTTGAAGGTGCACTGTTAGTGCCAATCAGCTGATTGGTCGTTCAAGTTAACCCCACTTTGCAAGGAACAGCTAGGAATGCGTTTAAAGTTCCTGATTTGAAACTGCATTGTTGTCTGCCCCACACTAGGAACGTCAAAGAATTCCATTGGAAATGGAGATAGAGTGGAAATGGACACATGGTCACTTAAGGTCAAGGAAGGAAAACATGCAAGAGAATAGAAACAGTATTCACCATCATTTTTATTTATTTTTAGTCTGCAAATAATTAAAGTATTTTCTGCATTGCTTTTGATGTTTATCTTCCACTGGAATGCATTGATGTTATTCACAAAATTAATCACATAATGAATTGCATTAGTTTTTTGCCATAGCAGATAATGGGATGAGTAACATATGTTTTAGTGGGAGTCAAACTGTAGCAGAATGGAAACAGTGCTGATTTTGATGAGCACAGGATTGGATGGAAATCCCCGCCTGTTTACATCCCTATCCAAATATGAGGTCATGAGTCGGGCAGTTGGGCATGGTTTGATGAAAATGGCCTCTCAGGTCAAATCAGCAGCCTAGCCAAGCTATTTAGGAGGTTTCCTACCACTGCCCTGGAAATAAAGTTAGCTGTGAAGGTCATTTCCCTTTTAATATTTAATGTGAAGTAGGAGTGGGGGGAATTATGGTTTCATGTTGAGCTTTTTTGAAAGTAATGAAAACTTAGCTACATGGATGAGGGCATGACAAATGTGGAGGAAGGAAAGGTCAGGCCATTTGCAAAATCTCATCATGGCCTCATAGCATATTCCCTGGGAAATGAGCTGAGCTGCCAGAATGAGGCATGAGAACCATCCCATTAGGCCTTTTAACACCAGCTTTTAAACAAGTTATAATTGAATTTCTCTTGACATCAAGAATGATATCTTGCCTCGCTGGAGTAACGCAGCATGAGGCCAGTGAGGAAGAGTGTCTTTGGTCTGAAGTAAATAATGGAAGCAAAGGCAGGACTTATTCAAGTCAATTATGGCAAATGCCATTATGCAAAATTCTGTGCTGGTACAATGGGGAAACCCCATGTACATATACTGCAGTGACAGGAGAAAAGTGTAAGCCACATGGACATGGACAGATGCTGTGAAAATAAAACTAAAGTATCTTATTTCTGCTGTGGAGTACTGCCTTCCATAGATAGTACTTAGGCAGTTCACAACAGATGAAAAGCAGGATATAAATGTAACAAGCAACCAACCATAGTCCTTAGGACCAAAAAACAAGAGGGAATAATACCCTAGCTTCTGTTATCAACCAAGAAACCTATGGCCACTGGGAGGCTGCCTCAGTTGCTTCTCAGGAATAGCATCAAAGCAAGGGAGAAGCCAAATTGGCAACATCCCTCAGTTGAAGAAAGAGTACCTGAAAGGAACTTGTTTTTCCCCTCCCTTCTTCGTTCCAACTGTCTGTCGCCTTTATCCTCCAGATCCATGGAGGACAAGGCTATAAATGTTGACTAACCCTGCTGGATACATTCTTCCTTTGCAGTCCGAGGCAGTTTGCTTCTGACTACCAGTTGCTGGAAACCTCAGGGGGGAAGAGTGTTGCTGTGTTCACGTCCTACTTGCAAGCTTCACACAGGTATATAGATGGCCACCATGTGAACCGAATGCTGGACCAGATGGGGCTGGGCTAACTAGATCACCTGATCCAACAGTTTCTTCTGAAGTTCTTCTGGGGCCACAGAAGCAAGGTGGAAGGACCCTCTGGCCCAGGGGTCTGCAACCCGCGGCTCTGGAGCCGCATGTGGCTCTTTTACACCTTTGCCACGGCTCCGGAGCGGATACTAGCGAGGGGAGGAGGCGCATTGTGCGCCCCGACACTCCCCACTGTGGCGGGCGCTGTACTGGCTGTGACGTTGCATGGGGGCGGTGCGTGCGTTAGTCACACACCATCCCAACATCACCTTCCCGCCCGCCCTCCACATTGTATGGGGCATGTACGTTGGTCACTGCATTGAAAGGGGGCATGTACGCTGGTCACTGTTTTGAAGGGGAGTGAAGAACACACACACACACACACAAAGGTAACTTGTTAATTTAACGTTTATTGCTATGAGGAGGAGTAATCCTGAGGGGTCAAACAAAGAAATAATAAGAAAGTGACAAAAAAGTTATTTTTATAATGACGAGTTTTGCGGCTCCCAGTTTTTTTCCTTCGGAAACAGGTCCGAGTGGCTCTTTTTGTCTTAAAGGTTGCAGACCCCTGCTCTGGCCCCATCCATTGACCAAAGGAACAAGAACCACCAACACTAGCAAGGAAAGATAAGCCTGGACCAAACTGGATATAAATGCTTATAGCTCAACATTTTGTTCCAGCATTAAAGAACCAGTCTCTACCTTTTTGCCCTTGCCTTGTGTGTATGTATTTATTTTTCAACTGGTAAGCCAGGTGGCAGAGCCTACTTGCCTCTTTCCTCTCTCTCTTTATTGATGCCAGCTACTTTTGAGAGACAGCAATTATCTGAAAAATCTGGGTTAAAATATGGCAAATAAATAATGCATAGGGCAGCCCATTTACAAGAATGATCCACCATGTAATAGTAATCTGCAATAGCTCAGAAATTGCTCCTTTTTATTGACATAACCTGCCCTGGCACAGCAGTCCAGACCCTGATGGAGATGGGAAGGGGCTGAATTATTACCAAGATCATAGGCACAAGCTCATTGAGGTGCTATATCAAGCTTGAGTTTGTCAGCCAAGAGGCCACTGAACCAAAATCCTCTTCAGATCTATTCCCCTCAGCACCAGTGGCCTCACATACCTCACTTTAACACAGACAATACACAAGGCAAGAGAGTGCTAGGCTCCAACCGAATTAAACCTCCTCAAGATGGAGGTCTCAGCTGAGCTCCATGCGTCATTGGAGCAAATTATCTAGCCAGAGCTATCCAAGTCTGGCAGTTCCTGCTGCATTTAGTCTGACTGACAACACCATCCTCAAATATTTGTTGACCCCTGTAGGGCCTCATTCGTGGTCAGGACAGCACAATTATTGCAGACTATGAGAGAAAGGTTATTGTACGGCGTATTATTTTGCAGTCATCTTGATTATAAAACCGGCATCAAGTTAAAAAATGAAAACAACAACAATAGACTTCAGAGCCTGCAGCCCATTTTCTTTGCATCTGTGAAACAATGGTCACATTCCTCACCATGTTTGAACCTTAATCCGTACTTCTGCATCAGAGTTCTGACTCAATGTTTCTATTGACAGTGTTTAGTTGGTTAATATCATCAGCAAGTGAGGTTTTACTTTCCTGGCATTTTAAGCCATGTGTTCATAAATCCATTGTTAATATTGTGAGAAGTTACTTACGTGGACTTACAATGAGACAAGGAGACACCGAGATAAGGTCTATTACTTCCCTTTTATTATAACGCGTTTGCAAAGGCGGGCTCCTCGTCCCAGGGTGGTACGAAGAGCCCCGAACAATGGACGGGCAAGAGTATTTATCCCTATTGCTGCCGCCCTTCATTCGAAGCTTGGCTTACAATCTACCTAATCATCAAAGACATGGTACTAATACATCAACCATTCTACACTCTCTAAACCTAACCTTATTTAGAGACTCTTTCTACTTCCTTATCTTATTGACCTGGCTCCCCTGCAGCCAAACCCAACGCTGGAATTTACAACTGAGTTCGAGGCACACTTTGTTTTACTCCTTCTCACAATCCCCCCTCTTTTTGTATCTTGTCTCGAACTCACATAATAATTCTTGGGCTGCTATTTCTGCTTCCTCATCTGATGTGGGTACTGAGGCATATTGCATCTTCATGAAATAAGTGGATACCTTCCGTTCTGCTAGGAGGGACAAAGAATTATTGATGGTTCTAACAAAGATTGGCAGAACGCATGGAAGTAGTACGCATCCTGCCGCAATTAACCCAATTAGGGCCACTATGGCCTGCAGACCAGGTAATTTAGGGAACCATGAACCAAACATATCCTTAAGGTTGCCAATACACATCAGCCGACCCAATTTAAAGGTAACCTATTGTAAGCATAGCTCTCACAAGCCCAGTAAAACCCATCGGGGGTTGTCCATTCTAGCATTCTGTTCTCCGGGTCTAGGAGAAAGCTCATATTGGTAATATTTCCGAGGGGAGAGGGCCAAGTTTTATTATTATTCCCTTGACTCCACCACTGTTTGTCCTCCCATTGTCCTATACAAGGGAGTGTCCCCACATGCGTTCCATTCGTTCGGCTGGTGTTTCTGGTGAAGCATTCTGTCCCAACTAGGTGATTAGAGATTTGCCATACCTCGTTACCCAAATGCTTATAAGTGTCTTGTTTTGTGTTGTATATACCTCCGTATAGTTTACTTCATGAGCCACCCATGGCCACTGATCCCCCATATTTGTTCCTCCACATACAAAACAATTTTTCACCGTTAATTCCTTGGCTATAGTCTCAGCTAAACTTAGGAACATATTATGGGCTTTAGGGGGTAGGGGAAGGGTATTTAAATGCTGTACTTCTTCCTCAAAATCTTCGAATTTTGATATGGGTTGTCTTGTTACCTTAGTTGTGTGTATTTGTATGATGAGATATCCATAAGGATCTTTTCCAGTCCTATCAATGCCTATACCTATGTGCACAAATTTAGGCGAAGTAGAAGGTCTCTCGCTCGCCCATAGACATACTGGGTTGCATTTTCCTGTGGAGCAGTCGGTGGAGGCCGCTCCCCTAGTGAGATTTATTCCCTCAGGGCCTCTATAGGTGGGCTGCTTATTAACTCCCTCTGTGTACCAATAATTATATACCCCGGCCCCAGCCCCCACGTTACTTCCTTTTATTCTCTGGAAAAGGTACTTTCTTTCCTGTAAATATGATTGTTCCCATCCACGATTTCCACACCAGACCCCTGCCCCTCCATTTGGGCCCTGTCCTTTATCTATTGCGATACAAGCATCGAAACAGACCATAATCCTGCCCTCTCCCCTTGTTGTATTATGTGCTATATAACCCTGTCGGTTTTGGGCCAAGGAAAACATACTTCTCCCCTCACCAGCTTGATTAGCGGTTCCGCCCTTATATCCGTAAACATATATACTGGAAGTTATGGGTCCCACCGCCAGGGGTTCATAGCATTCCGTCTTATTTCCTTTTACCTTACATCTATAATATTGAGTTTGGTTGTGAACACAAGGATCTAACTGTTGAACACATTCTGGGGCTATATTATAATACATTAGGGTCTGTGTGATTTTATTGCCTGTTCGGGTTGTCTGGATGCATTCGGTGCACTGGGATTCCGATTGGGTTGCCCATGAAGTGGCCCATCCTATTAATACTATTCCTAATACTTGCCAGTTACCTTTCATGTGTGGGGTTCAAATAGATTAAAGCTTGCCTCACCGTTGGGGTTTCTGCTAATTGGCACGTTACCTCCCCTCCTAATTTCACTTCACAATATTGGAGTATAACGTCCTCTATAAAGATGATGCTGCACCTTTCAGTACAATGCACACACTGCACACACCCTTCGCAATGTTGACAGCAACAGCACTCGAAAAAAAAAAACACACACAGGTACAAAACAAACACATCACAGTCTAGGTGCGCCCTTCTGGATCCCGGTTCCTGATTTGGTAAGCGTAACTTTCAGCGGATTATTTGGACTAGTCACTGCTGTCCAATTTTCAGGTGGAGCTCTTTTCACCCGGTGGTAATGGGTCCATCCATGCTCTCTGGTCCGTACTGCTGATTCGGTTGTGAGCAGGACCTGGTATGGGCCTTCCCAACTCGGGCTGAGTTTCTCCGTCCGCCAAGCCTTTATCAGGACCAGGTCTCCGGGCTGGAAGGTGTGCTGTTGCTCCAGGAGCGGGGGCCGCTGTGCTAGTATGCCTTGTCTGTGGAAAGATAACAGAGACTGGGACAGTGACTGCAAATATTTCCTGATAAACTGATCCCTGAACTCGATTTGAGGGTTTCCTAACACTGCCAGATATGGGTGACCCATCATCATCTCAAAAGGGGACAGACCGGTGTCTTTTCGGGGAGCCACCCTCATCCTTAATAGTGCCAAAGGGAGATTTTTCGTCCAAGGCAGCCCATTTTCAAGATATAACTTAGTCAAATGTTTTTTATTTCCCCATTCGCCCGTTCCACCTTTCCGCTGCTCTCAGGGTGCCAGGGCGTGTGGAAACTCCACATGATCCCCACAGCTCTCATTACCTCCTGCATTGCTTTTTGGGTGAAATGAGTTCCCCTATCAGAGTCTATGACTTCTATTATTCCATACCGACTTCTGCCCCCCTCTTTCTGGCAGTTCGGTAAAATCTACCTGTACTCTCTGGAAGGGCCATACCGCTAGAGGCCGCCCACCCCTTTCAGTTTTCCTTGCCCGGGCTTTGTTAACCTTTTGACATATCAGACACTTCCATGCGATGGCGTGCGCCATCGGCCACATGTCTCTACTCCAATACACTGACTTCACCAAATTCACCATTCCCTCCGTGCCTAAATGACTTCCTTCATGTATTTTCTCCAATATATTTAACATAGTTGATTTTGGAAGGACCATTTGCTTTTCCGGAGTCTCCCAACTTTCTCCTTTTCTTTCCCATCCCTCCTTTTCCATCTATTCTTTCTCCTTTTGAGTGAACACTAAATCTTTTACATCCTGCGGGTCAATCACAGGTACTTGCAGGACACATTGTTTAAATATTTCCTTCCTTGGTTCCCCCTCCGCCGCTTCTCGCGCTCGGAGATCAGCCCATGCATTTCCCTGTTCCTCCGAACTGTGTCCTTTGGTGTGGGCGAGGATGTGCACAATGCCTATCTTCCGAGGTCCCATCAGGGATTCTAGTAGCCGCTCGAGTAAAGCAACGTGTTCAATTTGTTTCCCATCCGCCTTTATGAAGCCCCTTTCTCTCCAGGTCCGACCGAAAGTATGCACCACTCCCCATGCATATCTTGAGTCAGTCCAGATTGTCACATCTAACCCGGTTGCCAATTCCAGGGCTCGGGTTAGCGCCATTACTTCACATTTCTGGGCTGACCAAGTGCTAGGGAGGGCCCCACTCTCTATCGTCTCCCCGTCTTCCTTGACCACTGCGTATCCCGACCTTTTTTCTCCTTCCCTCACATAACTAGATCCATCTACGAACCATCTTTCCCCTTCCATTAGAGGTACTTCACTTAGATCTTCCCTAACTTTGGCCATTAATTCTATATCCTTAAGGCAATCATGCTCCTCGAGTTCCCATTCTTGCCGCTCCCCTCTTAGGAATTCCGCTGGATTCAAATTTCTATCTGTCCCTATGGTTATATCATTTCCAGTTCTGAGTATCCCTTCATATTGCACTAGGCGCCTGTCCGTCATCCAGGTGGGTGCAGCACCTGTCAGTACCGCGCCTATCTGATGAGGGCTGTGCACTATCAGTGCTCCCCCAAAGGTCAATTTCCTGCTTTCCAATACTAATTCGGCCGCTGCAGCCACCGCTTGAATGCACGCTGGCCATCCTCTAACCACTGGTTCTAAGGTTGCGCTTAGATAAGCTACTGGCTGATATCGCCCCCCTCTTTTCTGAGCCAGGACTCCTACTGCCGTCTGAGCAGCCACTGTCACATACAAGTGGAACGGCTGCTGTAGATTTGGCAGGGCCAGAGCCGGACTAGTTATTAAAGTTTTCTTAATTTCTTCCCACCTGGCCTTATCTTCCTCGTCCCATTGCACCTCCTCTTGTTTTCCTGTCAGTTTCTTATTCAAAAACTGAGTCAACTTTGAATACTGATCTATCCACAATCTGCAATATCCCAATAATCCTAACATTCTTCTTACATCAGTTTTATCTTTAGGTGGTCGTAGTTCCATGATCCCTTTTACTCTATCTGGGTCTAATTGCCTTATCATCCCAAGCCAACAAAACCTGTCCCAAAGGACTATTTGGATCTATGGGGTCCTTGGTCCCATTACTGGGGCCCCTTCTACATGTACTCTGACTCTTTCCCATACTCTATTATGTCTCTTTTTCGTTCACTCACACAATCGCGCGGAATCGCCTGGCCGTTTCCCTCGCGGGAGAACGGAACCGCAAGCTAATCCTCCCGCCGGGGTCCCAGGCCCCCCGGTCCACACTCACGCGTCCGTTTGGAACCTCTCTTTCATACAGAGACCACACACCAACAACACCCAATATTCCCCTTCCCAGGGATATATTACCAAGATACTCACCCCCTTCAGTCTAGTGCCTCCTTCTCGGTGGCTGGTAAACTGGCAGGCGTCCCTGCAGGGCGAGGCAGTCCCCGACTGCGGCGGTCCCAGACCACCAGTCTTTCAGAATATCTTAAGTCGGTTCTCCGTCCTTCCAGCTCCCGGAACCTGTCACCGCGGGCCCTGAGCAACAGATCTCTCCGAAAGTCGGAGTGCCGGCTGATCCGTTCCCCAGCCCCCGCCGAGCAGGTCGTCGAGAGCCCCACGTCGTTGGGCGCCAAAAATTGTGAGAAGTTACTTACGTGGACTTACAATGAGACAAGGAGACACCGAGATAAGGTCTATTACTTCCCTTTTATTATAACGCGTTTGCAAAGGCGGGCTCCTCGTCCCAGGGTGGTACGAAGAGCCCCGAACAATGGACGGGCAAGAGTATTTATCCCTATTGCTGCCGCCCTTCATTCGAAGCTTGGCTTACAATCTACCTAATCATCAAAGACATGGTACTAATACATCAACCATTCTACACTCTCTAAACCTAACCTTATTTAGAGACTCTTTCTACTTCCTTATCTTATTGACCTGGCTCCCCTGCAGCCAAACCCAACGCTGGAATTTACAACTGAGTTCGAGGCACACTTTGTTTTACTCCTTCTCACAATATTGACACTTCAGGCAGATACTGACTTAGCCCAACATGGATTCAGTGTGTCTAGATTGAAATGCTTCTTCACTTGATAAGGAAATAACTTTTTCTAGCTCGAAATCATTAAACCTTTTGAGTTTGTCTTGACTGACCAAGCATACATTGACTGACTCTGGATCCTGACTTTTGCTCTACATCTTTTCCAGGGCAAGTATAAATACTGGTTCATGGCTTTTAACATGTATTACTAAGTCATACTATTAGGATAAAATGAAATGTTACAATAAATGCACTCTCTCTCCCCCACTCCACCCCACACACAAAAAAAGTATGCTTAAACAGAAGGCAAAGCAGCTGTAGAGCTCCAGCCTGGCCCCTGTTCCCAATTCAAATGATGGTTTTCTGCTGACCAGACCATCCAGTGCTCTTATTTGTCTCAATGATGCAGCTTTAACATTCCTGACCAGGGATCCACAGCTGTTTTTTCTTCAAAATAAAAGGGTCTGCTTATGTATTTATTGTAACGGGTGGTTTGGCACATGGTATACTATTGCATATTGCTTTGTTTATATATTAGGTGTGTGCACTGAGCACAAGATTCAGTTTTGACCCCCATTTTGTGCTTCAGGAAAATGTTCAAGTCGTTCTAAGGTGCTTCGATGGCTGCCCAGTTTGCCTCAGGGTCTGCTTTGTCTAAAGGGTCTGCTTTGCCTCAGGGTCTGCTTTGTCCTTAAAATTAGCTTGCTCAAAAACTACTTCTTTTTTGAGATTTTGCAAAAAAATGAAAAGCTCAACAACTTTTGTGTCCGGATTTTCACTTTTTGAACTATGGTAACCCTACATTTGGGTTCCCCACCACCACCAAATAGATTCAGTGGTGTATGTTCTTTGGAAAGGCATTGCCTATTCTAGCTCCATGCTTTACCACTTTTAACTGAAATGCTTTTTGAACCAATTTGGACATGAAATCCATACCCCCACTAAGAGGACAGCTGGATCTTCACAGCAATGATACAGCTAATTTACATCTCTCACGCTCACTTCAGTTAATGACAAATACATTTTTGCAAAACATTTTCCCCTAATTTAATGCAGTTCTATGTTCTTTTCACAAATGTGCACATTTTAATTAAGTACATGCAGTTTTGTACAAATTACATGGCTAGAGAAATGAATGGGAAAAAATGGAGAAGTGGGAATTTCAAAGGGGGGGCTCTATTTTGGTTCACATGTTGGTTCTAAAAGTTCAAATTACAGTAAGTAGGTTCACCTATAAATGTAAATTTCTACTCCAATAATGCAGGGCCTGCCATTTTCTTCCCCTCACATTAACAGATGCCCCAATTCAATGTAAGTGTTTATAAAAAAAAAAAGGCTTCTGACCTCCCTTTGTCGCCTCAGCCTGGTCCTCGGACCCTTGTCCGCTTAAAAGAGTCCACGAGAAAAGTATCCTTGCAGAGTACTTTCTGCTTTATTCTTAAAAGTCTTTCTGCAAAAGCGACTGACCAACTCTACATACATCAACACTACCAGCTTTCACTAACCAACCAACCAACTAACATTTCTCACTCTCTATATATAACCCGGTGCAGGCCGCTGACTCATGCTGACCCAGCTTTTTTTTAAGCATTAAAGAAACAGCGGCCCATTTTTAGCCGTGACACTTCAGTAATGGTGGTCAACTAAATGTGAGAAAATGCTTTGAAGCTGGGACATTAGTGTTAGTATGACCAAACAGAACAAAACAGACTTGTGTTAAACACTGTCACTGGTTGCCCCTTTCATTGGCAAATGAGAGACTACTCTCACTCACATCTTCTGTGTCACCAGAAAGGGTTCTGGATAAATCTCTCATTTCTTGAAATGGATGCCCAACTGCCCTGGTGCGGCCATGAGCACCTGGGAGACTTCTATGGGTTTTGAGATCACACATCCACTCATTACTCTGTCATAAGGATGGGGATTCTGTGGCCATCCAGATGTTCTTGAACTTCAGATCCCATCATCCCAAGCCAACATAGCCAATGGTCAGGGATGATAGAATCTAGAGGACTTTATCAGGAAGACTGCAGGATAACCATCTCTGCCATGGCGTCTCTAGTGAGGCTCCATTTCACTAGAGGTTTGGCAGATGGACAATGATGCGGTTGAGACGAAGTCTGCTAGTATTATTATTTTTTAAGATCAGTTGTGCTCCCTTCCCCTTTTCCTAGAAAAGTGATTTATGGAATCATAATGAAATGTCAGGGAATGCATCACCGACAAGATAAAAGCATTTGATAGTGATTTGTAAACACAGTGAATGCGTCCGGAGAGAGGGAGAGTCTATTGATGTTTTCATTAATAAAAAGCTCCATAGAGCCTGTGGAAGGAAATATATATTACTAGTGGGAAGTGCCTGGGGCTGCCTGGGAATTTGAAGAAACAAACAAAAGTGATTTTTAAATTGTGTAATTTGAGAGCTTGAGAGCTGTACATGCACACCCACACCCCAACACCAATGCATGCACCTGGCTCAGCTGTGACTCATTATTTTGGGTGTGGGTGGCGTTTAATTAGTGTTAATTTGGTCCACCATCTTGACTCAAATGGTGCCTGGCATCCCATCATAGATGATGACCGCTGCCTCCTCCTCAGGAACTCTCATGCCAAGTTTGGCAATGATACCTTAAGAGGCATTCTAATTGGCACAGGTCAGAACAGTACTGTCAAATTGGGCAATAATAAATTCAGAGCCAACCAAATTGGTGCAGGCTGCAGCAGTAGTGCCATATTGGGTGAAGTCTCACCCAACGGAGCAATGATATCTCCATGAATGTCCAAGTCAGTGCAGTTTGGACCTGTCACACCAAACTTTGGATGAAGTCATGCCAAAGTCACATTTCAGGCCACCATCTTGATTAAAACTGGCGTCCAGCATCCCAAGATTGACAAAAATGTCTGTCCCTGCATCAGAAACCCATGTGTCAAGTTTGACATTGGTGCAGTTTGGACCCATGATGCCAAAATCGGGTGAAGTCATGCCAAAGTCATGTTTCAGACTGCCATCTTGATTCAACATGGCACCTGTTGTCCCAGCATTTATGGAAACTTGCTTCCCTCCCTTCAAGAACCCTTGTGCTGAGTTTGAAATCAGACAAAGTCATGCCAAAGTCAAATTTCACACCGATTCAAAATTGTGACTGACATCCCAACATAAACAAAAAAAACCCCCACCTCAGGCATCCTCATGCCGAGTTTGGCAATGATGTATCAAGAGACATCCAAACACATAAAGAACAATTGATAAACAGATAATAACAGAGTGGTTTAACAGTCAATCACTTCCCAGGGAAAACTAGGGACTACAGCTCTTTGAGAGAGAGAGAGGCCTCCTAAGAATTCTCTGCACCTTTAAGAGCTAGACTTCTCAGGATTCTTTGGGGGAAGCCATGACTGTCTGAAGTGGAATGATACTGCTTTAAATGTATAGTGTAGATGTGGCTGGAAGACAGCCTTTGCCCAAAGTGTGGCCCCTTCATTATACAGAATAGAAATTGTAGAGTTGCAGAAAAGGTTCGTTGTTTATAGAATCCATATCTCTTGTATTTTACCTCATTTTATCTTACTGTACATCCCTTCAATAGCTTTGGCTATGAAATGGTTTATACATTTTAAAAATGATAAATAAATGAGGGGACAACCATTTCTCCCTGTGCAAAAGTCAGTGCAAACCCATTCAGCATACAAACTTGCTACTCGAATCAAATTCTGTGAATTGGTCCCTCAGTATATTAAAAACCACCAGCCCCGTCATAGAGCATATGGCTCCCCCCACTAGTCCATACTTTCATACATATGGTCAGAAGCTCATGTGGGATGTGTAAAACATGGACAGAAGATGGCACTTGTCAATCAACAGGCACATGTACTCCTGGGGCAAGACACTTACTCCCTTCATTTTCTCAATGGTTTGATTTGTCATCGTCTTCTTGACAGCTTTAGTTATTAGAACATAGGCTTTGCAGCTTGAAACTGTTCTCAGCTGTTTTACACTTGCAGATCTTTTCCTTTTTCAGAAAGTGCCAAAAAAAAAAGCTGACAGCCATAACTTGTAAGGCCTGGTGGCCTGATTTATACATGTTTGATGTTGAAGATGACATTCAAGATGTTATGTTTTGATGAAGCTGCACAATATACAGTGGTACCTCTAGATATGAATGGGATCTGTTCCGGAGCCCCGTTCGCATCTAGAGGTAAATGTATCTAGCGACGGCACGTCTGTGCACGCACACGTCGCTTTTTGTCGCTTCTGCGCATGCGTGTGACGTCATTTTGAGTGTCTGCGCATGCGCAAGCAGCGAAACCTGAAAGTAACGCGCTCCGTTACTTCCAGGTTGCCGCGGAGCGCAACTTGAACGCACTCAGCTTGAAGCAAATTTAACCCTAGGTATGACTGTATTAGAAACAGCCCAATCTATGCAAGCTCACTCAGAAATAAATCCCATTCTACTCAGTGAGGTTTACTTCCACGTAAGTGATGGTAGTCATGGTCAACAAATCCAATTCATAATCGTATGGAAGACAAATTTCCTGAATCACATTAAAGTGTCAATCTAGTACTTCTAGAGCAGGGGGGGAATTTCAGGTCTGGTGGCCAAATATGGTCCTCCAAGCAACATTCGGAATTAGCCTGACACCAGGGCCTTTTGCACCTGACTATTGGCCACTTGTGACCGAGTGAAGGTGCCTGGGCATCAGGAAGGCACCTGACACCTCCACCATCTAGAGGTGCATGCCTGGGGATCATTGGATCTTGACATTGGCACTTCACCACATCAGCCATTGCCCAGCTGTTCCTAATTCATTTGTTCATGCAAAACGTGGGCTTTCCAGGAGCTGAATTCTGTGGTTGATGATGCCATGCTCTTCAGCGGCAGGGAATCCTGGCATACACAACACCCTGGTTTTAGAGGCCACTTGCATTGGCTCGGGGGGGTTGGGGGTTGGGAAGAAGTGGAATTCCGAGGTCAAGGAATACTCATATATCCATGTCTAATTAAGGGTGTAAAACTGGACATTGTTTAATTTGGAAGAGGGGGAGAAATCAAAGAGATGAATTGCATGCATTTGTTTGAGGAGGAGTAGAATGAAGGCAGAACACAATGTCATTGTAATGAAATAAAGCTAAGAGAATTAATAAAAGGGGAAAGGAGGAAATTACTATAATAAACTTGTCATAAGGAGCTTGGCTCATGAAGGATAATAAAATAGTTAAATAAAAATAGAATTCAGATGAAAGAATTTTAAAGAACTGGTCTCGCAAAAAAAAAAGAAGTCTCGTTAATTTTGTGTGGCGAACACTACCTTTTACAAAAGGTAAGAAAATGCTACAATGCTGTTTGTGAAAGCTACATTATAGAATGGGAAGATGGCCCTAGAGGAAACAGTGGGGAGTAAAAATTGGAAATTCACCAAAAACAATTATGAACAAGGGCCAAGCAAGAGGATGGGGGGATATGAGCACAGCCAATCCAAAATGCACCCAAAAAGAGGGGTTGGGGGGAATCAGTGAACTGAGGGAAATCTTTATAATTTTAATTTTAGGATTGATGGACTGATTGATGGATTATTTAAAACACAGTTTGAGAACCTTGTATTAAAATGAAGGGCAACATTTTCTTCTAGGCAAGCTTATAGGGGCCACATGCCAGTGGTGGGCGGGGCTGGAGGCAAAAGTGGGTGGAGCAACTCATGCAAATTTTGCCTCTGTAGACTAGTTTTACAGATACCTCTCTATGCTCCATCCAGTCAAGCAAGAGGCATTATCAGCATCGATTGACAAATTCCAGTCTGCGAAAAACACTCAGGAAGGGTGTGAGGTGGGCAAGTGAGTGCTGAGGATGAGGGTGGTGTCTGAGCAGGAGAAACAGCCTGGGGAGAGACTTAAGTGCCAGAGAGACCTGAAGGGCTCCTGAGCCTGAGGTCTTCCAATCCTGATTTAAAACTCTTTTATTCTGCCTGTTACAAGGCTTGGCGTAATAGTCAAAATAGTCAAAAAAAATTTTTAAATAGTCACAATTTTTAAAAGTAAAATACATGATGAACTGTGATGAAAGGGAGGAGAAAAATAATAATTATTATTATTATTATTATTAAAATATTTGTTTGCCTTTTCAGTGGCTTTAAAAAAAAATAGCTGTTACTGTTTTAAGTTTGGATGATGGCATCTCCCTGAAAAGTGTAGCACAGAAATATTTGTAAATAAATAAATATTCACATACAGTAAAAATAGGGACGCGGGTGGTGCTGTGGGTTAAACCGCAGAGCCTAGGACTTGCCAATCAGAAGGTCGGCGGTTCAAATCCCCGCGACAGAGTGAGCTCCCGTTGCTCGGTCCCTGTTCCTGCCAACCTAGCAGTTCGAAAGCACGTCAAAGTGCAAGTAGATAAATAGGTACTGCTCCGGCGGGAAGGTAAATGGCGTTTCCGTGCGCTGCTCTGGTTCGCCAGAAGCGGCTTAGTCATGCTGGCCACATGACCCGGAAGCTGTACGCCGGCTCCCTCGGCCTGTAAAGCGAGATGAGCACTGCAACCCCAGAGTCGGTCACGACTGGACCTAATGGTCAGGGGTCTCTTTACCTTTACTACTGTAAAAATACAATACAGTTCATAACAAACGATGGCAGCAATGTGGTTCTTTTAAAACAAAGGCCAGATAAAATAAATAAAGGATCCTGCGGTTGGTCACAGATAGGCCCCCTTTTTACCATCTGTTTCACAACGCACAATTACTGGTTCACAATTCTACTGCTCATGGTATCTCTGTAGAAACTAACCTTGAACTCACTGAGACTTACTCCTAAGTAGACATGTAGAGGATCGCCTTGTGTACATCTTATTAAGGTGCAATCCTTTGTCTATTGACCTTGGAGTAAGCTATACTGAGTTCAGTGTGACTTTCTTTTGAGATAACATAGATATGATTGTGCTGCTATACATTTTTTCAGTTTACAGTCGGCTTACTATTACACTTGTTCGAGAAGCCATACAGGACAGCCTATTGCTGAGGACATGAATACATAATCAAACCTTTTTTCAAAGAAAAAAAGAGGCAAACTATATGCAATGAACAGAAGGTGCAAAGCTGCTAGTACTGAATTGAACAGTGAGTACTAAGCAATTACTCAAATAACAGAAACAGAAACAAAAATAGGGGGAAGAAAGGAGGTGATTATCCTCGAGACAGAAAATGATGCCATAGGAGATTTGGGTTTTAGCAGGCTAATCTGTATGTGAGCCTGTTGCTGAGAAATAAAGAACAGAATGCATCCCATTCTCTCCCCTCTCCCCATGCAGTAAACCTATGCTGAGCATCAAAATAAGCACCCTTTGATTGCCATAGCATGTTGCACCCCAACTCCTGGTCCAGCTCTGGTTACAAATAAACTGGACCCAAAGACCACAATTTGGAGTCCTGAAGAACATACAAGATAAATGAGCACTGATATGGAACTCATTGTTCTGCCACTGCTATTTCCTAGGAACGTAATATGTTGCTCCGCAAAGAGAAGGGGGAGGGAGTTGTGTGGCAAAAGCTTCTTGCCTGAAGGATGAAAAGTTAAATCAGTTTTTGTGTGTGTGTGTTCTCATTTCCTTCTGTTCTCTTTCAACTAAGCAAGGAGAGCAAATAGGTTTTCATTTTGCTCGTGTCCAGGGCAGGATAGTTTGATATTTAATAGGGTGGGAGAGGAGGGGTTTGCCTTACAACACTCTTGTGGAATACTAGTCAGGGAAGCCAGAGGACACTTGGGTGAGATTTGGGCTTGGTATCAAAGGTGACATCTCTGGCACAATTCCCTCCCTGGCCAATTGACTCGAGGGTTGTAGAAAAGTTCATTTAGCGTGATCAATATCACTTTGCCTCATGCCTCAATCAAAAACTACTTTCCACAGTCAATAGCAATTAGACAGACAGACACAGAGGTATTGATATAGATGGAGCCAAAGATTTATACCTGGGTGCTTTTCTCTCCAAATACTTGGCAGGATGGCTGCTAATTGCAGGATATCGGATTAGCAAGGGGTCATTGAGGAAGCAGCTGGTGGGGAAATCTCACACAACTCCATCCATATTTGACAGAAACCAAGAGGAGTGACCCAGTTCTGCAGTCAAAGGGCAACCCTTTGGAGATCCATCAGCATAACTGACAGTGTAAAAGAGGACAATTTGGGTTACAAGTCTTTGCCTGGTAATTCAGAGCATCCTAGGAACTATGCCACACCAGAAAGTGCTGCTTGCATTGCAGTTAGGAATGGCAGAATTTGTCAGTTTCTCTCTGTTTCTCATTTCGGGGGGGGGAGAGATTCAGAGGGGGAAAACGGAGTGTAAACTACAGTAATACCTCCGTGAACATCCGCCTTGTCTAGCGTCCATTCTGGTGAACGTCTGCGGCAAACCCAGAAACACCAGAATGGGTTACTTCCGGGTGTGCCATTCGTGCATGCGCAGAAGTGCTAAATCATGCTTTGTGCATGCACAGAAGTGCAAACCACTCTGCATGTGTACGCAGACGTGGCACTTTGCCCTGTGTCCTTTTCTGCTAGCGGCCAGTTTCCATAACGGATCCCAGCCTCAAAACGAGGTACGACTGTAGTGTCAAGCTGAACCCCTCTGTCTACAAAAGGGTAGCCCAGCTTTTCATACCAAGTGGGCTGCAACAGTACTTCAACACAGAACCCATTGCCTTGCCACGTGAGGGGGGAGCAAGGCAAAAATTTGACACGCCCCCCGCCCTTGCACTGTCTTCCCTAAGCTGGCTAAGCAAGGCACTGGTCTTAGAGCCCTCCCATCTCCTTCTCAAAGCTGAGAAAGTGCTACCTAAGCTTTGGGAAGGAGGAGCGGGGATTCTAGGACCCTGTCAGAGACCTCATGCGCCTTTTCCAAAGCCCAGTGTCTTGCTTACCCAACTTTGTGAAGGCAGCATGAGAGCTGGGAAGTGGGTATCAAATGTTGCCAAGGGCAATCAAAACAAGGCCTCAAGGGAGCCAGTGTGGTATAGTGGTTAAGAGCGGTGGACTCGTAATCTGGTGAACCGGGTTCATTTCCCCGCTCCGCCACATGCAGCTGCTGGGTGACCTTGGGCTACTCACACTTCTTTGAAGTCTCTCAGCCTCACTCACCTTACAGAGTGTTTGTTGTGGGGGAGGAAGGGAAAGGAGAATGTTAGCCGCTTTGAGACTCCTTCAGGTAGTGATAAAGCAGGATATCAAATCCAAACTCTTCTTTTACTTCAAGGGCATTGTGCATTGGCCCACCCTGTTCTATAACATAACATAGGAACATGCCATAGGAGGAGCCTGCTGGCTCAGGTCAATGGCCCAACTAGTGTAGCATCCTGTTCTCACGCTAGCCAACCAGATGCCTATGGGGAGCCTGCAAGCAGGATGTGAGCAAAGGAGCAATCTCCCCACCCCCATTGTTTCCAGCAACTGGTATTCAGAGACATACTGCCTCCAGCTGGGTGGCAGAGAATAGCCATCCATGCAAGTCTTTACTCTTGCTTTTTCCCTCCCTCTCACAGAAAGCAAAAGAAATTTGGGGAATGTTTGAGGGGTGGGTAGGCAGCAGGGAGCGCCACTTGACATATTAAATGTACAAGGTCGCCAACTGGCCTATTAGCAGCCTCCCTCACAAATGTTGCATGGCACAGAGCTCTACACATAAAGGCTTTCCTGCTGTCACCACTTCCTGTAGTGATCATAGGACCCTCCAACTCAGAGCCAGCCCGCCCATGAGGCAAGGTGAGGTGACCACCTCAGGTGGCAGAATTCACAGGATCCCCTTGTCCCTGATCTTGATCTTCGCTTCTACCCTTCATCGCTGGTGGGTGATGAGGACCATTTTGTGGTTTGCCTCTGGTGCCGAAATGTCTTGGGCCAGTCCTGATCGAACATCATATGTTCAGTGCTGGACGTGATTCTTTCAGGGGAGCTTTTGAGAGATGAATCCCATGTCTTTGCAAGTGCAAATGGGGCTTTTCTATAAGGATGAAGAAGAGCAGCTGTTGTCGAAGTGCCAGTGTCAAGCTTATGGAAGGTCCTCCATGCATAGTTGTCAAGTGTCCCTTATTTGGCGGGACAGTTCCTTATCCCAGCGCCATGTCCCTTATTGATGATGTCCCTTAAATTTCCTGGGTTTCAAAGGAAGCAGCTCCTCTCCCTCCCTCCCTGCTGGCCAGGGAGGAGGGCAGCTCCAACTGTGTTGCTTGGCTGCATTGCTCACCCAATAAGGAGTCTGAGAACGACTAGGGGGTGGAGCTTACATGCCTTGTGCTGATCAAATTGGTTCCGTTGCCTGGGGACTCGCCTTTGCTCAGTGCTTCCCAGCGGAGAGGTGACGGTGGTTTTCCTTGCTGCATCCCCTTTGCTGGGTTGCTTTGCTGTGGGAACCACCAATTGAGGCTTCGTTTGGCTGCTGGCTGGGCTTTCTGCCTTTGGCTCGGAGGGCCTCAGAAGTTGAACATACCTGTGCCTGGAAAATCCCTTATTTGGGTTACTGATCCCTTATTTTTGAGGCTGCTGGTCCCTTATTTTCAAATCTGTAAGTTGACAGCTATGCCTCCATGGATATCTGTCAGGCCCCTTCAGTTTTCATTTTAGACATTCCTTGTGAACCGTTTTTGTTTCAGCCATACTTATTATTTGAGCTTTTATCATTTGTCATGCCTAGGCGTATTTTAATCTGCTGGTTTGGATTTGGTTTTTATCCACTGCTATCTTAAACACTTTGCTCTTATCACAAACATTTGCTATTTATATTTTCTTGTTCTTCATGCTGCACACTGATTTTCATCTCCATGGACTGCTACAGTGGCTGCTAGTCACTAAGGCTGTCACCAGTGTCACTACAGGAGTCACCAATGTGCAACCCACAAGCGCCAATGTGGGCGTCATTTCCATGGTACCAATGAAAGGTGTCAGTAAATAGCCCTTCAAAAATCCAGAATGCTGTTTGCTCTGCCTACTCAGTCCCAGTCTGCATTGGTTAAGGCTCACCTGTGTTGGACACACCCCTTAAACATGCTCACATTTCATTGGATGCCAGGACTGGACCCCCACCCCACCCCCATCCATTCTGAACAAATGAGAGGTGGAAAGAGCTACTTTCTGTAAGTGCTCTTACAGGTGCCTTATTCCCCACTGATGAAGGTGGCAGATGGGTGGCATGTCTGCACCATTTGGTGATTCCTTTCTTTTTGCTCTTCCTTTGGACATGTCAACCATTTCGTGTTATATGGGATGTCTCCCCTCACCCCCACCCCATAGCTGCCATCTTGGGACTGGCATTCATGGAAATTTCTGAGATTTGCAAAGGTCCTAGCAATCCCTGGTATACTATCTCCAGTATCAGAGACAGCATGCCTCTGAATTCCAGTTGCTAGAATGGCTGTGCAGGATGATTTGATCCTGTGGGGTGCTGCTTCGTAAGCCCTCTCTGTATGGGAAAAGAACTTGCAACGCAAAGTAGGCCACTGCAACTTTGCTTCTTCTCACCATTATCTTCCAGTTGTCCTTCAATAATAATAATAATAATAAATTTTTATTTATATCCCACCCTCCCCAGCCAAAGTCGGGCTCAGGGTGGCTAACAACAATAAAAGCCCAACCACCTTCTTGCCTGTGGCCTGCCCCTCCTTACTGTGCTGGGGGTAACCCGTGAAACATGGTCCAGGATCGGTTCAGAATCCGAAGGTTCCACTGGGAGTCAGTCCAACAGGGCCAAGGCAGGACACGAGGCAGGAGACCAGGCAGACCAAGGACAGGTATAGGATCTCAGGCAGGATCTAGCATACAGCTATATTGCTCCTGAAACCTGGGGCAGGGTCCGACAGCCTTTTATCTTTGTCAGGGTAGAGGCCAGTCCTGATCCCCCGGCGACTCACCTCCCTGTTTCACCCAAAGGCGAGCACTCCTCCTGCGAGTACTCAGGTCTCTCCTTCTCTCAGACCTTAGTCTCTGCAGCTTGGGAGACGTCAGTGGGGTACTAGACCCAGGGGCTGCCTCAGCCTCCCCTGACCAAACCAGTAGTGGAGCAGCTGTAAGTGGAGGCCAGCTGAAGGCAACAAGGTAATCCCCACATCTGGAGCCAGGGCAAGCTCAGGCCCCTGACTCGGCCCAGTTGGTGTTTGTTGCAGGGGAACCTGTGGAGACTGAGATTCTTCAGGATCAGGCCCCAGACTTGGTTCAGATAATGCCTGAGGCAAAGGATCCGGTGCAGACTGAGTCTCCTCTGGTTCCGAGTCTGAGCCTGAGTCCCAGGCCATCACATCTCCCATCCAGTACCCTGGCACCTGACACTCAGGCTGGCCTGACATGACCCAGGGCAATCTGGGGCTGTTACTACCCCACTTGGCCAAAGCCTGGATCCCCCAAACTAGCTGGATTTTGTTCAAGCTCCAGCTCCAGCTGACTCCAATGCATAGCCCCAGTTGCTAGGTAACTTGAATGGGGCTGCTGGCAAGCTTTTCAGAGGTATCTGATTTTGTGAGAGAATACTGAACCAGATGGACCTTTGGTCTGTTTCAGCAGGACTCCTCTTATATATTTATGAAATGAAAATAACAAATCCCATAAAATCAAAATAGATGTAACAACCATAAGTTGCCATCATTTTCAAGGGGCAGCTTGAATTCATCACCCTGGCTTCAAATATGCCTCGTGTCCTTTCCACCCCTGCCCTTATTCATATCCCACCCCTGAACACTTTCCCGCTTTAAAATATATTTTTCTTGCTGTGCCTTTGACAGCTGACTTGAATGTTGACTTGTTACTGAAGCCTCAGGAAACCTCCAATGTGCCTGCTCCTCCCATATGATACAAGTCATCTGATCAGCACAAAACTGAGCCTTGTCACAAGATTTAGCCACTTCATTAAGCCCCCTTGCTACTCCCACATCTTCCTTTAAAAGAAGAAGAAGAAGAAGAAGAAGAAGAAGAAGAAGAAGAAGAAGAAGAAGAAGAAGAAGAAGAAGAAGAAGAACCTGGCTGGAAAAAGAGCATAATTGAAAAAGGAAAGGGGGAAAAAAATATGGGAAATCTATAAACAGCAAATGGAAATGCTGTGAGAAGTGTAGCTGACTGGAGTGTAATGGAATGGCACCTTGTACAGCTTCTACTGACCTTTTAAAGAAACCAGCAGCAACAATTATGTGCCAAAGGCCTCCTGGTCGTGAGAAATGGATTCTCTGAACATGGCTTTTACATAGAATAGTTGCTTTATCCCAGGGAATAGGTCAGCTGCACTCAACCCCCCTGCCTGCATTGTCCTCAGTCTCCACAGAGTCTCGAATACTTCCCTGAAAGAGGTGAGGAAGGAAGGAGTGGGGAATCCCAGGACTGTGGACAAATGTGGCCCTCCCAGCCTCTCTATCTGGCCCCATGCTGACTCCTTCTCAGGCTACATCCCTCGCCATCCTTGCTTTCCCACCTTAAGTGTTTCCACCTGGTTGGAATGTGTGGCTGGAGGATAAATAAGGTGTGTAGAGAATGATGAAATCCCAGCAAATGACCAGTAGCAAGAAAAATTGATGAGCTACGCAGAGCTGGCTAAATTGACATACAAATTGTGGGACAAGGACAACTGTGACTTTAAGGATAAATGGGAGCTTTTTACAATTTATCTAAAAAGACAACAAAATGAATTGGACTCCTGGGCAGGTTTTGAATACACAAATTTATTAGTTGATAACATGGTTGAAAGATAATGTAAGGATATGTATAATTTTATGCAGAGAATAATATGTGCTGAGAAATCATAGAGAGGAGCTGAGGGAAGTCTCTGGGGGAGGAGGGAGGGTTTGAAGAGGGGAATGGG
This sequence comes from Podarcis melisellensis, assembly GCF_964234715.1. NCBI lineage: Eukaryota > Metazoa > Chordata > Lepidosauria > Squamata > Lacertidae > Podarcis > Podarcis melisellensis. The sequence goes on from NC_138532.1 coordinate 8,040,153, forward strand.
GAAAATATTGAATATGATATGTTTTGATAATTTGTTATGTGGAAATTGTTAATGAAAAACATTGTTAAAAAAATAAGGTGTGTAGAAACTTGCTTACAAAACTATTTGAAATATACTTGGAGTTGAGTGTTGATTTCATGCTCTTTATTTCAGCTCACTGTAAACAGTGAGTGAGTGCTTTCCCCAAAAGCCTCTGGCTATAAATACATTATTTGCACAATGGGTCCTGCATGATTGGCTGATTCAACTCCTCTCCTGGACCCTGATTGGACTGTTCCTGCAGGCCAATCAGGTTGCTGATTCACTTCCTCCTGGAGCCTGATTGGACTGTTCCTGCAGGCCAATCAGGTTGCTGCCTTCTAGGATCCTACCTGCCTATTGTTCTAGGATCCAAGCTCAGTACATAACACTATGCATGGGTGAAAGTGTGTAGAATTAAATGCATTTTGTCCTCTCTTATTAGTGCTAGAACTCAGGGTCATCCAACTACCAATACTATTTTTTACTACTACTATTTCACACAAGGAATCTGCTGCCACAAGATGTGGTCAATGGGCACTAAAATGGCAAATGCAATTGATTGTAAGCAAGTGTAAGGTGGTGCCCACTGGGGCATAAAATCCAAACTTCACATACTAATGAAGGAGAGAGATCTTGTAGCTGACCCAGTGTGTGGCAACTGTGCAAAAGGATTGTACCATGTTAGGGACCATTAGGAAAGGACCGAAAACGAAACTGCCGATATCATGGTGTCATTACACAAATCTACAGTGCAACCAGATTCGGAATGCCATGCACAGTTTTGATCACAGCACCTCCAAAAGGGATATTACAAAGCTGGGAATGATTCTTCTCTTTAAAAGGAGCAGAGGATTATGTTCAACCATTTCTTCTCTTTTGCTTATAACACACTGGTCTTAAAACCCTCTATTTTTGTCCTAGTGCAACTTTTCACCTTGTTTCTAATCCTGTGTGGCCTCAACTTACTTTAAACACCCCACACATCTAGAAGCTGTGAAACACTATGTTGAAAGGCTTCAGGGAGACTCAGGGAAAGTGTTGAGGCTGTTTGATGAATCACAGGCTTGTAGAAATAAATCCCTTGGCAGTGAGTTCTTTAAAGGGAAAGGGTGGGTTAAGCAGTGGCGTAGTCCCTATGTTAGCCAGGAAGTCCCTTCCCTCAGATGGCACTGCACCTAGGATGGCTGAGAGGTCACCCTCACAGGTATGACTCTTTCAGCCAGACAAATAACAGTTTTGAACTTTAATGAGGGAAATTGGGTGGGGACAGGGCTAACCCTACCAGCCCATGGCCCCATTCCAATTCACCCCTTGCTAGGGATGCAATATTATGAAGGGCAAAAAAGAGGACACATTTGCCAACTTCTACTTTTAACTATGGACCACTACGAAGACTTTCATTTTGCATACCCATGAAAAAGAGGACATGTCCTGGAAAAAGAGGGCATATGGCAACCCCACCCCTTGCTTCATGAACACTGTTGACTTTGTAAGAAACTGTGGTAACTCTCAAATCGTACACTAAATCTTCACATAAGAATGTAGAAAAAATTTATATGGTCTGCATCATCAGCGGTGGAGTGTGCTTTAACTGTGCCCAGCGGGTTTGCACATGCCCAGAGGTGATAATCTCAGCAGCCCTCCCCTTGCTACGCCCCTATACATTTATAAAGCAAACCAACCTAATTTGCAGTTCCTGGGCTTATATATGAATCAGAATGCGCTTCACAACCATTATTTGGGTTCCTAATTTTCTGATGCACTTTGAAAATGGGTAGGGAAAATGTGTGCATTGGGGTCAAGGAAATGTCTATACAAAAATGCACATGTTACAGGAAACTGCAATTACAGAAAATGTGTTTTTAAGAAGGAAAGCCACAGGTGATGATGTCCCTCCCTGCTCTTGGGGGGGGGGGAGCAAATTCGGAACCCTCGCCAACCCCACAAGAAGATGAAATATTGTTCTTTCGGAGGTGGAGTTTGCTATGGACAGTGTGGCATTATGGCCAATGAGGAAAGAGGAGGAGACCAGGGTATTTAAGTCAGTTCTACCCACACTCTTTCCTGTTCTTCATTTGGCACTGAATCGTCTGTCCTTTGCTAGCTGTTATATTGAGGCTTCAGCTGGAATTGTTAAAGAAGCCCATGTTTGTCCCTTGGACTCCTCAGTTTGCCTACTTCACTCTGTTGAGTGTTGTCTGTGTGACTGGAGAGGCATTGTTCAATTTGGTTCAAGTGGCATTTAGTCTGGGCAGGTGAGAGGACTTAAGGAATGACTGTATGGATACCTGAGGCATTACAGGGTGCATACTGGCCAGCAGGTTCAAACCCTAGGTGCATGCTACATGGAGGGAGTTTCTCGCTAGCCACAGTGTGTCTCAGGCTGCTGCAAGCGACTCCCAGCTGTTTGCCCAGGAACGTACAAAGAAAAGATAATATTTATTACCCTCCGGTTCTTATTCAGTATTTACAGAGAGAGCCTATAGAACCCAGCCTCTTGGATAATGGCGTTGTTGTCCCGAGTGAATCTCCACCCCTGTCTCTCCCACTTCCTCATTCTCATCATCTCTCCTTGGTGCTGCTATGTGCCCTCTGTCTTTGAGCTCTTTGCTCTCCTACTTTCAAGGCTCACTGGGTTCTGAGAGAGGGGGGTCTGGAATGCCTTCTAAAGACATTGTGTCCATCAGCTGTCACCCCCCTTGTGCTTCCCCCTCCTCCTCTCCCATTATTTCCCAACTTTCCCCTTCATCTGCCTCTGAGCTGTGACCTCCCACAAACCCCCGTTGTAAATCTATACTGTCTTCCTCTTCCTCCTCCCTGGAAGGGTCAGGATGAGGAGGTGGTGTCCACCATTCCTTCTCTGATCAGTCCCTTACAGTGTGTGGCTGTAAACATACCAAGGAGATGGGTGGTAAACACCCATTTACTACAAATCACCTGCCTGGACAAATTTAATCTGGTTCAATTTGGTTAATATGGTTTGTTGCAGATTCACTAATTTTTTATACAGTGGTACCTCCGTTTACGAACGTAATCCGTTCCAGAAGTCTGTTCTTAAACCAAAACTGTTCTTAAAGAGAGGCACGCTTTCCCTAATGAGGCCTCCCACTGCCCGTGCCCTTCCACCATTCAGATTCTGTTCTCAGACCAATATAAAGTTCACAAACTGGGATGCTACTTCCGGTTTTGCGGAGTTCGTAAACCGAATCTTCGTAAACAGGGCTGTTCTTCAACCGAGGTACCACTGTATTTAATATATGTAATCTGTTTCCCACAGTTGTATTGACAACACAAAATTTTAATGTGGAAAACAGGACAGAACAGACATATGACTGAATGCAAGTGAAACTGGCACAGAATGGAAATGGGATAATATATCCATCCCTAAACATGCATCACGCATAGTTCAATGAGCTGAAGTCTCCAGTGAAGTCTTTCCACATTAATCTGAAATTAAATGAAGAATGAAGGAGCTCCTTAAGCATTCTTCAAAGTCAAAGGATGCTCATTCTGAGATGTTTCCTACATTTTTTAAAAAATACAAAAACCTCCACCCTGGAACTCCATTTCCTACCATCACCCGAAGGTGAACATTTTTCTGTTTTCTTTTTCCATCTCAAGCTGTACACCTAGCAACCGACAGGCTTGTCTGACTGTTGTGAAGTCTCTCTTGCAATGTTCTTCGATGCCACATTAATTATTCTTCTTTGGAAGCATTGTTCCATTTGTCTGTGTGCAGGAAGAGACAGGTATAGTGAGTTAATTAAATCCTCCCTCATCAGCACCATGATGAAATCTTAATGCCGCTGTCTGACAGCCAACACATCTTTAAGTTATCCCACTATTAAGAGGCTGAATGGTTGAAATGGCCTGTTTGTTTGTTTATTTGATTGCATGGCGGACCTGGAAGTCTGGAAAGGATTAGAGAGATGTACCGTAAGAATTTAAGGGGTCATTCTGGGCTTAGCTCAAGTGTTTTTGCAAGTGGGACTCAGATATGATTAAGGTCCCACCCACTGTCTACAGACATAATTCTTTGTTGCTGCATTCTCTGTTGAACTCACTCATTATCATTCCTTGTACAAGGAATTCAGGTTACTTTTAGCAAATAAGAGGACAGGAAACTAAATAGAGTACCGTATTTTTCGCTCTATAAGACGCACCAGACCACAAGACGCACCTAGTTTTTGGAGGAGGAATACAAGAAAAAAAATATTCTGAATCTCAAAAGCCAGAACAGCGAGAGGGATCGCTGCGCAGTGAAAGCAGCAATCCCTCTTGTTGTTCTGGCTTCTGGGATAGCTGCGCAGCCTGCATTCATTCCATAAGACGCACACACATTTCCCCTTACTTTTTAGGAGGGAAAAAGTGAGTCTTATAGAGCAAAAAATACGGTATATTATTTATTTCCCTCTTTACTAATTTGGAATTTAGCTCACCTTGCCTCTGAAGGCTCAGAGTGGATAGTTTCATTTTTTTAAAAAAAATCTCCCTCCCCCCTCTCTCACACACGCAAGACATTAGATACAGTATATGGGGGCACCAAACTCTTTTAAATACTTAGGGCTTCTAAAGGTCCCAGTCTGGTCCTGTCAACAGAGCAATGTCCTGGCACCACTTTCAACAATGCAGAACTCTACAGGCTGATGCTGTCCACTTGTCATCACACGACAGTGAAACCTGGTTATTGGATATACACTGAGGACTACTTGGTTGGTTGCAGATCTGAATGGTTTGGTGTTGAGTCAGCAAGGAGGAGGTCATCTAGGGCATTGAACTGGATCCTGAGTCAAAACTGGAACAAAATATTTAGGGTCTCCTAGTAAAGGAGTCCATGGGGAAAGTTTTGTTTAAGGCCCAGGCGGGGGATAACAGGCCATAAAACTTTCCAAGTAGCCACCAGGGGGGGTCCACCCATTTGATCTGCATTGGGGGGCAGGGGGTCCTTTGACCCAGGATCAACCATAAAGGACTGATAAACCAGAATCAAGCTGATTCAGGACACATTGCTAATGCCTAGGCCAAAGCCTACTTACCTCTGTAATCAATACAGTTGTGGCCATTTTAATCCCAAACTGTTGTCCTGTCATTATTGGTAGTCTGACACCAGCTAGTAATCCCAGGCTTACTGTGCCTGGGCTTGCAAAACAGTTCTTCCCTGCCTTGATCTCAGTGCTATGTCTTATATATTGTTCAAGATAAAAGAAACAGGAAGGATGCTTTGTGAAGTGTTGAACCCCCTGTTGACACCCCAACAAGTGAGTTGAGAAATGAACTGATTTATTTACATTTTGAAAGAACAAATACCCCTTGCCCTCAATGTCCAAGCAAATGCAGGCCACCCTCTGGCTTTCATGTGTTGAGCGCAAATGTCTGAAGGGGGCTTCTACACACAATGTGCTTAGAAATCTCTGCGTGACCAGGGACCCTATCTTATCAGCATGTAAAAAGGTAAAGGTAAAGATACCCCTGCCCGTACGGGCCAGTCTTGCCAGACTCTAGGGTTGTGCGCTCATCTCACTCTATAGGCCGGGAGCCAGCGCTGTCCGCAGACACTTCCGGGTCACATGGCCAGCGTGACAAGCTGCATCTGGCGAGCCAGCGCAGCACATGGAAACGCCGTTTACCTTCCTGCTGGTAAGCGGTCCCTATTTATCTACTTGCACCCGGAGGTGCTTTCGAACTGCTAGGTTGGCAGGCGCTGGGACCGAACGATGGGAGCGCACCCCGCCGCGGGGATTCGAACCGCCGACCATGCGATCGGCAAGTCCTAGGCGCTGAGGTTTTACCCACAGCGCCACCCGCGTCATGTAGGTCTCAGCAAAGGAGCATGCAAGCATTTAGAATATATATGATGAACTGTTTGTCACTCCATTTGCTACCATCTGGCAAAGAGATAGGAGGAAATATCAGATGTTTTATTAATGCGTGACTTGTCTGTTCATTTGCTAAGGATTTATAAATGCACTATCAATTATTCAGAAGTCATGTACCTGTTTTTACACACACACACACGGGTATGGGGCAGGGGAAAAGAGAACAAATCTCGAAAAGTCACACATGAAGTAGGCATTAAATAATTCACATCCACTTATTGCATATCCCAGCTGAGTTAATTTTTAAAGGAAATAGTTATGCTAGAGACAATTGAATTAAGATTTCCTCACTGCTGTCATTCTCAAAGAGGTTAAAGAAAGTGTGTTTCCCTGAAACATTAAATATGATGAGGCACTGGTTTCTTTTTCTCAAAGGGCTAAAGTGAGATATGTTGTAAGGCAGGGGTGAAATTGTATCCAACATACAGCCCCCTACTTTGCTCCACCCATGTGCAGAAATTAAGCATATATAACAGAGAGAGAAAATTCCTTCCCTTCTCATAAGAATGTTGGAGCCCCAGCGGCCAAAGGTTCATCTAGTCCTGTGTCAGAATTCAAAATGACCTTAACAGATTGGAGAACAAGTTAACAAAATGAATTTCAAGAGGGACAAATGTAAGGTTCTGCACTTAGGCAGGAAGAACCAGATGCACAAATATAGGATAGGGGACACCTGGCTTGTGAAAAGAATCTAGTACATGTGAAAAGAATCTAGGGGTCTTGGTGGACCACAAGTCAACAGTGTGATGCAGCAGCAAAAAAAGAAAAGGAAAAAAAGTGAATGCTGCTCTAGGCTGCATCCACAGAAATATAGTATTCAGATCAAGGGAAATAATAGTACCACTCTATTCTGCCTTAGTCAGATCACACTTGGAATACTGTGTCCAATTCTGGGCACCACAGTTTAAGAAGGGTATTGACAAACTAGAATGTGTGCAGAGGAGGGAAACCAAGACGATCAAGACAGAAGTACTGTTTTGGGGTGGGCAGGTGTGGAGGTCTCCTTGGTCCTCAATGGGGTAACTGTGCCCCTGAAGGACCAGGTGCGCAGCTGCCACCGTGAGTGCTGGGGAAGGCTGCTCCCTCCTGCAGACCAATCCCACCAGGCCCAGGGGCGGGGCCCAGACTCACCACCGCCACAGCTTTAAGAGGCCTCATTGAGGCACTGTGACACCGCTGCTGCTGCCGCCACCGTGAGTGCTGGGGAAGGCTGCTCCCTCCTGCAGGCCAGTCCCACCAGGCTCTGGACCTGGTGCCTTCCATGGTGACACTAGGGCTCTCCCAGTTTGTTTCGGGCCCCACACATCAAGCAGGCCACACGCTGGATTTGATCTTTGTTGTAGGTATAGATGTGGTCATGTCTCCTTCGATGAAGGTGCCATGGTCTGATCACTACGCTCTGAAAGCCAGGATTGACTTTCCACCCCCACCCTGCTTAGGTGGCGAGCCGATTTGGGCTCGCCCACAGAGGCTGATGGACCCTGATAGATTCCGCCAAGCCTGTGCTTGGAATAATTTCTCAAATGCCAGTAGAAGGGGTGCGATTGTGATTTCCTTTGAAAGCATCTCAGAATGGTGGAAATAAAATCAAATAAAAACACCACCCCTTTCTTTCTTTGGGTCGTATCTAATGCTGGTTACACTCAGGGTAGAGCCACGAAAAGTAATAGACATAGCTAACTTAACAACATTTAATTGCATAAGTGAAAGTTAGTTGATTGCAACCTCTGGTTTTCATCGGCAGCGCAACTCAAAGATCCTCTTTTGCAGAAAAAAATCAATGCATGGAATTTGTGTCTTCAAAGTTTGTTGTATGCTGAAGCAATTGTGTTGATGAGGATTTTATTCACTCTGAGGGAGACTGCTCAGTTATCTAATCTCAGGAACACCATGTAGATGGGAACTGATGCATGTGGTGTAAGAGACACTTCTCAGTGCTCAGTTGGGTACCAGCATTTTGGCAAGCAAAACTTGTTTAAAATGTTTAAAAGCAGCCTCTAAAAAACTAAATGCTGGTCTGCAATAAGGCCTCAGGGAACATTACATTAAATATTAAGATGGTCATGCACCCCCCCCCAATGATTTTACTATGTAAAAATGTGGGTCTTTAACATTTACAGATAAAGAATAGGAATGGAACACAGTTAACTGTCCAACACATCTTTTCTGGACAAAGCAGAAACCCAAAGCAGCTTGCAACATTTAAAAAAATCCACAATGAGTGAACAATAAATAAGCTATTAATAAACAAGCTTATAAAAAGGGAGGTTAAATGGCATGATCTAGACAATAAAACAATATCACATCTGGAATGTAAAAAGGCAAGTATTCAGAGCCCTCCAAAATCCCTGCAGCATCTTAGCATGATGCTGATCTAAAGTGAGGGAATCCAGGAGCTGTGACCACCATGAAGAAAGCCTGTTCCATTGTGGCCACTTAAGAATGGAGGAGAAATTCAATTCACATTTAAAGGAGAACTTACCTAATTCTCAGCTTCCGAAACAATATGGGAACCAAAACACAGCCATCCTTTGAAATTTGCACTTATAAAGAATTTTGTAATGCCTTCCTTTAGTCAAGTAATGTGCAGAAAAAAATGCAAATGCTGGTGTAAAGTGTTCATATAAATGCATATTACTATAAATGCATATATTAGTGAAAATAACAAAGTTGCATTGTACAAGAGGAAACGGCTTGCAAAAATGTGTATATTTATCAAAACTTCATACAAAAATGTGCATATTAGGAAAAATTCACACTAAAATACTAAGAAATTTTCATGAGGTGTGTGTGTGTGTGTGTGTGTGTGTGTGTGTATTCTTCAAATTGTGATAGTAGAATTGTGATGATTGAGAAAATAAATAAAAATGAGAAACTGAGAGAAGTGAAATTGACAGTCACTTCACTGACCTTGAGTGGAACAGTCACTCAGGGTCTCCAGTGCTGAGCTAAATATTCAGGCAGGATTATATAGGTAAAGGCAGTCCATTAAATAGTTCTAAATGATATAGCACTTTAAAGGTTAAAATTGGCACCTTAAATTGGACCCAGAAATGCAACGGTGACCAGTGAAGCTGGTACAGTCATACCTCATGTTATGTTTGCTTCATGTTGCGGCTTTTCAGGTTACGAACGCGGCACCCCCAGAAGTGTCTACAGTGGTACCTCGGGTTAAGTACTTAATTTGTTCCGGAGGTCCGTTCTTAACCTGAAACTGTTCTTAACCTGAAGCACCACTTTAGCCTATGGGGCCTCCTGCTGCTGCCACGCCACGGGAGCACGATTTCTGTTCTCGTCCTGAAGCAAAGTTCTTAACTCGAAGCACTATTTTGGGGTTAGCAGAGTCTGTAACCTGAAGCATATAACCTGAAGCGTATGTAACCCGAGGTACCACTGTACTTCCGGATTTGCCACGCGCACGAGCAGAAGTGATCTGCGTGCTTCGTGCATGCACAGAAGCACACTATCGCACTTCACGCATGCGGTGCTCTACTTATGGACTTGTCGGGGTGCGAACGGCACCCCAAAAAGGATCGTTTTCCTAAGTAGAGGTACCGCTGTATAGCTATGATGTTATTGAAACTGAGAGTATTGAAATCTGAATGCGACCCCAGGCATAAAGCAACATGGTGAAATCAAACTCTCCGCAGTTGCATTACCATTCTAAGCTGATTGAAGGCAGTCCTGAAAACTAACACTACTCTACTTGGACTTGCTTAGTCAATGCTGAATCCAGGAGCATTCCCGAAGTGCACACTTTGTCATTCATTTTGGGTGCTACCCCATCCAATACCAGCTGTAAACCTCCTTTAGATTTCCGTTTTTGCCCTCAGAATCCTAGTAGTAAACACTTTTCTGTCTTGCTTTGGACAGGTGGAATAGCACTGAGAAAATGAAAGCTACCGTGGTTTCACACATGGATCAGAGTTAATCATAGCGAAAATCCTACCAAGCTCACATCCCTGTCTAGGTGTCTTTGCCAAGGCACTCTGCACCTTGATCTTTCACATCCCATCTGCGGAACTTTAAGAAGTCTGACATATATCATTGGGTCATTCTGTCCAAACAAAACAAATGTTCTGTTCTAGCTAGGGGAGTCATAGCTTCTAGCCGGATATCCCTGGCAAAATTAGAAACCAGGCATGCCTTGGAAGCACAGATTCCCTTCCAAATGCTATGGCAGACCACAAAGTACATAACCCAGAATTTAAAGCTGAAACTCTGCATTTCTGTTTGGGAGGGAGAAGCAGAAACATGTTCAGTTTAGGTGGCCCATCCATGAAGCAACAGGACCCACAGATCCAGCCTCAAAGGAATGCATTGCCACAGTGGTGGAGGAAGGCGGGTGTGGTGGGTGGGGTCCGCCCTGTGTGTCATCACTGAGGGGGGTGACAAAAATATGAGTTTTTTTAAAAAGGGCTCACGAAAATTTTTAGTTCAGTCAAGAAATGTAACTAAACACGGCTGGCACTGGGCGCCACACTGCGGGGGCCAGCACTTACCGTGGGGCCTGCAGCATGCCCGAGCCACGCATCTCTCCTGGGAGTGACGTGGTGGCTTGGGCACCTGTAGGCTCCGCGCTGGCTGAAACGGCAGCGTGGGGCTTGCGTCTGCCCACTGCCTCTCCCTCAGCCGCCCTACAGCTGAGGGGGAAGCAGCGGTGAAGCTCCACGCAGCTCGCCCCACCCCCATGGGTGGCTCACCCTGCCCCCCGGCTGCAGAAAGTGAGCGCCACACCAGGCACCTGAGCGGCTAGCTACACCGCTGCATTACCTGCTGCCAATGCTGCAATAGCAGCAACAGCTGTGGTGTGCTCCTTGGAGGCCGGATCTGCCTCCTCCTCAGCATCTCCACCCAGATGCCACCTCTAGAGTAGCCTATTGAGAAATAGGAAGTGCTGCTATTCTCCTCCCACCCTTATTCCTGCTGTATATCTTTATCCCTCACCCCCATTCCTGATAATAGTAGTAGTAGTAGTAAATTTTAATTTATACCCCGCCCTCCTGGGCCAGGGCTGGGCTCAGGGCGGCTAACACTGAATATAAATTACAATAAAACATAATAGGGGAAAAAACCAGTTAATTAAAATAAGGCTTAAAATACAGCTTAAAATGCAGCCTCATTTCAGTAAAAGGTAAAGGGACCCCTGACCATTAGGTCCAGTCGTGGCCGACTCTGGGGTTGCAGCGCTCATCTCGCTTTATTGGCCGAGGGAGCTGGCGTACAGCTTCCAGGTCATGTGGCCAGCATGACTACGCCACTTCTGGCGAACCAGAGCAGCACACGGAAATGCCGTTTACCTCCCCACCGGAGCGGTACCTATTTATCTACTTGCACTTTGACGTGCTTTCGAACTGCTAGGTTGGCAGGACTCATTTCAGTAGTAGCCCATAAATCAAGACCATAAAGGGAGGGAACATCAGATATTCACCCGAGCCAGCTATCCATGCTGGTCCTACATGGGCCAGAAAAAAAGCCAAGGGAAAATTTATATACTAAATCCGATATAAGGGGTCAGAGTGAGTCCAAGCCGAAGGCCAGGCGGAACAGCTCCATCTTGCAGTCCCTGTGGAAAGATGTCAAATCTCGCAGGGCCCTGGTCTCCTGTGACAGAGCGTTCCACCAAGTCAGGACCAGTGCTGAAAAGGCCCTGGCCCTAGTTGAGACCAATCTAACCTCCTTGAGGATCAGGACCTCCAAAGTGTTGTCATTTATGGACCTTAAGGTCCTCCTCACGGCAGACCAGGAGAGGCGGTCCCGTAGATCTTCACTCACCCATTCTTCCATGGTGTTGAGGAGGTGCCATTTTGTGGTTTGCCTCAGGTGCTAAATGGCTTAGGCCAGTGCTGGCTCCCCCAGCATTCCACATTCACTGCAGAACAGGTGATCAGCAAAGTGATATCTTTCTATAGATACAGATATATCCATCTTTATATCTTGTGTTCCTTGTGTGCAGTCCAGGTTGCTCTACATGTTTCCCTTAAACATCCCATATTTGTCCCATATATATTTTTTACAAAGCAATCCCCACAGGAGGAGGAAGTAAATGGCGCACCAATCCGAAGGGCATTTCCCCAGCTTTCAAAGAAGAGTAATGTATGGTTGCATTGTGAACTGAACATGACTGGGTGTTATTACAATATCCACGCCAGAGATGGGGATTCAATTGTGCATTGAGTTGTGGTAATGTAAGTTCTCAACAGGTGATTGGACAATTGATCAACCATCTATGTAAATGCATTTGCCTTTAACAGGCACTGCGTTCATCAATACTCAACTTCAGAATTGAAACCAGCTGTAATCATTTTCTCATGTGAAAGAAGGCAAGTTGCTTGGCCCTATCCATTCATGCAAAATACAGCTTGCGACAAAGAAGTTGCCACATTTTGCAAAAGAAACAGGAAATGCCTGCTAGGTAAAAGCCAGGTATGCTGTCCTGACCTCTCTGAAGGAAGGACAGGATATAGATGAGCATGTTCAAGTTTAAAAGAACTGGAAAGGTCTACAGCAAGGTATTAAGGGGAGGAGCCATAGGGCATGCTTGGCATGCAGAACTCCCATGTTCAGTTCCTGAATTCTTCTGTTATAAGGACCTGGCAAAACATCATGTGAAAGACCCCTCTCTGACCCTGGCAGGGTGCTGCTAGTTAGGGATGGATGGATGGAGTGGTCTGTTTCCATTCCATCCTGTTTCCACATTAAACAGCAATGTGGGCATAAGGAGAAGAGGACACTGAGAAAATTCACACTAAAATACACCCAACGATCCATATTCTGAGCAATTTTCAGTGGTACCTCCAGTTACAAACTTAATTTGTTTCGGAGGTCTGTTCTTAACCCGGAACGGTTCTTAACCTGAGGCGCACTTTCACTAATGGGACCTTCTGCTGATGCCACCATTCATAAAGAGGATGGTACGTAACCCGAGGTTCCACTGTATAATGTATTGTTATTTTGCAGATTTTTTTTTTCATATTTTCGAGCCTCTTTTGAACCAACAACATTCCCTCCCTTAGGGTGTGTGCATGTTTGCCTTCACCCTTTCAAAGATGGTCTTGGGAGATTGGCTCCCGGGAGAAAAGGGTTGGTAGGAACCATGTAGGGCCCAGGTGGCCAATCAGGGATGCCAACTTGAATAAAATATGGGGGGAGGAAGGTAAACCCCACACCACATAATTGATAAAAAGACATGGCATACACACACCGTTTGAATGACAATGCCCAACAACTTTGCGGGGGGAGGCTCAAATATTTTATTGGGGGGCAAAGGGACCTCAGCCCCTAGGAGCTGGCTTCTATGTCATCTGCTCCTTCCTCAAGCCCTCTTCAAATTTTTGTTGTTCCTTCTCTTTTTTTTAAAAAAAAAAGATTTTTATTGAAGTTTCAGAGATTTATATAAGAAACAAAACAAAACAAAAATACAAACAGACAAAAATAACAAAAAACAAGTATAATTTCAATCCCTTATTTTCTTATAACTTACTTCCCCGACTTCCTCATACCTCTCCTTTCTGTATTCCAATTTCTAATTTGTTAATTCAGCAAATCCTTTCCTTTGTTTTTCATTTAATTTTTAACCTTTCTTTTCATTTTACTTATCCATTACCGCTGAAAACCACGTAATTTCTAAACCAGCGTCATTCTAACAGTCACTAATGTTACAATGTTTCTTAAGATAGTCCTTAAATTTCTTCCAATCTTCTTCCACTGTCTCTCTCCCCTGGTCTCGGATTCTGCCAGTCATTTCTGCCATTTGTTGTTCCTTCTCTCCGTCCCTTTATGCAGTGTGAACTTCAGTCTGTTGAAGAGGCTGAATAGGAATTGGAGGGGAATTGCTTGATTGACCCTTGGGATCCTTCCTTCCTTCCTTCCACCCCCCCCCCCCGCTTATTCCACACTGCTGGGACTAATTTGGTATTGGCTAATTGAGCTGTGGCAAGGATTACTTGTCCATGGAGCACTGAGTCTGGGCATGTGAGGAAGTGTGGGATAATAACTGTAGGAAAACTGAGCTACTATTGGGCTAAAAGCACCCTTTAGGAACCTGCCAGTGCTTTATGCCTGGTCGGACCTGGAAGGTTTCCCTTAGGGCTTTCATGCACATTTTGGGTGAATGCTGGACAGCAGGGCCTGTGTGTGCAGGGCAGTTTTGTTCGCAGAGCTGACCTAGCAAGGCAGGAGTCATTTCCTCCCCATCCTTTGTTGGAGGAGTCACTGCCTGCAGCTGTAACACATGCCCCAGGGTCTGTAGGGATGTTTCTCTACCAGAGTTCAATGAAATCCTCACCTGGCCGTACTTTCTGAACTTGGTGAATTTGCAGTTTCTCCAGGTTGTTTTACTTTTTTAAATAAATGTAAACTTTTCCACAGAGTTAAGTCTCATGGGTCGTTTTCTTTGTGGGCAACAAATGCACTGCAAAATCCAGAGATGTGCAAGATACAACTGGCTGTTGTGTTTCGTTTCACACAGTGGTTTGGGTGTTGCAAACTAGTTTGGCCAATACCAAAATGTGAACCAAAGGAAAGCCTTGATCATCTCCAGAGCCTGTCAGAGTAGACAAAATACTTACAGAGATGGACAAATAGTTTGACTTAGTATAAGGCCATAGCCTATGTGATTGTATGGACATAAAAGTGGCTTCACACACTGGATTGTGCATAAGGTGCAGGCTGCACAACAGCCTTGGGTCATTCATGGTGGTCTGGTTGCCTCTCCAAACCTGCGTTCTGGGCCTGCCTCCCCTGTGCCTAAACTGTATCCCTGTGGATACACCGCTTTCTAGACTCTGTCAGATTATGCAAAATGGAAGAGGCGGGTTTTGAAGAGCAAATTGAAGGAAGAGCTGAATGGAAAACAAAACTAACTTTCATCTCTTTGAGAAACAAATGAAAATCCTTTCATCTGGTTTCCCCTATTAATGTGTCAGAAGGGGGCGGGGGTGTTCTTGGAACTGACAAGAAGCATTGCATTGCTTAGCAAATTGATACAAACTGATACATTCAGGGAACGTTCTCCAGGAACGCCATTCTCACATACAAGTGGGAAAGATTTTGCCACATCCCAGCTCCCCCAGGACTCAGGTAGTCTTATTCAGGGGGAGAACAGGGGCAGCAACATGGCGGCTGGCAAATCCAACCAGGAAAGAGTGGGGACCAGGCTTTATAATTTTGCCATGCCCCAAACTCTTCGCACTGCTTCACCATAGAAAGCTTTACAGGGTGAGTCTCTCTTGTAATTCAACGTGGAAATGAAATGGATGAGGAAAAAATAAACAAAGGGAACAGTGACAAAGGGAAAAAACAATGAAATGCAGTGGTACCTTGAGTTACAAACACCTCAGGTTACAAACGCTTCAGGTTACAAACTCCGCCAACCTGGAAGAGTTACCTCGAGTTGAGAACTTTGCCTCAGGATGAGAATGGAAATTGTGTGCTGGCGGCGCAGCAGCAGCAAGAGGACCCATTAGCGAAAGCACGCCTCTAGTTAAGAACAGTTTCAGGTTAAGAATGGACCTCCGAAACAAATTAAGTTCGTAACTAGAGGTACCATTGTATAAACAAGACAGCAATTATGGAGAAGCACAGTAACAAAGCAAAGCAAAGTAACATGTTCATACGAATGGCCAATTGATAAAGAAGGACTCCCGCCTCATTCACTCTGATGTCATGGTCTTATGACGTAGGTGTTTTGAAAGACACCACCATGCATTAAAGAGCAGAAAGGAAGAAATGGTGGATCCATTTATGGCATGGGTAGGCAAACTAAGGCCCAGGGGCTGCATCTGGCCCTATCGCCTTCTCAATCCGGCCTGCAGACGGTCTGGGAATCAGTGTGTTTTTACATGAGTAGAATATGTCCTTTTATTTAAAATGCATCTCTGGGTTATTTGTGGGGCACAGGAATTCATTTCCACCCCTTCAAAATATAGTCCGGCCCTCCACAAGGTCTGAGGGACACTGGTCCTGTCCCCTGCTGAAAAGGTTTGCTGACCCCTGATTTAAGGGATCACAATGCTTTTGAGCTGCTGCAGTAGTGAAGTTGGAGGAAGCTGGGAAATGAGGTCAGAAGGACAGAATGGGGCAGACCTACGAAGAGCTTATGTTGTATGGGGTGTTCTTCAGACGGACAGGCCCTCTGAAATACATAGCTCAGAATGCTGGGAGCAAAGTAGCATTAAGAGCAGTGAAAGCAGCATTTTTCATGCCACCTGTTAATGACTGGTTGATAGGAATATCTATGTTACATACAATGTTCCGATGTTTTGCTTGAGCAGGCAAAAACGTATTGCCCAAAATGGGGTTCAGTGTGCTGGGGATACTCTGTGTTAAAATATATGTCTCAATCTGTCCCTCTGCACTTTGGTGATGACCAATGGTTTATAGCAAACAAATCTGACTGGCTGACATATTCCCTGTGCGATCTGATGTTTTTTCCTCACATCTTAGATGATTTGCAAACTGATTTTTGTATAGGATGTCTTGAGGTAAAAGCAGAAAATAAAGAATTCCGTCGTATCTAGGCTTGTATATATTTCAAAGAAATCAGAAGTGCCTACCCCAATAAAATAAATCACTGAGTGTTGAAGAAGACAAGGAAATGGGGGGAGGGAGAGATGTTATACTCTCTAAACCATTATTCATCAAGAAAGTTCTGTTTGTGGCATGACAGCAGTTTACAACATTTAACATTAACGTAGTGATTTACAACTTCAGAATGCTTAACAAACATACCCTGATTAACTGAATGAATTAAAACTTATATTCAGTGGGAAAAGAGAATACGCACAAAGGCCTTTCAAGCCCACTCAGACTTGCTGTTTGGAAACTTAACTAATAGCTCCATCCATCATTCTTGCTCTAGGGGATTTTTCGGTACTTCATTTCCAAAATGAGAAATGCTGGAACTGGAGTCTACACAGAAGCCACACCTTCTGACTGCAAGCCCTGCCCTTCATTTTCACACATGCCAGCATGATTTTGTAGAGATGGGTGAAATCTACAAATCATGTGGTCCTCTGGAAAATGATGCTAGCAACATTTTCAACCTTCTTTTGGAAACCTTTAACACATGCTCCATTATTCCCCTTTCCCTAGCTAATTTCTTTCCCTTGCAGAAATGGGCAGAGGATTTGGGGTGGAAGTAGAAAAGAAGTCAAGGGCTGGCTTGCAACAAGCTGGCCTTACTTCCACTGCATTTGCAAGAAATCAAACAGAGGTTCAATGGACTTCTGCTTCCCCTTTAGCCACTAGCTGCTATTGCAGCCAGTTATTTGTACTTATGCGAAGGGATACTGAACAGCTTGGCTAGGAGAATGTATTTCACAGAGAATTTGATCTGGCCATATTACCAGTCCCCCCTTTTCTGTTTACATTGCCTTATGTACACATTAAATCCATATACTATGTGTGTGTTTAAGTGTATTTTAATGGAAGCAGATGGGGAGGGGGAGGAACTCAAGTCAAATTTAGATCAAGAACGATAATGGGAATTGGGGGGGGGGGATTCATTTGGATTAGCCCAACATCTAGATTTTTAAAAACTTCTATCTCTAGCCAACTCATGAGGGTCATTAACCAGTTTTTAAAGTACTGTAGTCTATACCAATACTATTTGCCTCAACTCTCAGTTTCTCCTTTCCTACTGTCAAGTCTGTTTTCTTTCCTGCCTTCCCTCCATCCTCAGTGCTCACAACTATGAGAAGGGTTGCTGGCTCATGAGAAAAAGGCCCATAATTTATTTATTTATTTAGAAAGTACATTCCAACTGTGCCACAAACATTAACAATTACATTGTTCAAAGCATTCGGGCTCACAGTGAAGAGGGGATAGTTTCAAATGAGCTGGGAAGAGGGATCAATGAAACTGTTCACTGTAATTTTGAGAACATTTCCTGCAGTGCAAAAAACTAAATCTTTCAACAAATGCCCATGAAAATGTTTGGCTGCACATTTACATGGGCCCTGTCTTGCCATCTCTATCAAACACCTTTGTCATCAGTGAAATCATCTTATAGATAGACAAATCTGATTGGCTTCATAGAACCGAGTAGAATAGCATTTATTGCATTAGTCCACAGATCATAGTGGAAAATTGGCTTGATAGATTTGTGGCATAATCCTGTTCAGATTACTGATTGTCTGGGATGACTCATGGATGATCCAAGAAGAAGTATCCAAAATAGTGGGGACAAAGAAACCACATCAAAGTGTGTACATAAAGGATACAAAGACAACAAACAGGATTTTCAAATTTAATTGTGTGCAAATATTTCTAACAACCCCCTGGGGAAAAACTACCCTATTTTCAGCATGAAAATGGGAGCATATTTGATGTAGCATTTGTCTCAACATATATATTATGTTTTGCTCTGGAAGTCCGCAGTAGCTTTTGGGACTGTCCTGCTACCCACAACTAATTGTCCACAATAAAAACATCAACAATGTATGTGAAGGCAATTCTAGAGAATTCAGGGACATCTAGTAGACACCCCCATGTGTATGTGTGCACACACACACCTGTTAGATAAATGGCATATAATACTCAATGAGAAAACATTTCCTCACAGTTTAGATAACTGATTCCTCCTGTCTGTGACAGATAAGGCAGATAAGGCAAAGCACAGTGGGCAGACCACATTCAGACAGGGGTCCTTGAATAAGGGTTCAAAAGAGACCCATACTCAGAAATGTTTTAATGTGTGGGTCTTAGAGTAAAAGGTAAAGGTAAAGGGACCCCTGACCAGTCCAGTCATGGCCGACTCTGGGGTTGCGGCGCTCATCTCACTTTATTGGCCGAGGGAGCCGGCGTACAGCTTCCGAGTCATGTGGCTAGCATGACTAAGCCACTTTTGGCAAACCAGAGCAGTGCACGGAAACACCGTTTACCTTCCCGCCGGAGCGGTCCCTATTTATCTACTTGCACTTTGAGGTGCTTTTGAACTGCTAGGTTGGCAGGAGCTGGGACCGAGCAACAGGAGCTCACCCCGTCACGGGGATTCGAACTGCCGACCTTCTGATCGGCAACTCCTAGGCTCTGTGGTTTAACCCACAGCGCCACCCACATCCCGGGTCTTAGGGTACCATCACTGAAAAACAGCTGGATAGAAAAGGGCCACCTAGGATGGAATCAATGGGATTCACTCCAGAGATGTGCATTAGAGTTCACTGTTAGCACACGAAAGCTCATACCAAGAACTAACTTAGTTGGTCTTTAAGGTGCTACTGGAAGGAATTTTTTTATTTTGTTTTGACTATGGCAGACCAACACGGCTACCTATCTGTAACTGAAGCATGTTTAATGTTAGAAACATAGGACGCTGCCTTATATTGAGTTGCTGTAGATCACTATTGTTTTCACTAACTGGCAGTATCTCTCCAGGATTTCAGGCAGGGGTTTCTCCCAGCACTACCTGGAGATACCAGTCATGGAAACTGGGACCTTCTACATGCAAAGCAGATGCTTTACTGCTGATCTACAGCCATTCCCCAAAGTTAATAAATGATATTAAAGGCACCCCTGACCACTAGGTCCAGTTGCAGATGACTCTGGGGTTGTGGTGCTCATTTCACCTTATTGGCCAAGGGAGCTGGTGTACAGCTTCCGGGTCATGTGGCCAGCATGACTAAGCCGCTTCTGGCGAACCAGAGCAGTGCACGGAAACGCCGTTTACCTTCCTGCAGGAGT
Source organism: Podarcis melisellensis (assembly GCF_964234715.1). Taxonomy (NCBI): domain Eukaryota; kingdom Metazoa; phylum Chordata; class Lepidosauria; order Squamata; family Lacertidae; genus Podarcis; species Podarcis melisellensis. Next base: position 8,059,733 of record NC_138532.1, read on the forward strand.
AGTACCTATTTATCTACTTGCACTGGTGTGCTTTGAACTGCTAGGTGGGCAGGAGCTGGGACCGAGCAACGGGAGCTCACCCCGTCACAGGGATTTGAACCACCGACCTTCTAATTAGCAAGCCCTAGGCTCACAGCACCACCCATATCTCTAACTAATGATATTAAAGTAAAGGTAAAGGGATCCCTGACCATTAGGTCTAGTCGTGACCGACTCTGGGGTTGCGGCACTCATCTCGCTTTATTGGCCGAGGGGGCCGGTGTACAGCTTCTGGGTCATGTGGCCAGCATGACTAAACCGCTTCTGGCGAACCAGAGCAGCGCACGGAAACGCCATTTACCTTCCCGCCCTTTGCCTTCTACTTGCACTTTGACATGCTTTCGAACTGCTAGGTTGGCAGGAGAAGGTACCGAGCAATGGGGATTTGAACCACCGACCTTCTGATCAGCAAGCCCTAGGCTCTGTGGTTTAATCCACAGCACCACCCGCATCTCTAACTAATGATATTAGTTAGCTGTTAATTTTACAGCACAAAAGGACCTATGACTTGTCAGTTATTCCAGTATCTTTGCATTCATCAGCCAAAACAATGGGAAGTGGGAGCATGTTTACTTCTTACTGAGCAACTGAATAGAATACATCTTCCCATTTTGTTTGTTTATCTAAACAACTTCATTTTCTTTCAAAACATGCTTGCTGAAAATTCAGGGATGGGGCACAGCAAGTGACTAGGGCCCTGACTATGTTTTGAATTATAAAGCCACCTACAATTCTCCACACTATTTGTGAGTAGCAATATTTGAAACAGGGATTTCCCTGTATTATTCTCCAACAAATTTTCCTTTCAAAAAATTATAATTAATTTCAACTCGCTTTGAATGGAATTCTATTGTCAGTTAATAGTGGAACATAGAAGTTGCCATATACCAAGACAGACCATTGCTGCATCTAGCTCAGTACAGTGGTACCTCGGGTTACATACACTTCAGGTAACAGACTCCGCTAACCCAGAAATAGCGCTTCAGGTTGAGAACAGAAATCGTGCTCCGGCGGCATGGCAGCAGCAGGAGGCCCCATTAGCTAAAGTGGTGCTTCAGGTTAAGAACAGTTTCAGGTTAAGTACAGACCTCCGGAACGAATTAAGTACTTAACCTGAGGTACCACTGTATTGTCAACACTGGTAGACAGCAGCTTTCTAAGGTTTCTGACAGGGGTCACTCCTCATCCAACCTGGAGAGGCTGGGAAAGGAATCTGGGATCTTTTGCACGGAAAGCAAAGCCTCTAACTCAAGCTACAGTACAGCCCTTTCCGCTTTCCTGTTGGATGAAGAATGCAGTAGGCTAAAAGAGGAGCAATGGAAGTCCAATCCAATTATTTACTTCAACAATATCAAAATAATATTAATCAGCATCAAACCTGGACCCAGTCTTGCACTCTAAAATTAAAGGTAAAGGTAAAGGTACCCCTGCCCATACGGGCCAGTCTTGACAGACTCTGGGGTTGTGCGCCCATCTCACTTAAGAGGCCAGGGGCCAGCGCTGTCCGGAGACACTTCCGGGTCACGTGGCCAGTGTGACATCGCTGCTCTGGCGAGCCAGAGCTGCACACGGAAACGCCGTTTACCTTCCCGCTGGTAAGCGGTCCCTATTTATCTACTTGCACCCGGAGGTGCTTTCGAACTGCTAGGTTGGCAGGCGCTGGGACCGAGCAGCGGGAGCGCACCCCGCAGCAGGGATTCGAACCGCCGACCTTTCGATCAGCAAGTCCTAGGCGCTGAGGCTTTAACCCACAGCGCCACCTGTGTCCCTTACGGGTGATTTAATTTGGGAGGTCATTGCATCAGACATTTTCCTTGACTGAAATTCTCAAACAGATAAGGAGCAGCTAGAAAAAGAAAGTGTTGCTTCATTTTCAAGGTTACTTTCTCTCCCCCGCCCCCCAGCTGACTGAGAAGTTTCAATGAATCTCCTTGGGAAATGGCATTCAACTCTGATCTAATTATGCATATTTGTATTTCTACATATAAGTGCTTGCCTGCGTTAGTTCTGTTTACCGAGAAGGGGCAAAAAAGAAAGGGGGAAATTGTTTCACATTCTTATTATATTCAAAAGATAAAATGTCATAATTCAAACTGAAGCAACACAGAGTTAAGGAGAAGAAATACGCTACATGGGCTCTCTTATGAACTTTCAATGGTAACAGCAGCAACAAATGCCATGATAATAATGTGAACAAATAGCTAGGAATGAATGTTTTCTAAGAATACAGATGGATTTTCGTCGTCTTCTTCTTAAGCCCAAACACATTCAAGGTGGCTTGCAAACTCTGACCTTCTTCTTTCAATGTGAATTCAAGTAGTAGCCCTGCCTGGAGTGTAATGGAAAATAGGGTTAGAAAATAAGAGTTGAATACACATTCATTACAAGGGGATGTTTTCTGAATTCGTTCAACTTATCTCTGAATCCCTGTCATGTTCATCTCACCCACTCACCAGGTATATTGCCAGCCACAATGCTGCCGATCTGTGGATAATGGCCTGAGAGAGTGTAATTTATTTGTCCTGATGATAGTTAATAACGGATTTATGGAATGAGTTATGGTGCTGGTTTTCGAGATTAAAATGGTATGATGTCGGAAGGACTCTGTTTCTTACTGTTGCCCAAATAGCAGTCCTTCAATTCTCCTAGTCCCCAGAAACCTCACCCTGGGGATCACTTCCACACTCCTGATTTATTCCCATGCCTTCCCTGAGCACATTGATCATGGCAAGAGTCTGCCAAGGAAAAGCCCTAATTGTACTACACGCTAGTGCTTTCACAACCTAAGCCATGTTCAGCCATTGAGAAATGTCATTTCACCTCCAGCAATAATGGCTGCATATATTTTGGAATCCCAACTACCCTCAAATGTATGTTTCTGTTCCCCTGTTGAATGATAAAAATCAAAATGATGGATGCCTTTGCTTGGACTGTCGCTATTAAAAGGGCTCTGTGGACAATCACTGCGGTCATGTCAACACCAGAATTAATTGATATCTCTATTCATGACTCTTAAAGTGCAGTTGCCTCCTTGATAGACTGCAACCATAGGAGACAACTCCTAGGGGCCGAAGAGGCTTTGGCGCCCACAATAAAATATTTGAGGGGGCCGAGCCCCTCCAAAGTTAATGGACATTCCCATTTGAATGGTGTGTGTACCATTGTGTCTTGTGATCAATTATGTAGGGTGGGGCTTACCTGGGCCCCCACAATATTTTATTCAAGTTGGCGCCCCTGATTGCAATGATCATGAGCTACAGCCCTCCACATGTCAGCTGGGTTTTCACATGAAATGACTTGAAGTTGCTCGTGATACATGTGTTGTCTGTTAAACCTTGACTATTCAGGCTCCACACAAGTGTCAATTGGGTAGCCATGTGCGTGTTTAGTTCACTTTAGTTTAAAGGCCAGTTTAAATATAAAGAACCATAAGAAGGGAGAAAAGGGGAGGCCTGGCAATTGCCCAGGAACAGTTTGCTCCTAGACAGCAGGCTGAGCAGGCACTCAGGTCAGAGGGCACCATGGTGAGATATATTTCAATTTGAATTATTGTATTATTATTTTTAAGTCTATGCCTATAATTTAACACATGCAAATGGAAATTGATGTCCCCTTTTGTCCCACCCCCACCCCCCAGCAATGTATTTCCTCTTTTTTAGTAATGTATTATCTTGCCATCCTGAATGTTGGCAATGCAACAGGTTTTTTAACTGGGTAATTAATATGCAGCTCCGTGGCAGGACTCTAAGGACTACATCTGCTGTAGGTTCAGAATTCTGCTATTATATACAGCGGTACCTCGGGTTAAGTACTTAGTTCGTTCCGGAGGTTCGTACTTAACCTGAAACTGTAGCTAATGGGGCCTCCTGCTGCTGCTGCGCCGCTGGAGCACGATTTCTGTTCTCATCCTGAAGCAAAGTTCTTAACCTGAAGCACTATTTCTGGGTTAGCGGAGTCTGTAACCTGAAGTGTATGTAACCTGAAGCGTATGTAACCCGAGGTACCACTGTACCCTAAGACACAGCCTGCAGCAAAGTTTCCTAGACCAGTTTTCTTCAGCCTAAGGTTCTCCAGATGTTGCTGTAATCATAGAAGCCAACTCCTAGGGGCTGAAGGGTCTTCAGCCCTACAATAAAATATTTGAGGCCACCCAAGTTGATGGGCATTGCCGTTCAAATGGTGTGCATGCACCATGTCATGGGATCAATTATGTGGGGTGGGGCTTACCTGCCCTTTCCCCAATATTTTATTCAAGTTGGCACCCTTGACTTTCATCATCCTTGATCCTTGTCTAAATTGGCTGTGGATGGTGAGAGTTGTAGCCCAAAAAACCTGGGTTTCCAAGGTTTTGGAATACTGTCCTAGATCAAGAGGAGAGAGAAGAAGGGGAAAGCTGTATTGCACTTGTGGACACTACACAGTTATTTGTGCTTTAATACAGCACAGAGAAGCCCAGCTTTTTTCAGATGCCCATCAGTAGTGGTCTGTGGGGCAGTACTGCTCATCTCACCTCCTATGGCCTGCAGCACTGCTGTGTACTGAGAGGTAGGGCGTGTAATCAGAGGCACCAGCTTGTGAAGGTGATTGGGGGATGGGACATCACACGTGTGATGTCAGGAGGAGCCGGGGCAGAGCTGAACAGTGGCTGCGTGGCTTCAATGGCTAGCACTTCCTGTTCCATCTTCTCCTGGTGCTGCCACCAACAGGAGGCTGCTTCCACCTTCCTTTCTCTCCACAGCAGTAGCAGCAGGAGGAGGAGCCAGCCACTGGAGCCATGCCATGCTCAGTAAGTTTCCGAAGATAATAATGTGTTGGTATGATGAAGTTCACATATTTGGTCTATCCTGAACCTACTGCTGGTCTATGTTTTTTAGGTGGCTTCAAGTTCTAGTAGTGTGTGTGTGTGTGTGTGTGTGTGTGTGTGTGTGTGTGTGTGTTAGAGAGAGAGGGTAGGAGGGAGGGAGGGGAGAGAGAGACTCTTCTTTCTCTCTATTCATAAAGATAATGACAGTAACAACTCTTCATGCAGTAATGATGCACGCCAACATTAAAATTGCATATCTTGGCTGAAAACAAATTGGCAGGCCTTGAAATGTATTTCTTTCTGTATGTTTTTCCCTTCTCCTGAGGCCATTGTGTTTAGTAACTACAAGACTACCTTCAGTAGTCAGTTTAAATATTCCAAAATTCTATTGCTCGTTTAAGTCACCATATGAAATCTCAGACAGCTCTCTCACTTCCCCTAGCCCACAGACTTTCTCTGTAATTCGGATTTTGATAGTACTTCCCTGCCGGCCTCGTAGGGATATAAAGAGCTTAATTGCCTGTATTCCCTGGATTAAAGCAGCCAGAGAAGAGCAAAAAAAAATAAAACGTGTTGTTATCCTAATTCAAGCTGACCTATTTCCAGAAGTTTTGAAAACTGCCAGGCATCCAGGACCTCCAAACACTTCAAGTGGGTTTGGGGGGCAATTAAAAAAACCTGTCATTTAAATGATTTAACTTATAATTTAAATAGGGAAGTTCTAGGTATGGGGGAGAAATTTGATTCACATCACTTTTTAAAGTGAAGCTAGCTAATTTACACTCTCCAAAACAATATGAGAGTCATCCCTTGAAATCCACATTTCTCTGAATTTTGCAATGCAGCTCTCTGACTAAGTTATGTGTACAAAAATGCATTGCTTTTTTTCTGGGGGGACACAGGGGGACGCATACCCCTAAACATTTTGTGAATCTAATTTTGGCCTCATTAAGGGGCAGTATTTCAATATGACTAAGAAAATGAGAGTACCCCTAAACATATTTTTTTTTAGAAAAAAAGTGCTGCAAAAATGTATACACCAGAGCAAAATGCATATGTTGTGTGCATAAAATGCATTTTATTAAGGGAAATTGCTTTGCAAAAATGTGCAGATTAGGGAAAACTGCATGCAAATGTGTGTATTGGCATTAAATTGCTTGTGAATTATCTTGAAGACTTAGAAATATAAAACTACAGTAAAAATGGAGAGAACTAAAGACTGGGGAAAAGGAGAAACTGAAACTGACAGATTCACACATCAATAGTAGAGGATTTGCTCTCCATGCAGAAGGTCCTAAGTGCCACTGTCAGCATCTTTGTGTAGGGCTAACAAAGTTCCCTGTCTGCAAACCTGGAGATCCAATTTCCAATCAGGATAGACAATGCCAAGCTAGATGGACCAAGGGGGGGGGTCTATGCTCTTAATATTTTACTTCCCGCCCAAACAAAAGACAAAATATGGCAACAGACAGCAGCTGAGATAGGACACCTTTTATAAAACTTTATAAATATCCCTTCATAAAACAATGATGAATGCTTCTCAAGTTCTGGGAGGGAAAAAGAAGATGAGGCAATATTTGTACTCCCAGAAGACAATAGCCCTCCAAGTAATTAGGCATTAAACTGAGCAGCAATGTAATATTAAAAGGAGGGGAGGGAGAGCATTGTCATTGCACGCTAGCAAAAATTAGTGCTGACTTGCCTAATCTATACAGCCTGACCCAATAAATGTTTATTGGGAAGCAAGTCCCACAAGGTTCAATGGAACTGACTCCCACATTAAGTGCACACAAGGGTTTGTTTTTGTCTTTTTAGCCTTGCAATGTCAGTGGTTCAGTTCAAGCACCCCGTGGAAGGAAGGAAACCCCTTTTACCCATCCTGCAGTGCTAGAACAGTTGTATATGTGATGATTTGCTTTCTCATTTCTTATACTTATTTCCATCAGCCAGCAGCCATCTCAATCTGTGCACAGACTACAAACACATATAGACACAACTAAGCAGATAAAATTGCCATTTTTTTTAAAAAAACAAAACAGACACTATAGGAAGCTTCCTTATTCTGAGTCAGAACATTTAGTCCAGTATTGTCTACACTGGCAGGTAGTAGATCTCCAGTATTTCACATTCCCTGTTGCTACTTGTGCATAGATGATGCTGGTTTGGTTACTTAAGGATCCACACTCAAAATGGGTTTTTATTTTATTTTAATAAATATTTTATTAAATTTCCTCTTTTATAACAAATTACAAATAGCAATTGTCCAATTTTACATTTTTCATCCCCCCCCCCCGAATGACTTCTCTTATCTTCCCTTTCTGGGTTGTTACAAAAATTGTTATTTTCTGCATATTAATATACATAAAATGTCATTACATTATCTTCCTCCATGTTTTAACTAAATAAAATTGTGAGTGTTTATTCAAAACCTGCCAATGAGTTCAATTCTTTATGTTGTTTTTGTAAATAAATTGTAAAAGATTCCTATTCATTTTTAAAGTCTCTATTGTCCTTTTCATGCAATCTATCTGTTAACTTTGCTAATTCTGCATAGTTCATCAATATTTCTTGCCATTATTCTTTTTTTGGTACTTCTTCTTTGTCCCAACCTTGAGCTAATAAGATTCTTCCCACTGTTCTTGACCTGAAATGCCTAGCAAAAAAGGTTGTTGTTTTTTACAGATGTAAAGTGCGTTTACAAACTGGTCCACAGACAGAGGACTGCAGAATGGCTGAAAACAACTTTATTCTCCATAGTTTCTAAGTCAAACTTGGGCAACAATCTCTAGGCCTTTGGAACTGCTTAGATCCTATATATTTAGGGTAAACCCCCAAATCACCAACTTCTTAATACTGTTAGAATATTTCTAAATTATAAACCCATATCATGACATTGGATACATTATTATTCCAATGATTCACAAAAGAATCATTCTCGTTGCTTGCTTTAATCTTGATTCTTTTCTTTCTTAAAACAAACAAACAAAAACACTTCCTCTCTTGTCACGTGTGTGCCAAAACACATGTCCAAGCTGCTAACATTATTTCTGGGAACTGAGTGCAGGATTTGTACCGGCTCTCTGCAGCTACACCTGTCATACATGTTACGGAACAAAGTGGTCGCTCTCTTTTGTCAAAGGAAGTTCAAAGCCTGGAAGGGTGTGCATCTCCTGCTGCAACATCACACAGAAGTGAGCTGTTGACTCATGCAACGGGGACCTCTTTTACTTCTGTGCAATATAACCCTTACGCTTATTCAAGGGAAGCATCCCCAATGGGTTACTGTGCAGTGTCAATCAAAAGCAGCCCCAACTGATGCATCACCAGTGTGTGGGCAAGCATGTGTGATGTGCCCAGGAAGGAGACAGATGTGGGGTCTTTCATAGTTTTTCACATCTTCCTCCTCTGTGCAGCATAAAGAGCTGTTGTACAGACACAGAATCAAAAAGCTTGCTGTCAACTGCAGCTTTGTGAAGCAGTGGGTTTAATTTTTCTTGAAAATCTTGCCCGGGGCTATTTTGAAAAGTACATTGCTGTTGTGGTTATAAAGTGATGCATTTGTTTCACATGAATGCTGGCAGAATCCAAACCAAACTCATTCCCTTCTGTATGATTTCCAGTGCTGGGTTTCAGGGAGGGTCAGAGACAAGCTCTGATGCTCCACAAGAAGATACACCTGACTCTTGACATTAAAGATGCATTTGGCTCGGGGACTTGTTTGGGTTACGTGGAAGACTGAAAATGGCAGAGAAGCTCAGAGCTGGCCTGAGAGGTTGTGCATATGAAGACAGAGGAGGCAACTTTAGGATCAACATTGCATGATATTCAGTTTGAGACCAGGGTATCTGAAGGACTGGTTTCATCTGTGCAAACTTGGCTATCTTCTTAAACCAGGGCTAACTTCAGGAGTTGGTGTTGTTGGCACCTGCCAAAGCCCATGTCCCAAGGAGAGGTGGGTACTGATAACCCCCAAAGCCCCCTTATGCTTGCTGCTTGTTTACTTGCCCATTCCAAGTAACTGAGCTGTGAAAGGAGCAAGGATGAAAAAACAATAACCTCCACTCAACTTGTTCTCTCCCTCTCAGAGGTGATGTGCACCAAATGGCTTCTGCCATTGCTGCAGTGTTTGCTTCCACTGTTAATAATAATAATAATAATAATAATTTTTTATTTATACCCTGCCATTCCCAGTTCAGAAAACTAGGCTGAGGGTGCCTAACAACAAATTTAAAACACTTACCGTAATTGATGCAACAAAAAACAGCATAAAATACAGTATAAAACCTGAATAACAATAAATTCAGAATTCAAAAATCAATTAAGGGGGGAAATCTATCCAATAAACATTAGATGATCATCAGGGCTAGCTGGCTAAATTAGTCCTATTTGGGCCAGCGAGGAGGCCAGGGGAGAATTAGCTGTGGGATCCCAGAGCGGGTAATCTTCATAAAAGGGGGAAGGGGAGGGAAGGAAGGGGAATAAAAATCAGGCTAAGTTCAAATTGAAAGCCAGGTGGAATAGCTCTGTTTTACAGGCCCTGCGGAAGGAAGTTAAATCCTGCAGGGCCCTGGTCTCATGGGACAGAGCATTCCACCAGGTCGGAGCCATCACTGAGAGGGCCCTGGTGGAGGATAATCTGACTTCTTTAGGGCCCGGGACCTCTAAACTATGATTATTCATGGACCTTAAGGTCCTCTGCGGGGCAGACCAGGAGAGGCGGTCCCATAAATATGAGGGCCCTAAGCCACAGTATGCCTTTGAATACCAGTTGCTCAGTATTCAGTTGTTGGGGAGGGTACTGCTTCACTGAGATCCTGCTTCTGGGCTTTCCACAAGAATCTGGTTGGGAAAAGGATGGGATGGTGCCCTTCTTGTGGGCTTATGATTGTTCATAACCAGTGTGGTGTAGTGGTTAAGAGCGGTAGTCTCGTAATCTGGGGAACCGGGTTTGCGTCTCCGCTCCTCCACATGCAGCTGCTGGGTGACCTTGGGCCAGTCACACTTCTTTGAAGTCTCTCAGCCTCACTCACCTCACAGAGTGTTTGTTGTGGTGGAGGAAGGGAAAGGAGAATGTTAGCCGCTTTGAGACTCCTGAAAGGGAGTGAAAGGCGGGATATCAAATCCAAACTCTTCTTCTTCACAGAGGGAGAGACAAGCAAATGGACAGCTGCTACATTTGCAAGGAAGTGGGCACTTTGAGGACAGAGGGACCACTAAGTATATCTAGCTTGAGCCACAGCTCCAGCTCCAGCCCCAGCATGTTGAAATATGTGTGTTGATTAGGAATTTCCAGAGCACTATATTGAATTCCTCCTAAGGTGCTTGCTTCTGAGTAAGCATGAAAAGACTGGGCTGCAAGTAGGAATGGATGAATCTGACGGATTCAATTTCTGATTGTTCCAGTCATATGTCCTGTTTGTCACTTTTCTGTATCACTAAAAAAAAAAGTGAAAAGGTCTGTATGAAAATTCAGCAACATTTTATTATTATTTTTATATAATAGGTTTTTTTAATTTTCAAAAAAACAAAATCATTGCATTAATGAAAAACAAAACATAAACATTAAAAGCAGCTATATAAATAATCAATTTTAAAACAGCATTTTAGTGCTCTCCTCCCCAAATGCACTGCTGTACTGTATGCTGCTTTCACTAGCATATGCACAGTTACGCCCAATTTCCTGTTATATTTGCATTTCTGTACATGTTGTCTGGTGAACTACATTGTGAAATCCAGAGAAGTGCCAGTGTAGAAAGAGAGAGCTGCATTTTGGTTTGCCTATTGTTTTGGAAGTGTGAATAAGGCAGATCCCCACTCACCATTAAAATGTGAAACAAACCACACCCCTCCCCCAATCCTTAGCTCTTAGTAGATGTGGTAGTGTTGATAGTGCTGGTGGCAGTATAGTGGTGCTAGGGCTTCTTCCATTCTCATTGAGGTCTAATGGTAAATTAGGAGAAGCCAGGAATTCCCATTTTAAGCTTCAGTCCTGGCTCAAGAAGATAGAACTAGCTGAATATACCTCCTTAGTTCAGTCTTCCTTACTTTTCCCTCCTGCTTTTTTCACCATTTCAGCCTTTTATTTCCTTCCTTCCTCCTGAACACCTTAGAAAATCCACTCTGGGAGAATCAAACTACAGAAAACTTGAAATATACCGGTAAAACCAGGCTGAAAATATTAACTACTCACATAAAATACTCATTTGCGGGCTATAAAGACCTGGCACCAAGCCTCACAGCTTGGTGGTCTTTAGCCAGTCAGACAAGACCTCCAGCAGTGGCTGTACATAGTTAAGTCTATAGCCTGCCATTCTGCATTGTTGCAAGAAGCGAAGTCTACCATTGGACAAAAATTGCAACTCACCAGACTCATGCTGAAAATGCCAACAATATGAGCTGCAGAATGACTGCCAGGATGATTTCTGTAGTTGGACTTATTAACAGTATTTGTCTCTTTGGTGGGGTCAACTTTCAGCACAGCCCCCACCCCTGAGAGGGAAACAGCAGGCAAAGAAGTGGGCATGGCTAATTCCCCACCAGAGTAAATACTTGGGGGCAGTGAACAGCAGTTGGGGGAGGTGGTAAGCCCAACAATAAGTGAACCCAGAGCCAAATAATTCTAGTCTTGTTGCCATCCTCCTCCTTTCTGAGTTCTACAAGGGGCAACACTGAGAATAAGAATGAGGAAGCTGTTAGCCAGTTGCATCCTCTGGACTGATTGTAAGTCAGAAGACAGGCAGCTGGGAACTTGCTGAGGCCAAACTATAGTTGGTGGGGCAGTGCCCCATTTGCCCTAGTGGACCAGATTCCACTGCCCGATATGGAGGTGGCCTACTCAATCAAGCTGTTTACTACACATACTGGCAGCAACACTCCAGGAGATGCCAGGGACTAAATATGGGACCTGCTGCATGCATGAGCCAGGAAATAACTTATGGGGAAAGCTACCAGTGAGTAACAAGCCAAAAACCATCCAGAAAACATAGCACAGCTCGCATCTCCCGTAAGTCTTTTATTGGTCCGTTCGGGGTTTCAGCCAGTTGAGGATTATATAACTGCAAGAGATCCTTTGTGACTGCCACTGTTGAATGTCTCTGAGTTGTGTTGTCACAAAGTGTCGCAGTCCCTGACTCTGACAGAAAGATGCTAGTAATGAGCACAATGTTTTGCATAGTGCATTTCGTCCCAGCAAAGTGATTCTTTGCTGCCTGGCCTAGTAATTATTATTTATTTGCTGTGCTAAGGCTAAGTGATAGAGCATCTGTTATTCACCCCTAAAGTGCATACTGTTTCGTAAACCTAGGCGCCAATATGAAGGAAGTTTTTTTTCCTCCCCCCCCCCCATTGAAAAAAGAGGGGAAAATACCATCCCAGTGCTTTGCCATCCCATGTTGCCACAGGGCTCAATAATCTATAGCTCATGTAATAATTTCATTTAGCAGCACAATAAAAGTCAAATTAGTTTCTGGGAGACGGTTATGTATGGTAATCTGGATTACTGCAGCCTCCAACAGACCGTATTAGCATCGTAATGTTATTTCTGCCCTTGGGATTCTGGCAGTGGGGTTCTTTATATATTTTTAGTTTATATTTATTGGATCATTATAAAAGCTGAGTCCTTAAACTCCATGATAAATGGATTTGTAAATATTTAAAGGAATGCGCAGTAATAATGACCGCAACATCAGAAATATCACATCTTTCCCTGGCTTCGTTTAAAGAGGACAGCTAGTTCAAAACACTGCCGAGGGATTTAGTTTGCACATATTTAGGAGAAAACGAACAGAAAGATTGTAGAGTTCAGGCACTGCTTAGAACATGTATGCAGCCTTGACCAATTTCCCTTGAATTCTGATGCTCCTATCTTTCCTTAAAGTTGGGATGAACAACTTTTATTTTAAAGACCAACTAAGTTAGTTCTTGGTATGAGCTTTCGTGTGCATGCACACTTCTTCAGATACACTGAAACAGAAGTTTCCAGACCCTTCTATATATCACAGCTATATCACAGCTATCTGCCCATCACCCATTCCCACCACCCTTCTGAGTAATACCCCTCCCCACCTTCTCACTATATAGAAGGGTCTGGAAACTTCTGTTTCAGTGTATCTGAAGAAGTGTGCATGCACACGAAAGCTCATACCAAGAACTAACTTAGTTGTCTTTAAGATGCTACTGGAAGGAATTTTTTTTGTTTTGACTATGGCAGACCAACACGGCTACCTATCTGTAACTTTTATTTTGCTTTTTTTACTGCTTTGGCTCATACTTAGAAAGGCAGTGGTACCTCTGGTTGCGAACGGGATCCATTCTGGAGACCCGTTCACAACCTGAAAAGAACGCAACCCGCATCTGTGCATCTGTGCACGCATGGGTCGTGATTCACTGCTTCTGCGCATGTGCATGGTGTCATTTTGCATGTCTGCGCATGCGCAAGCAGCAAAACCCGGAAGTAACCCTTTCTGGTACTTCCGGGTCGCTGTGGGATGCAACCTGAAAATGCGCAACCTGAAGCAAACGTAACATGAGGTATGACTGTACTAGAGTCTTCTACTGAGGAGAAGCCCCAGTGGATAATGAGCTCCCCATTCTCTTCTCCTAAGTAGGTAGCTTTGCCTCTAACTCTGGTGCTGATAATGCCAAGGCTGCAGGTTCTGGGCTAGATGATATTCAGGGTCTCTTCCAACTCTACAATTCTATGATTTAATTATTCCTCCCCAGCAGCAGAAGAGGACCCCTCGCCTCCATCACTGCTCCAAGACCAGCAATCATAGAAGGTACAGAAGGGTGTAATCTGGATTTTTTTTTTTAAAAAAAAAGCATGCTCACTTTATCTCATAACCAGGCTCCATCCAGGGCAAAGGATTTACACATATGCTTCTTGCTGTGTTCTTGTTGTTTAGTCGTCTTAGTCATGTTTCACTCTCCATGACCCCATGAACCAGAGCATGCCTTGGGAACTCTCGCTTTCTTCTCAAAGTTTCTCCTTTTTTATGTCCATGGAGTTTTCTGGGCAAAAATACTGGAGTGGTTTGCCAGTTCCTTCTCCAGGTGGATCACATTTAGTCTAAACTCTCGGCTATGACCTGTCCGGTTTGGGTGGCCCAACATGGCATAGCTCATAGCTTCTTTGAGTTATTCAAACCCCTTCGCCTCGACAAGGCACTGATCCATGATCCTCTTGCTGTAGGAGTACTTAAACTGCCAGTTGCCTTCAGGCTAGAGCTGGAGCAATAGTCTGAGCTCTCTGTTTGTGATTGAATCTGGTATCAGGCCACCCAGGTCCACATGGAGCTGTCCAGGGTACTGAAAGTTTGCTGCCAGAATTGTAATTTGGTTGGGCAAGACTGGAAGCTCCCAGTTCCTTAGTTCCAAATGCTTGCTGTCTTTCTTTCTTTCTTTCTTTCTTTCTTTCTTTCTTTCTTTCTTTCTTTCTTTCTTTCTTTCTTTCTTTCTTGAAATTATATACTGATTTTTTTTAAAAATCCTCCAAAGTAGTCCACAAAAAGAATAAAGCAATAAAAGGATCAGACTTCATCTGGGCATGCCTCTGAGTCCTGCATTTAGCAGCCTACAGAGTGGTTAGACATAGTGTTGGCTTTTGTGCTCACACTATGCACCAGTCTAAAGCTTTTAAAACAAGAAAGGGTGTTGTGTTTCTCTATCGGCAAACATGCTGAGAGATGAAAGACATCAAAGAACACATACAATTGTAGATAAGAAATCAAAAGATAAAAACACTCCTAACTTCTCTAGCTAGCTCTACAGTTGTGGACCTACGCTGTGCTCGCTCCAAAAGGGGAAAAAAGTACTAGGTTAGGATGCAGAAACACTCATTTTGTTATCAGAAAACACTAGAGAGATCAGTTCCTCCAAGAAAAGCCAAAATATGGCATAGACAAACAATATAGATTTCAAAAGAGATGCTAGCGTTTTTCACCAAAATTTAACCATTGGCAATTTGCTTGTGGAGGAGATCAGGTTTGAGAAGACAAGTCTTCCAAAAATGAGCATGTCAATCGTCCTGGTTCTTGGGTGAAATTATATTTTTTATCTGTTCTGAGCAAAGCACAGAGTCTCTCTATTGAAACACAAAACTGTGAGGAGAAAGTTCTATTACAATGAACATCTACTTGGTGGCACTGAAGACATAGGATTGTCCTGTTTAATCATACTGGAAGAGTTTTCTCAAACTGGAAGAAGCCAAATTTCCCTGGTCTCACAATAAGTATAAGAATTCTCCCCCTACGTTGCATCCAATTACCCTAGCACAAGGCAATCTGCTCTGAAAAGAAAGAGAAACAGCTGGCTATGCACCCAGTGGTGAAATGTTCTGGTTCCCATTCAAGATTAAATGCACATTGTGTTTATAGTTGAATAACAGAGAGAGTTCTGTAAGAAAATCAAACATTGGCCCAGATCTTTCCAGAATACCAGAGGTGGTAAGCTGAGGCACAATCCTATTGGCCTGTATGGGCAATATACTGCACACACACACACTTAATTTTTCTTTCCGAATTCACGGAGCTGAGTCCTTGTGAGTCTTGAACCTACCCTGTGTCCAAGACACAGGCAAAGATCACTTGGCCATGACCAGCCTGACCACTTTGTAATCTATACCTAGGACTCTGTCTGACCATTGCTCCTTGTTGATGGCACCCATCCGTTTAAGCGAGACAATAGAAGAGTGCCATTGGAAGTAGTCAAACTGTTGGAGAGTTACAGTGCCTGGCAGTGGCATCGCAAGGGGGGTGGGGGGCAGTGCACCCCGGGTGCCATGTCTGGGGGAGGGTGACAAGAAGGCATGTTGCGGGGGTGCTTGCCCCGCTGCCCCTGGGCGCGGCAGTGCGAGCAGCCATCGTGCCACCACAGCCGCATGTGGAGGATCCTCCATTGGCAGCTGCAGCTGCAACCAGAGGATCCTGCCACCATCTGTACGGCGTTTGAGCAGCGTTGGCGGCAAACCACTACGTACAACGCATGCACAGTGTCACATGCGTGCACTGTACAGAGCAGTTTGCCGCTGGCGCCGCCTGAGCACTGTATTCACTGCAGTGGGATCCCTCTGCCACCGCTGCAGCCTTGAGCAGAGGATCCTGCCACTGTCCGCATGGTGCTCAGGCGGCGCTGGCAGCAAACCTCTATGTACAATGCATGCCTGGGCATGTGCTGTATGTAGTGATGCCGCACACGCGCCCTATGTAGTTACACCATGCATGCATCATATGTAGTGGTGCAACGCATGTGCAGCCGGCGGTTTGCCCCGCCCCGGGTGTCAGTTAGCCTTCCTTTGCCCCTGGTACTTGGCTGTAGCTGTAGAGATCAATATGGAAAAGACATGTTTTATTGCAGCTGGGGCAGATGAAGGTGCCTGGTTTTGCTGTTACAGAAGCACCATTGATCCATTTTGCTTAGTATTGTCTACACTGACTGGCAGTGGATCTCCAGGCTTTCAGACAATGGTGCCTGCCATCCCTACCTGGAGATACCAGAGATGGAAAGTGGGATCTTCAGCATGCAGAACAGATGCTCTGCCATTGAGTTTTGACCCTTCATATGCAAGGACAGCACTTTTGCTGTAGCAAATAGAGATGACTTTTCATTCCTGATATCATTTTGGAGCGTGCACTTCTGACTCAGACTTCAGAGAGCTGCGGGGAAAATAGAATCTTTAGACACATTTTTAAAGATGTCAATAGAGGGTCAAGAAAAAATTGACAAATCTAACCAGAGGAGGATCTATCATGTATGAAGTGGCCTTTGATCAGAGGCAAGATCAACTGAGTCTTGGGGAGGGCATACCCAGAACAATTCACCTATGTTCAATTTCTTCTCATTGTTTTTTTTTTTTTAAGAGTCTTCTATTTCCAGAATTTTTGTTGACATTCCTCTTGAAAATTTCATTTATCTTCTGTCTTCTGAACTGAGCAGTCACCACTGTCATAATCACATAATCTCATACTAACACTATGACATGCTGGCCTAAGTGCAACATATCATTTGCTCTGCTTTCACCCCCAAGAACACAGGAAGAGCTCTATTGGATCAATACAAGGGCCCACCTGTGATCTATATACTGTGATTTATACACTGATACTCTCACAATGATGCCATGCATCAGCACACAAGCTCTTTCCACTTCTTCCTACATCCTGCCGTCCTGGGTGCACAGAACAAGAAGATTCCATCTGCTGGGAATCACCTGTTGGAGAAATTTAGGAAGAGGTTCCTAGACTGGAGGTTACCCACACAGAAACCCAAAATGAAAGGATAAAGGCTCCAAGTGAAAAGATAGGCCTTTATTGGAATACAAATGTGCATAGGGAGAGCCTCAAAAATAAGGAGGAGGCTGCAAGGAACCACATCCAAAGCGATGCTTTTTACATACTTTCAGATCACGCATGTCATTTCATCCACCAGTCAAAGGATCACAGCAATCTTAATAGTTGCAACCCAATGTCAGCATCCTGAACCAATGGAAAACATTTGGCTCTTCAGATCAGCCCTCATCATAATATCATGTGATTACATACAACAATTTTTAGTGTCTTTATTAAGATTTTGACCAATTTTCCTCTTCATTAAATGCCCTCTTTCATCTATATACAAAACAATTCAAGACTAATCACAATTGCCGTGCCTAGATGATTCCCTTTTCATGCATACAATGGCCACCATAGATTCTAACGGTTTATTATTTTCAGTGTTCTGGAACGGACATTTGCTACGTACAGTACCTAAAAACAGCTAGTTCTATACCATAAAAGCTAGACAGGCACAGGCCTTTTCAGTTTAGCTAGGTGTAGGCCATAGGCTTAAAAGAAAATGGAATCATCAAAATACAGATTTATGATTTTTTTTTCTCCAACACAGCCAGAGCAACAAAATGTTGCAGTATGAAGGGTTGCTGTTTATGATTTTAGCTGCTTGCTTGCTTTATTTATTTATTTATTTGCAAACGTGTCTGTACTACTAATATTACACACAAGCACACAAACATGTATGTACAGAGAGAACACAACATGACATCAACAATAAAATTACAACTGTAGATCAAGTACAAAGCAACTTTATTCCTCCCATGCCGATCAGAAGGTTGGCGGTTCGAATCCCCGCGATGGGGTGAGCTCCCATTGTTCGGTCCCAGCTCCTGCCAAACTAGCAGTTCAAAAGTACGTCAAAGTGCAAGTAGATAAATAGGTACCACTCTGGCAGGAAGGTAAACGGCATTTCTGTCTGCTGCTCTGGTTCACCAGAAGTGGCATAGTCATGCTGGCCACAAGACCCGGAAGTTGTCTGTGGACAAACGCTGGCTCCCTCGGCCTACTGAGCGAGATGAGTGCTGCAACCCCAGAGTCGTCCACAACTGGACCTAATGGTCAGGGGTACCTTCACATTTACCTTTATCCCTTAGATCAGATCAGCACTGGACAGCCTTCCCACTTTTTTTAAAAAAAAGTATTTATTTATAACTTTATATCACCATAGAGGCTGAGTGGGGATTTGAACCCCTGTCTTCCAGGTTCCTGTCCTCTGTGGTAGACAGATGAAAGAAGGGGAATGAAGGGGAGAAATGCACCCCCCATCATGGCCTCTTTGGATTATTTGGGGGGGGGGCATAGGTTTAGGACAGGCATAGGCAAACTCGGCCCTCCAGATGTTTTGGGACTACAATTCCCATCATCCCTGACCACCGGTCCTGTTAGCTAGGGATGATGGGAGCTGTAGTCCCAAAACATCTGGAGGGCCGAGTTTGCCTATGCCTGGTTTAGGAGGATGGGGTCAGTGCAATTTGTTGAATCTGTGAGGGGATGTGTGAACTTGATGGCCACGTGAAAATCATCAAATAGTTCCAGTGGTATCCTTTGAGGGGATCTCCATTGTCCATTGTCCCCTTCCTAAATTGGTGTCAGGCGAAAGAAATGTCTTCCCATTGCCAAGGCAACAGGGCAAACACTCTCTGCCATGCCACGGCAACAGTTTCATTTCCCATTCCTGCTGTTGGCATTGCAGTGCAGGGAGACACGACAATATTTGGCATGCTCATTGCCCACCCCACGCCAACAACTGGCAGGTTTTATCTTAGCTTCAACAAAAGGTTACCTTTTGCAGATTGTGAATTTATTCGCAAAAAAACACTCCCACTCCCTAGACAACCTTGTTATTTCAATTTGTTCGTGAGCTCTTGAATGCTGCATTTCTGCCTCTGCAAGTCTATGTTCATTGGCCCAATCATTCGTCCCTCCCGCTGCTGCCTCTTGCCGTATGTCCAGAATTGGTCCCTTATGATGGGATGGGGGGAGGCTGCAGGAAAAAGGGAGGAGGCCATCAGCAGAGTAAATCACAGCCCAAAGAGCATGATATTTAACAGCTTGGGCTTGCGGCAGTAAAGGGCAAGCTCACAGGTGTCTCTGAGTGCTTTCATAGCCCACAGGGGTGCTTCCAATACAGGCTGCCTTCTGCAAAGTACAATGGTGAGAGGTGATGGGCAGGTCACCTGCACACATCCTCCTCTTGATGGATTGCAGAAACTTTCTCTTGTACTGATCTTAGCTACATCCTTGCCACCCAGGGTTTCTGGCAGGCTTTTTCTTTTGTCAATAATGGACTTTTGCTCCCTGCTCAGTATCTTTTTTCATGAGAGCAACGGAAAATCCCCTGTGATCAATAGCGGCGTCCTGCACAGGCAAAGAAGACTGTGCTAGCATCAGCGTTCGTTATGCTTCCTCTTCACCTCCCTCTTCTCACAACGGTGGCTACTTTGCGCACAGGTGCTTGACCTAATGTGTGTAATACACACACACACACAAAACTATGTATTGCTCCTCCCTAGAGAAGAGGTGCAAATGTGGGGTGCAAATGACTATATGAAAAAGAGACATGGGGTGGGCAGTTCAAATCAGAGATAGGGAACCTTTTTCAGACCCAGGGCCACGTTACGTTCTGGGCAACCTTGCAGGGGCCACTTGCCAGTGGTGGGCAGGGGAAAAGAGAAAACAAATGTAAATCTTGCCGTTGTGCAATAGGCTACTTTTACACACATTCATACACCTTAAATTGCACTTTCCACCCTAGGTGCCTCTGATCTTTGGTTGCTGCTTTTGGAATATGGTTCTTGTTCACCCTGGACTGTTCTATTTGCCCTTGGCTCCATCTTTGTCTACAGGAGGGGTGCATTCTGATGTGTAATATTGTGTATTATTAGCAATTATAATGGTAGAACATCTGTCCCATTTTTATATAATGCTAAATAGCACTCACACCGGTGGATGTAGTTGGACACAACAACAGGCATCGTTGGATAATGTTGCTACTCACCCCCCTTCCCACATATGCATGGCTCTGGACCGCCTCTCCTGGTATGCCCCGCGAAGGACCTTAAGGTCCACAAATGACAACACTTTGGAGGTCCCAAGTTGCAAGATGGTAAGATTGGTCTCAACTAGGGCCAGGGCCTTTTCAGCGTGAGTGTGAGAGAGGATGTCATGCAGCGCTGGGCTCCCTGCTCGGCCTCCTTCCAGCGATGCAAAATTATGTGTGCATGACGTCATACACACACAACACGCATTGTGCTTGGCCTCCTCCACTCCCTCAACACTGAGGGGCCCCAGCCCCCTGCCAGCAAATATTGAGGGAGCCAAAGACCCCTCCGCCCCTAGGAGTTGCTGTGTCTGGTGCTAAACAAGCCCTATGTTACGTTAGTTTTCTGAAAAACGTGTTCTCCTTCATGGAGAGCACATGTGTGCTGGGGTCTAACAAGACACTCCCACTAATTTATTGAGTGGAACCATTTGGACGTTTGATGTTACCATTTAGAGGGTTGGCCCGAAGGTTATATATTCTTGGCACGCAGCTTGGTGCAGTCTCTTTTGCTGGGTGCACCGGATCACCCTCCCGCCCTCCCTAATTTTAGGGATGTTGCGTTTGACCTTGCTATGCCTGTCATGGGGCTGTCTGCTTTTGGGGCAGGGGCCTGGTAGGAATTCTGTCCATTTGGCAGATTGGCTGGTGCCATTTGTTTTTTTGCTACTGCGTAGCAAATCGCCACAACTTGTAATGTTGTGGTTAGGCATTGATTAAAAATTGGTTGGTGGAGGGGTAAGGGTTGGCTGTGCCTGCCCCTCCAATGCTGCTGCTGCAAGGGAATTCTGTTAAAGGAATCCAGGGGCTCGCCATGATTTTGTCTGAATCCCTGGTGTGGTGCTCAGGCCGCACAAGCCCCTGGGAGCATGCGGGGAGAGGTGACGGTATGGTGCCCAGCTCCATTCTCTCCCCAATATTGTTTTGCCTTACTGGATTTTGCTGGAATCCAGAAGTCAGTTCTGTCCCAGATAGTCACAACCAATGCCTAAGCAACCACTCACATTGTGTATTTTAATAAAGTTGTGGCCAAAATTATGCCAAGAACCTTAAACAAACATTCTGAGTGAATTGTGATTTATTTAGGGGGGTGGCTTGGGGATCTTGACATGCAACTGGTTTTTGTGTCATGTGAAAACTGAAATACAATGCAGAAATTGCCAGCTGTGAAAACGTCGTGGGAGTTGCATAAACTGTCATGTGAATGCAGCCCATGTCTCCATGCATGAACATGGTCAGCCTTTGCCAGGGAGATATTTGCTCAAAAATCACAAGGTAAATGTGAGCCAGGGAGCTACTCTGAGTCAAAGCTCCTGTGTGCCTGTTTTACCACAAGGACATAAGAAGAGCCCAGATCATTACGATCAAAGGCCAGTCCATTGCAGGGACCTGTTTCTCACAGTGGTCAGCCAAAATGCCTTTTGGGAAGCCCACAAGCATGACATGAGGGCAATCGTTGCTCCCCAGTTGCTGCCCAGTAACAGGTATTCAGAAACAATTGTTACTAAACCTGGAGGTTAGCAAATAGCCAGTCATGGCTAGAGCCTCTGAGAGTCCTCTCCTCTGTGAGGTACAAGGTCTCAGCCCATAAAACATGGCGATTGCTACAGGAGCCCACGGCTATCGTCATCTCCTGAGCAATCTGTATTTTAATTTGTCAGCTGTTTGCGGTTTGGATTGCTGCTTGGCTGTTTCAAAACACTCTCGAGGTTTTGCGATGGGAACTCAGCCCAATATGCTGTCAAACCCAGGAAAGAAACTGTTACACAGTTAACAAAAAGGAACTGCAAAGCTTCATTTTGCTTCCTCTCCCTCCTTGAGACGCAGAAAACTTAGATTAATATAACTAACTGGAGTAATAGGGAGCTGCTGAATATTTTATAGGCCTAGGGAAGGTTAGTCATTATGTATGGCCCTCAATGTGCCTTATTCACAGCTATTTACAGCTAATTGCTGAAGCAGCTTGGAGGGGCAATAGTCCTTAACCAGAATAAAGGCAGATAAAATGTCCTTGTAAATGTACACAAACTTGTAGAAAGGTACTACCTTGGGCTTTCTGTTCTTGGGGAAGATGAGAAGCAAGCCATATTTAAATTTCTGTGAAAGTTAAAACACAAACACACACACACACCAAAAAAATTAAAATATTGTGGGATAACCAGCCTCATATAGCTAACATAAAGGTAAAGGTAAATGGACCCCTGACCATTAGGTCTAGTTGCAGACGACTCTGGGGTTCCGGCGTTCATCTTGCTTTACTGGCCGAGGGAGTACAGCTTCCGGGTCATGTGGCCAGCATGACTAAACCGCTTCTGGTGAACCAGAGCAGCACACGGAAACGGCGTTTACCTTCCTGCCAGAGCAGTACCTATTTATCTACTTGGACTTTGACATGCTTTCGAACTGCTAGGTTGGTGGGAGCTGGGACAGAGCAACGGGAGCTCACCCCATCGCGAAGATTTGAACCGCCGACCTTCCGATCGGCAAGCCCAAGAGGCTCAGTGGTTTAGACCACAGCGCCACCTGCGTCCCATCTATAGCTAACAAACTTAAGTCTAATTAATGCATGAAGGAGTTAAGACCATATAGTAAGCGGTCCCGCCAGGCTTAGCTCACCTTGGGAGGGACTAGGTAATCAAGCCTTTGTTCCCTTCATTCTACCTGGAAGTTCAGCAAGTTGCTCCAGTTTAGCCGCATGGCTTTAACATGCCTCTCTTGAGTTTCTATACCAATAATCTAGGAACTTTCCCTTGTAACTATGCCAAGTTTTACTGCCTGTGCAACCTTTCTAGCTGATGTATGGAAAAACACATGAACCAAACACATGAACCACATATGAAGAGTTTGTAAGTAACCAATTTCTAACTTAACAGATGTGTAGCCTTCTTCTATGCTGATGGAAGAGGGGAGTTTTGGAACTCACAAGGGCATATTTTAAAGGTATAACAGCCTATATTCCCATCCTTTACTTTGTGATATTTTGTGATTTTACATTTCTGCTTGGGTTCTCTCACCAAATAGTACTTGCACCAAACCTGGAACTTGGCCATATATTTATTTTTCCTTGCATCATATGCAAGGAATTTCATGAGTAAAACGTGCAAAGTTTCTGCCCTATATCCCCACCTTCCAATGAGTCTAACTGCAATGTCAACAAAGTACTATGACCAAGTTCAAGGCCACCAAAAAGGAAGAAGAAGAAATCCACCCTTTTGATGCGCTGTTACTGCTTTTCCTGTACTATCTACTTTTCTAAGCTCCATAGCGCTACATTTTTTAAAAAATAAATGTCTCTGTTTTTCTACTATAGGTGCATGGGCTCTGGCAAAACAAGACACTGTCTAAATATTCCCAGTGGAGCACTGAAGAGCTCTGGATTATTTATTGCTGTTGTTTATTGGGTTTTTTAAAAAATAAAATAAAATAAATGTATATACTGTACCAGTATAGTGCAAATCAGTTTACAAAGGAACAAATGAAAATATCAGTAAAAAACAACAACCCACCAGACTTAAATACAGCAATTCAAAACATTCAAAGGTTAGTTAAAATCAATGCTAAGCTAGAAACCAGATTAAAACACATGCCAATGTTCTATGTGTCTGGATTGGCTTGCCTAAAGAAAAATGTTTTTAGCAGGCACTGAAAAGAGTTCAAGGAAAGCACCTGCCTGATGTCACTAGGTAGGGAGTTCAAAAGATCGTTTTCTTACAAATGTGCCATGAGTATTATGCAGCATCTGAAACACATTAATGCAATCATCTGGGAATAAGTGGGATAAGGCAATCTGTAAACATGCCCAGGAGATGGGAGGGATTAGTTCCCTCCTTATTGGATAATTCTCCTGACTGGACTACTTTGATTTGGCTAATCTGGTTAATTGGTTTTGCAGATCCTCTTGTTTGTTCTATTTAATAAAGATTATCTTTTTGCACCCTGAATCCTGCATCTCAAGTCTTATTTTATGGGTGCAATGGCAACAAGATTTGCCCTACATATAGCACAGAGTAACTCAGAAACAGATTTTTTTAAGAAATAAAAAAGCACAGCTACAAGGTTAATCTTGGGTCAGCATAGGCACACATGAATGAGATCAGGGTGGATTTACCCAAGTTGTTTTGAAGGATCTGCCCCAAGACTGAGTGCTAGAAATGAAATTACTCTAGCCATCATCAGGTGTTCCCATCCCCTTCTATGAAATCCTTTGTGCAATGAAGGTGCAGTGGCAAAGGAAGGGGGCAAGGAGGGTGGGCCGCCCCGGGTGCCATCTCTGAGAAGGGGTGACAAGACGGCACCCCACGGGGTGCTTGTCCCACCACCCCCAGGTACAGCAGCGCAAGCCGCTGCCACCACTGTGTGTGGAGGATCCTCCGCTCGCGGCTGCACCCTCTTCCACCATCTGTACAGTGCTCGAGCGGCGCCATTAGCAAACTGTCCAGTGGCACATGCATGCACATGTGCAACACCGCTCGAGCACCATACGGACAGCAGCGGGATCTTCCGCCACTGCTGCAGCTGCAAGCAAAGGATCTCTCCACTGCCACTGCAGCTGTGAGCAGAGGATCCCGCAGACATATTACTGCAAGCGCGCATGCGCAGTATGTAGTGGCGCACACACATGTGTGGTACATAGCGGCGCATGTACATGTGCCGGTGAATGGTTTGCCCCTTACCCCAACACCCCGTTTCGGGTGCCGGTTCTCCTCCCTTTGCCACAGCGAAGGTGACCTTCTTTAAGCTCAGCTGATTGTGTGTCAGACTGGGAGCATTGTTGGCACATTCAAGGTCACTGATGGAGTGGAGGGAATCCCATGCACTCCTGCAGGCAGTGCCAGATTTAGGGTAGTATGAGTGGTTCCCCCACGCAGGGCACCAAGCTGAGGGGGTGCAAAATTGGGAAGATCCATAATTGAGAAGATCCATTCGGGAGCGCCAAATTTTGACCCTGCACAGGGCGCCATATTACAAAAGATTAGCAAGGTCCGCCCCTGCTGCAGGCCCCTTTGTTGTGGTGACTCCCTGAATATGGCTTTTGAGACTCACATTGGCCCCTTCTGAATCCAGGGTCCCACCTATTAACAGCTGAGAATGTTGGAAATCAGCATTTGAAATCTGCAGGATAATTTATTATTCTTCCTGCATCTATTTAGTATCCAACTGAAAATAGAAACCTCTCTAAGGCTACCCAGACTTTTACTTGAGGAACTGCTGAATCCCCTTCAAAGGAATTATCTCTTGATTCTTTTTCTTAAAAAGACACATTTCCCATCCCCCATCCCCACTGGGAAAATAATCATTCAGGAATAGCACCATGGTGGAACAGATTGAACATTAGGCCTGTAGATTCCAGTGAGGTTTTAAGGATTCTCCCATTTTCCTTTTAATGTGTTTCTTCACTTCAAATTCTGTGGCTGGTAAATTTCAAAAGTCACTCTGGCTTAAATATGTGTTCCTTGCATTTGAACTATGCATTTCAACCTAATGCTCAAGCCCTCTTCAGATTTTGTGATTAGAAATTGAATAAGCACATGGGGGGGGGGTTAGTGTTCCATCACTCTCTGGCTTCCATGTTCATATTTTTGAACCCTGAGAAATTAGTGTTCTAAAAGGTCCAGAGAGCTTCCACAAATATAGAAGAAGGCCCTCTACTCCAGAAGATTGTTGGAGGGTGATGGGAATGGTGAAAAAGGGGGAGATCTAGTGTACCCATTCTTCTGCCCCCCTCATGTTTTTATTCAACTTCTAATTGTAGTACCTGAAGTGGTGGCTTCTTAGGGAGACCAGTGATAGGATGCCAGAGCCAACAACAGATGGAGCACAATTAATTCTAGTTTTGTCCCCTTTTGAATTCTACAAGTGCAAGACTAATACTAAAGAGGAGAAAGATGACAGCTAGGACCACCATCTGGACTGAATGTAAATATGAAGGCAGGCAGGCAGGCGGGAGCTAGCTGAAAACAGTTTGGGGTTGCTGGGGCAGCACCCCGTTCATCCTAATGGGACAGCTTCCATGGCCTGAAGCTATAACAGTAGTTCCTAAACGATCAACTGGACACACTAGGAAGGGCCAAACTAACTGCATCTTTCTGCCCCTGGGTGCAGGCAATTTCCATCACCACTTGGCAAAGTGAGATCATAGTGTCAGGGGAGGGGAAGTTGACTCTTTGCCTGTGGAATTTGTCGTCTGCGCTATTTTAAAAATTGAATGGGGGCTCTTTTATTTATTTTTGCAGTGCAAAGCCTCCTACCTCCCACGCTAAGGTCATCATCCAGATCAAGGCCCCTGTATTTATGGTTTAAATAGGTGAGGTTTCTGTTAGAGAGAGAGTGGTTTGTACTCTCTCATAGCAGAGTTAGCACAATGGCAACTGCAATTGCTTCAAGCACATTAATATGTGGTTAAATTTACGTTTGCCCTCATCTACCTTTAAACAAACATTCACCGTGCAAATGCTTAGATTAGAATAAATCACAGACCCTTATCTTTGCAAATAACACAGAGTTTCAGAGGTTATATCAAACAGGTCTCCATCCATTGGCAGCAAAAATAAAGAGGCTCCAAACAGCTTAAAAAGAAAGGACATGGTTTCCTTACAAAAAGATTATGCAATGTTTGGGTTGGCAAAGATGCAGCCTGTAAAATCTCATTTTGAAGAGATTCAGTTCACTTGGTATTTCTTGCAGCTACAGTAGAAGCCATGGCTGCATGATTCCTTGTTCTTCAAAGGAAGCAGAGAGAGAAAAAAGGGAGAGCAAAGGTTGCTGGGAGCCTACTGAGCCACTCCCACTGGCAACTTGAGCTCAGGGCTCAGCTTAACCCTCTCATGCACAGAAGTGTGAGTCAGAAACTGTATATTTTAACAGTTTCAACCAGATTTGGGAGAGCTCAGTGCAAAACAAGAGGCAAGATGCAGGCTACTCTCTACCTGACTGATGAGTTATAGGATAAGTCAGCCCTTTTAAATGTGGAAGTAAAAGACCAAAGCCCACTGTGTCACCCTGATCCTACAGAGACTGTAGCTTCAATATTGCACTAATAAAACAACAACAACCCTCTATGAATATCCTCACTGTGCTGGGCTATGAGATCTGTGAGCTGAGGTTGGGAGTGTGCCCTTCTCATCTTGCACCAAGGAGAAAAACCTATTTATTATCCTGACATAGACTCTAGCAATGATGTTGACACTGACTCAAAGGTAGAGAACTGACTACTAATTTAAAAGCTGCATTGATTGCTTTATTTTCTTAGAATTCCCAAGCATTTCAGTGGATGAGACTGGTAGGAGCACCTAAGGTGAACCCATTTGTGTGGCGTTCTACATTTCTATGTTTAGATTTTGCGGTTTTGGGTTTTGGGGAAGAGGGTTAATGGCAGGGCATTCAGACATGGAACTATTTTGCACATAGGATAAATAATCAACGATGCCTGCTCCTGTTTATGTTGGAATTCTCCAGCATCCTTAACGATCAAAGGTACTTAGGAGTTTAACCCTCAGCAGGTATAACCCATCACTCTAGCATCTTCGCACTCTGCTTCCAGTCTGAAGGTGAAAAGGACAAGGATCAGAGCAATGGATTCACCACTGTCTGTTCATCCCAGCTCTGTTATTTATGGCATTTACATGCATCCATTCACCCTTCTCACACATGGGAACATTTGCACATTAATTGTATGGTTTTCCCCTCTGCTACGTTCACTCAATAAGCTGGAGGGAGAATCAGGAACAGAATAAGGTAAGAAGCAAGCTTAGTCAGAAATTTCCCTTGGGGAGTTTTGTCTTCTTACTGGCACTACTCGTGTTGATAAGAGAGAGGTGCAAGTCTTTCGCTTAATGAAATTCCTGTAACTTGAGGCATTCATTTAACATCTGCTGCGAAGCAAAGATGCAGTGAAGGTTATGCCATAGACAGTGTTCAGTTAAAAGGACCACTTGGCTTCTGCTTGTCTCTATTCCCGACAGCCAAATCAGCAGCTGAAAATAACTATAATCCCAATGCCCATCTGGGTTACCAAAACACAATGAAAGAGCAAAATGTCTTCTTAGAAGAGTGAAGCCTGGTGGTCCATATTCATTCACACACACGCCCGGATCAACACATTTGTGCCTGAAGTGGTACAGCAAATGACAGTGCCCCCCATCACCACACGGGTCAAGGTGCATAGTGCCCAAGGGTTGCCAATTTATTTTGGCGACTGAGGCAGAAAATCCCATAATCTTCGAGAGTTTAAAAAAAGAGAAAAGAAATACAAAAATGAATTTAAACAGCTAACAATTTGTGTTTCTTACATGACACCCAGAACCACTGCCTGAAGAAGCCACTTCACTCTGCCTAATGATAGGTCTGGACCTGTATTACCCAGAACTCTCTGTTTCACTGCAATGAGATGCACCAGACAAATCCTGATGGAAAAATAAATGCAAATGGCTTCAGCTCAGTTCGGAGCAGCCTGACTGCCAAGAAATCACTGCGAAACAGTTCACTCTGGGTGACTTTAAGTGGTTTAATACTTTTGCCAGTACAGCATAGCTTTGATTAACTTAAATGGATGCATTACCTAGTTTTCAAATATGGGAAGTGTGGGCGATGGTGATCACTGAGGCTTCTTAAGACAGGTAGCAACAATCCTATTGAGGAAGAAAGAAAAAAAGAAGAAGTCATCAATGGTGAAGGCAAACCGTAGCAGTGCCTCTTATCTTGGCTTCAGAAAGCACTTCTCTGTGTTACTGGCAGGATGATTGCACACTACGGTCCTGATAATCTTTCTCTAAGTTTCCATCCTCCATCATTATTCATCACTCCTGTTCTCTTGGGGAACAATGTGCAAGTGGCTATTGAAGAACAGCCTTTGTACTGCTAAGAAGGAACAGTATTGATGAAGAGCTGCTCAGTTGAAGGCTGATGCTCTGAGGACGTTTTGTTTTTCTTTGGGGGCGTTTGTTGAGGCACCCCCTCATTGGCCATATTCAAACCATACTTCTTTTAAAAGCACTATGATGCCATTTTAAACACTCATGGTTCCCCCCAAAGAATCGTGGGAACTGTAGTATGTTTCCGAGCACAATTCAAAGTGTTGGTGCTGACCTTTAAAGCCCTAAACGGCCTCGGTCCAGTATACCTGAAGGAGCGTCTCCACCCCCATCATTCTGCCCGGACACTGAGGTCCAGCGCCAAGGGCCTTCTGGCAGTTCCCTCATTGTGAGAAGCAAAGCTACAGGGAACCAGGCAGAGGGCCTTCTCGGTAGTGGCACCCCCCCTGTGGAACGCCCTTCCAGCAGATGTCAAAGCAATAAACAACTACCTGACATTCAGAAGACATCTTAAGGCAGCCCTGTTCAGGGAAGTTTTTAACGTGTGATATTTTACTGTATTTTTGGTTTTTATGGAAGCCGCCCAGAGTGGCTGGGGAGGCCCAGCCAGATGGGCGGGGTATAAATAATAAATTATTATTATTATTATTATTATTATTATTATTATTGGTTTGTTAAGGGTGTTGAGAGTTGCTATGAGGGCCCTATTCCCCTCACTGAGCTACAGTTCCTAGAATTCCCTGGAGAAAATGATTTATTTATTTTTATTTATTCAAGAAATTGTTTATTGTTAAAATAGTTCATCATTAATACACATGTATTACAGATATACAAGCATACAAAGATACATTTCATACAATCCTTCAAAGTGTTCAAACATACTTACACTCAATCCCACAAATAATTCCTTTTCCCATCCCCTATGAGGGCCCTATTCCCCTCACTGAGCTACAGTTCCTAGAATTCCCTGGAGAAAATGATTGACTGCTAAACCAGCCTGGGAATCATAGCTCTGTGGAGGTAGATGGGTCTCCTGACAACTCCCAGCACCCTTAACAAACCAAAGTTCCAAGGATTCTGTGGGGGAAGCCATGTGCTTCTGTGGTGCCATCATAGTGCTTTGAATATATGGTGTGGATGTGACCATTGATGCAATAATAGTGCATTAGTGATAGATTTATACTGGACTGGACTTATTTCACTTTATTAGTTGTTCTGCAATGCTTTCTCAATGTTACCCCATCATTGCCCTATGGCTATAAGACTATAAAACAGGACACATACACTTGTGGTATGAAAAGTTATAGGATTTCCGCAGGAAGCTACAGGACCTGCACCAACTGGAAATGAAGCAGTATTTCCACCCAAACCTTTTGCAAGTGCAAATTGTATTGGAAGCAGGATTGTGTATTACCTCCCCAATACCATCATTAGCTCAAATCATGATTAATGCACAATTTTATTTTATTTTTTTAAGATCTCTGGAGGTGCCCTTGGTGGGAGCTGGCAAAGAACATACGAATGTCCTTGCTGGATCATATTGAAAAGTTAATCTAGTCCAGCTTCTTGTTTCCTGCAGTAATAACCTAGATGCCTCCAGGAAGCCCAGAAGGCTCTACCACTATTAATTCTCCGTATGTTTATATTCAGTGACATACTGGGTTGTATCAGGGATGGACACAAGTCTTTCGAAATTCAAGGCCAAAATTCCATGCCCATCCACTTCTTGCCTTATGTTGTGCTCAGTTGACCTATGTCATATGTGACACCCTGCAATGACCCCTAGGCTTGGGGTGCAGCGAAACCAGTTGTGGTCCCCAGAGTCGTTCGTGACTGGACCTAATGGTCAGGGGTACCTTCACCTTTACCTTTAAATCTGCCTCTGAATCTATCCTCTCCATGGCTCTGATGTGATCAGGCCTATCTTCCCAGGGCCAGCCTAGGAACCACCAACCTCACCACAGATCCAGTTCCAAATGACCTGAGGGACAGGGCTAAGGTTAAATGGGAGGGGGGTTAACTAATTAAACTAATGACTGGGAGGGAGGTGGGGGAAGGAGTCACTGTGTCTCTTCTCCAGTCCTCCCACCAGAGATCAAGGACGGGTCAATTCTGTGGGGTTCTCTTTTTCAAGCGGCTTCTCTGTGGGGTGCATCCTGCATCCCTCAGGATTGAAGTCTCTGCTCAACAGCTGCTGAGAGGATGCATTGATACTGGGGGGGTCCTGCTTCATAAGCAGCTTTCTTGCAGGGAAGCTGCTTGGGAAGAAGCACCTTGCACCATGCAGGTTACATTCCCTTCCTCAACTTTACCCTAACATTTTTGCACACATTTACCTGCATTGCAAAATTTGGAGAAGTCTGGATTTTGAAGCATGTCTCTATTATTTCAGAAAGTGCAAATTGAGTAGGTTTGTCTGGTGTTCAATGCTAGACCTGCGCAAAGTAGACCAATTGAAGTTAATGGATATGAGTTAGGTTCCTTAATTTCAATGGGCCTACTCTGAGTAGAGCTTACTTTACTACAACCCTTTGTCTTTAAATACAAATAGCATTGATCCCCCTCCCCCAAATTCCTACTGGTGTCTCTAGTATCTATGATCATGCCACCACATGGGGTGTAATGTTATATTTTAGTGATATTACATAAATGAGACTTCTCCTGCATGCAAAGACAGGCTCTGGCAAGACTGAGCGGATGAGACCAATAGTGAGTCCAATGGTTAAGAAGGCAGTTTCTGCATGTGCTGCAGAGGAAAGTGAGGGGCAGGTGAGGCTCATCAACCTGGGAAGGCAGCTCATCCAGGAGAAGGAAAACTCTGATCCTAAACCTCTGCTGCCTTGCAAGGTATCTTCAGGAGAATCATAGAATCATAGAGTTGGAAGAGACCACAAGGGCCATCGAGTCCAACCTGCCAAGCAGGAAACAATGATCCGCAGCCTCCCCGTCGGGGAATCGAACCCTGGTCTCCCGCGTGACAGGCGGGGATACTTACCACTATACTATCGAGGAACTAATGAGGAGAAGATAAGGCTCAGGAGTAAATCCTACACAAGTCTGGAGTAGAGTCCCCAAAATGGTTTGATAGCTCCTTGTATGCCTCCTTCCAGCAACACCTGCAGCCAAACTGGTGCCAAATGTATTGCTCTGTTTTCCCTTGGAACACATCAGTGAGGCTGAGCAGCCCTGCACCTCTCTATACACAGCCCAGGATTGTGTCCTGGGTAGGTCACAGTGCTGCTAACATGGTCTGGCTTCATCCCCAGAGGCACACTCCATTGTCTCTCAAGATACTGTAGATGGATGCCAACAAAAACAAATATAAATGAGGTGCTGTTTTACGCCATGCATGCAAATAGCCATTGAAACTCTTTGCCACTGAGCCATTAAAATGATTGCATGTTTGACTGGCCTTTCCCTGGCTGTGGAAAAAAAGTTTAAGCTCATTCAGTCCTCCACCATTTTCCACCCCAATCAATTCCCCCTACATAAGTAACAAGCAAGGTAAAATTACAGACGGCCGTAAAAGAATGAATTGACTCTTCTTTTCCCCTTTGGAAATTGATATTTAAAATATAGGAGGCGCAATTGTCAAACTAAGAAATTGCAGGATGATTCATAGGGATCTGAATGGCCAGCCTGCTAGGCTGTCTGCTCCCATCCATTGCCAGTTTTCTTAACACCTTTTGAAAGGCAAGACAGTTGGTTGCCATCTAAAAGAAAACAGATATGCGAGAGGGGAGATGAGAACACCCTCTCAGCCCAGCTGGTGCATCCACATTGCAGATAATGCCAATCAGCCAAGCGTGAGAGAGATGTTAGATTTTTATTTTATTTTAGTAAACAGCTTGTAAATGAAACCACAGAGGAATTATGTGAGCATCTTTCTTCTCTCTCCCCTCCCCTCCCTGATCGGATTTCTGCTCCCCAGCCCTGGTCATTGCCATCTCTTTTTCCCATTATTCTATTGTCAGGCAATGTTCTGGGAAGATAGTGGTTGATATTTGGCTGTATATGTAGGAGCCTGAGTCCTTATATTGTAGCTGAATCACTGAGACACTCTGGGAAAGTGCTGCTAGTTGCCCCACCCCCTGTAAATGAGGCCTAAAGGTAAAGGTGAAGGACCCCTGACAGTTACGGTAAGTCCAGTCGCGAACAACTCTGAGGTTGTGGTGCTCATCTCGCTTTACAGGCCAAGGGATCCAGCATTTGTCCGCAGACAGTTTTTCCGGGTCATGTGGCCAGCATGACTAAGCCGCTTCTGGCACAACAGAACACCGAAACCAGAGCAGCACAAGGAAACGCCGGAGCTTCCCACCGAAGTGGTACCTATTTATCTACTTGCACTTTGATGTGCTTTCGAACTGCTAGGTTGGCAGGAGCAGGGACCGCACAATGGGAGCTCACCCTGTTGTGGGGATCCGAACTGCCGGTCTTCTGATCAGCAAGCCCAAGAGGCTCAGTGGTTTAGACCACAGCACCACCCGCGTCCCAATATATTTGATATCTAAAAGAATTTGAGCATTTTAGTGTGGCCAGTCCACTAATTTCTTCCCAGTGACAATCTGACAAGCATCCTCACTTCTTATTATTTTTAGATGTCTTTGGAAGAATTCCTCATCTCAACAGACCTCCTCAAGTTTGGTGAATATGACATTGTTGGCCAGTTCCTTGTGACAATTTATTAAATTTGTTGTGATTTTATATTTGCTGTTAGGGAAGGGGTGGTACTTCTGGTGGGGGACATGTCATGCTCCTTCAGGGGTAGCTTTTCCACCTTTGGTCCCCACTCTGCACTCAGCTCTCACCTGTGACTCCGAGAAATTGTCAACATGAGACAGTGGCCAAACACTGGGAAATGGCTTTGAGTAGCCAGCTACAGGTAGGAGAAGGAAAACTCTAATGCTAAACCTCTGCTGCCTTGTGAGATATCTTCAGGTGAAGAAAAGGCTAAGCAGGCATAGGCAAACTCGGCCCTCCAATTCAAAGTGTTGGTGCTGACCTTTAAAGCCCTAAACGGCCTCGGTCCAGTATACCTGAAGGAGCGTCTCCACCCCCATCATTCTGCCCGGACGCTGAGGTCCAGCGCCGAGGGCCTTCTGGCGGTTCCCTCATTGCGAGAAGCAAAGCTACAGGGAACCAGGCAGAGGGCCTTCTCAGTAGTGGTGCCCGCCCTGTGGAACGCCCTTCCAGCAGATGTCAAAGCGATAAACAACTACCTGACATTCAGAAGACATCTTAAGGCAACCCTGTTCAGGGAAGTTTTTAACGTGTGTGTCAGAGCCACCCGTTGGTCCCAGCTCACAAGAGACCTAAGTCCAAACCAGTTTATTTACAAAAGTCTTTATTGAAGAGCATTGCTGCTTTTACAATCCATCTCCGTGTCTCTACGTCTGTGACATCAGACCGCTGAAGTCCCCTCTGAATCCGTGCCGCCCCTGCACCAGTTTAAGAGGTTTGCGCTGGACCACCTCTTCCTCTCCTTCCTCTTCCGCAGGGTCTTTCTGCCCCCCTGGGTTCCCTCCCGCCGGGACTCGCCCGAGGCTGAATCCTCTGACGCCTCTTCCCCCCTCCTTCGCGCTTTGGGGCCGGGCTCCTCCCCAGGGCTCTCCTCACTTCCGTGCGCCTCCACATTTGAACTTGGCGCGCGTACGTTGCTTCTGACCTTTCTCTCGACCGCTACACTGCTCCCGGTGCTACTCTCCGCCCCTTCCGGCAAAGCGTCCTGCTCCGATCTCCTCCCCCTGTCTCCTTCTCTCTCTGCTCCCTCTGACACACTGGTAACTCCTCCCCCTTCACTCCGTTCCGGCGGAGAAACCGGCCCCGATCTCCAACTCCCACTGGAGGCTCTCCCTTCGCTCCCCTGCTCCTGATTGCTTCCCCCTTGGGCTCCCCTTGGTCTGACTAGGGGGGCACCCTTTTGGGAGTCCTCTGACTCACTGGACAGACTCATGGACGACCTTTGGTCATTGTCATCCTCCTC
This sequence comes from Podarcis melisellensis, assembly GCF_964234715.1. Taxonomy (NCBI): domain Eukaryota; kingdom Metazoa; phylum Chordata; class Lepidosauria; order Squamata; family Lacertidae; genus Podarcis; species Podarcis melisellensis. The sequence continues at coordinate 8,094,729 of NC_138532.1, forward strand.
CTCGTCTCTCTGGGATTCTTCCCCCTCGCTCTCTGTCTCCTCCCCCATCTGCCCTTCTCTCCCTGAAACCCTGACATCCATCCCCCCCTCGAAGCCCCCCCTTCCCCCCTCCCGCCTGTTGGGTGCAGGTTGTGGGAGCTGCGGCTCTTCGGGGGTAGATTCGGGATACAGGTCGTCTACGTCCATGTTCCCTGCTGGCAGTTCTGTGTATGTGTGTTCGAACTCGGGTTCTTCACCCAACGCAGTCTCAGTCTCTTCTTCCATTGCTACTTCCTCTGGTGCTGCCCGCCAAGGCCCCATCATCCACCTCTTACGCCATTCCTCCTCTGGTGGCTCCTCCCACCAATCAGGGGTTTCCGTGTCCACCCCCGAGCACGATCCCCTGGGCGGGCTTGATTCTGGCGTTCCTTCCTCGGCGGAAGAAAAGCCCCGGAAAGTGCTGTCTGAAAATGTGGGCGTAAAGAGCCAGTCATCAAAGTACTCGGTTGGCATGGGTCTATGTGGGAAAAGGGCATGGAACTCATCTTTTAGAAGAGGTTCGTCTAAAGCGTAGTCCGGCACCCAACTATTGGCACTGGCTGGGGCACCCTCTCTGGCGAGAAAGTATTCTACTCCCTCTGCCCCCCATCTCGAGTCCAGGATCTCTGTGACCTCGTTGAGTGGTTCGGTCCTAGGCGACCCCCCCCTCTTGGGTGACTCTTTGCGTGGGTCTGGTACTGTTTCTGACTCCTGAAACCTGTGTGGGGCCTTGTAGGGAGTGAGCACCGACCTATGAAAGACCGGGTGCACTCTGGAGCCTTCTGGGAGGGCCAGGCGAAATGCTACAGGATTGATCCTAGCCTCAACTTGGTATGGCCCTAGCTGCCTGTGTCCTAGCTTCTTTTTGGCTAACGATTTGGCTGGCATCGCTTGGGCCGCTAACCATACCCAGTCCCCCACCTGGATGTCTTCTCCCGCCCTTCTGTGTTTGTCCGCCTGCACCTTATAGGCTTGTTTGGCCAGCTCCAAATGTCTCCGCAGCTCCTCGTGCACCTCCTGCAACTCTGCGGCGAACTGGTCGGTGTGATATTTTACTGTATTTTTGGCTTTTATGGAAGCCGCCCAGAGTGGCTGGGGAGGCCCAGCCAGATGGGCGGGGTATAAATAATAAATTATTATTATTATTATTATTATTTTGGGACTATAACTCCCTTCATCCCTAGCTAACGGGACCAGTAGTCAGGGATGATGGGAATTGTAGTCTCAAAACATCTGGAGGGCCGAGTTTGCCTATGCCTGGGCTAAGGAGTAAATCCTACACAAATCTGGAGTCCCTAATACAGTTGGATGGTGCCTAGTATGGCTCCTCCTGGCATCTCCTGCAGTCCAGCTGGTGCCAAACGCATTGCTTTCCTTTCCTTTGGACCACATCACTGAGGCTGAGAGGGAGGTCTTGTTGTCTGGGAAGGCCATGTCTTCCATGTGAGTTAACCTAGGGGTTGATTAGGTTGGTTGTTGCCAAAGGTGCAGTCCAGTAGGACTCAAAAATCTCTCCTTTCCACTCTGGCTAAGAGCCCACCCACCCACCCATGTGTTCCCTGGGCTGCTCCTCGGCTGCTCTGGGGGAGCCGGGGGGGGGTGGAGCTCAGACGGGAGGAAGGTGGAGAAAGCAGGCAAGAATTGCAGGAGGAAGGAAAATGAAGGAATGGATTAAGTCAGCAGGCAAAGCAGCAAGTGAAAGGGGTGGGCAGGAAAGCAGGAAGGCAGGGAGGCAGATGGAGGAGGGGTGTGTGTGGAGCAGAGCAGACTCCACCCCAATGACCATGGAGGAAGTCACTGGTGGAGTACAAAAGGTGACAAAAAACAACTTATTTTTTAAAAAATATATATATAGTTTTTAATAAATTTTCTGTTTTACAATTTCAGATAAACATTTTACATCCTTAAGATATCAATGACTTCCCTTCTCTTTTCATGGTTCATTATACGTATCTTATATCCCTGCATATTTTACAAAAACTATACCATTCAGTATTCCTTTCTTACATCCATCAAAACTTATTCGAATTTATCTGAATGCTGCCAGCATTTTCAGCTGTACACAATTATTTCCCAAATATTGAATAAATGTTTTCCAATATTCTCTAAACGTACCGGTATGTTCTTCTTGTTCTCTTATGCTATATGATAAGTCTGCAAGTTGTGTATAATCTGTCAATCTTGTTTCATTGGAACCTCACTCATTTTCCATTTTGGGTCTAACGAAACAGGGGCCGCAGTTGTTGCATACATAAAAAAAACCTTTTCTGACACCTGGAAACTTCATTCTGAATTATCCCCAGCAGAAGTACTCTGGTTTTTCGGAGGTGCCTTCTGCTATCCGGAGAGCAGAATAAACTCTTTCTTTGAACCAACCTTGGTGTCATTTTGACTTCCTTCCTCCTGTCCCGGAGCAACGCAGACCCAATCGGTGAGCTCCAATAAGGCTACAAAAGTACTTTTAAACATTTTTTTTCCAGCTCTTTATAAATTATTTCCCTATTTCCCTCTTTTACCCTTTTACATGTCCACCACATATGAAAGCAAACTTTTTGAGCTTCTGGTCCATGGTCTCTCCTGACTTCAGAGGTACCAATACATCTCTTTGGTAAGGGATGGGAACAGAGATAAATCTTCTCAAGGGCAGAAGGGAGCCTGGGTATGTCTCTGTTAGTGAGTTTTTAAAAAGATTTATCCAACTAAGACCTATTCCGTGTGTGGGAAATTAATGAACTGAAGTTAGTTATGTCCATTAACTTTAGTGTGCAGGACTGGATGCAACCAAATATTTTTTATAAATAAATAAATCCAGGGGGGCGTGTTCACTCAGCTTTCCTGCACTGTGGTAGCAGTGTCTGAGGAACTGAACTGAAATACCAGCTTCATGATCATAGCTGAGCTGTGTGGGATCATGGAGGAGCCAGTTACACTCTGGTCATCTCAGCCTCGATTCCAGCAGTCTTTCTTGTTCAGCTGCTACCGACCTTCAGTCCTCCTTTGCAAGAGTTTGCAATAACTCATGGGCATCAGTTGAAGGTCAACATTGGAAAATTCAGGACAAATAAAAGTCAGTGCTTCTTTACGCAGCACATAGTTAAACTGTGGAGCTTGCTCTCTCAGAAGGCAGTGATTTCCACTAACTTGGGTCGCTTTAAAATAGGATCGGACAGATTCACGGAGGATGAGGCTATCCATGGCTATGAGCCATGATACTAGTTCTGCTTCCATAGTCAGAGGCTTCTGAATACCAGCTGCTAAAAATTTCAGGACAGGAGAGTGCTCTAGTGCTCAGGTCCTGCTTGCAAGTTTTCCCAGGGGCAGTGCAGAGGAGTAGCATGGGCAGGCCATCGCCCTGGGCACAGTTTGGGGGAAATGCATTCTTCACAATGCCCATCATATGAGCTGCTGTGCCCTTCCCACCAGCTGGAGGGCGGCTTGAGAAGGACGCAACAAGCATGCGCACTGCCAGCCCAGCCCAGCTTCTGTGTCTCACAAAGCGGCACTGGGCTTGCAGGGCACCATGAATGCGCCTCTCAGAGCAGGGCAGCGTTGGCCAGCCAGGTGGCACAGCGTGGCCCTGTGTAGCTCCAGTGGGCTGGAGGCACACTCCGGCTGTGTGCCTCTCCTCCATGCCCCACCTCACGGAGGCAGCTTGCCACCTGCCCCTGGGCACCATTGAGGAACTCTCCATACCTGGGGCAGTGCATCCCATTTTGCTGCTTAGGCAAAATGAGAACATGCTGCCCCCCTCCTGCCCCCACCCCCATTGCCACGCCACCCTCTTGCTGCCACCCCCCTGCCTCTCTTTCCTGTGTTGCATGGACAGAGCACTGGGCATCTGGTCTTTGGTCTGATCCAGCAGGGTTTCACTTATATTCACTGCTCCCCTTTACTTTCTGTCCCCTCTCACTTGTGTTGTTTATTTCCATTCAGAGGGAGTTTTTTTTTAAAAAAAAAACATGCACACACACATATACTGATGGGTCAGCTCTATTTTTTCCTGCATAAGGTTCTCCCTGAAAATACCATTGTTTGTGCCATGACACAGGAAGTAGCATGCAGCTGCCAGCAGAACTCTCTTAAAAATCATTTTACCCAGCATGGTGCAGAGCATCAGACACCTTAATCCTGCTCTGAGCAGCTTTTAACACTGTTAACAAAGGGGGGGGGTTAGAAAGGAGCCCTCACACCACCTAATAATTATATATGTGCGTGTTGCATTTCTGCAATGGTGGGCAGTGTTTTTTGGCCAGAATTATCTTCAGAAACCTGCACTGGACAGACTTTAAACTATCCCCATCCAGAAATTTGACAGGACAGGGCAAGGCAGTGCCACCCACCCCTCATCTTATTCCAACCCATTCTATTCCTAAGCAAATAATGAAAGAGAAGAGGTCTTGAAAGCCCTAGAATCTGTCTAAGCCAGCTTGGCTCCCTCTTGTGGGACGCATGAATAATAACAAGGGCTGTTAGAAAAACCAGGGAAGAAAGCATTAAAGAATAAGAGCGGATTATACATGATGTGTTTTTGTTCATGTCTGGTTGAAAAAGGTCAGTTAGCTTTTTCTACTCCTTCACAAAAATGAGTCTGATGAGAATTCACTAGATTCCTGCAAAACCTGAGAACTGACCTGTGATCAGTAGACCAAAGCTCATGTTTAGTTTGCTATCCATTTGTTGTTGTTATGGATACACTCAGGTTTTGTATAGCATAACGCATAGTAAGTTAAAAGCTGGTTGTAGATGAAATTCCTCATCCCACCACTGCCCCCAGAAAAGGCTTTAGTGTGCATCTGAACAAACTCATACCATGCAACATTTCTCCATTGAAAATAGGGACATCCCATAATGATAATTTTACTATTTATATCCCACACCTCTTACTGGGTGGCCCCAGCCACTCTGGGTGGCTTCCAACATATATAAAAACATAATAAAACATTAAACATTACCCTTCAACATTTCTCCAATGAAAATAGGGACATCCTAAAGGAAAAGTGGGACATTCCAGGATGAAATCAGAAACCAGGATAGCCTCTCTAAATCAGGGACATTCCTGGAAAATAGGGACACTTGGAGGGTCTGCAAACCTCTGCCTTCTCTTTTGAAAACACAAGCCTGGAGATAAAGATGGAGACTGAAAAATGAAGCAGAAATATACACTGAAAAGGAAGGGCGAAGTAGGGAGTGAGAAATCTCAAATCCAAATGTGGCCCTCCAAGACAGTCTATTTGGCCTCCAGATCACTATAGCACACTACTACTCCCCAAACCATACCCCTCTCTGGCCTTGCATCACATCTTCCTTGAATGTTTAGGAGAAGCTGGAATGAGCTTTTGGACTCAGTTGTCTTAATGGAGGATAGATTGGTTTGTACAAAGGTAACATTTGCATTTTTGCTCCACCCACTTTTGCCTCTGGCTCCACCCACCACTGTGCTACAGGGAATACGGTCCTCTGGCTGAAAAAAGAAAGAAACCAGAATACAATAACACTTATTGGCTTCATACTCTCTTTATATCAGATCAGGTTTCCTTGTAACACCTAATTTGTTATGTAGTTTCTTGAAAATGTGCATGATTTTATGTGATAATGGTTGTGAATTCAGACTTTTATCAGACCCTCCAAGTGTCCCTATTTTCCAGGGACAGTCCCAGATTTACAGAAGCTGTCTTGGTTTCTGATTTGATCCTGGAATGTCCCAGTTTTCCTTGGGACGTCCCTATTTTCATCAGAGAAATGTTGGAGGGTATGGTAGGACATCCCTGTTTTCATTGGAGGGTATGGAGTTATACAACCCCTGAGCCAAGGAGATAAGTAACTATACAACCCCATTAGAAGAAATCTGAAGGCAGCCTGCTATAGGGAAGTTTTTAATGTTTAATGTTTTATTATGTTTTTATATATGTTGGAGGCCACCAAGAGTGGCCAGGGCAACGCTGTCAGATGGGTTATAAGTATTATTTTTATCCCCCTCCTCCTCATGGAACAGGATGTCCCAATTTTCATTGGAGAAATGATGGAGGGTATCTGTTTCTGGTGCAGGTTTTTAAATTTTTTTATGTTATTCTGTATTTCTTGCAGGACTGTTATTTTAACTTCACAGTAAAGTTTCGATATATTTTTAAAGAGAATTCTCTGGCTCTACCACATGGTCTGTTTTCTCTTTGTACATCCTATCATTCTCCTTTGCATGAAGGATCACCTGGCTACTTCTCTCCTCCCCCGCAGTCTTTAACTCTCCCATTATTGCAGCTTGCTCGCTCGCTCGCTTCCTCCCTGAGGTGTAGTGGTGATTCTTGCCAACGGCGAACCTTGCTTGAGGAGCATAAGATGAACTGTTGTTCCACCAGCTTGGCTTATGCACGGTTTATCAAAGGAGCCTGCAGAATTAGATTCACATGAGCAATAGCAGGCCTCTAAAGGACACCACCAGCCTGGCAGTCAATCTGCCATGTTAGACGCTTGAAGAAAAGCAGCTGGCACCAAGACAGCTGCTGGGCTAGGCCAGAAACAAAGAGGCTGCTGATCTCTATTCGTGCTGCTGCCACTGAACCCCCATATGACTCTTGGTTGGTGCCTGGTACCCACACATTAGGAACACTATCAGGAAGGGAGAGAAAATATGTTTAGTTTGCATTAGAACGCAAATCTATCCAAAGCTCCATTTGCACTCTGCATATAGAGCAGTATCATACCAACTTAAATCCTGGGAACTATATTTAGGTCTAAGAGTTGCTAGGAGGGACGCAGGTGGCACTGTGGGTTAAACCACAGAGCCTAGGACTTGCCGATCAGAAGGTCAGCGGTTCGAATCCCCACGATGGGGCGAGCTCCTGTTGCTCAGTCCCAGCTCCTGCCAACCTAGCAGTTTGAAAGCACGTCAAAGTGCAAGTAGATAAATAGGTACCGCTCCAGCGGGAAGGTAAATGGCGTTTCTGTGCGCTGCTCTGGTTTGCCAGATGCAGCTTAGTCATGCTGGCCACATAACCCGGAAGCTGTACGCCAGCTCCCTCAGTCTTTAAAGCAAGATGAGCGCCGCAACCCCAGAGTCATCTGCGACTGGACCTAATGGTCAGGGGTCCCTTTACCTTTAAGAGTCCCTATTCCCCTCTGAGTGCCTTTAGCAATCATTTCCTCTTCCCAAGGAACTCTGGGAATCATAGCTCTTTTAATTGTGGTCTCCAAACAAATATTTTCACGCTGAAGGAACTACAGTTCCCAGAATTGGGTCAGGGGAGAGAGAGCCATGATTGTTTCAAGTGATAGGATACTGCTTTAAATGTTGAGTGCAGATGGGGCCTAATTTGCACTTCCTGAACCTGTATGTGAACCGAGTCTCTGCTTTTCTTTGAAACATGCCCATCGCCAAATTTTGTGATGTGATTATCCAAACAATATTGTTCAAAAATGTACATAGGGGAAATGGCATAGGAAAAGTGCATTATATTCAGGAGAATTACTTGCAACAATGTGTATGATATAGGAGAAACATGCACTGAAATGATGATGAATTGTCAGGATGATTTTTTTTTAAAAAAATGCAAACTGATGTAGAAATGTGTTGAACTCGAAGTACGATTGGAAAAATGAAAAACAGAAAGAGAAACTGACAGATTTGCTCATCCCTAAATGATACCTCTTCTTTTTCCACAGCAGGAGCTATCTTCAAATTAAGACTAAAGTGGGTGGATGGTTCCATAAATGCAGGAAGTGTAATGGTAGTAATCCATTTGTATAATGAGAGGCACTTTGGCTCACCACTTCCCCGGAAGAAGCTAGCCTCATTTTACCTTCCGCACCGTCTAGAAATAATCTGCAGGCTTGCTAATATGAAAACTATCATCTCTCCCCCCCCCCCTTTATTTCAGTTCAGCTTCACAAGGATCCACTGATAGCTGAAGAGGGATTTAAGTAACTAATAGATCTTGCTTTCTAAAAAAAGTCAGCATTTGTGCGCGATCGGCCATGATTGTTTCCGCACCCTTGTATGCAACTTGGAATGTAGAATCATAGAAGCATAGAATCATAGAGTTGGAAGAGACCACAAGGGCCATCGAGTCCAACCCCCTGCCAAGCAGGAAACACCATCAGAGCACTCCTGACATATGGTTGTCAAGCCTCTGCTTAAAGACCTCCAAAGAAGGAGACTCCACCACACTCCTTGGCAGCAAATTCCACTGTCAAACAGCTCTCAATGTCAGGAAGTTCTTCCTAATGTTTAGGTGGAATCTTCTTTCTTGTAGTTTGGATCAATTGCTCTGTGTCCGCTTCTCTGGAGCAGCAGAAAACAACCTTTCTCCCCACTCTATGTTACATCCTTTTATATTTGAACATGGCTATCGTATCACCCCTTAACCTCCTCTTCTCCAGGCTAAACATGCCCAGTTCCCTAAGCCGTTCCTCATAAGGCATCGTTTCCAGGCCTTTGACCATTTTGGTTGCCCTCCTCTGGACACGTTCCAGTTTGTCAGTGTCCTTCTTGAACTGTGGTGCCCAGAACTGGACACAGTACTCCAGGTGAGGTCTGACCAGAGCAGAATACAGTGGCACTATTACTTCCCTTGATCTAGATGCTATACTCCTATTGATGCAGCCCAGAATTGCATTGGCTTTTTTAGCTGCCGCGTCACACTGTTGGCTCATGTCAAGTTTGTGGTCAACCAAGACTCCTAGATCCTTTTCACATGTACTGCTCTCAAGCCAGGTGTCACCCATCTTGTATTTGTGCCTCTCTTTTTTTTGCCCAAGTGCAATACTTTACATTAGCACCTAGCAGTAGTTCTTCATGCATGCAGCACATACGTACAAACTATGAAACTCTATCCCACATGATGCTTTTAAAAGAGGATTAGACAAATTCATGGAGGAGAGGTCCATCAATGGCTACTACTAGCCAGGATGCCCCTCCTCTGTTTCCCTAGTGAGAAGCAGTAAGGCTTCTGAATATCCATTGCTAGAAACTACTGGAGAGGTGTGTGCTCTTATGCTTGAATCCTGCTTGATGGTTCCCACAGGCATCTGGTAGGCCATTGTGAGAACAGGATTCTGGAATTGGCCTAATCCAGCAGGCTCTTCTTATGTTCTTAGTGACACACACACACAGAGAGAAAGAAGCCTCCCAGAGACTTCTGGCAGCCAGACAGATGGAGAGATTTAATGTTCTGGGCCTCCATTTTGAAACCTTTCAACCACTTGTTGTGGGGAAAACAAAGTAAGTGCTCTCAGCAGGTGGGTGAAGGTTTTCTGGGAGAAATCATTCCCTAACATAACAACTCAGAACTATCAATAATGCTCCAAATGTAGCAGGCTGATGCCAAACCTTTTCTTTAAAATATCTATCTTGTTTTTAAACTCTGTTGCAGAATTCTTGGCCAAAAAAAATCAAAGGCTCAGCAGCTACATGGTGGCATCGATATGGCACTTGGGCCATTTTATTTTGTCGCTTGCCCAAGTGAAGAGTTATTTACATGACAAAGTAAGAGTGGAAAAGACTTGCTAGGCATATCAATGCTCCAAGATGGCCAACTAGAAAATAAAAAGGTACAAATGTCACAAATATAAATGACATTTGAGAGATAGTTGTGAATCATCTAAAACACCTTTTATCCATTTTGCTTGTAATTGCTCATTTGCCTGCTGTTGCTGCTATTATTATTATTATTTTAAAGGTCGCACCAGAGGTTCTGATGAACACGACACTGTGAAAACTTAACAATGCACAGGTGAGAAGCGTTTTCTCTATCTGTGAAGCATCCACCCCAGTGCTGGATTTACGTATAAGCTAAACAAGCTATAGCTTAGGGCCCCACTCTCTTGGCCCTCCCCCCCCAAAAAAAATTCACTATTAATATACTTCTTCTTAATAGTATTTCAGTTCAAGAATTACTTTGATAAAATACATATTTTGTTATGTGTAAATGGCTTTAGATAACTATTAGGTCCATAATTTACCATATAGCATATATTCAACACAAAAAACAGTGGCAATTTGTTGTTGACGAAGGACAGCTGGACATATAAAGGGCCCCATTACCTTCAGTAGCTTAAGGCCTCATCAAACCTAAATCTGGCCCTGATACACCCCCATCATAACTGGAAGGTGCCTTAACACTGTGCAAACAGATAAAAACTAATTGTTGTATTTGCTCCCTGCAAATGAATCAACAAATCATCAATAAAGACCAAGTATAGTATAGTCATACCTTGGGTTGAAGTAGCTTCGGGATGAATATTTTCAGGTTGCGCTCTGCGGAGATCCAGAAGTAACGGAGTGTGTTACTTCCAGGTTTTGCCGCTCACGCATGCACAGATGCTCAAAATGACATCACGTGCATGCGCGGAAGCAGCAAATCGCGACCCGTTGTGTTCACTTCAGGATGTGAACGGGGCTCTGGAACGGATCCTGTTCGCATCCAGAGGTACCACTGTATTGCTTTGTGCAAGCAGATCAGGGTGAGTGCACAATAAACCAGTCATCTGGAGGAGCACTAGGAAAGCTGGCAACTCCTTGCCAATGCCAGTGGCGGTTCTAGCTACCTCGTCCTCCCCAACATACCTGGATCTCTGAGTCTTCTTCACAAGACTATTTTGGTTTGCGTGTCAAGGTCCCCAAGCCACCCCCCAAATAACTCACAACACACACTTAATTTTTGTTTAAGATTTTTGGCATAATTTTGGCCACAACTTTATTTAAATACAAAACCGTGAGTGGTTGTTTAGGCATTGGTTAAGACTATCTGTCCCCCCGCCTGGGGACAGAACTGACTTCTGGGCACCACCGAAAGACAGTGCGGGGGAAAGCAAGTCGGGGAGAAATGGAGCTGAGTCACAGACCCTCAATTCTCACCCGCATGCTCCCCGAAGGCTTGCCGGCCCTAGTCCCATTCCAGGGATTGGACGAAAAGATGGCAAGCCCCAGGATTCCTTTAACAAAATTCCCTTTCCGCAGCAACCATGGAGGGGCAGGCCCAGCCTATCCTAACCCCTCCTCCACCAATTTATAACCAATGCCTAACCGCAACCTTACAAGTTGTGACGATTTGCTATGCAGTAGGCAAAAACCAAATGGCCCAGCCAATCAGCCAGATGGACAAAATTCCTACCAAGCCCCTGCCCCAACGGCAGACGACCCCATGACAGGCATAGCAAGGTCAATGCAACAACCCCTTACTCAAGGGCGGGTGGGCGGGTGATCCGTTGCACGCAGCAAAGAGAAAGCTCCAGGCTGCGTGCAGAGTATTTAAATATTTTACCCCTCCCACCAAAATTGCAACATAACTTTTACCCCAGCAACCCAGTGAACCAATCCCTGCCCCGGGCCATCTTTAAAGACCCTGCCTGGTAACAGAGGGGTGGCTCAACAGACCCCACCGCAACACGTGCTCTCCATGAAGGAGAACACACTATGTGAAAAGCCTGCACGTGTTGCTTCTTGGCCTGCCAGAGGCATGTGGTCCCTGGAAGGTTATTCATGAGAAAGTTATTCCTGAATGTGGCCCTCAGGCTCCAACAGGTCCCTGACCCTTCCTGTAGAGCCTAGCTGCTTTGGAACAGTGAATAGATTCTTGCTCTCAATCCATTATGTGTCAAGTAGCCCACAGAGGTAGGGAAATCAATTCGTTTTATTTCCAGAGATGTTTGTAATTGTATTTTAATCTCAAATGGCTAACATTATATAATGAGGAATTTGATCAAGTATTCAGCCCTACTTTATAGAGACCTTTTAAAACTCTGGTGGGGATTCCATTAGTGGCTAGCTGTGGCGGCGGAGAAATTGTGAAGCTCTTTCCACTTGTCTGCTTTGGACATCTGTTGCATATTGCAGATTTCTGCTTTGGACATCTGTTGCATATTACAGATTGCCTCTGCACTGCAATGCCTTGAGTTCATTAAGAAGTGCTTTAACCCACTTTAATTGCACAAGTTCTGGTACGCTCTTGGATCCCAACTGAAAAATACTGACTGTTTGGAGAAACCACCAGGCCACTATAGGTTTCAGGATTCTTTTGGGGGAAGCCATAACTGCTTAAAGTGGTATAATACTTCATTGTGCAGGTGGGACCCTATTCTAGAATACTTCTTTCCTTCCTAATATCAGGGTGGAAGGAGACTTTGTGGGTGCCAGAAAAGGCTTCTGAGGCCAGCTGTGTACCCACTGGCACCATACTGACAATCCCTATCACAAAACTTTAAAGCAACTTTTAAAAGTAATTTGCTGCCATCACAGCACTTTGCAGTAGTGCAGGGAGGAGAACAACATTAAAAAGCAATCCAAACACACTGAGGTTATCATCTAGTTTTGCACTTCAAGAAAACTTCTCTAATTAATGTTAAGAGGCTGTCTTATACCAGATCAGATCCTTGGACCACTTAGAAATATCTACTCTGTCTAACAACATCTCTGCAGGGTCCATGGCAGTGGTCATTCATATCACCTGCTATCTTTAATTGAAAAAATAAAATAAAAATTAAATTAAATTATGGAGATGCCGGGAATTGAACCTGGAACATTTCCCATGCAAGACACGTGCTTTACCACCAAGCTATGGTCAAGACATCAGTGCTGCCCCTTGCGCCAATGGAAGGGGGGAATATTTAGACAGCGAGGAGAAAACGTTCACATCACAAGCCGCTCATTAAAATGCGAAGAGAATGACCTGTAGGGCAGCAGCTCAGTGGTTCGATAAATAAGATTAATTAATAAAACACCTCCTGGAAAGTTCTGCATCATAAACACAGCTGCATAAGCCCTGAAATGCCTGCTTCTCTCGTTAAAACAGCAGCAAAAGAAAACATTGCCGGACAGCTGTTTGGTGCTTTGTCCCTATCTTATAGGTCTGGAGTAGAAGAAGAAGCCAAGTCAGATTCAGGTACACCAGTAAAGTCCTAGAGTTTTGACAATAAAAATAAATACAGAAACTTTTCCTGCTAAAAGGAGCATAATCTGCATGACAGAATTTATCTAATGCAGCCATTGCTTTCTTGAGGATTATTCCACTTAATCATATCTATTTTCTGTAAGCATTTTAATCAGCTGCTAATCCTCCTCTCCACCTTGCTATTAGATAATTGAATCAAGATTTTCTTAAAGTGTTCACTGCAATGATGTGATGCTTTGAAGGAGAGAGCCTGTGATGTGATACAGGTATCATATATGTGCTCTCTCTCTCCCACACACAAACATATGTATGTGCGCACACGAAGACCTACAAAACCCTGAAAAATCTACATTTTCATTAACACAGACATGGAGATATTCAATCTGAGGAACTGAAGATACCAAATCAGGTGCTCTGCATCACTTACAAAGCAGTAGGGGAGCATGTAGAGACAACTAGTTGTGGAAATAAAGGAACAGGTTAAAATAAATTGGCAACATGAACCAGGGGCCATAGTTCAGTGATGGAACATCTCCTTTCCATGCAAAAGGTCCCAGAATCAATCTCTAGCATCCCTAGGTAGGGTTGTTAAAGAAACCTGTCTGAGACCCTAGAGAGCTCTTGCTAGTCAGTGACAATGGTGAACTGAATGGATCAATGGTCTGAACTGCTATAAGCCATCTTCCCACATCTGTGTTAGAATGCTCAGCCAAACAGCCTACCTAGATGGTGCTAATAATAATAATAATAATAATAATAATAATAATAATAATAATAATTTCTTATTTATACCCCGCCCTAACCAGTTCAAAAACCAGGCTCAGGGTGGCTAACAACAAATTTAAAACACTTAATTATAAAAGCAGCATAAAATACAGTACAAAAACATGAATAACAATAAAATTCAAAAATCAATTTAGGGGAAATAAGCATTAGATAACCCCCAGGGCAAGCTGGCTGAATTGGTCCTACTTGGGCCAGCGAGGAGACCAGGGGAGAATTAGCTGTGGGGTCTCAGAGTGGGAGATCTTCATAAAAGGGGAGGGGGAGGGAAGGGAAGGGAAATAAAAGATCAGGCTGAATTCAAATTGAAGACCAGGCGGAATAGCTCTGTCTTACAGGCCTGATGGAAGGAGGTTAAAACCTGAAGGGCCCTAGTCTTATGGGACAGAGCATTTCACCAGGTCGGAGCCAGCACTGAAAAGGCCCTGGCTTTTTTTTTTTTTGCTGAGACAACCGGGCTCCTTTGTGCACTGTTGGGGCAAGAGAGGCAGCATGAGAAAATCCTTGGCATGTTCCTAAGGTGCTCTGAGGAGGGAGGGAGGGCTTAATCCCTATTTAAGAGGCAATTCACCTTCCCTCCAGCCTCTTCATTTGCAACAGCTCCCAGTGTGCGTCAGGGTTGTCACTAGGAGGCCATGTAGGAATTTTTTCCCAATCTGCATTTTGGATCACAGGTTGGGGCTTTTTTTACTACTACTTTACACTGAATAGCGGAACCGAGTGCTACATGGTCTGCCACGTTGTTTAAATGGGTTAATCTTCCTGATTTGGCCACTTAGGGCAGTTTAGGTGTGGCAAAAAAAATCGTTTGGTTTAGCCTGGTGGTGCCTTTTAGGCAACTTTCAGGTGATGGGTCGGCCCCCAGGGTCACTTCTCAAACTCTCCAGTTCAGAGGGTGGGATAGGGGCCTCCTTTAAGCCCAAACTTCTTCATCCACCTGGGGTTCTGTGGTCCCGGGGGGGGGGGGACAGTGATGAGTAGGGTTGCCATATTTTGGCTAATTTTGCCGTTACACGTTGTTTGAAACCCGGGAATATCCGAACTTATGGCAACCCTAGATGAGGCAAGGCCTCCCTTTTAACCTTCAGGGTGTGGACTGGGAATCAGGGCAGGCTAGGGAGCCATGGCCTAATTCCTTAGACAAGGTGTAAAGAAAAAGAAGGTACCTTTTTTCATATGTGGTGGGAATGTAAGAAGGTAAAATGCTTTTGGGAAATGATTTATAATGAAATGAAGAAAATGTTGAAATATACATTTGTTAAGAAACCAGAATCATTTTTACTAGGCATTACAGGTAATGAGATAAATAAGAAAGAAAAGAAGTTATTTTTATATGCAGTGACAGCAGCAAGAATATTGATGGCCCAGAAATGGAAACAGGAGGAATTACCTACGATAGAAGAATGGAGAACTAAAATGATGGATTATGCAGAACTGGACAGAATAACAGGAAGGATCCGGAATCAACGAGATCACAGATTTACAGAAGATTGGGGAAAGTTTATCCAATATATGCAAAAACTGAGTGATAATAAAATTACGTTTGTAAGGTTTAAGGAAGCTCTGTGAGGGGAAAGGGTTAAAAGGGCAGAAATGTGTAAAAAATAACAATAGGAAGGAATGGCAGACAAATTGAGGGAAGTCAAAAAAGAGAAGTAAGATGTAATTAAGATGTATGGAATGTATAAATTTGTTTTTGTATTTGAAAACTAATAAAAATATAATATATTAAAAAATAATAATTCCTTAGACAAGGACAGGTTACCCACAGTGGATGCTCTCAGGTTGTGAATGTGATCCATGTGGGAGGCACGTTCGCAACCCGCAGCGTTCGCAACCTGCATCTGTGCATCTGCGCATGCGTGGGTTGCAATTCAGTGCTTCTGTGCATGCGCAAAGCACGATTTAGCGCTTCTGCGCATGCGTGGCCGCTGAAACCCGGAAGTAACCCTACGGTTTTCCCAGTAGTGATGTATGGAAGTGAGAGCTGGACCATAAAGAAGGCTGATCGCCAAAGAATTGATGCTTTTGAATTATGGTGCTGGAGGAGACTCTTGAGAGTCCCATGGACTGCAAGAAGATCAAACCTCTCCATTCTGAAGGAAATCAGCCCTGAGTGCTCACTGGAAGAACAGATTGTGAAGCTGAGGCTCCAGTACTTTGGCCACCTGATGAGAAGAGACGACTCCCTGGAAAAGACCCTGATGTTGGGAAAGATGGAGGGCACAAGGAGAAGGGGGCGACAGAGGACGAGATGGTTGGATAGTGTTTTCGAGGTTACCAGCATGAGTTTGACCAAACTGCGGGAGGCAGTGGAGGACAGAGGTGCCTGGCGCACTCTGGTCCAGGGGGTCACGAAGAGTCGGACATGACTAAACTACTAAACAACAACAACAACCCAAAAAAATGTAACCTGAAGCATCTGTAACCCGAGGTATGACTGTAGTTATCCAGTTAAGTTAGCTCCTGCCCCATAGCCATCCCCCTCTGCCAGTTTTAAGTTAAAGTCTAAATGAAAGGGGCTCAGCTCTACCCAGACCTATGTGTCTGCCTTTTTATTTGCCTATCAGGATGCAAGCAGGAGGATAATAGCTCAGGTGTGGAGCATCTACTTTGCATGCAGAGAGTCCCAGGTTCAGTCTCTGGGAGAGTCCCCTGCTTGAAGCCCTTTAGACTGAGCTACTGCCAGTCGCACTGGACAAATGGTCTGACTCATTGTAAGGCAACTTCCTAGGTTCTTAAATTGGGATACTGATTAGGGACTGCAGCAGAGGTTTGAGAAGCAGAAATGACTCCTGGAAGAGAGTGCCTAAGGGAGGCTCAATTGTGGGCTTGTCCAAGACACACACACACACACACACACACAATGCACACCCTTTCTCTTTAGGGTCTAAGCTTCACATGTGATCCATAATGGTAGCCTTAAGCATCTGCTACATTTCTGTTTCAGCACCGCACTGTAATTTACATGTTAACTTGATCAACATAATTAAGACATGCCATTAATTAACTTAAAATGTGCATTGCAAACTAATTAGAACTTAGAGCCGAGCAAAGCAAAAAAAAAAAAAAAAAGCAGCATTTTAGATTAAAGTTATGGGAATGCAAAGCAGTATAATAATATTCTCCCCCTCATTTTAATATGCATTTAAGACAGCGATCTGAGTGAGTCAGGAAGTTAGAAGCGCTGACCTCAGTTTACTCACTTCCCATTGGATCAGAGAATAAAGAGTCCTTGGCTGGAGATTGTAGTTCTACATAAGTTTTTTGGGGTGGTCATCTATTGGCAATTACATTGGCAGTATGAGAACTAACTAGGGTGGGGGCTGCAGTAATTTAAAACATTTTCTGAAAGAAGCAAAGCTAAGAGTTGGTTTGAAAAGAAGATGATGCAGACATCTAAGAATCACAGCACTGAATCAGACCACATTTCCCTGGAATTGCATTCTGCTCTTTATCACCCATCTACAGCTCCTCCTTTTTAGAATGCAGTAAGTTAAAGCAGGGACATTTGTTCCTCTGCAAGCCGCTACCATTTCCCAGCATGGTAGACAATGTACACTGATTCATGCATTTTACGGATGCAGTCAGCTGAAAACAAATGCATGACACGGCAGACTGCACAGACCAGGCGAATCAGAGGCATGCACAAAAACACAGCCAATCAGCATTGCCAGATGGTGAACTACTCCCGCCAACCTCCTCTATGTTTAGACCTCAGCTTGTATCATCAATCGGGTTGCCTCCTGTCAGCTTGGCTCCTACATATACATCAATGCATTACTTTTGAAAACCATTGGGACTTATTCATAAATTCATGATATTCTGGATCATAGCCATACGTCTCAGTCTAGCAAACATTCAAACATCCTTACTGATTGCATTAGTGGTTACTCGTTTGCGATTTATGACGGCAATTTTCACATAACATTTGTGGGAACATCAACAAAAGCCATGAATTAAGCGGTACCAAAGAACTGGTGCTTTTGCTGCATTAATGTGCAATTTTACAACCCGAGGAGAGTCTCTGCGCATTATAAGGGAAACTCTTCAGGGGAAACGCTATACAGCTTGAAGTTCGTCAACAGCTCAGCTTCGATTATTATGTGTAAAGTGACTGAGAGCTATTGTCGTGTAATTATACCTGTTTGGATTTGCAAGGAACTGCCTGTCAATTCTGCCTGGATTGGATTTTACATTTGCCTTGGCAACACGGGAGCTACTTTTCTGGGCTGCTTCGTGAAAAGAAGGAGAGCTGAACAGCCTTCAGAGGAAAAGCAACTCCTAAGTGAGCCCCAGCAAAGACCTAACATCCAAAATTCATGTGACAACAAATTGATGGGTCGCCATACCAATAAAATTTGGACTCATGGGGGTTGTGAAGCCTTTCCACCTTGGTCTTGTTAGAAGAAGAAGAAGAGTTTGGATTTGATATCCCGCTTTATCACTACCTGAAGGAGTCTCAAAGCGGCTAACATTCTCCTTTCCCTTCCTCCCCCACAACAAACACTCTGTGAGGTGAGTGGGGCTGAGAGACTTCAGAGAAGTGTGACTGGCCCAAGGTCACCCAGCAGCTGCATGTGGAGGAGCGGAGACGCGAACCCGGTTCACCAGATTACGAGTCTACCGCTCTTAACCACTACACCACACTGGCTCTCTTAGGAAGATAGGATACCACCATTCATTGAGTCAGACCACTGGTCCATCCAGCCCAGTACTTTCTACACTGACTGGAAGCAGCTCTCCAGGATTCAGATATTTCCAGTCCTCCCTGCAGATGATGGGGATTGACCCTGGGGCTTCTGCATGCAAAGCAACTGTTCTGCTACAGAGCTACTGTCCTTCCCCGTTGTTCACTGATAGAAATTCTTAGCTGACTGTGGGAAGAGGCGTTTTCTATGCTGAAGGAGACCAGATCTGATAAATATGCTCTTTTGCTAATGGGAAAACATACAGAATGGAACTTCAGAGAGTTCTTTTTGGATGCACAAGACAGCTTTTACCAGATGCAAATGGAAAAGAGTAACTGGAGAATAAAGGAGATTAAAGGGAAACCCAGGCAAAGTCTGCTGTGAATCATCCTTTATTTTTCATTAACTTTAGCTGGAGAGTTGGGAAGAGTTCTCCACTTCACAATCACAGTTCTTGTCAAGTCACTGCTGGCTTAATATATCTCCTTTTTCAGTGCTGGAGAAGGCATAATAATGACCTTCCTAGTCTTACAACGCTCAGGCTACACAGCAGACTCATCAGAAAAACACACACACAAAAAGGCAATTCAGCATTGGATTGAATGATAGGTGAGAGGAACTGCTATCCTCTGAATATTGCTCGTGTCCATTACAGTTCAAAGACTGGTGCCCCTGAAGGTTATGACTACCCAATCAACCTCAAGGTGTTGATGATGAACTCTATCCATCATATCCTCTAACAACCAAGAGTCTACTTTTATTTAAGCTACCTGAGCATGCACACACACAAACACACACACACACACCTCTTCCATACCTCTCAAGGTAGTCTCAGGCAAAATTAGCTTGAATATGATCAGGGCTACTGGCATTGCCAAGTGATGAGTCAAAGCTGTCATATCAGTTCATCAACACCAAAGAGGCATGCCATAGCCGTAAATGGATTCAGGTGATAGGTTAAACCATCACTCCCTCTATTTCTTATGATCAGATTGGGAGTGCTGTTACTTATTTAGCCGAAACAGCACATCCTGAGGGAATGTATCAGCAGGGCTGGAGAAACCCCAAGTTTGCGGAAGTACAAAGTGTCTTTTTAATTTTTGTATTACAAACTTTAATGGGGGGGGGGAAGCAATCACCCAGCATAAAGTGTTATCTTTAGGGGGGGAAGGGGGGAGTAAAGAAGAAAAACAATCCAGTGTGGACTGAGCATAGCCATGGAATGCAGACAAAATATTGATAGAAAATCAGGGCAGAAGCAGAATTGAATGGGGTGGCTGGAATCTTGAATGCATCGTGCTGCAACCGTTTCTTTCAGGTCCTCCCTGCAGTCCTTAAGAGTTAGCAGAAAGCAGAAGCAAAGAGCTTGGAACAATGACTCCAAGTAGGAGGAGTGTGTGAAAAATCATAGAAAAGCAGGCGTGCTACAGATAATCCAGTAACAGCCCACAAGCCTACAAGGGCCCGAGGAGCAAAAGACAAGGGGATGGTGGGTGATGATTCCACCTCATCTTCCTCTGATTTTTTTTGTTGCAGTTCTCCAAGAGCAGTGTGGATAATTCTAACACTACACAAGTATTACAGACCTTGGGCCAGAAAGGAGACGAGGTGAGGTTTGGGCTGGGCTAGAACAGGTCTCTCCTGTTCCCTGTTTAGGGAAGTTTTTAATGACTGATGTTTTAGTGTATTTTTAATCTTTTGTTGGAAGCTGCCCAGAGTGGCTGGGGAAACCCAGCCAGATGGGCGAGGTAGAAATAAATAAATAAATAAATAAATATTATTATTATTATTATTATTATTATTATTATTATTATTATTATTTCTCTTCTCCCTCAAAAGCAGTGGAATCTCTTTCTGAGCTGCCCTCACTTGTGGGTTTGGTAGTTCAGAGTAGCCCTTCTAACAAGTGGAGCCAACACGGAGCCCCCCAGATGTGGGCTCCTAACTCCCATCATCCATGACAACTGACCAAGTTAACTGGGGCAGATTAAAGTTGGAGTACATCAACATATGGAGAGCCACAGGTTCCCAATGTCTGTTTTCAATCAGGGTTGGAGAACCTGTGCCCCCCCTCAACTTGATGGACTCCAACTTCTACCATCTCTGACAATTGACCGTGCTGGTTGGGAAGTGTTTCCAGTTAGCTTTCTCCACCTTACAGTCAGGTGACATGAAATAAAAGGAGTGCTGGGAAGAGTGCATTTGTATTAAATGATTGATTACCTTTACCATTTTTCACAGGACATGTCTTATGTATCAGAAATGGCACCATTAAATCCATAAAAACATACATAATTAAAAAGCGGGGGAAACCCCTAAAAATATAAACAGCACAAAATCCTATACAAGTATCTTTACTTAGAATTGCATGGGTTGAGTAAGCTTTATGTAGATGCAAAAGAAATCAGACACATAATGGTGCTTAAGAATTAACATCAATAGTCAAACTCCAATCTCCTTTCCCATCTTGGGAAATTAAAACCATTTTCTACATATACTGAGCCATTATGTATCCCAAAAGGCCAAACTATCCCACCCATAACATGTTTCCCACAAAAGTATTCTACCCCTCAAAGTGGAAAGAAAATGCTTCCTGCTTTTCCAGAGAGAGAGAGGGAGATTCATGAAATTTGCACAGAATTACACTGACCAAACATAGTTCTGTTTCTCTGTCTGAATCAGGTTAGGAAGTGCAAGTTCTGAACTGGGGTTTGGATGCTGTGATAGGCTGAACAAGGGCCAATAAGGCCAATCAACTGAATCAGAATCCTGACAAGGTGGGCAGCTCTTGAGTCTGGCAATTTGATACTACCCTGGTTTTGGATGGGGCTATACTCCTCCTTTGAGAGGGACGTGGGTGGCGCTGTGGGTTAAACCACAGAGCCTAGGGCTTGCTGATCAGAAGGTTGGCAGTTCAGATCCCCGCAATGGGGTTAGCTCCCATTGCTTGGTCCCTGCTCCTGCCAACCTAGCAGTTTGAAAGCACATCAAAGTGCAAGCAGATAAAAAGGTACCGCTCTGGCGGGAAGGTAAACTGCATTTCCATGTGCTGCTCTGGTTCACCAGAAGTGGCTTAGTCATGCTGGCCACATGACCCGGAAGCTGTACACCAGCTCCCTTGGCCAATAAAGCAAGATGAGCGCTGCAACCCCAGAGTCGTCCGCGACTGGACCTAATGATCAGGGGTCCCTTCACCTCCATCAAGATCATGTGCTACTGGATAGACATTTGACACTAGGAGTCCCGACAGCTGGGGTAGCAAGGAACGCTCCTAACCATCTTGGGCTGGTTCACCATTTACAGAAGATTTCCTGGAAAGGGATAACTTTGCCACTGTGACTCATATTGGTTTGACCACTGTAGTGACTTTATGTGGGCCCTTAAGGTTTGTCTGGAAGTTGCGGCTAGTGCCAAAAACAGCTGCTAGGTCCTTTATTGGGCACATATTACACCACTCTTAAAAACAAGCTGCATTGACTGTCAGTAAGCTATGGGAACAGGTTTAAGTTTCTGGTTTTAACTTATGACCTGGACAACTTGGGCCCAGATGGCCTGAAAAAAGCACATTTTCCCTTATTGTCTCACTCAATCACTAAAGATTGGCTGGTTTGCTGCAATAAGAGGAATGGTTTTCCCCCCCATAGTGGTGCCCTCCCTATGGAACCACTTCCCTCCTGAGCTCAGATGAGAACCAACATCGATAGCTTTCCAGGCTTATTAAAAATACATCTATGCTCCCAGGCATTTGTTGATGCTTAATTTCCAATGAGTTAGTTTGATTTTAACCCTAAGCCTTAATTCCAACTGCATCTCACATACTGTAATTATACATATTGTAAATTTGAAAGACAGTTGTCTTTTATAATTGATACTTACCTGCCTGGCGGTTGCTGTGAAAGATGGTGTAAAAATATCTTTAAAAACACACAATTCCCCTAAACAAATGAACAAACAAAAATGCTAAGCATTACAACGCTGTGGGAACTGAGGCTGCCAAGCCTAACACATTCTTTCTGCCAGGGTATAAGCCCACAAGCCAAAACTGGTATGTGTGGAGATCTTCCACCTTATGTGACAGCAACTTTGCAAATCCTTTTTTCAAAACAGGAAATCAAACTCTGTCATTATTCTTGAAAATGCATGCATTCAGAGGAGGAGGAAATGCTGAGAAACTCTTGTCTCTCTGTCTCTTTTCCTGGTACATTCATTGTGCTAACCACTGAAGTAGCAGCATCCCTTTCTTTCATTTTAATCAGTCAGGCACCTTTGAAAATATCTCACAAGGGACTATGTTTCCCTTCATTCAGTCACCATACATGTAGGGAGTCCTGGATGTAGATCTGAAGAAGGTTTCTAATGAGGTTTAATAATGTAGGAGGACATTTAACATATATTAATTAAATCACAGCAGATGGTAAGGGGAGCCCTTGCTGGGAGTGAATAAGCACGGAGAGAAATATAACTGCTATGTAATTAAAGTAAACCTGCTGAAACAATGGAGGTACAATTACTTTTTTATTAACACATTAGACTTCAATGCAATGCCAAGGCATTTAATTACTACCTAACTCCTAGGATGTAGTTTGACTCTGGAGGAACACAAGTTGGGAAATATAGAGGTAGGCTGTTGTGTTTAACAATCCCTCACAAAAAACTGCAGATGAAATGGTATTGATAATTCTTCTTGTTAGAGAAAGGGATGGTTTCAGGGTCAACAGCACACGTCCCCCGCCACTTGTTTCTGTCCTCTAGTGACCTAGTGATCAGAGCAGCCCTCCTGTTCTAACTCGGCTGCTTCAGGCTGTGGAACTAATACTTATTTGATTTGGATCCTGTCTGGAAATGTTGCTAACATTTAGAGGCTCACTGTGCAGGAACATGCCTGCTTCATAATTTGCAAGAGCTCTCCAGGTCTACAACTCTCTTCCTCCTTTAAGGGTGTAAGAAAAACCCTGCTGGATCAGACCCATGTCTTTCAGCATACTCTTCTCACAGTGGCCAGCCAGATGCCTGCAGAAAGTTTGCAAGCAGGACGTGAGCACATCAGCACTTGGTCCATCTGTGAGTCCTATCAACTAGTATTCAGAGGCACACGGTCTCCATCGGTGGGCATGGAACAACACCATTGTGGCTTGCCTGTCCTGAAACTTTCAACGTTCAGCTTAATTGAATGGCTCTGAGTTCTGGGATTATGAGAGCTGGGGGGGGGGGGTGCTTTCCATTTTCTCTATATCATGTATAATTTTAGAAACTTTGATCATGCTTTGATACACTGGTACATCTACTGAATGCTCCTTTTTTCTTTATCAGGGTTTTGTTTCCTCTTGTTTTCATATATATATATATATATATATATATATATATATATATATATATATGCAGGTTTTGGTGTCCTCGGGTGTCTTCCCGTGTAAAAGTTGGGGTGTCTAGGCGACGTTTCGACGAGGTCTCACTCGTCATCTTCAGGCTGGTGCTTTTGGCTTCTTGTTACTGGAACAGAGCAGGATCTCAGTGTTTGAGTTCCTATAAATACTGTTGAGGGGGTGTGGTGTATAGCCTCCAATGTTCTGGGCAGAGAGGAAGTTCCCAGGCTAGTGTGCCTTTTCTTCTTTTGTTCCTTAATTACTTGAGGGATATCTTGAGTGATTTCTTGAGTGATATCCTGAGTACCACTTAGGTGGGTCATTAGGTGTGGATTAGTTGCTAAAGTCTTTGTGTCTTGACCTCTTGAACTTTGTGAAGAGTTTTTCTGAGAAGATGGCTGTACTGCACTTAGTTGTGCTCTGGCTTGGCTTCGTGTATAGGGGCGAGCTGTGGTTTTGTGGCCTGTGTCAGCCAGATCTGTGTAGGGATTGCAGGGGGGTGCAGCATCCGGAGGTGCTACCATGGTTTGGCTACTGGATGGTGTCTGTAATTTATCTGTGGAGAGGGTCTGGGTTTGGGTCTGGTGTGGTTGATTGGTGATGGCGTTCTGTGTGCCTCTGGATCTGGTGTCAGTTTTTGTGGGGAGGGCTAATTTCCAGATGTCTGGCAAGCGGGATGTGTCGTCACGCTTGTTCATGTTGTGAGGGTGTTTCTCTATCTCGATGGCTTCCATGATTATTCTCTTGTGGTGATGTTCCATGTTAAAGAGCAATTTGGAATCTGCAAAATTAATTTCGTGTCCTGTTTCTTTCATGTGTTGGAAAAGAGAGGAAGTTTTTTCTTCTTTTTTGACGGCATTCTTGTGTTCTGCGATACGTGCATTTATTCGTCTGTTTGTTTGTCCAATGTACGTGGCTGGGCAGACTTTGCAGGGTATTTCATAGACCCCTTGGTTTTCCAACTGGATTTTATCCTTGGGGTTTCTGAGGATATTGGCTATTTTTTGGTTGGTGCAAAAGGCTGTTTTGATATTGTGTTTATGGAGGATTTTGCTAATTTTATCTGTAGTGCCCTTGATATAAGGAAGGAGGGCCATGCCATTGTTTTCTTCTGTGTCTTGGTTTTTGGGGGGTGTTTCTTTTTGGATTAGCTTCGTAACCCTGTTTTGCTGGTATCCATTGGCAATTAACACATTTGAGAGATTCTGTAACTCAGTTGTCAAGTGGTCTTTGTCAGCCAGGCGTTTGGTTCTGGAGATGAGAGTCTTGGCTACGGAGTTTATTTGTGCAGGGTGGTGGTGTGATTGTGCATGTAAGTAGCGGTTGGTGTGTGTTTTTTTCCGGTAGATAGTGTGTCCTAGGGAGCCATCAGGTTTTTTGTAGATTAGGACGTCAAGGAAGGGAAGTTGGTTGTTGGCTTCTATTTCCATAGTGAATTGTATTTTGGGGTGTAGGCTGTTGAGATGTGTGAGGAAGCTATCCAGTTTTTCCTTCCCGTGTGGCCAAATTACAAAGGTGTCGTCAACATATCTGAGCCAAAGTTTGGGTTTGTGTTCTGACTTGTCTAAAGCATTGGTTTCAAAGTGTTCCATGTACAGGTTTGCGATGACCAGTGAGAGGGGTGATCCCATAGGTGCTCCTTCTATCTGTTTGTATCTTTGTCCATTGTGGATGAAGTACGTGTTGGTTAGGCAGTGGTTGGTCAGGTCCAAGATGTATTCGGGGGGATTGTATTTGTTTTGAATGGCTGTCAAGGCTTCATTAATGGGCACTTGTGTGAAGAGAGATACAACATCGAAGCTCACATGAAAGAAACAGGACACGAAATTAATTTTGCAGATTCCAAATTGCTCTTTAACATGGAACATCACCACAAGAGAATAATCATGGAAGCCATCGAGATAGAGAAACACCCTCACAACATGAACAAGCGTGACGACACATCCCGCTTGCCAGACATCTGGAAATTAGCCCTCCCCACAAAAACTGACACCAGATCCAGAGGCACACAGAACGCCATCACCAATCAACCACACCAGACCCAAACCCAGACCCTCTCCACAGATAAATTACAGACACCATCCAGTAGCCAAACCATGGTGGCACCTCCGGATGCTGCACCCCCCTGCAATCCCTACACAGATCTGGCTGACACAGGCCACAAAACCACAGCTCGCCCCTATACACGAAGCCAAGCCAGAGCACAACTAAGTGCAGTACAGCCATCTTCTCAGAAAAACTCTTCACAAAGTTCAAGAGGTCAAGACACAAAGACTTTAGCAACTAATCCACACCTAATGACCCACCTAAGTGGTACTCAGGATATCACTCAAGAAATCACTCAAGATATCCCTCAAGTAATTAAGGAACAAAAGAAGAAAAGGCACACTAGCCTGGGAACTTCCTCTCTGCCCAGAACATTGGAGGCTATACACCACACCCCCTCAACAGTATTTATAGGAACTCAAACACTGAGATCCTGCTCTGTTCCAGTAACAAGAAGCCAAAAGCACCAGCCTGAAGATGACGAGTGAGACCTCGTCGAAACGTCGCCTAGACACCCCAACTTTTACACGGGAAGACACCCGAGGACACCAAAACCTGCATTCCTGTACCCGTGAAAATCTACGAAAGCATATATATATATATATATATACACACACACATATCATTTTCAGCAATCATTTAACACAATTTCATATCTTATGCAATTTTTTTGACTTCCATCAATCACATCTGAAAATTTTCCTATCTTTTTCACTTAATTTACATTTCTTAATTTCACTATTACTTTTAATTTTCTTAACTAATAGCTCTCTTCCTAATCTTCCTTGCAATAGTTCATATATTCCTCCTTACAAAACTTCTTGTAATCCTACTAGCGTAATCTGTTGATTACAATTGCTTTTCAAATAGTTCACATATTTATTCCAGTCCTCTGAGAATTTCTGGTCCCGCAGGTTTCGAATCTTTCCTGTCATCTTGTCTAGTTCTGCATAGTCCATTAACTTCATCTGCCATTCTTCTTTCGTCAGTAGTTCTTCTTGTTTCCATTTCTGGGCCAATGTTTCCTCTTGCTTTCTCATTGCACCAGAAAAGGATGGTGCATGATAGCTCAGTACTCCAAGCTGAGCCAGCCTAGTTCCCTGCTCCCCAGACTGGCCAGCTTCCATTTGCTTCCCAATGGCCAACTCACTCTGATGATTTCTACAGATCAAGCCCAGCACACTTGAGGGAAAAGCTAGCTCATCTTTTCAGGCTTCTACCACCCTGGGTTTCGTTCACTCATGAACCATACCAAGGTCTGCCACAGCCTCTTAGATAGAAGGGAATTGGAGTTGGAATGCCACCTCTGTAAGGTGTGGGACTGTCAAAAGCTGACCAGCTCATCACCTCTTGACCCCGAGCTAAGGAAGTGTTTCAATAAGGAAGTTACAGCTTGTGAGCCAATAAGGAAAATTTGTTAAAGGTGTTTTATAATTGGTATTTAACACCAAGTTTTTTGTTTTTTTTAGTGGTGTACCACTGAAAGTGTATTGTGCTTCATTGAAGTGCATTAGCCTAAATCCCCCTCACACAAAAATGGAGATACAGATGCATTTGGGCTGAACATCTGCAGAGGGTCATCTGTTGTAATCAAACAGGTTGAGGAAAAGCTGCTGCTCAGTGGTCATGCAACAGCTTTGTATGCAGAAGTTGTTATATGGGTAAACAATGTGAAGGAGGGCCATACCTCAGTGGTGAAGCATCTCTCATGCATGCAAGAGACCCCAGGTTAAATCCTTGGTATCTCCAGGTAGGGCTGAGAAGAGACCCCAGTCTGAAATCCTGGAGAGCAGCCACAAGTCAGTGTAGACAATACTGAGCTAGGTAAGCAACAACCTGACTTGGCATAAGGCAGATTCTTGCAGTGCTGGGTTTCTGGTAGGATTCAAAGCTCTTCACAATGTGGGGCTAAATTGTGGGGGGAACCTGTAATACTATAGAACATGCTCTTCTGCAAAAGTTCACCTAGAAAACTTCAGGGCTGAGTCACTGTGAATGCACAGAGTGGGGCCCACAAGCATTTGTACACTCTCTCCACTTATGTAACTGCAAGAGAGGGGAATGAGTGAATGGGGCTTTTGAAAACACTGAGTATGTATTTGTTTAAGTCAGAAAGTGGAATTCCATTCTTAAGGAATGCTCTGGTTTCAAAAGCACAATAGCTTTGATAGGAGAGGGTGGCCAACTTTTTATAACCCCTGTTCTTATGTGCTTGTTAGAGAACAGAGTGATCTGTAGATAATAGCAGGTGCTGTTAATGCTCCTTGCCCTGTCATTTAATGCTTTGTTTGCTAATGTTTGCTGATCAAGTTGCAGTTAAAGGCACAAAGGTAAAGGTAAAGGGACCCCTGACCATTAGGTCCAGTCACGGATGACTCTGGGGTTGCGGCACTCATCTCGCTTTACTGGCCGAGGGAGCCAGCATACAGCTTCTGGGACATTTGCCGAGCATGACTAAGCCGCTTCTGGCGAACCAGAGCAGTGCATGGAAACACTGTTTATCTTCCCACCAGAGTGGTACCTATCTATCTGCTTGCACTTTGACATGCTTTCAAACTGTTAGGTTGTCAGGAGCAGGGACCAAGCAACGGGAGCTCACCCCATTGTTGGGATTTGAACCACAGATCTTCTGACTGGCAAGCCCTAGGGTCTGTGGTTTAGACCACAGCACCACCTGTGTCCCTAAAGGCACAAAGTTAGAAGTCATTAAAAAAAATCTGGCACCTTTAATCAAGAAGGACCTCTAACTGCTACTAAGTCAGCTGTGTGAAATCAAAGACTTGCTCTCAGGACTGTGTTTTCACCAGTGATGAAAACAGACTTTGGTATTTCTCTTTCCTTAAAAATAACTTGACCTTGGCTGTTCTACCTTTCAAACCACTGTGTATATCCCCAGTCTTGAACTGATTTCTTAAATTGACTCTATGCAAGGCAGGTTATTTACCACCTCCCAACTCCTAAACAGAGTTGAGAGGTGCGCAGACTTGAATATGGGATCAGAGCCCTCCCTTTCTCAAAAATAAATGCTTCTTGAGCCATCCCATGAACAGTAAGCAATGGGATATAGCCAACAAAGTTTTAGTCATGTCCATTAATTTTGATGAATCTGCTCTGAGTAGGACTAGCATTGAATACAACCCACTGACTGGAGAGGAGAATTTAGGGTTTTATAGCAGTGAGGGGAAACATGTAGGTCTCAACAATGGCTAAAGGTCAGGGGTTATGTAAATTGTAGTGCAACATCTGGAGGTGAACCACAGGTTCTCATGCTTTATAGGTTAAACCAAGGGCAGGGAGTCTTTGTCCTTTACCTGTTCTTGGATTACCATTCCCATCAGCCTCAGCCAACCATGGATGATGGGCTCATCAACATCTGGATGGCCACAGGTTTCTCATCCTTGGGTCAAACAATGCATTTGGAACAAATTGGCATCCAACTTAGATTTTTATTTATACCATTTGTATACGATTTTAATATAATAAAATCTTTAAGTGGTTCACATAAAGACAATAAAATGCAATTTCCTAAAAACCAGATTAAAACTAAACATGACTGTATACCGCACATGAATTGAATAACTTCCGGGAAAGCCTGAGTAAACATGTATGTTTTTAAAGAGATGTTTAAAAGTCACTGCTGACTCCGTCTCACATATTGTGGAAGGAATGGGTTTGATTACTGAGAAGTCCTGCTTCTGTGTTGTCTCCAAGAGACAATCCTCTGGTCATAACGCCGTTGTTCCAAAATAGTATCACTATGGTGAATGCTGTGAAGAACTTTGTTACCACCATCTGAACCATCTGAGCTTTGCTCATTACTTTTTGCTGGCAGCCCCATGGACAACGTACTGCAGTCATCGTACTTGCAGGGACAGGAATGCTTGAAAAGCCAGGTGGGCTTTTGGGATGAGTGCCTGATTGTCTAAGCAAGTTCAATCCATGCAGGGCAAGGGCATCCCTGCATTAGTTCTGCATTCAGTGTGGTGTGCATGCTGAAGCAGATGCAAGTTTTTGCATTCATTTAAATATATTTATACGGGACGCGGGTGGCGCTGTGGGTAAAACCTCAGTGCCTAGGACTTGCTGATCGTAAGGTCGGCAGTTCGAATCCCCGCGGCGGGGTGAACTCCCGTCGTTCGGTCCCAGCTCCTGCCCACCTAGCAGTTCGAAAGCACCCCTAAGTGCAAGTAGATAAATAGGTACCGCTTTATAGCGGGAAGGTAAACGGCGTTTCCGTATGCTGCGCTGGTGCTGGCTCGCCAGTTGCAGCTTCGTCACGCTGGCCACGTCACCCGGAAGTGTCTTCGGACAGCGCTGGCTCCCGGCCTCTTGAGCGAGATGAGCATGCAACCCTAGAGTCGGTCATGACTGGCCCGTACGGGCAGGGGTACCTTTACCTTTACCTTAAATATATTTATGAGCCACTCCTCAGCATAAGTTCCCATTTTATCCAGAGACTGCTTCATTGGAATCACAGTAGGACTCCAATGGTTCCACAGTTAGAGGCTTAACTGTGGTCAGGTTTAATAGTCCATTAACTGCTTAGAGGAGCTCTGCTGGATAGCACTGCACAGTGGCAGAAAAGCAAGATCTCTCTGCTGCCATCAAAACCAAATAATAGGCCTTCCAAAAGGGTATAACCTGTGTTTAGTTGGAGTCATCCTAAACCTTTTCCCACCTACAGTCTGGCTGCATCCTTGTTCTCATCTCCCATGATTCACAGCTGAAGTGCGACATCTAAACATTTGATCTTGTCATAACAAATGAGTTTTTGCTTCTGGGAGAGTAAGAGCTGCTTCATGTTACCTTTATAACCAGAAACTGCTTGCTTGAGAGTGTGGAGCTGCTCTGCTAGCTTGGCAACAGTGATTCATTGCTGCTTACGAAAAGGAGAAGGGAGAGGTGGTGAAAGGTTGGTACAGGGCAAGGACATTGGCAAAGCCAAGCTGTAGCCCCTGCCAGTGCATTTCTACCATGCTGACCTCCTGGCCACTTTGCCCCTCCCTCCCAGGAAACAGGATTGACCCTTCTGCCTAATGTAGCAGTTCCACCTTACCTGGTGAACCACCTTGGCTTATAATGCACAAAGTCAAGCTTTCTGCTGCCTGTATTCCAGAGGTCAACACATGCAGTGAAATCTTGGGATACCCCCGCAGCTAGGGCCATGAGTAAACCTGTGCTGCTAATTGCTGATGTGTGGAGTGCTGGCGACGTCCTGACCCAGGATGTTGGTCTTCGTCAGGCTGGTGGTAAGGCTGAACTCCCTGCAGACTTGCACAAATTGGGTAAAGGATCACTGAAAGTATTTACCTCCAGAAGAGTGGCAGTGTGCTGCATGCTAGCCACTAAAGCAGGCAGCAAAGTTCCACATGTGCCATCATTATGATATGTATCTATTTGTTAATTTAATGAATCTGTTCCTTTGAAGCACCTCCAAGCAATTTCAAAATACAGTAAAAACATATGTAAAACAAGTGCATTAAAAACAAACAAGCCCTGGCTTAAATAATTACAAGCATAAAAACAATTTCGGATCTAATACAGAGACTGGCCAGGAGAAAAATGTGCCCTTCGAAGGCTTGCTGAAAGAGGAAATTCTTTTACAGGCATCAAAAAAGCAAAACAGACGGCAACTGCCTGGAGTTGGTTCCCAAGGGTGGGTGGCACCACACTAACGGCCCAATTCCGAGATCAGACAGAATTGGCTTCCTGATAAGACACCTCCTGCAGGAGGCCCTCTCCCACAAAGCCCAGTGATCAGCAGAGTATAGAAGGGATTAGCAGCCTTGATTCCAGAATTGTTCAGGAATTCTAAGAAACCAAAACACCAGCGCAGTTTTGCAATCAGTGGTTAAAATTAGCATACTTTTGAAAGATTAAATCTGCCATCATTATTCAAAATGTCAGTTGTATCTAAACATAGTTGAAAGCCCGTTCCTTGGTTTCGGGAACCATTATGCAAAATTTGGTTACAATATCTGAAGAGGCGTCCCAATACAAAGCGAGCAACTTTTTAAAAATATATAATAGATGAACCTTGAACATAGCCTGGGAGTTAATTGGCAGCCAGTGTAATATTCTGCCCCAGCTACTTTCTGCAGCTTCTGGGTCAGCCTCAAGGGTAGTACAACACTGAGCATACTGTAGTAATCCAGTCTAGAGGTTACAAGTGCATGGGTGACAGTGGTCAGCATATCCTTGTCCAGAAACAGCCACAGCTGTGTTGGCAATTGAAGCTGGTAAAAGGAACCCTTAGCCACTGAGGCCATTTGGGACTCTAGAGAAAGAGATGGATCCAGGAGCAGGAGAGCAGGAGATGGATCTTCAGAAGGAATTCCTATGCCCCACAAATAACCCAGAGATGTATTTTAAATAAAAGCACACATTCTAGTCATGTAAAAACACACTGATTCCCGGACCATTCGCGTGCCTTAGTTTGCCTACCCATGATGTAAATCAACCCTTATGTGTTTCAGTCTGTATGTATCCACATGACTATGAGTAGTTTACATACAGTGGTACCTCGGGTTACAGATGCTTCAGGTTACAGACGCTTCAGGTTACAGACTCCGCTAACCCAGAAATAGTACCTCGGGTTAAGAACTTTGCTTCAGGATGAGAACAGCGGTTAGCGGTGTGGCTAACTTAGGGTCATTAATTTGAACGTGCCTACACATTGTACATTTAAAGCATATCTCTCCCCTCCCCTGAACCCTGAGAACTGTACTTTGTTAAGGGTGCTGGAAATTGTATCTCTGTGACATGTTGTTGTTGAGATTGATGATGATGACGACAACAACATTATCATTACGGTGGTACCTTGGGTTAGAGACGCTTCAGGTTACAGACTCTGCTAACCGGGAAATAGTACCTCCGGTTAAGAGCTTCGCTTCAGGATGAGAACAGAAATTGTGGGGTGGTGGCAGCGGGAGGCCCCATTAGCTAAAGTGGTGCTTCGGGTTAAGAACAGTTTCATGTTAAGAACGGACCTCCAGAATGAATTAAGTTCTTAACCCGAGGTACCGCTGTACAGGCAAGAGGACTCATTGTGTTATGGGTGTGTCTGTGTGTTGCTGCTGCAACTTGTCATGGAGCTGCTTGACCTTCTATGCAATTACATTTGAAGTGCCCAAGAGCCATGGGGAAATGAACATATTATGTAAAAATAACACAGTCGCATGAACTCCACAGAGATGTTGTCCAGATTTCCTCATCATTCCTTAAAAGTAGTATTCAGTTGCCAAACTGGCTCGATTAGCTCATATAAGCTGAAGCCTTGTTACTTCCACTCTGACATAAACTTCCAGGAAATAGACAAGAATGGCATTTAAATGCATGGGTTTGACAGACTTGTCTTTAATTTTCCCCCTTCTCTTTCTCCAAAGAATAATGAAAAGCTACATTCTTCAGTGTGCATTACTGGTTTGGAAGTACTTTCGTTGACATTTTACTGCAATGGATGGGACCCCGCCATGGCCATTAGCCACAGAGGACTTTCCCTGGGGATTGAGGAAAGGGGCTGCCTAGGCTCTCAGGCTGAGGGGGGGAAAAGGACACAGTAAATAAATAGATAGACAGCACAAATAAATAAATAAAGTGCACAACACTTGTGCAATTGCAAGAGGCTCTGTTTGTAAAGCATAAGAATTAGGAGTGTGCAGGCACGGCCTTAAAGGTTCAGATCCCAATTTGGTAC
This sequence comes from Podarcis melisellensis, assembly GCF_964234715.1. Lineage (NCBI taxonomy): Eukaryota > Metazoa > Chordata > Lepidosauria > Squamata > Lacertidae > Podarcis > Podarcis melisellensis. The sequence goes on from NC_138532.1 coordinate 8,128,207, forward strand.
TTCAGAAATAGTTCTTGTCAATATGAGGCACTTCATAGGCTCCGCATCCAAGTCAGCTTTGTTTTTCTTCCCCTCTTCACTATTGGGAAATTTAAAAAAATAAAATGCCTGTAACCCTCTCCCCATCCCTACCCTTTCAGAAAGAGGCTCGTGAAATTTGCAAGCATAGGTTGAGAGGCTTTTCTCCAAGGTACCATCAAAATTATTTTCTTCTTTAAAAAGGAAATGTCTAACTTATATATATATATATATATATATATATATATATATATATATATATATATATATATATATTTTTGTAGGTGCTATTGCCCGCCCTGAGAGTGTGAATCCTGCCAAATTTTAGAAAGATCGTTGTAGCGGTTTTCCCACAAGGGCAGCCATAGCAGTTTGGGGGGTGAGTAAAAAAACAGCTCCCAGTGTTTTGTGGGCAATTCTGTTGAAAATTGCACTCAAGAGAGAGAAGTTTCCCTTGGTATGAAACCAGCCTAAGTGCAGTCAACGAAATTCAGGGGCTTTTGTGCTAGGCCCTTTTAAAGTTGTTTTAAAATTGATTTTCTTTTTTAATTATTTCTTTATTATTTTCTTTCTTCTCTTTCCTCTTCTTTTTTCTTTTCTTTCTTTCTTAATTTTTTTTATCTTTTCTCTCTTTTCTTAGTATCCTTTTTCTGATCTGCTAAGAAAGAGATAAAGTTAAATATGAGAAGTTGACTAACTAAAAGTGATGTTTTGTAGTTTGTTAACTATTGTTAAAGATGGTCAACTGTAGTGAATTGATGTACAGTGGTACCTCAGGTTAAGAACTTAATTCATTCCGGTGGTCCATTCTTAACCGGAAACTGTTCTTAACCTGAAGCACCACTTTAGCTAATGGGGCCTCCTGCTGCTGCCGCACTGCCGGAGCGCAATTTCTGTTCTCATCCTGAAGCAAAGTTCTTAACCCGAGGTACTATTTCTGGGTTAGCGGAGTCTGTAACCTGAAGCGTTTGTAACCCGAGGTACCACTGTATTAGTTACTGTTGATTTATTGTTATTGTCGAATCTTAAAAAAAATTATTTTTTAAAAAAACCAAACCAACCTAAAGTTGATTTAACGGGAAGAACTATAAGGGATTCACTTTCCAGATGAAATAATTCCCTCTGATGGCAGTTTTGACCTACCAGTCACAACCAACCTCTACTCTCTTCCCACTCTGGTGTTTGCTGGTCCAGAGCTGGCCCACCCATGAGGCGGGATGAGGTGGCAGAATCTCCTGAGATGGCACATCTGTGTGCATCTCACCTGCCCTGCCACCTCTGCTGCTGGCAGAAATGTGCCACCAGCAGCAATACTGATTTCTGGTGAGACCTCACCAGAACCCAACCATTCCACTGCTGTGCAAATAGGTAAGAGATGCTTCGGTGGGGGTGGAGAGGCAGCAGCAGCACGGCTACAGACCCTCCAAGTGTCCCTATTTTCCAAGGATGTTCTTGATTTAGAGAAGACATCCTGGTTTCTGATTTGATCCCATTTTCCTTAGGATGTCCCTATTTTCATCAGAGAAATGTTGGAGGGTGTGATAGGAGGTCCCTATTTTCATCAGGAAATTGTTGGAGAGTATGGAGTTATCCAACCCCAAGCCATCTGCAGGCAATCCTGTATAGGGAAGGTTTTTAAAAAATGCTTAATGTTCTATTATGTTTTTATATATGTTGGAAGCTGCCTAAAGTGGCTGGGGTAACCCAGTTAGATGGGTGGGGTATAAATAGTAAAATTATCATTATGGAATGGGACGTCCCTATTTTCGTTGGAGAAATGTTGGAGAGTATGTGGCTGGACTGGACTGGAACTGACACAGGGACAAATAGAAGAAGATGCCTTCACCCCGGTATGGCTGCCCTTTATCACATGCACAGCCCAACAAGACAATGACAAAAATCCACCAACAGCATACAAATCAATATGGCTAACCAAAACACCCACCCATCCCACTCACACATGAAAATAAAGATCAGCACAGCCAATCACAAATGAACAACGGTACCCTAGGCCAAACCCAACTTTTCTCACCACCAAAGGAACACAAGTGAACAGCAGAGAACCTGCACAAGCAACGCTGACACCAAACCCTACATATATTAAGTAAAATAGAAACATCGCCACCCGACCCCACCCCTTCCCCCCTTTTCTTCCTAATGTCTCAACAAATGAAACTGATTTGTAAAAATGTTACATGGGAAAAATACGAGAGAGAGAGACATTGCACATACTTTTGTAAATCAAGAAAATCTTTAATAAAAATACATTTTAAAAAAAGAGTGCCTGGTGGCAGCTTGGCCAGCTGCTAGCTATTAAGGAGGGTGACTCATTTATTTTGATCCCATCAAGGCTCTCCTGTCTGCCAGAGCTGCAGATCTGCAGCACTCCCTTTTCCCAAAAAACTTTGTCCTGCTTCATGGATGTGGCAATATGGATACAGTGCACCCCTGGACAGTTATCTGCAACCTGAATCTCATGCATAGAGCAAAGGGCAGAGCCAAGAAACTAGGAGGAAGGCTGGAAGCAGAAAGCTTAAGAGGATGTTAAATCATTCATCAACGTCATGATTGGAAATCTCAGCACCCCTTTTATTTGGCAATTACATCCCTTCCATTTTTATAAAGCCATCTAGGAAGCAAGTAACATGAAGAATTCTTTTCAACGCCTCCACCCCACCCCCAAATCTTTCATTTCTCTCAGACTGCACACACACATACACCCACACACTTCCCAGTGGAAACACTTAACTTCCCAATTTCGAAAGGAAGATAGCAGCCTCTGTGTTTGGTTTCACAAGTGTGAAATTGAATGCTTTTGATTTTCCATTCCACGAGGATCATCAGAGCACCTTTACCCAGATGAATGTGCAGCGCTAAATCCAGGAGAGCAGATCAGCTGGCTTCACGCTAGGCTAACCAGAGGCGGTTCATGGCATGTGGCAAAGTGAGGCAGCTGCCCATGGGAATTTTACTCGTGACCCTGCAGAATATCAAGAGGTGGCGACCTGGATATGGGAATTTTAGCCATTGCTCCTCCATTGCGGAATGTCCTTTCACCTGTGATACATGAAGCACCATCTACCAGCCGCTTCACTTGCCTTGCAAGGACGCCACTTTCCCCCAAAACTTCCCCCGACCCATAATATAAGACCCTGTTATTACTGAACTCTTTCTACACTACCAGTTTTAACTGTAGTTTTTAGTAAACTCGTTTTATTGCATTTAGAAATCCTTTTAAATATATGCATATAGGAATCAGTTTAATTTATATAAATTAATAAAAACAATAGAGATTTAAAGGGCTCTCAAGACAAGTCCAAGAGTCAATGCAGTCCCTAATCTCCACTCCTTGCTTTTAACCCAAAATTTAGGAGATAGTAAGTAGAGTGGGGTAAGGTATATTAAAGTGGGGCAAGTACCTTGCCTGGGTGAAGAACCACAGAAGGTATTTTATCAGCCACCAACCCCCCCAAAAAATAATAGCTTGGGGAGGCACATGAGACTGATAGGGCAAGAGGCAGGCAGGCCAGCAGTAGGCAAAGCCAACTAATTCTTCTTTTGGTCCCTCCTCCTCCCTCCTGATTTCAACAAAGGCACCACTAAGACTAATGAGGAGGAGACTGATAGACAGGGTAACGAAGCGCATCTTCAGCATATGACAGAAACAGCACAATGAATATTATGGCATTGTCAGGGTTGCATTAAGTATTGTTTAGGGGGTTTTATTGGGGGGGTTGTTGCTGCTAGTGATGTTAATTTTTTATATCTTTATGTTTAGATCTCATTATGATTTGATGTGGGCATTGATAATTTGGCTGTGTACTTTTGATGTGCTTTGTTTATTGCTCACGGCTGTTTTTGTAATTATTTTGTAAATATTTTCATGTTGTAAGCTGCCTTGAGCATGGTTTTAACTATGGAAAGGCGGCATACAAAGGAAATGATGTATGTATGTGACTTGTGGCCCTTCAGATGCTTTGGACTATAACTCCCATCATCCCTGACCATTGTCCACGCAAACTGGGGCTGATGGGAGTTGGAGTCCAACAACATCTGGTGGGCCATGGGTTCTCCACCCCTGTCTTACTGATGGCAAGGGACTGTCACTTAGTGGTAGAGCACATGCATGCACATGGTCCCAGTTTTAAACCCCTGGGGGTTAAATACATGTATTTAAAAATAAAATAAAACAGGCAGCAGCTAATAGGAAACATCTCTGCCTGTGACGATTAAGAACCTGCTGAATGTGAAGAGTAAGCAAAACAGAACGGCATGGTATAAGGCAGCTTCAAATGTTCCTGGGTTAAGTAGGCAGAGTTGGCTGTGGACCTACTAATGAGGCATGCAAACCATTCTGGCCAGATTCTGGCTCTTTTTCTCCATAGGGATCTCTACCTTCCATCATAGCATCCTCAGCAATTTGCTATTCCTGCAGTTTCGGTTGCCAAGCTGCAGTGATCCTTGCATTCTGGTCTGGATTAATGATGGTAATCAAGCCCTGCGTGCCAACCCAAGGCAGAAATTGTAATGTTTATCTTCTGAGACATAATGCTGATTTGCCTGTGGCTGTGGGCAACACTTAAAACACTTAACACTTAAAACAGCTTCCAAAGCCTTGTGTTTGAGAGCCAACGAAAATGACTTTATAGGTTTAATCCTAGGTCTTTATTTTGAGCCTTTGTTTCCAAGTACCAGATGCAGTACTGATACAGGATGTACTCGGAATCCCCAATTTTTCCTGCAGCTTGAATAGCATGTGAACTTAAGAAGAGACCTGCTGGATCAGACCAAAGGTCCATCCAATTCAGCATTCTCTTCTTACAGTGGCCAACCAGATACTTTCAGGAAGGCCACCAGCAAGACATAAAGGCAAAAGCCACCTTGACACAGTTAATAATAATAATAATAATAATTTTTATTTATTTATACCCCGCCCTCCCCAGCCAAGGCCGGGCTCAGAGTGGCTTACAAGCAATAATAAAAACAAGATGAATGATTACAACTTAAAAACAAAAATAAAATACAACATTAAAATAATGGAACATTAAAATATTAAAATGTAGCCTCATCACAGGAGGAGAAGGAAAAGAAAGAAAGAAAAAAGAGAGGGAGGGAATCAAATTGGCTCCAAGCCAAAGGCGAGGCGGAACAACTCTTTCTTACAGGCCCTGCGGAAAGAAATCAGATCCCGCAGGGCCCTGGTCTCATGAGGCAGAGCGTTCCACCAGGCCGGAGCCAGTATTGAAAAGGCCCTGGCTCTGGTTGAAGCCAATCTAACTTCCTTAGGGCCCGGGACCACTAGGGTGTTGTTATTTACGGACCTTGAGGCTCTCCGTGGGGCATACCGGGAGAGGCGGTCCCGTAGGTACGAGGGTCCTTGGCCGTGAAGGGCTTTAAAGGTCAAAACCAGCACCTTAAATCTGACCCTGTACTCCACTGGGAGCCAGTGCAGCTTGAAAAGCACTGGGTGAATATGCTCCCATGGCAGAGACCCCGTGAGGAGCCTCGCTGCAGCATTCTGTACCCGCTGGAGTTTCTAGGACAGCTTCAAGGGCAGCCCCGCATAGAGCGAATTACAGTAGTCAAGCCTGGAGATGACCGTCGCATGGATCACTGTGGCCAGGTCGGGGCGGGAAAGGTAAGGGACCAGTTGCCTCCCAGCTGCTGCTATTCAGTGGCATACTGCCTTTTAACATGAAAGGGAGAAGCAACATTTTAGGGAAAGAGTCCCTAATGATACTTGCTTGTGCGTATATAACCACATACATTGGCTTTACGGAAACAAAACAGATGTTGCATCCCTATTTATCTATTAGATTTCTATACCACCTTTTCCTCCTAGGAGCTCAAATGATGCACATGGTTCACCAACTCCCCATGTTATCATTGCAACAATGCTGTGAGATAGGTTGGAATGAGAAGTCGTGACTGGCCCAGGATCCCATGCAGTGGCTTTGTGGCTGAGGGTGGAGTTGAACCTGTCAATTTGCATTTCTTAGTGCAGAAAGTATTGGTCTGCTATGTAGAGGTCTTTCCTATTCTAATTAATTCAAGAGGGTTCTGGAAGCTTCTCCGTGTGAAAGAAACAAGCAGAAGGTTCCTGATGTTTGGGTTATTCCTTCAGAGAAGCTGAGTTCCACTGGCTTAAACTGGTTCTGTTATCTCTTCTGTCAAGGTAATGCCGACTATACAGTGGTACCTTGAGTAACAAACGCCTCAAGTTACAAACGCTTCAGGTTACAAACTCCGCTAACCTGGAAGAGATACCTCGAGTTGAGAACTTTGCCCCAGGATGAGAATGGAAATCGCGTGCTGGCGGTGCAGCAGCAGCAAGAGGCCCCATTAGCAAAAGCACGCCTCAAGTTAAGAACAGTTTCAGGTTAAGAACAGACCTCTGGAACAAATTAAGTTCGTAACTAGAGGTACCACTGTAATATTAAGGCCAGAAGGAGCCTGGGTTTCACTTTCTCTTTCTATCTCTCCTCCTTCTGGTGTGTTGTTCTATACATTGTATGCTTAGTGTTAAGGTTTAGACTTATTATAAGTTACTGTAAGTTTAAGTTAAGTCTGCTGCAACTGGATTTCTTTTGGACAGTGCCAATCCTGAATGTATTGGATTTATGACCATTAAGCTCATTTGCCTTCAGTAGCAGAAAAGCTCTGCTGGATGAAGTATTAATTGCCTCTGGTCTATTTTGGGTGGAATCCTGCAACGTGTTTAAGTTTTTACTCTGCTAACTATACGCTGGAATCCGCTCTGGATCAATACTGAGTAGAATTCCATGACAGAACCCTGGTCTCCCAGGTCCTAGTCCAGCTGTCTAACCCTTGCACCACACTATTTCTCTTACTTTCATCTGAAACAATCTTCATTTGAATGTTGGAACAGAGCCCACAGACATACAGCTTCACCTGTGTAGGGCTCCCACCACACACTCTAGAATCCCAAAACAGGGTTCCTGGTGGTGTGGAAAAGGCTGCACACATCTACAGTTTTGTAGGTTTGTTTATTATTTCATTCATAGTCCACATTTCCTCCAAAAAGCTAGTGCGTGGTTCTCCCCCGTCCCCATTTTATCCTCACAACAGTCCGGTAAAGTAGGTTAGTCCTGGTGACTTGGCCAAGGTCACCCAGTGACCTTGTCTGAATGGGGTATTAAAAGCTGGTCCAACACTCTGAGCATTACACCATTCTAGATTTCCAACTGTTCATTGTCTACACATACTTATTATGTGAAAAAAATGTTAGTATGTGTTGTCTGAGTGGAAGATCAGGAAGCCACCATTGAGACCAGGGTGTTTGAGACATCTCTCTCTGTTCATCATCAATGCAATAAATGTAAGCCAGAGCAAATATTTGTGTCAAGGTAATTGACTGGAGAGCATATTAATTGCACCAGTTAGTAAGTAATTATCAGGAAACACCAGGAGAAATCCTTTTCTGGTGCACAGAATGTGGGGAAACAAATTTTCGATTTAATATCCTAATAGATTGTGCCTTATCACTGCTTTCGCTGGGGATTTGTTTAACTGAGACTCCGGCTGATATGAGCAGTCACTTAAATTGAAAAATGGTGATTCCTTCCCCCTGCAACCTTGATACAACTCCTATCAGCCCGAGGATGTGACAATAACATATCTCTTAGCCAAGACAATGTAAGGATTAGCTGGAAAACAAAGAGGCTTTATTTTATATCTCAGAAATGGAAAATAAATAGGTTAAAAGGAGAGAGAGAAGCAGCTTTGTTTTGAATAGAAAGCTCAGTTGTTGCCTACATGGGGACTATTGTTGTCCATGTTATATTGGCCAGGCTTATCTCAGGACTTTATCATCTTGCCATTTCTCTTCCAGATTGTATTATTTCCTTCCCATTATGCAACCTGTGAAATGGCAAATGGTATAGGGAATCTATGGTCTTCCAGATAGTGTTTGACTCCAACTCCCATCAGCCCCAGCATAGCATGGCCTATAGTCAGGGATGATGGGTACTGTAGTCCAGCAAATATATGGAGGGCCACATGTTCCCCACTCCTGGTCTGGAAGACAAGAAGGTTGCAGTTGTTGAGGAGGAAAGGTTCAATGAGAGGGTGCCCCACCTTCTCTCTGAGCATCATGACTGATTGCTCATGAGCTACATTTGGGCCCAGGGAAGTGCACATCCTCTTTTGGGGGCCATGTGGCTTCTGGGGGCCACATGGGCAGGGGGGTAAAGAAAAAAAGTGGGTAGAGGTAGAGACAAAGGCAGACAGAGTAATGGATGCTTCTGTATTGTAGGCCACATTCCAACCACACAAAAGTGAGAGGTTTCTACCCAAATGCATGTCTCACCCTTCTCCATCCAGACATTACCAGGATGTGTCCCAGGAGGACACAGAACACGGCCAGTTATGGTGAAGCCCAAGGAAAGGAAGTGTGGCCTGTAGGGAGTTCCACGGGATTGGAGGGCCACGTTTGAACCCGAAGTCTGATGTTTTCCATCCCTGCTTAAGATAGGGTTGCCATAGTTCAAAAAGTGAAAATCCAGACACACAAGTTGTTGATGTGTGGCAGCCCTAGCTTAAGACCTAGTACCTGCAGCATTAGCAAGCACTATGGGCAATAAGGCAGAGCTCTTCCAGATCAAAAGGAGGGGGTGGCATATGAAGACAATTTTAAAAAGTAAGATGATTCTGAGTTTGAATTGCATATTTGGGTTTTTTTCCTCAGCCTGGGTCAGTTTTCCACTGCATATCAAAGCAGCCAGACCGACACTCCCACCAGACAAAAGATGCTACGATAATTGTCCTAACTCCTATGTTTCAATTCAACAGCCTTTGTTATTTAAATCAGTGTGTCTTCACTGAGCTTCATTTGGAAGTGGGATGTGAGAAGAAATAGTCTCTTTCCAGAATGTTTTAGCATTACAAAAAAAGGGGGGGTGTAGGAGATATGGGATGGGAATACCCCCCTCCCACGCTGAACTGGGAGCAAAACGTTTTGTAGCGGTTTCTCAATGCTGGCCAGTGAGACACTGATTTTGTCGCTTTCTTGTAGGTCTGTTGGAGGACTACTATGGAAGTAAATTTGTCAATAGGTAGCGTTGTGGGTTAAACCACAGAGCCTAGGACTTGCTGATCAGAAGGTCAGTGGTTAGAATCCCCACAACAGGGTGAACTCCCATTGCTTGGTCTCTGCTCGTGCCAAGCTAGCAGTTTGAAAGCATGTCAAAGTGCAAGCAGATAAATAGGTACCACTCCGGCGGGAAGGTAAATGGTGTTTCTGTGTGCTGGTTCACCAGAAGCGGCTTAATCATGCTGGCCACATGACCCAGAAGCTGTCTGCGGAGAAACGCTGGCTCCCTTGGCCTATAGAGCGAGATGCGCACCACAACCCCAGAGTCAGCCATGACTGGACCTAATGGTCAGGGGTCCCTTTACCTTTAAAAATTGTACAGTACTCTCAAACCATCACAATGTCACAGTCACCAAACCTTTGTCCTCCCCTCACCAATCCCAGATGATGGAGGGGGCAGTGGCAGCAAATATGATGCCTTGCCAAATGTTGTCAGATTACAAATCCCATTACCAATGACCATGGGCCATGCTGGCCGGGGCTGATGAGCTACTCCAAATAAACTGATAATCTAATAGATAACAAAACCATAAAATCAAAACACAAAATGATTCAGTGCTTGGGGTGATGAAACAGAAAATGCCAAAATGTGGGTGCCTTATTTTATTTTATTAATTTATTCTTAGGCAGATTTACAAAAAGAAAAACACACACCAATTTTAGAAAGGGGCAAAAATGGACGTGGACACACAAAGTATTTTTTTAAAAAAGCGAGGCTCCTTGTGCTTCACTCCACTCCCCCTTTCTTCCCACCTGGGGAGGCCCTGCACTGTGCCTGTACCTCAAAGCCAGCACATCCCATGAAGCTGGGCCTTGGTAGTAGTAGCAGCCTCTCCTCTTTCTCATTGCTAATGGCGGCTAATGGATTGAGGTTGAATCATGACAAGACAGAAGTACTGTTTTTGGGGGACAGGGGGCGGGCTGGTGTGGAGGACTCCCTGGTCCTGAATGGGGTAACTATGCCTTTGGAGGACCAGGTGCGCAGCCTGGGAGTCATTCTGGACCCGCAGCTGTCCATGGAGGCACAGGTTAATTCTGTGTCCAGGGCAGCTGCTACCAGCTCCATCTGGTACGTAGGCTGAGACCCTATCTGCCTGTGGACTGTCTTGCCAGAGTGGTGCATGCTCTAGTTATCTCCCGCTTGGAATACTGCAATGCTCTCTACGTGGGGCTACCTTTGAAGGCGACCCAGAAACTACAACTAATCCAGAATGTGGTAGCTAGACTGGTGACTGGGGGCGGCTGCCAAGACCACATAACACCGTTCTTGAAAGACCTACATTGGCTCCCAGTACGTTTCCAAGCACAATTCAAAGTGTTGGTGTTGACCTTTAAATCCCCAAAACTGCCTTGGCCCAGTATACCTGAAGGAGCGTCTCCACCACCATCGTTCTGCCCAGACACTGAGGTCTAGTGCTGAGGGCCTTCTGGCGGTTCAGTCATTGCGAGAAGCAAAGCTACAGGGAACCAGTCAGAGGGCCTTCTCGGTAGTGGCGCCCGCCCTGTGGAATGCCCTCCCATCAGATGTCAAAGAGATAAACAACTACCTGACATTCAGAAGACATCTTAAGGTTGCCCTGTTCAGGGAAGTTTTTAATGTGTAACATCTTAGTTTATTTTTGGTCTTTGTGGAAGCCGCCCAGAGTGGCTGGGGAAACACAGCCAGATGGGCGGGGTACAAATAATAAATTATTATTATTATTATTATTATTATTATTATTATTATTATTATTGCTCTCCATCAGCTGCTACAAGTTGCCCAAGGGAGGAGGCCGGCAGCAGCGACCATTGAGAGGCAACAGTGTATTCCCTCACAGCCATCACTCCTCCCCAAGCTCGGTGCTGGTGGGGGAAATAGGGACATTCTGGGATCAAATAAGAAACTAAGATAACTTTCGTAATTCAGGGGCTCTCCCTGGAAAATGGGCACACTTGGTGGCTATGTGATATAGCTGCACAAGTCTGTGCTCAATGCATTTGGGGAAGGGCAGAGCAACTGCTTTGCATGCAGAAGGTCCCAGGTTCAACCCCTTGCATCTCCAGGTAGGACTAGGGAAGACCACTAAACTAGGGTTACCAGACATCCCTGTTTCCCGGGCACCGTCCCCAGATTTGCGAATAAGTCCCCAGACAAATTCCATCCCTGGAATGTCCACAGATTTCATCTAATGTCCCCGGGAAATGCAGCAGTGGCAGTCTCAGCAGTTGGCTCTGGCTGGCTTCAGGAGCTGCTTGGAAGCCCCCATATGATGGTGGTGCAGGGGCTCTAAGATGCAGCTTCTGGGCTGTCTCCACCTTCCCTGACCCCAGCAACTAAGCTGTGAAGGGAGGCTTCATGCTGCCTATTAGAGCAGCCTCCCAACTCCTACTTGTGTGCAAGCAGGAGGGGGCGGGGATCTCTCAGCTGTGAAGGGAGGCTTCATGCTGCCTATCAGAGCTTGCATGCAAGCAGGAGCTGGGCGGGGATCTCTCAGTTAGGCAATGGGAAGCCACCCTTCCCAGCTGAGGGATCCCCACCCCCTCCTGCTTGCATGCAAGTAGGAATGGGATTGGAGCTGTTCCAATGGGAAGGGAGGCATTGCACTGCCTAAGAGATCCCTGCTCCCTCCTGCTTGCACGCAAGTAGGAGTTGGGATGGGGCTGCTCCGAAAGGCAGTGTGAAGCCTCTCTTCCCAGCCAAGGGATCCCTGCCCCCTCCTGCTTGCATGCAAGTAGAAATGGGATTGGGGGCGCTTTGATGCGAAGGGAGGCATCGTACTGCCCGAGCCTTGCTGCTGCCACCACTCTCATCCCTCCCTCTCTGCCTTCCATGTTTGACCCACCATATACTGCTTATCCCCCCCCTCCACCACCACCAAAGAACCAACCACTCAGGGACTGCCCAGGCTCATGGAGAAAGGAGATAGAAGCCTCAGAGGAAGGGGAAATGTGGCAGTTGAAGTCAAGGCAGCCACCACCGCTCTGCCACCACCATCACTGAAGCATCAATGTCTTGAACATGTAGTAATTGATTAATTAATTAACTAATTAAAATGTCCCCAGATTCATTGGGGGGAAAATCTAGTAACCTTACACTAAACACCACTACCTGAAACCTTGGAGAGCCTCTGCCAGTCAGTATGGACAATTCTGAGCTAGCTGCACCGATGACTTGATGCAGTATAAGGCAGCTTCCAATACTGTATCTCCACTGTTGAAGCAGAATGCTGGGAACCACAGGAGGGGTGAGTACTGTTGCACTTAGCTCCTGGTTGTGGGTTTCCCATAGACATCTGGCTGGCCACTATGAGAGCAGAATTTTGGACTAGGGAAGTTCACAAACCTTGCCTTAACCTCCCCCAACCCAAGTTTTCCTGCTTTGTCTCTCAAACCTCCAAAACAAAGGTGGAAGCAGATGGAAGCAGTGGGAAGCCCAGAGTCATCATAGGAACACTTATTTGGCTGGATAACAGGGGAGGCTCCTTGGAAGAAGGATCTACTCTGGAGGAAGGAGATTTTGGAGAACGTTCAACTACCCAGCAGGTGATCAGGAAGGGGAAGGAGCTGGCAGTGAGAATATCAGCCTCTCTTGACCATTATAATAGGGTCACAGTTCCAGCTGCTTTCCGGAACATATAGAGCAGCAGATATATTATTGGAACATTCTTGTGAATGAGTTACAAAAAATGTGCTTTTGAGTATATGCCTGGCAATATTCCATTAAAAAAATAAATAGCAGACACCAAAGTCTCAGTACAGCCAAAGTTCAACCCTGGAAGCTGCTCCCTAACAGACTACCTCACTGTTGCACAATGTATAAAGCAACCTTTTGCCAAATGCCATATTCCATGATGTTCCTCCATTCTCTTGCCTTCTGTAGTTTGCAGGTTGTCAAAGCGAGTTGACGCTTGACAGTAAAAGGCTGGAACCCCTAGGCTGGGTGTGAGTCTGCAAGCCTCTTTATCATCAGCAGAAACTGTTGTCCTGTGCACCATTTGCAGTCAATGAAAGCTTAACCTAGAAATGAAAAACCTGTTCATTCTAAGATTGAACAAGAAACATTGTTGCCCCACATGTATTAATAGTTTATCAACTAAAGTGCAAAATATATACAGTTTGCCTCGGATTAACATCTTCATAATAAAATATTTCCATCTTGTTTGTACAATACAATGGTGTTTTGCGCCAAATCAGGCACAGGCAAACTCAGCCCTTTAGATGTTTTAGGACTACAACTCCCATCATCCCTAGCTAACCACTGGTCCTGTTAGCTAGGGATGATGGGAGTTGTAGTCCCAAAACATCTGGAGGGCCGAGTTTGCCTATGCCTGCTCCAAATTAAACCTGTTTCCTCCATCTTGAGCCTTCCAAAACTTCCACAAATTCTAGCCTTCTCTGTGTTTCCTCTCATATACATGTTTCTCTGAAGAGGAATGGTACAGGCCCTGCTTCCAAACCCTTGGATCCTAATTATCTCGCACACTGTGACTGTACAGTGGGAAGATTTATGGGAGGTTTCTAGTTTCCACTTACAATTCCCAGCTGCATATAGAATGGTGGAGTTATTCTTGCAGAATGGAATTGCTTCAGTTCTCTTTGCACTCCTCCTTTCTCTGCTGTAAGAAGGGGGGTGGGGAGTCACTCAATTAAAGTGACATTTTACTAATGGTGGATTATGCCAGCAAGCAAGTAGTCAAAGCTTTATCTGTCACATTTAGGTTTCTACCTCCCATTTAAATAACAGCACATTTTGACATTTTTTCCCCTCCTTTTGTGAAATCTTTTTCTCATAGAGTTGCTAAGCAATAAATCAAACATGGAAATCAGAATAGAACTTAAGGAGAAGAACAAGGAGAAAATCTAAATTTTGACAGCTGGCTGGCAATGAAATATGGAAGTTAGAATACAGAGAGGTCTGCTCTTTGCTGAAAAGGTTACTGCGAGATGAAAGGATAAAAGGACAGGGAGCCAAGAAACCCTTGCCCCCACCCCACCCCCCAAAACATTTTCTTTTAATTAACATTGAAAAAAAAATAATTCTCATAGAGACTACTGGGGGGGGGGAGGTGCTCTGAGTTTCTTTCATTATGTAAGAATGTTTTACCTTTCTAAAAAACCCCAGAATTTCTGTACCTTTCATAGTTTTCTTTTTAAATGGTTTTGAGGGGGTCAGGAAATAAAAGAGGGCAATCACCCAATCTGGGTCTATTTACTGGCAGATTCATCACTAGGATACTGTGAAAGATCCACTGAAGGACAAGTGGCTTTGTTCGGAAATTCCTGTTAATACCGAAGGAATTACTCCAGCATCTCACTTGGCGGCCATCAGCAATGTTTCTGTGTCGAGGTGGTGGTATGGTCAATATCGTCATCAGCAGGGATGGATGAATCAGTCAATTTCAGTTTCTCATTTCCCCACTCAGTTCACCACGGTTCCACTTTTTAAAAAGCCCTCACCAAAATCCATCACCCTTTTAGTGTGCCTTTCTCCCAATGCATAGTATTTTTGGTATGCAATTTTGCCAGATATGCACATTCTTTGTATGTTACTTTCACTGGTACATGCATTTTTATGTACACTGTCTCCTACATATATACGTGTGTTTGTTTTGTTTAGTTGGAGAACTGCATCAGAAAGTTTGGGGAAATGGGAATTTCCATAAATAGCTGCATATCTGTTGGCTTGCTGTTTCTGGAAGTGTGAATGAGGTAGGCTCACATTAAAATGTGAACTGCACTGAAGGTCTTCCCCGTCTCTAATTACTGACAGGCATCAGCTATTCAGTTACAATTATTAATACTGCTAAAGTGAGTTACTTGCTGTTATGGTTGGTTGTTACTAGTCATTTGGTTGTCATAACTTAAGCTGCTGATATTACTGTAAGCATATCATTATGGTACCATTAGATCTGTATGCACATTTCTTCCAGTGTGTTTTACTATTATGCCAGAAGCCACATTATGTTGTTATATATAATATGTTGTGATAAGTAAGTGTGTTTGTATTTCTTCTCTTCATAAGTAGACAATGCTTGTGTGCTGGGAGCATTTTTGTAAACCAACATTATAGAACAGTTTCACTTTGCTTTGTGGTGTACATTGGAGGAAGCTTGTTTTTGACTGGAAGATTTGGGGCATGGCCTTCTCCTAGCCAAGATCTTGCCTCTTGCTTAACATCCTTCTAAATCCCTGAAGAAGAAGAATAGAATTACAGAACTGAAAGTGACCATGTCAGCCATCTAGGTCATTCACCTTGCTTGAAGCTAAAACATCTCCAACATATGCCTGTCCAGTTTCTGTTTGACAGCCACCATGATGAAGAAGGAAAGGAGAAAGAACACCCCCTAGCTCATCATGCAGTTTTCATGATGAGCATATTGTGGGCCACTTTCAAAAAGATTGCCGCATTTGTTGTTGTTTAGTCGTTTAGTCGTGTCCGACTCTTCGTGACCCCATGGACCAGAGCACGCCAGGCACTCCTGTCTTCCACTGCCTCCCACAACTTGGTCAAACTTATGTTTGTAGCTTTGAGAACACTATCCAACCATCTTGTCCTCTGTTGTCCCCTTCTCCTTGTGCCCTCCATCTTTCCCAACATCAGGGTCTTTTTCAGGGAGTCTTCTCTTCTCATGAGGTGGCCAAAGTCTTGGAGCCTCAGCTTCAGGATCTGTCCTTCCAGTGAGCACTCAGGCCTGATTTCCTTCAGAATGGAGAGGTTTGATCTTCTTGCAGTCCGTGGAACTCTCAAGAGTCTCCTCCAGCACCATAATTCAAAAGCATCAATTCTTCAGCGATCAGCCTTCTTTATGGTCCTGCTCTCACTTCCATACATCACTACTGGGAAAACCATAGCTTTAACTATACGGACCTTTGTTGGCAAGGTGATGTCTCTGCTTTTTAAGATGCTGTCTAGGTTTGTCATTGCTTTTCTCCCAAGAAGCAGGCATCTTTTAATTTTGTGGCTGCTGTCACCATCTGCAGGGATCATGGAGCACAAGAAAGTAAAATCTCTCACTGCCTCCATTTCTTCCCTTTCTGAAACCATCTGAAACCAAATAAATAATTATCATTGTCACAAAGAGAATCTCCTCCTCCCTTCTCCTCCTCCTCAGGTGCTACTCAACCCTCTCCAAATTTACTCTGGTGGATCGGAAAAACCTCCAGAACCTCATGCAAGGGAGAAGATGGGAGATCATTCTGTTGGGCAAGCAGAAATAGAATTATCTCTCTTGGGGGAATAGACCACATATAGAAACAGTCTCTCAGAATGTGCTGAGAAATTGGCATTGTTCTGGTCATCCCAAACTCAGCAGAACAACCATTACCAGAAAGGACCATGTGGGCAGCCCCGCCTTGAGGGTGTAGCACTATCAACCTCAGTTTCCATCTGAGGTTTGCACATTGAGGTTTCCATCTGAGGTTTCCACATTGCAGCCACATCCACATCACTTCAGTCAAAGGCTCCAAAAGGAAATGAGACCCCTTTAAGGGTGGAAATTTCATTCACTGTATGGGGGGAGTTACAATGGCCCATTGGAAGCCGAAACCCTTGTTTAAGGCTCAGAGTCTACAAGTTGTCTGGCTTGCACCTCTAATTGGAAATCTATGATTACACCACTGCACTTTTGCTTTGTCTGACCATGCTTCTGGAGCCTTGCTGGTCACCTTTGACACTGACCCTCTGGGATACCCTCTGGGATATGCATATTAAAACCTGACACCTGTTTGATTACTTTCCTTTCTGAAATTTGACCCTACCATATCTCTGATCACTGGACCACTGGATGTGATCAATATTTTGCTGCTTTGGAAGTAGGGTTCAATTGTGCCCCATCCAGGCTGGACCTCTTACCCATCATGAACTGCTGCTTGAAATATTACAGAATAGAGATAGGGTTTGAATTTTGGTTGAATATTTGGTTTGAGGTGGTGCTGTGGGTTAAAGCCTCAGCGCCTAGGGCTTGCCGATCGAAAGGTCGGCGGTTCGAATCCCCGTGGCGGGGTGCGCTCCCGTTGTTCAGTCCCAGCGCCTGCCAACCTAGCAGTTCGAAAGCACCCTCGGGTGCAAGTAGATAAATAGGGACCGCTTTCTAGCGGGAAGGTAAACGGCGTTTCCGTGTGCAGCTCTGGCTCGCCAGAGCAGCGATGTCACGCTGGCCACGTGACCCGGAAGTGTCTTCGGACAGCGCTGGCCCCTGGCCTCTTGAGTGAGATGGGCGCACAACCCCAGAGTCTGGCAAGACTGGCCCCTACGGGCAGGGGTACCTTTACCTTTACCTTTACTTAATTTGTATTCCCTGAAACAGTACATGAACTGAAATACAACTGTCCTTCAACATTTGCAATTCTCTGAATTTTGCAAGTAGCTTACCAATGAAAAGCATGTGTATATTAGGGAGGGGTTCCCAAGCTGTGATCTAGTAGCTTAATTCAGTTGATCTATAGCGTGTATGTGAAAAACATGTGTATGTGAACAGTGGCAGCAGCAGCAACTGACCAGCCAGGAGTGATGGGCATGAGAAAGAGACTTGAAAGGAGTAGGCAGAAGATTAAAGAGCCAGAAATGCATTGCATTTTATTTCAAAAGCATTTGAATTTTTGGAAGGTAATCCATCCCTTTTGCAGACCAAGATGATGATTCTCATCCTTTGGCTATACTTTCATTCATCAAATCTTTGAGAACCTCCAGCTTTGGCAATGATGTGGTGTAGATTACTCAAAAGGAACTTCAGTCCCCTTGTTTTTAATTGTGGCTCTGAGCTTGAACATTTCAGGAAGTGCTAGCTTTTAACAGTTAGTTAAGCTGCTATAAGATATAGCTAGACCGTGTGTTATCTTTATTTCATTGTTGTTTTAATTTGTGGGCAGGGTGGGTTAGAAACCAGAGGAGATAAAAATACAAAACTGTACTGTGTGCATTCTTCACCACCACCGCTGATGAAGCAGATGTTCTGCTCCAAGTGATGGCTCCTGTAGAAAGAGGGTTCTGATCCAAGAGTTTATGCACAAAGAGTTCAGGTTTCCACTGACAAAATCAGGAGAGACAAGCAGGGTTGAGTGAAGTAGAGCAGATCCAAGTTTCAGTAACACAAACACCCATCTCATGATGGTGCTGGCCCTGCTGTTCCTCTTACTGCCACCACCCATTCACTCTGCACCAGCTTCTAGGTCAAATTTACATTGTTGATTTGGAGGGAAGGGAAAGCCAGTAAGCAAGCGCCAGCTGTTGTCCATGATCCTTCTCTTTGCTTCTGTTCACCCACGCTCTCCATTTAGGCCAGAGCAGAGCACTGTCGAGGATTCAATAATGAAAAGGGAAGATCAGCAGGGCCAGGGAGATGTGGGGGTCCTAAAAAGGTGGGGTCTGCAACAAGTGTCCACAGACGCCAGCCCCTGACACCATCCCTAGCATCATATCTTTCGTGTCACCATGGCTTGATCTCATACCATGGCCATTGCTGATACTGTTGCAAAGCACATGTAGGAAGAAAGCTCATCTTTCTCAGCACTGTCTACACTGTTGGTCAGTGCCTCTCCAAGATTTTCAGACAGAGATTTTCTCCAGCCCTACCTGGAGATGCTGGAGATTGAACCTGTGACCCCCATGCAAATCAGATGCCCTACTACTGAGCTACAACCCTTCTGGCTACATTTAATACAGAGCCTTCTGCAGTGAAACATGCCAGTCCTTTTAATCTTGCTAGCTTCTTCCTTACCCATGTGCATAGCACAGGTTTCTGATAGGAGTGTCCTTATAATGGTGACTGTCTGCCTAATCATTAGTGAATTGCCAGTTCATTAAGCATTCCAGGCAATCATAAGGTTAAATCAAACAGAAGAATCTCTACTGGCTGATAACACATGAAATAAAAGGTGGGGGGAGTCGGTGTCTCTGGCTGGCACAGAGTGGCAGGAGTGGTAATTTTGTGAATTGTATCATTAATAAAATATATCTTATTCTATTTGATGCTGGCTTTGGAAGGTTCCTGTATGATTATTACGTTTTCAAGCATCAGATTTTTTTTTTCTTCTAACAGCTTTACCCGGGGCTAAATTGAGATCTAATACAAAATTCAGAAAGGCTCTGCAGAAATGCCATTAAAATTTTAACTTTATGTTCTTTTAGGGAGCTTAAAAGCTATTGAAGGAAAGCCAACAAGAATATAATCGCAAGATTTCAGGGAGCTGGGAATATGCCCTGATCTCCCCCAAAGTCTGGGTCCCTCGTAGGTAAAGGTTTGGCTAGTGTTTAATATGGCTTTTTATTCCTCCGCTGCCCCACTGCCCTTGACTCAACTCCAGCCACCCTTATTACATCAATATCAAAGGGTCACAAGAACTTGAGAAGAGCCTGGCTGGATCAGGTCAAGAACCTCATTTTCACAGTGGAGATCCAGATGCCCACAAGAAGCCCTCAAGCAGAATTTGAGCGGAACAAGATTGAATGATTGCAATCTGCTCCATGTGTGGCTGCTATGGGGCATGATCCAGAGGCTTCAGCCACAGCTAGACCCCTGATGGTGACAGTCTATCGCCAGCACTCTGCACTTCCTGCCCATAGGCTACCAGGCCACGCTCAAGGTTATTGTATTTATTTACAAGGCCTTTAACAATCTGGGTCCAGGGTACCTTAAGGACTTCCTAATCCTCAAAATCACTGGCATTGGAGTGAGTCACTGTTAGTGGTCCCTCATGGTAGGGACCATGACTCATATCTACCAGAAGCATTTAGTGCTATGAGCCAAATTATATGGAACTTCCTTCCAGTTGAAGTCAGTCAAGTCTGCTCCCTGCTGAAGACATTTTTAATTCCAACAGGTCTTTTCATTATAGTATGATTGTATAGGTAAAGGGACCCCTGACCGTTAGGTCCCGTCACGGACAACTCTGGGGTTGTGGTGCTCATCTCACTTTATTGGCTGAGGGAGCCGGCATACAGCTTCCGGGTCATGTCACCAGCATGACTATGCCACTTCTAAAAAGGCAGACAGCGTCAATATCAGATTTTCATTTTTCCAGTCTTTTGATTCATCCCATTTCCATATAAGTTTTAGCACACTTTCACCCTCTTTTTCACAAGCCATTTTCCCTTGAGGGAATACACACGTGTACGTGATTCCCACAAATAAACATATTATGGACACACTTTTTACCAATAAATGCATGTTTGTGCCATTTTTTTGTTTTGAAAATTTCATCAAAAAATTTGGTAAAAGGTAAAAGGGACCCCTGACCATTAGGTCCAGTCATGGGTGACTCTGGAGTTGCGGCGCTCATCTCACTTTATTGGCCGAGGGAGCCGGCGTACAGCTTCTGGGTCATGTGGCTAGCATGACCAAGCCACTTCTGGCGAACCAGAGCAGCACACGGAAACACCGATTACATTCACGCTGGAGCGGTACCTATTTATCTACTTGGACTTTGATGTGCTTTTGAACTGCTAGGTTGGCAGGAGCAGGGACCAAGCAATGGGAGCTCACCCCGTCGCGGGGATTCGAACTGCCGACCTTCTGACTGGCAAGTCCTAGGCTCTATGGTTTAACCCACAGTGCCACTCCAGATGGGAATCAAACCTCTGCATAAAAACTTCCAAGGAAAGAGATTCTGTCCCACTGTTGAACAGCTATTACTGTCAGACAGTTCTTCCTGATGTTTAGTCCTTTCTTATAGCTTGAATCCATGGTTCAGGTCCTAGCCTCTGGAGCAGGAGAAAACAAGCTTGCCCCATCCTCCATGGGTCAGCCCTTTAGATATTTGGAGATGATGATGGGTAGGGATTCGAACCGCCGACCTTCTGATCGGCAAGCCCTAGGCTCTGTAGTTTAGACCATAGCGCCACCCACGTCCCAGTATGTTTTTATAGTTTTGAGTTATTTTTTTCATTTTTTCATATCATATACAGTCATACCTCGGGTTAAAGATGCTTTGGATTAAATCTTTTCAGGTTGTGTCCCATGGCGACCCGGAAGTAACGGAAAGGGTTATTTCTGGGTTTTACTGCTTGCACATGCGCAGACGCTCAAAATGACATCACATGCATGCGCAGAAGTGGCAAATCATGATCCGTGCACGCGCAGACGCGGATTGCATTTCTCTCAGGTTGTGAACGGGGCTCCAGAACGGATCCCACTCGCAACCAGAGGTACCACTGTATTTGTAAACAGCTTAGAGATTGTTGTAGTTAAGGTACGTGTAATTTTTTACATTAATAAACAGTGCCTTCCCCGCTTGTGATTCTAAGCAACTGGCATTCAGATACATATTCATAAATCAGACTGCAAGATGCACTGTTCAGAAGTTCACAGAGGAGGCCTAAGACATAAACTAGGTGTAAGCTAAGACACAGTCACAGGTGTCACCCCAGAGACAGGGGGCACTTCACTGACAGGAGGTGGCACAGGAGTCAGGTTGGGTGGCTCTATCTCAGGGCCAGAACATCTGATGCACTGAGACAAGAGTTTCTCCTGACCACCACTTAACTCCGCAATATGTAGACCAGCACCTCACAGACCACTGGGTCTCTTCCCAGAATCCAGTTCTTCACACACATCCCATTCCTCCTCCCCACTCTGACCAGCCCTGCCAAGACCATCCCACAGGACTCATGACATGGTATGTCTTAGTTCAAATGAAGCAAGGAGCTCCTCTAAACCAAGGGGGAAGGAAAGAGTACATCCCAAGAGGGATGCCAGTGGGGCTGGACTCAAACAGACATGATTGCGGCCAAGCCAAAGTGGATGGGGCTGGGGTTGGCAGTGGGCAGGGCTACGCTACAATCCCTCCCTCCCTCTCTCCCTCCCTCCCTCCCTCTCTTACACACACACTCGCATGCAGGTTTGCAGGCAGGTGGGCATACAAGCACACATATACACCACAGAAACACACACACGTCTGTATACACAAAAATGCACACACCATGATAACTGCCCTCTGCAGTTAGGCTTGGGGAGGGGGCGGGGAGCTTCCTAATGGAGTTAATAGGAGGCTTTTATCAGGGTTAATTGTGCCTGTTTTCTAAAAGGGGTTCAGCACATAGAAGGTTAACACAACTCTTCCCATCCCATCCCTCCTTAGCTGTGGTTTTCACCCCAATCCGCACCCCACACTGCAAGCAGGTTTGGCAAAAACATCCCAAAGGGATACAATAGGAGGCTTTTTAGAGCAAGGTAGGAGGGGCAGCTGTGAACTGGATTGGGTTGCCTCACAGACTACATCTGACCCACAGGTCAGAGGATCCAGCCTCTCCCCTAAACCTTAGCAGATGTTTTCCCGAGCCTCATTGCCACCTCCTTCACTCAACTCTATCCTTCTGTCACTACTTGTTCCTCCAAGTGCACTGCCTCCTGAGTTCTGTCCTGAGTGCCTATTTCCTCTCTAGCACCTGTTGCACACCTGCAACATATTCCTGTCAACACCAGGATATGAACGTGGACATTTTTTAACCTCAGGCAAACTGGCCTTCCATTTTCCCCAAAGCACCTATACCAGGGGTCTGCAACCCACGACTCCGGAGCCGCATGTGGCTCTTTTACACCTTTGCCGCGGCTCCGGGGCGGATACTAGCGAGGGGAGGAGGCGCATTGTGTGCCCCGACACTCCCCACTGTGACGGGCGCTGTACTGGCTATGATGTCGCATGGGGGCGGTGCGTGCGTTAGTCACACACCATCACGACGTCACCTTCCCGCCCGCCCGCCCGCTACATTGTAAGGGGCATGTATGCTGGTCACTGCATTGAAAGGGGGCATGTACACTGGTCACTGTTTTGAAGGGGAGTGAAGAACACACACACACAAAAAGGTAACTTGTTAATTTAACGTTTATTTCTGTGAGGAGGAGTAATTCTGAGGGGTCAAACAAAGAAATAATAAAAAAGTGACAAAAAAGTTATTTTTATAATGACGAGTTTTGCAGCTCCCAGTTTTTATTTCTTCAGAAATGGGTCCAAGTGGCTCTTTTTGTCTTTAAGGTTGCAGACCCCTGACCTATACAATAAATTATATGGCTAGTCTGTGGAGCATAGAAGTTTGAATGTTCATCATCATCCCATTACACCACAATAACTCAGTCCCTGGTTGGAGCACTCGTGGGGAGGGAAACCTCATGAGATGGCAGCCAGTTTCTGCTTTCCACCATTCAGTACTTCCTAACAAATGTTTTGGACCCAGCATACCCCTTCCTATATTAACCACTCAAGATAACCTTTATCTGAAGCAACCCTGACAGATACCTGCCCTGCTCTGAAAGGAATGGTTCTCTGCTGCACCTGAAGATGCTCTTGCTGTGAAGAATGTAGCCATTGATGACAGCATTGCTGTAATCCATAGACCCATTGCTCATTCTGTACTATCTACAGATATCTCCTGGAGTTCATTGCATGTAAGTTTCTCTGATAGTTCACATTTATCATCTAGGGAGAAATGGCTCTCACAGGCTATTAGGTGCTAATGCTCTTGTATAATATTTTTAATATGTCACAGATGTTCAGATTGGTCTAAATGCCAATTTCAGTGATGTGAGGGAAGGCTCTGTGGTGTCATTCTTAGTTTATAGTAATTTAATGGATGGGGAGGAATTCACTTAATTTGCAAATACCTGCAAAAGTAGTCCACAGAGAAGTTCATGTACATTTGCCTGGCAAATATGCAAATATATATATATATAAGCTACCATATAGAAATGTGATTTCAGGTACCTGAAATTAGGTTGTGGAGGGTGTGAGGATTTCACTTGGTAGTGTAGGCCAATGATCAATTAACTTCAGGATTCTGAGGTCTACTTCATTTTTTAGTAGGAATCCTGAGATCTGTCACCCAGGGCTGGACACTTAAAGAATTAAGAACGCAGCACCACAGTTTGCTCCCATTCAGCTACCACGCTGCTTGCCTTCCTCCTTACAACCAGCTCAAGGTATGGCACAGCCTCTCAACTTCCTTCACGTTAGTCTCAGTGTCGCCCTTGTAGGGAGAAGAAAGGTGGCAAAACAAGAATTAGTTGGCTCCTTGGCTCCACCTACCATTGGGGCTTATCCATACTTACCTTTTGCCCTGCTCTTTTCAGCACAGCTCCATGCTTTTAAGCTCCATGTCCAATCAGTTTTCTTTTTGCCCAGAAGCTTTCCCCACGAAAATCTGCTCTTTAGCGCTCAATCAGAGCAAATGTCAATTTGGGTTTTCCACGGAAGGTGTTTGCTCCGATTGAGCGTTAAAGAGCAGGTTTTCGTGGGGAAAGCTTCTGGGCAAAAAGAAAACTGATTGGACATGGAGCTTAAAAGTGCAGACCATGCCTGGAAAGAGTGTGGATAAGCCCTTGATCTCCCTGACTTCTACCCAACTAACATCAATAGGCACCAGTCATCATTGCCTCAGAGTATTGTTGTCAGGGACTGGGCAGAGGAGGAATGGTGGAGACTGCCTCACCAACCTGACCCTTCCAGAGAAGAGGAAGTTTGAGGGAGATCACAGTTCAGAGGCAGATGAGGGGGAAAGCTGGGAAATATTGGGAGAAGAAGAGGAAGAGGAAGCACCAGGAGGGTGATAGCTGGCAGACACAGTGTCTTTAGAAAGCATTCCAGTCCCCTCTCCCTGAAGCCAGCGAGCATTTAAGTAGGAGAGCAAAGAATTCAACGGCAGAGGGCATGTGTCAGCACCTGTAGATGTGATGAGGATGATGAATGAGAATGTGGGAGAGATGGAGGGGGTGGAGATCCACTTGGGACAATGAGGCTGGGTTCTAAAGCCTCTCTCTGTAAACACTGAATAAAAAGCAGGCGGTAAGAACATTCCTTGTTTTGTACATTCCTGGGCAACCGGCTGGCAGCAGCCCAGTCATTGTTAAGGCAGACCCCCCCCCTGCACCTTCTCTGGGGGCAGTGAAAACTAGGAGTGAAGGAGAAATTCATTTGGTCTCCTTTTATAAATGATCTGCTCTATTCAGGATTGGCATGCAGATCAGGACACAGCTATCAGTTTGACAGCAAACTTCTTTAAATGTAGTGATGCAGCTTCAGTTCCCAAAAACAACAACACACAAAATACAAATTTTATTAAAAATGAATAGAAAAATGTGTGTCGTAAGGAAGAAATGCATTAAGAGGGAAACAAAAATGAATATTTTAGGGGAAGAGTATGTGAAAATGCATTTGAAATGTGTACAAATTAAATGCAAGTTTCTGTGCTGTTTTAAAAAACGCAAAAATAAATAATAGAAAATGGGTCTATAGTTCTTTACATGAAAAAGTGACATGGAATGGAAAGAGGATGATCCGTTCACCCCAACTTAAGATCTGTGTGTCCTTGGGGATGGCAGAACTGAATCAACCCATCCCAGGGAGTTTGTGCCATCAGTTCATTGGAGGCATCAACAGTCTGCCGCAAAGAACATTGCTCTATAGTTAGAACAAGTACCACCAACTGCCCTGTGGGAAGGGTCCCAGAAGAGGGAGGGAGGGAGGGAGGGAGGGAGGGAGGGAGGGAGGGAGGGAGGGAGGGAGGGAGGGAGGGAGGGAGGGAGGGAGAGAGAGGGGGGGCAGGCGGGAAGGGGAAGACTATCTTGGAGCTTGCAGTAGCTAGAGTCTATATTCCTTGCTTCACCATTTTTACCTCTGTCCTCACCCACCAATGGGATGTGGCTCCCAGACGGTTTCCCAGGAGGGAACGTGGCCCTGGTTTGACAAAGGTTCCCCACCCCTGACATAACTAATTAAGATCCAGGATATTGTAGTTAAGAGAAGGAAGACAGCTTGATGGCAAATCCATTGAAAAGTGGAGTCTTTTATTATGTATTAGAATGATAAAACAGAAGATAATGTTGAACCATGTATTTCATTGGGAATCTTGTGATGAAAAGTAAACAAAGGATTAAGTCTTAATTATTACAAAAAATGTTTTCATTTGCTTCTAGTAAGCCATGGAGGGAACTATAATAGCATTATCATTTTATATAATCAAATGCATGTTTATATAGTGATAGGTGTGTATATAGTGTTATGAGTTTGCAGGAGTCCATCTGAGATGGTACCCTGTGTTCCTTCAAGACATACTTAACAAAGGAACAGGTTGTGCTGGTTCTGAAGTCTCTTCTGTTAGAGACTAATAGAAGAGACTTCAGAACCAGCACAGCCTGTTCCTTTGTTAAGAAATAGGCCTTTTCCAACCTCACCTGGCTGAATGTCATGTCATCCTAAAATGAAGAACAATAGTCCAAGGAAGGCTGGATTTGAGCAAGTTGGGCTGATGCTGGAAGCTGGGGACATGGAGACATGTCTGCTCTGGTCTGGACTTGGGGCTCCTCTGGAAAACGAATGCAGAAGACAGATCTTTTAGGGTACTAACGTTGTGGGCCCCTCCATCCTATGCTCATGTTACATATGTGTAAATAAAACCATATACCCTAAAGGCAACAGAGTCTTCTATGACCTTCATTCCAAGGAGACTAAAACCTGGGTAAGTGTAGGCACCCCAGAAGCTCTCACTGCTTTTGGAGATTGGGGTAGTGTGCAGATACACACACGGTTATATATTATGACCAATCACTTTTATATTAATCGTTTTTATGGGTTAGGTGACTGGGAAATAAGCACAACAAACAAACAATTGCAATACGCGAACAATATGTTTTGTATTTAAAAAATAAATAAATTGTAAACCACCTTGGCAGAAAGGCAGTATACATATGCATTAAATAAGTAAATAATAATAGACAAACAAACACATTACTATGTTCAGCATCTGTGGAATTCCTTCATGTGTCTCCACTGACGGATGATATCAGAAAAATAGGACCATGTAGTGGAAGTGCCACATTCTGCTGATCTACATAAAACACTCAAGGTGCAATCATCCCTAACTCAAATTTGGCTCTGTTATAGGAGCATCATTCCAGACTTTAATCTGAATAATATATCTCATTAAAATCACATTGCAAACTGGCCTGAAGATTTGTGTAGTTTTTCGTCTTTTTAATATGCATGCATATTAGAACTGGTAGCCTTGGATTATTGCAGGGTACAACATTTAGGCCCTTGTTAAATACTAGAGCAGGAACAGGAACCTGTGGCTCTTCAGATGTTGTTGAACTACAACTCCCATAAGCCCTGGTCAGTATGCCCAATAGCCAAAGAAGGTGGGAGTTGTGGTCCAACAACATCAGAAGAGCCACAAGTTCCCCACCCCTGAAGGAAATGTATCCAAAGGCACCCTTTTTAAAGCAGGTTCCTCTACCTTTGCAATATTCTACTCTCTTTGCTTTCCTCAAATCTCATATTCATGTGTTAACTGAGGACTTAACACTCCCCAAAGCACTGTTCTTGTTCATATGTTATTTCCTCACCCACCTTCTTGCTATGGAAAGGACAACCACACTGCTTGATAGCAGAATTCTCATCCCTCAGAGTGGCTAACCATGTCAACAAGCTGTTATTATCAAAGTTTAATGAAATAACTACTCTGAGGTAATGTGTTAGCATATGAAATGTCTCCTCTGCTTACACCCATCGTACATCCCGGTGGCTCGGAAGACAAACATGATAAATCTCATTGGAGAGGAAATAATTACTTGCGAGTAGAGGCAAAATCAGGTCATGAACAGAGACTGAACTGGTCTGGCTTGCTGCATTTCTATAATGCATCACACTCCTATGGCCTAATGAAAAATGACTGGGTTTGAAGCCCCACGATAGTCAACACTGACAGTCTCCCCATTGATTTTAGCAGAAGCAAGGAAGAATCATGTGTTTCCCAGTCTATTATGGATACAGCAATAAAGATATGATATACTGCACTGTTTTGCCATATATATATTTATAATATGGATAGCAGGCTGAAGCCTTTTTTCTCATTCAGAAATGCAACAGTCCTAGGAGGTGACAATTGCATACATCTCAGTAGTCCATATTTACCAAGGCAGCCCTTCTTTTTGGGTACCTAGTAAATCACTGTCCCAATTTGAGCCTTGTCTTTGCCTTTTGTGGGTGCCTTGCTGGGGTTTTGTCAGTGTGCGTTGTTCAGCCTCTTGGCGACAGTGGGGAGGTGAGACATAGGTGCACCTTACCTCTAGTTCACATGTAGACTCATGCATGCTCATGAACACTAAGGCCACATCAGCACATTACATTTCAAGCACTATTATACCGCTTTGACAGTCTTCCCCCAAAGAATCTTCAGAAGTGTCATTTGCTAAGGGGGCTGAGATATATTGGGAGATCTCTATTCCCCTCACAGAGCTGCCCTCCCAAAGTTCCTTGGGAAGAGGGATTGATAAACCACTCTGAGAGTTGTAGCTCTGGAAGGGGAATGGAATCTCCTAGCAACTCTCAACCCCCTTAAGAAACTACATTCCCCAGGATTCTTTGGTGGAAGCCACGACTGTTAAAGGGGTATGGTAAAAAAGGTAAAGGACTCCTGACAGTTAAGTCCAGTCGCAGACGACTCTGAGGTTGCGGCGCTCATCTCGCTTTACTGGCTGAGGGAGCAGACAATTGTCTGCAGACAGTTTTTCCGGGTCATGTGGCCAACATGACCAAGCCGCTTCTGGAGAAACCAGAGCAGCATGTGGAAACGCCGTTTACCTTCCCGCTGGAGCGGTACCTATTTATCTACTTGCACTTTGACATGCTTTCGAACTGCTAGGTTGGCAGGAGCTGGGACCGAGCAACGGGAGCTCACTCCATCATGGGGATTCGAACCGCCGACCATCTGATTGGCAAGCCCTAGGCTCAGGGCACAAAGTGGTAATGATAGCACTGTAAATGTAAGGTGCAGACTTCATTCAAGGCACAAAGCAGAACACATCCTGACTCTTCACATATGCAATGCCCAAAATGTTTCTCTATTCTGTCGGCTTTCTGCTGGTCCCCCCCCCCCGGACCAAAATTTGGACTGTAAGGCAGGAAGTAGAGGTAAGTGGTAGGTCTAGGAGGTCCCAAGTTCAATCCCTGACCTCTGGAGAGTCATCTGCTGCCAGCATTGTCAATGAAGATGATCTGAACTAGATGGCCAGTGGTCTGGCTTAGAATAAGGCAATTTCATATGTTCCTAATGTGCAATGGAAACTGATGGTGCTATATTATTACCAAATGATCAGCAGGTGAAAAAAAGGCAAGGCCTTCTGAGGGTTATATTTACTTAAGGCAAATGTCACAAAAAGGGGAAAGTCCACAACTATAAGAATTTCATAGCTTATAGAAATGACACTTTTCTTAACTTGAAACAAGGCATACATGAGATATCCGATGGGGCCAGCTTTCTAAACTGTCCAATGAAAAGTGTCACAGATCCAGCAACGTTAAAAAAAAGTTGAAAATTGGTCTTTGGTCTCCTTTTACTCCCATTTCTAAACAGGCATATCGTACATTCCACTTTTGGGGTAAACTATTTGTGGATTTCATTCCCACTTGTCAAGGAAGGCAACCCTTCATTGGGCTGATGAATTTCCTAGTGGCAGTTTAAAAAGTATTAGGGCTTCCTGCTCCATTAAAATCTATAGCAACAATTACTGGCCCAATTACAGCTCATTTTAACACACATACACACCACAAACACACATACAAACACATTATGAGCATTAAGGAACAAACCAAAGCAGAACAAACTCAACCTTGTGTCAATCATTGTACAGTGGTACCTCCGGTTGTGGACGGGATCCGTTCCAGAGCTTCGGTCGGATCCCGAGGTTTCTGCAACTGGAGGGACTGCTTCTGTGCATGTGTGTGGCATGGAAGAAGAAGAAGAAGAAGAAGAAGAAGAAGAAGAAGAAGAAGAAGAAGAAGAAGAAGAAGAAGAAGAAGAAGAAGAAGAAGAAGAAGAAGAGGAGGAGAAGGAGGAGAAGGAGGAGGAGTTTGGATTTGATATCCCACTTTATCACTACCCTAAGGAGTCTCAAAGCAGCTAACATTCTCCTTTCCCTTCCTCCCCAACAACAAACACTCTGTGAGGTGAGTGAGGCTGGGAGACTTCAGAGAAGTCTGACTAGCCCAAGATCACCCAGCAGTTGCATGTGGAGGAGCAGAGACGTGAACCCGGTTTATCAGATTACGAGTCTATCACTCTTAACCACTACACCACATTGGCTCTCTGTGCATGCACGTGCGGCAAAACCCGGAAAAATACTTTTGGGTTTGCTGTGTTCGCATTCTGAAGGATACACAATCGGAGGTGTGCTTATCCAGAGGTGCAATGTATATCAATACATTTTAGAAATACAGTGGTACCCCGGGTTACAGACGCTTCAGGTTACAGACTCTGCTAGCCCAGCAATAATACCTCGGGTTAAGAACTTTGCTTCAGGATGAGAAGAGAAATTGTGTGGTGCTGGCACAGCGGCAGCAGGAGGCCCCATTAGCTAAAGTGGTACCTCAGGTTAAGAACAGTTTCAGGTTAAGAATAGACCTCCAGAACAAATTAAGTTCTTAACCATCTAATGCATCCCCTCCAAAACCCATGTTGAGTCCCAGAGAGTTGCATGCCCTGTGCTGAAGTATTTATTAGTAAAGGATAAAAATGGAAATCACACTATATGATACATATAAGACTTGACCTTTAGCCCTGTGTAGATCATGTGTTCACCTTTTCATAAGAGCTAACTGCCAACTACACCTATACTAATTGGTTAGGGACACAGGTGGCACTGTGGTCTCAACCACTCTTGGGCTTGCTGATTGGAAGGTTGGCGGTTCAAATCCCCACAACAGGGTGAGTTCCCATTGCTCTGTCCCAGCTTCTGCCATCCTAGCAGTTCGAAAGCACACCAGTGCAAGTAAATAAATAGGTACTGCTGTGGTGGGAAGGTAAACTCCATTTCCATGCACTTTGGCACTCGTCACGGTCCTCCGTGTGCTAGTAGCAGTTTAGTCATGCTGGCCACATGACCCAGAAAAGCTGTCTGTGGACAAACACTGGCTTCCTCGGCCTGAAGCAAGATGAGCACTGCAACCCTATAGTCGCCTTTGACTGGACTTAACTGTCCAGGGGTCCTCTACTTTTTACCTTTATACTAATTGGTAAGTGAGGAGTCAGATGATGTTTTCCAGCTTCCTGCTTTGGTTGACCATGCTGCCACTAAGAGTAAAATAATGAGGCCTTTCTGGAACAATACTGCTTAATCAACAAAACTGCTTAATGAACAAAAGCCTCTAAGTGGTTCACACAGAAGTGAAAATCTTGCCAAGACTACAGTATTTGAAGGAAGCATGCTTTCCTTTAGTTATCGGATATGGCAGGGTGGGCAGCTGGGGCTCTAAAATAATCCTTAACACAAAAACAGCAACAAAAGCTAGAGTTAAGGGGAGGCGTGTTTTTAAAAGGTACAGACTCTCCTCCCTGAAAGAGAGGGGAGTGGTTGTGGACGGGAGCCCGAGCACCGCTCCTAGCAGGGGGCGTTGCCCCCTGCCTCCAGCTCACCTGGCTGGCACTCACGCCCCCCCGGTGGCCATCCAACCAGGTGCCATGGGGGGGCGTGTCCAGCAGCCTTTATGCTGCAGTGCCAGCCTCCCCCCCGGCCTCATTTCTCTTTGTCGTCCTGGGCGAGTCACCCACCCTCCACTCCCTTTGAGTTAGGGCTTAGGTCATTGGCCTTGCTATGGACCTTAGGTTGGTCGCCCCGGTTGCCCGGGGGGCCTGGTAGGAGTTTTTCCATTTGGCATTAGGCCTTTTGGTTTTTTCGCCTACCTCGTAGCAATCGTCACAACTTTTTGGTGGTATTGGTGGGTAGGTTAGGCATTGGAATAATGTGTTGTGGTGTGTTGAAGTGCTAGGTGTGGCCATCGCCTATGCCTTCAATTTCTAGGGGTATTCCGTTAATGGAATCTGGCGGTCGTGTATTCCGTCCGAAGCCTGCTTGGCGGGAGGCCATGGCACGACCCTCGGTGACATCAGGGGTGAGCCTATAGTTGGATTAGCATCAACTGGTGATGAACCCCTGTTGAACAAACCCACTTGTTTCGCGATCCAATGCCTAAGCCAATACCTTTTCATTGCTGTAATCAATAAAGTTGTGGCCTTTTCTAGCCCATTAACCTTATATCACGTGTCCCTGTGTCTTCATTTTACTTCGCGGGGGTCGGGTCCTCGAACCACAACGTACATTTGTATTACTATGAAATAGCTATCAAATAAATAAATACTTCAGTAATAAATCCACAACATCATACAGCAGAAGCCCAATGCATTTTGACACTGAGCAATTCATCAAAGGTCATTTTGTACTCACAGCTGTCCATGGAGGTGCAGGTTAATTCTGTGTCCAGGGCAGCTGTCTACCAGCTCCATTTGGTATGCAGGCTGAGACCCTATCTGCCCATGGACTGTCTCGCCAGAGTGGTTCATGTTCTAGTTATCTCTCGCTTGGACTACTGTGGTGGGAAGGTAAACTCCATCTCCATGCACTTTGGCACTCAATCTGTGTGGGGCTACCTTTGAAGGTGACTTGGAAACTGCAATTAATCCAGAATGCGTAAGCTAGACTGGTGACTGGGAGTGGCCACCGAGACCATATAACACCGGTGCTGAAAGATCTTCATTGGCTCCCAGTATATTTCCAAACACAATTCAAAGTGTTGGTGCTCACCTTTAAAGCCCTAAAAAGCCTTGGACCTGTATACCTGAAGGAGCATCTCCACCCCCTCATCCAGCCCAGACACTGAGGCAATAAGCAACTATTTTACTTTTAAAAGACAATTGAAGGTGGCCCTGTTTAGGGAAGTTTTTAATGTTTGATGCTGTGTTGTTTTTAATATTTTGTTGGAAGCCGCCCAGAGTGGCTGGGGAAACCTAGCCAGATGGGTGGGGTATAAATAATAAATTATGATGATGATGATGATGATCATAATCATCATCATCATCATCTCCAAATATCTAAAGGGCTGACACATGGAGGATGGGGCAAGCTTGTTTTCTCCTGCTCCAGAGGCTAGGACCTGAACCATGGATTCAAGTTATAAGAAAGGAGATTATGACTAAACATCAGGAAGAACTGTCTGACAGTAATAGCTGTTCAACCGTGGAACAGACTCTCTTTCCTTGGAAGTTTTTATGCAGAGGTTTGATTCCCATCTGGGGTGGCACTGTGGGTTAAACCACAGAGCCTAGGACTTGCTGATCAGAAGGTTGGTGGTTTGAATCCACATTGTGGGGTGAGCTCCCGTTGCTCAGTCCCTGCTCCTGCCAACCTAGCAGTTTGAAAGCACATCAAAGTGCATGTAGATAAATAGGTACCACTCTGGCGGGAATGTAAACGGTGTTTCCGTGTGCTGCTCTGGTTCGCCAGAAGTGGCTTGGTCATGCTGGCCACATGACCCGGAAGCTGTACGCCAGCTCCCTCGGCCAATAAAGCGAGATGAGCGCCACAACTCCAGAGTCGGCCATGACTGGACCTAATGGTCAGGGGTCCGTTTATCTTTACCTTTTACCAAATTTTGTGTTGAAATTTTCAAAACAAAAAAATGACACAAACATGCATTTGTTGGTGAAAAGTGTGTCCATAATATGTTTATTTGTGGGAATCACGTACACTTGCGTATTCCCTCAAGGGAAAATGGCTTGTGAAAAAGAGGGTGAAAGTGTGCTAAAACTTAGATGGAAATGGGATGAATCAAAAGACTGGAAAAATGAAAATCTGATATTGACACTGTCTGCCTTTTTACTGTACAGTGGTACTTTGGGTTATAGACACTTCAGGTTTCAGGTTACAGACTCCACTAACCCAGAAATATTACCTCGGGTTAAGAACTTTGCTTCAGGATGAGAACAGAAATTGTGTGGCGCCGACACTGCGGCAGCGGGAGGCCCCATTAGCTAAAGTGGTACCTCAGGTTAAGAACAGTTTAAGGTTAAGAACAGACCTCCAGAACGAATTAAGTTCTTAACCCGAGGTACCACTGTATTATTATATGCAAAATACCTCTCTTCTGAAATAGACCTTTAATAGACCTTTAATTAAGCTCCAGAGCCAGTGAACTTTTTCCAGAATCTTAAACTTCCTCTCTCTCTCTCTCTCCCCCCCCCCTCAGATCCACTACATACAGTATTTCACCACTAGTCTTTACAATCTCCTGCTCTTGATGCATTTATGTTTGCAGATTATCTTGACCTTTCTCGTTGTCTTTCGAACATAAATGAGATTACATGGATACTGTGCAGTGTATATAATACCATATGTATTGCAACTGAAAAATTCCCTCAGGACATGTTTCATTCTAGCCACAGAATTTACACATTCCTTCAGCTGAACAGTTAATACAAACTGCCCCAGTTACAAGAAATGTTACTCATGATTTTGTTAAATGAGTCCGCATTCATGTACCAATATGTACTAATATTCATTCCAACACTGCTATAAAACAACAAATCCATTTTGAGTTAGAGCCACATTTAAGCTCACGGGGCTTTTACTGGTAACAAATACAAATATTTCAGTATCACCTATTGATACTACCCATTGTATCCATCAAATGTGAGAGGAACTATTACCCTATTTTCGCTTTTCATCCTCCCTTCATTTAAGTTTTAAAACATTTGTTTTATAACATACCTAATGCATACAAATATTAATATGTAGCAATCATATACAACTTTTTTACATAAATACAAATATTTATGTAATATGATCCATAAATTATAAACCAGCAATACCCAATATTGCATAAATTTAACCATTATTATTATTTGTTAAATTTGTATACCACCCTTCATCCAAAGGTTACAGGGCAGTTTGCAACATAAAAAGAGACTAACTACCTCTATTAGTCCTCTCATGTCTTTCTCTATGCTTCCATTATTTATTATTATTATTATTATTATTATTATTATTATTATTATTATTTATACTCCAATATAATAATATATTATTTATGGCTCCCAACAGAACACTAAAAACAGAATAAAACTTATTTTTACCTTTCTAATTCATTTTAGCTCTAAAATTATTCCATTCCATCTTTTTGGCATTAGCCATAGCTTCCAACACAACTATTTTAAGATATTCCCTGATTTGAAGTTGTCGACGGTGACCCTTTGCTGGCGGAGGAGCTTAACCTCTTCTTTGCTCGCTTCGAGAAGGAGCCACCTGAGACGCCAGTATTACAGCCACCAGCCCATAGGGGCCCCTCATTCACTGTATGCATGAGGTGAGACAGGTATTGAGGATGGTGAATCCGAGGAAGGCTGCTGGACCTGATGGCATCACTGGAAAGGTGTTGAAGGGCTGTGCGGATCAGCTGGCGAGGGTCTTTACTAAGATCTTCAACAAGTCCTTACACCAGTCTATTGTCCCACCCTGCTTGAAGTCGTCAACTATTGTTCCTCTGCCCAAAAAATCCACAATCAGTAGTTTGAACGACTACAGACCAGTTGCACTGACTCCAATCATCATGAAGTGTTTTGAGAAACTGGTGCGCCGTCACATTATTTCCTGTCTTCCATCAACTTTTGACAACTACCAGTTTGCATACAGGGCAAATAGATCCACAGAAGACGCTATCACCACCACTCTCCATGCTGCTCTGTCCCATCTGGAGCAGCCGGGGAGTTATGTGAGGCTGCTGTTTGTGGATTTTAGCTCTGCTTTTAACACTATCCTCCCCCATAGACTGGTGTCCAAGCTAGAGGCGATTGGACTCTCCAACTCCACCTGTCTCTGGGTTTTGGATTTTTTGTCAGAACGTTCTCAGAGGGTTAGAGTAGGGTCACATATGTCCACAGCCCTTAGCCTTAACACCGGCTCACCACAGGGTTGTGTGTTGAGTCCCCTGCTTTATACTCTCTATACGTATGACTGTACAGCCATCTATTCCAGCAACAAAATCATCAAGTTTGCTGATGACACTACGGTGGTGGGGCTCATTTCAGGAGGGGATGAGTCCGCCTATCGGGACGAGGTGGAGCGGCTTTGTGTTTGGTGTGGAGAGAACAACCTGGCTCTTAATACGGCTAAGACCAAGGAATTGGTCGTGGATTACAGGAAAAAAAAGGCGGACATTCAGCCCTTGTATATCAACGGGGAACGGGTGGAGAGGGTGGCGGAATTCAGGTTTTTGGGAGTGACTATCGATCAGGGCATGACTTGGAGCGCAAATACCACTGCTCCGGTGAAGAAGGCCCAGCAGAGAATTTATTTCCTCAGACTTTTAAAGAAGAACAATCTGAGTGAGAGACTGCTGGTGTCCTTCTACCGAGGCTCCATAGAGAGCATTCTCACATACTGTATTTGTGCTTGGTTCTCCAGTTGTACAGCTAGGGAGAGGAAGGTGCTCCAGAAGGTCATAACCACAGCCCAAAGGATTATTGGTCATCCTCTCCCATCTTTGGAAGAACTGTACGGTTCCCGTTGTCTTAGGAAAGCAAACAACATCCTGCAGGATTCATCTCACCCGGGATACAGTCTGTTTGCACTACTGCCTTCTGGCAGGAGATATAGAAACATCAAGTCAAGGACAAATAGACTGAAAAATAGTTTCTACCCAAGAGCTGTGGCCTTTTTGAATGCTGTAACTCGATAGTGTGACCTGGGAGTTTGATGGGTGTGGGTGTGGGTGCGGCTGGAATGTGGTTTGTTTGGTTGTTGTTGTTGTTTTGCTTTTGTTGTTTTTAAGGGATGGCATCCAATTTCGTTGCACTTGTGAAATGTTGCACTTGTGTAATGACAATAAAGAATCTATCTATCTATCTATCTCATCAATATTTTTGCCAACCTACAAAAGTCAGATACATTACAGCAATCTTTCAGACCTATCATTTGAGAATAGGGCAAGTTTATTTCTTCATATATCTAGAATAAAAGCTGTCATACACCAAAAAAAGAATTGAAACTTTTGGTTTCATGAAGACATTCATGTTAATGGGATTCCAATTCTTCAAAACTACAATATCAACAAATATATATTTCACATGTCATAATTGATGTCAAAATTAATGGTGCCATATTTACTATTACAGTAATGTAATCTGGAAAGTTGCCGGAGGCTCCTTCAAAATCATAAAGATGTCATTTAAATATCTCTTCCAACATATTTGAAAAACAAATTATTTTCATTCAGAACACATTAATTTGCCAATTTGGAAGAACATTTACAACACATAGTTGTGCCGGATATCTGGGCCTGAAAGCAGGAGCAGTTTGTTTGTTTTTAAAATCACTTCAGCTAAAGAACACATAAACCTTGTAGCTGGATGTAACAAATCCCTTCTCTCATTTAATGTATATTTTCTCACTTCCACCTTGTCCTTGAGGCATCCTAGTACACAAGGATATCACATGCATGGTTGCCAACCATTATTATTGTACCCTCTCCACTCAGACACTGTGGACAGATCCATCCCATACATTTACAGCACATTGTAAGCACATGGGAACTGTAGTTTGTTAAGGATACAGAGATCTGCAGTGTCCTGGCTCCCATTTAATGATCAGCTTGAACCCAGGAAACAAAACAAAGAAGCTTTAATGCTCAGATCAGTGCAGTAGTTATGTAAAATGTTATTCGAAGGGACAACAGGTAATATGCATAGCTAAACAAAGGCACAGCAGGCTGTATGGCTACTCAAGCAAAGACATTGATCCAACAATGACAGAGAATCATAGAGTTGGAAGGGATCCCGAGGGTCCTCTTGTCCAACCCTCTGCAATGCAGGAATCTCAACTAAAACATCCCTGACAGATGGCCACCAAACCTCTGCTTAAAAACCTCCAAGGAAGGAGAGTCCACCTCCTCATGGGAGTCTGTTCCACTGTTAAATAGATATTACTGTCACCTTTCTTGTAACTTGAAGCTATTGGTTTGGGTCCTATCCTATGGAGCTGGAGGAAACAAGCTTGCTCCGTCTTTCATGTGACAGCCCTTTAGATATTCAAAGATGGCTAGAATCTCTCTTCTCTGTTTCCTCTCATCCAGGCTAAATATAACCAACTCCCTCAACCATTCCTCATAAGGCTTGGTTTCCAGTCCATTGATCATCTTGGTTGCCCTCCTTTGCACACGTTCCAGATTGTCAATACCCTTCTTAAATTGTGGTGCCCACTACTGGACACAGGACCACAGGGGTGGTCTGACAATGCCCCTTGCAATTCTATTGTAAAGGATTGGGGTGGCCACGAGTCAGCAATGCAAGTGGTCCTGTTCCTTAGACTGGGCAAGCAATCTAGCACTCCATCTGGAAGAACAGTAGACCTGCTCCATCTGTTCATACCTCTGTTGGCAACTCTGAGACAGGGGAAGTATTACTGCCTCCTCAGAGGTACATGGAGCAGATGGGGCTGGATCTTCCTCTGGCAAGGCAGGGCTTGGCATGGTGTCTGCAAACTCTAGATACAGAAGGGGTGATGCGATAGACACAGTGGAAACAATGGAGATAGACTCCAACAGCTGTTGAGAGGAAGGTGGGGCTCACAGTTCCCATCATGTTGAGTGGTGGGGTGTGAGAGAAGGTTGTGAGAAATCCCTCCCCCCTTGGACCCTTCCCAGAATCCTCATCATTGTGCCCCCACCCAATCAGGCAGCAACCTCCCGATGCCACTGGAGTCCTCTCCAGGGTCCTCAGCCAAGCCTCTGACACACTCAGGACCCAGATGCAGATCTGTGGGGGGAAACTACAGCCCCTAGAATCCTTTGGGGGAAAATCACACAATTTAATTCTGCACTGATTTCTCTTTAAAGGTGTGGTGTGGCTCTGCCCTGTGTCTAAATGATTCAGAAATTCACCGATATCCTTCACATAAGGTTCTATTTGAGGGATAATTGTTTCAAAAAGTAGCCCACACATTATGATATGGATCCAGCCTAGTGCTTGAAAGACAGTTCTATGAATTTCGAGTAAGTGATAAATCACCGTTGTTCTTCCCTCAAATTCTAATAAGAATTTCTAAGTCTATCATTATCTCTTTCTAACCATTCCTCACCAGCAAATCTTCACTAAGGATGGAATACAATGTAGACACTGCGCAAGAAGAATGACTTCCCCTTATACAATGGAACTCCCTCTCCTCCCAACCCCTCTGCCCTCAAACACCCCAAAAGCTGCTCCAGAGGATTGGGGAACCCATATAGATGAGTTGGATGGGATGGGTTGAGTGCATGAGGGCAGCAGAAGCATGGGAAGTTCTATTAGACAATTTGAAGTTGTTTCGTCTGCAAAATGAGGTTTTGCAACCCTATGTAGTTTTTCATTGTCTTATGATGGATCAATTTTGCACAAAGCAAAATGCACTCTAGTTTCCAGTTGTCTATACGCCTCTGCCATATCTAACCACTGTGAAAACGCCTTTGTCTGCAGGCTTAGTGGCTACGTCATCACACTTCCTTAAATTGCCCCAAACTACC
Source organism: Podarcis melisellensis (assembly GCF_964234715.1). Lineage (NCBI taxonomy): Eukaryota > Metazoa > Chordata > Lepidosauria > Squamata > Lacertidae > Podarcis > Podarcis melisellensis. The sequence goes on from NC_138532.1 coordinate 8,167,622, forward strand.
CTTTTTCTTTGCTAGAGGTTTTTAAGCAAATGCAGGATGTAAACCTGTCAGGGTTGCTGCAGCAGTGGATTTCCTGCAGGGGGTTAGGCAAGATTTCCTTTATGATCCCTTCCCACTCTACAATTTTGATTTTTCCATATACTCAGTGAAAGTCCCAATTACTCACATGGAGGCAAACATGCATTACTTTAATTGCCCCTTGGTGCATTTCTTTCCAGAGAGACTTATATTTAAATTAGCGAGTAGAATTAGTACTTTCCTCAACATCTGTTCCTATTTGCCAAACATCTTTGAACATGGGGAAGGGTGTAATAATATGAAGTGCAGCAATCATTTCTTATCCATTGCCTTCATTTTCCATGTTTCTTCAAACTATGACTTGCTATTACTTAGAGTTGCTTAAATGGCCTCTTTCTCCCTCTTTTTGCTTTATGTGCCGGTGTTTTAAAAGCATAATTAGCTCTTGGGTTGCGCAGATATACTGCAAACAGCTGTCAGTGGTTTGTGATGATGTGTTCCAGACCTTATGTTGGCTGAGAGCACTTGTAATGATCACTTAACGTATTCAATTGCACTGAAGAAGTAGACATTGTTTTTTAAAAGAATGGATTATTTTACAAGCCCAAACTAGAAATAAGTTAGGAATGGACAAATCTGTTAATTTTGATATTTCTCAATTTATCATTTTTTAAAAAATCTATAGTTCAGTTCTCCACATTTCCACATCAGTTTGAAAATTCTTCTTTTTTAAAAGAAATAATTAAAAAGCCTGTTGCCATCTCAAACAGAAGCTACTTTCTGCCATAGAAAGAAAGTGGACATCAGTGCTCGGTGGTGCCCCTTGCATCTAAAAGTAGGTACCATTGTTATAGACACAAGGCCAAGATATTTTTATTTACTGAAGTCTTTGGTAGCTAAACTTGCCCCATCTATGGCACTCATCTTTCAGTGGGGTAGAACAGGACTTGTCCTATTGTGTACTTGGATGAGCATTTTAGGAATTTTGTTTTATATATTGGTGTCAGGGAACTGCCATTGGTGCAGGGGCGAGAGGGGAAAAGCCAGATAGATTACAGAGAGCCCCCAAAGATCGTGGGAAGCAGCACTTCCTCAGCAGAGGAAGGCAGCCACGCCTCTAGTGGAGAGAAGAAGCAGGGGGTGGAGGAGGCGAGGCGGTGCCAGGACCAGTGGCGTAGCGTGGGGGGTGCAGGGGGGCCCGGCTACACCGGCCGCAACATCTGGGGGTTAGGGTTGGGGGCGCAAATCCACGGGTTAGGGGGCGCAAATCCACGGGTTAGGGGGCGCAAATTACTTTCCTTGCCCCGGGTGCTGACAACCCACGCTACGCCACTGGCCAGGACACCTTGCCTGAGCAAAGCAGGGAGGAGAGAGGTCCCCCGTTACCCACGCCTTCCTTGCGCAGTAGGCTTCTGTGCCGAGAGGGGAGGCGCAGACTGGGCGTCAAAAAACTACTCTGCTGGGGAAGGTTTAAGGACCGCCCACTCTCAGATTCTGCCAGTGAATGAGCAAGACACGGAATAGAGGCGCTCTGCATTCTAAAGGTTTTTATCACCAATAAGAAACCTTTTAAAATAGACTATTGAAGCTTATTGCCTGATTGCTCTCGAGCAACCAACCGATACGTCTAACAATTACTTTAAGCTTTCTTGTTTTCAATTGATTTTATCTTTTTTGTGGTTTTTTCCTTGCTAAGTCACTTTGAGATATTTTTGAACAATTTTTGTAAAATAGAAATAACATTTTACATGTTACAAGAAATAACATGTTGTTGTTGCTCTGGAAGGATTGTGGTGGGCAGAAAGGTAGCATACCCATACACATTCTGTTCACTTTGTTCCTGATCACCAACCAACCATGGCTGATATTTAGAAATAAATATCATCTAATCGTTTTAAAAGCATTCATGCATTTAAGATCACATATTGTTAGACCTTTGCTTACACCATGAAACATGAGATCCTCAGCTGATGCTGCAGAACACCTATAATACTGCAGGAGGATGTGAGCGTGATTCGTCTTCCATCCTTGGGATAAAGTGAGGAAAATGTTCAGACATATTGTACTATCCAGTAGAAGCTAACTGTGATATATTTTTGCTTATTGGTTTGACAATATGATCCATTGTGCCTTTTAAAAATGCAGCATTTTAAAACATGAATTATAAAACCAGGGCAAAGCAACAGAGCAGATAAAACCAAAACTACTTTGTCTTGCCCAGGGCAACCCAAAATGACTTAGCAAACTAACTGACAGACAATAAACCCTGCATAGGTACATCAAAGCCAAAAGGAAAGAGAAATTCATTAAAAACACCCCACCCACTTCTAAAAGGTGACAGATAGCTGAAGGCCAAAGGCCTCGTTATAAAATTTTTGCCTGGCACCTAAAGATATACAGTGGTACCTCGGGTTACATACGCTTCAGGTTACATACGCTTCAGGTTACAGACTCCGCGAACCCAGAAATAGTGCTTCAGGTTAAGAACTTTGCTTCAGGATGAGAACAAAAATCGTGCTCCGGCGGCGCGGCGGCAGCGGGAGGCCCCATTAACTAAAGTGGTGCTTCAGGTTAAGGACAGTTTCAGGTTAAGAACGGACCTCCAGAACGAATTAAGTACTTAACCTGAGGTACCACTGTATAAAGATTGTGCCAGGCGAGCCTTCCTGGGGGGAGCATTCCACAAACGGGGAGCCATCACAGAAAGACCTGTTCTCATGTTGCCACCCTCTGGACCTCTTGTTTGGTTTTGCCTATCCTGTGCTGCTTTGCTTGTGTGCTGTTGTTTTTAGAGTCAATTCTCATTGATTCCAACAGATGTTGATTTGGTTGTTCAGAAAGCCCAACAAAACAGTGAAGTTTTTGCACTGGCTTACTATATGTATCATTGCAATTTGCCCACACTGCATCCAAATTCAGTCAACTTTAAATAATTCATCCAAAGTCTTATTTGTTTTCAAGTCTTTCAAATGGGCTGGTGATTACTCTGTGTTAATGAATCAGGCTCAGAGTGCCCCAGTTTAATTTATTTTGTTCCTGACATGAACAACACCTGCCGTGATAGCCAAGACAATAAGCCAAGATAAACTCCCTCAATTGCTACAGTGTATCTCAGGAGTTGAAAACTTCAGACCTGGGGGCCAGATGTAGCCCTTCAGGATTCTCATTCTGGCTCTCAGAACTCTCCTTATGTCCTACCCCTCATTCACCTTGCACCCTGGTTATTTTCTCCTGGCTGGAAGTTGCCTTTGAACCCTGATAATTACTCTTGGTTGCCTGGAAGGAGAATGGGGCATTTAAGTGTGTGTCAGTACTAGCATACAGTAAGGTAAAAGTAAAGGTACCCCTCACCATTAGGTCCAGTCGCGGACGACTCTGGGGTTGCGTGCTCATCTTGCTCTATAGGCCAAGGGAGCCGGCGTTTGTCCGCAGACAGCTTCTGGGTCATGTGGCCAGCATGACTAAACCAGAGCAGCGCACGAAAACACCATTTACCTTTCCACCGGGGCGGTGCCTATTTATCTACTTGCACTTTGATGTGCTTTCGAACTGCTAGGTTGGCAGGAGATGGGACTGAGCAATGGGAGCTCACACCATTGCACAGATTAGAACCGCCGACCTTCTGATTGGCAAGCCCAAGAGGCTCTGTGGTTTAGACCACAGCGCCACCCGCGTCCCTAGCATACAGTGCAAAAGTGAAAATTATGTGTGTGTTGATGTGCTTAGTTTTGATTTGACACTGCCCACCACTGTCATGTGGTCCTCGGTATGTTTCTTGGATGGAAACGTGGCCCTTGAGCTAATAATGTTCTTTACCCTTGGTGTAACTGGTTGACTATCACTATGGCTGAGTATCTTATATCTCCCTGCATTAGAAAATGTCATCTCTTCAACTAAGCCAACCTATAAGAATATGGTTTCCTCTCAGCTGAATGCTATCACAGGCAAAAGAAAGCCAAGCCGGTAGAAAATAGATTTTCGAAGATACAACACACCACTGGGTGATGATATTTCCTCCTATCTATGATTGAGAGTGAGCTACACTGGCATCTTCTGATGAAGGAATTTTGTCTTTTGAAACACCTGCCTCTAAATAACTACATCAGCTCACTTATCCTCAGTAACTGTAAGAAAGGGGAGGAAACATTCTCCAATCATCACTTGTTATCTCCATCTCGATCTCTCCTGTCTTTTTTTACCTGCTCTCTAGGGATGCAATGGCAGGATGTTCAGATGATGCTTACCTTTCATACCAGGTGTGAAACTTACCACTACCAGCAGCAGATGGTAAAGATGTTGCAAGGATATCCCATGAAACTCTGATGTGTTTTTTATCCTGCCTAGCATTTGAGGATTAGCCCTGCTATCTTGGCTCAATCAGAATGTTGGCTAATTGCATTGGCTAATTACGTTAGACAGAACTGCGCTTCTTAAAACTGAGAAATTGTATTTTTCTTAACCACTGTGGAGCCCACTGCACCGCTGGTACACAAAGGTAGTGTTGAGATTCTGTCTAGACCACTGGCTGCATTTCAAAGAAGGATGGAACTCTTCCATTAGGAAATCCCAGTTATGGGTACTGTTGCTTCCTTCAAATGAACTGAATCACAGGAGAGGCTTCCAATGTAGCTAAATGGCCAGGAAGCAGAGGAATGTCAACAACTAACAAAGCTGCACCAGGAGACAAAACAAATACTAGAAAGGACTGGTCCATTTTCTTCCTGGCAAAAGAATAGCACTGGGGAGTTTGGGAGCCAGCTGCTATTGTTTTCAGGTTGCAGTCCACATGCTGGCATCCTGTCAGGGATATCTCAATGGTGCTAATAGGGCTACTCCACAGCTGCTGTGGGGCAGTTAAGCTTTCACCTTAAGTCATGGGTAGGCAAACTAAGGCCAGGGGCCGGATCCAGCCCAGTCGCCTTCTAAATCCAGCCTGTGGACAGTCCAGGAATCAGCGTGTTTTTACATGAGTAGAATGTGTCCTTTTATTTAAAACACATCTGTGGGTTTTTTGTGGAGCATATAAATTTGTCATTTCTTCCCCCAAAATATATTCCAGCACCCCATAAGGTCTGAGGGACAGTGGACCGGCCCCCTGCTGAAAAAGTTTGCTGATCCCTGCCTAAAGTGAACTAGAGATAGCATGGGCTTTCAAATGGAATTTACTCCTAGGAAGGGGTTATAGACAGTAGCGTAGCCTGGGGGGTGCAGGGGGGGCCATCCGCACTGGGCGCAACATCTGGGGTTTAGGGTTAGGGGGCGCAAATCCACAGGTTAGGGGGTGCAAATTACTTGCCTTGCCCCAGGTGCTGACAACCCACGCTACGCCACTGGTTATAGAATTGCAGCCTTCAATATGAAGATCATCAACAGATCTTCAGAAAGAGAGAGCCAAGTAACTGTTGGCTTTTATAATGTCAAAAGGAAAACAAGCATTGCAACTTCACACTAGAATGTCAAGATATTTAAATCACATTTGGCCTAACAATCAAAACAGCAATTCTTTCAATATATTTCCTGGAAATGGACCTCATATAATGTAACAGACCTGAATAGGTCTGAGTAGGCTGCTTCTGAGTAAGGATTGTAACAATTTCAGTTCTCCGCATTCCCATGTCTGTTTTTTAAAGCCCTCCTGAAATTTACATTAGCATTTTAGTGTACATTTCTCCTACCATACAAATGTGCGTACACTATTTTGCCCAGCCCAAACATTTCTGCAAGGCAATTTCCTCTAATATAATGCATGTTTGTATGTTATTTTCACTAATATAATGTACTGCGTACACTTTACCCCAGTGTGTATGCAGTTTGGCACACATTAAAGGTAAAGGTAAAGGTACCCCTGCCCGTACGGGCCAGTCTTGACAGACTCTGGGGTTGTGCGCCCATCTCACTTAAGAGGCCAGGGGCCAGCGCTGTCCGGAGACACTTCCGGGTCACGTGGCCAGCGTGACAAAGCTGCATCTGGCGAGCCAGAGCCGCACACGGAAACGCCGTTTACCTTCCCGCTGGTAAGCGGTCCCTATTTATCTACTTGCACCCGGAGGTGCTTTCGAACTGCTAGGTGGGCAGGCGCTGGGACCGAGCAGCAGGAGCGCACCCCGCAGCAGGGATTCGAACCGCCGACCTTTCGATCGGCAAGTCCTAGGCACTGAGGCTTTAACCCACAGCGCCACCTGCGTCCCTCCCTTGGCACACATTACTCGGCCAGAAAACTTCATCGCAAAAGTGAAAATTTTGACAAAAGCTGTGTTTCAATTCCTGCATTGTTTCAAAACATGCCAATGAAGTAGGTACACTTTTAGACATGAAGGGAATAAAACTGATTCCTCATTCCTATGTCCGAGTATAGGTGTGTCTAAAAGATATTCCATTTCTGCACAAATAATTCACACAGTGTTTTTGTGCTCTTGTGTTCATGTCCCACTTGCAGGCTTCCCACAGGCATCTAGCCAGCCACTGTGAGAACAGGATACTGTACTAAATCGTCTTACATTATTATTCAATCTCCTTATACTTCATTAGCTCCCCATCATCTAACAGTCCAACTACCTCCCTAGCTGTTTTCCTATTTCAGGTGTATTTTTTTTAAAAAAATTATTGCTCCTCAACCAAAAAAAAGCACCTTATTTTCTGTTTGCTTTTCAGGGGGAAAGTTTGTGTTCCTTTTTTGTTCTCCTATTTTTATTTTTTTGAAGGAAACCTTCTTGCCTCTAATAGCTTTCTTGGCTCTACTCATTAATCACGGTGGCATCTTCTTGGACTTGGTGGTACCTTTCCTGATATGCACTATATATTCTAGCTGAACTTCTGTTATTGTGGTTCAGAATAATCCCCAAGCTTTGTAGAGATCTGTCTCTCTTTTTAGTTTTCCATTTCAACTTCCTTTATGCCAGCCCTCTCATTTTTGAGAAATGCCCTCTTTTGAAGTCAAACGTAACTGAACAAGATTTCTTTGGCATTTGTTCACCTACAGATAGACTGGATTTTGTGGCATTGTGGTCACTCTTTCCAGTCGGTTCAACAACACTTAGGCCTTGCTTATAGGTTCTGGGTACCACTTAAGACTAAATCCAGGATTGCCTCCACTCTGGTCTGCTCCATCCCTATCTATTCTAGGGCACAGTCCTTTAGTGTGTCTAGAATTTTTACCTCTTTATCGGAACACACATTTTTCCAATATATGCGTGTCTAATCAAAGGCACCTATTACAACACTTTCATTTGGGTACTTCATGATTTCATTCTCTATCTCAAGATCACCCTTAGCATTTGGGCCAGGAAGGGAAGAATAATATATCCTTGATACTATAATATATATATATATATATATATATATATATATATATATATATATATATATATATAAACTGGACCTGGTATAGCCACTCGTGATGATTCTGTAAAGATGTCTGCCCCATTTGAGATTTCTGGCTTGTTTGACTCTATGCCTTCTTTGATGTATATAGCAACACCACTCTTAGTATGTCATTCCTTGCCCTTCATACAGAGTTTATATCTATGGATAACTATACTCCAGTGGTTCTCTCCATTCCACCAGGTTTCCAGAATGCTGATTACATCTCTAAAGCCAGCCATTCCAACTCCCCATCTTGGCTCAGAGGATTCTAACCTTGGCATAGAAAGAGCTGTAAATATTGTCCAATTCCCAACAACTTGGTTGTGCTACATGACTGCAAAAACCACTTCCTTTCACTCTTAAGATGGTTATGGTTATGAACTGTGGACAGAGGCTTTCCCATGATATCTTCCAATGTTTTGTCTCTTCCCTCTCCCTTCCTTTTTGCTTAACGTGTAGCTCAAATAAGAATTCTGGTGAATCTGGAAGTTTTGTAGCATTTCAGATTTTCCTGTTAAACTTACTACACTACTGTTGTGTTCCCCCCCCCCCTCTCTCTCTTTATATCTATATATGTATTTCTAATGGGCCCACACTCCTACCTGAAATTTCTACTTACTTAGGAAAGATGTAGCTATAGATTGACAAAAAAATTTAAAATTGACAAGAAACTAGCTAGTAAAGCCTCGACCACAAGTAGGAAGCTGCACCTGATTAATTAAGGTCCAATTAAGGACCAATAATCATGAATCCCCTGCCCTGCTCTGCAGTCAGTTGAAAAGGAGACAGAAACTTAAAAGAAAGAATCTTCTAACTAAAGGCCAAGTATTCTGCTGGAGAGAACCTCCTGCTTATCCCATGAGGTTCATGTCACACAATTTAGAATGAAGCCTTTTACCTACCCCTTGCCATTTCTCCCCATTAAATATTAGACAGGTTCTGTCTATCATCTTTTTCATGGCTGCTGAATACCTTCTTCTTTCAGTGAGCCTAAAAAGTAGAAATCTTTCCTTCCTGCATCTACACTGAATTGAATTTTTAGATCTTTAACCTATCTATCAACTGTATGTTTGCCACCCTGGAATCCTTTGAAAGGAAGGATAAGATATAAATTTAATTAAACAATGACAGTGATAATGTTGCCAGTCCACACTGGACAGGCTGGTTCTGCAATTGAATTGGAAAGGGTGTGTGTCACAAATGAGGTCTGGTGCCAGGGTGGGGGAGAGATTTCACAGAAAATGAACACAAGAGGTTGGCAAAAACACCATATGGATTCTCTGTAAAAAGAGAATTAATTAAAGATAAGAATTCCAGATGAAAGGGTTAGCGTGGAAGCAACCAAAGTCATATGGAATTCAATTCAAAGCATGGCATGTTTGCCAAACCATTATTTACTTCTCAAGTGCTTTTCTCTATTATTCTTGTTATTTATTCCTCCAGTACAAGTGCTTTACCATTCTTATCTCACTTGCACTGCAACAACCTTCTGAGATAATATTAGGCTGAGAGATAGTGATGTTTCTCAAGGCTAGCCAATGACCATCTTGCAGTTCCGCCAGTTGTCCCTGAAGCAGTAAGAGACTGTGATATAATCAAGTTATAGAAATCAAGTCTCAGAAATTAAACTGGCTGCTTGCCGGCTCCTTAGCAATGGCGGCAGTGTCACATTTGCTAAGCAGAAATAATAAGTAAAGCTGTGGAAAAGCAAGTTCTGGGGAGCAGATTGGTATGCAAAGGCTGTAGCTCAGTGGTAGAGCATCTGCTTTGCATGCAAAAGGTATCGGGTTCAAATCCCGGCATCTACTGGCAGAGCGGAAATTTAACCCCCTTAAGAACTGTTGCTAGTCAAGTCAGTGTGGACAGCACTGTGCTAAATGAATCAATGTTCTGACCCAGTATTATTTTCTTTTATTTAATTAATTTGTATATCTCCCTTCAACAAAAGACCACAGGGTGGTTCATAGCATAAAAATACAAAAATGAGAACACAAAATACACAATCAAACAAAAACAGAACCTTATGGCCCTTGCACAGAATTTTCATTATAGCAACATGACATTGGCAGCTCAACTGGTTCAACTGGATTCATTTTATTTATTTTTAACCTTATTCCATTCATGAATCACTCTGCATAAAATAGTGCAAAGAGATTTCCCAAAACAAATGTCAGCAATGTAGACAATTACAGCATCTATAAAAATAATTACAACAGTAAAATATCAATAAAAAAGTCAAAATGCTTTCATATGTAAAATAATAATAATAATTTATAAATCTAATCCAATGGAGATACAGATTAGGATAAAGCTCTCAACTTTAAAAGCCTGTTGAAAAAAAGAAGGTTTTCAAAAGACACTGAAAAGACAATAGAAATGGTGTCTGATACGTAGTGGGAGGAAGTCTCAAAGTGTGGTTGCTGACACATTAAAGACTGAATTTATAGTGTACAGAGTGGATCTCACGATGAGATGTTTAACATGTCTGGTTAAAATGGTCAAAGGCCTGGAAACGATGCCTTATGAGGAATGGCTAAGGGAGCTGGGCATGTTTAGCCTGGAGAAGAGGAGGTTAAGGGGTGATATGATAGCCATGTTCAAATATATAAAAGGATGTCACATAGAGGAGGGAGAAAGGTTGTTTTCTGCTGCTCCAGAGAAGCGGACACGGAGCAATGGATCCAAACTACAAGAAAGAAGATTCCACCTAAACATTAGGAAGAACTTCCTGTACAGTAAGAGCTGTTCGACAGTGGAATTTGCTGCCAAGGAGTGTGGTGGAGTCTCCTTCTTTGGAGGTCTTTAAGCAGAGGCTTGACAACCATATGTCAGGAGTGCTCTGATGGTGTTTCCTGCTTGGCAGGGGGTTGGACTCGATGGCCCTTGTGGTCTCTTCCAACTCTATGATTCTATGATTCTGCCTATTGCCATTTTCTCCACAGTAATGTATACCTCCTGGATTGTGTACCTATTGTGAAGACTCAAGATCTATCAGCGATCAAGATTCAGAGTAAGAGGTAGTGGAGTCTACAGCTATGAAGTCAGATCAGGAGACCACTGAGCCTCTGGCTGATAAGACCATGGAACATACAGCACCCGCTCCCCACCATCAGGTTTTGTAAGGTCAGAACCAGAGACAGACATTCACAGGGACCTTCCTCTGAGCCTGGGGGACCAAATACCTGACTTAAGAAGCCCAGCAGTACAGAAGCTCTACAACAGAGTGTCTGTCTTTATGTCAGAGAATTCTCTCAGTAAAAGGTGCATAGCCTGGAAGAAGTAATTTGGGGACAGATGTTTGAAAAGGTTCTGTCTGCTCTAAACCTATGTTAAAGTAAGTTGCTCACTCAGAGCTGTCCGTGGTCCTGCAATTTCTATGCGGGATCTGGTATCAGGTACGAACATCATCATCATCATCAATTATTTCTACCCTACCCATCTGACTGGGTTTCCCCAGTCACTCTGGGCAGCTCCCAACAGAATATTAAAAACACGATAAAACATCAAATATTAAAAAGTTCCCTAAACAGGGCTGTCTTCGGTTTTCTAAAAGTCAGGTAGTTGTTTATTTTCTTGACATCTGATGGGAGGGCGTTCCACAGGGCTGGTGCCACTACTGAGAAGACCCTCTTCCTGGTTCCCTGTAACCTCACTTCTCGCAGTGAGGGAATCGCCAGAAGGCCCTCGGAGCTGGACTTCAGTGTCTGGGCTGAACAATGGGGGTGGAGAGGGCTGTGTTCTGAAGGGACATGATACAGTGGCCTTGTGAAAATTAAACAGGTCTGGACAGTGCCTGGATGGGAGAACTGGCTGGCAATCCCATGTATGCCACCTTGAGAATCTTAATAGAAGAAAGGTGGAGTCTTAATAAATATACATATTTCATGAATGCATGCATGCATCTTTTAAAAGCACCCTGGAATCCTTTGCAAATGAAATGCTTATCAGATTAGAAGAGATGCTATTCAGTAAGATGCACTCCTTGGCGGTCCTTCATTTCTAAACATATTCCCCTTGGATATATGTGTGTTCTTGGAATATGCATATAAGGTTTGCAAAATAATCTGATCTCTCAAGGGAACAGATTAGTTGAGCAGAACCAGTGCTTGCTCAAATATATCACTGAGCCTCAGCAAGACAGCCATGACAACTGGGGATCACAAGCAACCATTTCACATTTCCATAAATGTGGGGTGTGGAGGCACAGGGGGGTGCAGGGCAGGTGGAGAGAGGAAGTCCCATTTCATGAGTGGGAGTCGTTCTGCTCATGCAATGACTTTGCTGGATTCAATCCATTGTGTTCAACACTTCACAAATGTGGAGATCCTCTCACATAGCAATGGACATGAAAAGATTTGAGAACCGGGACCAGAAGGAGGAGATTGTGGGAATGGTCTGAATGTAAGCTTGAGCAGACAGTTTTTCTCCCTTAGAGTTCAGCCCATTTTTTCCTTACAGTCTCTTTGGCAGTTGCTCTAGAAGCATTTTTACAGTCTGGTTGTTTATTTCTTCATTCATTTGGTTGCAGAGAGGAGGAGGAGTAAGAGAAATACCAGCAGTTGCCTCAAGGAGGCTGACATGCTATTTGGCTGAGAAGTGAAAAGAAGTAGAGAGGGAAGGGATGTTTTCTGTCTCCCTCCTCATGTTTCCCAGGAATTCACCAAAATGCATAGACAACCTCACACATTTCCTGCTTTTAGATGTGAAGGGAAGAAAGAGCGAGGAGGGGAGGGGAAGATCATTGTTTTCACTGGGAAATGATCTATAACGAGTTAAAAAAGGTGTTTAAGTACACCTTCTCTAAAAAACCGGAGGCCTTCCTCTTGGGTATTGTAGGCCAAGGGGTGTTAAAGAAGGATAGAACGTTTTTTATGTATGCCACCACGGCAGCAAGAATTCTGATCGCCAAATATTGGAAGACTCAAGATTTGCCCACACTGGAAGAGTGGCAAACGCAATTGATTGACTATATGGAGTTGGCCGAAATGACTGCCAGAATCCGAGATCTGGGAGAAGAAGCAATGGAGGAGGACTGGAAAAAAATTAAGAATTATCTGCAAAAATTTTATAAGCTATATGAACTATAAAATGACGCATAATTTGAAATGCTAGCCCCAGCAATGAGTGTGCAACATTTATGAAATTGGATAACATTATTGAAAGAATCCAAGTTTAAATGTTAAAAATGATAATATGTTTTGTTTTTAGAGTAAACGAGCAATAAGGGATTTAAACTTAAACTGCAATTGAAAGTACAAAAGAAACACATGAAACAAGGTTATAATTTGCTGATAAATTTATTGTTAAGAATGCATTGTGCGGGAGATGTGGGGAAGTTCGATAGAAAGTTGAAATAAGTTGTTGAAGGGTTATGAATTTTTTATCTTCTTTTTGTCTATTGCTTGTTTTTTCTTTGCTTCTTTTTTCTTCTTTTTTCTGTATACGTCTGAAAAAACACAATAAAAACTATTTAAAAAAAGAAAGAAAAGAAAACCAACTAGCATATTTAGGAAGAAGAACCATAATTCAGTGGCAGAACATCTGTCTTGGATGCAGACAGTCCAAGCTTCACTTTTTGACATCTCTAAGTAGCACTGGCAGAGGCCTAGTGTGAAATCTTAGAGAGCTTTTACCAGTCAGTGTAGACAATCCTTCAGACCGAGTATGAGAAATGTTGGGACCCCCATATGTTGCTAATCTACAACTGTCATCAGTTCCAGCAAGCATGGCCAATGACCATGGGTTGGTGGGAGTTGTAGTTCTGCAACATCTGAGGACCAACTGTTCCCCACAATTTCTGTCAACCAATGGCCTGACTTGGTGTAAGGCAACTTCCTATGCTCTGTGTTCTGTCCTAATCTACTTCAACAGCTTTGTGTGGGAAGAACACCTCAGCCATCTTCTTCTACTCTATAGAAATTAATTCAGGCTAGTCAATATCTCTTCACCAAGCCTATGACAAATGGCAGGAAAGAGGAAGACGCACATAGACACCTTTCTGAAAGACAGCAGAACATCCCCCATCTACCTTCATACTCCACCTTTGGATGACTGGAGTTGCTCCATTCCATTGCTTCAATCTTCCCTGCATTCCACCCTTCCTTTGTCCCTGTTGAATTGGGGCTGTATTCAGACAGATCTTTTTTCTACCTTCACATTTCCTTGCCTCTTCATTATCACATTTTACCTTTCACACAACATAAAAGCCACTTCTGGGAATCTAGTGCAATCTAGCAGAAGTTTAGCGGTCATTCCCTTGTTATTTCCCCCCAGCAAATAAAAAAGCTTGCAATCCCATTAACTTGGAAAATTGCTGAAATCTTGCATTGATGGAATTTGGGGTGGTAGGACAGCATATAGTCCCCAATTCTGCACCTTGGAAAGATACCATCCCACAAAGAATATTGATACAGCTGAATGTTACATCAGATCTGATTTGTTTTTGAGCACATGATACACTGTGGTGCACATGGGCATTGATTAAAAAAATGCTATAAAAAATAATAATCTTGATGCAATTGCATGCCTGATGTTCTCAATGAGATTGCTTTTGTCGAGTGGTTTGTCAATGTGCAGAAAGGTGGGAAACACAAATAATGACTTGAAAGCTGTAGTGTAAACCTTTGGGGTTATATCCAATGCTAGTCCTACTTGAAGCAGAGCCATTGAAATTAATGAACCTGACTAACTTAGGTTCATTAATTTCATCGGGTCTGCTCTGAGTAGAATTTAGTCGTGTCATCATTTGTGAGTTAAAGTGAGGTAGAGGTTTTTAACCACACTATATATGCTAATTAACTTACCAATGCCAGATATCTGCGCTGTCTCTTATTTCTTGTGAATGTTTCCCTGCACCACTGCAGTTATAAATACAATCATGTCATCAATGATGAATATGTCATCACCAGTCTGTTACTGTAAAAGGCATGCCTATCTAACGTAACTTAGGCTCCTATTATCACAAACTGTATTTTTTTGCATTTCATTGCCACTGATCTCCCACCTTCCAATTTTCTATTTTTATATACCTGCCAGCCAATGCCAGCGCTACTTAAAAAAGACTCATTGAATTATTTTACATTGAATAATGGATAGCATCACTTTCACAGCAGAGTGATGACCAAGTAAATTTATAAGTCCAAAGTCTAGGGAGACATTCAGAAGAGAAAAAATCCAGGAGCATCCCTGGCTCTTAAGTTTAACCAGTGGTTGTGGGGTGTGTAGGTGTGTGTGTCACAAAGCCACACATTTCTGCTGGCTTCCCACTGTGCTCAAACAGCATTGCCTTTAATAACATTCCTTTTGTTCTGGCAGGTAATCGTGGGCCCAGATAACATCACAAATGTGCTCCTTCCAGATAATAGGATCTTATCAAGCTGCTCAGTAGCACAGAGATTTTCCTCCCTTCTCCTCCTTCATCTTTTTTGGGGTGGGTGGGGGGTGGGTGTTAGGATAGGGCTTTAATTAAAATGGCAATATCAAACAGCTAAGGTTATATTCTGTTGGCCTTGCATCTCTGAAACATCACTCTGTAAAGTATGAGGGGAGAAATAGCTTTCAGTTGGTACGGGGGGGGGGGAGGAAATTGAGGAGGATTAAGTTATGTGCATATTAACCATCCAGGTATTGAAATAGAGTCTTATGAAAAACTGAAAGCAAGTTTGCTTTCAGTGAGTTCAAGGAATACAGAGCACTACAGAATCTACCTGTAACAAAGCGATTCTCAATAAGAGTCTGACATACAAGAGAAGGCAGATTCAAAGCATGGTTTATGGCAAATGGTAACCGCGGGACACATTCACACTATGTTGCGGGGAGAATCATTTGAGATGATCTACCATTGTGTGATAAACAATACCTCACAATAATGTCAACATGAATATTTAGCATATGATAGCAGAATGTGTCCTGAAGAACTCACCTGCCCAGCATGACCTTGGACAAGGGGAAGTTTCCAACCACTCAAGAAAAAGCTAGAACCAGAGTAATGGAGGACCCTTTCATACCCCCCTATCACACACACTCCCGGACACCCCATCTCCCATCCTCCTCTTTGTGTCAATAGCAGAACCATCCTCCTCTGACCCCCTGGAAACTCTCTCACCTTAAAAAAAGACTTTGCTGCTATCTCTGCCACCTCAGCAGCTTTTCAGTGTTGAAAAGGTTCTTCCTCAGTGCCAGGCATGCTGGATGAAGAGGGCAGGACAGGGTGGTCCAGTACATGGCCAAAGCAGGGTAAGTGAGGCACTGGGCTTTGGGAAGGAGGTGTGAGGACTCTGGCACTGTCCTAAAGTCCTCCTACCTTTTTCCCAGAGCCTAGTTAGCACTTTCCTTCCTTTGGAAATGAAGGGGGAAGGGCTCTGGGACCCTACCAGAGC
Organism: Podarcis melisellensis; assembly: GCF_964234715.1. Taxonomy (NCBI): domain Eukaryota; kingdom Metazoa; phylum Chordata; class Lepidosauria; order Squamata; family Lacertidae; genus Podarcis; species Podarcis melisellensis. The sequence goes on from NC_138532.1 coordinate 8,183,380, forward strand.
CTTTTGCCTTCTCCCCAAAGCCCAGCGCCTCACTTAGCCAGCTTTGGGAAGGCAGTGTGAGGGCTGGAGAAGACATCAAATTAGGCCTCCCCCCTCCCCAATGTGTGACAAGGCAATGTATTTCCTGCCGATTCCGTGCTGAAGTGTGAAAAGTTAGCGCTGCACTGGGCTATCTGCTTTGGTGTCTAGTAATGCTACTTATGGGACGCAGGTGGCACTGTGGGTTAAACCACAGAGCCTCGGGATTGCTGATCAGAAGGTCAGCGGTTCAAATCCCCACGATGGGGTGAGCTCCCGTTGCTCGGTCCCAGCTCCTGTCCACCTAGCAGTTTGAAAGCACGTCAAAGGAAAACAGCGTTTCTGTGTGCTGATCTGGTTCGCCAGAAGTGGCTTAGTCATGCTGGCCACATGACCTGGAAGCTGTATGCCGGTTCCCTCAGCCAATAAAGCGAGATGAGCACCACAACCCCAGAGCCGGTCACGACTGGACCTAATGGTCAGGGGTCCCTTTACCTTTACCTTTTAATGCTACTCACATGATGCCAGGAATTTTGTCATGACACCTAACATGCATTTATCAATACAGGCAACCACTGTTTTGCACAGAAGCCCATCACACCACATTATGCCCCCACCCTGCCCTGCCCTGCCCCCACCCCCTTTTCTGTCCACTTCTGGGTTGCGGCAATACATACATGCCCAGTTGTACACATATTGGGCAAGCATCATTGATCACTGCCTGAACATGATTTTAAAAGGCCTCTATAGCCATGGTGGCAGAGCGTTTTCCTGGCCAGCACACCTGGCTCTGCAAAGCCTTGGCAACTTTCTCAAAGCCCAGGCAGGGCACCCAGGAGGAAAAAGGTGGAGGCAAATAGCTGACCACTGCGGATGAATGCTGAGTTCAGCTCCTTGGAGGTGCCGGCACACAAGAGGTTAGGCCACTGAGGGGTCCTTTCTGAGCTCTTGGGCCTTTGACCAGTGCCTAACCTGGCTGACAGCTGGTGCTGGCCCTGAACCAATGTCTCCAAAGGTATGTTTCTTGCTTTTCAGCTACAAATCACATGAAACACCACCACAATGAATTTAACAACAAACATGATGGTCTTTATGGGCACAGCCAGTACAGCTTGTACTTACTAATGCCAGAATGTTTGTGTTATCATCAGCACTTTAATTACTTTGCATACATTTAAGCAGCAACACAGTTTTCACAATGCCAAATTATTGCACTTCATTTCCCTACAACCTCACCACTAACATTTCTCTCCCCCTCCACCCATGTAATCACACCTGGCAGCTCAGGATAACATCCCATGCATTTGATGAAGCACATTCTTGTGCCACAATCCATCAGTTAGTTTTCAAGGTGCCACAGGACTCTTCAGGGTCTGATATGTATCACGCTCAGGGTTTGACTATGAATGGCACTTTCTTGGAAACTGTGTGCCTTAGATAGTTGATCTCATTTGCGAAAATCAAGCTAATTGACTCAGACCTCTCAGTGAAGCAACACGTTGGAACCTTTACAAAATCATTCACAAAATCACCAGGAATTTTCTGCTTTGGAATTTAATACCAGCCTGAAGTAGAAGCTGGCTATGTTCGCTGGTGTGGGTTACAGCACAAGCTAGGTAACACTAGAGAGACTACGACAGCTTTTTAATAACCCTAAACTCCCAAATCAGGGGCAAATGCTACCACAATAAGACAGGGATAAGCAATGGTGGCTGCTGCCCATTGGGATGCACAGGGTGAAAGTCAGGGAACCCAAGAGTAGGTTAAGCCAGAGCCAATGACAAGCAGTCAACTAATGCTTCTTCAGTCCCATCCTCCTCCCTGCTGAGTTCCACAAGAGACAACACTGAGACTAAGGGCTTATCCACACCTCTGTTTGTCGCAAGGCTTTCCCACATGAAAACCCATTCTTTAGTGCTGAATTGGAACAAACAGCAATCAGGTTTCTGTGGATTACCATTTGTTCTTATTTAGCACTGTGATGTTGAACTCGTTTCTGGATCATATTTTATACCTAGTCTGATCATCTGTGCTTGACCATGGCTTGTGGAGACCACATTGCACCTTGGACACTGCTCCCTGAGTAAGCAGTTTATCTCATTGGACTGCAACACAAACCCCTGACTGCGCCTCATGGGGTGCAATAGTCAGATGATATGGAAGCTACGGTTCAGCAATATATGGAGGGTACCAGGCTGAAGAATGATGACTTAAATAATTACTAATGATCATTCTTTAACTATTTTATTTTTTTCTGGCAGCAGTTTCCCGCCCACTTCACAATTTACATTGAGGTCAGGGGCTGGCTAGTTTTGGAAGGAAAGGGGAATTGGGGTTGTTGTTGATGGTGACAATGGTTATATTTCCACTTTTTAGTCACTTATTTTTTTAATAAAAAAAAGTAATTCAAAGCAACTTAGGGTGAGGGTGAAATAGCACACATAATTAAAACCAAAACAAAGGTTTAACAGTATTAAGTTTAAGGAAAGTCTGTTGATTTAAATTAAAAGTTGATGGATCCATCTGTGAAAGATATTCATATTTGGAGAAGTGATCTGTTCCTCTATCTGAGATGCATTTAGCAGCAACTTCTCCAAAGGAGACCCCATTTTCTTTCTTTTTTGGAATAATTTTTATTAGTTTACAGACCCCATTTTCACCTATTTTCTGATGACCTTTCACCAACAAATAAACACCCTAATGCCCCAACAAATGAAACTGACCTATGGAAAATGTAACTTGAAAAAAGAGACTTTGCGCATACCTTTGTAAACCAAGAAAACATTAATAAAATATTCAAAAATAAAAATAAAATAAACGCCTGTAACCTAGTTCATTCATTTTGCTATGGTGCTTGACTAAATGATACATTTTACTAGCATCAGTGCCATTTTACACACACACACACACAATGTTATCTTGAATCTGTCTTGTTTCTCAATATCTTAGAAAACCTGTCTGTTCAACCAAGAGAATACAATCAAATAGAACGGTGCAGATGTTTTAATAAGTCCCTTCCATACCAGATTTGTAGGGCAAGGTGCTCTTGTTTGTGAAAGGCAATGAACCATATCTATCATTTCATCTCACTTATTCACTTTTCATACAAGAAAGTGGAGCTAAATTCCCCTCCCTTCACTCCATTTGCTTGTAAGAAACAAGGGGGAAGGGGTTGTAATAAAGCAAACACTTGGAGAAGATCTGTAATTGCCCCCCTTGCCTTCTCTGTCTACAACAAAAGGCAGGGAGGAGGGTGCTAAATTCATTTTCCCTTTGGTCAGCAACGTAGCATGAGCCAGCTCTGCCAGGATTGATCTTCGCTCAAGCTAAATTGCCCAAATCAAGTAAAGTGGACCCATGACAAATTAGGCTGCCAAGCCATGGATGGGTCTGCTAGCAGTATCACTGTGTGCTCTGTCTTATGCTTCCTATGTTGTGAGCAAGGTGCAGAGGCATAAAAGGAAGTCTGGAATAAATGGGACAAGTCAAAACACCCCGTTGCAGGCTAGATAAACCCTCTCTTGTCATTTCTGAGACTTCCCTTCATGTTTCTTTAACAGGCTGCTCTGTTCTAAACCATTTCCCAGTAATCTGGAAGGGAATGGAGTATTTAATGAGAAAAGAGGCTGACACAGGATTTCTTGTCAAAAATGGAAAGCGAAAAAAACCTCGTGGTTGAGAATATCTGAGTGGCATCACCTTTGTCACCATTACAAAACAATTCCAGTTCTTTGAACCCAAAAGAGTATCACAATTATGGCTGAGGCAAAGGGAGCAGAGTTTCACAGACATTTTCACTAGAACTTGTAAATCACCTGTGGTGATCCTTGTTTTAAAGGGAGGGTGCGTAAGTAGAGACAGAACATTGCCCTCTGAACATCATACAACCTTCCTTTTATTTCCAGTTCTCATGCTGAGTGGGAGGGAGAATGGAATGGAATATACCAGTGGAAAGAATGACTGGCTGGCTTTAAAAACTGAATATGGATGCTCTGGGATGCGGGTGGCGCTGTGGGTAAAACCTCAGCGACTATGGCTTGCCGATAGCATGGTTGGCAGTTCGAATCCCCATGGCAGGGTGAGCTCCCGTCTTTTGGTCCCAGCTCCTGCCCACCTAGCAGTTCGAAAGCACCCCTAAGTGCAAGTAGATAAATAGGTACCGCTTTATAGCGGGAAGGTAAACGGCGTTTCCATGTACTGCGCTGGTGCTGGCTCACCAGAGCAGCTTCATCACGCTGGCCATGTGACCCGGAAGTGTCTGCGGACAGCGCTGGCCCCCGGCCTCTTAAGTGAGATGGGCGCACAACCCTAGAGTCGGACACGACTGGCCCGTACGGGCAGGGGTACCTTTACCTTTACCGTTTTATGGATGCTCTAGTCCCCACTGCAATATTTTGCTGCATTTCCGGCTTATTAGCATGTAATAAACAATTGGCAAACTAACTTCTGAAAAAGAAAGTATTTTCTTCTCTACTTTTTATCTACGCTGAGGAAGTGCATGCATAGGGGGATAAATTAGTAGTTCATTTACCAATAATCATCATGTCTGATCCCAACTAGAGCAGAACACTATCTAGGAAGGAACAGGGATGAATTAGTTTACTTTGGGGGTTTTTTGCAGCAGATTGACCTGTTCCGGAAGTCCCAAACCTGCTTGTGGAATCAAAATACAACTCCCGGTTGTATTGCACTTCTCCAGATGCAGTTAAAGTGCATACAGAAATTGACATTTTACGTAACAGCTGCATGAAAAATGCATATTTTATGGAAGAACGCATTGAAAAGTGTGTATTGTGTATTGTGTTTTAATATGATTTAAATACAGGTGTGTGTGTCTCCTTCAAAAACTCAAAATGATTTAGCACCAATGAAGGATGGAATTAGGCTGTTCATTGCAACCCTACCACCATCTCTACAGTATGTCAAAAGGATTTTCTACATGCTATTTGCAGTACTCTGAAATAGTTTTGTTACTTTTATTTCTATTTGACAAAATCGATATACTTCTTGTGGGACGCGTGTGGTGCTGTGGGATAAAAGCCTCAGCGCTTAGGACTTGCCGATTGAAAGGTCGGCGGTTCGAATCCCTGCGGCGGGGTGCGCTCCCGTCGCTCGGTCCCAGCGCCTGCCAACCTAGCAGTTCGAAAGCACCCCTGGGTGCAAGTAGATAAATAGGGACCGCTACTGGCGGGAAGGTAAACGGCGTTTCAGTGTGCTGCTCTGGTGCCAGTTCGCCAGAGCAGCTTCGTCACGCTGGCCATGTGACCCGGAAGTGTCTGTGGACAGCATTGGCTCCCGGCCTCTAGAGTGAGATGAGCGCACAACCCTAGATTCTGTCAAGACTGGCCCGTACGGGCAGGGGTACCTTTACCTTTATCTTTATATACTTCTTGATGGCCTTTTATTAACAATTTCAATCTTTGTTTTCTATGTTTTTGTAAACCGCTTAGAGGTTTTATTTATAAATAAGTATTTTTAAAAAAATAAAATAATATAAAATAAAATAATATTAAGATATAACTAAAAGGAACAGTTGAACTTAGAACAGATTAAAGCACGCAACAGCTTCCACATGCCTGGATAGGCTTGCCTAAACAAAAAATGTTATTAGAAAACACTAAGAAGCAAAAACACAAGCCAAGGAGTTCCAAACTCCTTGTAGGTGCTGCCACACTAAAAGATTGAATTCTTATAAGTGTGGAATTATGTGGCACTCATAACCGTGCCACTTCTGCGGACGGAATTAGTCGAGTGTGCATACGGGAAATAATAAACCATGCAGCTGTCAGGCAGCAGAGAATCCAACCTCCTACAGCAGGTTGCCAGGAATGGATAAGACAAGGAAAAGTCCTTGTTGTCATTTAGCCGTGTCCGACTCTTCATGACCCCATGGACCAGAGCATGCCAGGCATGCCTCCCGCAGTTTGGTCAAACTCATGTTAGTAGCTTCATGAACACTGTCCAACCATCTCGTTCTCTGTCGTCCCCTTCTCCTTGTGCCCTCCATCTTTCCCAGCATTAGGGTCTTTTCCAGGGAGTCTTCTCTTCTCATGAAGTCGCCAAAGTATTGGAGCCTCAGCTTCAGGATCTGTCCTTCAAGTGAGCACTCAGGACTGATTTCCTTCAGAATAGGTTTGATCTTCTTGCAGTCCATGGGGCGCTCAAGAGTCTCCTCCAGCACCATAATTCAAAAGCATCAATTCTTTGGCGGTCAACCTTCTTTATGGTCCTTACCAACTGCTTTTTATTCAATATACACAGAGGGAATTGGAAATGCAGTCTCTTGGAATAATGGTGTTGCCCCTGGTGACTCTCCACCCTCTTTTCTTCCACTTCCTCATTGTCACCTTTTCCCCTACAGGTGGCGCTGAAGGTCCTTTGCTTCTGAGCCCTTTGCTCTCCTACTTTCATTGCTCGCCAGTTTCTGGGAGGGGGGTCTGAAATGCTTTCTAAAGACACTGTGTCCATCAGTTGTTGCCCTCCTGGTTCTTCTTCCTCCTCCTTCTCTCCCATTATTCCCCAGCTTTCCCCCTCAACTGCCTGTGAGCTGTGACCTCCCTCAACCCCCTGTTGTAATTCTGAACTGTCTTCTTCTCCGGAAGGGTCAGACTGGGGAGGCGGTCTCCACCATTCCTCTTCTGCCCAATCCCTGACAATCAACTATGGAACTCATTCCCACAGAAGGCTGTGAAGGCCACCCACTTTGATGGCTTTATAAGAGGACTGGACAAATTCATGGAGAAGAGGACTATTGTAGCTACTGGCCATGGTGGCTATGCTCTGCTTCTACAGTTGATGGAAGTAATCCTTCTAAATATTAATTGCTAGAAACCACTGAGGGGAAAGTGCTCTTGCACTAGATCCTGCTTGTGGATTTTAGTAGGCACTGCAAGAACAGGATACTGGACTAGATGGGCCATTGGCCTGATCCAGCAGCCTCTTATCCGATTGTGTTCATAAAGCAATCCCTGATGCTGTGCTGATGAGAATACTGGCGGCATGTTTGATCAAGCAGAAATTCTGCTAGAAATCAGAGATAAGCAAATTTGTCAGTTCCAGGTTCTCATTTTTCCAGCTTTCACTTAGTCCCATTTCTACATCTGCTTCTGAGTCAGTCCACATGAAAATACATATGTATTTTCATTTGCCAGTCTACGCATCTCTGTGTACAGGTTTGCCTAATATATACTCTTTCTTTTGGCAAGGAAATTTCCCTAAGACTAGTTGGGGTTTGGGTTTTTTTGGTATGTTATTTTCACAAATATAGGCATTTATGTTCAGGGAAGTTTTTAACGTGTGATATTTTACTGTATTTTTGGTTTTTATGGAAGCCGCCCAGAGTGGCTGGGGAGGCCCAGCCAGATGGGCGGGGTATAAATAATAAATTATTATTATTATTATTATTATTATTATTATTGGTTGCATCCAATGCTAGTCCCATGCAGAGTGGACCCAATGAAGTGAATAGACATGGCTAACTAATTTACACTGATTTCAATGGGTCTACTCAGAGTAGGACTAACATTGGTATGACCCTTCATGTGTGTGTTCCTCAAATATATGCAGTTTTTTTGGGTGCATGGTTAGAGCACCATTTCACAAAATTGGAAGCTGTAAATTTGGAAGGCTTGTTTCATTTTGCTTCTTGTGTTGCTTCAGGAAGCGCAAATTTGCTGTCCCATAGGAACAGGCTTAGTCTAAGCAGGCTTAGTCCCAGCTTAAAAACACTGGGAATTCTTCGTTTCAGCCTAAAATTGACTTGCAAATTTCTACTGAAAGATTTTTTTTTTTTAAATCCTCATGAAAATATTATTCCAACCTATTAGAATGTTCTGTGTTTTTCCAACTCTGACAGTTCTTCACCGTATACCAACTTGGTTACAATAGATGGCATTAGTATCTTGTTTTGTCTGCAAAACTTGACAATCCCCCTATATGAATCATAGAGCTATTGATGGAACAAACATGTATTACTTGTACTGCGAAGGAGATGTGAATGCTGGCTTTGCTTGTGAAAGATGAGAAAGTAACCAGCTGAATATGCAATTTGGCTTTTTTTTATATATCTAGGGATTTAATTTGAGCTTCTTGTCTTTCTGCATGTTTGCTTTGATCCTGAGGTGTGCATGTTCCCTGGCTTTTGAAGATTTGCTGACAGAAATGTGTGGCATGCCCCTTAGGCTGCACCGGAACAGATAAGCTGGCACAATCAGCCCCACCGCTTTCCTGTAACTTTCCTTGGGGAGCAGGTCTGCATAGATTTGCCAACACTTTCTGAGGACCAGGGTTTCTGCCACCGCTATTGCAGAAACTATAGGCCTATGGTGCCCCTCAGAGAAAGCTGCCTGCTACTACAGTTTCTGCTACTTTGACAGACCCTTTGGAATTCCACACTTAACCAACCAGACCCTCTCCCAGATTATGCCATGAATCATAGAACTGTAGCGTTGGAAGGGACCCTGAGGATCATCTAGTCCCTGCGATGCAGGAATATGCAGCTGTCCCATACAGGGATTGAACCCATGACCTTGGCATTATCAACACCCCGCTCTAACCAACTGAGCTATCCTGTATGTGTTATGAAGTTTGGATGATCAGAAATAGTGACTTGTCCTTTCACCTGTTGTCATAAATTGCAGAACTGAAGGGGAGCTCCTAGGCCAGAGGTGGGGAATTTCAGGCCCAGAGGCCAAATGCAACTCTCTGGACCTCTCCATCAGGCTCTCCCTGGGACACAGCCCTCACTGGCCCTGCTTTGCACCCTCCTTGAGTGTGACTTCCTGGCTGGAATGTGTTCTTGAACTCTGATCATGCTTCTTCCTTTCCTGGGCAGAGGATAGAGAGGATACAAACGTCCAAAGGTGACATTTCCCTTCATTTCTCCGCCCACTTCACGAGAAGCGAAGTTACAGGGAACCAGGTAGAGGGCCTTCTCGGTAGTGGCGCCCGCCCTGTGGAATGCCCTCCTATCAGATGTCAAAGAAATAAACAACTACCTGACTTTTAGAAGACATCTGAAGGCAGCTCTGTTTAGGAAAGTTTTTAATGACTGGTGTCCTAATTACAAGTAGGTAGCTGTGTTGGTCTGCTGTAGTCAAAACAAAATAAAAACAATCCTTTCAGTAGCACCTTAGAGACCAGCTAAGTTTGTTATTGGTATGAGCTTTCACTTCTTCAGATACACTGAAACAGAAGTCACTAGACCCTTATATATAGTGAGATGATGGGGAGGGGTATTACACAGAAGTAATGGGAATGGGTGATTGGCTGATAGGTGTGGTAAACCTGTTGACGACTGTTAATTACTGCAATTGGTCTTACAGGAAAAAGCAAGGGGTGAGATGGCTAAAAATAGCTTATCATGTATAATGAGATAAGAATCCAATGTCTCTATTCAGACCAAGTCTCTCCATGGTTTTAAGTTTGGTAATAAGTTGCAATTCAGCAACTTCTCTTTCCAGTCTGTTTCTGAAATTCCTTTGTAGTAAAACAGCTACTTTGAGATCTTGTATAGAATGTCCTGGGAGATTGAAGTGTTCTCCTACTGGTTTCTCAGTCCTGTGATTCCTGATATCAGATTTATATGCATTTATCCTTTGGTGTATTTATCCTGATGTTCTAATGTATTTTTAATCTTTTGTTGGAAGTCGCCCAGAGTGGCGGGGTATAAATTATTATTATTATTATTATTATTATTATTATTATTATTATTATATTATTATTATTATTATTATTATTATTATTATTATTATTATTATTATTGTATTATTATTATTATTATTATTATTATTATTATTATTATTATTATTTTGCCTCTGTCCACGTTTTAGCATGTGGCCCCCCAGAAAATTGTCCAGAAGGGCTAAAAAAGTGCCCCCCCCAAAATAGAGGTGATTAATCTATGGGTTAATTTAGAGATCCTAGCCTTCTTCCTGCATTTTAAACATTTGCTTTGTAGCAATTTCTGAGAAATGAGTTTTGTATAAAAGCCAGAGGCATCATTGCAGAGAAACAGGACCTGATCTGAAAATGGCATACAATTATTAGCCAGGTCTCATCCCTCCTGAATTTTAGGTTGAATTTAATTCCACTCTGTGGCGTTGCTGCCAAAGACAGCCCCCCCTGCACTGTCTTGCACTGCCTGAAACTTACTGATAAGGAGGCACTTCCCGAGACAATGGCTGGAATATAGGTTGCCTCTTTTATTTCTGTAGGCACAGAGGGAGAGATGATCTTCCAGTCCACCTGCCCTAATACCAAGAAACAGGAAGAGTCAGAGTAGCTTCAGAAACCTTCTTTGTTTAGGAACGACATAAGCAATTTAACCATATTTAAAATAATACCAATAATTTGGATGGAGATATAAAATAGAAAACACTAACATGGCCCAAGACTTTTTGGTCTTGCCCCTATGATAAGGAATTATTGGAAAGGGATTGTTTCAGTTTCATATTATGGGTTATAAATTATCATTTGATTCTCTAATGTTACTATCTGGATTTGTAAAGGAATTAATTCTGTCTGCGCATATAGAAATGGGGGCGCATCAACTTGAATGCCGATTTCAACAAATTGGAAGAAATCAGAAACTCCAACTACCAAAGAATGGACTATGAAACTTCAGGGTATAGAATATAAGGTTAAATTCACTAATGCATTAATGGTGAGAGAGGCTAGGAGACTCTGTGCTTATAGAGGAGTATGTTTGTTTTGTATTGGGCTGACACAGTACCAGAAAATATAAAACTTCTTCTGTTACTTGGTTTACTGTGATGCTATTGATTTTGGGGGGGTCAGTCTGAATGACACCCAGGCATACCCTCCAATCCCATGATCCTGTGTTTGTGCCAGTAGAACAGAGGTTGGCAACCTAAGACCCATGGACCAGTTCCGGCCCATGAGTTTCCTGGAACTGGCCCACGGCCGTTCCATGGATTAGTGTGGAGATTTCATGCTTTTTTTTTCACGGCGCCATTCCCCACCACCACCACAGGGACTGACTTCTGGGACAGAGGAGACCTGTGTGCTTGTGCACATTCTATTTCCGACACTCTTCCAACCCAGAAGAGCACCTGAAATAGCTTGAGTGCATGCGCAGGCACGCACACTCCAGCCCACCGAGAGGTCTGCCAGGGAGTGGACCAGCCCGGCCTCAAAAAACGTTGCCAACCCCTGCAGTAGAATCTACAAGAGGAATACTTGTCAGAGCAGTTTCTTTGTGTTAGTAATGGCCTTAGCTGCCCAGTTAAGTGCTCTCATCATCATCTGAAAGGATGTCAAGGACCATGCTGAGGAGGAATGGTGGGAGCCTCCCCCTCCTCCTGCTCCTGCTCCTGCTCCTGAATCTTCCCAGAGCAGGAGGACAGTATAGATTTAGAACAGTGGTTTGCAGAGGGTCATACTTCAGAAGGCAGAAGCTGGGAAATACTGGATGGGGAACAGCTAGGAGAAGAAACACTGGAAGAAAGAATGTTAACAGATTCACAGTCTCTGGACAGCATTCACACACACACACCCTTTCTCCAAAGTCACAGAGAGCTCAGAAAGTGGCAGAACAAAAAGCACAGAGGGTACAGAGGCAGATTACAAAACATAGAAGTAATGTAGATTAATAGGGACGATTAATCTACAGATTCCTTAATTGGGAGCACCACTATTTTTAGATGTGTTCTTTGTTCCCTTGCTGTGGTTGTTAAAGTTTCTAACTGGTAAGAGGGTTCCTTTTCCTTTGTTCTGCTTATCTACTGCCAGGGGGGAGGAAGCAGACTCCCTGAAGCCTGACAAATGTCGAGCTCCATAGGGACAAGTGGGTTTCCCCCCCCCCTCACCTGGTTGGATGCCATGTCATCTTAGTATGGTTAACAATGGGTGGGGCTGGGTATGAGAGAGCTGATGAGTTGGGCTGATGCTGGAAGCTGGAGACAGGAAAATCTGTTGGGGTGCTAATGCTGCGAGCCAGTGTGCTGTAGTGATTCAGAGAGGTGGACTCATAATCTGGTGAACTGGGTTTGATTCCCCGCTCCTCCACATGCAGCTGCTGGGTGACCTTGGGCTAGTCACACTTCTCTGAAGTCTCTCAGCCTCACTCACCTCACAGAGTGTTTGTTGTGGGGGAGGAAGGGAAAGGAGAATGTTAGCTGCTTTGAGCAATAAAGCAGGATATCAAATCCAAACTACTACTACTACTACTACTCTTCTTCTTCTTCTTCTTCTTCTTCTTCTTCTTCTTCTTCTTCTTCTTCTTCTTCTTCCTCCTCCTCCATCCTATGTTCAGATGACCATTTGTCATGGATGCTTTAGTTGAGATTCCTACATTGTAGGGGGTTGGTCTACAATATTCTTTCAGTAAAATTAATTATATGCACACACACACAGAGAGAGGAGAGAGACTTTTCCCTTCTTTCTTTATAGCATTCAGGGGGTGGTTAAAACTGGATATTTTTAATTTGCTGAAGGAAGCCTTTTAGTCAGGTGTTCCTTAGGTCCCAGGTGGTTTGACTTCAGAGGAGCAAAGGTGAGTAAATTCCCCTTTGATGACAAGAAGGATTTGAAATTGTTCAGCAGCAGCTTTCAGAGGACAACTGGCAAACCTGCCTAGGATGAAAATAGCACTGAATTATATGACCTTCGCCTGAGAGAGAGGGAGAACCCTTTGTCTGTGGTGGTGCCTCTTCTCTCACATGCTGTTTAACTGTTCCTCTTGCTCACAGGCAGAAACAGCCCCCCCCCCCGTCAGCTTAGAGTATTTGAAGTCCAACAGCAGGGATCATTCATGTTGTAATGTAAGGGTTAATTCTGCTAATGTCAAAGTCAGCTAGCCATAAGGGAGATGTGTGGAGGTGTTGCTTAGCAACCAGGCAGAGTGGCTTGATCTTTGCTGAGGTTACCTTGATTGGCTGTGTGGCACTGTGGGAACCTTTCCTCTGTATGTTTAAATTTCCCTGCTTTGTAGAAAGCCTGCACTAAAAAAGACAAAACTGCTCTACGTATTTATTTCTCCTCTAATTATACACTGTTTTTGTTCAGTTTTCTCGGTAAAGTGTCATCGTGATTTTTCTCTTCAGACTCTATCTGTCTTACTAAAGTGACTTTGGTAACACAGATGTTCTGTGCTGCACATGCTGTGTGCAGGGTGTGTTTGAAGAAACTCCACAATAATTCCCCTTTTGCTGGAAGGTAGAGTCTTATTCACAAGGGGCGCGGGTGGTGCTGTGGTCTAAGCCACTGAGCCTAGGACTTGCCGATCAGAAGGTTGGCGGTTCAAATCCCTGCGACGGGGTGAGCTCCCGTTGTTCGGTCCCAGCTCCTGCCCACCTAGCAGTTCGAAAGCACATCAAAGTGCAAGTAGATAAATAGATACTGCTCCGGCGGGAAGGTCAACGGTGTTTCCGTGCGCTGCTCTGGTTCGCCAGAAGCAATTTAGTCATGCTGGCCACATGACCCGGAAGCTGTACGCTGACTCCCTTGGCCAATAAAGCGAGATGAGTGCCGCAACCCCAGAGTCAGTCATGACTGGACCTAATGGTCAGGGGTCCCTTTACCTTTACCTAGAGTCTTATTCCCATCACTGTGCATTCATCAGATTCCTTCTGCTCTCCATTCCCACTCTTGTCCCTGAATGAATAGCACCATACATGCTCCCTTGTTACATATCTGGTGCTTGTTAACCATCTCCCCCTCCTGGTAAGTTCAGATATCAGGAACTCTAAAGAAGTAATATTAACTAGGAAAAAAGAAAATACTGACACCTCCTGATGGATATTTTATACATTACTGTCATCTTTCTCTGTCTCTCTCTGCCTTTTATGCAGCAGTTTCAATAAAGTGAATGGCTGTCTTGTGTCTTTAACTCACCAGCAGCAACAGCAAAGGAATGGACCGATTAAAGACAAATGAACACCAATAAAGTGAAATAGGAAATGGTTTTTTTTCTTTTTATTTGTTTGGGTTGAAATTTCAAAATATCCTCTTTGCCCCTTAGAGGAAGGGGAGTGTATCTGTCTACAGCAGAGCAAAATGTGGCCCTCCAAGGCTCTCTCTATATGGCCCCTGAGACTCCCAGGCTGCACACCTCACATCTATGAACGGTTCATGAATGTGTTTGCCTGATGAGTCATTGAACTATGATAGTGTCTATTGCTTGCCTGGAGAGTCGAGAAGTGTTTGTGTGTGTGTGTGTGTCTTCGTCTTCCCATATACATAGAAATGTAAGGTTGTCATCACACAGTCCCCATTGGAGGACTTGTAGTGCCACAAATTACAATCCTGGATTCGCATAAAGCTATGGCAGGATAATGGGACGCGGGTGGCACTGTGGGTTAAACCACTGAGCCCAGGGCTTGCCACTCGGAAGGTCAGCCGTTCGAATCCCCAGGATGAGGTGAGCTCCTGTTGCTCGGTCCCAGCTCCTGCCAACCTAGCAGTTCGAAAGCCAGGTGCAGAGGTAGACATGGCAGCCAGCAGCGGAAGTGGCTCCTCCTCATTTCTCATGGACCAGGAAGAGGCAAAGGCGGGGGAGCCAGGGGAAGAGCCAGGTCTGCTGGTGCCTATTGACTTGGGGGGGCACAGCCCGCTAAAATATATTATTGTGGAGGTCAAATCCCCCACAGCCCCCTTGAGTTGGCACCAGTGACCATCAGCATCACTACCAATTTTTTCAAAGGCCTTAATGATATGTTAAATGATTTTACTGTTTCCAACTGCTGGTGCATCCTGATTTTTAAATGGATCAGTGGAATTTAAAGCATGGGCATTCAATTGCTACTTTAATCCCCCAGATTTTGTTGCTTGTGTAAATCCAACCACTTTTTCAAAAAAAAAATATCTTTCTCTCTTTTATCATATTAACTTTGCCTTATGGTGTTTGTCAATTGTAGGAAGTGTAAACACAAGGGGGAAATTGCAAACAGTTGTGTTGTGATTCATCTTGGGTTAATCAGCTTGAAAATAATATAGATTTTCATCTCATCAAAAGTGATGGCTTATGACTGCCCATATGGTGACTTTAGTTTCAAGTGAGTGATGTGGAATCGTTTAGAACTTTTTTTCATTCTTTTTCTTTTAAAAAACTCAACCCATATTTTCACCATCACAGATGATGTTAGATCTGGATCTTTAGATAAAAGGTTTTGCATCAGTTTTGATGACTGTGAAGCATAATAACCCAGAAACCTAAGAGTTGCATTTCATCTTTGTGTAAGATATTAAGGAGGCAGCATAAAGTGGAGGCAAGGGGAGGGGGGAGACAGAATCTGTCTATCATTTTACCCAGACTTTGTTTTAAATGCTTTTTGTGCATTGAAAATAATTGGTGTTTGAGGCCGTTCAGAGGTAAGCAAACTGCATTGACTCTAGATAATGAAAGATAGCCAGGTAAATAGTTTCATATAGACATAAAGTGCAAGCCTTCTGAGGGCCACATTAGCTTTTGGGGTGACAGGGTGGTATGTTTGAACAAGGGTCTGAGCCACTCAATCAGAAAGAAGAGACAGAGGTCTCCAAATCTAACTCAGGTGGGGCGGGACTGCAGACTCCTCAGGCATCCGCTTGCTTTCCCACAGTCATTATTCCAAGAGCCACCAATCTTCTGGGGCCCAGGGATTTTTTTGTGGGTACTGCACTGCAACCAAACACTACAGCCTATTTTGTTGGCTATGATCCACTGCTGGTCTCTAGCCTAATTTCAGTGAGAGAAAAGAGGAGGATACCTGACAGACATTGGAAAGAACATCCACAGGCCAAGCCTCATTGTGAGAAGTGAGGCTACAGGGAACCAGACAGAGGGCCTTCTCGGTAGTGGCGCCCGCCCTGTGGAACGCCCTCCCATCAGATGTCAAAGAGATAAACAACTACCTGACATTCAGAAGACATCTCAAGGCAGCCCTGCTCAGGGAAGTTTTTAATATGTAACGCTGTACTGTTTTTAACACTTGATTGGGAGCTGCCCAGAATGGCAGGGTATAAATTATTATTATTATTATTATTATTATTATTATTATTATTATTATTATTATTATTATTATTATAGCATTTTAGTGACTCCTGTCACAGCCTTTACTGTACCTCTTTTCTTTTTTCCTCATCATCCTCACCAAAAGCACATTATAGTAATGGGCATAAGTTAGATGGGGAGTATTACTCCATCCAGCATTCGCTGCACACCTCCATTCATGTCAGCAGGTCTCCTTTCTATATGCTTGGATCAGACCCAAGTGTGACTTCCCTATTGATTGAGGTGAGGAAATGTTGGGAAAGCAGAAGAAAGTGCTGTCTGAATGCAGCTTAAGTCTCTCTTCCTTTTGCACTTTCCCACCTCTGTACAAATCAGATAAAGTTTGCACCGAGGCAATTAAATCTTGTTTATTTCCAATATCAACTGGAAAGACCCCAGTATGATTTGTAACAAATAACACCTTGAAACACCTGTATGAGAGGCAAGAGAAGTATCACCAATGCACTTTCAGGAGCTAATTAATTTTTCTTCAACTCCCACAGCGTTTTCCCCGAGATGGGCATATATACAAAAGGTGACATGGACTTTGATAGACTGGAAACACCTTTATACCTAACACATAGAAGCAACACATTAACAGAGTAGATTGGGCAAGCTTCATAGCACATGGGTCTCTGCCTAATACATCAGATTTCTCAACTCTTCATCCACCTAGACTAGAGCTTTCTAAACTTTTCATGTTGGTGACACACTTTGTAGACATGCATCATTTTGCTACACAGTAATTCAGTTTTGCATCATTTCATGACACAGCAATTCAGTTTTACAAGCAAACTGGAGGTTAAACTAACCCTTTCCCAGCCCCGGGGGGAGTGCGGGGAGCGTTCACGCGACACTCACACACACTGCAGCCAACTCACTGCAGTCACAACACACAGTTTGGAAAGCTGTGACAAAGACCATCATTCTCTAATTGGAGTAGTAGTGGCTCTCTGGGGTCTCCATCAAAGGTCTTCCTCAATACTTACTCTCTGATTCTTTTCAACTGGAGTTCCCAAGGACTGAACCTGGGACTTTCTGCATGCAAGGCATGAGTTCTGACACTGAAATACGATCCCTCCCCAAGAGATGTCTCTGATCACAAAGACCCTCATTCTGCCTCCTTGGGTCCCAGCATGAGACAGACATTAAGGAGGATCCAACTGTTCCTATTTATCAGTATTTATCTCAAGTATATCACAACATCTGCTGCTGCACTTTTAGATGCAACATGACTGCAAATCTGTAATTAGACAACCATTTGCCACGGAATGCCAGTTGATGGGACACACATTAGGATAGGTCTACTCTGCCATTCAGGGATGCGGGTGGTGCTGTGGGTTAAACCACAGAGCCTAGGGCTTGCTGATCAGAAGGTCGGCGGTTCAAATCCCCATTGTGGGGTGAGCTCCCATTGCTTGGTCCCTGCTCCTGCCAACCTAGCAGTTCGAAAACATGTCAAAGTGCAAGTAGATAAATAGGTATCGCTCCAGCGGGAAGGTTAACACCATTTCCGTGCAGTGGCGTAGCATGGGTTGTCAGCACCCGGGGCAAGACAAGTAATCTGTGCCCCCTAACCTGTGGATTTGCACCCCCTAACCCCCAGATATTGCGGCTGGCCCCCCTGCACCCCCCACGCTATGCCACTGTTTCCATGCGCTGCTCTGGTTCACCAGAAGTGGCTTAGTCAAGCTGGCCACATGACCCAGAAGCTGTACGCCGGCTCCCTCGGCCAGTAAAGCAAGATGAGTGCCACAACCCCAGACTCGGCCACAACTGAACCTAATGGTCAGGGGTCCCTTTACCTTTACCTTTACTCTGCCATTCATAGCTTGCTTGGAGGGCTTCCTAGAAGCACCGGGGTGGACCCTGGGGGTTTGTTTGCTCCCTTTTCTCAATTCACATAAATCTTTCCTCGCATTATTTGTCCAAATCATATGATGTCAAGTGAGGGGAAGATGGGTGCAGCCTAGTCATGCAGGCTAAATTGACCAAACAGGCAGGCTTCTCATAGAAATGTGCTTCTCATATAATCACAGAGTTAGAAGGGACCCTGGGAATCATAACTGTCAACGTTTCCCTTTTTTAAAGGTAAATTCCCTTATTCCCAATAAGATTCCTCGCAAGAAAAGGGAAAAGTTGACAGCTATGCTGGGGATCATCTAATTAAATTATCTGCAATGCAGGAATATGCAGTTGTCCCTTACAGGGACTGAACCTGCAACCTTGCTGTTGTCAGCACCACACTCTAACCAGCTGAGCTATCCACCTCCTCCTAAGTTGAGGTTTGGGTTGGAAGTTCCCCACTCATGACTGAATGTCCACTAATCAGCTGGAGTTGGGCTTTGGCGTTCTGAATTCTTGTGCCACCTGCATAGCTTCTAATGAATTTCCTACTGCTGCCAGACCTCTGTTTAAGGCAACTATGGTTATCATTTAGAGCAGGCATCGGGAAACTTGGCCCTCCAGGTGTTTGGGAACTACATCATCATTCCTAGCTAACAGGACCGGTGGTCAGGGATGATGGGAAATGTGTTCTCAAAACATCTGGAGGGCCGAGTTTGCCTGTGTCTGATTTAGAGTACTGTTACTCTGACTTCCACTTTTGCTTGCTATCTCCTGCAGTTTGGGGGCCTCCTTTCTATGCAGAGATGGTGGAGTTGTGTCGACAGGGGGACTATGTGCCTTACTTGGTGGATGTTTGGTACCTTTGTGAGATAGTATGGCAGGTATGGGATCTCCAGATGTTGCTGAACAACAACTCCAATCACCCCTACCAACCATGGCATGATGGGAGTTGTAGTTCAGCAACATCAGGAGGGCCACACCTGTGAAATGGGGATGCTGGTTGAGTATGGTTTGCATTCCCTGTCCCAAACCTGAGCCTTCCTTCTGCAATTCTCCATCCCTCCCACTCTCCCTCTCCCTCTCCCTCTCTCTGTATACATGCATGCCATCCATAACATTTTTGAAGAGTCTAGCCTCCATCTGTAGACCTTTCTGCCACAAACAGAAGATCCCAACCCATTTCTCCCTTGGCTCTTTTATTTTCCTGCCGTGCAAAGGAATCCCTAGTTTCTTATCTTTCATGTGTAACTTCAGAAATGAGAAGAGCAATTGGCACGTACTCAGAAGCACCCTTGCCCTGCTCCAGCCTCCTGGGTGGGGAAAATGTCTCCATTCATGTATTATAATAAATCCTGCATAGATTCTTTGGTTCAGTCTTGGGTCAGATTAAGCAGTGGAATCAGATTTTTGTGGGAATTGCCGCTGCTTTCCCATACCCCATTGGTTACTTCTGAATACTCCATGCTCCTGGTGCATTGATTACAGCCACCAGCTGTTCCTCCTTTCCCTCCCTTTCGAATGTTGTTTCCCTTTCCTTCCTCTGCCATAACTATATGAACAACAAGGAGCTGGGTAGTACTTTGATGTCTCGGATAAAATATTCACTCAGAGACCTATCCAAGAGTGCATAATTAGGTGGGCTCACTGCAAATCTAGTTGAGTATGTAGATAGAGAGAGAGAAAGTGCTGCAGTGTCAGGACCCCAAGGCTCTGAAGGCAGAATTCTAAGCACCATTTCTGTTCCTTTCCCTGTTTTTGCTGACGTGTAATATCTTGCAGCAAAGTTTGCTTCCTTATGTAGACAATTGGCTAGCCGTGGTGATGCGCCCATGTCTATTACAAAAAAAAAAGTGCTTGGGGTGAGTTTTTAAATTTCATCCAACTGCCTCAGCAAAGCAGACCTTTTGTTTGTTTGTTTAAAGCAGGGCTGGCACTCTGCTCCATGCTGAAAATTTTGGAATGAGCTTGCAGTGTAGGTGACCTCTGTTCCTTTGAGAAAGGGCAGGTTGCATTTTATCCCTTGAAAATTCCTTGCATCAGGCCTACTGTAGGCCACTGAAATTTCATAAGCACACAATGAGCAGGCTGGAAGATGGAGGGGGGGGGTAAGTAGCAAATCCCCTTCCAAGTATTTGACCTGTATAAAGGTAAAGGTAAAGGGACCCCTGACCATTAGGTCCCCTCATGACTGACTCTGGGGTGGCGGTGCTCATCTCACTTTATTGGCTGAGGGAGCCGGTGTACAGCTTCTGGGTCATGTGGCCAGCATGACTAAGCCGCTTCTGGCGAACCAGAGCTGTGCACGGAAATGCCAATTACCTTCCTGTCAGAGCAGTGCCTACTTATCTACTTGCACTTTGACGTGCTTTCGAACTGCTAGGTTGGCAGGAGCAGGGACCGAGCAACGGGAGCTCACCCCGTCACGGGGATTCGAACCGCTGAACTTCTAATCGGCTAGTTCTAGGCTCTGTGGTTTAACCCACAGCACCACCTGCATCCCTTGACCTGTATAGACAGATAATAAAAGATGCGATACAGACTTCCTGGGACATCAAGTGCCACTTGGATTATTTCTTCATGTTATGCAAACTTGAATCATCTTATGAATAACGAAATGTCAGGCCTAGTCTTCCCATGCACAAGAATGTGGTAGTAGAGTCCCAAGGGAGTGGGGAGGACTCTTCCACATCAAAATGCAACTTGTCTTTAAAGAAGCCTCCTACTGACTGTAATTGAAGGTTTCTTTCAAGTCTGACTCCAAAGCTTCACTCCTTTAGAAGTCGAGGTGCCTGGAGCTTACTCTCAGGTAACTGGGTAAAGACTGTGCAGTGTCCTAAGCATTTTTACTCAGTCCCACTGAGTTCAACAGGATTTACCAGCGCTTTTTTTCTTTAAAAAAATGTTTAGGGGTACAGTGGTGCGTCGCAAGACGAAAAGAATCCATTCCGTGAGGCTCTTCGTATAGCGGTTTTTTCGTCTTGCGAAGCAAGCCCATTGACAGCTTAGCGGATTAGCGCTATTAGCGGTTTAGTGGCTTTTAGCAATCAGCTGTTAAGCGGCTTACCAGCGGATCAGCTGATAAGCGGCTTAGCGGCTTAGGAAAAGGGGGGAGGGGAAAAAACCCACAGGAACTCGCAAGACATTTTCGTCTTGCGAAGCAAGCCCATAGGGAAATTCGTTTTGCGAAGCGCCTCCAAAAAGGAAAACCCTTTCGTCTAGCGGGTTTTTCGTCTTGCGAGGCGTTCGTCTTGCGGGGCACCACTGTACTCTCAATTTCCTATTCATATTGAAATACTGCCCCTCAATGAGGCCAAACTTAGATTCACAAAATGTTTAGGGGTATGCATCCCCCTGCGTACCCCTAGAAAAAAAACACACCCTCTGGTATGTTCCTGAGCATTCTCCGTTTCTATTATTATTATTATTATTATTATTATTATTATTATTATTATCCACTTTTTTCTTGACAGGGACACAAGGAAGCTTACAGCTAAAATTTTATTTCATTCCATTTATTTTGAAGGTGAAGGTGTTATACATGACCCCTTCTCTTGATCATTTTTCATTTACAGCAAACCTGTGAGGTAGGTTAGGTCGAGAGGTTGTAATTGGCTCAAGCTGACAGATGCATATACTAATAATAACATTATTTGTACCTCACCCATCTGAATGAGATGCCCCAAAAACTCTAGGTGGCTTCCAACATAATGTAAAAACACAATAAAACATTAAAAAGCTTCCCTATACAGGGTGGATATGTCTATATGACATATATCTGTGTTGGAGATCAAATGTGGGAAAAGATGTAGAATAGAATGTCACTATTTTCATCTGTGGAATGTTGGAAGGTATGGAGTCGCTGTCCTGGTTTTCCAATGCTGCACATTGCAGCTGGTTACTGAATGGGAAAGGGACAAGGCAATCTGCACATTGTCGGTGCCACAGCAAAGCCAAGCTGACACTCCCATATAGGATTGCCACATTTGTTTTAGCAAAATATAGGACAAGGTGGGATGCGGCAGAGTGGCTGGAGGGATATTCCCCCCCATCTCTGCTGAAGTGACTTCAAAGCAATCCATTACAATGTATTGCAGCCTAACAGGAGGCCCTCTCTGGAATTTGTCACACACACACACACTTGTAAATCTATCTGTGCTTGGCTACCCAGAGCTTAAATATATGACCTTTCACAGACCCTTTCAAACACCTGCATTTGGAGAAGATCCTTAACTTGGCACCAGGGGCGCCATCTCTAGGGGGGCCTGAGCACCTGCAAAAAATTTTTTGTGGATGCTCAGCACCCACACCACAGGGCTCCCAATGCAACTTCTGGTGCCTCGTGAAACACCAGAAGTCACGTCCAAGGCCCCGCAAGACCTTGGAGATGCTATCTGAGGCCTTGTGAGGTCTCAGAACCTGACTTCTGGTGCCACTGGAAGTCAGGTTCTGAGGCTGCAAGGTGCTTGATGTCATGATGTCACATTGTGTGTGGTGGGGTACGCATAACCTGGGGTGCAAGTTGGCATGCCTGCTTGGCAGAGAGAGAGAGAGAGAGAGAGAGAGAGAGAGAGAGAGAGAGAGAGAGAGAGAGAGAGAGAGAGAGAAGGCCTGAAATACAGCAGAAAACTGTATCAATACAGGAGGTAGCATTTTACATTGAAATATGGGACAATTCTGTATTTTCTTCTTCTTGGTGATCACTCGTAGCCAAGTAAGATTGTCTTCCATAAATATGGTTTTAACAATGAGTCCATAAATGACTGTGGAGGCCAATTCTGGATCCACATGTCTTTCCACAGTGGGGACATTGGTTACCAGGTGGGAGTTGATCACGGCGTGGTATTTGCCAAGTGTGCCTTCCTCTTAGCATGTTTCTCCCTTGCGTCTTGAGTTCAAGTCTCTTCAAAGCCAGACCTCTCGCAGGCGTTTCCCAATTGTTGGTGTTTACACTACATTTTTAAAAGCTTTTAAAGCTTTAAACCTCTTATGTTGACCACCAGCATTATGCTTTCCATTTTTAAGTTCGGAATAGAGTAATTGCTTTGGAAGACGATATTCAGGCATCTGCACAACACTGACCAGTCCAACAAAGTTGATGTTGAAAAATCATTGCTTCAACAGTTGGGATTCAGGCCTCATCATGGGACTGAAACTGCCTTGGTCGCACTGGTTGATGATCTCCGGCGGGCTAGGGACAAAGATGAGAGCTGTTTCCTAGTTCTGCTGGATCTCTCAGCGGTGTTTGATACCATCGACCATAACATCCTTCTGGAACGTCTTGAGGGGCTGGGAGCTGGGGGCACTGTCATACAGTGGTTCCGCTCCTTCCTCCTGGGCCGTGTTCAGAAAGTGGTGGTGGGGGATGAGTGTTCAGACCCCTGGGCTCTCACTTGTGGGGTGCCTCAGGGTTCTGTCCTCTCCCCCATGCTTTTCAACATTTACATGCAGCCACTGGGAGAGATCATCAGGAGGTTTGGGCTGGGTGTTCATCAGTATGCAGATGATACCCAGCTCTACCTCTCTTTTAAATCAGAACCAGTGAAGGCGGTGAAGGTCCTGTGTGAGTGTCTGGAAGCGGTTGGAGGATGGATGGCGACTAACAGATTGAGGTTGAATCCTGACAAGACAGAAGTACTGTTTTTGGGGGACAGGAGGCGGGCAGGTGTGGAGGATTCCCTGGTCCTGAATGGGGTAACTGTGCCCCTGAAGGACCAGGTGTGCAGCCTGGGAGTCATTTTGGACTCACAGCTGTCCATGGAGGCACAGGTCAAATCTGTATCCAGGGCAGCTGTGTACCAGCTCCATCTGGTACGTAGGCTGAGACCCTATCTGCCTGCAGACTGTCTCGCCAGAGTGGTACATGCTCTGGTTATCTCCCGCTTGGACTACTGCAATGCGCTCTACGTGGGGCTACCTTTGAAGGTGACCCGGAAACTACAACTAATCCAGAATGCAGCAGTTAGACTAGTGACTGGGAGCGGCCGCCGAGACCATATAACACCGGTCTTGAAAGACCTACATTGGCTCCCAGTACGTTTCCGAGCACAATTCAAAGTGTTGGTGCTGACCTTTAAAGCCCTAAACGGCCTCGGTCCAGTATATCTGAAGGAGCGTCTCCTCCCCCATCGTTCTGCCCGGACACTGAGGTCCAGCTCCGAGGGCCTTCTGGCGGTTCCCTCACTGTGAGAGGCCAAGTTACAGGGAACCAGGCAGAGGGCCTTCTCGGTAGTGGTGCCCGCCCTGTGGAACGCCCTCCCATCAGATGTCAAAGCGATAAACATCTACCTGACATTCAGAAGACATCTGAAGGCAGCCCTGTTCAGGGAAGTTTTTAATATGTGACATTTTAGTGTATCTTTCATCTTTGTTGGAAGCCGCCCAGAGTGGCTGGGGAGACCCAGCCAGATGGGCGGGGTACAAATAAATTATTATTATTATTATTATTATTATTATTATTATTATTATTATTATTATTATCAACACTGGTGATCTTTGCTTCTTCCAATACACTGGTATGGCATGCAAAGACCTCTCTACTGCCTTGCCATTGCCCCATTCCGGGAAAGATGGGAATAATAATAATAATAATAATAATAATAATAATAATAATAGAAATTGCATAAGAAGTGCTGGCATTAAATCCAGGACAACAAATGCAACAAACCTTACATCTGAATGTAGCCTTTGTGGAATTCAGTCACAGAAGAAATGGCTCCTGCATGTCTATGTCTGCCTTTCTTGGGTGTTAGCAACACTGATTTGGCATACTCACCTGGATTCCAAGTGAGAGGAAGGATGCCTGGAAACTGTGTTTGTGGCCCAAGCATGAGTGTAGCTCCCAAATATATATCCAATGTGATTTCCCCCCAATTTTCTATTGTTTTATTTGTTGTACTTCTTTCGCATTTTTGTTTTGTATTAATATTCTGTCCACAGCTTTGGGGGACCTTTGGGTCAAACAGTGGTATATAAATACATCATAACATAACGTACTACACATTGTGTGCTTACATGGGAACTAATTCAGCAGACCCACACATAAGGCTGTGCTAATCCCTGCGAGTTCAGACTGAAGATCAAGGAGTTAGTGGTTCAGTACAATTGGCACAACCTGAACGAGGGACTTTGAAGAGATCATTGCACAAAATCCCCCGTAACCTTAAGACTTTTTTTTCTCCTTTGGTGCTTTAGTAACTAAATTACACTCAGCCAATATTATGGGAAGCTGCTGTCTTCAGCCTTTTGATTGAATCCTCACTCCCAATCCTAAGCATATTTATGTAGAAGTAAATCCAATGGAATTTACTTCTGAGTTAGCTTAGGGCTGTGGCATATAATTGACCCGACCAACATACTTTTACCTCTCTAGGATGAAAATAAAAAAAGCACAGAGAGAAGATTCTTGTGTACATTCAGAAGTGTGGGAATTGTTCACAGACACAGTGGCTTGCATCCAATGTTACTTCTACTCAGAGTAGACCCAATGAAGTTAATGGATATGTCTAAAACAGGTTCATTAATTTCAGTGTGTCTGATAGAGCCTAGTTGGATTTTAGATCACTTTTATGAACTGGATATATTGCTATGGGTCTATTTGTTTTATTGCAATTATTTCTGTAATTTTATTGATGCATATCACTTTGAACATAATATACATAGAAAGGCCATTATAAATAAAACAACAATGACAGAAGAAAATTAACAGATTGATTAAATTCAATACTTTCGCTCCCTGCTTTTCCATGTAACATACTCAGAAGGAACTAATAAACTCCATACATGAAAGTGGTATAAAAACTAACCTTTATTTAATTTATATTGCTGTGAGTCTGGGAGAGGGGTATAGGCTGTATGTCTGAGTCCCTTGTAATTCCTGGATCTAACAAGGATCCAATTGCTGGAGTAACTAGACAAGTTTATTGGTAATGAATGACCCGTAAGTATGAGTCATTAATGTAACAAATAAAGTGGTTCTGTGCCAGAAAACAAATAGGTGGTGCCCCCTCCCTCAACAATAGAAAAATGTTTTTTTTTAATAATATTTATTAACAGTTTAAACACCACAAAAGAAAAAAATTAAAATAAAACAATACAATACAATACAAAAACAAAGACACTACATAACACTAACACTAAGACATTAAACTAACAAAACAAAACAAAACAAAAACAATTTAAAACACATCCAATAATTTCAATATCTTATCTTTCATTCACTTGTTTCTACGACCTCCTCACACCTCCCTTTTTTATTCCACTTCAGTTAACTGTTTCAGCAATTCCTTTCCTTCTTTGTTTTCTGTCCTGTAATTTATCTTAACATATTCTAACCTTATTTTTCCCCTTTAATACACTAATAATCTATTTGTACTTAGTTCCTTGTAACATTTCTACTAAAGCTGTATAACTTCATTCCAACATTTTTCTAACATTCATTGATTTTACAGTATTTCTGTAAATAATCTTTAAACTTTTTCCAGTCTTCTACCGACTCTTCTCCCTGGTCTCAGATTCTGCCAGTCATTTCCACCAGTTCCATATAGTCCATCAACTTCATCTGCCATTCTTCCCAGGTGGGTAAATCTTGTGTCTTCCAATACTTCGCAATGAGTATTCTTGCTGCTGCTGTTGCATACATAAAAAAGGTTCTGTTTTTCTTTGGCACCAATTGGCTGACCATACCCAGGAGAAAGGCCTCTGGTTTCTTCAGAAAGGTATATTTAAGTACATCTTTCATTTCATTATAGATCATCTCCCAGAATGTCTTAATCCTTGGGCATGTCCACCAAAGGTGAAAGAATGTACCTTCAGTCTCATTACATTTCCAACATTTATTGTCAGGTAAATTATAAATTTTTGCAAGCTTGACTGGTGTCATGTACCACCTGTAAATCATTTAAGAATAGAAAAATGTTGAGGGGAAATGACATTGGATATATATTTCAAGTTATACACATGCTTGGGCCGCAAACATCATTCAAATGGCATTAGTAGCATTGCTGCAAAAAGCCTCTACCTGAGAGCTTGGCGGTGCATACCCATTTAGGTAAAGGTAAAGGGTCTAGTTGTGGCCGGCTCTGGGGATGCGGCGCTCATCTCGCTTTATTGGCAGAGGGAGCCAGTGTACAGCTTCCGGGTCATGTGGCCAGCATGACTAAGCTGCTTCTGGTGAACCAGAGCAGTGCACGGAAAAGCTGTTTACCTTCCTGCCGGAGCAGTACCTATTTATCTACTTGCACTTTGACGTGCTTTTGAACTTCTAGGTTGGCAGGAGCTGGGACCGAGCAACGGGAGCTCACCCCGTCATGGGGATTCGAACCGCCGACCTTCTGATCGGCAAGTCCTAGGCTCAGTGGTTTAACCCACAGCGCCACCCGCGTCCCGTCTTCCCCCTAAACTACAGTAAATGTTGGATGAGTTTTAAACGTAGGTGTGCACACAGCCTAAGCCAGAGTAGAAAGTACTGAGTCAGATGTGTGGTATAAGACAGCTTCAAAAAGTTTTATGTTCAAAGGACAAGGTGAAAAACATAAAATGACTGTAGTCTGAATTGAAAGAGTGAGGTCGTGGTAAGAGTATTGGACTAGAACTGAGGGAAACAGGGTTAAAATTCCACACAGCTAGTAAATGCACCGGGTAACTCTGGGCCAGTCAGTCCATCATATAAGTAAGGATGTGAATAGGAAAGAAAATAAATGAAAGGGAGGGATGAAAGAGAGGAAAAAAGGAATCACTAACAAAGGGGGGAACATCAAAGGTAAATTCAGCTGGAAAACAGAGGCAAGAAAGGTAAACAGCAGAAGAGGAAAGAAATGAATAAGGGAAAGAGAGAAAACTGTGGGGGAAGGAGGGGAATAAATAAGCCCCCCCCCCCAAAAAAAACCCCACCCCCACACAATATTTTTATTGTGCATTCATGATTTTTGTTCATGATGGTATCAGGGCAGTAATGAGCAAATCTACTTTCAATACTCTTTGTGCCTGCAAAAGTTCCAGGCTGCACATACTGTATGTCCCATCTCTTCGCACTGGAATGCTGCAACTTTTTATACCACAAATGTTCCAATATGTTTTTCGTCCCACTTTGGTTGCATTCCAGAAAGCAATAATATGGCAACACTGGGAAAGCATTCCAGAACAACTAAAAAACAACTCATGAGGTATTGAACTCTGGAACTGAGTGTTGCAGGTTCCACATTCCACATTTGTAAGAAATCATTTTTTTTAGTGTGGCAACAGCCACACATTGGAACTCCCTGCCTATTGATACCAGGCAGGCACCTCTATTTTCAGCAGCTGCTAAAAACATTTCTGTTTAGATAAGCCTATGCAGATGCCTAAAACGCAGATGCTTTAAATTTAGTACTGGTTTTAATTTCTTGAATGTTTTTAATTGTTGTTTTGATAGTTCTTATCAAGAATTTTTAAAAATCTTTAAAAGCATCTTAAAAAGCAGAGACATCACCTTGCCAACAAAGGTCCATATAGTTAAAGCCATGGTTTTCCCAGTAGTGATGTATGGAAGTGAGAGCTGGACCATAAAGAAGACTGATCACCGAAGAATTGATGCTTTTGAATTATGGTGCTGGAGTAGACTCTTGAGCGTCCCATGGACTGCAAGAAGATCAAACGCATCCATTCTTAAGGAAATTAGCCCTGAGTGCTCACTGGAAGGACAGATCCTGAAGCTGAGACTCCAATACTTTGGCCACCTCATGAGAAGAGAAGACTCCCTGGAAAAGACCCTGATGTTGGGAAAGATGGAGGGCACAAGGAGAAGGGGACGACAGAGGACGAGATGGTTGGACAGTGTTCTCGAAGCTACCAGCATGAGTTTGACTAAACTGCGGGAGGCAGTGGAAGACAGAAGTGCCTGGCGTGCTCTGGTCCATGGGGTCACGAAGAGTCGGACACGACTAAACGACTAAACAACAACAATCAAGAATTTTATTGTTTTGTTCTTTTGTAAACCACTTTGAGGTGTGTGTGGTTTTTTTTCTTCAAACAAGCTGTATATGTTTTCTAATGAAATAAACAAGAAACCCATGACTAACACACTGTTTTTGTATCAATGACATGCTGGAGAATACAAGGGTGGGCAGGAGTCTGGAGGGGTCCCAAATTGAAAACCATATGTTCAGACAGTCCCCACACAGCATATTGCTAAAAGAATAAATTGCTAAATTCCATTAAGGGGACTTACAGAAGAACCTTGTGCATATTTACCCCAAAATCAGTGAAGTTGCCCTCTTGGCACATGCCTAATCCTGACTACTCAGAAGTACAGTAAATCCTATGGAGTTGATGGAGTATATGGTCCTAGGCAGGACTGGATTTAGGTTTGATGAATCCCTAAGCCAGGGGTCAGCAAACTTTTTCAGCAGGGGGCTGGTCTACTGTCCCTCAGACCTTGTGGGGGGGCGGATTATATTTTGAGAAAAAGAACGAATTCCTACGTCCCACAAATAACACAGAGATGTGTTTTAAATAAAAGCACACATTCTACTCATGCTGATTCTCAGACCGTCCGCGGGCCAGATTTAGAAGGCGATTGGGCCGGATCCGGCCCCCGGGCCTTAGTTTGCCTACCCATCCCCTAAGCTACTGAAGGCAACGGGACCCTTTATATGTCCAGCTGTCCTTTGTCAACAACAAATTGTTGCTGTTTTTGTGTTGAATATATGCTATATGGTAATTTATGGACCTAATAGGTATCTATTCTAAAGCCATGTGCACATAACAAAATATGTATTTTATCAAGGTAATTGTTGAACTGAGAGAGTTGGGCCCTAAACTATAGCTTGTTTAGCCTATAGGTAAATCCGGCACTGGTCCTGGGTCAACGCTGCTAGGAGTGCAGGCTTCATCCCAACCCCGCCTGCCTGGGAGTAAATCCCACGAGCTTCCATGGGACTAACGCTCAGCATCGCCCGGTTAGTTCCCAAGCAAAGCCCGGCCGGGACCTGCAAGCCAAGGCAGCCGCGGTTCCTCCGCTCCGCGCCGGGCTCAGCACCACCCGCATCTCTGATCAGCACCATCCGGAGCAGGAGCTGCCCGGGCCGAGCGCGCGCCCACTTGGCTCTCGGCAGCAGCAGCGGCAGAAGCCCCGCCCCGCGGCTCGCCGACGGAACCCCGGGCGCCTTGCCCCGCCCCTTTCGGCCGCTGGCCCCGCCCCGCCCTCGCCTAATTGGCTGCCGGGGAGGAGGGGGTCTGATTGGGATGCAGGCGCGCGGCTGCTCGCCTTTAGTCTGGAGCCGGGCGGCAGGCGGGGAGGCGCTGCTGCGGGCGCGTGGGAAAGCCAGCGAGCGAGCCGAGGGGCAGGCAGCAGCCCCGCGCTGCCTCGGCTGGAGTAGCCGCGCGGAGTTGAGCCTCCTTTCGTGGCCCTGAGGATCCTGCAGCATGGAGACCCCGCCCTTCTTCGGGCTGGCGCTGGTGCTCTTGCTCCGGCCGGATCTGCTCGCCGGGACTGGGGCGCTGCGAGGTGAGTGGGATCAACCTCTATCTCCCCCCCCCCACCCTCCATAGAAAGGAATGGGGAGGGGCGCTCCAGGGCTGGCAACTTTGCCTGGTCAGCCCCCACCTTGCCGCTTCCTTCTTTTCTGCTCCCATCAAGCATTGATCGGAGTCCACAGGTTGTCTTCTGCTGGAGTAGGCGAATGGATACCTTCCCACCCCCATTTTTTGGTGTCTTTGCATGTGGAAGCGAGTTTGCTAAGGGAGGCAGGCGGAGAGAGGAGCTGGTGCAATGCACGCCGCCTCCCTCCCACCCTCTTCTTCCCTGCTCGGTGAAGGGAAAGGGGGAGGCATCCTCTCCAGAACTCCCCTGCCCTCGAGACTCCCTCGCCTTCTCTCTCTGTTGGGCTGCTTTATGGGGCCTATCCGGTTCTTAAATACGGGTTTCTGGACGGATTGGGTTCTGCAGCAGAGAGCAGCGGCGCTTGGAGAGACGCGGAGTGCTAGGGAACGGGTTCAGACGGAGCTGGGCTGGCTTGAGGCGTGGAGGGTCGTCTGCATGCGTGTGCTCGCTTAAGCGTGAGCATCTTTTCGGGGGGGGTGCATGTGTGCGTGCAAGATGCTCTCCAAACGGCTTCAGTCGGCCATCAGCCCTAGAACAGTGGCTGGATCCTCGGGACTTGGCAAAAGTGCTTGCCGGTGCAATCCTGTGCCTCTTCGTACTTGGGAGCAAGTCCCGTTGATCGCAGCTTGAAGCTGCGATCCTCTGCGCACGCCGAGCTCCGGAATAAGCCCCGTTGAGCTGCTGGGTAAACATGCATCGGATTGTGCTGCAAGCTTGTCGTTGTAATTGTGCGAGTCAGTTTCTTGTTGCGCTGGTCCGCTTCTTATTGCCGCTGCTTTCCCAGTACTGCCGCTCTCGGTTCTGAGATGCCACAGTCTCCCCATTGACAACAATGACCTTTTGGACTCTCTGGTGGAGTTCTCCCAGACTACTGGTCTTGGGTGTGTTGGATGTATGCTTCTGCCTCCGTCCTGAAGGGAGCTGACTTGCTAGCCATCTCCGTTGTCTGTAGTTAAGTAAATATGGAGGGAAATGGTTAAAAATATGTCATCAAAGTATTTGCCATCTTTTAGCAAGAATCGTTTTCACTCTTGCATACATCTGTGAGCCCCAGCATTTTTTAAATTGGTAACATCACAGTGTACCCGCCCCTTCCCACTCCAGGGCTTCACCCTTATCTTCAGTCAATTCAGGGTCACGCCTTCAGTGTCTAAAATTAAGCCTTCGGCAGGGAGCTGATTGTAAAGTCTTGTCAGCTTCTGAGACTCTCCTTGTCTGACCACCACCCCTGTCTGTGTTTTCACAATAAAACCCACTTGCTTGCCTGGCTTATGGGAAAGAAATGCATGCAGGAGGCACAAGACATTCCGGGATCCGTCTAATTACAACAGAGTTGTTATTTTTAGGTACCTTGGACAGCAGCTTTGCTCCATGAAATGTGAACTTTGACTGTATCAAGGGAGCAGAGGGCAGCCTCCGTTTCCTCCTTCCCAGCCAATAGGGTGGCTCTTTATATTGGGTTTATGGAAAGCAGCTGTGCATATTAAATATACCGCAAAGCAAAATGTGGTTCATGGGAGGGCTAAGGGTTTTGACCCTGCTCTAAACATCAAGAACACTTGGAGATGAATGCAGCAGGATGGGCCATAGTTAGCATCTGAAATCACCCCCAACCCATGTGTAGTAATGATGCACTTCTCTGCAATCTTTAGAAGCACCTTAATTTCTCTTTATGATCATACTAGATGCTTAGGTACCTGATCTGCTGTGGGTTTGTTCTTAGGCATTAATGGGAGAGAATAGTATTTTTAGCTTTGTTGCGGTCTTTTCCTTTGTTTTCCTTGTTTTGATCCTGCATAGTGTTTAGATGTAGCTATAGCTGGAGCACTTAACCCCAGAAGCTACCCACTGAGTGCTAATGCTACAGTTTGGGAAGTTGTCTGGGGGTCACCTAGAAGAGAAATTGAATTCCCATCACAGTTCTTTATGGAGTGTTCCAAAGAGTGTATGTAACAGATTGGGGAGGGTGAGATGATGTTTTTGTTTGGTTTTTAAAAAATCATTGCCAGGCTGCATCTTAGCCTATTAGTATGCATGTGTACACAACATTTGCCTTCTTTCCTACAACACACCTTTTATAGGCAATCTAAAATAAATTGAATATAGAACCTAGGAAGCTAATAATTTGACCTGAGGTTGTTGTTTTTTTATAAAAAAAACTTATTGATGGCAGCAAAACCAATCTTGAAGGACTGTTTGTGACATTCCTAAGTTCTCTTGCCATGTGAAAATTATGTTTTCTTTTCTTTTCCTTTCTCTTTTCTCTTCCTCCATCCCTGCCCCCTTGCCGGCCCCAAGATTAGAATGGGGTTTCAAGTGTGTCTTGTTCTAACTAGGGCTACAGCCTTAAGTTGGTTTGATGGGCCAGATTAACTAATTCATCTGGTTATAGAATAATAATAATAATAATAATAATAATAATAATAATAATAATTTATTTATACCCTATCCATCTGGCTGGGTTTCCCCAGCCGCTCTGGGCAGCTTCCAACAAAATATCAAAATACAATAGTCCTTCAGATATTAAAAGCTTCCCTAAACAGGGTTAACCAACACCTTAAGTGTCACCAATTCATAAGGCCATAGGAAGCGGCCTTTAAACCAGGTCAGATAACTAGTATGTTCAGCCCAGAGACTTTCCCATGATCTGCTACCTGTTCCCTTTTCACCTGGAGAAGCTACAGATTGAACCTGCGGCATTTTACATGCAAAGCATAAACTGTACCACTGAGCTATGATTTTTCTCTCCTCACACCCAGTCAAGCCCTTAGCATGCCATTCCCTTACATGTGGCTCATCTCCCCACCCAATTCAAATCCTCATTTAGCACTCAAGGGAGAGATCTGTGTTGGATTTGTTTTGCTGGCTGAAAGTGGCACCAGCTTAAGGAAAGGAAGACAAGTAGAAAACAATGCCCCTCCATGCACCTGGTCTTCTACAAATGTCCTAGGCCTGCTCTGTGTTCTCCTTTCTCTATGAAATTTTCAGATGAAAAGGTGTGTCATTTTAGGGCAGGTTGATCTTGTTTTTTTTTTCTAGTTTAAGCAAATGCTGTAGCTGATTGTGATTGTTGCAATGTTTTCCTTTATCAAAATCATTGCATGCCTGAGAAAGAAATAAAACAGTTTAGCACACATGCACAATGGGTTTTTAATGATCTAAGAAACATTAGGATGTTAGGCCAGAACATCCTTAAAACCTGTGTGCTTTTTTCTCCATAACTACTTTATTCATACGCAAACTTATGACAATTCACTCCATTAATATTCATATGATTCATCAACTTAAGATCTTTTATCAGGTGACAGCCTTAGTTCTAAGTAACAGCTAAAAGATTTTTTTTTCTCTGACTTTGCACGATGCCTTTGTATCCACAACACTGCCTGATAGTCCTTTGCATGGCTTCTGATTTATGATTATACACACCCAACAAACTCATTCAATGGCATATGTCAGGGTCTGTGAGGCCAACCAGGTACTGGAGTGCAATTTCTTTTCTCTCTCTCAAAGTCCTGATTAAATAGTACCAAGGGCAGACAGAGCTATTTAATATCTCCTTCACACTTTGTGAAAAAGTGCTTTGTGACTTCTAGTTGGTTTGGCCCTGCACTGATCTTGAGGTATGCAACTTTTGTTCCCATTCACAGACAGAATGGGGGTGAAAATGCTGACCTGCCTACCACACCCCATAAATCTAACCCATAAATTTTGACCACTAGTCAAAAAGCCTGCCTTAAATGGGGTCCTCAGAGGGTCTCCCCTTGGGGTAGGTGGCATCCACATGATTAGATGTGACATGGCAGACTCAGATGTGTCTATCTGGGAATAACATGCTTAAGGAAATCATTCCAGCTCAACCAAATCTTTGCTGGGA
Organism: Podarcis melisellensis; assembly: GCF_964234715.1. Taxonomy (NCBI): domain Eukaryota; kingdom Metazoa; phylum Chordata; class Lepidosauria; order Squamata; family Lacertidae; genus Podarcis; species Podarcis melisellensis. The sequence goes on from NC_138532.1 coordinate 8,217,688, forward strand.
AGCCTTGAATAAGTCAGTTTTTGTATACGTGATTGATAGATCTATTTTAGCTCACAGTCCTATTGTAAAACTGAATGGGTTAAAATGCTAAAAGTATTTGTATGCTGAACAGTAGTACATAGTTACAAATATAAAGATTTGCCCACCATGAAGGTCTTGAAGGGACTGGAGCCTGTCGCTGGAATTAATGTCAAGTTTGCACATGTTCCAACATGCCAATTTTATTTGCTTTTCATTGTTTCTCATCAGGCGTGATATTATCTGTGGTTACTTTGCTTAAAGGAACAACGAGCAATAACATAGGCTGTTGGAAACCAGTCAATGTGTCTGGCTCTCTGCTGCAGATGGGATTCCTTTGTGAATTTGTTAGGCAGTCTTAAGAAGAAGAGAAAATACAAATTAGATGGTCCACATGCCAAGCAGATGGAAAGGTATTGCTGTCTTGCAAGCTTACAATGCCTGTCATTCTTGGAAGGGAAAGTCATGTTGGACCATTGGGCTGCTACAGAAAACAGCAGCCTGGCATCCAGTTTTCCTTTCTCTGTGTGACATCCAGTAAGGGAAATAGACATTGTGTTTATGTAGCTACACAGGCAAACTGGATACAGGTTTGCTGTCCTGTGTTGGCAGGGTGCGAACCTCATGATCCTCATCACTTTTAACTGCTGACAGAACCATTGAATGGGTGATATTGTTAACGTTTCTCCCCACATATATTTTTCTTCTTCAGAGACAGATTGGCAAAGCTTTGAAGCCAGCTCATGGCTGGCTTCATAGCAGCTTTGACTTTTCTTCCCTTTGTGATGTTGTCCCCGAACAATTACTGTTCAAGAAAAACATGAGGTGACAACCTTGTATCATAGTGCTCAATCACCTTCTGCTGTGGCTGGGCTTATAATATTGGTGAAGTATGACATCAGCTGCTGGGTTATCCATGAGACCTCAGTGTAGGGCTGAGAAAGATGGCTGCCTTTAACTTAGGAGCATCACTGCCAGCCAGAGTAGACAGTTATGAACTAGGTGAACCAACTGGTTTGGTGTAAGTCAGCTTTTTTATATTTCTGGTTTCCTAGAGGGAGGGTAAAGGCAAGGATTCTTCCCAAGATTAATGTTCAACTGGCAGAATGTTGGCTAATATAATAACTTCCATAGCTAACTGCAGCATGCAAGCAAAAAAAAACCCCTCCATTCTGTCGTACACTAAGATGGAAAATTACTTGTGGTACAAGGGTTCCCTTGAGGAAATTTGATGCTGTCCTCTCCCTCTCTCTTCCCTCCTCCCCTCTGTATTTTTAGCCTGGCTTGCTGAGGAAGTGTGGGGTTTGAGCTTAAGAGTAGAATCTTGACACCAGAGGCTGCTGTTTCTTTTGCTTTGCCGACTGTCACTACTTTTAGTGGAGCAGATGGCCAGATTCATTTATAGCAAATAGGAATTTATTTCATTCTTTCCCACCCCATTTCAACTTTTAAAGCTCTTTAAAGCCCTGCTGGGTGTTCTGATAGCATGTAACATCAACATATGAATGTGGAGAGCTTTGTGTTGTGTGCTGTGCTAATCTATGACACATACTTGCCACCTTCCAACCTTTGAAGGCTGAAGGTTCTCTTTGAATCTCCTTGTGCAACTTAGAGCCCTGCATATAGGTTTACCACACGAGCAGAGCACCCAGTTAGAACATCAGCATATTGTATATGGCATAATGTAGCCTTACCTAATGATTATTATACATATATATATATCACTCCTGCCATCCCTCCCATGTTTAGAGCCAGTCTGGAATAGTGGTTAAAGTATCAAACCAGGAACTGGGAGACCAGGGTTCACATCCCCACTCAGCCAGTGCATCTCACTGGGTGTCCCTGGGCTAGTAAATCTCACAGGGTTGTTGTGGAGTTTGGGAGACCCGTGTATGCTGCTTTGAACTCCTTAAGAAGAAGGTGAGGTATCAAAGCAATGAATAAATACTCGCATCAGACTTCTGCTACCCAAGGTTGCATCACATGGGAGGTCTTGATGGTTGGTTAGAGCACAGAAACTTGCATGTTTCTTATGGATCACAAGGCTACATTGACTGAGAAATGCTGAGATGGCTTCCATATTGATGTATGTTTATTTGGGAGAAATAAATTTGGAGGTGACTTTAAAAACAAGACCTGCTTAAAAGAACACGAGAAGAGCCCTTCTTGATCACACCAAAGGTTATCGTTTATTTAATTGGTTTCAGTTATGAATCGCTTCTCATAAAACATTCCACTGACATTTAAGAATAACAACATCAGCATTTTTGTATGGCTTTAAAACAGTGTTGGATGGCGTTAAAAGAGGAATAGGCAAATTTGTGGAGGCTGAAGCTATCAGTGGCTACCAACCTTGATGGGTATCCTATATGTCCACTGTCGGAGGCAAGGATGCTTCGGAATACCGGCATTTGGAAGCCACAAGAAAGCTGAGTGTTGTTGTGCTCAGGTACTGCTTTGAGGCTTCCCATGGGCATCTGGTGGTCCACTGTGAGAAGAGGATGCTGGAACAGATGGGCCAAGGGCCTTTACATTCTTAAATAAGAACAATTGCAAGTCCAGTACAGATGCAGTCCCGTACATTTACACAGATTTTAGTTCCTGTGCCCTGTGTCCCAGAGTGGCCAAAGAAATACCTTTTGGAAGTCCGTAAGCATGAAAATGAGTGTGTTGTTGGTGGTATGTTTTTAAATTTCCTTTCTAAAGCCCTCTGGCTAGCAGTAGCAATCATTCTCATATTCCAAGTGTTTATATATATATATGGCTCTTTATCAGAAGACAAAGTTGTTGACAGAGAAAATTGAACAAGAGAATCAAATGGCACAGTTTATAAAGCAGTACTTGGCTCTAGATGAAAGGCCACCAACAGTCCATTTCTGCATGGCTTTATAACCTCTGACATGTCACCAAGGAGATCCTCCATACCGCATGGAGAGTGTCACAGTTGAGGCCATCTAATGAACAAAGCCATATCAGTGTTTTCAAAATTTTCAAAAATACTTTTACTGGGGCTGAGGAAGGGAAGAACATGTGATCATAATGGAGGCATTGATCTTGCCAAGGGTCAAAACATAAAGGGGGGGATTTTATCTTCACCAGAAAGGTACCTGTGTCCTGAAAGGCTTGAGTGATCTTAGACATTTGCTTGACTAGGACTAATTAAAGGACACACTTTCACTAAAAACAAATGGGAACTGTGTGGCCTGCAACACCATCTTGCCATGTGCCAGGCTGCTGATTAGGATCCCACCCATGTTCTCCCCATTTCTGTTTCCCTTCCCAGTAGTCAGTTTGCATTCAATGTCCAGTTCTTTTGCTTGGGGGATAGGTGAGGGTTTCTGTGTTCTAACCAACACCTTGCCTCCTCCGCTCTCCTTTTTGGCACCTCAGCAAAGCTTGCCATTTCCCCGAGGTCTGTGTGAGGAATAGTACTCACAGCCTGGACATAGAAAGTAGGAGGAAGGATGCACCAAAATGTTTTTGTTTTCTTTTGACTGCCTGACTTGGCAAACTAAATGGTGATCTCAAACTGAGTGGGGAGTTTGCTTCCTTTGCTATATAAAAAGTATAAATTTGCTAACTTACTGTTTTAGAAGCAGTGAGAGGTGGTTCCCCTGCAGGCTTCCCATGGGTGCTGGATGTCCACCTGACTGTTGTGTGATAGCACTAAAAGCACCTGCAATGCAAATTATTTGCAAGTGAGAGAACCAGGGACCACAAGGGCAAGCTGTAGTGACACTTGGTAGAGTATCCTATCAAACAAAGTTAATGATGGCATGTTTCTATCTTCCGTAGAAGGTGGAGGTGTTGTGGTTGCCAGTTTCTTTCATCACATACTTCACTATAATTTGGCCCTCCAGGCCTTGGTATTTGGCCCTTGGAAATCTTTGCAGGTAGGATGGCTGTGTGTCAGCATGTGCAAAAACTAGCTACTGTACAAAGTTAATATTAATATTCATAGCTCCACCCACTGTTGCCTTTGGCCACACCTCCTGCTGTCCAAAAGGTTCCCCAGAAAGAAATGGGACCCTAAGGCTCAACAATGTTTGCTTCTCCTGTTATTAGTCAACTTCTCCATGGAAATCTGCGAGGAAACCTGGAGGAAGATAGACACTTCGAAGGAGCTGTTCCATTTCTCCCTGTTATTAGTGTTAGTTTTTATTTCTACTGATCTTGATATCTCTGTGATTATGCTTCAGTTTGAGTGAGGAAGCGTTACCTTAAAAATTGAGTGCCTTATACTTGCCGGCATATCCTGATTGGTTTCTGGCAGGCTTCAGATGTGAAATCTCATAAGCCATCAGCCATAAAAGACTGTCAATACTAAACGCTGCTGCATGTCAGCTGTCAAGTACCAACTGTCAAATGTTGAAATCAAGTTCTGTTGGATGGCACATAAAGAGATCAAATGTCAGAGTATTCTGCAAATAATTTGAGTTTGCCAGCAGAATATTTAAACATCCAAATGTTTGTAGGTGAATTTTGAGGGAAATTGTTTTGCAACAGGTGAATCTCAGTTGTCCTGGAGACCTTTACATCAAGGATAGCCAACTTGATGCTCTCGAGATACCAAATCCCACCAGCCGGAGGCAGAGAAAAAAAGAGAGGCAGTACAGTTCAAGGTCAATTCCAGGAAGGCAAAAGGACTTAAGGATCAGGACTCACCAGGGTGTGGCTTAGGGAGGAGGCGTGGCTTACAGCAGGCATGTCCAAAGTCCGTTTCAGGGGCCTAATCTGGCCCCTGTGGCAGTTTATTTCCTGGGGTAAAATCCTTAAAAAAGCTCAACAACTTCAATCCCTAAAAAGGTCAACAACTTTGGTTGGCCCTCATGCATATTCACTTCATCAAATCTGCCCCTCTTTGAAAAAAGTTTGGACATCCCTGACTAGAGAGTGTCTCAATGACCATTTAGAGAGGGGTGGAAGGCCACATCTGGCCCCCAGGCTTTGAGGTTCCCTGCCTCAGCTGTATATCTTGGTAGCCGCTAAGTTACCCTCCTGATGTAGTTGGATTCTAACTCCTATCAACCACATTTGGCATTGTCACAGACTCATGGATGATGGGAGATGAGAGTTCAACAACATCTGGAGGGCCAGATGTTTCCCATCACTTCTTGAGCCCATTCTCTCATGAAACAGGGGAAAGGGAGTGGTCTCTAGGACCTGGTCCATAAAAAAACAGTGAGACAGTATTGCTCTGAGCTGGTAGAATGGACCATGTCAGAGTTCTGGTGAAGGACCCCATTTTTTAATCCTTTCCTACATCTGAAAAAAAAAACAAACCAGTGAGACAGTATTGCTCTGAGCTGGTAGAATGGACCATGTCAGAGTTCTGGTAAAGGACCGCAATTTTTAATCCTTTCCTACATCTGAAAAAAGCAAGCAAACCTCCATGCAAATGGTTGCTCAGTATTCAGTGATGAAAGAACCCAAGAATCATGTTTTTTATTTTGTTTTTTTGAAATGCACAGTCTTAATCTTCCAGTTCTGTAGCTAATGTACTGATGAACCTTTCATTCAAAAGCTTCTGTCAAAATGAATGGTTGCAAAATATAGTGTTCGGAGAAACTAGTTGTTTTTCTTCATTCAAATATAACCTGCAAAAAAGGGAATAATGCCCCAGTCTTTCATCAACTTTAAAAATTGCAATCTATCTTGTCATGTGGAATCGCAAGAGAAATAAGCAGGGTCATGACTGACAAAAGAGAAATATCAAAGCATTTGTTTTTCAATGACAAGCTGTTAAAGTGGGGGGGAATAGTTTCCTTTAAAATAATTATTAGCGTGCTTTATACCTTATCATCATCATCATCATCATATTTTGCTACTGAAACTTTGGTATTATCAGTTTCTTTTGGGATATTATCATAGCAAGAGATTAAAGTCTTCCAACTTGTTCTTGAAAAGAACTCTTTGTGATACAACACAAATCCACCTATTCTCTAGTGCTTATCACCTCCCATATCCTGGGGCATTTTCGCAATCCATAAAACACTTGGAGCAAAACTCCTTTTGAAATGGAGAAAGTGCAGGCTAAGCTCTGTTTGGCTGTTAGTCTGAATGTGGGCTTTATTTACAATGAGAGAGGCTATCTCTGGAAGTGACAGGGAAGGGATACAGCTCAGTGGTAGAGAATCTTCCTTGTGTACAGAAGGTCCCTGGTTCCTTCCCTGGCATCTCCAGGTAGGGCTGGGATAGAAGCCTGCCTGAAAGGAGCATCTCCACCCCCCATCGTTCAGCCCAGACACTGAGGTCCACCTCCGAGGGCTTTCTGGCGGTCCCCTCCCTGCAAGAAATGAAGTTACAGGGAACCAGGCAGAGGGCCTTCTCAGTAGTGGCACCCGCCCTGTGGAATGCCCTCCCATCAGACGTCAAGGAAATAAACACTATCTGACTTTTAGAAGACATCTGAAGGCAACCCTGTTTAGGGAAGTTTTTAATGTTCGATGCTTTATCTCTTTATTATTATTATTGATATTATTAATAACATTCTGTTGGGAGCTGCCCATAGTGGCTGGGGAAATCCAGCCAGATGAGCGGGGTATAAATAATAAATTATAATATTATTATGAAACCCAGAGTGCTGCTGCCAGTGTAGGCAATGCTGAACTAGATGGACCAATGGTCCAGCTTAGTGTAAGACAGTTTTCAATGCTACTGAGACCTGTGGGTATAGGGCAGAATTTAAATTCAATTAATAATAATAATTTATAATAATAATAGAAAATAATTCCTCTTCTGGATTAATTTCTACAAAATAATGATCAAACAGCAACATGTCCACAAAGATGCTACTGATGTCTCTGAAAGTTTTCTATTTATTCATTTAAAACCATTTTTAGCCAACAGTTAAGCTAAAAATGCTCCCAGAGCAGTGTGCAGTCGGCCATATGGCATTATACAAGATGCAACATGAAAGGAAAATGGGATGAGCAGGGAAGAGGACAACAAACACACCCGGGCAGCGATTTTAAAAGTTATGCAATTATTCTTAAGGTGACCATCTGGAATAGAATCAGTTCCGAAAGAAGAGAAGCCAAATGGAGTTTTAGTCTAGTTTCTCTGCAGGTGGGAGCAGGGCATCAGAGTCACAGCTCAATCTTATTCATGTAATCATTCTCTGTGCCTCTGCCACCCAATTGTTTGAGGTTTGGGAAAGCAATGCAGACAGCTAGAAAGGAATGATCAATTTCCTTACAGCCAGAGTAGAAACTCCTGAATCAAATGCCCTTCTTGCTCCACCTTCCACCAGTTGTTCAACTTCACTTGAAGCAGGCTTAAGCCCTGGAATTTATTTGGAATGCATGGTATCTGCCATGGGAGGAAATGATGTGGATTTTAGGAAGGGAGAGAAAGCAAGTTGGCAGGGGTCTTCGCCCTCAATAAAGAAGGGGTCCACTGCTGCAGGGAAGCTAAAGCAATCAAGTTTCTCCTTGTCAGCTTGCAGTCCCTATTTAACCCTTCGGAGGTGTTGATTCAAGCTATTATAGCTCCCAGATGGTAGCCACTGACAAATATGTCCAGGCGGGAAGAACTCCATCGCATTTGCAAGGTGATTATGAGGTGATTTGTCCCAATTGCGAGGGAGGTGATTGGTGCAGGTATTTCAGGTCAGATCCTGATCCCCTTGAGCTGCTGCAAATGATTTGCTCTACTGCATAGAGCCATTACCATATGGAAGGTGGTTTATCTTTAGCAAGTGTCATGTTTAGGGTTATCATGAAATGTCACCCCTTGTTCATCACCCCATTCATAGGAGAAAAATAGGGAGGAGGATTATTTTTGTGGTGATTGTAGAGAAATGGAGGCTGCACAATGGTGATGGTGGCATTCTAGCCATGGCTGGTTGCTGCTGCTATTTATAATCTTCACCATTTCACCATTTTAAATTCTTTCTTCTCTGAATTTTGCAGTGAAGTTCTTCAGCCAAGCAACTTGTACAAAAATGCATTATATTTGGGGAAATTACTTTGCAAAAATGCATACAAAAATGCATATATTAGGCAAAATTAAAAGCCCGGCCTATTTTTATGGAGCTTAAAAAAATAAATCACAAACTGATCTGGAAATGTAGAGAACGGAATTAAAGGCTTGCAAAATGAGCAACCAAAATTGACAGAATAGTCGATCTCTATTTCTTGGCACAATGTTTCTGTGCATGCTTCCAACAGACTTTCAGAACAGCAATGTCAACGAGCTTTCACAAATGGCAGTTTGAGAGAGAAGGGGCTCCCAGTTAAGATGACAGATTCAAGATTTCTCTGAGCATCAGTGGCTGTCAGTATACTAAAAAACAAGCTGAATGCATGTAAGGAAGGCCTGGTGAGATTCAAGCAGCAGGAACATAGCTTCAGCTAGCAACCACTGATTAGCATATAATTAACATAATGTGTGAATGTGCTCACTTTTTTTCACTTCAGCTTATGGTTTCCTGGGAGAACTCTATGGCTTTGGCTTCCTTTGCATATTGGTCCCTTGTACCCTTCCCAGGATCAACCACCCTCCGCTTTAGGGGGTAGTCTGACTACTTCTGTGTACAGCAATAAATACTATTCTGTACATTATTACTGGATGGATTTATGGTAAGCAGATGGCTGTCTAATTCTAGACCTGAATTATGCCCCAGCAAGTATCTAATACTGTCTGCATCATTGCATAGCATGCTAGCTGGTTTTGTGGTCCCTTAGTGCTCACTCTGGCAATCCAGTCTAGTGGGAATTTGTGCCAGGGTGAGTTAAATTCTAAGGATTCTTTTCTGATGCACCAGCTCCTTTGCACGCTTGGGAGGTACAGATGTGCACAATGAGAGTTGTTCCTTGTCTTCCCTATGATGTGTGGATTTCCTGTACATGTCATGTGCGTACCCCATTGTATGCACATGAACATGGTGGCGGTGCAAACTGTCTCTGCAGATTGTGCCATGTTGATGCAACCAACCAACTGGCTTACCTGCCATTGCTCCTGTGTTGAGGAGGACTGTGAGATGACACACCCCACTTAACAGACGATATTGTCACTCGGTTATTATGAGAACAAAACCTAAGAAGAGCCCTGCTAGATAAGAGCAATGGCCCATCCAGCCCACATTGACCAAACATATGCCTATGGGAAGCCCACAACCAGGACTTGAGTTCAGAAGCAGTCTCCCCACTTATCAGTTCCAGCAACTGGTATTCAGAGCGTAGTTCTTCAAATCCTGGAGGACGTACACAACCATCATGGCTAGTAGCCACTGAAACCTTACTCCCACTCAATTTGTCTAACCCTCCACTTCAAAGCCATCCTCTTTTCCATGAGTACAATTAATGAAGCTCTTGGGTGGAATCCACTGCAGATGCACATATGGACCTTTTTAGTGTAGAGATGCCCTCCTATATAAAGTGTTTTAGTGCAGGGGTCAGCAAACGTTTTCAGCAGGTCCCTCAGACCTTGTGGGGGGGGGCAGACTATATTTTGAAGGGGGGGAATGAATGAATTCCTATGCCCCACAAATAACCCAGAGATGCATTTTAAATAAAAGCACTCATTCTACTTATGTGAAAACACACTGATTCCCAGACAGTTCGTGGGCCAGATTTAGAAGGCGATTGAACCAGATCCGGCCCCCGGGCCTTACTTTGCCTACCCATGTTTTAGCGTTTCCAAGAAGCTATAGCTCAAGGGAAGAGCAGATATTGTGCATGTAAGTAAACTCCAGATCATGGGTAGGCAAACTAAGGCCTGGATCCAGCCAAATCGCCTTCTCAATCCGGCCCGTGGATGGTCGGGGAATCAGTGTGTTTTTTACATGAGTAGAATGTGTCCTTTTATTTAAAATGAATCTCTGGGTTATTTGTGGGGCCTGCCTGGTGTTTTTACATGAGTAGAATGTGTGCTTTCATTTAAAATGCATCTCTGGGCTATTTGTGGGAAACAGGAATTTGTTCATTCCCCCCCCCCCACCTATAGTCTGGCCCCCCATAAGGTCTGAGGGACAGGGGACCAGCCCCCTGCTGAAAATTTTTGCTGACCTCTGCTCCAGATAAAGGAGAAGTGTTGCTAATCTGTTAGAACGGCTTGAAATCTTCCAAAATTTTTATCTCAGAAGAATTCTAGGCCTCCCCCAGAGTACTCCGGCAGCTCTCCTAAGAGTGGAAGTAGGATTACCTTCTGTGTCTGCCAGGGCCCACTTAAGATTCCTGCGTTTTTTCACCAACCTCATAGATGCCCCGAACACCTTATTGGCTAAACAAGCCTTTGTATCACTACAAAATAATACCATCTGGCATAAAAACCTACTAGACATTCTATCCAGATACAACCTACCTGAGTTTAATACTCTCAAATTGTGGAGCCCTGATAAAGTTCGGGAATGGATCTTTGAAAAAGACACCTTTTTGGACTCCACTAAGATAAAAAACTCTGGGTTTTCCTACTGGTTCCCCCGAGTAAAAGCAGTCAAAATCTGTGCCAACTACTTGGTGGAGATCACTGATCCCACCCTTCGGAGAGCTTTCACTATGGCACGGTTTCAAACATTGCCAACTGCTTATCTGACCGGTAGATACACAAAAACCCCAGCAGAACATCGTTTATGTCCTTGCCCTATGAAAATTAAAGAGGATCTTACACATTACTTCCTCTATTGCCCCATTTACTCGGGCTTCAGAGACGCATTGCTGCAAATTATACCCAACTCTATAACCAGTCCTGAAGATAGAGTAAAATTTTTGCTAGTTGATGCAAACCCACGCAGTACCCATGTGGTAGCGGTTTTTGTGATGAAGGCCATGAAAGCCAGGGAAAGATTTATGGACGACAATGTAAAGACCCCTTCATCGTCTGTTTAACTCGTTGCTCGTTTTCCCTCCTTTTCTATTTTGTGGGAGGTTTTGTTGGCATAGTATGTAATGAATTTTAATATTTTCAATTATTGTAGTGTTGATTTTTGTGTACAGGCATGGTCCTCACAATAAACGGATTTGTTGTTGTACAGTGTTGCTAATCTGAGCTGGGATAGATAGGATCGGTGGTCTCAATTGATAGAAGGCAGCACCACATGTTGGTTCTGAACTTCCAGTGGTGAATTATTTTCTTCTTCTGAAGTATTGCTCCTATTTGGTATATAGTTAGCAGCAATACCACAACAGGCAGTTTATTGCAGTTTTGTGAATAAATTCACAGAAGTTAGCAGTCTACAACTTGCTCTGTAACCGGAAACTTAGAGGAGGAGAAGGCTTGCAAAAGCCTTTATGAGTCTCATCCCTGCTTCCCTTTTAAGATTGGAGGAAAAGGGATTTTGATAGCTGGGTGGCCCAAACTTTTAATTGATATTGATTCTAGGTCCTGCTGTACACAAGGGTGGGCTTTTTTTTTACCTGAAGCATATTTGAAAACCCTCCCCTTGATTAGGATAACCACACGCTTCCCTCATTTCACATGCCCCACGTGAATGAAGAAGGGAGTGGCAGTCACAATCTTGGTATACAGCCACTTACAATGTATTTGGACAGGTGTAGATGCAACTCAGGGACGCAGGTGGCGCTGTGGGTTAAAGCCTCAGCGCCTAGGACTTGCCGATCGAAAGGTCGGCGGTTCGAATCCCTGCGGCGGGGTGCGCTCCCGCTGCTCGGTCCCAGCGTCTGCCAACCTAGCAGTTCGAAAGCACCTCCGGGTGCAAGTAGATAAATAGGGACCGCTTACTGGCGGGAAGGTAAACGGCGTTTCCGTGTGCGGCTCTGGCTCGCCAGAGCAGCGATGTCACGCTGGCCACGTGACCCGGAAGTGTCTTCGGACAGCGCTGGCCCCTGGCCTCTTAAGTGAGATGGGCGCACAACCCCAGAGTCTGTCAAGACTGGCCCGTACGGGCAGGGGTACCTTTACCTTTACCTTTAGATGCAACTCTGTTGTTGGGGCCACCCACATCTGTAATTAACTTTTAATTTTGTAATGAAGCCAATTTTCCAAGAAGTGCTTTTCAGAAGAAGAAAAAAGGGAGTATTCTCTATTGATTGCAGAATAAAATCTTGTGTGTATGCAACTTTAGATGTACTGGATATGTGTGTATTGTTGTTTTAAACCATGGGTAGGCAAACTAAGGCCCGGGGGCTGGATCCGGCCCAATTGCCTTCTAAATCTGGCCCACATATGGAATCAGTGTGTTTTTACATGAGTAGAATGTGTGCTTTTATTTAAAATGCATCTCTGGGTTATTTGTGGGGCATAGGAATTCGTTCATGTTCTCTCTCCAAAATATAGTCTGGCCCCCCACAAGGTCTGAGGGACAGTGGAATGGCCCCCTGCTGAAAAAGTTTGCTGACCCCTGTTTTAAACAAAGTTCCCCTTCCCCAATGGCCATTTGACAGCAGCACCTAATGTTGGCAATTCCAGCTGGCTCCCACAGTTTCCAGCAGGAATAGCTGAGCTCTGAAAGAGAGAATCTGGGTCTTATCTTGTGTCAAATGAGCTAACCAAATAAAAAATGAATTGAGCGAATTTAATCTGTCAGCATCAATGAATCTAAGAGGATTATCATTCCATTACCGCTAATAGATTTTTTCCAAAGATAACTTTGCTACTTGACTTGCCTATTCCTATAAAGACTGTTACGAATCTAATTTATGTGTATCATTTAAATATTCCTGCTCCATTCCATTTGAATCCCTGGGCTTGTTAATAGGCCACCTTTCTTGTTTCTCACCCCCTACTTTTAGCTCAAAGAGGAATAGCCTTGGTTTAATGTTCTGAGTGCTGCTTCTATTGCTTCTTGCTGTAATTTGTTGCGGTAGTAGTGGACAAGTTCCACTTTTTGCCAAAGTCTGTTTAGCAACTCAATTAGCCATAGATTTCTCCTCCTTACACTTGTATGCTTCCCCCTCCCTGCTCTCACTGCTTTGCATGTGTACTCTGAGGAGTGGAAGAAAACAGTCAGTTTTACGAGCATGATTGCAAATTCCTCATCCCTGTCTAACTTGCAAGAACATCAGATCCTGCTGGATCAGGGCCATGGCCCACTTAGTCCATCATCCTGTTCTCACAGCGGCCAATCAGATGCCTTCAGGAAACCTTCAATCAGGTCCCCAGCAACCTCACCCCCCGGTGGTTTATAGCAACTGGTATTCAGAAGCAATTTGCTCCCAGCAATGCCCACAACTACCTCAGGATTCAACCACCTTCTTCTCCTGCTGTGTACATAGACCTATCTTGAAACACAGGAACCTCAGTCATGTCAATTTGGCCCAACATTTCCTACTCTGGCTGGTAGCATCTATCCAGGATCTTGGGCAGAGGTCTCCAAACTAAGGCCCGCAGGCCGGATAAGGCCCGAGGGACTTGTTTATCTAGCCCACAGCGATGCCTGCTGCCGTCCGCTCTTACCAGTGTTGCGCTGCATGGCTCCCCACTTCCGGGTCGGAGGAGCACCAGAAATAGCTTGTGCGCATGCACATGCATTATTTGCAGTGCACATTCGGGTCAGAGGAGGCCCGTCCACATGCGCACAAGCTGTTTCCAGTGCTCCTCCGACCCAGAAGTGCGCTGGAAATAGCGTGTGTGCATGCATATGAGCACGCGCTCCCCCGCCTTCTGGCCCGTCGTACGACACCGGCCCGAGGTGCGATAAGTTTGCCGACCCCTGATCTTGAGCATAGGTATGCCCTTCCAATCACCTGCTACCTGATCCTTTTAGACTGAAGATCTTAGGAATTAAACCTGGGACCTTCTACATGCAGAGAACACAGATTAGTCTTTCCCTCATAGAAGGAGCCATAGAATGAGCCATTGGTTGTGTATTCAGCTTGGGAAGTTTTTGAAAGCTGGCTGGTGCTACTGAAGTTTCAAATGTTGATGCTGCAGTTAGAGTCCAAAGCTACCAAGAGGCGAGGTAAGCAGAGTTGTGTGTGTGGTTTGTTTTTGTTTTTGTTTAAAAAAATCCAATATTTCATTTATAGCCTATCTTCCCTCCAATGAGCTTTAGCTGACATGTAGAGTTCTCCCCTTCTCCATATTACTCTCACAAGAACCTTGTGAGGTAGGTTAGGCTGAAAGATGGCCCAGGGTCATCCAGTGAGCTTCTTGGCAGAGTGGGGATTTGAACCCATATTTCTTGTGCCATAGTCTGACAACCTAACCACTGTACTACACTTTTCTTCTTGCTGTGTTTTTTTCCTTTTTGCATTTTCTAAGGAAGCAACTTCTGCAGACACTCGCTGCCTTCCCAGTGTGCAGTGTGTTTTGAAATTCAGAGTGTTCTTTAGCTCTTTTTACCCTTTGAAAAAATATGAAAGTGCCCAAGAGCTTTCAGACTTTCAAAGGGCAATAGCAACTTCAGCAAAAGAGTAGAATGCAGCAAAACAGACAGCTCTACCTTTTTACATTTCTTACTTTCTTTCTCTCTCTCTCTTTCTTTGTCCTTTCTTTCTAAAGTGGCTTCATGAAAATACAGGCCATAAATATTCTGGGCTGCTTTCTGCATTGGGGAAAGGACCCGCCGTTGCCACGGTGAGAGGCAAGCGCTTTCTTCTGAAGGCCAAACTTAATTTCCCCTCTGCAAATATGGCATGAACTTTGCCATCCACTTTTTCTTACTTCTGTGCCTCCCTGAAGCTCACTTAGATTCTTACAAATGAATGCACAGAGCAGAGGGTTCGGGAGGCTGCCTCCATCCTCTTTGCTAGCAATTTGCCAACCTATAACCCTCAGGGATGAAATCACAGCTATCAGTAGCTTGGCAGAGCTATTCCTGAGTGAATTTCTGCCTCCCAGTGTCGCTTATCATTACAGTCTCTTCAGTTCTGGTGAGAGGGAAGGGGCATCTCCAGAAGTAGAAGGAAAATCACAGCCTCCTGCTCTGTATATTACGTTGAGTCTGTGCGACAAGAGAAGTGGGTCAAAAATTGAGCATCTGCTTTGCATGCAGAAGGTCCCAGGTCCAATATGTAGCATCTCCCGGTACAGCTGGGAATGAAACCCTGGAGTAAACTCTAATGAGCTAGAACAGATATCTTCAACCTTTTCAGACCTAGGACCCACTAACCAAAACATGCATTTGGGGACCCTTAATCTTTTAGCATATATTTGCAGGGTGATAGAGCTGCTGCTATGACCCACCTTGGATCAGTGGGTCCCAACCCACGAGTTGAAGACCAGTGTGCTAGATGGACCAATGACTGGGTATAAGGTAGCTTCCTACGAGGTGATGGGTCAGAGTTCAGTGATGAGGGATCTGTCCTGCATATAGAAGGTCACAACTGATCCTCCACCTCTGCCAAAGGCATCTGGTTGACCATTGTAAAAACAAGAAGATGGATTAGATGGGCCTTTGGCTGTTCCAGCAAAACTCTTCTTATGAAGAATAGAACTATCAAGAAGTTCTTGGATAGAAAGGTAATCCATGCCTATGGAAGACACCCAAGAGCTTTTGGAATTAACAGGAAAACAGCTCATATTCCCATAGATAGGAGGAGGCAAGAGGTCAGAACCTTTATAATGTTCAAGAGATTATATTATAATTTGAGAGATCTTTTGAAAATCAGAACATCTGGTTACAATAAACCTTAAGCTTTCTGAAACTAGACTGTGTTCCATTAAGCAACAAATGCACACCAACTGATCCTTTCATGGTAAAGTAGAAGGATTTATAACAAAAGATCAGCGGAAGTATTTCTTTTTTTAATCATATGGGGTTCAAAATTATCCGTATGTCTGAATATTAGAGGAAACCATTTTAAGATGTTAATGCAATGGCATTGAACACCCTGGAATTTGCACAAAATCTCATTGTACGCACAACTATTGCAGTAGCTTCCTGGGATATGGTAACTGAAACCATTAATTAAATTCTTTAAAACACCTGTGTTTTAAAAAGAGCCTTGGTTGCAAGATAGGTTGTCAACTCCTCAATATGCTTGTTTCAACTAGATTAGCATGTCACTAGACAGTCTGGAGAGTATTTAAACCAGAGTGGCTGCATATAGTCTGGCCGCTCATTAAGATGACAGCATACAAAACAGATCAGGCTGTTGGGAAAGTTGCAGCCACAGTTTGCTGAGCACAAATAGTCATATTAGATGTTCGCTGGCAGGTGAGCCTGGAATCATGGAGATGATGACGTCATTGAATTGTATTAATTGTTTTGATTAATTTGTTGCAGTTTTTGTTGCTGTTTTGCTATTGTTGTTGTTGCTGCTGCTGCTATTGTGCTTATTGTGAGCTGTTTTGAGCTCAATGTTGGAAAAGTGGAATGCAAATATCAAATGAAAATTAGATTGATCCATTGGTCTTGTCTTTCCCAAACTGATGCCCTCCAGGTGTTGTAGCTTATAGAACTTTCATCATCCCTGACCATTGACCCTGGTGACTGGAACTGATGGCAACTGGAGTCTACCTGGAGGTTGCCATGTTGGGGAAAGACAGCACTAGGCTACAGTCAGGTAGTAAACCATTACTGCTCCCATGGATTAATATTTTTCCTTCCATAAGAGACAGCTGACATCCTATATTAAACAGTGCCTGGGTTATTCACTACCCTGCTTTTGCCTAGCGGCCATGGTTGTTTGCTCCTAGTCTAAACAGAAAGCAACAGAGGGCATGCAAGTAGGAAGCAATCCAATTTCTTATATGTTTCCAACTAGGTAACTTCTTGCAGGGACGCAGGTGGCGCTGTGGGTTAAAGCCTCAGCGCCTAGGACTTGCCGATCGAAAGGTCGGCGGTTCGAATCCCTGCGGCGGGGTGCGCTCCCGCTGCTCGGTCCCAGCGCCTGCCAACCTAGCAGTTCGAAAGCACCTCCGGGTGCAAGTAGATAAATAGGGACCGCTTACCAGCGGGAAGGTAAACGGCGTTTCCGTGTGCGGCTCTTGCTCGCCAGATGCAGCTTTGTCACGCTGGCCACGTGACCCGGAAGTGTCTCCGGACAGCGCTGGCCCCTGGCCTCTTAAGTGAGATGGGCGCACAACCCCAGAGTCTGTCAAGACTGGCCCGTACGGGCAGGGGTACCTTTACCTTTACCTTAACTTCTTGCAAGGTCTCTTACGGCTTCCTGTAGGTAGCTAGCTAGTTAGCAAGTAGCTATCAAAGCCGGACCTCGCTCAAGACATTTTGCTGCCTGAAGCAAAGGGCAAGATGGTGTTCCCCTTCCATGTTCAAAAGGTGACTGGACTGAGAGCTGAGTCAAACTTCAGTGCTGACAGCAGGATAGCAGCATCTTCCAGCACACCTGAAAGCTGCTGGCTAGATTAGGAAGCACCATCTTGCCCTTTGCTTCAGGCAGCAAAATGTCTTGAGCGAGCTCTGGCTTTGATAGCTGCCATCCAACAGAGGGGAACAGTCAAGGAGGTGGTGCTTCTGTCCCTCAACTTCTGTTGTCCGAAGTGGTTGCCCCCCTTTACCCAATGGCCATGCTGGCCCTGATCAAAGCTCACTAAATGACTGTGGGCCAGTCACTATCTCACAGCTTAATAACAGCATTGTTATGAAGATAAAATGAGTGAGGGAAGTTGGGTGCCTCCCTTATTCTTGGAAGCAAGGTGGGATGAAGATGTAACAAGTGTTAAATACTTAGCACTGTCCACCTTTGGTGATGGAAATGCAACTGTAGTAATTGCATATGTGTGTGTGTGTATATATATATAGAGAGAGAGGAAGGGAAGGGCCATAGCTCAGAGGTTTGCTTTGCATGCAGAGCGTGCCAGGTTAAATCCCTGACATTTCCAGGTGTGTCTGGAAACCTGGAGAGTCACTGCTAGTCATAGTGTAGACAATACTGAAATAGGTAAAGGTAATGGTACCCCTGCCCGTACGGGCCAGTCGTGTCCGACTCTAGGGTTGTACGCCCATCTCACTTAAGAGGCCGGGGGCCAGCGCTGTCCGGAGACACTTCCGGGTCACGTGGCCAGCGTGACGAAGCTGCTCTGGCGAGCCAGCACCAGCGCAGCACACAGAAACGCCGTTTACCTTCCCGCTGTAAAGCGGTACCTATTTATCTACTTGCACTTAGGGGTGCTTTCGAACTGCTAGGTGGGCAGGAGCTGGGACCGAAAGACGGGAGCTCACCCCACCGCGGGGATTTGAACCACCGACCATACGATCGGCAGGTCCTAGGCACTGAGGTTTTACCCACAGCGCCACCCGCATCCCTACTGAGCTAGATGGACCCAAAAGCAGCTTCCTATATATGCACATTCATATCAGATTCTTAGGCACAGAAAGGGTGTTGACATAGTATTCTGTTACTGAACAAGCATTTGCTAGCATTCTCTTATCCCTTGAGAAAAGAGGTAGAGACGAATAGAGGTTACCTAAGCACTGTTACTATTTTGGGCCTTGGCATGAGATACACAGATTCCTTAAAACCATGAGTCACTTACTACAACCTCTTCAGTGCCATCATATCACATTCATATAATCGGGGAATAGATTCTGTAGCATTTACAAAATGATAGCTTTTGAAACTGATCGGTGCACTCTAAGGGAAGGCTAACCATCCCAAACAAGACTCTAGGGTCTGATGCATAGGTGATGTGGGAGACCACGTATAGATGAGTGGATCTCCCATTGATTTTATTTTATTTTATTTCGTGCTTAAAATAAGTTGTAGCGAGTAGCTCTCACTTGAATCAGAGCAGTGGCTGGCTACAGAGAATGGGGTGAGCAACTCTTCCCATGCTGTTCTTCTATTCTGTCTGACTTATCCACTCTCTGAAAATTCTGTGTCATCCTCCACACTGTGATGTATTATAGCAAATTCTGGGAGGGGGCATTTTAGCTGTGGAGCAATGGGGGTTTATGGTACCACACTGTGCCTGCAGACCTCCCACTCTCCCCCACCCCCATGGAGGTCTGTAGCATCCTGTGACCATTCAGCCACCCTCCTAGGTGCAATAGGATTTGCCCCTTAGTATGTAATAAAATAAATAAATGCAAAAAAGAAAAGTTTTTCCCCTCTTCATCCATGATGGGGACAGGCAAGAGGGCCTTTTCATTTGCAGGACCTAAATCATGGAAAAGTTTCCCAACTTTTCCAACCTGTCCCAACTTCCCAACCTTTCATTCTTGGTACTGTTGACATTTTGGTGGATTTAACATATATATATTAAAAGCCACTTGATGAGCTCAGTGATAGACCATCTTGCATGTGAATGCCCCAGGTTAAATCCCAGGTGTCTCACAAAAAGGGAAAGTGATGCCTTCTTGTGGAAGGTGTTGCACATATAAGCCTGGTCTGTTGGAGCAGCAGACAGCTCCCTGCATAATAATAATAATAATAGCAAGCTGATCAGTGCTTTGACTGGGGAACTAGATAATTGTGTGCCAGTCAGCTGGGGATTTGAATGAGGAACCAGATGAGCAGAGTAAGCTGGTCAGCACTTTGAGGAACAATGTGCAATTAAGCCACTTCTCTCTCATTCTAGGCTTAAGGGAAGAATTTGCACATATGCATTTTGCAAAGAAGTAAAGAGTAGATGTGTCTTTAAACTTACAGGGTACAGTTTGCACTGTTAAGATAGGAATCCGTGTCTGAACAAACACACACACACAAAATATATACTTTTATGAATTAATGCCTTGGACATGTGGCGGTGCTTCTTGAGACATGTGGCAACATCTTCAGAAATAGCATGGAAGGATTTGCGTATCCCAGGATATTGCAATGAGGAGTTAAGCAAGTTTCCCAGTTGGCTGCAGCAGGGAGAGAAGTGACTCTGTTTGACTCAGCCTAGCTGCATGCGATGGAAAAGGTGAGTTAGCAAGGCCTTCAGCCTGCCTGGAAGCAATTGTCATCTGGGCTGCATAATTTCCAGAATTGTGTCCTGGAAGCTTCCATGCTTATGTCTGTAAGCTTGCAAGCAAAGCCTGCACTTCTTATTTTTGCCCGTTAGGTACAAAACATCAGGTATTTCACCTTCATCAATATTATTATTATTATTATTATTATTATTATTATTATTATTATTATTAAAATTTTATATCTCCCTTCATTTGAAGATCACTGGGTGCTTTTACTAGAATGTAATAATATGGCATATGAAATATATTCGTGGTCACATCCCAATTAGATTATTGCAAAGTGTTCTACATGAGTTGCCCTCAAAAGGTCTGTGGAAACTTTATTTGAACAAGAATGCATTGGCAGGGATGCTGGCTATTGTCCACTTTTGTGAACATATGGCACCTATATTGTGATGGCTGTGCTGGTTACTGGTAGTATCCAGGCCCAATCCTGGTAGTCACTGCATGCAGTAGGTGAGTCAGTGATGGAGTCATCCCAGGCCCTGCACCCAGCACAGAAACTAAGTGAGCTGCCAGAGAATGCAAGCTCTCTCCTCTGGACTCAGCATAGTAATGCAGTTCTTCCTCCCGCCTCTGCTAGCCTGCACCACTTCTATTTGCAATAGCTATGGGATGCAGTGCTATGAATGCACCCTTAATGTTCTCTGGCTTTCTCTTATTCCATAGAGTAGTTTAATAGGGTAAAGGTAAAGGTACCCCTGCCCGTACGGGCCAGTCGTGTCCGACTCTAGGTATGTGCGCCCATCTCACTTAAGAGGCCGGGGGCCAGCGCTGTCTGGAGACACTTCCGGGTCACGTGGCCAGCGTGACGAAGCTGCTCTGGCGAGCCAGCACCAGCGCAGCACATGGAAACGCCGTTTACCTTCCCGCTAGGTAAGCGGTACCTATTTATCTACTTGCACTTAGGGGTGCTTTCGAACTGCTAGGTGGGCAGGAGCTGGGACCGAAAGATGGGAGCTCACCCCGCCGCGGGGATTCGAACGCCAACCATGCGATCGGCAAGCCCTAGGCACTGAGGTTTTACACTAGGCCACACCCCTCACTGGCCCTGCTGTACACCCTCCTTGAGTCCTTTTGCCAGTCTGTACTGCACCCATGAACTATGGCGTGCCAGATGGATGGTGAGATGGATGTGAAAGACCTCTGGCTTTCACTGGGTGGGAGTGCACAAAGGTGAGATCCGCATCCTTTGCCATACCCACCTTTGACTCTGGCCCTGCTCACCATTGGCATGTGGCCCTCAGAAGGTTGCACACAAGGGAATAAAGGCTAAATGGGTCTAAATGAAGTTCCCCACTCTTGGTATCAGTGAAACACATCAAAAGGTTATTGTTGGTTTGCCTCATTGTTTCTCTTTTTAAATTATCCAGAATCCATCACCGCAGAATGCATGGAACTTGCGAATGTGAGGATGCCATCCAGCAAATGGCTGGTGGGAGCCATGGGTGTAGCCAGAGGGGGCAGCTGTCCCCCCTACATCCACAAATATTATTGAAAATAATTGAAAGTACTCAATTAACTGAGGTTCTGCCTGCCCAGCAATGTCCTATTTACCTGTGATTTCCCAAGAAAAGTTCAACAACTTTGGCTGCCCCTCCCCAACAAAAATCCTAGCTATGCCCGTGGTTGGAGCCACATGCCTTGGAGACAATTTATTTGCTTTGACCTTTAGGCCCCAGAACTGTGTGATACACAGCCAATAATCTGAAAGCCGTAGATCTATAAAGTGCCATAATCTGGAGCAGTTCAGTCTGGGAGCCTGTGTTAATTACTCAGTGTCCTTGGCTCTTAGAGGAAACTTGAGCAAAGGTTCATTAGCAGTAGTTGCTGAGTGATACCTGAGCCATTGCCTGGAGAGCACACCATTTGCTTATTCACTTAATTCAATCTGCATTTAAGGAGAAATCCCATGTATGCAGCTCTTAGTAAATTAGCCATCTGCAATCTGAAACGGGAGTACCTTGGTGCATTTGTTTGTTTTCTGAGACGGTCTCTTATAGAGACACAATCCTTTAAGGCACCATGCTTGAGCAGACTGAATCTGACGCATCTTCCGGGCACCAGATGTCTTTCTTGTTTGATTGGGGCTGCATGACTTCAAATGTTTAGACTGGTGACTCCTCCTCCAGCTTCTCCAGTGGGTACTCCTAAGTGTAGGAGGAAGCTGACCCATTTCCTTTATATCCTGCTGTCCTCAGTGGTTACTATAGCAAAGAGAGAGAGGGGGGGGGGAACCCAGGTGGTGGTGGTCATAGGGAGCACAAGAAAAAGAGGTAGGGGAAAATTTGTAATGTTCAAAACATTATGGAATTCTGAGGTCATTCACCAGGGAGTTCTACAACTACCGTATTTTTTGCTCTATAAGACTCACTTTTTCCCTCCTAAAAAGTAAGGGGAAATGTGTGTGCATCTTATGGAATGAATGCAGGCTGCGCAGCTATCCCAGAAGCCAGAACAACAAGAGGGATTGCTGCTTTCACTGCGCAGCGATCCCTCTCGCTGTTCTGGCTTCTGAGATTCAGAATATTTTTTTTCTTGTATTCCTCCTCCCAAAACTAGGTGCGTCTTGTGGTCTGGTGTGTCTTATAGAGCGAAAAATACGGTAAATATATATTTTACGATTACAAAATTGTGCATAGAAGTCCAAAAAACTCTGTGCACACTATGTTATATATCCCAATCAACTTTTTTAAAAAAGCTTTTTGCTTCTTGCTCCCCTACCCCCATGACTCTGGAGGTTGCCAGAGCAATGGATCACTGTTACCAGGTCACCCTTTCTCCAGGAAGGACTGTAGGTGGGGAAACAACTGTACAGTCTTATCTCGGGTTGAAGTAGCTTTGGGATAAGTATTTTTGGGTTGAGTGCTGCGGCGACCTGGAAGTAACAGAGCACTCTATTTCCGGGTTTTGCCACTCCAAATGATGTCACGTGCATGCGTGGAAGCATTCGCTTCTGGATGTGAACGGGGCTCTGGAACGGATCCCGTTCGCATCCAGAGGTACCACTGTAATTGAAAACAGGCACTCCAAGCAATAGCTCTGGATTCAGGAGCTATGAATCTGCCCTTTCCATCAGAGTGGGACTCTGTCCAAGTCTACTTTCTGAATGGATTCAGGTTCATTTTCTTTGAACCAGTTACACTGCTACTTTCAGGAACCTGTCCTGAACCTTGATGAGAGAGAGAGTTGAGTATAGATGAATACTGAAGAAATCTCCTTGTGGCTTCATGAATAGCAAGGGTGGAAAAATTGAGTTTTGTGAGACACCGTGGGTCAAATCTCATGACTACCCATTGTCACCTGCTGGACATGACCATTACTGATAGTATTTGTGTACATCAGTGACAGTCCTCATGAAAATAATATTCACACATATTTTGTGGTGGTTTTTAAAATGCATTCCAGAAAATGATGAATCTAAATAAACTTAATGGGTGTGGGAACTTCACATTTAAATATTTTTTCAGGGGTACCTGTAGAAACATGGAAAGCTCCCTTTTACCAAGACAGACCATTCGTTTACCCAGCTCAGTGTTTTCTACACTGGTTGGCAGCAGCTCTCCAAAGTTTTAAGTCAGGAAGTCTTTCCCAGCCCCACCTGGAGATGCTGGGGATTGAAGCTGGGACATCCTTCATGTAAAGCAGGTGTTCCGTAGCACTTCTTCTGTTAGTTTCCTGCAGCAGAATGAAATGAAATTATGGTTAAAACGTGTAAGAATTCTAGACACTAGAAATAGACAGAATCCCTATTCACAGTTTTTTGTCTTGCGAAGCACGGTTTCCCATAGGAATGCACTGAAAATCAATCAATGCGTTCCTATGGAAACCGCCTTCAGACCAGGTCCGGGGACAGTCTGTCCCCTGACCTCTTCTGAAGGCTGGGGGGGGGACAAGGGCTTTTAAATCGCCTCCGCTGTCCCGGGTTTTTTTAAAATGCTGGCGGGCGGCAGCGAAGGCTTCCAGGAAGAGGTCCAGGACCTCTTCTGAAGGCCGGCGGGGGGCAAAAGTCTTTGCTCCCCCCGCCTGCCTTCAAAAGCCGTCCGGGATAGCGGGAAGCACTTCCCTGCTATCCCAGACTGCTTTTAAAATGCTGGCGGTGGGGAGCAAAGCCTTTCGGCCCCCGCCGGCCTTCCTGGACCTCTTCTGAAGGCCGGAAGGGGGGAAAGGCTTTGCTCCCCACCGCCAGCATTTAAAAGAGGTCCCCAGAGATTTCCCTATGGGCTTTCTTCTTGCGAAGCAAGCCCATAGGGAAATTCGTCTTGCGAAGCAACTCACAAACGGAAAACCCTTTCGTCTTGCGGGTTTTCCGTCTTGCGAGGCGTTCGTCTTGCGGGGCACCACTGTACATGGCAAATCTGTCTGACCTTTGGTGTGCATGTGCAATAGGGGGAGGGGACAATTGTCTGGAAACTTTTCATTGAGTTTATAATACTACTGCTGGGTGTTTAAGCCAGACACACGACGTGCCTGGCTATTAATATTTCACCAGATGCCTCCTCATTTTATTTTTCTGTTTTTTTAACTCTCACTTAATTGTGCATTGCTGGCTCCAAATCAAGTCTTTATTCCTTCCAAGAGCTGCCAAGAAAGAACCTTGTTAAATCACTCTGTGCAAGGCTTGAATGCTTTACCCTATGCTAACTCATCTTACTAATGTGCACCTTCGTAGTTTGAATAGGCTCACAAAATTGCAAAGACTTCGCTGCTTTTGACACGTTTTATTTTCCTTTTCCCTTTTCTGAAACATCAATGTGTTCTCAGCAGGCCTGCGTTTATTTATCTCATATATATTTCATGCTTGTTAATATTGCTAGTTGCCTTGAATATGTTCTTAGAGACTCCTAAATCCATATCTAAATAAATAAGATGAACTTCAGGTTCATGCATATCTGTGGATTTCAGTCACTCGGTGCCTGGAATACCCTTAGAATGAATATGCAGATAACCTTGGATTTCAATTAGCCTAGAGTCTAGTCCCTAAAGTCCAGGCAATATTTCGGGGGGGGGGGGGTGTTTGCTTGCGCAACAACTAATCAGCTGACAGTTCAAACCGCATAAGCCATTTTCTCTCTATTAGTTATTTTGTTTAAATAAATATTTTAAGCATAGTAACCTGGGTGCTTCTCTCTTAATCCTCCTAAGCAAGCAAGACTATAGTGATATCTATTGGTCACGGCTAGTGTTTCTGAAGTAATGATGTCAATAATACCATCGCTTTGCAAAATGAATCAGTCCTTCTGTGCCGACATAGTAAACACTATCGTCTAAAGCAAACAATCATCTCCAGTAAAGATCCTTAAATTAGTATCAGTGTTAGACACAGGCTCATGGGCATGTGGTAATCCACAAGTAGACAAGACTAAATCTTACACATGTGTTCCACAAGTACTATTAGGAATTCACCAGGCACATTTTGCACCAGGCTATTGGCCACTTACAGCCAAGTGAAGATGCCCAAGTGCCAGGATCACACCTGGTGTCTCCACCATCTGGAGGTGCATGTCTGGGGATCCTTGAATCTTGACAGCTTTCACACACCAGCAACACATCCTGTAGAATTCCATCAGTTAGCATTTTTCTGCGCAATCAAATAATTTCAGGAACCAAAAAGGCTTTTTGAAACATACACCTCTCATCAATACAGTGGTAACTCAGGTTACATACGCTTCAGGTTACAGACTCCGCTAACTCAGAAATAGTGCTTCAGGTTAAGAGCTTTGCTTCAGGATGAGAACAGAAATCGTGCTCTGGCGGAGCAGCGGCAGCGCGAGGCCCCATTAGCTAAAGTGGTGCTTCAGGTTAAGAACAGATTCAGGTTAAATATGGACCTCCAGAACGAATTAAATACTTAACCCGAGGTATCACTGTACACCTTTTTTTCATTTACTGCACAAAAACCATTACAACTGTTTCTCTCCCCCCCCCCGGCCCATCCCTAAATGTGTACTCTTTTTTTTTTTGCTCTTCATAATATGGCAACCCTAGCATACAAAGCGGGAGATCAGAGGTTGTGGCAGAGGAGTGTGTGTCTTGGGCACCAGACAGAGAGGCTTGGAGGGCCGCTGTCACTCCCCCCCCCCGCCCGCTCCAGGTTTGGGGTTCCCCACCCCAGACCAGATAAAAAACAACCCTCCTTTATTTTGTAACCTGGAAAATCATTTATCCGAAAAATCAAGGAAAGTTGTGACTTTTAAATATTTGTATACAATTTTGGGCCTGCGTTGGTGTCAGACATGAAGGAACCAGAAGCTCACGATGCCAATGATTGGAACTGGAAAGCCCCTTTGTCTCAGACGGTGTTACCTGTGTCAGTCTGCACCTCTGTGTGTATCCAGCTCACACACAACACCCTAAAGCATACCTCCTAGAGAGGAGTGAGACCTTTTGCTGGAGATAATAGAGTGGCGCCCTGGGAACAGGCCTGAACAGTATGCAACCCAAGAAAGTATACCCAGAAGAAAGCTATTTCAATACAGTATTTGTTGTTTTGTGTGTGTGTTTGGGGGAGGCAGAGATAAAAGGCATAAAATCACTGTGCCATTAATGAATGTTTGGAATATTGCAGCATAACCGCAGCAATGTTTGATTAATATCTAATATATTCATACCTCTGAACTAAGAAATAAAGATCCCTGTGCTATGCAGTGCTGAATTACCCAATAGGCAGATGAAGTATGTGTTTAGGGCACTGGCAAAGCATTTTGGCATTTTTTTAAAGCACTGAAGTAGTCATAGGAAAAAGCAGAACTTTGTTAGAGTTCTTATGCTCTACTACACCCTACCCCATTTTCCTGTTCTCTTTCAACTTACCGTATTTTTCACTCTATAACACGCACCCGACCATAACACGCACATAGTTTTTAGAGGAGGAAAATCCATAGGCATGCCACCCGTAGGCATTCCCTCCATAACACGCACAGACATTTCCCTTTACTTTCTAGGAGGAAAAAAGTGAGTGTTATGGTGCAAAAAATACGGTACTTACTTTGAATTACATTTGGGGGTGGCGGCAACATAATATTTTCAGTGTTTATGGCTTCTAAAGGTCTTAATCTGGCCTTGATACTATGAGAGGAAATTTGAGAGGGGTGGGAGCACGAAACTGTGACATGAAAACTTCCAGAAGTAGTGATAGATGGCAAATGTTACCTGTCCTGTCTCAGCGTTGAACAATTTAATGCGGCTTTGTGAACGTAGGTGTGTGAAGGAGTTCTGACCAAGAAGTAGGGACAGGATATCTCCGCATCTAGGTCTCATCTGCTCAATCCACCGGAGGAAGTCCATAACATACTGAGGGTTTGACTACTCTCACCTGGTTTAGCCAGCCAGTCAAAGCCAGAAGGGTGATGGTTTTGAGGAAAGGAGAAAAAGAAGTATGGATTCAGATCCAGTTTGTGTTCTCCTAAGAGTAGCCATTAGAAAGAGAACTGGTAATAATTATGAATGAGTAGTTCAGATGCTCTCTGATATCTGTGTCTAGATTTATCAAACAGGGGAGCACTAACGGGGCCTTTTCAATATTTCCCCCATATCTCTGGAGCTTTCTCCAAAAAGTTGTGTGACCCCCATACTTACTTAATCTACTTTTTATTACAAGTGCTGTGAGTTGGGTTTTACAACAGAATCCAACAGTCTCTGCTAGTGCAAGGGCTGTTGCAGTGGCAGATGGGTGAGTTTTAATGTTGCACAACAAAGAAATCTAGTGCAACAGTTGTGCTAGTGAGAATGCAATGGATTGTGCAACAAAGATAGTAGCAACCTGCTTATGCTTTCTCTTTTGCAAGAATAAGTATCCCGCCAAGTGACTTCAATTTATTACTCTATTGAATGCAACCCTTATTTTTTACGTTTCAGAGATACATTTAGTTATCCTTGTAAGCTACCCAGAGAGGGCTTTTCTCTGAAAGGCAGCATAAAGTAAAGGTAAAGGGACCCTGCATAGAAAGGTCTTAAATAAATACATGTCAATATGTAGCATCCCTCTCTTCAAAGACGGAATATTTCTCATTTATTTGGTCACAACTTCTGGCAAGAACCAATGTATTCTGGTTGCTTTCCATTTGCGGCCCACAGTCTATTTTTAGGTTTACTGTCTTTCAGTGACAATGCTGCTGCTCTTATCTGCTGCTACAAGAACAGGAGCTGGAAGGCAGGAAAAATCCTACACTTGATTGCCCAGGAGCCAAAAAGAAAGAATGTGATGGTGCTTTGCAAATGGAAATATTATTTTTTCCAGTCTGCAGATTTGAAAAGGTAGATTTGATGGGTAAATTGCATAGAACTCCCCAGAAAGTTCAAACTCAGAACTAGTTTGTTTTCTTTCTTTCTTTTTTAAGGAAAGCGCTGAAATTCTTGGGAAGGGAATATGTACAACTGAACACATGTAGGTTCAGCTGTAGAAGGGCCAGAACTTAGTGAAAGACCTCAAGAGCTGCATGTAGCTGGTCCCAGATAAATCTCTGGAATCTCCAATTAAAAAGATCAGGTCCTGTTACGGAAAAATTCTGGGGTGAGAGACTACTCAACAGCCCAGCTCATCCTGCGGGTCCCTGGGGTCAGTAAAAGAAGGAAGTTCCAGCCAAGTAATTTGGAGCAAAACAGCGGTCAGTAGACCACGATCTTTATTGTTGCGCAACAGGTTCCCACATGGAGTAAGAACCCCGAACATAGGTTACAAGCTCTTTTAAACCCCACGCCCAAAAGATCTTTCCAGAAGCATCATTGATAAATCAACATGTCATAAAGAGGGAGGGGGATCTTGAGGTTTGTTGTTGTTGTTGTTGTTTAGTTGTGTCCGACTCTTCATGATCCCATGGACCAGACCATGCCAGGCACTCCTGTCTTCCACTGCCTCCTGCAGTTTGGTCAGACTCATGTTGGTAGCTTCATGAACACTGTCCAACCATCCCGTCCTCTGTCGTCCCCTTCTCCTTGTGACCTCAATCTTACCCAACATCAGGGTCTTTTCCAAGGAGTCTTCTCTTCTCATGAGGTGGCCAAAGTATTAGAGCCTCAGCTTCAGGATCTGTCCTTCCAGTGAGCACTCAGGGCTGATTTCCTTCAGAATGGATAGGTTTGATCTTCTTGCAGTCCATGGGACTCTCAAGAGTCTCCTCCAGCACCATAGTTCAAAAGCATCAATTCATAGGTGATCAGCCTTCTTTATGGTTACCCAAGTTCAACAGCTTGCTCTGCTTATCAGATTTAGTGCCAGACACCTTAAGTACCTGCCACCCAAAGAACAATAAAACTATTTATGCATATCCTTGCCCTCCATCCTTCCAGAAGATGGGCTTTCAGAACACTTGAGTTGCTAAACTGCCTCTGTGGATGTCTGTTGTTGCCCCCTTGGGGAATTTCCGTTGGGGGAATTCTCACGCTTGGAGATGGGATGCCCTGCTCCTGCTGCCTGTGTGACTTCCCGCTTCATGGTTCATGGAGTTAAGTGGAGCCCAAATTCATCTTTCTTTAAGGGTTAAAATGGCATTGGAATGAGGAGAATCGGTTAAAGTATGGATTTTCTACAAATTTATAAAGCTAGGTATCTTCCTTGAGCTATCAAGTCAAAAGGATAGGTTCAGGCATAATAGTTGTAACCTTGTGTTATGATATGAGTACTACGCAGCTGCGAACAAGCAGTTCAATGTTTACATCGCACGATGGGTCTAAGCATGGGACAGGATGTTCCAGGCGATTCTCAGGGTTATGTACTCTGTGTAACATGAGACCTTCCTGTTGTTTGTGTCGAGGAGGACTGAAGCAGTTGCTCTGAGGATTCTGAGTGAGCAGACATGCTTTTGTACAGTGTACAGTCAGGAATAAAGTAGAGATGAAATAGACTACTTTCTGACTGTTTTCTTTCTCCTGCTGCTATGCAAGGGGGAAGGGGGTGTGCACCTTTCATCAGGGAGGTGTCGCCTATCTCCCTGGTCTGCCAGGATGTCAGCCAGGGTAGGTCACCGGCAACAGGCCCCGACAGTAAGAGCTGTTCGACAGTGGAATTTGCTGCCAAGGAGTGTGGTGGAGTCTCCTTCTTTGAAGGTCTTTAAGCAGAGGCTTGACAACCATATGTCAGGAGTGCTCTGATGGTGTTTCCTGCTTGGCAGGGGGTTGGACTCGATGGCCCTTGTGGTCTCTTCCAACTCTATGATTCTATTCTTTCATTCTATGCCTGGGAAGAGGAGCCAGCCTTTCCCGAGGGGGCCAGTTTCCAACACCTTGTAACAACTTTAGGCAATCAAAAGATGTGTGTGTTGTGCTTGTGCGACTGATGGGGAGAAGAGCTTGGGCTCATCATTCCGTGGCTTAAGAGTAAAGGGCGGAGGCGGAAACCCGATCTTAAAGATGTGCCCCCCTTGTCATTCTGTAACAGGTCCTATCTGAGATGCTGCCAATCATACTGGGCATTTGGATGGCAGAGCTGAACTAAACTGTGGGTTCAAATTGTGCCTTTCAGTTTTACCATGATGATGCTTTACTGAAAGAAAGAGCACAAAATTTCTGGAAGGAAGAAAAATTATACTTAGCAGTGTTGGTTGTAAGTTTCAGAACCCTCTGCAGAGAAGCTAAGAATGGAGTATTAAGAAATATTCCAACACCAACGGGAAACTAAGCCAGTAACCCAAATAGTCTTTACACTTTATAGTGTCTGCATTAGAACCCGACTAGGTTGGCCTTTCATGCATGGAGGGCCGGCAGAAATCCCCAGGCTTTGCGGATGCTTTCACTGCTAAGAAATTCTTCATAATCCTGCCAACTAATAATCTGTATTCAGAAATATGAATGTCACATTTTGGTATCTTGACTTTTTAAAACAGCAACTTCAAAAGAATAAGTTTATCTTATGGATTCCCTAGGATTCTACAAAGAGATGAAAAACACTTTGTAGGAGTTTAAACCCCTGTCTTCCCTCAAATCTATCTTGACAACTGTTAAATGGTATTATCATCACAAGCAGGTCTTCCACATAACTTCACTGTTCACTTTCGAATCACTGGCAGCTTGACGTGACGTCAGTGTGCATCTTAACATTGCATAGGAGAAATTGTGGGGTGAAGGGCTGGGAGGGTCAGGCTTTAGTAACACGAGGAAAAACATTACTGTTGAGAGCAGCACTCCCTTGCCTGTAGGAATGAGCTAAAGCTTGACTGAACAGGACTTTGGATGGAATAGTAGGCTGGATACCAAAGGCAGTAGGGAAAAATGATTGTGTTTAGGGCTGCTATATGTCTGGATTTTCCTAGACATTACCAGGATTACCAAAATTGATGTCTTGGGGTAATTTCTGAAAGATGGTGCATTGTCCTGGATCTTAGGCAAGGCAATGACATCACGTTCTCTTGGCTCTAAAACTTTGGGGTTTGTCTAACAAAAGCTCAACAACTTTCGGGGTGTCCTGGTTTTTTGTGTTGAATTTACTACCTGGTTGGTGGAAGCTTAGCTAGTAGCCCCTTTTGATGTTAGCTTCTTTAACGCAGGGGTCACCAACATTTTCTGGGTAATGGGCACATTTTGAATTTTGAGGAAGTTTTTTTGGGGGGGCAGTCACAAAATGGAGGTTGCAAGGTATGTGGCGCGATGCAAAATGGCTGCTGTGGAGTGCGTGGCACAACACAAAATGACTGTCGTATTTAAAAGAGCAGAAAAACACCCATCTCATACACTGGGGATTTTAAAGAGAATATTTACTTAAGAGCTTTACTGTTACCCATGGGTGCTAGGTTGGCAACCTCCATTTTAAGGTGTGAAAACCACCCTTATTGCAAGATTCCATGCTATTAGGAAGATTCGGACCACATTTTGGAGGTCCCAAGTCGCAAGGTGGTTAGATTGGTCTTAACTAGGGCCAGGGCCTTTTCAGTACTGGCCCCGACTTGGTGGAACGCTCTGTCCCAAGAGACTAGGGCCCTGTGGGACTTGAGATCTTTCTTCAGGGCCTGCAATACAGAGCTGTTCCGCCTGGCCTTTGGTTTGGACTCAGTCTGACCCTTATGTTTTCACTCCCCTTATGGTTTTGATCTATGGGCTACTTTTAAAATGAGGCTGCATTTTAAATTGCATTTTAACCTGTATTTTAGATTGGGTTTCCCCCCTATTATGTTTTTACGGTAATTTTACTGGTGTTAGCCGCCCTGAGCCTGGCTCTGGCCTGGGAGGGCAGGGTATAAATAAACTTCTTCTTCTTCTTCTTCTTCTTCTTCTTCTTCTTCTTCTTCTTCTTCTTCTTCTTCTTCAGAGCTAGACAGTGTCTCTTTCCTATGCCAGCATCACCCTTCCTAGACAGAGAAGTAAAGTTGTCACTTTTGTGCTATAGGGTCGGCTTCTCCCATATAGCCCCTATCTTCTGACTTGAGTGTGGGAGACTATGCCTTTAGAAATGGGGAAACTGTGGCTGGCAGAGTGTGTGTGACTGGAAATGGGGTGGGAGCCAGTTCTGCTCCTCAGCTGTAGTCCGCAGGTTTATCACCCACCTCCTAGCCAAACCAGAAGCACTGTGTGGTCAAGAGAGCAGCCTCTGCTGCAAATGAGGAATAGCTGCCTGCCTATGCTTTGCTCTGCAAACTTTTTAGGAACCAGAGGTCACACAAGCTCTTGGCCCTTGAGAATTTGGATAGTGGACTACAGTTCCTCTCACAGAGAGAGCGTTTCCAGAGTGGTTTAACAATCACCGCCTCTTTCCCAGGAAAGTCCCCTGTGATGGGAATAGGCATCTTCTTGCCACTCTCAGCACCCATAGCAAACTACACTTCCCAGAGTTCTTTGGGGAAGCCATGCTTGTTTGAAGTGGTACGATACTGCGTTAACTGTAGAGTGCAGATGGGGCTTGTTTTTCTATGGCCTGTACTGGATAACACAATACAGTGGTACCTTGGGTTACAGACGCTTCAGGTTACAGACTCCGCTAACCCAGAAATAGTACATTGAGTTAAGAACTTTGCTTCAGGATGAGAACAGAAATAGTGCGGCAGCAGCAGGAGGCCTCATTAGCTAAAGTGGTACCCCAGGTTAAGAACAGTTTCAGGTTAAGAACGGACCTCCAGAACGAATTAAGTTCTTAACCTGAGGTACCACTGTAGTATCAGACTAACTTCATTGTGAATGTGCCCAGAAGAGGCGCTCAGGCCACAATATTTGAGGCAGGGCTTCCATATAGGGGAATCTATATTGGTCTCCTACACATGCATTGGGATGCTAGCCTAGGGCTTGCCGATCGGAAGGTCAGCGTTTCGAATCCCTGTGATGGGGTGAGCTCCTGTTGCTCTGTCCCAGCTCCTGCCAACCTAGCAGTTCGAAAGCACGTCAAAGTGCAAGTAGATAAATAGGTACCGCTCTGGCGGGAAGGTAAATGACGATTCACACCCCAGTCAGCAAATCTTTAATCTTCTACCCTCGGGCAGGAGATATAGAAGTATAATCAGTCATACCAACAGGCTAACAAACAGTTTCTATCCGTGGGCTGTTAGACTGCTGAACAGAAAGTAATATAGTGCAGCTGACTTTTTGGGTTGGTGTGTTGTGCGACAAGCACACAGAGTGCAATGAGATTGAGTGTTTGTGGGGGAGGGAGGCTTGGTTGATTTCATTGTACATTGACAATAAAGGGATGATGATGATGATGTTTCCATGCGCTGCTCTGGTTTTGCCAGAAGCGGCTTAGTCATGCTGGCCACATGACCCGGAAAAACTGTCTGTGGACAAACATCGGCTCCCTCAGCCAGTAAAGCGAGATGAGCGCTGCAAGTCATTTGCAACTGGACTTAACTGTCAGGGGTCCTTTACCTTTACCTATACCTTTACACATGCATTTACGTAACTATGTTGCAGATTTGGGGCAACACATAGCTATTTTCAGCTGCACTTCATGTGAGGATATTGCCTTGTGCCTTGGCTCTTTGGTCTTGAAACTAGCAGTGATTACTCTAGACTGTTTCTGGTTTTTTGTGGAGTGCGTCTCTGTGTTGATCTTCTGAGGAGTTTGGCACATTCTAAAGCTAATGGAAATCCTTTGATTGCATTGCATTTGACTTCCCTAACAGTAGCTTCACCAGAGACTGGATTTGATGCTGCTTTGTGATTTCCTTTTTCTTTTTAATATTAGCAGGAAACAAAACTTGCGGTACTCCCAATTACTGCTTTCTTACTGTGCCCTCTGGGGAAAGCACTTCTTTGTGAGACAATTTGCATGTTTGACAGCAGACTTCTTCCCTACCTTACAAATATAAGGTGATATCTGTCAGCAACAGAAGCCGTCACTTTCCCACATCGCTATGAGGTTCTTGCTTCTCTTGTTCTCACCCACATGCTTGCTTCTGATGAAGTATAAATCTTTGTGTGCAAGAAAGGACAATTTTCAAGTAAGCCAATTGTTATGTTATGAACTGTTACAAACTGAAACCGAAAACTGGGATTTTAATGTTCTGGAGAGATGCAGCATACTGGCTTTCAGATGGCAGTTCTCTATCTGCAAGATCAAGATCTCATCCACACTGTACAATTAAAGCAGTATCATGCCACTTGAATCAGTCATGGCTTCATGACCCTCATATAGGTTTGAATGTCAGGTCAAGAAGAAGGGCCTCAAATATTTCACAGTGATGTGCCTTCCTCTGTGAAGTCACTTCCCATCCTTGAGTCTTGCTCAGCACCATTGAGTGTGCCCAGACAGAATCACATGATATTTCCCTTAGTAGGCTTAGTAGGCTCTGTCAACTGGCATAAAATGGGTACAGTCCTGTTACTCAACTAAATAAGTTTGTTATCTGTACTAAAGAGGCGGAGGTGGGGTGAAGAATAGCAACCCTTTTTTAAATATAAGAACTTTCCCTGTTTCTTCTTTGAGCTAATATTTCTTATGAGAATAGCACTACATCACCACCTAGTGTCAATTTATAAGTATCAAAAGTATCACACCAGAGCATATCTTGAAGAAGAAAAAACAGCTGGGGAAGAAAGCACCCACATAACAGTGTGCACATTAAAGTCTGCTGTGTTTCTGTAGAAACCACCACAGAGAGAGACAACTCTATATATTGATGGTGTAACTTCATCAATTTTTTGTTGTTGTTGAAGTAGTCTTGACATTTTTCCTTAGGCATGGCATGTTGGCATTGTGTTTCTTTCGTTCTTTGAGTCTGTTTCCTCATCTTTCCCTCTAAAGATACTCTTTAGATCACCCTTCTCCAACCTGGTTCTCTCCAAATGTTTTTGGACTACAGCTCCCACCCAAAACATCTGGAGGGGCACCAGTTTGGGAAAGGCTGGCTTAGACTGTGGAAAGGTACCATGTTGGGCACAGTGCAGTGTTACTGACAGTTAATGGGGGTGGTGGAATCTGTTGCAGGATCCCGCTGCATTGCAAAGATAACCTGGCATTAATCCTGCAGCCCTCTAAAAAGGAACAATATATGCAGCATGGATAGGACTCAGTGGTGATGTAGACTTCTCTTGAACTGCACCCAGTGAATATAGAATGAAAACCAGAAAGATTTCCAGAAACTCTACAAGCAGCAATAATCCTCCTCCTATAGATTATGGTGAAATACCATCTGGAATGACTGGCAGGCTGTCCAGCAGTTCTTGGATGAGAGCTCCCATCAGCCCCATCGGCCAACATGGCCAATGGTCAGGAATGGTGGGAGTTGGATTCCAGCAACGACCACCAGTTCCCCATCCCCTGATTTAGGGTATAAATGTGACTACCGTATCTGACCTGCATCGTGTGTTTTCAGGGTGGACCCAAGACACTTCCTGCTGGGCTGAGCAATACATGAACGCTAGTACAAAATATAGGGTGGCTGAAGTTGGTAACGGATCTGTGACATTTCTGTGCCATGTCTTCTGTCCCTGAACATTTTTGCTATAACTTGTCCAACACACATTTGAGGATTTGCAAATTACTAAGTGCAATGAATATTTCATCAGGGTGTTCTCTTGAGCTGATAGAGAATCTTCACCAGATCATTTTCCAGGTCAACACGCCAGCGATGCCACTTGTTCTGCTGACGGCAGGATATGTGCAATATGTGCTTAACTGCAGGTGTGGGTGGTACAAAATAGAACACTTCAAATGAATAGACACTGCTTGAATTCATTAGGCTGAGATTTTCTTGATGCGGATTATGCTTTCCAGCAAGGTTGAGCTTCGGACAGGCCTGTGCTGTTGGCTATTCGTTTGACTGGAGTTGGTCAATTCAACACAGAATTTGAACCCTTTTTCATGTGGTTAGTTCACGGGAACCAGGGTACAATGCCTGTAGCACCTTGAACAAACCTACAGTCCAACCAGTTCACCACATTAGGCAGATGGGGTGAAGGAAAAGCCCTCGATTTTGTCCTTTCTTGTCTGGATTTTGTCCATTCCTAAAGTCCAAGGTGGCTTGCACTTTTTCTAATGCGTCATTAGAAAAAGAGGATTGAAGGTTCAAATTTACATTTCTTTTTTTTTTTAAAAAAATGCATTTGACAATTTACAAATCCAAATTAGACGTAATTGCTATAGGAAAATAAAAATACAATCCATCTTATCTTAGTCATGAAGACTGTTACTAGGTGATCTGTATACCAGCTAAGTCTACTGTTCTGGTGCCAAATGTTGACTCAATTCAAGGCCCCTGCTTATGTGTCTTAGAGTTCTTTGGGTTTTATCCAATGCTGGTCCTACTCAAAGTAGATCCATTGAAATTAATAGACATGGCTAGTTTAGACCCATTAATTTCAGTGTGTCTACTCTGAGTAGAAGTTGGTTGGCTAAGACCCTTTGCCCTTTAAAGAAGATGTAGATCTGATAGCCCTTCAAATACAGGAGTGTCCTCTATTAAGTTGACCCTATAGCCGCCCTGTCATATCATAGAGTTGGAAGGGATCCTGAGGATCATCTAGTCCAACCCCCTGCAATGCAGGAATATGCAGCTGCCCCTTATGGAGATTGAACCTGCAACCTTGGCATTGTCAGCACCTTGCTCTAACCAATTGAGCTGTTCCAGTAGACCAAAGACATGTTGCTGCATTGGATGGGAATCAAACCTGGGCATCCCACATGTCAGGCAAAAATTCTACCACTGAACCACCAGTGCTGCAGACATGTGCCAGACGAAGCCTTAAAACTTTGCAGCTGAGCAAAAAATGTCTGATGAATGATTTTCTTCTTCTGGAATCAGGAGCACCAGCCAATCATTGGAGAGCATATTTTGAAATGTCTGAAGAAATAGTAATAATACTAGCAATGGGGGCATTTCCCCCATGTGATCAGGGTTTCAGCTGCGACATTGAATCAATTGTAAAGTCACAGCACTGCATTTGTGTGTTCATGTGCTATGTAGGAGAATGAAGGTCAGCGTTGTTCCAAAATAAATAAATAAATCTGTTTTTTACAAAGAGCCTGAGATGAGATTTGCAAGGTTAATTAAGCACAAGAGACCCTAGGGAGGGGCTCTGCCTTAACCTTCAACACGACATTCTAATGTTAAATGTTGAAACCTTGCAAATGTACACATGGAAGATCTACCATTGTATCCCTTCTGCTGCCCAGCCCCATAACTTCTCAAGGCTGACCTCATTGAACTAGGGATAAGAAGAATGAAGCTACTGCAATCCTAAAACGAGTACAGCTAGGCCAACTGTGGAAACATGGCTCAGGGAAATCCTATTCCGATTTTACAGGCTTTATATTTTACTTCCTATTATTGTCATATTGTTTAGTTTGGGTTGACCTATTATTTTGCTCTTATTTTGTAGCAATGTGACTTGCAACACATTTCAGTGCCCATACTTCCAGCCAGCCGTGCTCTTTTATAATGTCCTCTGTTCAGTCTGTCTGGTTTCATTTTTCTCCAACTCAATCAGTATTCTGGAGCCACTGAGCATACTCAGTCCTCATTGGGCTGTTTTGGGGGTCCCTCTCTTAGATCCCTCCATAGTCTGTCTGTAGGACTGCAATTTACCTAGAGCCTGCTGTTCCATCTCCTCTTGTGCCTGGATAGCAATGTTTCGGCAACACAAGAAGAGGCGCTTGGAGAATCAGTTTGCTCCTAGCATATAAAAAACTGTGCTGGTATTTTTTATTATTATTGCTAGGCTTTAATATGAATTGTTAGGACAGTTCACTATCTTACCTTTCTGTAAACAGGATCACAGCCAAGAAAGCTCTCCCTGACCTCAGATGGAGAATAGCTGAAGATGATGTGAGCAGAGTTGCTAGTCCATGTATCCTTTTACTAGCTCTGCTACCCATGCACAGTTATAGCCACACAGTCTGGTTCCAGGACGTGATTGTCAATTGAAGGGTCAGAGTCACACAAGTTGAGTTCCAGAGCACCATGGAGGCTTTCACAAAATAGACAAGTTGCTTGGATGGAGGGAGAGTGCTGGTGGCTGTTGGAAACTCAAGACCTTATTGCCTCCTGCCACACACAATGTCTGTGGTCTAAAAGAAAGGCAGAAAATAGTTCACTTCAGGGGTGGACAACTCCTCCTCTCAAGGGCTATATTCTCTTGGGAGTAATTTCATGGGAGCTGAATATTGGGGGTGGATGAGGCCAGAGTAGCTTTTCTAATCTATCTGACCTCCCCCATTTCCCTGCTTCTTTCCACCCATGTGAAAATAGGCCAAGTAGGTCTAGGCTGTTATGTGGTCTTAGGGCCCTAGATTACCCATCCCTGCTCTACACCTTTATCTTGCTTCCTTTTAAGGACAAATCTCCAGATTGGAAGGATATGACATGGTGGTCCATCACAGCACCACAAAGCCAAATATCAAAAGACAAGAAGATAAACATACAGCACTATCGTATGCTGAATAAGACCATTAGTCCATCTAGTCTAGCATTGTCTATCCAGATTGGCATCACCTCTCCAAGGTCTTGGGCAGAGACCAGCGCTGCTAACTGAGATCCTTAAAAAAAACCCCAGACATGCTAGGTATCACGGTTGAGCTCTGTTTCTCCCTACTTTGCAAAATGAATGAAGTCAGGCGTTCCAAAACCTGAGCATTGGTTGACACAGCAGAAGATAGTGGCTGCACATCTGTGCTTGAGTGTGCAATTATCTGAAGTGCAGACATTAAGCTGCTGCCATGTTCCTGAAACCCAAACCAGTATCACATCCCAGGGGGTTAGATGTGGTCGAGTTTTCTGTTTGCAGCGTTGTTTCATCTCTAGTTCCGTGTGCCATATAATTGCGCATAATTACATGTGTAATAAATCTTTTGAGATGGATTCCTGTCAGCCCAGAGCACTAGCAATCATGACCTATGCTCTGCATAGCTTTTTCAGATGTTTACAATAACATCCAAACCACTTAACTGTGATGGCATAATTGTCAAATATGTATTTGTGTCCTGAATGCCGGTAACGTTAACTGTCACTTGAAATGACAGCAAGTACGAGCCTAAGCTAGG
Organism: Podarcis melisellensis; assembly: GCF_964234715.1. NCBI lineage: Eukaryota > Metazoa > Chordata > Lepidosauria > Squamata > Lacertidae > Podarcis > Podarcis melisellensis. Next base: position 8,256,864 of record NC_138532.1, read on the forward strand.
CAGTCATTTCAAGAGCTGTCCAAAAAGGCATTCTCCGCTGTGATCAGAACCAATCCATTTCTTCAGCGCTGTTCAAAATTTAATGTTTTGTGTACCGTTGAAGGCTTTCTATTGACTTGCGGTGTTTGTAAAGCTTGAGGTCTATCTCTGCGTCAGACCAATCATACAATTTAGAGTAGCTGGGATTGGAAATTAGATTTCTGATTCTTTTTATCAGAGCACAGGTGCAGATCTATCAAATGACTGAAGCCTTTAAAAAGAAGAAGAAATAAACTGAATAATACTGCAAACTTAAAAATTACAAATATAGACTCTTGGAACAAAATGTATGTACTATATAAGGGGTATATGTAGGCGAAAATTTCCCCACATGAAGATGTGCAAATGAAATACACTTGCTCAGTCTCAGTGCATGTTCACATCACCTATTCTCTTTCCATTCCAAAGTGGGAAGACAGTGTCTGCATCCATGAAAGGTGTTGCCAAAGGGCTGGAAGTGACCTGAAATTGATGGGCTCCATCATACTAGTCACTTTCACATGAGGCCACTTCTGTGGCAAGGGTAGCCAATGGGGTGCCCTCCAGATGTTGCTTAACTATAACTTGCATCATCTTTGACCATTGTCCTTGCTATCTAGGGCTGATAGTGGCTTGGCATCCAACATTTCAATGGCCCCAGGTTGGCTAGCTCAAGTTTATCAGCAGGCAAGCTAGAAGTCACTTGTTAATACGGTGGTACCTCGGGTTACAGACGTTTCAGGTTACAGACTCTTCTAACCCAGAAATAGTACCTCGAGTTAAGAACGTTACTTCAGGATGAGAACAGAAATCGCGTGGCGGCAGCGAGAGGCCCCATTAGATAAAGTGGTACCTCAGGTTAAGAACAGTTTCAGGTTAAGAACGGACCTCCAGAGATATCACTTCCAGCTAGTCCCTCCCAAAAAGGTGGCCGGTCCAGAGGTGGTCTTGCAATCGCCATATCGCTTAAAATGAGCGCTAAACTCTCGCTATTTATTGATTGGTTTTACCTTGTGGGCTTATAGCCGAATAAAGTATTATCTATCTATCTATCTATCTATCTATCTATCTATCTATCTAACGGACCTCCAGAACAAATTAAGTTCTTAACCTGAGGTACCATTGTACATGAAAAGGGAATTTTTCTAGCAGGAGAGAATAATTTGGGACTGAAGAAGAAAGACCAAAGCTGGGAATTCCTGAATAATCAAGGAACATGGGATACTGCCTTATAAAGCATCCTCCTTTGATTATGAAGACCATAAGACAGATGCACTTATTACAGGATTTTGGACATAAATATAGGATCTAGCTATTACCAGAACCTGTTTTGCCTTTCATTCTTGTCCTTGCTTTGCTAAAATATGTAATGTGTTGGTTGCTAGAATTGTCATTTTTCAGCATCTAGCTCCCTCCCCATGGATCTCTAGAGGTTGACGCTCTGAGTGTAGAGGGGATGCATCATAGCTGATGTCGATGCATGCATGCAAACACTAATATCGAGTCAGGCAACATAGTTTCCTCCCAGTGTTAGAAACTCAGCTACGGAAGCTAGAAGCTAAATGGCACTTTAAACCTAGGCTATGGGAACAACAACGGAATGTCTAGGTGCACCTTTTTAATAACAAGAATACAAAGCTGAAAATTAATAAACTGCAGCTAAAATATTACTGGTATGTTCATTTTTCACATGGTCTAGTCCTTCTCCTGCCTACCCCCCTAATAGCCTTAAGAGTGTCTCTTCTTCCAGAGAGTAGCTGGAAGTGGGGAGGCAGAAAAAGGTCCTTCTTTCCTTCCACTCTGCAGTTTTAATCTGAAATCTTAGGTGCAGTATTGCGCCCAGAGCTCAGAAACTGCTCACGCTAAGGAGATTCTCTGTCACAAAATGCTCCTAGAACAATGGGAATTTAGAACACTGTTCCCTGCAGATGTTGCTTGCCTGTAACTCCCATCAGCCCCAGCCAATATGGCCAGGGAAGCTGGGAGTTGTAGTACAACTACATCTGGAGATCACCACATTGGCTATCTCTGTGCTAATATGTTGAAGTATATTTTGAATTATTGGTAGCCTGTTGTTAATTGATGCCATTCACTGGTTTTAAATTATTATTAATTGTTATTTATTTATTTATACATGCCCCAGCCACTCTGAGAAGCTTCCAGCATATATAAAAGCATAGTAAAACAATGACCATAAAAAGCTTCCCTATACAGGTCTGCCTTCAGATGTTTCCTATCTAATTACTCATCTCCTTAACATCTGATGGAAGGGCATTCCACAGGGTGGGTGCCACTACCGATAAGGCCCTTTACCTGGTTCCCTGTAGCTTCACTTTTGACAGTGTGGGAATAGCCAAAAGGTCCTAGGTGCTGGATCTCAGTTTCCAGCTGAATGGTGGGAGTTCCTTCAGTTACTGTAGGCCAAGGCCATTTAGGGTTTTAAAGGTCAGCACCAACCAGCTTGGAAACATATTGGGAACCAATGTAGGCCTTTAAAGGGCCGGTGTTATATGGTCCTGGCTGCTGCCCCCAGTCACCATTTTAGCTGCCGCATTCTGGATTAGTTGTGGTTTCCGAGTCACCTTCAAAGGTAGCCCCACATAGATGGGTTTGTATCCAACAAAGTTAATCCTTGACTCTAAAGATCTTTCAAAATGTGCTGCTATTTTTTTTGGGGGGGGGGTTTATTGTATTATATTGTAGTTCCTCACTTTCATAGTTTGTTTCCTTGTTTGGGATCCCTTGGGAGAAAGGGTTTGATAAAAATTTGGTAAAATATAAGTTTGCAAACTCACACTCACACATGCATTTTGCATTAGTTACTTTGTAAACTGTGTAGAGACTTTCTGGAGTATTAAGTCGTATATATATATATATATATTTGCTTTCGTATATATATATATATATATATATATATATATATATATATATGGTTTTGGTGTCCTCGGGTGTCTTCCCGTGTAAAAGTTGGGGTGTCTAGGCGACGTTTCGACGAGGTCTCACTCGTCATCTTCAGGCTGGTGCCTGAAGATGACGAGTGAGACCTCGTCGAAACGTCGCCTAGACACCCCAACTTTTACACGGGAAGACACCCGAGGACACCAAAACCTGCATTCCTGTACCCGTGAAAATCTACGAAAGCATATATATATATATATATATATATATATATATATATATATACTGTGTGTGTGTGTATATATATAAATATATATAATTTCAAAAATGGGAGCAAAGACTTTCCCACCCCTTCTTGCATTTGTGCCAGAGGAGGAGGAGGAGTGTGCAAACCCAATATTCATCTAGCCTCAGTCCATACACAGCTATGGAACCAGCCTCGGCATCTCATAACCTTGCAATTGCTTTTCCCCCCCTTGGAGGGCTAGGCTGTGTATCTACTCTGTGCTAGTTCTCCCCCCCGCCCCCCGAGAAGTGTTGTGCCTGATAGTGGCCTAGTTTACCTCTGCTGTGATCCTTACAGAAGTTTCCAAGACACTTCACCTTTTTAATTCTTGTTTTCCAGTCAGTGCACAAACAGTATTTGTAGCTGTGTGGGAGGGTGTTGGTTGCAGAGCAGAAGGCCAAAAGAAATTACTGAGAGGGATGGAGGAGGCAGAGGTATCCTGATGCTGAGGTCCTCCTTGGCTGGGGAGATGATCTAGGATGAAAGGAAAGATATAATCATATTCTTAACTCTTTGGTGTTTTGAAGATGTTGGACTGAAGGAAGTTGCCCTCATTCCAGCTTTGATTAGAACGAAGTGGCAAAGCTGGGGGCAGTGCTATTGAAGTTTTTGAAATTGCACTTGACGCAAACCATGGCAACCCTCTTTAATGTGCTGATGTGTTAGCTTTTGAGTGTATTCTTCTGCTTTTGCATTATACAAAAAATGTGGATAAAATGATAAGCAAACGTAAAAATGATAGCATAAGTGGAGTTCATTGTGATACAGTAAAGCGTTTCACCCCGAGGGAACAAAATGAAACACCATCATTTTTAGTCCCTTAAGAAGTGCCTGTTAGCTTCCTTTTCCGCAGTTTCTGAGTGCTCTCTGTCTCTCACTCTCTCTAATTTAATTCCTATTTTTATTAAATTTTTGGTTTTCAAAATGGTGTGATATTGTGTGCTGGAATAGGGGGAGATAAATGCAGGTCTGTCTATAGAAAATGCTTGTCACTCTTGCAAAATTGTAAGATGGGCCGAGTGTTTAGAAATGGGCCACTTGTACAACCTTTCATTTAATATTTTATCTGCAGCCTGTGAGCCAATTATGTGCTTGAAGATTAAATGATGAAATTGAATCTGGGCACAATTGGAACAGAATAGTAAAGACTTGGCAAGGTGAATGTTTGGTTCTTTCAGCACATCTCTTTCCTTCTCTTTATAACTTTGAGGACAAAAACTAGCTTTGGTGTAAATCTATAGCTAAAGGGATAGTTACTATAACCCTATGCTGCAAATAGGCTTTCTAATAGGCTTATTAGTTACAAACTCTCACACTTGTAATTCCCTCCAAACTGATTCCAAAGTTTTGTACTCGCCTGGTGCCATTTTGTGCCACAAACCCCAAATATTGTATCAAACCAAGATTTTGCAGTTACTAGGGTTGTGCACCAGCTTTGGCCGGATCCTGAACCAAGCAGGCTGATTTGTAGGGATCTGGGCTTGGGATGAATTGGGTCAGGAAAGTCCTGCGTTGGGCTGCTTGGAATAATCCAGGGTTGTCAGGGGGAGGGACATTGGGCAAGAAGGCTGCAGGGGGTTGTTTTGCTAACATCTTTTCTTCATTGCAGAAAAGATCCTTGCAAAACGGCACCCTGTGGGAGGAAAGGCCTTTGCAAAGCAGAACCTGCCAGGATTGAACTTTTCTGCTCTTGGTAAAGAGCAGGGGAAGGAGATGCATCATCTCCTCCTTCCCCTTCATAGAGTAATAGAATTGGAAGGGACCACGAGTGGCCAACTCCCAAGAGACTGTGATCTACTTACAGAATTAAAAACTGGAAGTGATCTACTCCCATTTTAGAGGGGGTTCAGGTCAAAGTTGAACATTTTTTAGGGAGGAGGAGAGTCCCGATTTTTGGAGGTTCAAGTCAAAGTTGTTGAGCTTTTTTGGGGGGGAGAGGAGCAGCCACTCACCAACAAATCACTGGGGAAACAAAGAGCCTCACTGAATAAACTCCATCTTCCGTTCTGCAGATTGTGCAACAATGGAGAGCGGGGTGAGGGGTCGGGGCCGGATTCGATTTCACCAATGCTAAGGAAAGGGACACAGCGGTCCACTGTGATCTACCAAAACCTCCCGGAGATATATCGACTTGTTGGACATCCCTGATCTAGACCAACCCCATACAATTCATGAATTATAGTACTTTCCCAATGTGGGGCTTGAACTCACGACCCGGAGATTAAGAGTCTCATGCTCTTCACACTGAGCTATGTTTAATTAGGGTTTTATGAAAAACTAATTAAACATTAGTCCCACCCACCCAACTAATTTGGGGTGAAATCCAGGTTGAGGAGGGGGCTGTGCACAGCCCTAGGAGTTACTGCCCAAAGTTATATCTCCTTTAACTCCCCTTATATATTCCCTTTAACTCCCCTTTTGATAATCCTAATATGTAATGGACTGATCTGCACCTCTCAGACTAATGTACAAATCAGAACTTAGCTGAATGTTCAATCCATTGACCCAAATAAGCATTTAAATCCACATGCTGCCTTATATCCAATGGTCTCACTCAGCTGCTGGTGAGGCTTCAGTTAGCAGGATGAGAAATGGAACAAATTTTGGTGTTTCCCCCTCCCCTGTGTAACCGTGCCATTCTGCTAAAATTTGCTCCAGAGGGTTACTGTGAATCTCTAGAGCATATTTAGCAGGGGTCACTGGTGCCTGTTGGGACCAGTGGAACAAAAGACAAAGAGCCCAACAGTTGTTGTTTAGTTGTTTAGTCGTGTCTGACTCTTTGTGACCCCATGGACCAGAGCACGCCAGGCACTCCTGTCTTCCACTGCCTCCCACAGTTTGGTCAAACTCATGCTGGTAGTTTCAAGAACACTGTCCAACCATCTCGTCCTCTATCGTCCCCTTCTCCTTCTGCCCTCAATCTTTCCCAACATCAGGGTCTTTTCCAGGGAGTCTTTTCTTCTCATGAGGTGGCCAAAGTATTGGAGCCTCAGCTTCAGGATCTGTCCTTCCAGTGAGCACTCAGGGCTGATTTCCTTCAGAATGGATAGGTTTGATCTTCTTGCAGTCCATGGGACTCTCAAGAGTCTCCTCCAGCACCATAATTCAAAAGCATCAATTCTTCGGCGATAAGCCTTCTTTATGGTCCAGCTCTCACTTGCATACATCACTACTGGGAAAACCATAGCTTTAACTCTACGGACCTTTGTTGGCAAGGTGATTTCTCCGCCCAACAGTTAGGTGGCACCAAATCCAATGATTGGCTGAGACAGAGCCAATGACAAGCAGAGCCATCTAATTACAGCTGGAGACTGTAATGCTTCTGAATGCCAGATGCTGGAAAGCACAGGAGGGGAGAGCGCTCTTGTGCTTGATTTCTGCTTGTGGGTTTCCCACAAGCATCTTCCTGGCCACTGTGAGAACAGGATGCTGGGCTGAATGGGCCATTGGCCTGATCTAGCAGACTCTTATTATGCTCTTATATTCTCACATTCTAAGGCTGGCTGCTGAGGGCTGACTGGATGGTGGGGCTGTGCCCCACTTTTGCAAACTGACTGGCCTTCACTGATATTTAGAGGGCAGGCGAGCTGCATCAAAAATTACTTCTTTCTCCATTCTATGGATAAGAGCCCTACCATGGGATGATTGGCACCATTGGAGACAAGCGCTAGAGTCTATATCTTTGTTTTAATGTGTCTTGCTAATGCATATCTGTGAGATTTGTTGAACAAAGGGATTTTCCTTAATCTACTATGTTTGCAAAGTATATCAGCATTCCTAGTAACTTGGCCTTTGGATATGAAACAATCCCCTTGAATGCTTTCAAGTCTTAAGGCAGGTGTTGCTACCCTGTAGCCCTCCATTTGTTTCTGAACTACAATTCCCAGCATTTCTGACTATTGGCTATGCTGGCTGGGACTGATGGGACCTCTAGTTCCACAGTATTTGGAGGGCTACTGGTTCCTCACCCCTACAGTCTTCTCACATACCTTTTGCATATAAAATGATTGGTCTCTAACAATTAGCACCCAAATCCTTTTAACAACACGTAAAACAATTAATTCCTATATGTTGCTCACAATATGTTTAGTGAAATTAACAAGTTGGGCCTGTCTTATCTGTCATGCAACATCTCCAAAGGGAAATTGCAAATTGGTCCGCTCTAGTAGATCAGCTTATCAGTTAAGCTGCCAAAATTAAACTTCATTTAAAACGCCAAATGCATTTTGATCAAATTAAGCATTCTAAAAGACAACACTCAGTGTCTTGACATAGTCACAGGCCCCATTTGCAGCACACATTTAAAGCATTATCATGCCATTTTAAACAGTCAAGGATTCCTCCAAAGATTCCTGGGAGGTGCAGCTTGTTAAGGCTGCTTATAGTTGTCAGGAGACCCAGCATGGTTTAATCATCAATCCCTCTTCCCAGGAAACACTGGGAACTGTAGCTCTGTGATGGGAATAGGGTTCTTCTAACCGCTCTCAGCACCCTGAACAAGCTACAGTTCCAAGGATTTGTTTATTTTATTTTATTGGCAGTGGAGAAGCCATGACTGCTCAAAATGGTGTGATGCTGCTTTAAATGTAGAGTGCACATGAGGCCACTGTCAAATGTTGATATTGAGGGTGGCGAACCTGTGGCCCATCATTCTTGGCCATTGGCCCTCCTGGCCAGGGATTATGGGAGTTGGAGTCCAACAGCATATGAAGAATGGCTGCTTCCCCACCCCTGACCTATATAAGTTCTCTAGACTTAGTAAGTACTTTGAAAGCCTTGGCAGAGTGCACCAGTATAAGCTTTTCTAAGTAACAGGAATCCATAGTTAAGCTGGCAGAGCCAATTTTTTCTGCATCTCAGGACCCCCAGGCTTTATTGCATGCCACCTACATGGAGCAGGAATCTCCAGATATGAGGGTTCCTTTTCGAACCCTGGTAGCTCTTGGCATCCAGGTGTGCAATTATTTTGTATTCAAATGGCTATTCAGTGCTCCTCCAGTGGGGAGAGAAGAGTCTTCCTTCCTTGGTCCCAGTGCCCAGAAGATTAGAACTATTGCTCTCATTTCATAACAATTTGATGGGTGCAAGCCAGATGTATTTCTGCTCTCTGGCTGGGATTCAGGGTACTTTCAACTGATTTCTTACCCTAAAGAGTTCCTCTGCAGAAGGACGTTGGGAATCTGGTTGCTGTTTGGACTTACACCAAACCATCTGGAAATGGGTCCTCTCTGTCTTTTGCAATAATGTTCCTCTATAGAGCAGTTGCAGCATAGTTCTCACAAAACTCACAGCCCAATGAACTCTTGGCCTCTGTATACACTGCAAGGGAGTTGCATGCATCACAAACCTTTGCTCCTAAATGAGTTCTGCATTATGCCTCATTTTACAGATCAGTCACCACCTACCCATTAATGGTCATCAGATCCTTGCTCTTCAGCTCCATTTATGCGGAACACTTAAAACAGCTTGTTAATATTATGGGCGAAGATCCAAGTTCACAAACCCCTAAGCACTCCCTTGCTTGCTGTTGGTCAGAGAATAGAAAATGCTTTCTGGAATAAAGTTTGGATCCACCATTCACTTGGACACACTCTTTTTTTTTTTTAAGAAAGTAAAGTAGTGATGATTTATTATGTACTGAAGATGAATAAACATTCACTTATAACAGGGATGGGAGCCTCAGGTTGAGTGATGGGACTAAAACTCATACGATGAATTAATTAGTGGTATGCCAAAAAAAATTAACTCACTTTTTTCCAGCATTCTCCATCAATTAACAGGGGGAGGAACTTTGTGTTTGAACATTATCAAAGGGGAGAGAATTTTTTTTGTTGAAATTCTCATGGGTGGGTTGCACAGTTTTTGTTGTGCTTACTTTACTTTGAAGGTGGCTGAAGGGTGCTTGTGAGCATCTTTTCTTTCACTGCACAAATCATTATTTGCTGTCTGCATGGCTGTATGTGCTCCAATTAAAGCCCAGGGGAGAACATCTCAAGATAACTCTCCCCCTTTGTGGCTTCTTTCAGATCAGCTGGGCAACTTGAGGAATGTGTTCGGAGAAATTCTAAGACATTTGGGGGAAAAGTGGAAGCCTCTTCCGTAGGGAAAGAAAACTTTGGAGAAACTGGCGGCCAAACTTCATCGCAGCACTAGACTCTATTAAAATTCCTTTAATCTGTCTGTAGTTCTCATTGTCTTGAGTTTACGGCTGAATGCCACCTTGGGGAATAATATTAACAGACAGTGTAAGATCTGTGTAAGAAATGAAAAGGAGCATCTACTTGAAGGATGGACTGTTCCCCCCTTTCTTAAGTGGTCGAGTTTCAAACAAAGCTTAGACATCCCTTGTTCTTGTGCGTGCAAAGCCATTGAGTTAAATTCTAGCCTTCCTTGGTGGACAGGATGGCTTTGAAGATGTGGGAAGGAGAAACGAGCCAGAAAGTTACACCCTCACACACAAAAAAAGAAGAAACAGAACGGCACAAAGGCAATTTGCATTAGAAGCTGCCATGAAACAGACTCCTCTAATCTATAACAGTTGAACATAAATTGAAATTGCCTTGGGACATTGTACTGATGAAGCCTCTCTGTAGATTCATGAGAGCAGAATGGATGAATTTCTGCTGAATGGCAACCAGAGCACAGCTGTTTGTGTGTGTGTGTGTGTGTGTATTTGTGTATTCATTCCACTGGTGAATGAGGGTGTCATTCCAGAGCCATGCCAAAAATGGGCCCCATAAATCACTGCAGCTCCTCTGATGGTAAAGTGTGTGTGTGTGTGTGTGTGTGTGTGTGTGTGTAGATTTGTCTTGGTCTGGTGCATGTAATGTCTTTCATTCTGTAGTTGTGCGACTTCTTCTTATATTGTATTGTGATGGCCATTGGCTATAAACAATAAAAATATATATTGATAGCCAGAACTTTGCACAGGGCGTTGCTGATCAGGATGGCTGCAAATCCTCTTTTGGCTCACACCTGATATCACTTGTAGGGCAGGTTGGTGTAGCTTGACCAAAACAGCCCTGCAGACCAAATGGGGAGGCCTGATGGATCTAAGCAATCTCTGTAGAGATTCTAATGTAGAAGTCAAAGTGAACTTTCGTTATCTAGAAAACTATGCAAGAGTATTGAGGGGCACTTTAGCATCTTCCAAAGTTTCTTTAAAATGTGATGGCAAAGTAGCAGATGGTAGGGGAAATGTCACATGTATGGCGCCTCCAAGCAGGGACTGGAAATAGGTATCATTTGAGACAGACCTGCCAAGTAAGGAATAATCAGGACAAACCTGCATGGGATGTTCTGCGGAGCTTGGATCCTCATTTTGATTTATGTATTCATTATTAAAATTACGGTAATAATAATAATAATAATTTATTTATACCTCAGCTATCTGGCTGGGTTTGCCCAACCACTCTGGGCGGTTTCCAGCAGAATATTAAAACACAATGATTCATCAAATATTAAAAGCTTCCCTAAACAGGGCTGCATTCAGCTGTCTTCTAAAAGTTCCAATAGTTGTTTATTTCTTTGACATCTGATGGGAGGGCGTTTCACAGGGCGGGCGCCACTACCGAGAAGGCCCTCTGCCTGGTTCCCTGTAAATCACCTTTATCACCTGTCCTTCAAAGACCCCAGGATGACGTACACTGTTCTCCCCAGCCCTGTTTAATTCTTACAAAAAACTCTGGATGAAGTGTAGACAGTGGTGTGTTTGTGGAGAAACTACCCTACTGTTCAGAGGTAGAATTTACATGTTCTGCTCTAACCCACTTTTACCTCTGGAACTGCCCAATCAGGAGGGAAAGTGACTCTTGGGATGAAAAAGATTCCCTAATCCTGCTCTCCAATCCTGTTCTACACCTCTGCTCTAATATTAAAATGACTGGACACTCACTAAATGAACCAAACTATCAGTGAAACAATAACAACAATAACACTACAGCATTTTAAACCAGAAGAGTTTTACTGTGGCATAAGCTTCTCTAGACTGGGGGTTTGGGCTGGCAGATATGTGAACTTTCCTCCTTTGTTGGAAAATACGAAGCTGAAAGGCCATGAAATGTCACAATAATGTCTGTGACATTACTTCTCAAGCAACAGTGACCATTCCTAGCAGCATTAACCCCACACCCTCTTGTAAAAAATGTACAGTTGTTCATATATTACATTCAACAGGGGGGAAGAGCTGGGGGGCATTTTTCTGCCATCCCACTGGAACCTTCCCTGCTGTCCAGCTGTCCACCTGCAAGAGGGCTAAGTTGCTCCCTGATATCAGAATCAGTGACCAGGATCTTCTAGTCTCAGCTTCCCTCAGTTGCTCCCATTCTACCCCACTCCACAACACACCTCCACCGGACTCATGACAGTCTGCAAAATATGGGTTGACTTCAAGTTCGTTGTCTCCTTTCTTGTATTTTACACACTTCCTGTATTGGAAGTTTATGAGCCATAGGCTGTAATTCTATCTTTCATTTTGTACTTAGCCAGATGATCTGAAGAAGGACCAGCTGACAGCAGAATGTTAATGGATCTGGTCCCCTGGAAAGGGATTTATAGGAACGTAAAATAAGCCAACAGCCAGAATTCTGCTTGGGTTATACATTCTTCTGTCCTGTTTTTATTTGTTTTCCCTCTAAGGAAGAACATTTTGGCAGAATCTTTCTGTAATTTCATAGTGTTATGAATGCTGCATAGCAATGCTGACCATTTTTATTTTTTGTTTTTGTCAAGTAGATTACTAGTTAATGGCTCACGATGAGTGTAGCTTATGTTATTTTAATGGGAGAGATAGAGAGATCTCTGACTCTTGAATGTGAAAGCCATTCTTAATCTCTCCCCACAGCTAAGAGAAGGAGAAGGGGGTGGAAAAGTATATGTGTCAGCACTTAAGAGAGTGTTCTGAAGTCCGCCCCCTCCATTAAACAGCTTGCCCAGGCCACTTTCAACCTCCACCACTCCTTTCCCTGTCTAAGGTTCTGTCATCAAACTAGAGTTGGTGTTGCCACCTATTTGTGGCCATATGAACAGCAGCATGCCGAGAGCATTACACTTTTATGTATATAGGAATACACATACACAAGCACAGCTACCAAGGACCGGTAAGGAAAGATTGTTTCCATCACAGGCTCAGCATGTCCCTGCTTCTCAGCCCCAATCTCTTCCTTAAGAAGAGCTCATTGGGGTTTACTGCCTTGTACGACATCAGGGCAGAACAGGGCTGAGGGCAGAAATTGCTGTCTGAATAATCCTGCTCCTTTATGGATCTTGTGCAAATTTTCTTTCTATGCTACATTTGCTTGTTTGGTTAGAACCTTTTCTGATTGCTTTAAGAGCTTCTCTGAGCTATAAAGTGGGATATAAGTATTCACAGTACGTAATAGATAAAGTAATATGTTTGTGTCTGATTAATTTAATGGTAACTGTTGCAGCCCTAGTGTTAACCACTCAGAAAAAAGGACTCTCTATCCCTCAAAATGAGAATTGTGTACCTGTCACATGAGATTGAAAATAATGTTCAATCCATGGAAAAGTAAATGTTGATGTTAGAGGTGTGCAATCCCCACAAATTATTTCAAGGCAGACTGCCCGGGTTTTGTCTCTTTTGTTGATATAGAAGCCATTGGCCCATAATCAGATGTTTTCTCCTCGGATTTCAAGGCCCTGGGCTGTGTGTACAAGACATTTTGATGACGGCCTGTGTCCCACGGAGGAGCTTAGAAACAGGCTGTTCTGCAAATAAGTCTTCAGTAACAGTTGGAAGCAGTGTCACCAGAGTGGTCTTCCAGCAAAACATCAAACAGTGCGCCAAGATGAAATGCTTCCAATTTATTGGTTGAGCAAGCAAAGGGATTTCTGCAAGCTGGCTGCTGAAGGTCCACAGAGGAGGCACCACTATTGACAGTAGTAGAGTGTTTGATGGGAATTCCATACTGTAATTTTAGAAAAATGTGTTACAATCTAGTTCTTTTTTTTTAAGTATCAATGGTACAGATTGTATAGTTCTTTATGTGCACAATTGAGTGTATAGAGATTGGATTGATATCCCTTTTCTGCTCATCAAAATAGATTCCTTTTCTCAATGATGAAATAGGCAACACTGTCAATATTTAAAGTGGTGCTGTGGGTTAAACCACAGAGCCTAGGGCTTCCCGATCAGAAGGTCGGCGGTTCGAATCCCTGTGACGGGGTGAGCTCCCGTTGCTCAGTCCCTGCTCCTGCCAACCTAGCAGTTTGAAAGCACGAAGTGCATGTAGATAAATAGGTACCGCTCCGGCGGCAAGGTAAACGGCATTTCCGTGCACTGCTCTGATTCGTCAGAAGCAGCTTAGTCATGCTGGCCATATGACCTGGAAGTTGTACGCCAGCTCCCTCAGCCAGTAAAGTGAGATGAGTGCTGCAACCCCAGAGTTGTCTGCGACTAGACCTAATGGTCAGGGGTCCCTTTACCTTTAAGTGAGGTTTGTGCTGAAAATCCTTTATCTCAGAGAGAGCTGGCCCACCAAGTCTTCTGGAGTGGTCCACCAGGTCCTATAGTGGCATCACCGCTGGGGGTGGGCAGGAAGGACTCTATGAGGTTGTTTGGGGACACCACTGTTTTCATTTCCACTGTTCAGAGAGGCTTGAGCCTCTCTGTCTATTACAGTGCTGCAGTGAGGGTGAAAATGCCCCTCCCCAACCACCAATGAGCTGAAGAGGGAAGCTATGTGCCTGCTGTCATAGAAGCATAGACTTGTAGAATTGGAATGGACCCCAAGAGTCATTTAGTCCAACCCCCTACAATGCAGGAATCTCAGCTGAAGCATCCATGACAGATGGCCATCCAATCTCTGCTTAAAAACCTGCCAGGAAGCAAAGTCCACCACCTCCCAAGGGAGTCCGTTCTGCTGTCTAACAGCTCTTACTGTTAGAAAGTTCTTCCTGATGTTTACGCACTAGACCACAAGACGCACCTAGTTTTTGGAGGAGGAAAACAAGAAAAAAAATATTCTGAATCCCAGAAGCCAGAACAGCAAGAAGGATCGCTGCGCAGCGAAAGCATTCTGGCTTCTGGGATAGCTGCACAGCCTGCATTTGCTCCATAAGACACACACACATTTCCCCTTACTTTTTAGGAGGGAAAAAGTGAGTCTTATAGAGCAAAAAATACAGTAGTTGGAATCTCCTCCTTTTCCTGTGTCTATAGTGTGCGAGTGTAAGTGGGAGACTGTGATGAGTGTGTGAGAATCTTATCCCACCCACCTTTGTGGACCCATTCATTGCTGGTATGGGGTACTTGAACGGCTGGTAATGAGGGAATGAAGCGACTGGGATTAAAATTGTCCGCAGCCCTGCTGTATATGTGTTCACAGCTAAGTCCAGTGGAAACGACTTGTAGATAAGTTTGCAGAAGTCTACACTCTAAGTAAGTGAAGCAACTGCAGCATTGTCACCCATCCAGAGTTGTTGCTTCTAGGCATTGGTGCTTTGTTTGACTCACTAGTGCAATGTTTGGTCACTAGTGCAATGTTAATAGGTACACCAGGGATGGGGGACCTTTTAGCTATATGGCCATATTATTCCGAAGCAATATTTCAGGGGTTACATGCCAGTGGTGTGTGGGGCCAGAGACAAAAGGGGGCAGAGAAATGTAAACTCTGCCATTCTGCAGTAGGTTCCCTACCTCTGACTTGAACACAGTATTAAGGTAAATGGGATGTTGCTAATAAACACACACACACACTTGAGTATTTACCCACCACACACACACACCAAAAAGGAGCAAAGCAAAACCACAATCTGTGTTTGTGCAAGCTGTGTTACATGCAGTAATAGATCCTTATTATTGTGCTGTATCCTATTTGATTTCTTTCTTTCTAATTATGTTGGGTTTTTATCTTATATTGTGTTGTATGTATGTGCTGGTTCTATATTGTATTTACATGCTGTTTAATTAATTTCTATTTACAATTTTGCACACTGCCCAGGCAACTTTTGAAGGGTGTATATATTTATAAATAGCTAACTTTAGGAATGAACCAAAGGGGGGAGGGTGGGAAGGAAGAAATGTTGATTAAAATAATACCTGAGGAAAGAAGCTGGGTGATGGCAGGTGCTAAAG
The DNA here is from genome assembly GCF_964234715.1 of Podarcis melisellensis. Classification (NCBI taxonomy): domain Eukaryota; kingdom Metazoa; phylum Chordata; class Lepidosauria; order Squamata; family Lacertidae; genus Podarcis; species Podarcis melisellensis. Next base: position 8,272,163 of record NC_138532.1, read on the forward strand.
CTGCCTGCTCAAGCTAAGCAGGTCTTGGTTTGCTCAGTGCCTCAGTTGGAGACCTCCTGAGAACTGCAGATAAATGTATGCAGATAAATAACCTAAGGAGCACCTAATGCGTCATATGCACTTCAGTGTAACCGACACAAAGCCATTGAAATAATCACATATGCCTGCCATTTATCTAATACAATGAATTTGACTGTACTAATGTTCAGCTGTACGACTGCATAATAAAGACACTGTAATCTGAATATAATAAGAGATGTAAAATGTTCAACGTGTGTGCACGTGTATGTGTGTTATGCATACAAAAACCCAGATAAACGGTTCAATGGGAAGAGTGCCACACCTTCCTTTCTGTAAATACTCTTGGCAATCTGCACGTACTCGGGAATTGGCTGGAGGAGGGAGAAGGAAATAGATCTCTCTCATAGCTTATGGTGGTCCACTCCCTGTGCATAGATCAGGGGTGACCCAATGAGTAGAGAAAGTATAGAGCCTAATCCTATATGCATGCAAAGAGGGGCACTTTCACCGCATTTGGGCACCTGCATGGGGTTCAATGCCCTGGCAGGGCACACAAGCAGTGATACCTGGGTTCCTTGAGACCATTTCTTACATTACAGGGGTACCTTGGGTTACAGACGCTTCAGGTTACAGACTCCACTAACCCAGAAATAGTACCTCGGGTTAAGAACTTTGCTTCAGGATGAGAACAGAAATCACGCATCAGCGGCGCGGCGGCAGCAGGAGGCCCTATTAGCTAAAGTGGTGCTTCAGGTTAAGAACAGTTTCAGGTTAAAAACGGACCTCCAGAATTAATTAAGTTCTTAACCCGAGGTACCACTGTATCCTCAATTTATGCATTAGTTTGAGCATTGTGGGAAGTTTTAATGGCCTGTCAGTGGTGGCTGGTGTTCGTTGTGATGGGTAGGGATATGGCAGGAGGCCAGCAACAGGTGTAGTCAGAAACAATGGTGTGCGAATCTGACTAATTCCCATTCCACCCCCCCATCACCCACCCCGGTGAGCTCTACAACTGTATCACTTATGCAGCAAGGAAGCTGGCAGGCAGTGCCACCTTCTGGGCAGGTTGTAAGGGGGCAGATGGGTTGGCCAGGACTACCTAAGGGCAGACTGAGGTTGATGGTCCAGTGCTCTGTTCACCCTAACAGACCAGCCTCCACTGTGCCTGCTGCAAAAACAGCCATGGTCCACTGATGTAGCAAAGAGCCCACCAATGGGCATGGGCACTGGCGGAGGAAGAGGGGTGTGGGGGGAGCGTACTGCCCCTGGCAGTGCAATCCCGGTGGAGTGCCATCGCGGCTGCCCCGCACCTGCGCTGGGTGCCATGCCCCCACAGGCAGTGCACCATGCACCCAGGACACATGCCACACCCCTGTGGGTGGAGTGCCACGCCCCCAGACGCATGAAGCTCCACCACTGGGCATCGGGCCTCTCTACCCTTGGAAACATAGGTGTTAACTTACAGATTTGAAAATAAGGGACCAGCAGCCTCAAAAATAAGGGATCAGCAGCCAAAATAAGGGATTTTCAGAGCACAGGTATGTTCAACTTCTGAGCCTCTCCGAGCCAAAGGCAGAAAGCCCAGCCAGCAGCCAAATGAAGCCTCAAGCGGTGGTTCCCACAGCGCAGCAACCCGGCAAAGGGGATGCAGCAAGGAAAACCACCGTCACTTCTCCACTGGGAAACGCTGAGCAAAGGCGAGTCCCCAGGCAATGCGGCCGATTTGATCGGCACAAGGCATGTAAGCGCCACCCCCCGGTCATTCTTAGACTCCTTATTGGGTGAGCAACGCAGCCAAGCAACACAGTTGGAGCCTCCCTCCTCCCTGGCCGGCAGGGAGGGAGGGTGAGGAGCTGCTTCCTTTGAAACCCGGGAAATTTAAGGGACATCATCAATAAGGGATAGGAGCGGGACACGGCGCTGGGATAAGGGAGTTTCCCGCCAAATAAGGGACGGTTGACAGCTATGCTTGGAAAGAATTAAAGTATATATACACACAGGAAATATCTGCAATAGAAGTTAAAAGACACAGCTATGTGTGCATGAAGATAGACAGTAAAACTGTACTTGGGCGATGGTTGTTTCCATCCAGGTTCTTCTGGCTAGTGTTTAATGAAGGGCTGGGGTGAAAGAAGGGAGCCTAAAGAAATCCACCAGAATCGTTATTGACTTGACTGGATTCTTTGAATTGCAGCATTTCAAACAACAAAAGAATAGTAACTGAAGGTAGTGTGTGAAAATTTAATTTCTGCTCTGGAGCATGCTGTGTAAAATTAAGTCTGGATCTGAAGAATATAAGAGACTACCTTGTATTGTGAGAGAGACAGAAAGAGAGAAAACTGTCAGCACTTCTCAGGGGTCTCTAGTTAAGCTTTTTCTAATACAGCTACCAGGGAGCAGAGATTGCAGAGATCAAAATTAGGACTTTGCTCATTCAGAGCATGTACTCCAGCAGTGAACTCCTCTGATGCTAACATATAACATGCTTTTGCTGTGGCTCCATCTTAAAGCGGGAAGCGCTATTCCATGATGCTGACTGGCTCTTGCGATTACCTCTGCCTTTGTTTGGCAGTTTTCGTCCCAGAGCTTTAGTGATTTGTTTATTTATTTTCAAAATTTCTGTCTTCTCTCTGTAAACATTATACTCGTCATTCTAGCTATAGCAAACCCGTAGGTGAAACTTCTATCTTTGCAGGGTTCTGAATGTTCAAAGTGCAACAGCAGGAATGATTCAGCTTGTAACTTATGGGTTAATTCTGTTTTCAGCAAGTCAGCTAATGAAGAGGGGCGAGTTGGAAGTGTTGCTTAGCAACCAGGCAGAGTAGCAATGATCTTTTGCTCTGGTTGGCTTGTTGTTCTGATGGAGTCTTTCCTCTGTATGCTTGGTTGAATGTCTTTTTGCTGTGTACAGGGCCTGAAGTAAGAAAGACATCCTTTCTCCTCAAACAATGCAGCTGTTTTTGTTCAAACTTCCTCAGTAAAGCATTATCAGGATTTATATTTCCTTTGTGCTCTGTATGCATGATTTAAGTCGGTGATGGCCAAACTTGGTCCTCCAGCTGTTTTGGGACTACAGTTCCCATCATTCCTGACCACTGGTCCTGTTAGCTAGAGATGATGGGAGTTGTAGTCCCAAAACAGCTGGAGGGCCAAATTTGGCCATCACTGATATAAGTGATTTTGCTAACACATGGAACCATGTGGGGAGTTTGAAATGGTGTGACAGTCTCCTTTCTGTGGAAGCTGCCCCTCTAATATGTGGAAGGCTGCAGGCAGGGCAAAGTACAGGATAGTTCCCTCCTTCTCTCCCATGCATAAAAGCCAACTAGATTGGCAGTTGAATCTTAATTCAAGACTGGTGATGATAGGACAGTGTTCTCTGCTTCACCTGAGAACAATAAGCTAGCTTAAAAGGAATAGGGCATGCTGTGTGACACACGCAGCTCTAACTTCTTAACACCTCACTCCTCAGCTGTGTCACTCTATCTAAAAGTACAGTGGACTGGTCAAGAAGGATGCAATGGTATGTCTGTATGTGACCAACAGACTTGTTCCTGCTTTGCCCCTCATGCGATTCTAATTTCGTGTGTGTATGTAAACTACAGAATAAGGCTTCTGAGTGCAAGTAGTGTAAGATAATGGTATGCATTTTTCTTGGAATTCATAATCATATAAATCTGTTTTCTTACCGCCACCGCCGGCAGCACCTCTTAAGTCATTTTTCTCCCACCTAAAACTCCTTTCTTCCTAAGGAAGGAACTCCAACCCTGTGATTATCAAGTTTGCTCTCCCCCCACTCACTTCAAAAACATTTGATGGCTGAAAGATGCTGTTCCTGGCAAGTTTGAAATTATTAGCTGTAAGGGTGTGTGACTGTCTTTATGGGTTTTCAGATGTTCTTATTGTTTTAAAATGCTCTACGCGCTTTTTACTTTTAAAGGCTTTAATTGTGCTGTCTTACTGCTTTGTTGTTTGTTAGAATGGACTCCTTTGGGAGGTGGGATAGACACAGAACAAAGCAAGAGGGAGTGATGGTGATGTTAATTAATAATATTTTATTATTATTTATATGCCACTCATTTGACTTGGGTGCTTTATTATTATTTATATGCCACTCATTTGACTTGGGTGGACATTCAGCGTGTTTTTATATGAGTAGAATGTGTCCTTTTATTTAAAATGTATCTCTGGATTATTTGTGGGGCCTGACTGGTGTTTTTACATGAGTAGAATGTGTGATTTTATTTAAAATGCATTTCTGGGTTATTTGTGGGGCATAGGAATTTGTTCATAATTATTTTTCAAAATATAGTTCGGGCCCACCACAACATCTGAGGGACAGTGGACCTGCTGAAAAAGTTTGCTGACCCCTGTTCTGTATGCTAACCAGCTATGTTTTACTTTTTCATCAAAGCCAGACACAACAAGCAAATTCTTGAAGTAGTGCCTGGGTGCTGTTACCCTGCAGTTACCTCGGGTTAAGAACTTAACTCATTATGGAGGTCTGTTCTTAACCTGAAACTGTTCTTAACCTGAAGCACCACTTTAGCTAATGGGGCCTCCCGCTGCCGCCACTCCGCATGGTTTCTGTTCTTATCCTGAAGCAAAGTTCTTAACCCAAGGTACTATTTCTGGGTTAGCGGAGTCTGTAACCTGAAGCGTCTGTAACCTGAAGCGTCTGTAACCTGAGGTACCACTGTATTTCTGTTGGTATGGCATACCACCCCCTCCCCCCCATCAGCCCTGCCATCGCTGCTTCCTCCCTCCCCTCCTTGCTATCACTGTTGCTTCCTGTGGCTGCAGGATCAGCCTCCTGGAGTTGCTTTGGTGCCCCTTAAAATCCCTAAATCACCTTCTGGGATGGTAGTAAAAAGGGTGCGCCAGAGCTTTATGATTGTCAGGCACCTTCCTGGAAGACGCACCGGCAATTGTAAGGACCATGCCAAAGCAACTCCAGGAGTGATGGAGAAAGTGGCAAAGGTGTGTTGGGGGGGTGAGCAGGGGGGGCATGGTGTATAGTGGCACTTTTCTTGCAAACAAGCCCCACTGTGTTACAGTATGCTCAAGAGACATAATTTTGGGCTCATTTTATGTTCAATAACACAATAGTTAGCTCATCTTGTTGGCTAAAAGGGGAGGGCAGGAAGGAGTAGCAGCCAAGCCCATTGCTTCATTCAACATTAAGAATATGGAACAATATTAAGACCAGATACAGTGGTACCTTGGGATGCGAACAGGATCCGTTCCGGAGCCCCGTTCGCATCCTGAAGTGAATGTAACCCGGGTCTGCATGTCTGCTTTTGTGCGGGTCATGTTTCAGCGCTTCTGCGCATGCGCACAACATCATATTGACGGTCTGCGCATGCGCGTGCAGCGAAACCCGGAAGTAACACGCTCCATTTGTCTAACCCGAAGTGTATTCATCCCAAGGCATGACTGTATATGGTTGTACTGCTCAATTCATGGATGATGAAACTGGGGAGGGCATTTCATAAAATATTCTTTAGGGGAGGACTGAATTTCTCCCAAAAATTCGGGGGGCCAATTAAATATTGGCTGCTTCTAGATGGTCATTTTGGGGGTTGAATGCAATCATTTATCAAAAAATTTAGGGTTGCACAGTTAAAGGGGATTTGTGCAACAAAATCACTCCCCCCCCAAAAAAATAAGACTTATTCAGTAAGGAAATGACAGGGGTAAGCCCTGGGCATATGTACAATAACAATTGATTGACACCGTGTCTATAACTTCCATGCAAACAAATCGATGCTCAATAAACAGTGAACATCATATAACCTCTGTGAAAATGGATCTGGATAATGCTAAACAAACAGGTAACCTGGAAAAGTCTAAACCTGATCCAATAAATAAATTTATTTTTGAGAAATTTCAGCTCAGCCCTTAATTCAGATGACTCAGGGCAGGTTTGTATTTCCGGTGCCAAGGGGAAAGGAATCCGCACAGTTACTTGATATGATAATGGCCTCAGATTTAGGATATGACTTGTTTGCCAGGACTTTATATGGATGGCCTAGGACACCCAGGTAGCATGAGCATTCAGCTCAATGGCATTGTGTGTTCAGGTTGGAACTGTAGCCTAAAGAGCACCCTTAATCCACAGAGTCCAGTCCAGCTTCACCAACCTCATGCCTTGCAGATCATTGACCCAACCCAGCTGTGGGGCTGATGGGAGTCGTTGTTTGAAACATCTCAAGGTCACCAGCTTTCTAAACACTGGCCCAGTCTATCTTGTTTGCTATTGGCCGGCGCATTGGTGGCACAAGGGTGAAGGTGCTTAAAACTGACCAGTCAAATTCCAGGCTTGAGATCCCTCACCCTTTGGCCCACTCTACACTTGGAAGACCAGTTGACCCAGAATTTGACATTTCACCACCCTCCCAGCATATCACATCTCGTTGTGCTAAAGGTGCACAAAATGTCTTTATATCCTTCTCTAATAGCAACTTCACCTGGAATTTGTTCCACATTTGCAGGCATGCTGCAACAACAATAAACCCCAAGCTGTGGCTCACCACTCACATTGAGCTATATTATACGTTAAACCTTTTAAACAATCTTTTGCCCTTTATGTTGTCATTATTGATGTCGAGTTAGCATATATCAGTTCAGGCAGTCGCACTGTATAACTATAGAGGAATGTAAATTATATTCCTTGATATGCTGAATAGCTGCACCAGAATATAAATGATATTTATGAGGAATTTGGGAGTGCTTTAAATATTGTGAAACCACTGACTTTGACACATTGGGGATAATGATGCAGAAACACTGGGCTATTTGTAAACCACTTAATGGCAACAATTTTCTGAATCAAAGCAATCTACACTTCCCCATTTGCAATTTTGTCTCTAACTACTACACTTCTCATAAATGGCTTACAAGGCGGAATCTTTAGCATCTATGAACCGCTATTGAATACTTAGATTCTCTGGCATTAGCTTCAAACCATTTGAACGTTTTACCTTTGAAATTATGCCGTAGGTTTTGTGTGTGTCTTTTCGTTTTTGTTTTATGCCGGCGTCTTGCATGTAGAAATAAGATATCATCATTAACCGAAGCTGAATGCGTTTGAAATTGCACATGCTCAAAAACCATGCTTCTAAGCCTTTTTAAAAACAATACTAAATGCCCCAGGTAATTGTCAGATATTAATAGCAAGATGTTGCTGCAAAATTAATAACTGCAGTCCTTGCGGTTTTGTTCAGTGGCGGCTGGGAGGCTGCTGTCTCTACAAAAACGCTACCATTTACTCCTCAGCAAAGATAATAGGTGTTGAAGTCAACATGAGTGGAACTTTGTTGGCTGATATACAGCCATAACCTTGGGATGGACAGATCCATCAGTTTTTTCCTATGTCCAGTTTTAAATTCAGCTCTCTACATTTCTGCATCAATTTGCATTTTTATTTTTTTATTTTTTTAAAAGCCTCATGAAAATTCATGAGTGTTTTTTAGTGAGAATTTATCCTAATCTCTGAGGGGTGAGAAATTCCAGGAGTGCAGTGCCTAACTGGGTTTAGTTGCCTCTGGAACAGATTCACTGGGGGCTTGTTGGTGTTTTGTAATATTTGTAACTGAAACCAAAGTCCACTGCTCCCAAGTCAATTCTCTGAAGTATATAGCTGGCAACCTAATATGTGCACAGAGCCCAATCTTAGCTCTCTGTCTTCTTCTCCATTGCCGCCTGAGCTGCAGCTTGTCTTTTTGTTTCCTTAAGGATGATGAAGAGCTACATAAACACTGGCCTGGTGAGGAATCAAAGCTAAAACTGGCTTGTGGGGTGGGGCAGCGGTTGCCATGGGGCACAGGGACCATTCTCCTCAGGGTATCACATAGCTTCCTCCTATCGTGGGGGCCTTTCTTCTGAAAGACAGGCATTTTTTAAATGACCGTCCAAGGCTACCCACCCTGCGCACAACAACCAGATAACCTCTCGCCAAATTATTAGATTATATTGACCCTTGAATGGGACAAATTTTAAAAGGTTGCAATATATCAGGTACTGTTGGCCTCTACCCAGTACAGTCATACCTTGGGTTACAGCCGCTTCAGGTTGCATTTTTGGGGGTTACGCACCCGCCGAAACCTGGAAGTACCGGAACAGGTTACTTCCGGGTTTCGGTGGTTGCGCATGCGCAGAAGCGCTAAATTGCACTTTGCGCAAGCACAGAAGTGCCAAATCGCAACCCGCACATGTGCAGATGCACCGCTGCGGGTTGCGAACGCTGCAGGTTGTGAACGTGCATCCTGCACGGATCACATTCGCAACCCAAGCGTCCACTGTAGTCTTGAGGTAGACTTGTCCTTTATTCATGGCATCACTGGGTCAGCTGATTAGAGAAAGGAACTGCAGGAGTTTCAGGTTGGCTTAGCAGAAATCTTACTTTGTCCACCTCATGAGAAGAGAAGACTCCCTGGAAAAGACCCTGATGTTGGGAAAGATGGAGGGCACAAGGAGAAGGGGACGACAGAGGACGAGATGGTTAGACAGTGTTCTCGAAGCTACTAACATGAGTTTGACCAAACTGCGGGAGGCAGTGGAAGACAGGAGTGCCTGGAGTGCTCTGGTTCATGGGGTCATGAAGAGTTGGACATGACTAAACAACTAAACAACAACAAAGCAGAAATCTCTTAGCAGAATCATCCTGAGCAGGGAGTTGGGGAACAATGGTGGAGAGAAACACCTTTTGCTTTCCCCATGTAACCTCCAGGGCCTGCTGCTGCTACCTTGTCTGTCTGCCAATACGGGAGACGGCTGCAGTCCACCTTGGTACCTGTCAGAATATGGTCCTCTTTTCTTGACTGCTCATCAGGACATCCAGCACGCCTTTGCCTTGACCTGCCCTACCCTGCCTCACCTTTGCCCATTTGCCTATAGCAGGTGAGGGACTCTGTCCGAAGTTGCTGAACAACGACTCCCAGAAGCCCCAGCAGAAAAGGCCAGTGGTCAAAACTACATTGAGAAATCCACTGGTGCTGCCAAGTTCTTAAGAGGATGTCTTTCTTTAACCCACACCCTTTGCAAACTGCTGAGGAAATCTGAAGAACTGAATTTAAGACTGGCCAAACGAGAAAGAGATGGACAGAAATTGGTAAGACTCCTCCATCCACAGTGATCATAGATATACTTACTCAGAAATTGTCCCACTGAATTTCAGTAGGATTTAGTTTCTAGGAAACACAGCTGGAGACCACTTTTACCTGCATCCTAGATCCATTTACTTGAGCATTATGGCCACAAAAGACATATTTCCATGTAAGCATGTGAAGGATTGTGCTGGAATCATAACCCTTAAATGCACTTACTAGGGAGTAAGTTTCATTGAACACAGTGGGGTTTACTTCCAAGAAAACACACTTCAGATTGCGCTGTTGAAATGCTTTTGAGCCTCTCTTTCATTAGGTGTGTATGTGTGAAAGCTGAAACACAGTTTTTAATGTGTTTGTATATTCAGATACTTGGTTGGCTGTGCAGGAAGACAGAATTGCACCTCAGCCTTCCTGCTGTTTCTGTGTCACTTGCAAACAGGTTCATTCTGCCTGATAGGCATTTTTGGTCTTGCTCTCATCTTTTATGCCACAAGAGCTGAAACAAACTTGACAATAACTTTCTTTGTGTACAGAAGTGTTTGTGTTAACAGAAATGCACCTTGTGACCCAAATCTTCTCCCTCTGCAGGAGCCTGAGACTAGGGACAGAGTAACTAGAAACATACTTGCACCCATTCCTTCACAGGGTGTTAATGTGTGGTGGAGCTAACTTCAGAAACTTTTTACCCAGTAGAGATGCCATTCTGATATTATGTATTGCTAGTGCAGTGGTACCTCAGGTTACAGACACTTCAGGTTACAAACACTTCAGGTTACAGACTCCGCTAATCCAGAAATAGTAACTCGGGTTAAGAACTTTGCTTCAGGATGAGAACAGAACTCGCGTGGCAGTGGTGCGGCAACAGCGAGAGGTTAGCTAAAGTGGTATCTCAGGTTACGAACAGTTTCAGGTTAAGAACGGACCTCCAGAACGAATTAAGTTCTTAACCCGAGGTACCACTTTAATCCAAACTTTCCCAATAAAACTTTTTCTGATATACAGTGGTACCTTGCTTTAGGAACTTAATCTGTTCTGGAAGTCCGTTCTTAAACCAAAGCATTCTTAAACCAAGGCATGCTTTCCCATAGCAGCAGGGGACTCTATTTACAAATGGAACACACTCAACATGAAGCGGAACAGTTTCTGCTTCCAAGGCAAAGTTCACAAACCAAAACACCTCTTCTGGGTTTGCAGCATTCCTATTCCAATTTGTTCATATACTAAGCTGTTCTTAAACCAAGGTACCACTGTATTCTTTTTTCTCTTACAGTCTTAGAAAAGGGTCAATTTAAATTGAATATTCTCCACTCTGCTTTGTTTTTTTTTTTTTGTAATGGCTGCCATTATCTGGCCACAATGCTATGGAATGACACTAGGGACTCAGCTATACAACTGCAAATAAAACGTTTTAAGTGCAATATACAATGTGACACTAGATGGCGATGGTGAGCCTTATGGAAAATTCAATGTATTTTCTAAAACACACACAGACACACAGAGAGAGGGATGTGTGGGGTCATCATCCTTTTAAAATCTATGGGCACCTTTGCAAGCCAGATAAACTGATAAGTGATGGTGGGCATAACACACAAACACACCCACCCCATCCAGTCGTTTTGACTGCAACATAATGTTTCTTTCAAACATATTTTCAAGATGGGTAGAGAATCCTGGGGGCAGAGGAAAGGCACATTGGTAGGTCATGGATTCTATATTGTCAAACCTTCATATAAAATTTAAGGGGAAAGAAATAAGTTGTGCTGCTCCCATTCATGGAAAAGTTGTGTAAAAACCCTCACCCCAGTTTTCTCTGCTCACAGGTTAGATAGAAAATTTCAGGAGTTCATTTGTACACAGCACTAATCTAAACACATCATAAAAATGTGAATTGATTTGCTCCTAACCAGTGTTTGGAATGAACACACACACACATTATTTATACCCCACACATCTGGTTGGGTTCCCCAGTCACTCTGGGTGGCTTACAGCATATCTAAAATCATAAAACATCAAACGTTAAAAACCTCCCGATACAGGGCTGCCTTCAGATGTCTTTTAAAAGTTGTGCAGTTCTTTTATCTCCTTGACATCCGGTGGGAGAGCATTCCACAGGGAGGGCGCCACTACTGAGAAGACCCTCTTCCTGGTTCCCTGTAACGTCACTTCTTGCAGTGAGAGAACTAGCAGAAGATCCTCGGAGGAGGACATTGAGCTGAGCAGGTGGAGACACTCCTTCAGGTATACTGGGCCAATGGTTGGGTTTTTAAGCACAGTATTAAGACTGGAACAGTGCATATCCTTACTTGGAAATAAGTTTGGTTTAACAAAGTTCACCAACTTAGTTAAAACAAAAACAGCCCCTTTGCTCTGTGCCTGAAAGTAAATGTCATAATTGCTGAGTGAACTGAAAGCAAATCAAACTCATTTGGGGATAGTTCACCTTCAAGTTAATTCTCTTGCATGTGCTTTGTCTTAACCCATTAGACTCTTTGGACCTTTAAGCTTAAATATCATTTTTCTGGGGTCTGTGTGGAATCAAACAATTCTCGTGTGTTTGTGTGCATGTGCCTTGCTTGGGTTTATGTCTTCTTAATCTTAAGTATATTTTATACTTCAGTACAACAGCTTGTGACATTCTGAATGCTGGAAAACAAAATCCAGAGGATCATTCAGATGAACTTGAACTGTGAACTGAATGTGACCAAAACTACAGTGGTACCTCTGGTTATGAACTTCTGTCCTCATCCTGAGGTAAAGTTCTTAACCGGAGGTACTACTTCTGGGTTAGCGGAGTCTGTAACCCGAAGTGTTTGTAACCCGAGGTACCACTGTACTTCCTTGTAAAGAGACAAACATGGACAGAAATTACCGTATTTTTTGCACCATAACACTCACTTTTTCCTCCTAGAAACTAAGGGGAAATGTCTGTGCGTGTTATGGAGCGAATGCCTATGGATGGCAGGGGGATCTGCTGCAGTCGTGAGCAGAGGATCCATGGTTCCCCTTCCTTCCCTCCTCCGTGGCTCGCTTTGAAACAGCAAAGCGGGAGAAGGGCCGCTGAGTGGGGAGGAGAGAGGGACAGAGAGCCTGCTTGCTTTAAAGGAGCAAAGCGGGAGAGGAGAGGAGTCGTTTACACGAGTGTCCGGTTCCTGTCCGGTTGGCTCCTTTAAAGCAAGCAGGCTCTCTGTCCCTCTCTCCTCCCCACTCAGCTGGCTAAATAGCAGCAAAGTTTTTCAGCGAGCCGGGGAGGAGGGAGAGAAGCAGAGCCTGCTTGCTTCTCCTCTTATACCCCTCTTCTGCATTATTAACAGCATTCTTCTCCACCCACCCCACGCGTGTTCCTTGTCCCTTGAGTGCTTTTGCTTCCCTCCCCACTTAAAACGTGGTTACAAAGCACAGATCCACATGGATCCTCAGGATTTTTGCATTGGGCTACCTCAAACTCACCGTCAGATCCCATGTCTGTGGCCACAGCATGAACCACAAAAATCATACATCCACTGTTTCGTTTAGAATATTTTTTTTTCTTGTTTTCCTCCACTAAAAACTATGTGTGTGTTATGGTCGGGTGCGTGTTATAGAGCGAAAAATATGGTAGTTCCTTTTGGGTCATGTTGAGCTTATCACTGGAGCAGGGAACTTTTGTCTCACCCCAGATGTTGCTGAACTATAACTCCCAATATCCCTGGCCCCTTGACCATGCATGCTGGGTAGTTCATCAACACCTGAGGGACCAAATGTTCCCCCATCTCTGTCTTAGCACATTCCCTGGTGTTTCAGCAATATTCTTACAATGCTTCTGAATGCAGCAATAGATCCAAAGCTGCTGTTTGCATCACCTGTATTTATTGCTTGATGTGAGGTTCTTTAGACACAGGTTTTTCAAAAATGTATGAGCTTGTTCTGCACAGATCCTTCACCCCAGAAAAGGTAGTTTTCCATGTAAGGAACTGTTACCATTGCTAGATTTCCTCCTGTAAGAAAAAGCCTTCTTTGCCTTGTCCCTTTTACACCTTCTCCTCTGCCCTCTGAGATGGAACACCATAAATCCAGTTTAGACCTAGATTAGAGATTTAGCAACACAGTGTGTTTCTGGGTCTGCCCTATAAAGTTTTATTTAAATGTCCTCTTGAGCCCTCTCAAAAACAAAGGGAATATGAAATATGCATTACACTTCTTTGTCTAAAATATGTTGAATGTAAAACTGTCTAATAAAAGTAATACATCAACAGTACTGGAAATTTATGCCTCTAATTCAACTCTCTTCCTTTCCCCCACCCATCTTCCTCTCAAAGAATTGGGCTTCAAATGGCACATTCAACTGTTTGTGAACACGGATTTGCCAGCCCAATATGAAGTTAAACAAGATTTGTGCATTTAATTTCAGTCTTTAAACTTAAATGCTTCTGCACCTTCCTGTTAATGCTGTTTGCTTTAGCCAAAGGGTTTGGAGGCAATTATTGTAAATCTCCAGCCTTTTTGAAGAAATAGGCTCTTCCAAAAGGATTCAAGCAAGGGTTTAAATGGCTTTCTCTTTAGTTGAGTATACCGTTCCCACTGGCAAGAAACAGTAAATCTTAATTTAGTATTTCTAATCAAAAGGCTCTCGTACGAAGATATTGTATTGTTGTTGTGTTGGGTAATGAGAATGGATGGAGGAACTCCATGGAGATGACCTTGTGTTCGTTCCCCCCCCGCCCCACTCTCTCCTTTTTCTTCTTTGTTCTTGAGTAAGACGTACATAGCTTTAAATGAAAATGACATCCCATTCTATCATTTATGCCCAATGCAGCTATGACAAATGCCTCAAAATATTAAAGTACTGAAAGGGACACAGGGAAATTTCTTTGTTTACTGTCAGAGTCCATGTTATCTATAGAGCTAAGGCTCACCCCTTCACGTATATTAATGGTGTTTTTCAGAAGTCCCGTCTTCTTGGGTTTTTAAAAACCATCTACACTATTCTAGGCTTTGTTGAGTTGCGATTCATTGTTATGTCCTCGGTGGAGCTATATTTGGGAATGTGGGGGATGCATAGTGTTCGCTTCCCTGTCCTTTTCACTTTGATCGGGATGCTCTGAAGAGGCTTCTAAGTGCTTTCGGATGAATGTGGTTAGAAACCTTGGTGCAATCAGGAACCTGTAGGAAAAATGTATATCAATGCATTTCTTTCAAGAGCATGAAACCGCAAGCACATAGGCACACAGGTGGGCGGGCGGGGAGAACGCTTTCTCAACACGTAAGCCGACTTTGCCACGAGAGGCTTGTGGTTAGACTTGTGAAAACGCGGAGAGAAAATGGGGAACAAGCAGAACAAAGGGAAATGTCAGGGAACAGGGGTGCGTGAAGGTAGCCTCCACATGATGTGTACTGCACGGCACATGCAAACACAGAGACGGGACGTAAAGAGACAGGGATTTGCTGGAACGTACATACTGGAACGTACAGATTGGGAGTTCATGTGGGAGACTTGAAGGATCTTGGGTAGGCCCAAGTCTCATGTGATGAAAGGGAGAAGGTCAGAGAACCAATGGAGTCCTGGAATGTGGCACATTACTTTTCATGGAACCCCTGTACTTTAAGAACTGTATAAAGAGGCGGAGAAGGCTTTGGTTCCTTGACTTGCCTTGGCCAAGTTGAAAGGTCTTTTCTACTAGTAGAACATTGGGTCCACTGGAATTGTACAATACATTTATCTGTATTCTTTTATCCATGCTTGACTGATTGTACTCTCTCTGTTCATTTTAATGCTCCTGGGAAACTGGATGGGTGTTTCCAATAAAGCTTCATGAAACCTTTTAACTCAGGGTCTAGGTTTTCATGAATTGTTTGGCTTAGTGGGTTGTCTGAACCAGGGCTCTCTCCTCACTAACTATGAGCTTGGATGTAGGCTTGTTCTTATTTACTGGCTCCCCAAAAATCACATGGGAATGCAATTTAAAATGTGTATTTTGAGAGAAAACAGATTTTAAAGTTGTTTAATGGGGGACTTTTTAAGAACTATAATTAAAAAAAGCAGATAAATGCAGAACAGAACAGAATGGGTTTGACATGTATGCAGGTGAGATGGACTGGAAGGAGATAGTCTGATTTTGAAAAAGTTAACACAGAGAATGTTGGCTTAAGTATTTCAAGATACGTTACACTTGGGAATCAGGCTCTCTGCCATCTGTAGCCATTAAGGCTTTTTTTAGTAACCTTAAAACATCAGGGTCTGAAAACAGATTTATTAATGGGTGTTGCTGCAACTTCAGATCCATTATAACATTCTTCTCCGGTGCGTGGCAGACTGCGAAGCAATCATATCTAATAACAGCAGATTAATGGAAATTATTTTCTCAGCTTCTGTCACAATAGAGAACACTAGTAATCAGGCATTCTCTCTGGAGCAGGTTCCTACAAGGATGAATGTACTCAGATATTCTTTCTTATCAAGCTAGCTGCTGTGGGTGGAGAGACTAATACTTCATATTGCTGGCACCAAAAAAACTAGGTGACCCTCCGGGTCCCACCCAACTCTACAATTCTATGATTCTTGTTATCAGACAAACAAATGCCTTATTCTATACTATTATGCTATGACAGGGGTGGAAGATTTCAGGGTTATAGTGTTGGCTCTCCCCTGTTTTTCACAACTAGGTGAAAAATATGGGCTCTGTTTAGATGTATCCTAATGCTTCAGATGGCGGGACACAGGTAAAACCTCAGCGCCTAGGACTTGCCCGATCGCATGGTCGACGGTTTGAATCCCTGTGGCATGGTGCGCTCCCGTCGTTTGGTCTCAGCGCCTGCCAACCTAGCAGTTCGAAAGCACCCCCGGGTGCAAGTAGATAAATAGGGACCGCTTACTGGCAGGAAGGTAAATGGCGTTTCCGTGTGCTGCGCTGGCTCACCAGATGTAGCTTGTCACACTGGCCACGTGACCCGGAAGTGTCTGCGGACAGTGCTGGCTCCCGGCCTCTAGAGTGAGATGAGCGCACAACCCTAGAGTCTGGCAAGACTGGCCCGTACGGGCAGGGGTACCTTTACCTTTACCTCAGTGCTTCAGATAACGCCATACATTTAAAGCAAGCCCCCTCAAAAAAGAATCCTGTGAACAGTAAGTTGTTGAGGATGCTGAGAATTGTAGCTGCCTGAGGGATGAACTACAGTTCCAGGATTCTTTAGAGGGGTGTGTGTCCTTCAAATGTATGGTGTTTTTGCAGCCCAAGAAGCAAGGAACTGGGTTCATGCTCATCCTGGGACTTCACAAGTAGTGCCGGAACACAGCTCACAAGTCCTTTGACATGAAAATCCACTTCTGGTGTTCCACAATAATTCTTATCCAGCAAACTTATTTGTGGAGGTGTATGTGGTGCATGGGCAATATAAGAATAGGACCAATTGTTTAAAAATGCAAATAGCTAAATAAAATGGACCCCCTGTGCTTCATTCACATTGGCAAATATCCCATTGGGTCGACTCCAATGCTTGTTACACTCAGAGTAGATTAATTGAAGGTAATGGGCATGGCTAATTTAGGTTGATTGATCTCAAGGTTTCTTCTCTGGGTAGAACTTGGTGAAACCTGAAGTAAGCCTCATCACTCCGCTCACTAATGTCCTCATGTTCAACATGGATGTCTGAGAAGAGGAAGTCTGTTTAAAGTCTACATTGGCATCCTCTCTGAATGAGAGCCAGTGTGGTGTAGTGGTTAAGAGCAATGGACTCGTAATCTGGTGAACCGGGTTCGCGTCCCCACTCCTCCTCATGCAGCTGCTGGGTGACCTTGGGCCAGTCACACTTCTCTGAAGTCTCTCAGCCCCACTCACCTCACAGAGGGTTTGTTGTGGGGGAGGAAGGGAAAAGGAGATTGTTAGCCACTTTGAGACTCCTTCGGGTAGTGATAAAGCGGGTTATTAAATCCAAACTCTTCTTCTTCTTCTTGGTCTCAAGTGCAGGTCTGAAAAACAAGAACAGCATAACCACAGTAGTGGGGCTAGGGGTATGTTTGGTCTCACTACCTCTTTCTGCCATCTGCATCCTTCTGTTGGAGGACATAACTGTGTGTAGTACCTGTCCTGCCTTGCCGTTCCATAACTAGCCAACTGCCTTCATGTGTGGTGGAGAACTCTATCCTGTTGCCAATATTGAAATTAGATTCAGCCGTCTGTCAAATGGCTTCCATGCATGGTATTGTGGGGTGCCATTTTGTCCTTCATTTCAGACAGCTAAATGTCTTGGGCCCAATTTCCAACTTTTGATGTGAACAAGTAGCCTTTTATTCTAAGTAGTGTGTTATGCAGAGGAACTTTCTGTTTTGCTGCTGCAATTGTGCAAGACTTTCCACTGTGCTTATTGGAGAATGAATTGATGATGAACTTATATGTGTTGTGTTCACGTCTCTGCAATCAAGATTTATTGTGAGTACTGAAGCCACAAAGACAGTTTGAGTAAAGCCTCAAAAACCAAACTTGTAAATTATAATGCGTGATATGATGAATTTCTCAGTGCACAAAGCGCACATATATCATCATTTACATAAACATTTACAAATCAATCTTCATTGAGTATATAAAGACATGATGCAAAATGCAGTTAGAAAGCTCATAATGCAAAATTCACCCAATCATCAGTCCATAACGAATGGAGGTAAATAAACTGTCACTCATTTAATGCAAATCTGTAATGCTCATTGAGTTCAATGGGAATGACTTCCAGGTTAGTACATATAGCAGGCATAGGCAAACTTGGCCCTCCAGATGGTTTGAGACTAGAATTCCCATCATCCCTGACCACTGGTCCTGCTAGCTAGGGATGATGGGAGTTGTAGGCCAAAAACATCTGGAGGGTCAAGTTTGCCTATGCCTGACATATAGGGTTATCCTCTGCATGCTTACCTGTAATTTGTAATTTGCATTGAACTCAATGAAGCTTACCTCTGAGCAGCAATGCATAGGATTTCACTGTTCACTGTATGTTTTACGTAGGCTGCAATCTTTGAGGGGTAGAGCTGTCATTCAGTGGGAGGCAGCATGGTATATAGGAGGAATAGCTCATTTGGTAGAGCATGAGACTCTTAGGTCTTAGGTCATAGGTCTGAGCCCCACATTGGGCAAAAGATTTCTGAATTATAGGAGGTTGGACTAGATGACCCTCAAGGTCCCTTCCAACTCTACAGTTCTGTTTCTATGATCAAGGTTCAATTCTTGCTATCTCCAGGGCTTGGAGACACTCCTGTTTGACAGTCTGAAGAACCCCCGCCAGTCAGCATGGGATCACAGACTAAGCATAACCAATGCAGTGTCCTCCAGATATTTGGACTACAACTTCCATCATCCCTGTCTATAGGCTATGGTGGTTTGATGAGTGCTAAGAGGCCAAAGCAGCTAGAGGGCACCATGTAGACTACCCCGCTACAGACAGCACAGTGTTGGATGAACCAGTGGTTTGACTCAGTAGAGGACAGTCTCCTGTTTTACCTGGGGGTGAACCCCATTGAACTCAATGAGAATGATAGGATGGTGTTGTTAATCAATTGAATTTTACAAATACATCAGAAGAGGCATTTCCTTCAGAGGGAATATGTTTAGACAAAGGAGTTGTCTTCTACAGATGGATTTGCACCACTAGAAAAAAAATTACTTGTTACTGCTTAGGGCTGGTTTATCATATCATTCTTTTTCAGTGGATGAAAAGGTCCCAAGGGGTAGTCTGAAGGTGCACGGTGTAACAATCTTGCTGAAGCAAAGTAGGTCTGGATCTGGCGACTGCCTCCATGAGATCCTCTCCACGTACTCTGCCTTAAGCCCCATTAAAATGCTTTATCTATCCATTAATTGGCATACTTGCTACAGTAAATAAGAGAGAGAGAGAGAGAGAGAGAGAGAGAGAGAGAGAGAGAGAGACTATATATCTATAACTGTATATGCAGTCCTTTTTTCTGGTGGTATGCAGGGGTACACATACCCCTAAACATTGTGAATCTTTGTACTTTTGTCCATTTACTATATTTATTTTTCCTGATTTGAACTATAAAATGGTGATTTTCTTGAGTCAAAATGAAAGTACCCCTAAACATTTAATTTTTTTTAGAAAAAAGCGCGGTCTACATAGATATAATATAAAACCACTTTTCAGACAAAATATGCCTCCCAAATCAGAATAAAAGGTAAAGATAAAGGTACCCCTGCCCGTACGGGCCAGTCGTGTCCGACTCTAGGGTTGTGCGCCCATCTCACTTAAGAGGCTGGGGGCCAGCGCTGTCCAGAGACACTTCCGGGTCACATGGCCAGTGTGACGAAGCTGCTCTGGTGAGCCGGCACCAGTGCAGCACACGGAAACGCTGTTTACCTTCCCGCTGTAAAGCGGTACCTATTTAT
Source organism: Podarcis melisellensis (assembly GCF_964234715.1). NCBI lineage: Eukaryota > Metazoa > Chordata > Lepidosauria > Squamata > Lacertidae > Podarcis > Podarcis melisellensis. Next base: position 8,291,655 of record NC_138532.1, read on the forward strand.
CTACTTGCACTTAAGGGTGCTTTTGAATTGCTAGGTGGGCAGGAGCTGGGACCGAAAGACGGGAGCTCACCCCGCCGCGGGGATTCGAACCGCCAACCATACGATCGGCAAGTCCTAGGCACTGAGGTTTTACCCACAGCGCCAGACGCGTCCCTTCCAAATCAGAATGCAAACTATATAAAAGATATAAAACCTCCTGCCAACCTAGCAGTTCTAAAGCATGCCAGTACCACTGCGGCAGGAAGGCAAACGGCATTTCCGTGTGCTCTGGCTTCCATCACGGTGTCCCATTGTGCCAGAAGCGGTTTAATCATGCTGGCCACATGACCTGGAAAGCTGTCTGTGGACAAATGCCGGCTCCCTCGGCCTGAAAGAGAGATGAGCGCTGCAAGCCCATAGTCTCCTTTGACGGGACTTAACCGTCCAGGGTTCCTTTACCTTTACCTTTTACTTTTACAAACTCTCTCTCTCTCTAATAAACACACATATATGCAATAAACACATATACAATAAACTGTAGAATTAATAGTAGAATTGTTTTAGCAGGTCCTTGGCCGTATAATGAACAAGTGGAATAGAATTAAAACTGTTCAAAACATTTAAAACATCAGTTTCTTCCTAAATACGATTACAAGTCTGTATAAGCCATACAATAACAATAGCCCAGCATAATATTTCAGAGCTATTGCCAATCTTGAATTGGAAAATATGAGCTTGCAAGCCCAAAGGTTCCCTTAGTTCCAATCATATATATACACACAAACACACACACACACACAAATTGACATGATTGCTGGGAAAGGATTCATGCTGACTCAACAGAATGCCAGTCATAAATCCAATTTGGCATATTGCCGTATTAATGAGTATCTAACGATTCCGGCACAGACCAGATTGCGAGGCGTCGCATGCGATACCTGCATCTACATCATTGTGTGCCAAACTCAAAGGAACAATGGAACTCAAAGGAACAATTTTAACAGCCTCGCTCAAGAGTTTGTATGCAACAAATTGTTGGAACATTATCCTATTATAAGAGTCATCCTAAGCTCCCCAATCTCTTTATCCCCTTTAGGCAAACATTGCATCTCAGATTTCAGTATGACCTTCCCTTCGGAGGATTACAAGCAAATGATTTGGTTATTACACTGTGGCATATGGATACATTAAGATAAAGGGAAAAGTGTAGTTGATAGTAACAGATGGATTTGAACTATGCTAGGATCTGTTGAATACTTATAAATATTTAATTTACCATGAATCTTTAATAGAACATTTAACTAAGTGTTCTGTCATAGCCTTTCTTAATGTGATGCCTCTTCTGTATAATTGTCTAAGTGATTTTGTATGAATATTGAATGGTTAAAATTAAACAGGCGCTGGATTATGGGAGGAGGGAACGTAATCTCACATAAAGTTTACGGTTCAGATGTTTGCTGAGTTTGGAATGTCATCCTTAAAAAGAAAACATTTTTTTCCCTAAGAAGGGAGGAGAAAGAGATGAGGCAAAACAACTTTGTGCAGAAGGTAGTTATGGTACCCAAATATTTCTGCTAGCACTGAGTGACTCTCCCCACCCCCTGGTTTGTATTATGCTGTGGTTTCATCACAATAAGTTACCTTTCTGCTAAATTTGCTTATTGGGGGGGGGGGATATGGAAATGTTGAAAGGGTGATTCCATTTTCTTTCCCCTTTTAGGCATGTGAAAAGAGAATGTTTTCTCCACAGATGAAGGGTCAAATGAGATTATATATGGAATGCACGAATGAATTTCATGGATCTACTACTTAAACTGTTTTAAAATATTTTTCTTTTGCTGAAGTTTTTATTGATGTTTGTGCGATGATTTTGTATGATGACTGAAACTCTGCGGTATATTTCATGGGAAGGAATCTGTAAATGAGATCACATATATAAATAAATGGCAGCCATCAGGTTGGGGCACTCAGTCTTGGGAGGGCCTTGGGTCTGTCCCCCGTGCTGTTGCCTTGATTGAAAATCCCCTCAAAGCTCATAATTACCCTAGGAGAGAAGGTACTGCTAGCAGTCTTTTCTGTGTGTTTTTGATGGGGGGAAGGTCATCAAGATGGCAGCACATAGGAGAAAATGTTTAATCTGCTTGCTTAAATTCTGATCTGCACACACACACCCTTTTAAATTTTTTAATATGCACTCATGCATTTCACCCTTCATCTTGTTTGGCCCAAAGATTATCTAAAGAAGAAAAGTAATGATAACCATGTAAAATGCAAGAGTGATATACATCTCGGGTCAAGGCAATGCAACCTAGTTGCCAAGAAGCTAAGCTGCAAGCTAGGAAGTCTTGGGTTCAAGTCTCCTCTGCACCATTGTTAACGGAAAAATCCGAGGGCTCCCTTGGACAAAAACAAAGGCACCAACCAGGATAACTTGGAGCAAAACAGCAGCTTGTAGGCTTGGCCTTTATTGAACTGTTGCAGCAGGGTGCTCCCTTCACTTGCAGGAGAGAGGAAAGACACAGAAAAAATGGTGTGCAAGGTCTTATAAAGACTTTTGAAATTCCCATCCTATAGATCAAGACCATCCCCAGAAACATCATACATACATCACAGAACGGAGGGGTTGAGGGAGGAGTTGTGGTGGTAACCTGAGTGTCCTGTCACCTGGCTGGTTCCCCCTTTCCCTCTCCCCATGAGTACTTTCCAGGTGACAAAGGGGAGTTTGCAGTTTCCTGCCCCCAGAGGGAAGAGCTGATTATTGTCCTTTGTTCCAGTCCATGCTGAATCCACTCCCATATGCAAGTTCTTTGTGATCTTGATGGTCTTCTGTCTAGGACCATCAGGGTTGGCATAGCAACTGGGCAGGGCCCCTGTGGATGTGCTGGTATGCTGAAGGGATTATGGCTGCCCTGTATCAAACCTTCCCCATTTTGTAGTCCTTCCTTCATGGAGTAAAATAAAAGTGGAACAGTGCAAATCAGATGTATGGTTGATTTTCTATGAATTTATAACAGAAGCGCAGTGTATATAGTGTGTGAGTGTGACTGTGTGTGAAGGTTTTACAAACTGAATGATTGGGGGGGGGGTTTCTTGCTACACCATGAACCCTTAGACCAGGCTTCCTCAATCTTGGCCCTCCAGATGTTTTTGGCCTACAACTCCCATGATCCCTCAGTAGCAGGACCAGTGGTCAGGGATGATGGGAATTGTAGCCTCAAAACATCTGGAGGGCTGAGGTTGAGGAAGCCTGCCTTAGAAAAAACCACTCTCTTTCACCATCACACCCTACCCCCCAGTCATATGTTCCCTTCCAGATTTCCCTTCCCAAGTGAAATAGATGCTTTCAATAGGCTAAGCTTTTATGGAACCTTATTCCCACTTCAAACCTGTTCCTCTACCTCAGGCATAGGCAAACTCCTGCCCTCCTGATGTTTGGGACTACAATTTCCATCATCCTTGACCACTGATCCTGTTAGCTAGGGATGATGGGAATTGTAGTCCCAAACATCTGGATGGCTGGAGTTTGCCTATGCCTGCTCTACCTCTGCATTTTCCAAGGCCAGATTTAGGTTTGATGAGGCCCTAAGCTACTAAAGGTAATGGGGCCCTTTATATGTCCAGCTGTCCTTTGTCAACAACAAATTGTCACTGATTTTTGTGCTGAATATATGTTATAACGTGTCTCCGAAATTTTTTACACATCACTTGGGAAGATAGGTGAACTAATACCAGTGTACTAGAAGAAGCAAAGATCACCAGTGTTGAAGTAATGATTCTTCAACATCAACTTCGTTGGACAGGTCATGTTGTGCAGATGCCTGATTATCATCTTCCAAAGCAATTACTGTATTCTGAATGGAAAGTGTAATGCCGGTGGTCAACAAAAGAGGTTTAAAGGCAAATCTAAAATATATATATATATATGTAGTATAAACACCGACAACTGGGAAACACTGGCCTGCAAGCGCTCCAGTTGGAGAACAGCATTTACCAAAGGTGTTGTGGCATTGAAGACACTGAAACTCAAGAATTTATGACCCAATAGATATCTAAAGCCATTTGCACATGTTGCCATGCAACCTGTCCTTTCAGAATGTAGGCACCCTATATATTTTAGGGAGCAGGCTAGCAGGCGGTACCCATTACTTATATCATAGCAGCACAGGTTATATTTTATTTGTTTTTTATCTTATATTTTGGAAATGTACATCCAGTTTTTTCCCCTTTACATTTTCTGCCCCCCCCCCCGAGAGTGGGGCCCTAAGCTATAGTTTGTTTGGCTTATATGTAAATCTGGCACTGGCCTATTTCTGAAAGTTCATTCGATCCTGGCTCTAGTATGTGTTGGACTTGGTTTTCCATCCCAATAGCACATAAACTGCGTGAGATCTGTAGCTCAGTGGTAGATCATCCAGGTTGTATGCAAGAGATCCTGGGTTGAATCCCAGAAAACTCCAGGTAGGGCTGGGAGAAACTTCTGCTTGAAAACATCTGACAGCCACTGCCAATGGTCTGACTCAGGATAGTTAGGATCATAGGAAGCTGCCTTATAGTATCTATATAAGTTGGGACCTCATGTGGAATCTGTATTCAGATGTCTCCAAAGATGAGGTGGGGGTGCAAGCCTTCAGTCAATGAGTTTTCTAACAACATGTTTGAAGTGGTAAAGTCCCAGGAAGAATATACCACATCTTTTTTACCAGACTTACAGTGCTTGCACTGAGATTACGTTTCTGTGGCCACGTTACTGCTAGGGATGAATGGATCCGTCACATTTGTGTTTCTGCCACTTTTGCATGTACGGTGAAAGGGGGTTGAAAAATGAGGAAACAAAGATTTTGCTCCTTGCTATTTCTTTGCTAATGTGCATTCAATATTTGAGCATTGGAAAAAAATAATTGCTTGAACTGCCTACATTTTTAATTAAAAAATTGAGCATGTTACAATATCAAATAATGAAGGGGGGAAACAACTTCAATCACAAATGCATAAAGCATTGGTTATGATTAATATTGACATACTAGTCAGCTAGACAACCAAAGAGGGACTTGACTAATGGCACCATGTTGCTCTCATTCTTTTTCTTAAATGCACACAGAAACACACACTAAAAGGGTTTGAGCATAGGAAATTTGGGTTCAAATTAATGCACAGCCCTAACTCTCACTGAATTTCTGGATTAGTTGAGCCTATATTTCACAGGATGATGCTGTACACCAGCTTGAAAAGTGTGGGTGGAAAAAAGTGGTCAGATCTACTTTCAAACACCCACCAAGCTGTTTTTAATGGTGCGGAAAGCTACTTGTTTCAGTGTGGTGTTGTGATGAGACATTACCAATACCCTATCCTTATAGCCCCTGACTTATCACTAGAGATGTTAGAGAGTTCTGACAAAAACAGGAAGTGTTTGCTTATTTGTCTAATATGCAGAATGAAAATCTGGTTGATTTTCGCTGTTTTTGCTTTCAGTGTGCAAACAATACGGAACTGATTATGTTTGCATTGTGTTTGCAATGAAATGATGGGAGTGGGGAAACATAATCTACATAAGTTATGCAAGTTATGTAAAATCGCCACAGCGAGAGGTGAGATGAATAATGTAGTTTGGGGCAGAAAATGAACTGTAGCGTAATGGAAACAGTGCTGCGTGTGGTGAACACAGGGCAAACTGGGAAAAGTTGCCGTACGTATCATATGAGATGTTAATCCTTCTCACTGCATGACCAAAGCCTATAAGAGAATAACCCTCTATTGGTAATGCTGACATGGGGAAATTTAAAAATGGTGCTCGCACAGTTTTTCATCATTTACGGTGCAGCCCAGGAATCAAAACCTCCAAGTAAGGGGGATAAGGCCATAAGGGGCACTGCTATCAGAGAATGCATGCCTTTTGCTGGAAATCCTTAATGCAGAGAGTGCTGCTGTACCCAGCTCCTGTTTGTGGGTTTCCCATAGGCCTTTGATTGGCCACCGTGAGAACAGAATGCTGTATTAGGTAGGCTCTTCAAACATCCTTAAGGATTACTCCCTAGGGGACGTGACCTATGGAGTTACAGATATAGTTGTATTTATTACATTTATCACCTTTGCAACAACGGTCTGTGTAATTAAAGCTGTGGTTTTCCCAATAGTGATGTATGGAAGTGAGAGCTGGACCATAAAGAAGGCTAATCACCGAATAATTGATTCTTTTGAATTATGGTGCTGGAGGAGACTCTTGAGAGTCCCATGGCCTGCAAGAAGAACAAACGTATCCATTCTGAAGGAAATCAGCCCTGAGTGCGCACCGGAAGGGCAGATCCTGAAGCTGAGGCTCCAATACTTTGGCCACCTCATGAGAAGAGAAGACTACCTGGAAAAAACCCTGATGTTGGGAAAGATAGAGGGCACAAGAAGAAGGGGAGGAGGCCGAGATGGTTGGACAATGTTCTTGAAGCTAGTGCGGGAGGCAGTGGAAGACAGGAGTGCCTGGTGTGCTCTGGTCCATGGGGTCACAAAGAGTTGGACATGACTAAATGATTAAACAACAAATATTGTCTTTCCTGCACCCACTGAATCATTGTAACAACTCTGTGAAGTATTTTTAGGCTGAGAGATACACTTAGCAAGCTTCATGTGCAAACACAGATTTGACCTTACTCCAGCACCCTAGTCCTGTGACCACATTGGCTCTCATGTGGTACAACTGACTGTATTTCAGCTGTTGGGGTTGAGTTCCTTCTACCACATTTGTGGGCACAGTGCTGAAAAAAAGGCAAGAAGTCTCTTTGGTACAACTACAAAGCGTGTCAGTGCAATCAGCAGATTGAACCCTAAGCTTTCATTCTCCCATTAACACCAGTGGTTTAGGGGTCGGATGTGGCCCTCCAGGTGTCTCTTTCTGCCCTTTGAAACTCTCACCAGACCATGTACTTCACTATCCATCCTTCACATCCTGACTGGTTTTGCCTGAAATGTTTCTTTGTACTTTCTTTGTACTTATCATGCCTCTTGTTGGTTGGAAGCTGGGAGGTGTGCACATAAACACTAGCCTAGTGTACAAAGAGACCCAAAGACCCTAAATAGATTTGAACTGGGATATTTGAAAGGCTGTCTTTTTCTACACAAATCCACCCACCCATTGTGGTCATCTAAGGTACTGATCCTGTTTAAAGTGCAACAGCAAGGATCATTCCGTGTGTAAATTAAGGGTTAATTCTATTATTGTTGAAGTCCGCTAGCCAAGAGGGAGCTCTTGGAGATGTTCCTTAGCAACCAAGCAGAGTGGTATGATCTCTATGGAGCTGGCGTATGATCTGATTGGATGTGTAGTTCTGAGGGAGTTTTTCCTCTGGATGTTTGGTTGAATGTCACCCTGCTATGTACAAGGCCTGAATCAACAAATACAAACCCTCCCTATTCCTTTCTTCTCAAACTGTTCATTGTTTTTGTTCGGCTTCCACAGTGAAGTGTCACCAGGACTCTTGTCTCTCTGGACTCCTTCTGTTGCTAATAGCTCTGTGGGCCACTGCCACTGGGCATCTGGCTAGCACAGGCCTGGGCCTACATCATCAAGACTATAGCATTCTTTTATGAAGCCAAATTGGCTTCCCCTCCATTGGCAGTCTGGGGCATTGTGAATGCTTTTTTGTTTTGTTTTGTATGTCCTGCATTTCTATTTTGAGTGGATATACTGCGGCTGTGTTTGACTCTTTGTTCCTATTTTATTGGTTAGGGTTTGACTATATATTTTTCTTAACTTATATTTTGAGCTGCCTTTGGGGGCCTGTGTGGAGCCGAAAGGCAGAATATTAATATTCTGGAGAAAATAATATTGCCCACCCTGGTTGGGCTATGGGAGTCACAGATTGATTCAATTCCTTTCCCTCTCCCCTACCAGGCAGCAATTGGTGGTTGGAAGTTCAGGAAGCCATGTAAGGGGAAGAAATAAAAATGAATAATATACTTTGATCCCTTTACCTTTGGGGAAATAGGCTTAACAACAACCAAAAAAGATTTAGACATGGTATGCCTCTTATGCATGCTTTGAATTCCGTTCTTTCTGCTGGGAGATCTGTAATACTGAAACTTCATTTCAAACCAAAATGTACATTTGGCTGAATATATTTTGTCCCCCCTCAGTTAATTATGTTGTTTAATTATATTGAAAATGATATTCAGTTTCTGGTTCATAACTCTTGTCGTTCGAGTTGAAATTGCTTATAACCCAAGTAGCTGCAATGAAAATGACTTTGCCACTTTGCTGCAAAAATAAAATAAAATAGTAAAGACACACTTGTTTCCATTGGGGAGTTGTGGGGAGACTGTGGGGTAGAGATGCGTCAGATGAACGTTTGACCTCTACCAGCATTTAAAACAACAACAGTAACAACAAAAACCATAACACTGTAAACAATAAAATAATGAAAACATTGTCTGAAACACAAGAAGACTTCTAAAACTGTCACATCGGAAAATATAAAGAATCTCAGCAGACTAAAATAATGCAAGTGTAAAAAAACCAGAAAGCAAAAATAGGACATTTAGAACACAGCAGCATAAAACAACCAACATTAAATATCAATTAACAGCAGATTGGTATGAAAAAGAATTATTCCAGGCCATGAAAAAGAATTATTCACCAGCAAAAGGGCCATACATATTGACCTAAGGAGGGAGCTCCATAGGCATGAAGGCCACCACTGAAAAGGCCCTGTCTTTTGTTCCCACCAGCCTGCCAATCCACTACTACTTTGCTATGAATTTGCACATCAAAGAACCTGCTTTGTACTGTTTTGTCACTGAACTCCCAAGGAAAATGATTGGCAAGCCACGTATCAAGAATAAGCACAAATACAACATTAAAAAACTTGTACTCCATAAAATGCAAAAGCAGGGTACTGAAACAGAGAAAGGGAAATACCGTATTGTCCTGAATATAAGCCACACCCGAATATAAGCCACAGCTTTAAAATTGGAGGAGGGGGGAATACCTGAATATAAGCTTCTCCCTTCCTTGCTGCTCCTGGCTGCATACTGGGGTGGGGTGGGGGGACACACACTGCATGGCCGATTGCCTTTCCCCTTCCGCGGTCTCTCCCTTAGTGACCTTGGAGGAGACGACGGGGGACTTCGGCGTGCTCCTGCCACTGTTTGCCCCGCGCTCCTGGCTGCGAATATAAGCCACACCTTAACTTGAGGGAAAAGTGTGGCTTATATTCAGGCCAGTACGGTAGAAATTCTCCCCCTCCCAAGTGTGACACTTACTGTAACAACTTCATGAGTACCTGCACCTATTTTTCTAGGAAAAAAAGCACTGGGCGTGGGTAGCAGTGGATATTTTGGTGGGGTAGCGGTGATCGTCTGCCCTCTGATCAGTTGTGTCACTGCTGCTTAGTGGGAGATAGAGGTAGGGTTAGTGCAGTGCAAACACACTGGTGAGAGACCAAATTGGTTCAGCTGGTGTGTGCGCACTGTGCTGAACTCACAACCGCCTTGGCCCACCTCTTCTGCCTCATGGTAGATAGCAGTCATGTGACTGACCAGATAGGTTTGCCTGGCCATCGCTCAGGAGGCTGCGGGTTCAGTGGCTGATAACCAGTTTTGTGGCTCTTAAATAGGATAACTATGCAGGAACGTAGCAAGGTGCCTTATACAGTGGAAACTCGTGTTACGGATGGGATCTGTTCCGGAGGCCTGTTTGTAAACATGGAAGTGATGTAAGCTGAAGTGCTGCATCTGCGCATGCGCGGGGTGCGATTTAGCGCTTTTGCACATGCGCGAAGCACGTTTTAGCGCTTCTGCGCATGTGCGAGCGGAGAAACCTGGAAGTAACCCGTTCTGGTACTTCCGGGTTGCCGTAGGATGCAAGATGAAAACACGCAACCTGAAGCAGACGCAACATGAGGTATGACTGTACTGAGTCAGACCACTGGCCTAGAGCAGTATTGTCTAAACCAGGGGTAGTCAACCTTATTATACCTACTGCCCACTAATGCATCTTTCTTGATGGTAAACTTTCCTTACTGCCCACCAGTCCTTGTTGGAAGGAGGATTCAGCTTGTGTCATAGAACCTCCACTACCCACTTAGAATCCTGAAACGTTCACTAGTGGGCGGTAGGGGCAGGTTAACAACCCCTGGTCTACACTGACTGGCAGCTGCTCTCCAGCATTCCAGCCCTAACATCCAGTGCAGAGAACACTGAGCTTTGTGGGGAAATGATCAGGCAGCTTCATATATTCAAGCCCAGAATTCCCTGTCTTTTGGCATCTTGGGAGATGTTCAGGCTGACTAGGGGTGGGGAGAGGAGTGAGGTTAATCCTCCAGAGGACTGGGACTTGTAACATTTATTACATTTTGAGCAGTTTAATTAGATTTTAATTGAATTTTAATGAGATACTTTTATACTTGCTTTTAACTTATGGTTTTCTATAGTCCAGGCCTGCAGCATATAGCATGTGCTATACACTTAAAATAATGAATTGAGTAAATCAAACGTAAAGGATTTGTAGCAGGCTGGCTGGAGGGCTTTGTGGCGAGACTCTCTAAACAAACACTTCTTGTAAAGCAAACATTTTACAGCAGGTGATCACTCTTAATGTTCTTTGTTATTTATTAAATTTATATGGCCAATCAACAAATAGTATTTGAGCGGTTTATGGAGCAAACAGCAAAAAAAAAAAAAACAACAACAGGCAAAACAAGTTACAATATTAAAAATACTATGTGCACTAATTAAAAAAAGAAAATGACAAAAAAAACAGTCGAAGCTTTCCTTCTACTGAGAGCAGAATAAAACAATTAGCAGTTCAGATTAATTAAAAACACACATAAAAACACGGAGAACTAAAGGTTTGTTTAAAATGTAAGTTTGTTTAGAAAGCCAGGAATAAAATAAAAAGTCTTTGCTTGCCACAACAAAAGCCATTGAGAAGGTGCCAGGTGATCTTCTCCCAGGAGGCTATTGTATAGACAAGGTCCCACCACTAAGAAGGCTCTCTTCTTAGTAACCACTAGGGAGGCCACTTATGCATTGCTAAAAAGAAAAGGAAAAAGGAAAATTTGCATGAGCTAATTTATTTGCATACATGGAAATTTAGAAACCATTGCTATAATTTAAATAGAAATACAGTACATCTCACCACAGTAGGGAAGACTGTGACTAGGTGACCTATGGCCTTGCTCAGCCTACTGCCCACGTGTTACTGACTTTGACAGGGAATTTTTTTATATATATATAATAATATTTTATTAAGTTTTAACAATCAAAGAAATTCCAAACCAGCAAACAGAGAAAAGAAAAAAAACACAGAAAAAATATAAAAACATAAAACCACAAAAATACAAAATTACAAAATACAAAGATACAAACATTTAACATAAAAAGGAAAAGGAAAAAAAGACACATAAAAAGAAAAAAAAGAAAAATCCCTCTTTTTTTCTCATCTTTAATTAACTTATTTTCCTGACTTCCTCACACCTCCCTTTTTTGTATCCCTTTTAGAAATTGGTTCAGCAAATTCATATCCTATTAATTTATCATCTATTTATCAACCCAATCTTACGTTTTACCTAGTTGCTAGAACCCCTTCAATTCATTTCAATGTCATCAACATTCAGAAATTTTACAATGTTTCTGTAGATAAATTTTAAATTTCCTCCAGTCTTCTTCCACCAACTCTTCTCCCTGGTCTCGGATTCTGCCAGTCATTTCCCTTTGATGGGGAATTTAAAGTCCCCTGGTCATCTTTGAATTCTTTATCTTTAAACCTGATTATAATTTAGGGCTGTCATCTGTCAGCCCTTCTGAGAGAGGACTGCGATCTGCATCTGTGAAGTGTAATAAGTGGCCAGCCATCTCACAACACTTGGTGGAAGCATGCAGAACAATGCCTGTGAATAGAGTCTTGAGGTTCTGGAAGGCCTGTTCAGCGCTTCTGGCTTTTTGGTGTTAGTCCCATATGCCAGTACTGAAGTGTAATTGCTGTAAATGTTTTATATTTGCCTGATGTTAACAAGAGGCATGATTTAAAGTCTCCAAATGATTCAACTGTGTCTACAAATGAAGCCTGAGCAAAGGTTCTGGCAAAACAATAATTTCTTGGCTCATAGGTTGCGTCTTGGGTGACACGCTTGCATTTTTTTGTCAAGTTCAAGGGGGTTGGAAGGATTATTAAATGTGTTGTTATGAGTAATCTTTAATTAGATGGCATGTTAGAGCAGCTTTGTGAAGCTGAGACTGGGACATAAGTAGCATTATGGAAACCCTTAAATACCAATTAACCCAGTAAAGTTGGAGCTGTATACAGATGGCCTATATTTGGAGACCTGGAAGTCGTTGTCATTTTCCTGTTTAATTTCCCTCCTGGTGTCCCTCATTTTGCCTTTTTACTTTGCTGTAGAGCTCAAAGGATCTATTAGGGTTTGTCATCTGCATCTGATTCAAGGTGCTCAATCTTCAGTGTTTAATACCTGACAGAGTCTCAGTTCAGGAAATTGGTATGTTTGTGTGTCTTGCATTCTTTATATGCTTTGGTTTCTGTGATACTAAATTTCTTCATGGTTGTGGCACCATATTTTCTGACATTCCCTATTTCCTGGGACAGTCCTCCAGACATAAGATGAGCCTGCTTGATCAGGTCTGTGGCATCCTGCCCACCAAACTTTTCTCACACTGGCTGACCTGTGGGAAGCCTGCAAGCTGGACATGAATACACCTGGCCACCTGTCATTCCCTGGTATTAAGAGGCATGCTGCCTCTGAGGAGTTAGAAAAGTCATCATCAGGCCAAAAGCCTACCTGGTCCAATTTCTCACAGTGCCCAACCAATGCCTTTGGGAAGCCCATAAATTCAAGAGCCTTCTCCCCACTTGTGAGTCCCTGCATCTGGTATACAGAGACCTGCTGCCTCTGACTGTGGAGCTTCTTTGTGAATCACATCTGAATTTGGCTGACCAAATTACGCATGCTGATGTAAGCTGGTTCCTCGATGGCATCTTGCTTAGTAGGCCAGCAGAAATGAAGTAGTAAACAGGCATGCAGGAAATATTACCAAGGGCTAATGATCAACAACATATGCTCAATAGACAAACAGCGTTGCTCTCTGTTGCTATCTCTGTGGTTTGGCAGATGATTTGGTACACAGAAAGCAGGTGCCACTCATTCAGTTACTCCCACAGCCATGTAGCAAACGGGATATCCATATCAGGGCATAATTTTCCACAATTTCCTGTTGTTCTTTCCCTTTTGGTCAAAAGCACGCAGCTGTTCAGAGAAAAAGAGGGCAAGTTGAGCAAAGGATATTGGTCATTCACCTGGATTTTGGAAATGAACTGGCACTGAGAATAAGGAGGAGGAACAAGGATGTTGCTGGACTCATCCTGCTGGCAGTTTGCTCCCTCCAGAGTTGTGAGTTTCAACAGGCGTCCATAACTGCTGTGTTCTGGCTCTAGCCCTGTTGGATAGGAACACTTACCTATTCATTCTAGCGACCACTTTTGCAAACGCATGTACACAGCAAGAATGTGTATACAGTGTAAGCCCTAGTCATGCACTACTCATGTGTAGGGCAAACCTGTAATGATGGGGGAGCAGATTGTGCTTCTAGCCTGACCCCTGGGTGGCCTTTCTGCAACAACCATGTGTTGTTGCCTGCAGAGAAAACCAAACTGACAAATATCTATTCACATGGAGGGGTTCTGCATGATCAGGTTGTGTGGGTGTCTGGATTGTGCAGAGACCCTGCACACAACTAGGAGATTGCATGTTCAAATTTCTCTTCAAGAATCACGCCCAACTTGTGGTTACTGAAGAAAGAAGATCTAGCCTTGCCCCACTCTACCATAATCATATACTGTATATGCCCTACATGAGAGTAGCACGTGGGTGCCAGTGGCTGGCAGGTCACCAATGAGTGTGCACTGGAGGAAGGGGAGACTGGGGAGAGAGAGGGCCAGTGATTTGTGGAGAATTGTGCCTGCCAAGAGGCAAAAGCTGGAGGCAGGAGTAGCTTCAGAACTGGAGGGTGGACCACAGGATGGTTCAGAAGAAGAGGAGGAAGAGAAAGGTCAGGCAAGCAAAAGGCCAGGTGTTCCCCCACCCTCTCCTGCACCATTGTCTCCCAAATCCAGGAGCAGGTTGAAGAGGGATGAGCAGAGGAAGTTTCCATGTGGTGTAGTCTCAGGCTGCATGCATGCAGCCTATTGGCGGAAGATACCGGTACATAAACTGGTCCCTTCAATTGAGCACGGACCTGGGAATACAGTGGTACCTCGCGTTACAGATGCTTCAGGTTACAGATGCTTCAGGTTACAGACTCCGGTAACCCAGAAATAGTACCTTGGGTTAAGAACTTTGCTTCAGGATGAGAATAGAAATTGCTCAGTGGCAGCATGGCGGCAGAAGGGGGGGGCAATAGCTAAAGTGGTACCTCAGGTTAAGAACAGTTTCAGGTTAAGAATGGGCCTCCAGAACGAATTAAGTTCTTAACCCAAGGTACCATTCTCAACAGAAAACTTCTAAGCAATTTATCAAGCACCACCTACAGCATCTCTTGCAAAATACCAGTCAGAGCAATGCTCAAAAACATGGTGACATAAACGGTTCTCAAAACATAAGTAAAATCAGCATTTTTTAATGCAGTTAAAATTATCTGCCTGGGTAGGCTTGCCAAAACAGGCAGGCACCAAAAACAGGACAGCAAAGGTGCCTGCCTCATGTCACTGGGCAGGGAGTTCCAGATTATAGGAGCTGCCATGCTAAAAGGTCAGTTCCTTACAAGTGTGGAACGAGCATCATGTTCTACAGATCAAAGCAGTTGAGTAGGTACATAGAGGGTAAAGCAATCCTTCAAGTAAATTGGTCCCAAGCTGCTGAGGGCTTTATATAGTCCTTTATAACACACTGGATTTAGCCCAGTAACAAATTGGCAGGCACTGCAGATCTCTGAGCAAGCCAAGAATATGCTGACAGATTTCCACTTCTTTGAGCGACTGTGATGCAGCATACTGAGCTAACTGTAGTTTCATAGCTGCTCTGTATCAGGGTTCGAAATTAGCAGGACGCCAAGTGCATTTTGCGCCTAAAGATTCTCCATTTGCGAGCGCCTCAAAAAGTCTGGGTGCCACTTTTTTGCGTCTGGCTGACACTCAAGGATTACTAAAATGTATGTGTTTTGAAGCCCCAAAGTATATGTTAAGAATAGACAATATGTCACTGAGTTTAACAATAAAGAATAAAGTGCTTTGAAAACTGAAGTATGGTACCAAAATTTTTATTGTAAACACCAAATTAAACATGCTTAAAGATTAAACATTGCATCACTTATGTGAATTGCATATTAACTCATGCTTATCAGAATAATAAATAAAGTGATGCTGAAACACACACACACACAGAGAGGTGACTAGACAGTCTATTTTGGTGCCCACAACCCAGGTCCCAGAAGCCATTTGGCTCCTAGTTTTTCTACCCCAGCTTCTAACACTGGTCTGTATGAGAGGAAAGACCAAGTCACTTTTTATCAGGCATCAATGACCAGAAAAGAGATGGCATGGACCAGTTCATAGGAGGTGTGGTGATTTTAACGATTTAGAGACTTTTCCTTGCCAGAAACATTGGGGTGGGAGATTAGAGATGCTCCCTGGAGTATGGTGTGAGGGTTTGCAGCCTCACTGGCCAAAGGAGTTGCAGAAGAAAACTAGTTACAGGTAGGTAGCTGTGTTGGTCTGCTGGAGTCGAAACAATATAAAAAAAATCCTCCCAGCAGCACCTTAGAGACCAGCTAAGTTATTGGTATGAGCTATCTTGTTGCATCTGCTATTTAACAACAACAACAACAACAACACTATGTTAACTCTTGTCTCAAGATGTACAACCTAAACTTTGGGGAAGGGCTGTAGCTCAGTGGTAGAACATCTGCTTTGCATGCAGCGGGTCACAGGTTGAGTTTCCAGCATCTTTAGGTAGAACAGGGAGAGATAAAGTATAGGCAAAATTAATCAGGGTGGACCAGGGCTGTGACTCAATATTGAGCAGCTTATGATGTTCCTAGCTTGATGCAAGTGGTAAGCCCAGAAGTGAAGGAAGAGGTGCCTTTTTTGCTGCTGATTTCCTTTTGCTTTTTAGCAAACAAGATGAGTAGGAAGAGTTTTTAAAGGTGAGCCAACACTTTTGTGTGCCAGGTGTGTTTAACAAACAATACTTACAAAGGATTATTATCATATTTTTGAAGACATTTTCAATGCCTTTGGGATTCCTTTTGAGTACTTCAATGAGAGATAATCCCAAAGTTTTATCAAGAAGTAATTCTGTGTGTTTTTTACTGAAGAAAAAAGCAACAACTCCAAAGACTCGTAAATGACCTTCACGAGTTCTTCAGAGGTTGCAAGAACATTTGTTGCTGTATATGATTTTCATCTTCATGGGTACGAAGGACTTTTGTTTAATATGAATAAATGTAGATACCTAAAAACTTGACCTTACAGATGATAATTTGACTGAAATATAGTAGCCCACAATAATTTTAGCAGCCATCATAACTTTATTAGCCATTTATAGCACACAGGTGGCATGATAGAAAAAGGGAATCAATGTCCCTTGAAATTGAAAAAAAGTTATTTGTCTCAACACCTGGATTCAGTTCTAGAACCAGGATGTTTAAAGGAACTCTTTCCTGTTTTATAACCTCCCCAGATGCTAAGAGCAGCCTTGGAGTCTTTACCCCAGGGACTGGTAACCTGGGATTCTCCAGATGTTGCTGGACTACAACTCCCATCACCCCTGACCCAGAGGCATAGCAAGGTCAGGTGATACCCGGCACAGATTTTTTTTGGTCACCCCCCTGCCCGCGACTCCCAAGCCTACAGCGAGATGGGGGAAGGGGGGAGCTTTGCTGTTTGGCTGGCGGCAAGTCAGAGCCAGGGCCTTTTCAACACTGGCCCCGGCCTGGTGGAAGGCTCTGTCTCATGAGACCAGGGCCCTGCAGGATCTGATTTCTTTCTGCAGGGCCTGTAAGACAGAGTTGTTCTGCCTGGCCTTTGGCTTGGAATCATTTTGATTCCCTCCTCCCTCTTTCTTTCTTTTTTCCTTTCTCCTCCTGTGATGAGGCTGCATTTTAATGTTTTAATGTTGTATTTCAATCTTGTTTTTAAATTGTATTTCAATCAACTTGTTTTTTTTATTATTATTATTATTATTATTATTATTATTATTATTATTGGCTGCCGGGGCCACCGCTTGCTGTAGGCTTGGGAGTCAAAAGTCACCCCCCTTCAGGGAAGACACCCATCTTCTCCTCTGCCTGTCTGCCCTCCTCCTCTAGCTGGGCGTGCGGACACCAGGGCAATGGCGCCTGCTCCTGACTCCCAAGCCTACAGCAAACCAGGGGTGGAAGTGGGGGAGCTTTGCTGCTTTGCCATATGGGCCGCCTGGGCCGTCACTCTCTGCAGGCTTGGGAATCGCAGGCAGGGGGCGTGCCGAATGTCACCCCCCCTTCAGGGTGACACCTGGTGCAGACCACCCCCATCACACCTCCTTGCTCTGCCCCTGCCCTGACCATTGGTCATGCTGGCTGGGACTGATGTTATAGTTCAGTAATAACTGGTGAGCCAAACCTTCCTCATATCTGCTTTGAGGCTTTTTTTTGGGAATTGGAGCTTGTCTGCTATGTCATACTACTGAAAGTGAATCCAGGCAAAGACACTGTTTTCATTCAGAAGTTGACTGCCAAGCCAGCAGTTTTTGGAAGGGGGTCCTTTGCCTGTTCAGGACTTTGAAGTATTGCCTATTGTTGTAGGGAAATTACTCAACTCTGTGGCATCTTATTATGGGAAGAATCCCTCTCTTCGGTTATGCCAACAGCAAATGACCTTGATATCTCATGCAGAAAATTCATCACACGCGAACACACAATCGGACCCTTTACTAAGGAAACCATAGATTCCAATCCTGAGCTGTCTGACAGTTATCCATAATGAGTGATTCACCTCCTTTTATTTCGGCTCAAAGAAGGAAACCGTTCATGAGACAAAGCTGTGAGGTGGTAGCCTGGAAATGTGTGTTAAGCCACTGATGCATTCCTACCCTCCAGGCTGCAGGATGATGACTTTCTCACTCGGCTCCCCTTCTACTTTTCCTAGGTGCATCCAATAAATTTTAAATGGTTCGAGCAATAGGCTATTGATTTCTCTCTGAATTTTTCCTTCAGGTTTTGAGGCTTTCATTTTTCTTTTGGTCTTTGTAGCTGATCTTTCTATAACCCCCCTGTTTCTTCAACGTAGCAGCATGTCTGCAATCACGGGGTTGTTATTGTACTAAGTTGTACTCAGAGCAGACTAACCGAAATCACTGGACCTAAGTGAGTCATGTCTGCTAATTTCTACTCTGACTAATGTCAGGTGCAGCCAGAGTACTGTGAGTATCAAAGGGTTCTTTTGTTCGTTCTTTCTTTTTCCTGTGTTTAAAAAGAGACAATGAACATCTTAATCCAGTAAGAATAATTGGTTGGTTGTCAGTCGCTTTGGTTGCCCTGGGCAAGGCCTGGCCTTCTTATATAGCTGGGGTGGTGTTGATGGAGGGGAATCCCAAAGCCCAGCCTGAGCAGAGCTGATCATGTGAAGAGTGCCCTACACATATACAACACTATACTTGCCACATGTTCCCCTTTGCCCTTATAGAGAGATGTGCAAGTATCACCCACCCACCATCTTGATTCTCCTCCTTACATGGACACCTATAACATATAAAATGCTGTAATACAGACACACCAACTCTATAGGGCTGAGGTGTCTTCAGCCCCCTCAGTAACTGCTGGCAAGGGGCCAGGATCCCGTAATGTTGAGGGGGAAGAGGAGGTTGAGTGCGGAGCAGAGCACACCGTAGGCTCCCCCTGAGCTTGAGAGGGGAGGAGCCACTGGCCACTGAAGCCAAACTGTGCCAGCTCAACGCTTGGTTGACTCCCAACAATGTGACATCACGTATGATGTCACACACATGTGACGTGTGCCAGGCCCCATCAATCTTGGATGCAAGATGGCTCCTCAGCAAAATATGTTCCTGCTTTTAAAATTATCCAACTTCCATGTGCTTTCTATTATATCCAAGGCAGCAAACTTCACAGACATTTGAGGCATGTCATTGGGGACAGACTCCTTTCCTTCCTATCTGGATAGGTTATTTCCACAGTGGTAATAATAATAATAATAAAACAACAGAACAGTGGCTGAAAATGCTTATTGCAGCCTCACTACATCCAAATGCAAACACAGAGTTAATGGTAAAAAACAGAAACGCAGCAGTGCAAATCCCAATTGCAGTTGAAGATACCATATGTTTTTGTGTGCAAAAACACCTGCATCTGTTAGCAAAATCTTACTTGTTTATAGAGACTTGGTTGGCTCATCTGAGTTCAAATTTGTACCCTTCCTAATCAGGTTGAAAATTATATTCTACACTGAGGCACTTTTCCCTGCATATGAAAACACTTTCGTATACCCACCCCCTTTATTTGAAGTGTACAACATAAATTGCATAAAAGAATATGTCTGGCTTTCTCAACTGTTTTCCGCAGGCCTTCAATTTGAATACAGAATGCCAATGGTCAGGGATGATGGGATTTGGAGTCCAGCAACATCTGGAGGGTCATAGATGCCACACTACTCCCATAACATGTTGAACAAGAGTCCAGACCATTTCTATTGAGATCCACGTGTGTCTTAGATGAAGCATTGGAATGATACCAACATTTCAAAATCCACATCAGCAGCTTAGTTGGCATTCGCCTGTCTTGAGAGTCAATGGAGTATGCCTCTGGGGGTGAAGTTTAACTGCTGGAGAATCATAGTAAAATAATAATAACAACAACAACAACAACAACAACTTATTTGTACCCCAGCCACTCTGGGGTGGCTTCCAACAAAGATGAAAAATACACTAAAATGTCACATATTAAAAACTTCCCTGATCAGGGCTGCCTTCAGATGTCTTCTGAATGTCAGGTAGTTGTTTATCGCTTTGACATCTGATGGGAGGGCGTTCCACAGGTCGGGTGCCACTACCGAGAAGGCCCTCTTCCTGGTTCCCTGTAACTTGGCCTCTCGCAGTGAGGGAACCGCCAGAAGGCCCTCGGAGCTGGACCTCAGTGTCCAGGCAGAACGATGGGGGAGGAGATGCATAGCACCTGCAGTGGCTGCAGAGATGTGTAACATGTAACTGCTACCTCCTGTGTTGTTTTTGCTGCATTAGCAGCACTGAAGTGACTTCTCCAGGGCAGTGGCAGAGCTTATGCCCGCACTGCCCAGGGCGGGCGCACTCCCGAGGTGGAGTGGGGCTTGGAGGGTGCCCTCCTGTGACTCCCACACCTACTGTGAGCTGTCAGGGGACAGAAGAGGTCCAGGAAGGCCAGCGGGGGCCGAAAGGCATTGCTCCCCACCGCCAGCATTTTAAAAGCGGTCCGGGATAGCAGGGAAGCGCTTCCCGCTATCCCGGACGGCTTTTGAAGGCAGACGGGGGGGAGCAAAAACTTTTGCCCCCCGCTGGCCTTCAGAAGAGGTCCTGGACCTGGACCTCTTCTGAAGGCTGGCGGGGGGCGAAAGTCTTTGCTCCCCCCTGCCTGCCTTCCCAGGAGAGCGGAGAAACGCGCTGCAATTCTCCGCTCTCCCGGACAGCTTTTGAAGGCAGGCGGGGGGGAGCAAAGACTTTCGCCCCCCGCCGGCCTTCAGAAGAGGTCGGGGGACAGACTGTCCCCGGACCTGGTCTGAAGGCGGTTTCCATAGGAACGCATTGATTGATTTTCAATGCATTCCTATGGGAAACCGTGCTTCGCAAGACGAAAAACTCGCAAGACGAAAAGACTTGCGGAACGAATTAATTTCGTCTTGCGAGGCACCACTGTACATTTGCACTATGGTTGAGGTGAACTGTTGTTTGCTTGGATTGCTATTTTATGTTTTGAAATAAATTGGCAATAGGTTATTTAGTGTAGCAATGCATTGCTGTGCGTCCCTGTTCTTGCATTGTGAGCTGACTTGGGTCCAATATCAGTGTGGGAAAAGGATGCACAAATTAAAGTAGTAACAGGAATAAGAGGAAGAGGATCTCTCCACCCTCCCCTCTGAAATGCATCTTTTGGAAGAACGATAGCTGATGTGCTGCCTCCAGGCTTTGTCGGACTCCTAACACCCATCAGCCCCAGTCAGCATTTCTAATGGGATGAAGGGAGCTGTAGTTCAACAACTTCTGGAGGGCATCATGATTATAACATCACAAAATAGGATTTCCCAAAAGCAGAAATAGGGACCATGACTTACCAGGAACAGGTACCAGAAAAAAAGAAATCACCAGTTCCCAGTATATAAGGCTGCAAAGCTATACACACTCAACCTTGGGAGTAAGTTTGTTGAAACGCCATAGAGCAACCTTCACTAACTTGGGTTTTCCAGATATTTTAGCAGTCCCAACTGTCAAGGGGTGGTATCTCCCCTTCGCATTAACACTCCGGCACAGTCAGATGGGTATTGACAGTCTTTATTACATATGTACAAGAAACAGCTACAGCTCAGGATTACGCGTCTGAACCCGTTGAGTCAGATTCAGGGAGTGGCTTCCTTTGATTCCCGTGCCAACAAAGTAGACGTGGGAATCGCGTGAGACTTCTTTGATCCTTAAGTTTCATTTCCCTCCTTGTCTGTGCTGATGTGAAAGCCCCCCTCCCTTCCAGAGTCTGAGCTCCCTTCCCGAGCCTCTGGGCCAGCAGTTCTCAACCTGTAGGTCCCCAGATGTTGCCAGACTACAACTCCCACCATCCCTGAGCTCTGGCCTTGCTAGCTAGGGGTGATGGGAGTTGTAGTTCAACAACATCTGGGAACCCACAGGTTGAGAAAGGCTGTCGGTTGAAGGGTTCTGCAGCATCCCTGAGCCCTTCTTCTTCCTGGCTTCCTCTCTTCCGCTTCCTCTGTCTCTGGGTGGTTGAAGGGTTCCACAGCATCCCTGAGCCCCTGCTCTGCCTCTTCTGCCACTTGCTCTTCTGGATTCTCCCTGACACCAACCAACACAGCTATGTTGTCTGGGACTGATAGAAGTGAAGGGCACCAGGTACCAACTGCCACAAGAGGTTAGACACACATAGGATTGCACTGTGAGACAGTTGGAATGCATGAGAGTGGCTGATATTGAAATGTTCGGAAGCAGAGGTGCTAAATTGAATTAAATATGGGGGGGGCAGGTAAGCCCTGCCCTACAGAACTGATCACAAGACATGGCACACACACAACACCCAAATGGCAATTTCCAACCATAAACTTTGTGGGGCTCTGGCCCCCTCAAATGTTTTATTGAGGTGGCGGTTGCAAAGGGACCTTGGCCCCTAGGAGTTAGCTGCTATCTTAGAAAGGGAAGTAGCCATCTGAAGCTGGAAGGATCACTTTTTAAGGTTACTTAGGCCATTTGTTCTCTTGTAGATGTGTATACTTGAGTTGATGCCATTTAGGTTGCACATGGAGCATAAGTATGGCATAGTGGTTATAGTGTTGGCCTGGAAGACCCGGGTTCAAATCCCCACTCAGCCATGCAACTCACTGTGTGACCTTGGGCCAGTCACAATGTCTCAGCCTAACCTACCTCACAAGGTTGTTGTGAAGATAAAATGGGGAGGAAGAGAACCATGTGTTTCTCTTTGGAGGGAAGGTGGGATGTAAACAGAATAAATAAATACCGTATTTTTTTGGTCTATAAGACTCACTTTTCCCCTGCTAAAAAGTAAGGGGAAATGTGTGTGCGTCTTATGGAGCGAATGCAGGCTGCACGGCTATCACAGAAGCCAGAACAGCAAGAGGGATTGCTGCTTTCACTGCGCAGCGATCCCTCTTGCTGTTCTGGCTTCTGAGATTCAGAATATTTTTTTTCTAGTTTTCCTCCTCCAAAAACTAGGTGCGTCTTGTGGTCTGGTGCATCTTATAGAGCGAAAACTACAGTAACTCTTTTGTATTTCGCTCTGTACCATAGAGTGTGGTGCATTGCACAGTTTATTTTTTGCCTTCTTTCTGTTCTGTTGACGGTAAGGATTTAATGGTGATATCCAAATGTGTGCAGATTGCCTCTTAGATTTCTCCTGGAGAACTTGGTTCTCACCCACTGGCCCCTTGTCCTTACCATCTGGTGTCGCCTGTATGAGACTAAGGCACACAAAACAGGCAATGTCGTGGATGCTCTTGTAATTTTTTGCAGACGCAGTTCAGCTTGGGCTGTATGAATATGCCTATATAAGGCTTTTACAAATTTGCACTCGACAGCAAACATTTCTTATTAAACAACCATTTCTTTTTCTTTCTTTCTTTCCTTTAAAAAAAAATGCTCTCCCTTGTTTAAAAGCTAATATTGTATTTCTCCATGTATGGCAGCAGCAACAACAGCAGCAGCAGCTGTCCTCCTGACTTCAAATACCAATTTAGTTTCCAAGGTAGGGGACTGCAATATATTGCAGATTCAGTTAAATTCCTTAATGGAGTGCCGGATAATATTGAGCTGCTTATCTGTCTGAGACAGTGTTAGTCTACTATCTGGGATAATCAGAGGCGCGCACACACAGCTATTCAGACAGATAAAGAGCTGTCTTGAATGCCAGCCTCCCTGCTCCAGACAGAGCCATTCCAAAGGTCTTGGGTAAGCACATGGTTGCCATAGAATGCACAATACGAGAAGTGCAGAGATGTCAGCCTTCAAGGTGTGGAAGCCACATTCAACCTAATTATTATTTTTTAGCGCTCCATTAGTTTCTTTTGGTTATTCCGGAAAACCTTCTCTGAGAATACCTTTCCAGTATGCTGATGATGCTCTGAAAGTTCTTTAATCCTTGACCAAATTTCTCCCAAGTTTACCAATGGGCAGGTGAAACTTTATTTTATTTTTATTTACTAACCTTAAGGTTGGAGGGATGCTTTACGACATCAAAGGACAATGAACATATCCTCTTGCACAAGGGGGCTTTCTCCTCTCTGCCCCACCCTTCCATGTTCCTTGCACCCTCTGAAGGGTTGAGGGACCCCAGGACACATTTAGGGAGGTACCTAAGGGAGGAGAGTGGAGAGAGTTCCATTGTGCAAGAAGCAATCATCATGCTATTTGGGACATGTTGCTCAGCAGTACTTTGGTTACAACGCACAGTCACTAGCCACAAGCATAGGGTATAAACTTTAATCACTGGTAAGATAGTATCTCCTCCTCATCGTCCAAATGTGCTTCCAAAAAATTGTATATAATTATGTGAACAAGTGACTTGTGTGCTACAGGCAAGTGATGTGTACAAAATGGCATATACCAGGGTAATGTTTGCATGTAAATGCATGTATCCATGAAAATAACATGCTAATAATGCATTACATTAGGGGAAAGTGATTTGCCCCTACAAAAAAAAAGGAATATTAAGCAAAATAGCATGCAAAACTATGCATAATAGGAGAGGTTTGCACTAAAATGCAAACATAAATGACAAACTGATGGAAAATGTGAAGAACAGAATTTGCATTTTTTTCGGGGGGGGGGAGGAAAAACTGAGAGAAACCAAAATTGACATCTTTGCCTCTCCCTAGGGATGGGTTGTGGCGGTGGAGTTAGCATGCCGAAACACACTCCCCCCCACCCCACTCAGAATGCTTGGATGGGATTCTCTCTTGTGATTTTCCAGTGTTGATACAAGAATGCGAAATGAAAGAAAGCCAGGTTAGGTAACTGTGGGGCCTTCATTGATCAGGCCCAGGATTTGCAAGTGGACCCACACACAGAATGCCCTCCCCTGCTTTATTAAGGTAGAAGTACCCCTGACCATTAGGTCCAGTTGTGTACGACTCTGGGGTTGTGGCACTCATCTCGCTCTATAGTTCGAGGGAGCCGGCATATAGCTTCCGAGTCATGACTAAGCCGCTTCTGGCGAACCAGAGCAGTGCACAGAAACACCGTTTACCTTCCCGCCGGAGAGGTACCTATTTATCTACTTGCACTTTGACATGCTTTCGAACTGCTAGGTGGGCAGGAGTTGGGACTGAACAACGGGAGCTCACCCCGTCGCGGGGATTCGAACCACGACCTTCTGATCGGCAAGCCCTAGGCTCAGTGGTTTCGGCTACAGCGCCACCTGCATCCATTCCCCTGCTGTATATCATGGAATAAACAAGGGGGGACCTTTGTGGCTCAGTGGGCCAGATCCTAATCAGGATCAGCCTTGTGGGCCAAATTTGTCAGGTGCTTTCTCCTGCCCACATGACAAGATCATTTGAGCACGGTTCCCAAGAGCCTGGCAGCCGGCTGGTTGTTGCGTGCTTGAGAAGCACAGCACAAATGGGTGTTTCTAGCCCTGTGCTTGGCACTTTGGGGAGTGCTGAGCCCTGGGCTTGCAAAGTGCCTCTCTCCCCCCTCCACCTTGGGCAGGATAAAGGAAGAAGCCTGTAGGGAAGTTAAGGGAAGTAATAGTGCCACTGTATTCTGCTCTGGTCAGACCTCACCTGGAGTACTGTGTCCAGTTCTGGGCACCACAGTTCAAGAAGGACACTGACAAACTGGAACGTGTCCAGAGGAGGGCAACAAAAATGGTGAAAGGCATGGGAACGATGCATTATGAGGAACGGCTAAGGGAGCTGGGCATGTTTAGCCTGGAGAAGAGGAGGTTAAGGGGTGATATGATAGCCATGTTCAAATATATAAAAAGATGTCACATAGAGGAGGGAGAAAGGTTGTTTTCTGCTGCTCCAGAGAAACGGACACGGAGCAATGGATCCAAACTACAAGAAAGAAGATTCCACCTAAACATTAGGAAGAACTTCCTGACAGTAAGAGCTGTTTGACAGTGGAATTTGCTGCCAAGGAGTGTGGTGGAGTCTCCTTCTTTGGAGGTCTTTAAGCAGAGGCTTGACAACCATATGTCAGGAGTGCTCTGATGGTGTTTCCTGCTTGGCAGGGGGTTGGACTCGATGGCCCTTGTGGTCTCTTCCAACTCTATGATTCTATGATTCTTTGGCTATTTGTGCTTTTCTCTGGAACAGGTGCACACAGCCAAAGTTAATGGGATTTAACACCCACTTTTACACTGGTGAATGGCAGTTACATAATGTGCTGGGAGCAGCCAATGCAAACCTGATAGTAAGAGATGTTTGGCAGTGGAATGGACTCCCTAGGAAGCTGCTGGACTCTCCTTCCTTGGATGTTTTCAAGCAGAGGTTGGATGGCCATCTGTCAGGGATGCTTTAGTTGAGATTCCTGCATTGCAGGGGGTTGGACAAGAGGACCCTTTGGGTCCCTTCCAACCGTACAATTCTATGATTCTATCTGTGATCTCCAGCATTCTGATTGGCTGCTGACAAGTGGATGTGGTTTGGGGAAAATGGGCTCACAGACCAAATTGGATTCCCTGGTGGCCCAAGATTGGCTCAGAGGCCAAAGGTTCCCCACTCCTGAATAAAATCCATTCTCTGCCACCCTATTGCTCCCCCAAACTATCCTCCCCTGCTTCCATTGCCACTGTCTTTTCTCCCTAACAACAGATTCTACTAGCACACTTGAAAGCACAAAGATGGGAGGGGGCGCATGATCTGTGTTATGACACTATGTGAAGAAAATGCAAAGTTTTCAAACTGTTGTTCTATTCATTGTGTGCTAGTTGGGCCCAGGAGAGCATCTGTTATCTCCTTCAGATGATTATGCAAATATGTCTAAATATCTGAATACCTATTCCTACTTTTTATCCTCTAATCTAATGACTCCCTTGACATGGTACTGTTTCAAATTATCTTCAGTGAGTAATGGCTTGCATTTAACATTTTATATCAAACCTGTCATATAGATCATTTTCTGTAATATTTTACATAAATTAGCAATCCTTCCCTCATGGCACGTATGGTATCGCCCGTGGGGTTTTGTGAGATTAGAAGTGCAAGCAACACAATCTTGGTCTCATTTAGAGCTGAACAAAATGGACTGGCAAAGTCTGAGTCACGGAGTGCATGTTAGTTACAGATAAATTGCAATGCCATCAGTGCAGGGCATTTTATTTTGTTTTTATTAAGTATAGCTCTGAATAAAAACGTTGGCACATAGTTATTGCTTGCAAAAGGCTGCCCAGTCTTTCTTACCAAATAGCTGGTGCATATCTGTCTGATGTCAAATAGTCTTAAGCCAAAAGTATATGATACGTTAAATGATGCACAAATCACACACACATCACTCTTGATCTGGATTTTGACCACAACTCACATGGAGGGGATTCATGCTCTTGACAAATCATGGTCTTGATTGGGAGGTGTGGGAATGTTCAGGGAGGCAGGAGAGGATATATTGTTTATTAATATCCTTCCTAACTTGCATTCGCAAGTTCCTTTACTTAGCAGAGTTTACATTCCCCTTTTAAACGCACAGTGGATAGCTGGTTGCAGGCTTGTGTAAGCCTCTCACTATTAGGTTCCTGGTAAGTTCCCTTATATCCCTCTTAAAAGAATAAACACATGACAACCTTATTTAAAGTCAATAAAAGGAGTTTACTCACGTCATCAGTTCACTGTTGGATCCCTGAAGGCAGACTTAGTTACAAAGTATATACATGTGGATCTATCCCATATGGAGGTAATCCCAGTGTCCTCTTTTGGCTGAAAGCTAACAGCAATTCTAGCTAAAAAGCTGCTCGAACGATGGAGGAAGTCAAAGAGAGAGTGTGTGCTGCGTGCCTTGTCCTTTTGTTTTACCTGGACAGGTAAGGTCACACCCACCTCTAGTCACATGCAAAGGAAGTATGTCCCAGCCAGGAGGAAACAGGAAGTTTTCGACTGACTGGACCCAACATTCCCTTGCATGTCCACTCTAGGAAAACAAGGAATGTTGTACTTGACTGCTACTTATGTATCACAGGAGGGTCTGTGGCTCAGTGGTGGAACATCTGCTTTGCATGCAGAAGACCCCAGGTTCAATTGCTAGACTTCTGCCTAAAACCCTAGGGGAACCATCTCCACTCAGTGCAGCCATTACTGAGCGAAATAGACTAAGGCAGTTTCCTGTGTGCCTATATTTCTCTCTCTTTGCCAACTGTAAGGGTGCCAGATGTAGGGGGCAGAGCCCATTTGGCTCCCCCTATGTTTTGGGAGTTGGTGTTGCCCCCCCCCACAATGTCTGGGAAGCATGGAGGTTCCTTGTCTTCTTCCTGTTGCTGTAGAGGGGAAGGAGGGTCAGAGCAACCTCCCGCTGGAGGATCCAGTGGCCATCAAAGCCAAGCAGCTGCTGCATTTGGCTCCTCCCCTGGCTCCTCCCAATGTTCTGACACGTGTGACTCCCCCACCCCAAATTGTCCTCATAAGCTGATGCCACCTGGCAACTGCTATCCATCCTGGCAGGAAAGTTGGCATCTTGAGGTGAGTAGCAGCTAGGGGCTGATTGCCACAAGAAGCGTGTCATGAAGGAAAGGATTAACTGCTCTCTCATGCCCTACAGTTCTAATCATGAACCCCACTACTTGTTCTTGGTTAAAACAAAAACAAAAAAGCCAGACACACTTTAGCATGTACTTATTGTCTAGTTTAACTCAGTAGAGGCTGACTTTGCAGTTTGCCACAGATACAGACTCAGATTCTGCACACTCTTGCTTAGTTTATATAAGGACGGCTTTGACATTTCAGACTGTGGAATGAATTTGCAGATGGTCTAAATGACCCTATTTGCTAGGGTCAGTTGTTATGCACTAATACCTGTGCACAAAATTGAGGGAACAATCGTGTAGGCTCAGAAAAGCAACAAACAGATTGCAAATGCATGCCTCTGATTGACCCACTTTGAAATTGATTGGGGCGGTTGCTAAAATCTTGTGGTTAATTCAGTGCTTTCTTGGGGGAATCCTGATTGGCTAAGTTGGGGTGGAGGAAAAATGAAGATGCAAAGGAGCACAATGTCCAATCTAAGCCACTCCTACAGAAACAACTTCAGGAAGTCTCCAAATGAGAGTCAATGTAAGTCCAAGGAGCAGTGGATAAACTGAACTAAAGCTTTAGGAGTTTGGCGGTTCAGAAAAGAAAAAAAAATACAGGGAGGGATGTGCCGACCCAGTCTTCATGACTCTTCCGTTAAAGCAGTCTTCCTTTTTTTAAAAAAAATCTCCAGCTCCATCATTGCTTATCTCTAGTAAATGTCACTGAATGTCATTGGACTTGCAGCAATTCAATAGGCAATTTCACACAGGCTCTGTTAAAACATTATTCAGTTGTTTTTATTAAGGAAACTCTTATGGTCAATTTAAAATCCAAGAAGTGGTAAAAGGATTTCAACAATTCTGTGTGTCTTATTGTTGTGATCTTTGCTTTGAGAATGGAGGTGGGGCTCACAAAGAAGTCGAGGGGAATAACAATATTAATAATAATAATAACAGTAATACCCCACCCATCTGGCTGGGTTTCCCAGAGCAGGGCTTTGGGGGAGGAGATCTAGGACCCCACACAGCAGAACGTGCAGGAGGCCCCTCAAATGAAACTGGGCTATCTCATTGCATTTAGAGCTAAGTAAGACACAAATTACCACCTCAAGAGAAGTGAGGATATAAGACCATTTTAAGGAAGTGAAGTATCACACATTTCCATCTGAAGGGCGCAGCCCCCACCCCAGTAAGATGGTTATGACCAGAGTCTAAAATTCACTAAGGGCATCGCCAAGAGAGTCCCTGTTCTCATCTGCTAAACATTGAAAAGGTTGAACGTTTCACAGTATAGTGCTTTAGGACTGAATTGAGAATAATCTGTCTGAAAATGGGTAGACTTGCAAAAAGCACAATGATCATGGTAGGTTAGCCCAGAGTGAGGGCTGATTCATACAACATGTTTGGCATGGTAAAACAAGGGTTGGCTTAGTCCATTTCCCCTGTTTAATAGAGTACAGCCCTCTGTTTGAAGGATCATCTGGAGACAATCCTACATTCTCTGTCTTGAAGGACTCTTTTTGAACAAGTTGCCTATTTGAAGGGTGGTCTCATCAATGTTAGATTTAAAGAAAAAAGGGTCATGAGAAGGGTGGATCCTGAGCCAAAGACAGGCGGTCTCCTTTCATCAGGTCTTGCCTCCATGGGGTAGAAGTGAGGAGGCTGACAGGTCTGGATGGATTGTATGTAAGAAGTTTGGCAGATGTTGGCTGGCTGAGGGCCAGAGTGAAGCTCTGGGTGTAGCCAACCCATAGTGGTAGTCATTCTGTCTTAGTTGCTCTGAATGTGCACTGCTGGCGATTTGATAGTTTTTTATTGTTTCAATTGCCTTGTATGAAATTAGTGACTTTTCTACAGACATTGTACCCTGCTCTGGGACTGATGATTGGAGGGCAGGTAATTAATACAAGAATTAAGAAACCTGCACAAATTATGAGGACAAAAGTAAATTCCCTTGACCCTCGGAGTTCCTCCCAGTTCTACAATGATATGATTCTACGGTAATGTCTCAGGCTCATAACTTGTGTGCACTATGATAGTGTGGGAGGAGATGACTCACAAATAACTAGCATTTTGACTATGACCTATTCATTGTAAGTGTTTTTAACTCTTGAAGAAGGCTTCACACAGAAACAATCACTGGGGCTGATGCTATGAATCACAGGAAGGCAAAAAGACAAAGGAAGACTTTGTCTCCATGCTTATGCCTTTAGAAAGCTGATGTTTTGCTGCTGAGGGTTGCAAAAGAGAAACCCTGGTGCTATTCAGCTAGTGAACCTGCTTCCTTTTCAGCAAGGCTCTTCTCCCCAGCCCAAGTGTACAAAGGGAAGCTACTGAGAGATGCTCCTTTACGTTTGCGGTACTCTGGACAGCAAGCGTACTATTGTACGACTCCTCACAACATCTATTGTTTCAGTTAAGTGAACCATCTGTAGACTGTTGGAACTGCGACAAAGGATATGAATGTTGGTGCCGTCATCCCTGTGGTGGTGCCCATGATAAGGAGTATGAAATGTGATATCCATTTCATGTGGTACTGTGATGGTAAAGGCCATGTGCATAAAATTTAAATTGGGTGTGTAACCTCAGGCCGAGCGGGGGGGGGGGAGGGCAAATATTCAGACCTCTGACCAACCCTCATGATTCTCCCAGGCCATGCCCCTCACCAGCTCTGTTCTTCACACTCCTTGGGTGTTTTTGCCAAGCTGAAATGTGTCCTTGAACCATAACATTGCATGTCACCTGCCTGGATGGAGAGAAGGGATGTGATAAGAAGAACTGCTTTACTTTTCTGTGACTGGAATATAGGCTTCCATATAAAAGTAAGTATCACATTTTTGCCTCTTCCACTGCCCACTACTGACTGGCATGCAGCCCCTGGAAAGTTCTCCATGAGGGAATGTCACCCCCAGGCTGAAGAAGGTTTCTCACCCATGATTTAAATTGATGCTACTACGCCTCTTGGATGGTACTAGATGGAAGGAAAGCGAGTTTTTCCTTTTCCAGTTCTCACATGAATTCAGTTGTTCAGTGAAACTCTAGAAACTGACTGTGTCTTGATGCTGCAAAGCCAATGTCTTTTCTTTGCAAAATATAGTGACTATCAGTTGTTTCCTGCATCTAGACAAAGCTAGAGTCAGGACTGTAGAAGGATAGCAACAAACACAGCCATAGATTTTTGCATACAGAAGGTCCTAGGTTCAAACCCTGGCATCTCCAGTTAGGACTGGAGAGCCCCTGCCAGATAATGTAGACAGTAGTGAGCTAGATGGACTAAGAGTCTCACTCATTATAATGCAGATTCCTTTGTTCCTAAACTAACCTGGTTCATATTGCCAAAAGCTAATGCAGCAAACAAGGTCATATCTGAAAATATCTGCCTAGTCTTCATGGCTAGGTTTTGTCCCACCCCTGCCTCACTCTGTCCTGAAATCTGCTTGCTTTTCCTGAATCCAAGAAGGAAATAAATAACTGTTGTACCCCTTCTTAGTATAGTTAGGCAAGTTATTCCATTCCATTCAGGGGAAATCAAGGCAGCAGCAGCTGTGGGAAAGTGGGGCAGCCTAACTAATAATTTTAGACTAGGGCAGGAAAGGGGTACCTGTGGTCCTCCAGATGTTGCAGGACTCCTGTGTCAGCTGATGACCTTTTGGGTGGGAAGGTTGGTTGGAGGAACAAAGGGCCTGGCTTGAAGAAGACTTTGTCTTGAGGAAGCCTATTGCCCTTTTGCACTCTCCAGTTAAATCTGTAAAATCCTAGGTTGAAAGAGGTTTGAAAAATTGATCACAGGCAGGCTTGCTACCTTTTTCTTTTTTAAATCATCAAGGCTTGGAGGGTCAATTGGGGGGCAGAGGGAAGGCCAACCACTCTAATAAACTGACAACATCGGGGTGGATTAAGGATAATTTTAAAAGCATTAACTTTTTGCTTCCGTGGTTTGTGTGCGTCTTCCTCGTTATTATCCTAATAAATCACTTGTGTGCATTTTAAATCACTCCCGACTGCATTATATTTACAGGAATATTGCAGTTTAACGCTGATGTTTCTGCAAGGGTGAGGCTGCATTTAGTTGGCATAAGAAATGAGGTGGCATCCATCCCAGAGAGCACTTTTTCGGCCGCTGATCAGTGTATGTAAAGGTGCCTTAAACCATCAGATTATTGCTCCATCTTGCTTGCTGTTGCCTCCATGGACTGCCAGCTCTCCAGAGTTTCAGATACAAGTCTTTCTGAAAAGGTTGAGGGTTCAACCTGCTGCACGTGAAACATGGGGTGCTGGGTATCCTGCATTGTCTTTTATGCGAGGGTGTTTTTGGAAAATGTTTGGGAACAGAATCTGATCAAGTCCTCCTGCCCAACCATAAAAGACTCATGGTGGAAAGCTGGCACGTTAGCTTGCCCTCTTTGACTCCACGACTGTTCTGAGGGTTTGTCTTAGGATAAGAAAGGGGCATTTAGAGCCTATGGTTGGTGTGATGTGCAGTTGAGCAGCCTCCCATTCTGACCCCCTATTCATTGCAGGTTTTTAAATATATACTTTAGGCCCTGGAGGGTATTCCATTCCTATTTTGAATTCAGTAAGACTGAGTATCTTCATGGGTAGAGAGTCTTCCTAGTCCAGACATTTCCCCTGCTTCTCATCTCCTATATGCACACACTTTGACTGTGATGATAAATAGATTATTAGATATATGCATTAGTTGCAAACACATTATATTATTTTAAACTCCCTGACATCAGCCATTTGGGTGTGTGAACTATTGGAAGTGCTTAATATAGTTATAGAATTTTTATGTTTTATTCTGCTGCTCCTGCTTTTGGTAAATTCTCTCCACCCCCTTTATTTTTATTTAACCATTACCACCACCTAGTTTTATACAGACCTCAACCTAGCTTGGGACGCAGGTGCCGCTGTGGTCTAAACCACAGTGCCTAGGACTTGCCAATCAGAAGGTCAGCAGTTCGAATCCCCGCGACCGGGTGATCTCCCGTTGCTCGGTCCCTGCTCCTGCCACCCTAGCAGTTTGAAAGCACGTCAAAGTGAAAGTAGATAAATAGGTACCGCTCCGGCGGGAAGGTAAACGGCGTTTCCGTGTCCTGCTCTGGTTCGCCAGAAGCGGCTTAGTCATGCTGGCCACATGACCCGGAAGCTGTATGCCGGCTCCCTTGGCCAGTAAAGTGAGATGAGCGCTGCAACCCCAGAGTCGTCTGTGACTGGGCTTAACAGTCAGGGTTCCCTTTACCTTTACAACCTAACTTAATGTGAGTGACAAAGAGAGTGAAATGGTGTGAGGGAAAGCAGCAGACAGAGAGAAAAGGAATGTGCCACCAGCATATTAGAATCATAGAATTGGAGAGTTGGAAGAAACCAAGAGAATCCTCTGGTCCAACCCCCTGCAATGCCAGAATCTTTATGCCCAATGCAGGGCTCAAACCCATGACCCAGAGATTAAGAGTCTCATGCTCTACCAACTGAGCTGTCCAGTTGGCCTTTGACAGAATATATATATATATATATATATATATATATATATATATATATATATATATATATGCTTTCGTAGATTTTCACGGGTACAGGAATGCAGGTTTTGGTGTCCTCGGGTGTCTTCCCGTGTAAAAGTTGGGGTGTCTAGGCGACGTTTCGACGAGGTCTCACTCGTCATCTTCAGGCTGGTGCTTTCGGCTTCTTGTTACTGGAACAGAGCAGGATCTCAGTGTTTGAGTTCCTATAAATACTGTTGAGGGGGTGTGGTGTATAGCCTCCAATGTTCTGGGCAGAGAGGAAGTTCCCAGGCTAGTGTGCCTTTTCTTCTTTTGTTCCTTAATTACTTGAGGGATATCTTGAGTGATTTCTTGAGTGATATATATATATCCCAACCTCTGTACTAAAGCATGGTTTAGTGCAGAGCTGGAGACCTTTTTGGCCTAGTAGGCCAGATCTTTATCTCTCCACCCCCCCACCTTGTGGGTGAACTTTGATAGATGGGTGGTGCCACCCACATGTCAGTCATATAGTGCCATAATAACATCAGGCAGTGGATGAGTACTGTATTTTTCGCTCCATAAGACACACTTTTTTCTTCCTAAAAAAGCAAGGGGAAATGTCTGTGCGTCTTATGGAGTGAATGTGTGGTCCCTGGAGCCAAATTGCCCAGGGGCAAAAAGCAGATCATGCTTTTTTCTTTTTTCTTTTTTGAAAGAGGGAAGTGGGTGTTGAAAGGAAGCCGCTGATTGGCAAGCGATCGGGAGCGAGATAAGGGACGCTAGCAATAAAGGAGGCTGCCTGGGAGGGGGGAGGTAAAAGCCCATGGATCCTCAGGATTTTTACATTGGGTCACCCCAAATTCACCATCAGATCACATAGCATGTCCATGGCTACAGCCTGCACCCAAAAAAAAAATCACACATCCACTGTTGTGTGGGACCGCAATGGCGCAAAAATGTGGTTACAAAGCACAGATCCACATGGATCCTCAGGATTTTTGCATTGGGCTACCCCAAACTCACTGTCAAATCACATGTCTGTGGCCACAGCATGAACCACAAAACTAATACATCCACTATTTTGTTCAGAATATTTTTTTCTTGTTTTTCTCCTCTAAAAACTAGGTGCGTCTTATGTTCAGGTGCATCTTATGGAGCGAAAAATACGGTATATGATTCTGCTTACCTTTCAAAGCTGATCTGTGACATGAGGGGCGGGGTGGGAGAGAGAAATCTGTGCATTCCTTGCCATGAATGTGCTGGAGAAGCAGCACCCTGCAGGCCTGACTCTCTCTGCTCACCAGCTGATGAATGGAGGGTTCAGTGATGCTCTCTGCAGGTGTCTGCTGTACCCTGCCTTTAAGCTGGCATCTCCCAGCAACACCATCTGATTGACAGACAGATGGGTGTGGCTTTGGGGAAATGGCCTTGGGAACAAAGTTAGGCCCTCTGGTATGCCAGGACAGCTTTGCATCTTAATGTGTCTTTAATAGGTAGGTAAGTAAGTTTAGGAACTCTGTGTATTGCTACTTTTGATGTTGTTCTGCATGTTGTTCCTTCTACAGAAAAGAAAAAGTAGGATGTAAATGGTCAAATTAAATGAAACAAAGTATTTGTATTAGGGCTATATTTTATTAATGGATAGGTTAATCAACTAAAGCCTTAGTTGGTGAAGTCTGTTTTTGCCGAGAGGAGCACTGAGTTAAATACAGCATTTAAAATTTAAAAGCTATTTCAGTTCAGGTGTGTTGTTGCAATAGGGAATGAAAGAAGATATTAAAGATGACCTTTCTTGCTAATAATCAGTTACATCATTTCTGTTTCCTTGATGGAGGGAGATTATCTCCAAAAAGCCCTTATATTGATCTTTTGACAATATACAAATGTATATCAATTTAATTATTAACTGATTGATCATTTAAAAGGAAGATGCTTAATAAACTGAAAACACTATAATTGGTTGACAAGCCTAATTTATATAGAGCTACGTGCTGTTACCTCTGCAAATACCAGCTAATTAACAAATGCTAGGAGTACAGATTTTTCCCCCTCTCCAATAAAACGTTTAATAGCATAATATCAGTGCTATTAATCCCTTAGAAACTCTAAAGGCTTTGGGGATTTAATTTGGGTCTGAATAAAGTGCTGAATGAGACAGTATTTAAGGTAGGGAACACTTTTCCTTTGTATGAGCAAATGCTAATTTCCCATCAAATATAAACAAAGTGGAATTTAAATGAGTTCATGGTAAACACTGCACAGCAGAGCTTTTCAGCTGATGCTAAAGGGAGCCAGCCCGCCTCACTGCAGCAGAGTTACAGACTTAAAGCTCTGCCTAGGAGCCAAAGAGGGGGCCATAGCTCAGTGGAAGAGGACGAGCTTTGCATGTATAAGATCCTAAATTCAACCCCCAGTATTTTCCAGTAAGTGCGGAAGACTCCTGCCAGAGAGTCTGGTGATCCAGTGCTGGCCAGAGTAGATAATTTCTGTTTTTGAGAGTTTCTTACAAGGCTGGGATGGGGGGCTGGGCCACATCTAAAAGGCTTTTCAGGCATTTGCTTGCATAGATGAGGGCTAAACCTCTGCAGAGGGGTGAGGGCACACATGCCAGCCACATGGCCAATGTCTCCCCATGCAATGGTCTCCTTCCAGGTTTCCTTTGAAGGTTCTGCTTGCTTGTAGATAGGGTTGGGGGAGAAATCCTCAGGAAAGAGGCAGTTTGCTTCTGAATACCAGTTGCTAGGAACTACAGGAAGAGTGTGTGCACATGCTCTGATCATGCTTGCAGGTTTACCACAGACATCTGGTTGGCCACTGTGAGCATAGGATTCTGGACCACAAGGGCCATGGGCCTGATCCAGGAAGCTCTTTGTATGTTCCTATGCATACCCTCCAACATTTTCTCTGGTGGCGCATGCCCTTCTGGCTTGCACTCTTTATAAAGACTTGAGGGATGAGGTTATCACCCCTCTTTTATTGTCCATTCCAGGTCGCCCAACCACTGCCACATTGTCCTTTCTCTTGGCAGATCAAGAGGAGCAGGTGACAGCAAAGGTTGCAAGGTTTCTAGCTGGGGCAATTAGAATAAGATCCACTATTTGACTATTGATTCAAAACCCTAAAATGTATTTTATATAATTGACTTTTGATTTCTATTTTTTGTCTATCATATTGTTGTTTTATTGCTATGGCTGATAGCTGATGCAAATAAAAATTCATTCATACATTCATTCATTTCTCTGATGAAAATGGGGAAATTGCATTCTGCATCAGGAACATAGCTGTCAACTTTTTCCCTTTTTTAAGAGAAATTCCCTTATTCCGAATAGGATTCCTTGCAAGAAAAGGGAAAAGTTGACAGCTATGATCAGGAAGATAGCTCCTGTTGCTTAGAGCATGGTGCATGTTTGATCTTGTTACGCGCATATAAGTAATATACGTCATGTACACCTGTCACCTTAAACCAATGATTTTTTTGTGCAAAGTACCTGAGCAATCTCTCCAAAATCATTTGAAGGAAAGGGCAGTTGACTTTTTAAGTGCATGTTTTGTTCTGTCTTTGTGATTTTGTATTTTACTTTTACCAGTAACTTTTTAATGTCACTGTTTTACTCATTGGTAGTCCATCCATTATGTTTAATAAACCATATAAAACTAGAACAGTGCCCTCCTTGTTGTTGTTGTCTTTTACAATGCAATATTATTCTGATAACTGTACAGGGGGCAGTTTCATACTTCACTTAGATGCGACAGATGCTCACATCAACTGTGAGATGGTTGGTAAGCTAATTCCAAGGAGCACACAGGAATTAAACTGAAGGACCTTCTTGTGTTTTGTTCAGTTTTGGGCTTAGCTAGAAGTGGGTCTAACAAAACAAAATTGTCCTTTAAGGCACTGCTTCTTGCATAACCCATCTATATTGGTTGCATTATTCCCATCTAGGGGAAAGAGAAGCCCCTTCATTAATTTGCTCCCCATGTTTAAAGAATATGCATATAGGAGAGCAGAATGTTCTTTGAACGAATAGAGCAAAAATCTGAAAAGGACACTTGAAGCCCTATTGCAATGAGGAGACAATTGCTAATAATTTAGGGTGATCATTTACACATCAGCACAAAGTAAACATAACAAAAAATAACCAAAGAGGACACTTTTGCATAAAAATTGCATATGGCTATTGTTATATTTGCATTCAGATTAGGAATAATTCTTATAAATATTTTAATTAGAAATACAACACATTTCACTATAGCAGGGGAGATTGTGGCCAGATGACCTTCATGGCTGCTCAGTCTGCTGCCCAGATACTGCTAACTATATTTGCCCACAATCTGTTA
The DNA here is from genome assembly GCF_964234715.1 of Podarcis melisellensis. NCBI lineage: Eukaryota > Metazoa > Chordata > Lepidosauria > Squamata > Lacertidae > Podarcis > Podarcis melisellensis. Next base: position 8,329,868 of record NC_138532.1, read on the forward strand.
TCTGCGTTTTGAGGTCCAGCTTGTGTGTCCACTCCTGAAATGGGTTTGGTTGACCAGCGCATGAGACAGGGACTTGGGGGTGTTGACCCCTCCCTTGTGGAACCCTCTTCCAGTTACATTCATTTGATGTTGTAAATTATGCCATTCAACAAGACCTTTACAATCTTTACATCTTTACTCTTACCTTCCCTTAAGAGCATGTTGACTATCAATTTCAGTATCTCTCATGGAATATATTTGTTTTTATCTATATTTGTACTTCTGCTCTATTTGACTCTGTTTTTATATATATTTACATTGCACTGTCAGTATAAATTGCTTCAGGTGGCAGGTGCACTCCTCTGGGCATTCCTCCTGAGCTCCCTAGCCATTCCTCTTTAGCCTACTGCCCTTGGAAGGACACTATCCCACTGGTATTACAGAAGTAAGATTCAACTGCCAGGAAGGGGCACCATCTTGTCCTTTGTCTCAGTCAACAAAATGGCTTGAGTTGGCCCTGTCCTTCACCCATTGCTTTATGAAGGCTTAACTCTGAAATAACTTGAATGAATGGCTGTTAGTGAGCAATGCCGAGCCTTTGTTCTTCCTTCTTATAATTATGTGCTCCGGAACCTGTGGTGCTCCAAATATTGCCTGACTCAGGGCCATCTTAACCATAGGCCCTAGGGGTGTGGGGCACCTGGGCTCCCAGGGGTGCCAGGCCGAGAGTCGGAGGCCAAGTTTTGGAGTCCAGGGATTGAAGAGAGCCAGGCCAGCCACTGCTGAGTGCAGCAGAGCCCATCGGAGCACCACAGGTTTTTCTGCTGCGGGCACTGAGGCAGTCGGCAGGCTCCACCTGCCTGCACACCTGGGATTGGTGGGCCGTTGAGAGGCCCGCCCAGTGCATGCACACTGCTCACATGAGACGCTTGGCACCTGGCCCTGGCCTTGCTCTGCCACCACTGCCACCTTGGGCTCCTCTGCTGCTGAAGCGGCTGGCTAGCTCTGCTGTGTTTGCCTTGACAGCCGGCCGGACTGGTTTGTTGCACTGGGCTCCTCTGATAAAAAAAGGTTGACAATTCTGGGCAACCTGGGGTGTGTGTGCTGGGCAGATCTGTGCACCCCGGTGCCGCATATACTTAAGACAGCCCTGGCCAGACTACAGTTCCCATCACCCTCTGAACATTGGGCCATACTGGCTGAGGATGATAGGAGTTGCAGTTCAACAACATCTGGAGGACCACAGGTTCCTGGGGCACTTTCAAATAGGAGACTGTCCTCTATCAGACCTCCAGATGCAGACGTTTCTCTTGTATAGTAGGACACATGGCTACACTATAACCAGCTGAGGTGAGCAGGCAAAGTGACAGATGACAAGATGGATGCAATTTCCAGCTGTTGTGTTTTGGTTCATTGGCTGCTCAGGGAGGGAGAGGATGCACATTAGCACGGCTTAACTGATACCAAAGTTTTATTAGAATGACCCTCCGACCTGATGTATTTGCTCACAGAGCTGACTGGCCCCTGGAGAAACAATTAATTCTGAAGACTTCAACCTGAATCCACGTCTTAATTCTGGCACCGAGATGGAATAGTGCATGTTTTGGAGATTCAGATGAGAATGGAGAAAGAAAAGAACAACTTCGTTTGACTGTGTATGAATGGATATAGTGGTACCTCAGGTTACAGACCCTTCAGGTTACAGACTCCGCTAACCCAGAAATAGTACCTTGGGTTAAGAACGTTGCTTCAGGATGAGAACAGAAATCGCGTGGTGGCGGCGGGAGGCCCCATTAGCTAAAATGGTACCTCAGGTTAAGAACGGTTTCAGGTTAAGAACGGACCTCCAGAACGAATTAAGTTCTTTACCAAGATACCACTGTATTAGTAAAAGGCAGTAACTCTCTTTCCCTCCCTCCCTCCCTCCCTCCCCTGCAGCTGTGTGTGTGTGTGTGTGTGTGTGTGTGTGTTTAATGAAAAGGCTCTGTAACTGTTACCCTGGGATTTGGAGGTTGTTGGGGGGTTTTTTGTGTGTTTTTTTACAACCCACTGTGTATCACCTCCAATCTCCATTAGGTGATATTTCACAACCTTGCTGTCATGGCCATAAAACGTGTCTTTTAAGGAACAAACTGGGGCTCTCTGGCTTGCTTAACTTAAGAGCATTTACGTTTAGCTTTTCTGATTTATACAAGTGTTTGGGGAATGGTAAAAAGGGGGGGGGGAGTCTCATTGCCTTTCTAAAAATATTGTTAAAGTGCCTTAGGGCGTGATCTGGTCAAAGTGAAGCACTTTCAAATCCTGTTGAATTCAGTGAGAGCATTCGGCTTCTGCATAAATCTCTTGCAATCAAATCAGGGTTAAAATTGCTTAACTTTCACCAGGTCATTGACTCTTTAGCATGTAACTACTTCTATAAGGGCAGGGAGTAGGAAATGAGAATAAACTGGGGGGTCACAAAGCAGCAAGCAGGAGTTTTGCATTAATAACAGTGGGCAAAGCAGGACCTAACATTTAACCAAGCAAAGTAAAGTCAGCGCAAATGGCACTGTATCTGTTTCCAGGGTACTGCGATTACCTTCGCACTGCTGAGAAAGGAAACAGAAAGCAACCCTGATTTGCATAAAATTTGCATGTGCTGATTTATATATATATAGATGTCAAATAGATTTCATCATTGTGAAGACAGGCTGGTGTCCAGGCATTTGACTCTCGATGGGCAACTTTAAGACCTCTGCTCTCTCCTCTTGTGGTTCTAACCAGACATCCTTCAATTAGAGCAGTGTTTTTCAACCACTGTTCTGCGGCACACTAGTGTGCCACGAGATGTTGCCTGGTGTGCCGTGGGAAAAATTGAAAAATTTGAAAGATTTAAAAATAAACTATTTTATAATTTTTCATATTTCTGTTTACTTACTATTTCATAATAAAGTAATTATAAAATACTTTCTTTGTGTTTATTTGATTCCTATTCAAGAGAATTACTTTATATATAGTCAATATAGGCACAGAGTTAAATTTTTTAACATTTTCTAATGGTGGTGTGCCTCGTGATTTTTTTTCATGAAACAAGTGTGCCTTTGCCCAAAAAAGGTTGAAAAACACTGAATTAGAGGATGCATCCAAATAAAGGATTGTCTTCTGCAAAGCAGGACACATGTTCATCCTATTCTCGGATTGCATGTCACACAATAGGGAATGTAATCTGCAAGAAAAAAAGTACCACATACAGAAATGGAAATTATAAGAAGAAAACACCCACACGCAACATTCTGTGGAATTGTGAAGTCTGAAAAAAGCACGAGGTTGAGTGCTCCTGGATAATATTTTATACCCTTTCTCTGCATTTTAGTTTTTGTTGTAGAGTCTCTTGGCTTTTGGATGGTGTCCAGCAGGCTTCCACTGCGCCCCACTGGACCCCCGTGGATAGCTCTCCATCAGCTTCCTGTAGCAGAGTCGTCGCAGCGGCTAGAAAACTGTTGCAATGTGTGTGTAATAAATCAGACTGCACACAAGAGTTCTTGCTTAACTCCAACAGTCTTTAATCGTGTAGAAAAAACATCTTAAATCACCCCGGCGAGAGAATTCTGATTCTCTTCACAGAGTCTACAACAGAGGCTGCTAATCTGGCTGCCATGGGTGCCAGTGTACCCCTTATATCTCCTGTGGTGCCCAGGAAAGGTCTCAGTAAGGGTCTCTTCAAAGATCCACAATACACAGAAGACTTTGCTCTTCTTGCTCAGGTGTTGTTTGTGCCAGCTTGATATCATATACTGCCACCCGAGAACATAACATTTTATTGGTTGGCTGCCCAAACTCCCAACCATTCTGAGCAGATGCAAGCCACAAAGAGGTGCCTTTTTCCATTGATGGGGGGTGGGGATGGAGACATAAGTTCCTCTTTTCCTTTAGATGTGACGGCCATTTTGTATTGTGGCACCCCCTCTAAGCAGCCATTTTGTGTCATGCCACACCCCCACGGTGGCCCATTTTCATGGAATCATAGAATTGCAGAGTTGGAAGGGATCACTTCCAACTCTGCAATTCTGTGAAAATGGCTGTCATGATTTTGTGACGTTTTCTCAAAATTCTAATCACTCCTGCCGTCAACAACAGCCCTATCCAGTTGCCCCCACTTCCCCATGTCACTACCATCATACAAGGCTGGAGAGCAAAGACAAATCTTTTGGTCCCACATATGTGGCATGGTTTTTGCATCCACACACATTGAAGCCTGAGTGTGCCCACCGTTGTTTTCTTACATAGCTTGATGATAAGCTGAGGTAATAAGAACCACTTTTATTTCCCCTTTCTTTCTCGTTGACCCTTCAGGCTGGGAGAGGTTTCAGTGTAAGGAGGCTTGCTAGGCCAGTTTTGGGGTGTTTTGTTTAACCTTAGGAAGGTGATTGAAGGATGTTTTGCAAAACTTGTTTTAATTCCATGTGCTCTGGTTGTCATGGGAAACAGATGGTTGGAGCAGAGATGCTTTTGGCTGTGCAGTAAACATGTGCAGAATCCCTCACACCATTGGTCCCAAGCCTTGATGTTACTCAATCCACCCCCGGCCATACCTCAGCCTCCATGTGTTAACCAGAAAGTGCCCACAGAGACCTTTGAACTGATCTAAACAGCTTTTGTTTTTGTTCTTAAAATGCGCACTTGGCTTGTGTACTTCTGTGTAGTAGCTGTTATCATGAAAGTTGGGGGGAGGGGTTGTAAAATGTATGCAATTGCCTACAGAAGCATTCATAGCAATTTCTATTAGCAGTACAGTGGTACCTCAGGTTACATACACTTCAGGTTCCCACAGGGCTCCCTAGGCTGTGGATAGCAGCCTGCCACCCGGCGCGTGGAGCGCCTTGAAGCAGAGCCCCCCGCGCGCCGGGCAGACATCGGCCAGCCCCACAAGCTCGGGGGACAGCGGGGAGACGCAGCGCCGCCATCCCTCTGTTCCCCGACCTGGTTTGGTTTCCCCGACCTGGTTTTGGGGGGGAAATAAAGGGGGAAAATTCCCTTTATTTCCCCCCCCAAAAAACTAGTTGCGTCCTATGGGACGGAGCGTCCTATGGGACGAAAAATACGGTAAGTACTTAACCCGAGGTACCACTGTATTGTATGTTATTACAGTGGTACCTCAGGTTACAAACACCTTGGGTTACAAACACTTCAGGTCACAGATTCCGCTAACCCAGAAGTAGTACCCCAGGTTAAGAACTTTATTTTAGGATGAGAACAGAAATTGTGCGGCTGCGGTGCGGTGGCAGCAGGAGGCCCCATTAGCTAAAGTGGTACCTCAGGTTAAGAGTGGTTTCAGGTTATGAACATGCCTCCGGAACGAATTAAATTCGTAACCAGAGGTACCACTGTATATATTTATTTATTTATACCCCACTTTTTGCCCTGACAGGGACTCAAGGCTGTTTACAGATAAAATAAGCAAAGCTTACAAAGATTGGAAAGCATTACTAAAAACAATTCAGGATTAATAGACTTATAGACGTGCGTGTGTGTGTGTTTGTGTATGTATTAAAAACATACAGACATTCACAACAAAAACAGAACAGCACCAGCCCCCTCATTAAAAGCAGTTTCCCAAAAGCTTGTTGGGACAAGGTCTTCACCTTCTGGCGGAAGGACAAGGAGGGAGCCAGGCTAACTTCTCCAGGGAGGGAGTTCCAAAGTCTGGGAGCAGCCGCCAAGAAGGCCTATATAGAAATGCCTTTGAGATAGGGATTCCTTAGCACAAAGAGGCCCTGTGATTTTCTGGAGCCCAGTTTGTTAAGTTAATAGCCGTATTGCCCCATACGTTCATCTTGGCAGTACAATGGAACCCTAGTCTTTGAATGTAATCCGTTCTGGAAGACCGTTCAACTTCCGAAATGTCCGAAAACCGAGGAGCGAGGGGCCATCAGCAAAATCCATTGAGAAAAAAGAAAAACACACAGCGGAAGCCGTTCGACTTCTGAGGCGCGTTCAAAAACGGAAGCAATTACTTCCGGGTTTTCGTTGTTCGGCTTCTGAAACCGAGCATCTCGGAATTCATCTGTTACTAAATAGCATTTTACACTGTAATCCTGTGTCTACTCAGAACTATGGTTTGTGTGTGAGAGCATGTTCAATGCAATTCACATTTAAAGGTAAGTCTGCTAATTTTCACTTTTCAAAATAATGCATGAACTGAAACACAGCCATCCTTCGAAATTCACACTTCTCTGAATTTTGAAATGCCATTTTCCAGCCAAGTAACATGTACAAAAATGCATATACTAAGGGAAACTGTGTATAATGATGCATATATATATCCGCAAAAATAAGCTTTAAAAAGGCATTACGTCAGGGAAAATTGCTTTGTGAAAATTTGTACAGGCAAGGTATATTTGGAGAAATTTACTGATGATTTTTCATGAGGACATTGAAAAAGAAACCCATATATATCAGAAACTGTTACTGAAATGTGTTAAAATGAACTCAAGATTGGAAAAATGAGAAACTGCGAGAGACTGAAGTATACAGATTTGCCCATCCTTATTCAGAAGTAAGTCCCAATGCATTTAGTGTCGTTTATTTCAAGGTTAGGATTGCTGCTTTAGTTTCTCTAGGAGCATTACTACATCAGTGATAACTTGAATTCTTTGTATGCCCATAATTCATGTTTATGTCCAGTTACTACTGTAGCTGAAAAGACTCCTACTTGTAGCTGATACCCATTTGGGTAAACAATACTAGCGGACCACTGATTCCACCGAAGGCTGCTCTTTGTATCTACAAATGTTGATATCACAGCTGCATTCTCTGTAAATTACTGAAGATTAATATTAAAGCTTTCAGTTGAGTAACCCATAAGCAAACTTTATTCACTCTTTGCTGCACAACACGCCCTACATGCACAGTCCCTCCTCCCAAACTATGATTTTTAATTAAGAAAGTGGGGAGCGGAATCTTCTAAGGCTAAACTTGATTTAATCTGCAGGGTGGTCTATAAGGTACCAGATATTATTAGAACCATATTTCTTGTTGGCGAGAAACACAATTCTTATTTGTACTGTAAACAGACTAAATAAAAACCCTTTAAAAAAGGTCTATTTTTTTATCTCTAGAGTTTTGTTACTTCTCTCCCCCAACCCCCCTCCCCCAGCACATTTTAATGCTTGAAATTAAACAGCAGGGAGATTTAGGCTGAATGTTTCAAAGCCATTATAGCTTGCTGTACCTTGGAGATCCATTCAGCACCGTGGAGCTAACAGAGCACTTAATCCACGTCATTGCAGAGACTCCAGGGGTGTGAGCCCAACGGAAGGCATTCATTTGCCAAATTAAAAGCACAGCAAGTAAAAGCCAGGGTAGTATTTAAGCGCTTTTTATCGACTCCTGTTCCGCTGCTATTTGCTAAATTTCTTACTGATGGAAGATGATGGATTGGCTGATTGCTTGGCTGAAATGCATCTTCCGTGATTTATTCCTCTTGCATTGACAAAACAGCTTTTGGTATAATTGGAGGTGATCCAGCTCCAGTGAGATATGTAGAGACTGGGCAGAAGACTCTGTACTTTATTGCACTCTATTAAATGGCTTTAAATCACATAAGGGAGATTCTGACAGGTTCAGTGTTCAGTGTCGAATCTGAGAGCTGTCACTGTTGCACCTGCCTGTCTCGTCTCTTTTTATGCGTGTAATTTTAAGCGCATGTACCTGTTACATATGCACACATGTGCCCTGCCACACAAGGGCAGGTACATAGGCCTGGTTGCAGATGGAATATGCCAGTTATATTGAGCTGGAAATAGGCCAGTAGTATCAATTGATTCAGATGGAGTTATTGCCCTTATCTTGTGCTGTTCGTTTACTGCCGGTTGACCTTACAGCACGCTCAGGTTTACTATTTGCCCATGACAGTTCTGGGTTAGATTCTGAGCCTGCAGAATATAAAATGTATTTGGTTATTATATTAAATCGCATCATAGCTGGAAGAAAATGCATAGTTTTGAGCATCCCAAATGGTGCTTTGTTATACAGAGATGCTGTGCTAACTCCTTAACAAATCTATATCCCCTTAATTGTTGATGGGAACAAGGGGATAAAAAGAAACTTTGCTTCTTCAACATAAATTATATGCAGGGCAAAAAGCAAGGGAAACAGAAGCAGAAAATGCCAAATCTAAATGTGGGGGTGGAAAGGAAATATTTTTGGGGAGAATGCTGGAATGAAGTTATATGGCTTTAGCAGAAATGTTATAAAGAATTAAGTAAAAATAGATTGTTAATGGGTCAAAGAGGAAAAAAGTAAGGTTAGATTGTGTTAAGATAAATTATAGGACAAAAATTTAGAACGATGGAAAGGATTTGCTGAAATAACTAACTGAACTAGAATACAAAAAAGGGAGATGTGAGGAGGTCGATGAAACAAGTAAATGAAAGATAAGATATGGAAATATTGGATGTGTTTTTAATTTTTTCTGTTTTTGTTTCTGTTTTGTTAAGATAAATATTGTTTTTTGTTTTTTATGTATTGTCATGTATTGTTTTGTTTTATTTAACTTTGTTTTATTTTTTCTTTCTGTAATTTTTAAACTCTTAATAAATATTACTTTTAAAAAAAAGGAAATATTTTTGGGGAGAGTAGAGGCAAGGGGTTTACTGGAGTGAAACAGACAATCTGTTGTTGCTATTCGTTGAGAGGTGTGTGAGAGAGTGTGTGTTTCAGGGGTGCCAACTTGAATAAAATATTGAGGGGCCCAGGTAAGCCCCACTTCTTATAATCAGTCACGTGATGCAGTGTACATGCACCATATGAATGGGAATGCCCATCAACTTTGTGGTGGCCTGGCCCCCTCAAATATTATATTGTGGGGGCTGAAGCTCCTATGGCCATTAGGAGTTGGCTCCTATGGTGTTTTTGAGTCACATTTGTGTAAAGCAGCCTTCGCATCCATACTGGTGCCTTCCAGATGTTTGGGGCTAAAAATCAGTCCAGATGTGGGAGAAGTGGTGCAGATAATAGTAACAACAACAACAATTTTCCATAAAATGTACCGTGTTTTTCTATGTATAAGACTAGTTTTCCCCTCTAAAAAATAATGTCCAAAATTGGGGCCCTCTTATACATGAATAGGTATCCCCCCATTTTCTTCAATAGGAGTCCCCAAACATAGGTGGTGTCTTATACTTGGGGGCATCTTATAGACGAAAAAATATGGTATATACCGCTTGATTGTACGAGAACACTCCCTGCAGACAATAAAATTATCACTCAAAAATTACTGCTGTGATATATTGAGGAATCACCTACTGCATATATGTCTCAAGCTGATTTATAAAAGACATATAAAAACTGTTAAAATGGTTTTTAAAACAGCACAATGAAACAACAAATGAAAAAAGAGGTCTGAAAACACCTAATAATAAAAACACCTAAGGCACAGACCTTTTCATCCAGCTGGAAAAATCTGTCAAAATAAAAAGGTCTTCATTTTTTTGCTGGAAAGTACTGACAGTGGATGCCTGTTGTTATCTCCCTGAGGATGATGGGAATTGTAGTCCAACAGCATCTAGAGGACCAGAGGTTCCACACACATCTTTAGCTATGGCTGAAGGAGTTCTTTTCTTAACACGTATGTAGGGCACTGGGCTGGACGAGACTGATGTCATTCCAGCCTTTAGTAAATACAAGTCTTGAATTAGGGCTAAACTATGCATATGAGGTATGATATGAAAAAGTATTGATTAGGTAGGTGATCAGATTGGTTAAAAGCGACATGGGATGGTTGTTTATTCATTTTACCTGTAACATTTTTGCTGACTTAAATATATATCTCAAGGCTGCTTAATAGCTACTTAAGGGATGCAGGTGGCACTGTGGTCTAAACCACCAAACCTGTTGGGCTTGCTGATCGTAAGGGGTGAGCTCCCATTGCTCTGTCCCAGCTCCTGCCAACCTAGCAGATTGAAAGCATACCAGCATGAATAAATGCTGCAGCAGGAAGGTAAATGGTGTTTCATGTGCTCTGGCTTCTGTCACGGTGTCCCGTTGCACCAGAAGTAGTTCAGTCATGGTGGCCATATGACCCGGAAAGCTGTCTGCAGACAAACACCAGCTCCCTTGGCCTGAAAGCAAGATGAGCGCTGCACCCCTAAGTTGAATTCAACTGGACTTAACTGCCCAGGGGTCCTTTACCTTTACCTTTTACCTAGCTGCTTAATGGGTGGGGGGGATGCAAAAAGGGTACTGTTCCTCCCTTCCCCCCTACTCCACAGACTGTAATAGCTTCAGGGCAATTTAGACATGAGAACATTGTGAGGGAAGCTTTAATTCCCCATCCTTTAGCTCTAAAGCACAGATTCAAAATCCACTTCTCTTTCAGCTGCTTTTAACAAAAGAAAAAGTGCTCAGGACACCAAATAAGAAAGAACCATTACTGGACCCTTTATTATTAATAGTTTTAATTGTTTTCAGTAATGTGTAAGTTGATCCCCATCACATCACTCTGAACTGTGTCATTGGATCCTGCAAGTTCTGTTGCAACATTTGTGTTGGAATATAAAGACATATGGGTGGAACTCTTTCACCTTTTAATGTTGCACATTAAGCTAAGGATTTAAGGAACATATACTGTACTGTAGTCTGTGGAATTAGGTTGGAACAACTAGAGAAATCTATAATATCTTTGCTGATGGATTAGGTCCTTAGACCTTTGAATATTTCTCTTTGGGGCATTTGTTTAGCTCTCTTGCTGATCAGAAGGTTCGAATCCCCGCGACGGTGTGAGCTCCCGTTGCTCAGTCCCAGCTCCTGCCAACCTAGCAGTTCGAAAGCACATCAAAGTGCAGGTAGATAAATAGGTACCTCTCCAGCGGGAAGGTAAACGGCATTTCCGTGCACTGGTCTGGTTTGCCAGAAGCGGCTTAGTCATGCTGGCCACATGACCCGGAAGCTGTATGCTGGCTCCTTCGGCCAATAAAGCAAGATTAGTGCCTCAACCCCAAAGTCGGCCACGACTGGACCTAAAGGTCAGGGGTCCCTTTACCTTTACCTTACCATGAACAACAATTGGTGTCCAGTACATGGGTCACAGGATTAAAAATAGACAATTCTATACCGCAATCCTGAATATTCTTAACTATTCAGTAAGTTCCATTTAAATTTATTGAGATTTGCTTCAGAGTAAATATGCAAAGGATTGCCTGGTAAAATCTGAAAAGCAAAACACACATGCAAACAACAATACTTTTTGCACATGTCTATTTTCCCCCTCCCCGCCCCATTCTGAGCTAGGGAGGAACTTTGAGGGAAGGAAGGTTTGGTTATGAGATGGGCAAGTTTCTATTCCAAACAAACCAGCTAATTTATGGATGTTTTTGAGTCACTCCTTTTTGCCCTGGCATTCAAAGCAAAAAGAGAGAACCCAAGGGAATGGGAGTACAACAGGAACTCAGATACACTTCATTCAAGGAAACCCAACATTTTCTAGCAGAAAACATAATATGTATCACTATAGGAATTTTTAAAAGGGAGAATTCCCCCGAGGAAGGAGTTTACATTTCAAACATATGTATATATGGAGCAGTTTCCCCAGCAAACTGTTTTATGGCAATTTTCTTTGTCGCTTCTTTTTCGCCTTCCATTATTCTCAGTTGCATTGTATAGAAAAGCAACGTATAGAAAAGAACACAGATGTTGGCAAATCTCCCACAATAAGGAGACATCCCTATGACAGGTCAGACAATTTCTACATCTGGGGTGGCAGATAGGAACGTAGGAAGCTGCCTGATAGTCAGACCAGTGGTCCATCATTTATACCGACTGGCAGCAGCTTGAAGACCATAAGATGACCCTGCTGGATCAGGCCAGTGGCCCACCTTGTCCATCACCCTGTTCTGACCAGATGTTTTTTGGGAAGACTGAAAGCAGGACAGGCGCAAAATAGCACTCTGCCCAGCTGTGATTCTGAGCAGCGGGTATTCAGCAGCTTAATGCTTCTGACATTGATGGTAGAATAAAGCCATTGTGGCAAGTAGTCATTGATAGTCTTGTCCTCTGTGAATGCATCTAATCCTCTTTTTAAAGCAATCTCCCAGTGGGTGGCTGTCACTGCCTCCAGTGGGAGTGAGTTCCATAGTCTAATGATGTGCTGCATGAAGAAGTGCTTATTTTCTCTGAGGTTTCAGGCAGGGCTCTCTCTCAATATTACTTGGAGGTGCCAGGGGGTGAACCTGGAACCCTACCATTGCACAATGGCTCTTTCCCCCTCTTGAGTAGAGAACTGTATCTCCAGGGTCTCAGGCAGACAAAGGACTTTCCAGTCACCTGCTGTCAGACCCTTTAAAATGGAGATGCCTTGGACTGGGCATGGGCTGTGGCGAAGCTGCATGCTCAGGCACCGGGAGCGAAGAGCAGGGGGGCATGGCTGGTGTGCCACCCGCAGGGGTGTGGCACCCAGGGTGGTGGTGGTGGGTGCATGGTGCATGTCGGGGGGGCTGCAGTGGTACCCCCTCCCCGATGGTGCCGGGGGCGGTGCTCTCACCCCACCCACTCTGTTCCTCCACCAGTGGGCATGGGACCTTGCTGCATGAAAAAATATATGCAGCCTGCAACTGTGCTTTGATTTAATAAGAGCAGAATCTGAACATTTGATCGTATTTTGTTTTAGCTGGAACATTATGTCAGTCCTAAGTTAATGCAAGAGTGAAACCAAATTAAATTTCACTCCCTTTTTGTAAGTTTGAAACTATTGTTGCAAATTTTTCTTGATAATTGTTTTACCTTTTCATGAACTTTGAGGTTTTTCATGAATCAAGTGGTTATATGAAAAGCAAAGTAAATACATAACTACAGAAAGAGAATTTGTTCGGCCATGGTCATGTTTTTAAGCAAACCAACCTAATTAGCATCTCATAGAGCAATACATGGATTTTGCATTTCTCTGAATTTTGTGGTAGAGTTCTCATCCTAAGTTGTTTTCCCCAAAAGTGCAAACAGTATCAATGGAATACATATTTAAATATAAATTTCTTATTTCAACCCCCCCATATTTATGAGAAAATAAAAGGATAGAACAGATTTAAGAATGAACACATGTGCAGTCATATTGTCTTGTCACAGACCAGACAATGACTGAACTGTCACAGCAACTTTTCCCAGTAGTTCTTGCCCCAATGAGGCAGTGGCAAGGATTGAAGGTCCCCACCTTCCAACTGCTCTCTAAGGCACTTCCCCTGGTTCCTTCTCCAGCAGCCTAAGGCTCCTTCATCTTGTCTCTCGTTGTTCTGCCATCTTTATTTCCCTGGCATCTTCAACAGCCTACCTCCACTCTGTCTCTTGATCCCCCTCTCCCTCTGCCTCTGAGTCTGGGCTATTCTCTGCCACAGCCTCCTCCTGCTCACTGAACCCTGTTGCCTCCCCAGTTTCTGACATTTCCTCTGCCCAGCCTGCTCTCTCTGATCGTCATCTGGCCACCAACCCCCTGGTTTTGAGCCTTCTTCTCATAAGGATTGCCTTGGGGAGTTCCCCAGCTGATGCCTCCCATCACTGTTCTGCTTCCAGCCAGTCCATAACACCAACCCTTTTATAACTATGTTAGGGGCAGCTAAACTGTAGCTCTCCAGATGTTTTGGGTTACAATTCCCATCATCCCTGGCCATTGGCCATTCTTTCTGAGGATGATGGGAGTTGGGTATGCAACAGCATCTGGAAGGCCACATGTTCCTCATCCTTAGATTATGTTCCAAGAATGCAATGTACTCGTAATAGAACAGAATGTAAAGAATAATAAAATTCTCTATGTGACTTGTATAGTGACAGATGATCATACGGGTAAGGAACTGAGAATTTAATTTACTCTTCTCCCCGTTCTGTTCCCTACCTCCCAGTTCTGTTCTATTGTTACCAATTGCTTGTGCTTTCCTGCTATAAATTCTTGTTCTTCTTTTTTTCAGACACTGGTGCTAGCTGCAAGGCTACCACTAAACTGTCTGGCTTGACAAATAAGTCTCTCAGTCTGGGAACAAAAGTCTTTTCAATCACTCCATAGTCAATGATAAACATACCAGATTAATAATGTTGTTTATCTAAGGAGAGCTGGCGAGAATGAGTCAAACAGCAGAAAAAAACAACGCATTAGGATGAACACATGCATGCATCCAGATGCAACATGCCTCTTCAAATGTTATGGGAGAAAGTGGGGCTGGGCATGCTAAAACCTACCCTCTTGGTAACCATCCCGGTCACCCTCCACAAGTTGAACATTTCCTGTACTCGTGCAAGCTCGCTGCATGATGGATTCTGAATCAGTTGAGGAGTTTCCTGGAGTACAGGTGGCTGCCCATTTCAGAAAATTGATCTTCAACTTGTGAAGGGGGGTAGAGGAAGCAGAGTTTAGTGTGCTGGTCCCCAAACTCTCACAAACAGCACTGCCGTTGTGAGATATCATAATGCCAAAGGTTTTGTGTGTATCTCTATAGTAGACTTGCACGCAGAAGGTCCTAGGTGTAATTCATGATATCTCCAGGTAGGGCTGGGAATGTCCCAGTCCAGAAACCTGGAGAGCTGCTTCCAGTCAGTTGTAGACAATACTGAGCCATTGGGGCTGATATCTGACTTGGTACAAAGCAGCAACAGTAGAAGATCAGGCAGCAGGAAGTTGAGAAGTCAAAACGAGAGAAGCAAACATGAACCACAGTTCTCAGAAGCAAGTTCCATTGAGTTAATTGGGACCTGCTCCCTAGTAAGACTGCCCAAAATTGCACCCTTCTCTGTAGTTTTGTTCAGGAGTTCTAGTCTTTGCATGACTAGAATTGTGAGAGGAGAGCTGGGATGTGCTCCCTGTCACCACACCCTCACTTGTATTGCCTTCACCAAGCCCCGCCACCTTCCACATGTTAGAAGAAACGTGTATGTAGTGGAGAAGCTGCCCCTATAAACAAGGAAGCTCCTTGTGCAGTTTTAGAATCCCTCATGTGTACAGCAGTAGGAACAGGAGTTAGAAAGTGTGTCCTTGCTCTTCCCATATTGCATGAGGACTAGAATTCCTGGACAGCAGGGACACCAAGTATGGGGGGCTCTGGGTGCCTGGGCAACCACAAAACTTTTGTTGCGGGTGCTCAACAACAGTGGCGTAGCGTGGGGGGTGCAGGGGGGGCCGGCCGCACGGCCGCAACATCTGGGGGGGGGGCGCTCGCACTAGCAGCTCTCTGCCCCTACTAAAATCCACGGGTTAGGGGGCGCAAATTACTTGCCTTGCCCTGGGTGCTGACAACCCACGCTACGCCACTGCTCAACACCCACACTGCAGGGCCTTCACACAACTTCTAAGGTCTCTCAAGGCCTCGGACAGCATCCCCATAACCTGCAGCCAAGTTGGCTCCCCTGCTGAACAGGGTTTGCTTTGCTCATCAAAGCATCCTGAAACAGGGAGATTTATTTGGAAGTTGTACTGCGTACCTGCAGCAGCCAAAAAAAGAATCCCAGCTTATCCAGGAAAGGCTGATTCTAAAGGGTAACTTTCTTGGGAAAGTGAGAAGCCAAGAACAGAACCAGCCACGGCCATCAGAGAGCTCATTTTAGGATCAGGTTACATTTGGTGAAGAGAGCACTGCTTTTCATTTCAGTTAAGCTGTCTTTGTCTCAGGCAGACTATAGATCCAGTGCACAGGTTTGGTCAATTATTCATGAGAAAATGGCATTCGGAGTATTTTTTTTGCTATTCTTGCAAAGCATGTTGACATCTGGGGGTTTAGCATTTTAGAAGTGTGTAGAATGACTGTGCCCCTATTAGGAGCATATAAGCAAGTTCTAAGGCAGTTTAGAATTTTACCATCACTTCTCTCTCCCCCATGACTCTTCAATTTCCTGGTGTTTTTGTTGTGTGGCTTTTGGGATCGAGGCTATCTAGAATATCAGTGCTAGCTGTGAAAACATCAAATTCAGTTTTGGATATGTTGCTATTTTTCTAAGGGTAGGGGGAAGACCATAGCTTAGCAGTAGACATCTGCTTTGGGTGCAGAATGCCCCAGGTTTAATCCCTGGTACCTCCGGGTAGGGCTGGGAAGAGAAACCCTGGGTAAACCCAGGGTAGATAGTACTGAGTTAAATGACTAATGGTGTGAATCAATATATTCCTTTGTTCTTGCCAAATCCCCCCCCCCCCACTTCCCAGCTCTATTTATTGTATTTGAACTTGGGGAGGTGCTTTTCTTTAGTTCTTAACTTGGGGTGGTGTTGGGTTTTAATTTTGGGGGGGTTGAATTTTGGAGGGATGCTTACCTCACCATTAGAAACAGTGGTGGGCAAGCTCTCCCACTTTCCTGTTCCCCATCACCACTTGAAACAGCAGCAAGGTCAGCGCTCAATTTTCAGTAGCCGCCAATCTCCCAACCCCAAGCAGGGCAGGTCCAAGACATTGTGCTGCCCTCGGCCGCTCTACAGCTGGGGGGAGGCAGGGGCCATCTTGTCACCCCCCGAGTGGCACCCAGGGCAAACCCCCCTCTGCCTCCCACTTCGTACGCCCCTGCCTGTTTCCACCACAAAAATAATGTACCATATGATATTCATCTTGACCTTACTTTTTTCCATTTTGCCATTATTCTGGAGAGGTGTTTTTTTGTTTTTTGTTTTTTAAAAGTCTAAAATATAAGCAGTCTTCTACGTATGTTCTTCTTAATCCTCAGTGTTCCCACATGCTCAGTTTAATTCTACATTTGTATGTGCATTCATAAGGGCTTTCTTTTGCAGTCTTGAGATGCTTCAACCCAGCATGGGAAATACTGGTGGTTGCCTTGTTCAAAATGTTGGGTAGGACAGCTTCAGCAGTATTCCCCATGCCTGATCATCCCACCCCTCCACTCCCAAAGTTTGCATGCTTATAGAACCCATAATTTATTCGCAAGAGCTACATCCAGGAAGAAAGCCCTAAACTTGGGGGAACTTAGAATCATATCTACCGTATTTTTCGCCCTATAGGATGCACCGTCCCATAAGGCGCACCTAGTTTTTTTGGAGGGGAAATAAAGGGGAAAAATTATTTCCCCCCCCCCCAGGCGTGGGGCTGGGGCGGGGGAGGCCCGCCCGAGCTTCCCCCGACCCCAGCCCCCAAACAGGCAGCTCTCTGCAAGCCGTGGGAGCCCAGTGCTGGCTCCCGCTGCTTGCGGAGAGGTCCACGAAGCCTGGATGCGCTGAGCTCAGCGCGCGCAGGCTTCAGCATGCAGGCCACTCTCCGCAAGCAGCGGGAGCGCTCCTACTGCTTGCGGAGAGGTCCGCGAAGCCTGGACGTGCTGAGCTCAGCGCGCACAGGCTTCAGCATGCAGGCCACTCTCCACAAGTAGCGGGAGCGCTCCTACTGCTTGCGGAGAGGTACGCGAAGCCTGGACGCGCTGAGCTCAGCGTGCGCAGGCTTCAGCATACAGGCCACTCTCCACAAGCAGCAGGAGCGCTCCTACTGCTTGCGGAGAGGTCCACGAAGCCTGGATGCGCTGAGCTCAGCGCGCGCAGGCTTCAGCATGCAGGCCACTCTCTGCAAGCAGCGGGAGCGCTCCTACTGCTTGCAGAGAGGTCTGTGAAGCTTGGACGCGCTGAGCTCAGTGCGCACAGGCTTCAGCATGTAGGCAAATCTATGCAAGCAGCGGGCTCCCGCTGCTTGCGGAGAGGTCTGCAAAGCCTGCAAGGCACCGACCCCTCTCACTCTCCAGGCTTCACCGAAAGCCTGTATTCGCCCCATAGGACGCACATACATTTCCCCTTCATTTTTGGAGGGGGAAAAAGTGCGTCCTATAGGGCGAAAAATACGGTAAGTTCCCTCTGGGCACACAGAACATTCCACTGGGGCAAAATCTGAGGCAGACTGGGCAAAATGAAATGCAAAATGAAATAAAATAAAATCTGTGTGCCCAGATTGATTCACACAGCACTGAACATTGGTGCAGCCAGGGTTTTTGTTAGTGGGGCACAGACCTTTTGTTGGGGGGGGGGCAGAACCTCAGTTGGCTATGTATTTTTATTGATGGGGGGACTGCCCTTTCCTGTCTCCCCTTGGCTACGCCCATGACATTGAATGTATTTTCTCAAAATACACATGTTATAAATGGATTTTTATTTTTTGAGCCATGAAAATTTGATTGATTAGTATCTGCTGATTTGTCCCAGTGTGGATAAAATCAGTTTGGGTCAGAATTTGTCAAAGATCAAACTCTTCAAATTTCCCTGGGGTTACCAGTTCCTAAGATGTGAGGCATGGCTTCCCTCTACTCAGCACTCACCCTGACTACAGCTGTTTTCCATTCTCCCATAGAACTTAATTATTCTCAATGACTTCCCACTACAGATACAAGCTACATTCTAATGGCATTTCACTGGCTTGTAAATAAAACGCTGTTCTTCTGCTGAACAAGCTTCCCCTATCATATTCCAATTTGTGTAAAGATAGTCTTAATCCATCCGTCCTGATATAATCGAAAGCTATTGTTTCTGTGTAACTTAATAGAGCAGATACTTAACATGAAGATAGAACCTTGCTAATCAGCAGATTGTAATCGGTCTTGGCGACAGATGTCAATGTGGTCAAACTAGGAGTTTAACTACCCTCCTTGAATGTGTGGGTATGTGTCTCAGAGATATGAAACAGGTAAACTGATTGAATAATTATTTACCAACAAGGCTTAGTTTAATAATTACAATCTTTCAAATTATGTAAAGTAACTAGCAATTTACAGCTGTGTGTTGACTATTGTTAGTTATCATCTGATGCAAATATTTTTTATGCTTCAGGTGTTGTTGGAATTCACTTCTCATCAGGCCGACCAGAATGGCCAATGTTCAGGGATGTTGAGATTTGTTGCCCAACAACATCTGGAGGAAACCAGGTTGGGGTGTCTTCTTCAGAGGTCTTACTTCATAGACAGAGAAAACTCTGTGTCGTGTTGGACCTTAGTCTGTAGTAGGAGGCCATCTCCCTCTAATTTCCACTGACTTTGGAAAGATCAATTATTTTCTGACAGCATAAGGTAGATTTTACATGGGTGAAAGGAAAAGCCTTGTCTGGCCACCTGCTTTCCCCCTGAATATCTTCCAAGTGACACACATAATTGATGTAGGAAGGTGCTTTAAATGCCAGCTTATCCGAGAAGCACTGGTAATTAGCTTTAAATTTGGTCTACTGAGCGCAGCAACATTTGCTTGTCATAGCAAAAGTGATTAAGAATCAGAGCATGCCTTCAGTTAAGTGACCTCCTCCACAGAAGCTACATGATCATGGAATGTGACATTTCTATGCATAGCAGAACCCCTATTATTCAAATCTCCTGATTTATCCATATGCACTGTGATTCACCTGTGATGTCTCATGGAGGCACCGCCTTAGACAAAGAGATAATACTCTCATTTATCCTGACTTTTTACCCAAATGTGTTTTTGGGGGGTGTCTCCTTATTATACTTTATTGCATTCTCATTTGGTCTAGTTATAGGCCATTGCATAAAAAGAGGTGGAGGTGGAGGGGAGGAATACAAATGGAACAATGATTCACATTAAATGCAGAATTCAGATGAGAATGTAAATAGGAAAGACAACAGCGATCGCAAACGCTCAAGTAGCTCCACCACAGCTCACAGTATTTAACACAGCATAGGCAGCTGCCTTATGCAAAGTCATAAGAACATAAGAGCTTGCTGAATCAGGCCAATGACCCATCTACAGTCCAGTATCCTGTCTTCACAGTGGCCAAACACATCCTTCTACGAAACCCTCAAACAGGACCGAAGCACAAGAGCTCTTTCCCTCTTGTGGCTTCCAGCAACTAGCATTCAGAAGTATCCTGCCTCTGCTGTGCAGGCAAAGCCAATTCACCATGAATTTGTCTTCTCCTCTTTGGCCATCATTGCCTCCTGTGTGAGTGACTTCACTGTGTGAAGAAGTCCTTTCTTTAGTCTGTCCTGGAACAAGCACTCTTTCTCTCTCCAGCCCCCTCCTGAGCATCCTATGAGGACGAGGGGCAGGGTTGGGGCTTGGGATCTCTTGTTGGAAATTTTCCACACACTCACCAAACCTCAATTCCTGGATGTCTTTGGAGAGGCCATTAAACTGGTGTAACACTGATACGTTTGAAAGTGCAGATGTGCCTCTAACTTAGGTATCAGGTTCCTGGCTATCAACCATTCTGCTAGCCGCAAATATATGCCTTTCGTTAATTGCAGCAGAGTCTTGTGTTGTAAGGCATATTGTTGTGGTGTAGCATTCCAGGCAGATTGCAAAGGACCCCAGCTCTACAGAGGAAATGGCATCCTATCAGCTTGGACTATTTGTCCACCAACAAATAGTCCATTGTGTATTTAGAGTGGCAACATCTCTCCAGGGTCTTAAGCTGAGGTCTTTCCCATCACCAGTGGCAGAGGAAGGAGGCAGGGGGGGCCGTCCGCCCCGGGTGCCATCTCTGAGGGGGGTGACAAGAAGGCACACCACAGGGGGCTCGCCCCGCTGCCCCCGGGTGCGGCAGTGCAAGCCACTGCCATTGCACTGCCGCAGCCGTGAGCAGAGGATCCCGCCACTGTATGGTGCTCGAGTGATGCCATATGTAGCCGCGCCATGCATGCGCCGCTGGGTGGTTTGCTCCGCCCCTGTGGGCAGTTCACCCCGCCCCTCAACACCCCACACCGGGTGCCAAAGAGCCTTCCTTCGCCCCTGTTGGTCATGTGATCTTTTCACGTGCATCTGCTGATGCAAGAGATTGAACCTGAAGCCGAGAGAGAGAGAGAGATGTTCGACCACTGAACTCCACTCCCTTTTTGACA
Organism: Podarcis melisellensis; assembly: GCF_964234715.1. NCBI lineage: Eukaryota > Metazoa > Chordata > Lepidosauria > Squamata > Lacertidae > Podarcis > Podarcis melisellensis. Next base: position 8,350,615 of record NC_138532.1, read on the forward strand.
TGTGGGGACTCTGCACAGGTGCATAGGTCATGGGTGGAACCTGCTAGCATGTTTCTACATTGTTTCCCTGGAGGGTGTTTATTTTATAATACAGTGGTACCTCGAGTTACAAATGATCCAGGTTACAAACGCTTCAGGTTACAAACTCCAGTAACCTGGAAGAGTTACCTCGAGTTGAGAACTTTGCCCCAGGATGAGAACGGAAATTGTGTGCTGGTGGTGCAGCGGCAGCAAGAGGCCCCATTAGCGAAAGCACGCCTCTAGTTAAGAACAGTTTCAGGTTAAGAACGGACCTCTGGAATGAATTAAGTTCGTAACTAGAGGTACCACTGTATATGAATAGGGGGAATGCACAGGGAGACTGAGAGCTGCCTTATTCTGAGTTAGATCATTGCTCTATCTAGTTCAGTTTGATCTAGTTCACTAACTTGCAGCAGCTCTCCAGGATTTCCATGTGGGAGTTTTTCCCAGACTTACCTGGAAATACAACAGCTCAGGACACGCACACCCCCCACGTCATGTAGTGCAAGAGATGCAATCTGCAACATTTCTATGCAGTGCTCAACTGTACCTGAGATAAACATAGTGCCCATCATCAACAGCTGTGATTGTCATGGGTGTCTGCCACTTCAGGTGTTAAATTATCATAGCAAAACCAGGGAGATTTGTTATCACAAATTATTGCTTTTTTGAATGGTCACTGTCCTTAGCCTGCATTCACCCTGGCTTTCAGTAGAAAAATTACAGACTGTATGACTTACATTTCATGACCTTTTGGCCCCACGGTTAACAATGCCCCCCTTTAACCCCCCCCTTTTTTACACATTGCATGGTGAGAGTGACTATGCCTATAACTGGCCCCACGGTTAACAATGCCCCCCTTTAACCCCCCCTTTTTTACACATTGCATGGTGAGAGTGACTATGCCTATAACAGGTGCATGTGCCTAGGCTCTGTGAAGAAAATGTTTTGCAGAACTAGAATTTTAGAGTTGGTGCCCTGGAGCTCAAATCTAATCTCAATGCAAGATCTCCCATGTGGGATGCAGTTACAACATCACTGACCAGTGGTCATCCCACCTCTGTTTAATATATCCAGTGACCACCTCCTAAAGGCAGTCTGTTCCACTGTTGAATCTGCTTCCCTGAAGTTTTAGACCCACTGGGTCTAAAACTTACTCTCTGGAGCAACAGTAAGGAAGTTTGCTCCATCTTCCCTGAGACAGCTCCTGAGATCTTTGAAGGTTGTGCCTACTGTTAATTTTCTTGAGGTAAAATGCATGCGGCTCTTTCATCCATTTATTGTAGGATCTGATTCCAGACACTTTGCTGCCCTGGGTGTCCTCTTCTGTGTGGGCAACTGCCAATAGTGTCACCACTCAGTCCCCTGCTGACTGTAATTCACTTAAATGCAAGCATTTATATTTAGCTAGACCTTAGTATATTCTGAAGGCACATAATAATGCAACTTTCTTGGTACTAAGTAGGTCTGGACCTGGTCAGTGCCTCTCAGATAGGTGTTTGGGATTGGGAACAACAAATGGTTTTCTGCTAAGAACTCCAATTGTGTGGAAGACAGCAATGAAGGGATAACAAATGAATGTCAGCCATGTCAAAAAGAAGTCTCTGAGCTGACAATTTAACATCTCTTCTGATCATTGGTATCAGCTTCCACGGCAATGATTCACACTGTAAACCTCAGACACCTTTCAAGAATCCATTTTTCCTCAGCGTGGCAAGGAAAATGACCAACTATGTCATTCAGATCCTGGTTAGCTTCACAGGCATAATGTTTCAGTCAAGTTCCATCTTTGTTTAGAGGTGCTGGGCTTTATTAACTGTAACAAGTGCCAACTTTTAGGGAGAATTTGACAGACATGGTGCCTGCTATGTTGACGTCTCTTTCTGTTGATGGCTGATGTCACCAGCCAGCTTTTCACTGCTTGGGAAAATGTCACGATTATGTACATCGACACTGTCTTTCTCATTCACTACCATGAAAATCCTCAATTAATTCCATATTTATCCTGGCTTACTTAAAGCAGTTGTATTTCTTCCCTGGGGGATGCATTTCAGACCCGGTTTACCTATTGCAGCTCGACAAGGAACTATGGGGCACACATGACACATGGATGTAATTGACCTCATGTGGGTGCCATTCTGAGTACTGCAAATTAAGAAGGATGTAAATAAATAGGGGGGCAGCTGAGAAGAGGTTGATGAAAACGGTCAGCAGCTGCATGGGAAAATAAGTCTTGTGAGAAATGGTTGAATGAACTGGGTATGTTTGGCTGGGAGAAGAATGTGAGGGAACGTGAAAGCATTTGCAAGGCCACCTCAGGGCCTACATTAGCTCCCCATCCCCTACAGGGTGGTCTAGCATCAACTGTCTGGTGGGAAAGATTCCAGGAAAGAGTGGGAGGCTGGCTTTCTTCAGCTATACTAACCCTCCTCCACAGTGGCGTAGCGTGGGTTGTCAGCACCCGGGGCAAGGCAAGTAATTTGTGCCCCCTACTCCGTGGATTTGCGCCCCCTAACCCGTGGATTTGCGCCCCCTAACTCGTGGATTTGCGCCCCCTAACCCGTGGATTTGCGCCCCCTAACCCTAACCCCCAGATGTTGCACCTGGTGCGGCCGGCCCCCCTGCACCCCCCACGCTACGCCACTGCTCCTCCCTGAATCTACCATCAAATGTCCTGTGAGAGGGATATTGACGTGTTCAACATATGTTCACCATCACAGTCCATGAATCCAGATTCAGAGCATTGAGCTAGTTGCTGGAAATCAGGAGACCATGGTGCCTGAGGCTGTGAGACAGAAGCACCCCAAAAACCTCCTGTAGGGCCTGAGCCAAGACCCTGGCAGCAGTTTTCCCTTGAGAAACTAAATTTCTCTCATAGGACCTCACTCCTACAGCAGTGCAGGGTGTGCACCAGATGAGAGGCTGTGGAATGGAGGTGCGCCTTAGTCTGCCTTACTAGTTTAACAAAGGGCTTCTATTTTTCCAAAATGGCTGCCAAGCTTTTCATGCTCACTAGTGCCTGTGAGCCCCTTTCTTCAATTTCCTCATAAAGTGTCAAGTTCTGAAACTGCTAAGCTCTGTGCCATGAACCTGCTCACACGAACCTCTGCATTTTCTGTTTCGTTGTCAGAAATGTAGGTGTAATGGGAATTGGGGTTGCTCGTGCGTAAGTTGCCTCTACTCTTGGCAAAGTTGCCTGGTTAAACCTTTCCCTGGCTGCACAGCCCTTACTCCGCGGCTGTGTCAGTCACTGGCAGAATACGTCAGTGGGCGTTTCCTGAACTTCTTCCAGCATAAAAGTTCTTTGACGCCAAGTCTCCGCCTAGCCTCCCTGCGCGGAAGTCTTCTGCGCAGGGTGGGTGTGGCCAGCAGAGGACCTGTGCTCTCCCCGCTAGTTTCTGTGGAAGAGTCCTGGAGACATCTCTCCGAAGCCCTCCCCTGCTCCCCTTTCTTCCTGGTGTCACGCTGATTTCCTTCCTCAGTAAATGAGTTCCCTCTCTCCCTGCTGGGCCCCTCTCCGGCATCGCTGGAGAGCCTTACCTCCACTCCTGGCTCCGATGGCAGTTCCCTGGCAGTAGGGTTGTCATATGTTCTCCTTTTCCAGGACATGTCTTCTTTTTCATGGGTAGAGTCGTCCATAGTTAAAAGTAGAAGTTGACATTCAAACTATGACAACCCTACAGAAATGACTGGTAGTATTGGCAATCTACTGTGAATGACTTTCCCACCTGAAACTGAACCCATAGTGCAGTGACAGGGTATCTTTTTCAGTCCAAGGGTCATATTTCCTTCTAGGTAATCTTCTGGGGGCCATCAGCAGTGTCAGAGTCAAAAGTGGGAGGAACAATGGATGCGAATTTCACCTCTGTACACTGTTTCTACACACAACCCTCTCTGTCCTCCATTCAGACAACCAAGAGACATGATCAGAATTCTAGGACACATTCTAACAAGGCACAAGTTCTCAAACAGATAATGGAGCAGGGATGATGAGACATGTGGTCTGGGTAGAGTCGACTCCTGAAGGCCAGAGAGACCCAAAGAGCTGCATTTGGTCCCCAGGCCTGAGGTTTCCCTAGCAAAAAGCATTCTTCTCACTGCTTGTCATTGACGCTTTCCAACCCCAAGGGTTTGAAATGACATCTTTGTTATGCATCCTTGCAAGCAATCATCCTTTCCCCTATTGAAGGCTCAGTGGTGTCGAACTGGGCAGAGCATTGGAGCAATGCTTCACTATCTTACGAAGGAAGTCTGCTAATGAGAAATCATTAATTAAGTAGGCGTGAAAATTATATTAATTTCCCCCCCACTTTTCAGATCTGTGGCTAGGGAATGTCAAAGCATTGATGTTTCACTTCCAACTGACCTCTTTTTATAATTGCCTTGTGTCTTCTGTTGCCCTTTCATCCCATTGCTCAATGAGATCTTTCAGACCAAAGGTAGGTTTTGTTTTGAGGAACTTTGCTAGCTTCTAGTTAGGTTCCATATTTAGAAACCTTCCTTTATTTCCAAGGCAATATGAATGTGTATTGAGCCTGATCCCTTAACTGAATCCAACCGCCTTCGTTGGCCCCTTCCACTTGTCTCTCAGGCTTCTACCTAATCAAATTTCTCCTCCATCCCTAAAAGCTGAAAGAGTAAGTGGGAAAGAGTTTCACTCTACCTCTTTACATGCTTTCAAAGTGAAGCTTGGCAGCTCTGGCTCCTATCTGAGCCTTGAGAAGCACATCTAGGTGAGAAGCAAGCAGCTCTATGTACTTTCCCAGGCGGAATGTACCACCCTCACCACCCCATGACAAATAAGGCAGTGAGAAGTGGGCTAAGAGGCTTCACTGGTGCCAGAGGAAGTTCTCAAGGCATCTCAGATGACATCACCATCCCTTTTACTTGGACGTGTTCTCAGCTGTTTTTAAGAAAGCTTGATTACCTTAATCCCCTGACCACTATTTCTTTAGGTTGAGCCTTTATTGAAGTATACACTCCTCAATGAATTTCCATTAAATTGAAATTGTGCTGGGCTCGGCTGCACAAGCCCTCTTGACCCTGGAGGTTGACGCTGTTGATGCTGAAATTTGAAGGTCAGGCTGTGTATTGAAGGGAAGATGAAAAGTGATGGAAAACCACTTTCCCCCATTTCGGCTACAGGAACAATCTTTAGATTTCACCTGCCACTGTCTCCATACACAATACTAATCCATTTTGATGAGGGAAAAAGTCATTTTATCTCAGGCATTATTCAAGGCTTGGTTGAGCATCTTGTTCAAAATCTGTTGGGAAACAATAGTGGTGTCCTACCTCCACTGTTGGTGGCAGTATGCCTAGGAGTACCAATTGCTGGAAATTTCAGGAGGGGGAATGTGCTGTTGAACTTGGGCTCTGCTTGCAGGCATTCCATAAGCATGTGGCTGACCATTCTGAGAATAGGATGCTGGGCTCCATGGGCCTTTGGACTGATCCACCCGAGGCCTGGTGGGACCTCTATTCTATTTGTGGTTCCAATCCAATACAGTCATACCTCGGGTTGCAGACGCTTCAGGTGGCGTTTTTTCGGGTTGCAGACCGCCTAAACCCGGAAGTATACCGGAACGGGTTACTTCCAGTTTTGGCAGTCGCGCATGCGCAGAAGTGATAAATTGTGCTTTGCGCATGCGCAGAAGTGCCGAATTGCAACCCACGCATGCACAGATGCGGGTTGTGAACGCTGTGGGTAGCGAATGTGCCTCCCACACAGATCACGCTCGCAACCTGAGCATCCACTGTACCATAGATTTGACCAAGCCGCCTGAAAAACAACTCTGGTGCAGGTTTGGTACTCAATTCCATATTATTTCCTAATTGATTCCCCCTCCCCCTGAATCATATAACATAGAGATGAGCATGGAAGTTGCACTGTACTCCACTACAGTTCCAAAAGCAGCTTTTTCCAAAATATAACGCAGAACTTAACAGTTAGGAGAAAGTTGTGAAGACGGAATGAACTGGCACGCAAACACAGCCTATCAAACTTGCTCTCCTCCTCTGTAACACAGGGGCGATAATACTGACCTTAAATTACAAGGTTGTTGTGGTTATTAATAAAATATTATTTATGGAGTGCTTGAAGCATTTATGAAAAGCCATCCAAATACTGCTTATTGTTACAACCAGAATGAAAGTGAATACTTCCCAAGTGAGTGGTATTTTCATTAGATATTGACTGCATAGGAACCTTTACAGCTTTTTGATTTTCTTATGTGTTCTCTGCTCAAAGTCCCACCTTTTTACCTGACAGGGGCACAAGGCAGGTTACAGATAAAAATAATAGCTAAAAATATAGAGGGGGAAACATTTTTTAAAACACACACACACACACACACACACAAAAACACACCCTCATAATTAAACATGGATAGAAGTAAAACTACTTTTTATTTCTTTTGAGAAAGTTCCTTTTCCTCATTTCAGCAAGACTACCATTTTCTGAAGGAAGCTTTCTTTTACTCTATGCTGGTATCTTTTGGTACATTACTGATCAGCGTATATATTCTGTGTGAGCTCTTATTAAGTTTGAGGGCTTTGAACAACCCTCAAGCGTTCTGGAGAGATTTGACCTTCCTGACTTTCCTTTTCAGCCCTTTTTCATCATCTCACTTTTTTAAAAAAGTTCCCTCTTTTGAAGTTAAAATGACTTTGTTGTACTTCCCTGGCAGTTTCCCACTTTACATATATGTTGAATTTGACAGCATTGTGTTCACAGTTTCCAACTGACTCAACACTGCAGGACAACAGCAGGAGAGGGCTATTGCAATTCGGTGTCCTGGTTTTGGGCTTCCCAGAGGTGTCTTTTTGGCTACTGTGGCAAACAAGATGCTGGACTAGATGGGCCTTTGTTCTGAAGCAGCAGGGATGCTCTCATATTTACCAAAGCACTACGTGAGCCTTGGAACTAAGCCAATATACTAATGGTAGCATCAAGGTCCAGGGCTTCACCCAATAGAATGAGGAGAACCTTCAAATACATCACTATACAATTATACACTTTAGCTTTCCCCATAAGCCCATTAAGTCTAGAGTTGAGCAGAGGAATTCTAAGTATCGGGAGCCTGCAGAATTAATTCTGTCTTTACTTAAGTCAGAATAAGTTGTCCCTGTTCCAAATTCCATTCGCGAATCTGGAATAGCCCCCAAAAGCCCTAACCTGGTTGAATAAGCACATTAAAGACATCTCCCCATCTGATAGCTAATTGGTATTTTCAGTTGACAAGAGATGCTAAAGATGAACATTCTCTCAAACAAAAACAGCAATTTCACACTTGCACCTTCCGTTCTCAACCAGTTGGGAAGAGGGTGAAATTAAGTCAAATCTCTACATTCTAAATGGCTTTATATCTTCGTACTGGGGGGAAGTTGGGGGAGGACTGCTCCAAGCTGTGTTTCTTCACTTTTTTAAAACTGTCATTCCTACAGGAAAAAAATGCAACTGTCAGGCTGAGGTAGCTATTCAGGAAGCATCTGCTCAAGGGGAAAAGAGGGGGGAATCTCATATTGTTAATTGGCCAGTAGGCTTGCAGACTGTGATTTAGCTGACGCCTATGCAAAACCAGCAGAAAAAAGAAAGAAAAAAAGGAGAAGGAAAAATTCTTCTATCAGAAAGCTGTCTCCAGGCTTGCTAGGGGAGAGGTTTAATCCTCTCTTGGGAGGATAGTCTGTCAGTGAAAAGTGCTAGACTGGCGGGATTTGTGGTTTTCTTACCATCCCACATGCCACTTACATTGGATTCCATGTTGGTTAATCATTTCGATTGCACAGTGCATTGTGTGAGAATGGGGTGTGAGTGTGCCTTGTAGGTTTCTTTTGTGGCAGGGGAGGTCACTGAATTGTGTCTCCCTATGCCAGCTACTTCCAATCTTCAAGCTTAGGTCGACTCCAGTGTAATGAAGCTAATGCATGGGCTAGACCACAACATCAATTATTTTTTATTCATTGATTCTGGGGGAGAAGTTATGTATTATTTATGACGCCTATAAATCATACTGTTCTTAAATTTCCAATATAGTAGCTTAACATGTAGACATTTGGTCAAATGTAAGCTGAACAATGCCTGCAAACTGATTTCTTCTCCACCTTTTATAGTCCACGTATAAACACCATGCCTGCTTTGGGATTTTGAGGCTGTAAGTCAAACTAGCCCTGCATATCGCCAAATTTGCATAAAACAAAAACAGAGAAATTGTAAAGAACTGGAGAAGGGTGTTGTCTCGAACCCAGACATCCAGCAGTCAGGCCCTGACATCTTACCTCATATGCCATCCGTGGCCTGGGGATGCGAGAACAGTTGCAGAAGCAACCTGCCTGAGCATGCAACCAGCTGACCTTCCTCAGAGCAATCTTAACAAGTGCAAAGTCCTATAAAGCTCTAGCCTTAGAGGATTCCCTGATGCTGTTACGACTGCAACCCACAACATCCCCAGCCAGCATAGCCACCAGTCCATAAATTATGGGATTTATACTTCAGCAACATCTGGGAATCCAAGGCTGGGGAAGGCTGCCTTAGACCCTGCACCTTTTGTTGTTGTTTAGTTGTTTAGTCGTGTCCTGCACCTTAGGACTTATCTATTAAGCCCTTCTAGTTGCCCCATTGCTTTTCCCTGGGAAAATCCATGGTTTGCCATTTGTTCCAATTTAGCACTAAAGAGTGGGTTTTTTGGGGGGAAGCGATGGGGCAAAGGCAAAACCACTCAGCCTTGTAGCTAGAAAGCACCCGTAGTCTAAGCAATGTGACTCTGGTGTGATGATAATGCCTAAGCCCTCGTTCACTTCCCCCTCATTGCCTTGGAACTTGACCCTTGCCTGGTTTTGTCTACAGTTGTCGCTCCTCATTTTTTGCTCATTTTCTGGAAGTCAAGCAGTGTATTGGACAAAGTGTCAAGTTCTGCTTCACTTTTCCCGGTTCTGAAACATGTTGCCCTGTATCCTATCCCTTCCAGAGACCTAACAGAAGTGCCTTAACTTTTCAAAATATTACCTGCAGTTCTGGTGTAAAGCGGGGCCTGAATGTTGCTTCTGTGTAAAACAAGCATGAAACTGGAGACAGGAGTGATCAGCTTCCCATACTTCTGTTTAACTAAATTGCTAGATTAACTAGGCTTTAGCCTAGGTACATCTGTCCCGTTCCCCCCGTCCCCCGAATATAGGGGGAAGGGACAGAGAACAAGGGAATAATTTTCAGAGAGGGAAGATAAATCCCCCCCCCCCGTCCCTGGAGAAGGCTTACCTTGATGGGTGGCAGTGGCGGAAGCAGTTTTTTTGTGTTACTTTTTTCTAAGTTATTGCTTCCCGGTCGCTTGCAGCAGCCGAACAGCAAACGTGAAGCACCATTCCTGGCCTTGTCTCTTGATAACCTGTGTTAGAACACATTATTTCAGAGACACTGTGTGTTTGTGTGTCATTCAACTTTATTATTAAAATTCATCCACAGAAAACGTTTCTGCAGCATGGTACATAAAAGTGTTGTGCAGTATTTCAAAAAGAGACAGCAATTTTTACAGCTTTGATCAAATCATTAAATACAGAGCAATCTTGAAATGTGCCCATCTAGCCAAGAGAGTGGGGAGATGCAGACTTCACCTATCACAGGACACATCAGGTTTCTCTGCTTGTTGTAGATAGGAACACAGGAAGCTGCCATACAGAGTCAGACCACTGCTCTGTCTAGCTCAGTATTGTCACACTAACCGGCAACAGCTCTGCAGGATTTCAGTCGTTACCAGTCCTACTTGGAGTTGCTTGGGACTGAAACTGGGACATTCTGCGTAGAAAGCCAATACCCTTCCCCAAAGAGGAAACAGAGATGGGCAGATTATTCTATTTCCGGTCCATGTCTGTCTCACATGTGTTCATTCACATTTTGTCCCACATCAATTTCTGTGCTTTCTTTCCAGTTTTTTTTTTAAAAATGCACTAAAATGGCATTATTTCATAAAATACACATTTTCACAAGCATTTTGCTTTAACATACTTATTTTTGTGGGCATTACACATTTTGGTACTTAAAAAAAGAAAAGGAAAAAAAGCTAAGAACCGTATTGCAAAATGTGAAGGATAATGACATTCTGATCTATGTGTTTGTCCAGGAAGCACAAATCTGTTTGTTCCTTTTAAAATGCAGACCAAATGAACATATCTAGTTGTGACACTCAGAGATGATCTCAGCTATCCAATCTTCCTTGTGTTGTACAATTAAGGAATAACTGTAAATGCAAGAGGAATGAGGGGTTTTCTTCTGTAGCTAGTACTAAAAACAGGAGGCATTATAGAAAAAAAACAATATTATGGAAGAAAAATGCATACAGTGTTAAATATTTTAAAATATCATTATCTGGGAGATGAGAGCTACATCTATCTAGGCAGGTGCTGGTGGTAAAACACACAGGGTGAATTACTGTTTGAAATTGCCCCTGCAGAAAATCCATTTGCCTTTTCAGATTTGATTTAATTTGTTTTGCCCAGCTATGTCTCTGATAAAGATCCCTCTGGTTATATGCGCTATATGTTTTTCTCTCAATACCACACTGGATGATGAGACTTGTAGCTTTGAAGTTGCATGGACAGTACCTTCCATCTATTAGCATTCATGCAGGAGCTTTGTTGCCAATCAATTAACACCGCAAGATTTTCGCTAATACAAAAATACAGAATGCTCATTGCGCAGACACTACAATGCCCCCCTGTTTGGCTAGGCTTCTAGTGAATCCAGTGAAACAACAGAGATTCCTGTAATTCTGGGACACTTTCTCCCTTTCACCTACTGCCTCCCCAGTGTGACCCACATTATGTCTGTGGTGGAAATTAGCAGTAGGCTAAACAGTATAAAGAACATAAAGGTAAAGGTAAAGGTACCCCTGCCCATACGGGCCAGTCGTGTCCGACTCTAGGGTTGTTTGCCCATCTCACTCAAGAGGCCGGGGGCCAGCGCTATCCGGAGACACTTCCGGGTCACGTGGCCAGCGTGATGAAGCTGCTCTGGCGAGCCGGCACCAGCGCAGCACATGGAAACGCCATTTACCTTCCCGCTATAAACGGGTACCTATTTATCTACTTGCACTTAGGGGTGCTTTCGAACTGCTAGGTGAGCAGGAGCTGGGACCGAAAAACGGGAGCTCAGCCCGCCGCGGGGATTCGAACCGCTGAACATGCGATCGGCAAGCCCTAGGCACTGAGGTTTTACCCACAGTGCCACCCGCGTCCCATAAAGAACATACAGATATACAAAAAAGGTAAAGGTAAAGGACCCCTGACAGTTAGGTCCAGTTGTGAACGACTCTGGGGTTGCAGTGCTCATCTCGCTTTACAGGCCGAGGAAGCTGGCGTTTGTCAGCAGACAGTTTTTCCAGGTCATGTGGCCAGCATGACTAAGCCACTTCTGGCGAAACCAGAGCAGCGCACGGAAGCGCCATTTACCTTCCCGCTGGAGCAGTACCTATTGATCTACCCACACTTTGACGTGCTTTCGAACTGCTAGGTTGGCAGGAGCTGGGACCGAGCAATGGGAGCTCACCTCATCGCAGGGATTTGAACCGCCAACCTTCCGATTGGCAAGCCCAAGAGGCTCAGTGGTTTAGACCACAGCGCCACCCATGGCCCTACAGATGTATAACTTCCAGCCAATAACAATGTAAGTTGCATAGACACCCCAATGCATTGTGTGCTCTCAGTGGATGCCTGACCATAGCAACCCTTGATGTTGAACCCAGAATCCAATAGTTTTTTATATTCTGTTAACAGCAGTCCAGAAGTATTACCCCATGAGCATCCCCTGTGTATCCTCCTACTTGGAGAACTTTTGTTGGTGGGGAGAGGGTCTAAATCACTGAGCCTCTTGGGCTTGCCGATCCAAAGGTTGGCGGTTCAAATCCCTGCAATGGAGTGAGCTCCCGTTGCTCTGTCCCAGCTCCTGCCAACCTAGCAGTTCGAAAGCATGCCAATGCAAGTAGATAAATAGGTACCGCTGTGGTGGGAAGTTAAACAGTGTTTCTGTGTGCTTTGGCACTTGTCACGGTCCTCCATGTGCCAGTAGTGGTTTAGTCCTGCTGGCCACATGACCTGGAAAGCTGTCTGTGGACAAACACTGACTCCCTTGGCTTGAAAGCGAGATGAGCGCCAGGGGTCCTTTACCTTTTACCTGTCCAGGGGTCCTTTACCTTTTTTACCTGTCCAGGGGTCCTTTACCTTTTACCTAAGAATGCAGAATACAAATGTGAGTCAATAATAATAATAATAATAATAATAATAATAATAATAATAAATACCTCTTCTATCCTAATTTGCTCACAGTTGCCTTGGTCAAAACAGTTCTCTGTTGGGAATGCCACTTTTGCATTTTAGCTTTTCCTTTCCTTGGTGTTTAGGTCTGTGAGTAAATTAGAAATTCCTTGAGCATAGCAAATGCTGGCTGAACCACAATATACTCTGAAGTGGGTTGTAAAGATCTATTGTTGCACTAGAAGAAGAAAAGGAGGGGGGAGATGAAAGAATTCCTCCTGGCCTCTTCATCTTGGCAGGAGTTCCTTGCTTTTGCAGAGCTAAGTAATAGCTCTCTGCTACTTAGATGAGAAAAACAGGGAAAGGAACAGATTTGCAAAGAACAATTTGTATCTGCTGAAACAATTAACTGGAGGGCATTGCAGAAGGATTATCTTTTTTTTTCTCAAATAAAAAAAATCTATGGAAAACAACAACATAACATAACTTCTCGCATAATAAAACTTTCTGTATAATAAAATGTGCAAAATGTGTTGTTTTGACTTAAATAGCATGAATGGTAGTATAGCAACATTAATCTGAAGAGAAGTACTGTTGCACTTCCCTGCCTCTCTAATATTTTCGTCGTTTCCACCTGTCATCTGAATCGCCCCCACATTTTTTGAGTGTGTGTCCATTCCCTCTCCTGTACATACCTCATTAAGTTAAATATTTGAAATTACAATTTAATAACATAAAATGAACAGAGCAGAAACTAAAATACAGGGGTATTTGAAATGACTCTGAACTGTGCTTAACCTTAAATCTTTACAACACTGTTAATTTTGGAACATCTGCGATGTGATAAGCATATTGATGGTGGATTAAATAAATAATCATGAATGTTTAATGTGTAAATATAGGCCTAAATTTTAGGATTTGATTTGAAATGCTTTATCAGTTTGTGTGTAAACTGGGGGAGGGAGGACGGATCTGTGTTTGAATGAAATCTTCAGAATGAAATCCAGAAATGTAATAGAGCTGTTAGCTAACTCTTGTAACTGCATGCATGTTAAAGTAAGCACATAAACCCTACTCAATGTGCGGATGGGAGGAAAGGAATTGCTTCTTAATCCTGCTCCCTAACCTTCACTAATTGATTCAAACGTCTGTATAGAGCCAACATGGAAAAATACCACACATTAATATTATTTGCGCACATATTATTTGTATTATTGCATGGCCATGCAATATAAAGTGCCCAGAGGAATCCTAAACTGGGGCCTTCATGCCAAAACTTCAGCACCTTAATGTCCTGTGCCACCAGTACTCTGGGTGCTGGTGACCATAATCCGTGACCATGTACCCCAACACATCTGGAAGGTACCCTGTGGAGGAAAGCCAGAATTAGTCTGCCATGCTAGGTCCTGTTGGGCAAGCGCCCTTCTCAGCACTGTTGTCCTGGCCTTTGTTAGTGGACCCCACAGCCTGAAGATGGCTAGATGATCCTCCAACACAATGGAGAGTCAGACAGCCCAACAAATATCTTCCTTCTAGGCCAGCTGGGGAGTCTGAACATCTCACATCACCAAGTAACAGAGCACCTCTTTTGCTTCATCTTTCTAATTCATTATCTGGCCTCTAGCTTGTTCATGACAATGCCTCTTGCTTCTGGTCCACATGACTATCACCTTACCTATGCCACCCCCAGATTCTCTGCCAAGCAAATCTAAGCCCCAGACCCTACAGTTAGCTGTGCTGGTGGGTGTGATTTGGCTTCCATCACATTCTTGCACTGATTTTACCTGAAGTCTGGGATGCATCAGGATTTCCTGGATAGATAGATAGATAGATAGATAGATAGATAGATAGATAGATGATAGATAGATGAGATAGATGAGAGATAGATGATAGATGATAGATGATAGATGATGATAGATGATAGATAGATAGATAGATAGATAGATAGATAGATAGATAGATAGATAGAAGCAGGTCACATAATGTGCACAACTTGAGATCCTGGGAGGAAAAGCAAGAAATAAATACAGGGGTAACTCGGTTTATGAACAGCTCTGTTAATGAACTATTTGATTTATGAACTCCACAAAACCGGAATAGTGTCCCAGTTTGCAAACTTTACCTCGGTCTACAAACGGAAGCCGAATGGTGGAAGGGCCTCATTAGGGAAAGCGTGTCTCGGTTTAAGAACAAATTTGGTTTAAGAACAGAATTCAGGAATGGATTAAATTCATAAACCGAGGTACCACTGTATAAAACACACAGAAAATACTCTAAGCAGAACTCTCAGAAAAACCCATACATACAGAAGAAAACAGTTTGACAAACAAAAACTTTCTGATACGAAGGTGTCTTTGCATTGAAATCTATAGGAATTTTAACTTACTGCAGGTGTAAGTTGATTTAATGCTTATATTTGCTGATTCCTTTTGTATTTTAGATTTTTTGTTTTAAGTTTACTGTATATTAATAACAATCTGGTAATGACAAGCAGACTGTAATTTGTACTAACTACGGTTTTCTGTGATGGCTAAAATGACAAAAGTCTATTTACAGCTGTTCTTCTACCCCTGCAATATTCCACACCCAGACACCATGGTGTTGAGCTGGTGGAAAATGAAAGCTGGAAAGTGACTCTAAACTATAGTTTACCTCCCTTGGAACTCTAATCATGGTTAGGTTTAATATAGCCATGGATTGGTTTGATGTTTGAATGAAAGTATGGCATGTAGAAAACAAAATGGATTTTTTTTTATGCCTGTGCATTGTAAAACTGAGGAACAAGTACTGAGTAGTTTATGTGCAAACTTGAATCAGCCTCTTGCAGTTCTATTTTCCAATTTTCAAGCAAGGTATTAAACCACACACACACACACAAATATTCATTGCAATATATAATTTTAATGGAGACTAGGAAATTGCAAATTTATTAGATTGATCAGAATGAGTCAATAAAGCCATAGGAACCGATAAACAGAATAATAGTAATAAAAGGATTGATTTAAGATGACCTTCAGAAAATTACAAGATACCCATGAGTAAACAGAGGCATGTTTTGGAGGGGAGGGTTGTTGTTGTCTCCAGCATCATAATTGAACACTCAGTTTTAACAGCAACAAAAAATAGAACAATAACACTTTGAAAATGTTAAGGAGGAGTGGAGGAGATAACACCTTAAGTCTCAGATATACCATACAAAGACCAGTACTAGCTGACACACTCCCTTTAAAATCTGCAGATAAGAATGTGAGGATAATAGATACTATGTGATTTGGCACATGAAGTAAAAATAACAACAAAAGCTGCCCAAAGTTGCTGGGAGCCAATTGCATTATAACAATGGATGTAGTAAACTACCCAGGCCTTTGTATGTGTAGTGCAAATTTTCCAAGGATGCTTTTGGCACATTAGCTTGCACCATTGCTGATAATTTATCACCCCTTTCCCCTCCAGAATCCTTTGCTTTTCTTTCTTTTTTCTTATTCCGTTGTGTAAGCTTTTCTAACTTCAGTTATCTGGCCCCTTTCCCACTTTCCATGCATTCATCTGAAAGCCTCAACAGAGAGTATAGGCGTAAAACAGGACCTCCAATTTTCTGAGGAGAAACTGGGCACATTTGGAAATCGGGGGAAAAACATTATGGGAACCATCACAAAATGACCACTGTAGGGCCTAGCTAGTCACAAAATGGCGGCCAGTGTTGGCCTAGCAAGTCACAAAGGACAAATAACTTGGCCAAGAGTTCAAGGCAGAGTATGGGGCCTCAGCCCCAAATGCCAAATCACATGCCTGACATGAGATAAACATGAAAGTACACACACACACACACCCTTTCTTTTCCAAAAGCTAACACAAACCAAACACAAAAACACTGATCATACATTACAACCACATAAAAAGACATAAAATGCTCACACTGCAAAAACACAAAACAGTCACCTATAAAACTACACATAAAAGTTCCACCCCCCACAAAATCCACACTGTAAACAAAAGTTCCAAAGCACTGGGCCCCACAAGGAAAGTAGGTGGCTGCTGTGCTTGGTGTTAGTTCTCTCAGCCATAGTGGCTCCCCATGCTGGTTCTCAATCCCAGCACTGCCCTCATTCAACTAGCTCCCCTCTGCCTCACCAACCCCTTACTGGCTCTCCTCCCCATTGCTTTCACCAGCCCATGCACCAGCTCCTCTCCAAGCCCCCACACTGGAGAAGAAGAACACAATCATGCCATGATCTTCACACCTAAGTGCTCTGTACACAAATGGGTCTGAACCTGGTGGTGCCCCGAGGATTTGAAACCCAGCATTTATTTGGGGTAAACCCAGAAGCATCCATGCACCTTCTACAAAGGAAGTGAATATTGGCGAAAACATATAGGGATAGTGTTGCCCATATGACAAATGGACTGCAGAGGAGTCAGCTAGGGAAAGGTGGCAGAGGGACAGATCTCTGGCCGGCAGGAAGCAAACGAGAAAGAAGTGTGTGTGTAGGGGGAAAACCCTAACACACGGCAAAATTGTGTGTTATTACTGAAAAGAAGCTTGGAGAGTTGTTTGACTTGCACATATTGATTTAAAATAGCTCAGCAGATCTGCGGCCTAAGGTCAGTCAGTCTATGACTCTCAAGACTTATGTTCTGCATTTTAATTGAGATCAACCCCTGTAATTTTGATCCTGCTGTGTTGCATATAATTCTAATTATGAACAGTTGCATTTCTCTCAAGTACCATGTCATACACTGTGGCTCGGGATTTGCCCCTCCTGAGTGGGTTATTGTTATTAAATCATTATTTTCACTATTGTTGTTGTTGTTAATAACCATGTTGTTAATAATGGAATTATTGTTGTCCTTGTTAAGCTTCAGATACCTGAGGAAGCCGAAATTACATGCAGCCTTCTTTGACTTGGTTTTAATTAGATCATTAGGGATTAATTGTTCTCTTGCTTGACTTAAGCTGTGGTACCTCAGTCTTGACTATTGAGTTTATTTGAGTAGTTTCCCCTCTCCCCTCCAAACCAAACATTACACAAGGCATTTAAAATAAATTAATTGAATGAAAATGAAAGGCAACTTTTTGGAGGGCTTTAGGCCGTGGGAATCCGTTCAGGAAGCATCTATAAGGAGTAGGTTTATTTTATCTTTACTTAGAATAGGCAGATCCTTAAAATTAGCAAAACCTTTGACCCCATACAGATGGACGTGTTTTCCTAGCCAAATCATCCTGGACCAAAGTTGTTGGGGGCTTTGAAATTAATACAAGTGTTGCATAGGCCCCATACCTCTTCCAGTCTACTGAATGCTCTCTTACGGTAAATGTCCTCCTAATGGACCTTCCTGATAATTGTTACTCAACTCCTACCAGGCATCTGTTCCTTCCTTGCAAAGACTCCTACTTACATCCACTTTGATTTGTAACCAATATGCTTTTGGTTGACTCATAAAATCAGTAGTTTTTCCTGAAACTTGGAAATTTAAAATGTAGGGTCGAATCCAAAGTAGTGTTGTGTGACAAGGTTTCCACCAGTGAAAGGATTTCTGCTTGCACAATGGAACACACACACCCTCTCCTCTCCCCCGACCCACCGTGCTCTTCCAAAATCTGTTCTAAGGCGTCAACCCCGTAGGGAGGGCGTGAAGCACGGGTGGGGGAAGGAGGGGGGAGTTTATTTGCACCAGTGGAAATCCTTGTGCAAATGGAGTGAGTGTATTGGATTGTGGGTTTTGTGATAATGCAACATTTGTTTGGAATCCAGCTTCCTAGTTGCTGTGAGGTACAGATACTGTACCTTGTTCTATATCCAAGGGTATCAATACCCATCTGCCAATGGAGTGTCTTGTCTGCGGAACTTTTATCGCCATTTCAGATATGACTTAGATGTTAGACTTAAAAACAATAATTAAAAAATAGGGCTATTTACAGTTCCCTGGCACAGTACTTAATGCCAGCCTGCTGCAATTTCTTGCAGGTCGAGCAAATAATATTTGTGTGTTTTGTTTGGATCTGGGAAGATGGACTTTATTTAAAGCAGAGGTGAGGAATCTCTAGCCCAAAACCAGATTTGTTTTCCCATGTGATCACAGGTGTGGGGAAGCTGAAGGTGTCTCTAGATGTGGCTAGATCAGTTGTGTGACCAAGTTCCTCATGGGGAATTTAGTCACACAGGCACTGTCTGCAGAAAGCAGGGTTTAAGTCACTGCCCATCAGTTGATGGCTGGGGATTTCAAGCCTGCTGGATCATTTTGAGTAATTGTTTGCACAGCTGATCCGAGCAGACAGAAAGCAACTTAGCAGGCATAGGACTGTTCGACATTCACTTGGAGAGGTAGGTGGGACAACCCACTTGTCAAATTGGCCTGCAGGGGTTGGGACCAGTAAGGATCTCACCCACCGGGCCAAAAAGGTTTCCCACCCCTTGGTTCCCTTAAATTTTAAGGGAACACTGCATAATCAGTTCACTTCCTGAACACATATTGCAGTAACTCTCTTTGGTTTCACTCACCCTAAGTGGGCAGGCCAAACTAGTATTGCTAGTATTTTCAAAGAAACACAAAAACACATTATACAGAAAGTTATATCCACAAATACAAATACTATGTATATAAAGCTCATTAGATAATATCACAGATTTAAAACAAGAACAAAACGTTGCATTAAATAAGCACAGAACAATGAAATAAATGCTTAAACCATAATCAGATCAGAGCGTCACCATGACATTGTACAGCCTTCTCTGAACATGCTTTTGCATGCATCCTTGCAGCAGCCCGTTCAAAAAGAGGGACCCTAGAAGTCATTAAAAAGTCAATAGCTGACAATAGGTAGCATATCTGTTCTAGGATGATTTTTGAGTGCAATCCCATTAAACTAGTATCAAATGCTAAGTGTTAGCCTTGATCTAACATTATCTATTGTTAATCATTCTACTCAGCATGCTTCCTCTGTGTGATTGTTTATGTGACTAGATTATTGATCTCATCTGTTTCATCTGAATTGTCATAATTGGTTAAGGCAAGGGATATGTACACAATAGCATCTTCAAATGCAGTGAGGTTGTCTCCCCACCCCTCCGCCCCTTGTTTTTCAAGTCCCATTTGCTGTACTCACCAGAGAGGGAGAAAGGATGTCTTCACTTAATATGCATTACCCGTTTGGTTTCCCTGCTCCTGCAACCCACCCCAAATTTCTACTTACGAAGCTGTCATCTGAGCAGGTGCAACAGCTGTCTCAAATGTACACACCTCAGCTTGAAAGATTGGAGAACTGGGGGTGGTGGACTCTCCTTCCTCGGAGGTTTTCAAGCAGAAGTTGGATGGCCATCTGCCATGTCTGATCTAGTTGAGATTCCTGCATTTCAATTGGTTGGACTAGAAGACCTCAGGGTCCCTTCCAAATCTACAATTCTTTGAGTCTATGTGAAGTGAATATGGTTTTGGGGTGTGTGCATCAAACAGCAGTATTTCTCAATACTCTACAGGATAGATATGGATTTTTACTACTGTCATTTGTAAACACCAGCAGTAGGAGTCTGCTGGAGCCTGGGTGAAAGGCTAATGTACACACAGCCTTGGTTATTCAACAGAGCTCAGCAGAGGTTTTGCTAAATAAGTATGTTATGAATAGGGAAGTTGGCTTCAGGAGGAGGAGGGATGGTGATTTGCATAAAGCAGAATCCTCCTTTTATCATGCAGAACAACTTGACTTCTGTGTTTGTAGCTTTCCTTCTTGAGTACCCAAGGTGCTAATCATTTTAACATCATGCATAGAATCATAGAATCATAGAGTTTGATCTTTCAGCGCTTGCTTTTCGGTGACAGAGGGTGGTTACTCAAGTCTGATTCATAGCACAGTTATATGTATAACTCATGTGAAGAAAATTAATGAGAAATGGCAATATTTTCAATAGGAGCAACGTTTTAGGTAATCGCATAATTAACATTGTTAGGAATATCAGCTATTTCAGAGCACTGTGATGGCTGGATTATTCATGGGTTCGGTACATATCTTGGGTGTCTTTTCTTTCATCTCTACTCCCACAGGTTAGAAGTGACTGAGCATCTGTGAAGGCTCTGGATGCTTTGCCTGATTACACATCATGCTATTTGATTCAGAACATTGCGTTGGCTTGGGATCATGAACTGCAGCTGCAGTGCTTTTAGAAATCCAAATGATCCTTTGATGTTGCCTGCGTGTTGAGTTTGGAAACACTTAGCAAATGCTTTCCATGAAATATGTTCAGGGCTTTGAACACTCGACAAAGAAAATGGTACAGGACTCTGTGTGCTGCACGGGAAATGCTGCTTAATCAAGTGCAACAGGGGTGGGGAACCTTTTGGTCAACCTTTGGAGGATCCACATATCAACAGTGGATGGGGTCAGAGGTGAAAGTTGGTGGAGCGGCTACTGTCAGAATTGCCTTCGTACACTTGGCTAGTTTCAACTCACTTGCACATCCCTCTCTACGTGGGCAAGAAGCAGAGTTGATGAGGGGCATTCAGCATGGGGAGAAGGACTGTGGTGTGTGGAGAGTCCTAAGGTAGAGACAGAGAGGCTTGGGAGGCTGCATTTGGCCCCTGAGTCTGAGGTTCCCCACCTC
This sequence comes from Podarcis melisellensis, assembly GCF_964234715.1. Classification (NCBI taxonomy): domain Eukaryota; kingdom Metazoa; phylum Chordata; class Lepidosauria; order Squamata; family Lacertidae; genus Podarcis; species Podarcis melisellensis. The sequence continues at coordinate 8,371,470 of NC_138532.1, forward strand.
TGAAGTAAGGTTATCAGATGTCCCCATTTCCTGGGGACAGTCCCTGGATTTACCGTATTTTTCGCTCTATAAGATGCACCAGACCACAAGACGCATGTAGTTTTTGGAGGAGGAAAACAAGAAAAAAAATATTCTGAATCTCAGAAGCCAGCACAGCAAGAGGGATCGCTGCACAGTGAAAGCAGCAATCCCTCTTGCTGTTCTGGCTTCTGGGATAGCTGCACAGCCTGCATTCGCTCCATAAGACGCACACACATTTCCCCTTACTTTTTAGGAGGGAAAAAGTGAGTCTGATAGAGCAAAAATATGGTACCAATCAGTCCCCTAAGAAAATCCATCCTTTCCGACTGAAGTTGAAAAGTATCCCCAGATTCATTGAAAAAAATCTGGTAACCTTACTCTGAAGCCATGGAGTCATCTCTTTATTGGGTCAGAAACGTCTGGTTCTTATTTTAGACATTCAGCATGGAGTGAAAGGGAGGCCATGTCTTCTGAGTCTCCTGCCAATGTTGTTGCACCAAACATCCCAGCTCCGCCACTCACTGCCTTGACCTTTTCATGTTCAGTGAAGACCTCGGTGGGGATCTGGCTGTGCGCCTTTGGCTTCTACATGCAATCGGGTTCCCTTATTATATGGGTCTCTGAACTACAGTGGTACCTTGGGTTAAGAATTTAATTCGTTCCGGAGGTCTGTTCTTAACCTGAAACTGTTCTTAACTTGAAGCACCACTTTAGCTAATGGGGCCTCCTGCTGCCCCTGTGCCACTGCCATGTGATTTCTGTTCTCATCCTGAAGCAAAATTCTTAACCCGAGGTACTATTTCTGGGTTAGCATCTGTAACCTGAAGCGTCTGTAACATGAAGCGTATGTAACCCAAGGTACCAATGTATATGGAAAAACCTACATGAGTGCAGCTGGCTCCTCCTCCATCAACAGATAAGATGTGTGGGCAAAGTTGTAGCATGGCCCCATGCTCCCATGTTCCCAGCTTAGCCCTGTTCACATACATGGACCATGTCCATGTCAGTTTCATTAAGCAGATTGACAAATTGAGATTGATCTTCTAATCCTTATGGCATCTACATCCCATCAACTACAGAAAGATTTGCTAAATAAATGGTCACTTGCTGCTGCTCTTTTAAAAATGATGACACTTTGCATAAGATTTGCATCAGTGGCAACAGTGACAGTCTGTCTCTGCCTTCTGTTTAAGGCAGATGTTTTTAGGGAGAGAAAGCTGGGGTCGATACTGATCACACTCAAAGCAAGGTTGTTTGTAGGCCAACTTGGGAAAACAATGCTAGCAATCAAAATGCAATACTTTTCTTTCTTTAACAAATAAAATGAAATACACGAAGCCTATCAACTAAAATGCCCCAGGGATACTCATATCGGGGGGGGGGGGAGAGAGAAAGCATTGTTGATTACCAGCCTTTCTCAATACTAAATGGCCATACTGCTGAATTCTGAAATATACACATACTAGCAGAGTCCCATAATCTAAAGGGCTTCCAGTATAGATTATGTCCACCTAAATTAATGCTCCTGCTGAATCCAGATGTTTAGACACTGATTATTTAGATAAATTTGCTAAATGTAATGAAGTTTTGTTTTCTTGGAACCCAGCTGGATTTGCAAAGTGGGTTCCAACACAGGGAAGGACTAAAGGAACATAGGCCAGGTGGGACTTTGCAGTAGTTGGCAATTATGAACACATTTAGAACTCTCCAGTGGTGGAGAGGGATAACCTTCTCCCTGGTATCTCATTTTGCTCGGTCAAATGAGGAGCCAGGGGCAACCCAAGACATTTTGCTGCTTGAGGTGAACCAGAAAATGGCACACACACACCCAGGAGTTGTAGTTTGTGAAGCGTACAGGGTTAAAGAAAATGGCACCCCCAGGAATTGTAGTTTGTTAAAGGTACTGAGTTAAAGCATGGATAGGGAATGTCAGAACCAGGGACCCACATGCAGCCCTCAAAGCCTCTGAGTCAGGGCTCAGGCCACCTGACTCAAGTTCTGCTTTGTACCGTCCTTGTGTGTTTTTTGAGTGAAATGTGTGTTTGGGTGGAGAGAAGGCATTGTAATGCTGGGGGAACACTCACCCTTTCTTTAAGCATAGGGAGTTGTTCCTTAGGCACACGTGTGTGTGTGTGTATGTGTGTTTTACCTGGTGTTGCCATGTCTACTTGTGTACCTTGTTCAGCTCAAGGTCTGCATTCCTTCAAGGGTAACCTTCCAGGGGTTGCATGCAGGTGATTGGTGGGGTTAGAGACAAAAGAGGGCAGGGCAACCGACATGACTCTTTCCTTTGTACCATAAGCAGCATTCCGACCATTAAAAAAGCAGGTCCATAGCTATCCGTATCTATCTTTCTCCAGACAAGTGACATTATCACAGTTCAAGAAAACATTCTACCCAGGCAAAAGCTCTTGAGAAGGGCAGGGAACAAGACAAGTGAGGAGTGTGGTTTTGCTATGAATGATGGTTGCATTCCCTGCCGCCCTGTTCTGCATGATTCACAAGCCGTCCTAGTCTTCCAACAGGAGCCTCTTGTTCTTTCCTTTTCCAGTATTCCATCAAAATTAAAGTAAAGAAAAATCCTTCCAGTAGCACCTTAGAGACCAACTAAGTTTGTTATTGGCATGAGCTTTCGCGTGCATGCAATAACAAACTTACCAATAACAAACTTAGTTGGTGTGTATCTGAGAAGTGTGCATGCACATGAAAGCTCATACCAATAACAAACTTAGTTGGTCTCTAATGTACTACTGGAAGGAATTTTTTAATTTTGTTTCGACTACGGCAGACCAACACGGCTACCTACCTGTTACTAGTATTCCATCAGTAAGATCTAGTTTCAAGAAAAAATGTGACCTTCCTGAACATCATAACTTATTCTGATGGTTGGTATATTAGAGAATCAGCTTGAGTGTACCAAAACCACGTGGTCAAAGTAAGGACACTTTCCTCATATGAGAGTATCGGGGAATTTTCATTTTATGGTTTTAATCTTGCCGTTTCATAAGATACAGAACATTAGTTAATATGTGTGTTAAATTAAGTTCTGCGATTGGGAGACCGCAACACCCGTGTTTACTTTTATGCCCCTTATTTAACAAAGAGACTTTAGGTTAGTCTTTTTAAAAACATTGCCCTCTTCAATGCTGACTTGTACTTCTAGTTGCTTTGGTGATTCTCACACTTTTTTCAGATCATGCTTTCCTTTTTAGTAGAATTTCAGTTTGTATTTCTAAGCATAGATGGAACTGATTGGAAACTATGCTTTTCTATTACTGATGCAGAAATTTAAAATACAAGAGTTGAAATTCCATCTGTTTTGAAGGATTCAATTCCCTCAGCTACGGATGTTTAAATATTATGGGATTTAATGAAAAGCTATTTAAGAAGAGAAATTATCTTCTTTATTTCATATAATTTTTTTGTTAAAAGGGAAAGTAGGGTAATCTTACTCTAGGAAGGTTTGGATAGAGTCCCCAGTGCTTACTGTAGAGATGCTACTCAATCTCATCTATTCAAACTGGAAATTAATAAATTGTGGGCATAATATAGTGGATTAGTACTTCAGTTTAAAGCAAAATGTGATGTCGTGGTTGAAAACAGCATGGGATCTTGGTTGTCAGCTCTAACAAATTACAAATAGGTATACAATCCCAGTTATTTGAGATTATCATGTTAAGGATATAAATATGCACCTCAAACCAACTAGGGGAGCACTTGAACCTGGGGTCCCCAATGTGGTAGTAATGGACACTGCGGTGCCTTAAGATATCTACTGTTTAAAACCTGCCAAGCCCCCCCATGCCCCTCCCATCTATTATTTCTATTTAAAAAATTAGTTTATTTGCTGTGGTTGTGTAGTGAGGGGAGGCTATCTGTTTGGGAGCCTAATTTTTTGGCCTGTGCTTTAGTTTGTTTGTTTGTGGGGGGAAGGTTAGGTGTTTACCCATTTTTTGTTGTTGTTTTTGTGTGTGTGTGTGTGTGTGTGTGTGTGTTTGGAAGCATGTGTTAATCTGGAAGTGCTTCTTCCATGAAATGGGTATTTTGTGGAGTCCATGATTGTTTCTAAACATGGCCCTAGACTCAGAAATGTTGGAGACCCCCTACTTTATGGTCCATAGGCCAAACTCTTGTTTAATGTTAGTGTGGGAAGCCTGTGGGAACTACCACTCCCATTAATCTTAGCATGCATGGTCAATGACCAGGGATGATCACAAGTTGTTCAGCAATATCCAAAAAGCCAGGGATTCCCCACATCTAATGTAAAAGTTTAGCCAGTTGTATTAGTAAACCAAGAATGTTCCTTGATTACTATATTACCTTTCTGCATATAAAGTTAACCAATCCTAGTCAGAAGTGATGGAATTGGGACTTGGGTCAGTTCAAGACATGTTGTTGCCTTCAGTAGAGCAGCACATGGTCATAACTACACTCCCAAAATAGCATAGAACAGGGTTAGCCAACATAGTGCCTTCCAGATGTTGCTGGACTACAACTCCCACCAGTGCCAGAAAGACCAATGGTCATGGATTATGGAAGTTGTAGTCCAGTAGCATCTTCAGGGCAATGTGTTGGCTATCTCTAGTGTAGAACCTAAGGCTGAGCACACACACAATCTCGTGTCCTTCTGTATTACCCAAAATAAACTACTTGATGCTTAATGGTGAGGTTCCCCATAGCATTAGATAGAAGAAAATGCAGTTTAGATGGCAACTAGACCAGATTAGATATTTAGGAGTGAAAATTACTACAAATATAGAGAGATGGTGAAGATCAATATGAACAGTCTACTTGCTGAGATAGCAATAGATCTTAATAATTGGCAGTCTCTTTAACCTCTCCTTATTTTGGAAGATAAATGGTCTTAACATAAATTAAACCTGGCATTAATAAACTGAGATACGAATGAGCTCCATGCGCCCACATGATGCAGACAAGAAATATGTCAACATGAAGCTACATGCAGTCACTTTACTCTGTTATTTTATATGTTCAGGGAAGCTGAACATATAAAATAACAGAGAAGCTGCATTTAACCATTGCTTCTTGTTAATACAGTGGTACCTCTGGTTAAGAACTTAATTCATTCTGGAGGTTCATTCTTAACCTGAAACTGTTCTTAACCTGAGGTACTACTTTAGCTAATGGGGCCTCCTGCTGCCACCATGCCGCTGCCGCACAATTTATGTTCTCATCCTGAGGTAAAGTTCTTAATTTGAGGTACTACTTTTAGGTTAGAGTCTATAACCCGAAGTGTTTGTAACCCGAAGTATTTGTAACCCGGGGTGTTTGTAACCTGAGGTACCACTGTATTAAAACTGGGAAACTATGGCTATTTAAAAACATGGCTTTTTCTCTTGGCTTGCTTGGAAGCAATTAATCATAGTTTCCTAGTTTGGGTGTGATGGAAAGCTATAGTTAATGGTGGCTTCCTGGCTTGTTTCCCAGTTCGTATGAAGGAAAAAGGAAAGCAGGTGTGTGTCAGGGGATGCATGAAGCTTGTTGGTATCTCATCCTGTCATTCCCAAGATTTGATCATCCAAATATATTCGTTTTATGTGTGGACTACCAAGATATAGGGGATGTGGGTGGTGCTGTGGTCTAAACCACTGAGCCTAGGGCTTGCCGATCGGAAGGTTGGCAGTTTGAATCCCCATGACGGGGTGAGCTCCCGTTGCTTGGTCCCTGCTCCTGCCAACCTAGCAATTTGAAAGCACGTCAAAGTGCAGGTAGATAAATAGGTACCGCTCCAGCGGGAAGGTAAAACGGCATTTCCGTGCACTGCTCTGGTTTGCCAGAAGCGGCTTAGCCATGCTGGCCACATGACCCAGAAAAACTGTATGTGGACAAATGTTGCCTCCCTCGGTCAGTAAAGCAAGATGAGCGCTGCAACCCCAGAGTCATTCACAATTGGACTTAACTGTCAGGGGTCCTTTACCTTTTACCAAGATATAATGTAGTGTTTGTCCTCAGAAGAATACCCTAAAATGTATTGATCCCTCCTCTAGTCTCATGATAACGTCAATGGGGAGCTCAAGTTAAACTTCATTTTACTTTACCTTTACCCCTCCAGCCCCTGGCCAAAAGGTGACCTTGTTAAAGCTGTCCTTGGTAAATCAATGTCCTTATTCTGTTTGTGTTTTTGCCTTCTGTAAATTCGATCTTCGTATGAGCTGCTAACATTGTCATTCTTAAGGATTTTCAGAGCTGTGTGCAAACGTGCACCTCGGGATTATCCTTCCTATTTATGAGAAGGAAATGTTGAGGAAGTATTTTACCAAATTTCTCCAGGTAGGGGAGGGACTCACCAACAGTAGAGGAAGTAGCACATCTACTCCCCCCACCTTAAAGTATTTCCTTCTTGGTTGTTGCTGCTAGTGGTGGGAGCAACAATTATGTAGTCTTCCTGACCACCATTTTACATTCCTTCAGTGCCTTGGACATAGTGTTGTGTCAGTATATTCTGGGAGAGAAAATGGCGGCCACCACATTAAAAAACTGAAGAGTATTTGGACAAAACTGTGTGAAGTGGTTTTTGTGTGTGTGTGAGAGAGAGAGTGAGAGTGACAGTGAGAGACAGACAGGCAGACAGACAGACAGGCAGAACTCTAGTTCAGATCCCTATCTCTGGAATACAAATCATTGTGTGTGGGGATAATTCATCTTGTCTGTAGTGCGCCTCCATCTGCCCCAGCTGCAACAAAACATGTCTCTCCCTCATCAGCACAAACTTCACACAGCTTCACCTGCTGAGGTATATGACTGATAACACATTACAAGATTTATTTATTTATTTTTTTATTTAGTGTATCTGCACAAAAATAGCTCACTTGGTCTTTAAATCAGGGCACAGAAATTGCAGAGAGCTGCAACAAGCACAGAGATAAAACTCCTTTTCCTCTGTGCATACCTCTAGGCTTGAACAGGGGTCCTTGGAATGAGAACTGGGGAATCATTGGTCTAGTGCCATTGCTGACTGGTTTTAGGCCTAGGTCAAAAGCATTCTCATTTCCTTAGGTTTATGGTTTTTAATGGGGATGGTAATTTGATATGTCAGTGGCCTTTATTGTGCTCACATTTGAACTGAGATGGGTAGTACTTCTTAACAACGGAAGAAGAGCTTGCTGGATCAGGCCAGTGGCCCATGTGGTCCAGCATCCTGTTCTAAAAGTGGTTGAAGTGATTCTTGTGGAAAACCAGCAAACAGGATCTGAGCACAAAAGCCCTCTCACCTCCTGAGGTTTCCAGCAACTGGTATACCAAAGCATTATTGCATCTTTCTGTGGAGGAAGAACATAAACCTCATGGCTAATAGCCATTGATAGCACACTCCATGAATTTGTCCAGTCCTCTCCTAAGGCTGCTTGGGCTGGTGGCCATCACTGCCTTCTGTGGGAATGAGTTCCGCAGTTTAACAATGTGCAATGTGAGGAAGGCACCAGAACCTCGCCGGTCCTGGAAGGATCTTTTTAAAAAGTCCCATATGCTCAGAGACTTTGTGCCTGTTCATTGGGGGAGATAGGAAGCCCAGAGCACTGGTTCTTTAGATGTCCCTTTTATGAAGAGGCACGTAGTGAAACCATTGATCCCCTGCTGGTGAGGCTCGCTGACCTTCCAGAAAAGCAAAAATTTGACCTTTCCTGTTAGGCAAAGATCATAAGACGACCCGGATGGTCGCCAGATTCTGTGTACAGATCTATAGGCACAGACCATCCCCCGACCCAAACTAATTCGTTAAGAAAATCCCCAAACTTGGTTCCATGGGTGACTCCGGGTCATCTCTCTGTGGTAGCTTATCTTAAAGTTTTAAGTGTCTATATGCTTTTCACATTTATAAATTTTGAATTTATTGTTGTACATTGTTTTTAATGTTTGTTTTCCTTCTGGGATTGTACCCCCAGGTGTGTTTTATAAGCTGGTCTCCGACCGTAATAAATTATCTATCTATCTATCTATCTATCTATCTATCTATCATCTATCTATCTATCATCTATCTATCTGTCTGTCTGTCTATCTAATCTACCTATCTATGTGAGGAAGATGATCTGTCCTGAATCTGCCTCCTGTTGTTTTTTTTTAAAAATAGCTCTTTTTAAATATATTGTTGGGTGAGTGTTCTTTGTTTTGTTTATTGATTTTTCATCTGATTTTATTGTCTTTGTCATTTTATGTCTGCTGTGTAAGTTTGCTTTGGGGCACTTGAGTGCAAACATGCAAAATAAGAACAACAGCAACAATAACAACGATGAAATGTCGGGTGGTCGATGACAGAGTAGATAAAGCTCTCAAATCTCATGGTATGTTCTAAGAATTAGTATCAGGCTCCTGAATGAATCAGTTTAGAACAGATGTTACCCACAATGCCTTTAGATTGGATGAAAGGCTCAAAATCATACAGTGATGACCTTACTTGGTTTCTTCTTTGTCATATATAGCTTTCAGTGTGGTATATATAGAGTCCTGGTTAGATTAGAGCTGGGGAGACTCAGGCTAGCGATGGACAAATCTGTCAGTTTCAGTTCTTCTTGTTTCTTTGCCAGTCTGAAGACCAATGCTTCTTCAGCTATCTTTCGACTTCCAAAACATTTGGAAACCAGAGCATGGCTTCTGATTGGCTGCAGGGAGCTCCTGTAGCCAATCAGAAGCCATGGAAGCTGTATCAGATGTTCAGCTTCCAAAAATAGGTCACAAACCGGCATTCGGGAGCCAAAATGTTAAGAGAACTAAGCTTTTTGAAAACCAAGGCACGACTGTATGGGTATAAACATGTACACCTTTATGAATCCTACAATAACTTTGGGATGGCATTTGAAAACATGTCCCTCCAGAGCTCTCACCCTCTTAAATCCACCTGGTGGCTTCTGTCTCTTTAGAATGTCTTGATGATTCTCTTGTCTGTCCTTAACTTAGCTGTCCCTCCTTCCCACTATCTGTAATAATGGCTTCTGTTTTCTACAGCATTCTCTATCTCTCCAGTCCATTCTGGAGTCCAATAACTCAGCGGTAAGCATCTCCTCCAGCCGTTGAATCAGCAGTTAGCCCCATCAAAGCCTTTAAACCTTAATCATGACAATTGATTTGTGAATCCAGTTGGCGGGAGGAGGGGTGAAAGCCTTCTCTGGCTCATTCTCACCAATGAGTTCAGTAAATAAAATGCTACTTTAGCGAAGAGTAAGCAGTGTCGCACAAGGTGCAATTATGAGCTGAGTACAGCTATTATATTTATTATTGCCCTGTCGCTACATGCAACCGCTTGCATCAGCAAAGCAGTTTGGGTCCAATGTCAGATAAGCTACTATGCTAAGTCGATAATGGAACCTGAAAGGCAAGTTACTTTCCACTCATTGTTTTCAGTCAAATGGGATCTCTCAGACATTTTCCTTCTTGTGAAGGTCCATCTCTTTTAACAGCATTATTTCTAGCAAAGGCTGTGCAAAGGCCAACTGCTTCCCATGGCCTCTCATATTTTGGAGGTGTTGCGTACAACACTTCCATAAGGCTGAATAAAGCTTCTGAATAAATCTTCTTCCAGTTTTGGCTTCTATCAGTTTCTAATCTTTTGAGTCTTAAATAGTTAGTTATACACACTTTTGCCTAGGAAGGAAATTTCTTTGGAAGAAAATACCCAAATAAGCAGTTTAGGGAAGTTTTTAATGTTTAATGCTGTATTGTGTTTTTAATATTCGGTTGGGAGCCGCCCAGAGTGGCTGGGAAAACCCAGCCAGATGGGCAGGGTATAAATAATAAATTATTATTATATATATTATCATGTGATATTAAAGATTTGTGGTTTGGCAATACTTAATGTTTTGTTTTTGTTTTGTTTTTTTAAAAATAGCAACTTAGGATGGGGTGATCAAGATCAGGACCGTGCCATGTGGGAGGGAGAAAATAATGCCTCCTGTGCCACAGTCCCAATGCTCCCCCCAAAAAAAACCCCCTCATAAATAAAACTATGATATTAGGCTAGAAGGAGAGGCTTCCATTGGCATTAATGGGAGCTTCTGCCCTAAATTGTAGCTTTGGGGAGAAATATCATAAGGATTGCAGCATAGGAGGGAAGGTTTCAACAGCATGCTATGGTCTAAATCCTGATCTACCTCCTTGCAGCTGCTGTTCACCATTAAAAGAATTATATGTATACAGGCTTTCTCAACCTCGGCCCTCCAGATGTTTTTGGCCTTCAACCCCCATGATCCCTAGCTAGCAGGATCAGTGGTCAGGGATGCTGGGAATTGTAGTCTCAAAACATCTGGAGGGCCAAGATTGAGGAAGCCTGATACACACAATGCTAAACCATGTTTTTAACATTGTGTGTAGTTTGGTCAGAAGACATATAGAAGGAAAAAGCGGAACACAAAATAAAAAGCTGACACTGTAATTGGATTGTGTGAGAGGGAAATATCAATTTGGAAAAGAAGTAAACAGATTGCACTGCTGCTCCTTAGCAGAATAAGTTTACAACACTGTCATTATGCAAATATAATATTTACAGAGATCCTTCCTCTTATTTTTTGCGAGATTGGGGGGGAGTCAATTTAAGCATTAATATGAATGTACATTTCCAAACTAAATAGTGCAGTTAAGCAATTCAATATATTCACCAAGGTTTTGCTTTTCTCCAATGTGACTTTCCTCGAGACAAATTGTAACATTATGGTGGACTGGGGAGAGGAAATTCATCCATTTGCTTGAAGATTTACATCAGGGTTGCCTCTATATTTTTTATCATTCCTATGCAGGGGACTTCCATGAAGCTGTTTCAATTGGGTACCTTTGCCCCGTTTCCTAGTTAAGAGTACGGGTGCTATACTCAACCACCCCAAGGGTTCGTTCAGATCCCCAGGCTGTATATATTGAAATTTCACAATCCGTGACCAGATGCACGGTGCTTTGAAAAACATCCACAGGGATTTTATCAAATGTAGCATGTACACTAGAGTGGATATCTGTTTGGCAAATTAATAACCCACTGTTCCTCGCAAAGGATCCTAGGGTGGCAACATGGAAAAGTTAATGCTGTTGGGAAAAAATAAATAAAAAAAATATTATTTTAAAATGATTAAAAGCATTTGCAGGTGCACAAGGAATACTTTCAAGATTGCCAGAAACAGTATCTTTCAGCTATCCAATGCCTGGACAAATAGAAATGTTTTTAAATCACTCCGGAAAGTTAATAATGAAGGAGACAGATCCATCTCACCAGTGAGGGCATCCCACTCACAGAGAACCGTTTTATCCTCAAATTGCCTTGCTTATGTGTCACAGCTTGCTACTGAGGGTTCAATGGATCTTTTGCCTAAAGTTGATTTCATGCAGGCATGTCACAACTTGGAGCAGCACAGCTGGATAACTTCTTGAAGTTGCAGTGCTGAATAGGAAGCACAATTAGGACTTGTCGAAGTCCTAAAGTTGTGCTATCTACGCTCTAGCCACAGTCCCGTCTGTTTCATTGGCTCCCAGAAAACTGGTTTGGCAGGGGAAGCTATCTGGCCTCTGCAGTTTGGCAAAGGGGTCAGTAAACTTTTTCAGCAGGGGGCAGGTCCACTGTCCCTCAGACCTTATTTTTTGAGGGGGAAATGAACAAATTCCTGTGACCCAAAAATAACCCAGAGATGCATTTTAAATAAAATCACACATTCTACTCATGTAAAAACATGCTGATTCCTGGATCATCTGCGGGCCAGATTGAGAAGGCAATTGGACCAGATTCGGCCCCCAGGCCTTAGTTTGCCTACCCATGGTCTATTAGAAGCAATCATATTGACCTTTCCATCTCACCATTCCACATTGAGAGGAGGGTCTTGAAAGGATGTCAGCTCTGTTAACCCAAAAGTTGCCCAGAGCATTCAGGAATCCCTTGATTTTCCTTTGGATTTTGAACTTCTTTGAATGTTGCGATACAGCTCTCAACTCCAAAGAAGAAGAAAGTTTCATAGTATATTAAAATGTTATATTGGGACAAATACATTTAGAAACGTGTACATTTAGAATAAAGATTATTTTGTGATAAAACACATTTTAAATATGATGATTCATGACACTATTTTTTTTAAAGATCAAATTAATGTGGAAATAGGGTAGAACAAGCCCATGCAAAACTGACACAGCTGAGGAATAGAAGAAGGCTGTGTGCACACCATGCATTTAAAGCGTCATCCCCCCAAAGAAAGAATATTAGGAACTGTGATCTGTTAAAGGATGCTGGGAATTGTAACTGTGAGCTGAGTAATCTACAGTTCCCACAATTCTTTGAGAGGGTGAGGGGGGGCTTTAAATCTGTGGCGTTCATGCAGCTTGATCAAGCGAGTAAAGATCCAAGTGAGTAGGGTTCACCTAGCCCAGCTTCCTGTTCTCCCAGTGGCCAACTTCTCTTGCTCACTGCTGAAACCTCCCATACAAAGGCTTCTGTGATGCTAACACAGGGCCAACTGCTCATTCAGCTGTGACTGATCATTCTGCTCAGTGATAATTGTCTTGGTATTGTCTTGGTGGGGTGTTTTAAATACATCTATATATGTCCAAGCTTTAAACTGACGCCTCAGTGATTATCCGTGTTGTTGTTGTAGTTTAGTCGTTTAGTCGTGTCCGCCTCTTCATGACCCCATGGACCAGAGCACGCCAGGCATTCCTGTCTTCCACTGCCTCCCGCAGTTTGGTCAAACTCATGCTGGTAGCTTCGAAAACACTATCCAACCATCTCGTCCTCTGTCGTCCCCTTCTCCTTGTGCCCTCCATCTTTCCCAACATCAGGGTCTTTTCCAGGGAGTCTTCTCTTGTCATGAGATGGACAAAGTATTGGAGCCTCAGCTTCAGGATCTGTCCTTCCAATGAGCACTCAGGGCTGATTTCCTTAAGAATGGACATGTTTGATCTTCTTGCAGTCGATGGGACTCTCAAGAGTCTCCTCCAGCATCATAATTCAAAAGCATCAATTCTTCGGCGATCAGCCTTCTTTATGGTCCAGCTCTCACTTTCATACATCACTACTGGGAAAACCATAGCTTTAACTATGATCTGTGTTACCAACTATCATTAAATGTTGAGGCTGGGGAAATTTGTTTGAGTTTCCTGAAGGTACAGAGTAGAACAGTGAAGGCCTTTTGGACTCCCTGTCTATATTGTTTGGAATTGGATAGATATCAGTCTATCCATAAAATTGCAAAGCATTGCCCCTTAATGCCTCTAAGAGTCAAATCTCTCTCCCTATCCCACCTCCTGCATTTTTATATTCTTTCTGCACTGAATGCTGGAAGCTTTTTCATTACAGATTTGCCTGTTTGGAAACCTTTTGTGAATTTAAAGGGGGAAAGGAGATTTATATTCCTTTTTTTAAAAAAAACCTAGATGTTAAATAAATGCATGAAGGATTCTTCAAGTTTGTAATCCATTTAATATTTAATAAATGCAATATATCATTTTTATAAATATGCATAAGTAAGACACAGATTTAGAATACATACGGGATTACAATAGGATAACACATTCATCTCGCCTGGCAAGGTAAGGCCACTAGTGTTTTCTAAAGATCACATTAATCCTCATTGGTGGAGATAAACTCTCTGCCCTGATGCAACTATTATAAATTGGGTTTATGCAAAATGGTTCTCTTAATTTCCCCAAAGTGTAAATTTCACATGAAACTGCTGAAGGGAGTACAACGGAAAACATCAGTGAAATATTTAAATGTGTGATAGAAACTATGTAGGGAAAATGTGGTCTTCTGCCATCCACAAAAGAGCAGCTACGGAAGCACTGATGATAATTGTTTCTAAGAGCGCTCTTTGTCAGAAATCAGTGTTTCAGAATATGGCTAGGACAGCAACGGGGCTCTATATGGCGTCATGGGTTCAGGCTACCCTCATTGGGACTCAGTGCTAAACAATAGATTAGCATTACATGAAGAAGCCTCTGCTTCATCTGTTCCCTGTTCCCCTTTCATTCTGCATGGCTACACTACCATTTTTAAGTAACTGCATTTGAGAACTGCATCTGAGCCTGAACATAGTGCAATTAGTCTTAACTATGAGTCGGCAAACTAAGGCCCTGCGGCAGGATCCGGCCCAGTTGCCTTTTGGATCTGGCCTGTGGATGGTCCAGGAATCACCGTGTGGATCGGTGTGGGGATTCTGATTGTTTGGGCTGCGCCATTTCCCCCTCCCTCTCCCTCACACACACTGCGGTGGCATCTCCTCCCTCCCTCCTTCCTCCTGGCTTCTCCCTGCCCTGCCTAGAGGAGGAAGGAGGCTGGGCTTTGTTGAGCCGCTGTTGGCTGAGTGCCATTTTAAGCAGCCCCTCTTTCACGCTGTTATTAGTCCCTCCACCGCCATCCCCTGCCGCTCACAAGGCACAGGTAAGCAGCCACCGGGGCTCGTCCGGTGCTGTAGAGAAGGGAGGGGAGAGTTGCAGTTTGAATCTTTTTTCTCCAAAATATAGTCTGGCCCCCCACAAGGTCTGAAGGACAGTGGACCAGCCCCCTGCAGAAAAACTTTGCTGACCCTTGGTCTTAACTATGGCCTTTTGAACATAAGCAGAACCAGCTGGGTGAGGCCAGTGGCCCATCTAGTCACCAAATAGATGCCTGTGTGACACCAGCAAGAAGGAGCTGAGCATAGCAGCACTCTCACCTCTTGTGCTGACCTTTAAAGCCCTAAATGGCCTCGGTCCAGTATATCTGAAGGAGCGTCTCCTCCCCCATCGTTCTGCCCGGACACTGAGGTCCAGCTCCGAGGGCCTTCTGGCGGTTCCCTCCCTGCGAGAGGCCAAGTTGCAGGGAACCAGGCAGAGGGCCTTCTCGGTGGTGGCGCCCGCCCTGTGGAATGCCCTCCCACCGGATGTCAAGGCGATGGACAACTACCTGACATTCAGAAGACATCTGAAGGCAGCCCTGTTCAGGGAAGTTTTTAATATGTGACATTTTAGTGTATTTTTCATTTCTGTTGGAAGCCGCCCAGAGTGGCTGGGGAAACCCAGCCAGATGGGCGGGGTACAAATAATAAATTATTATTATTATTATTATTATTATTATTATTATTATTATTATTATTGTGGTTTCCAGCAACTGGTATTCAAAAGCATACTGCCTTCAACCGTGAAGGTGAAACAAAGCCATCAGGTTTCATAGCCACTTATAGTCTTATCCTCCATTCATTTGTCTAATTCTTTTTAAAAGCCACACTAGTAATCCAATTTCAAACTATGATGTATGAAGTTGGTTTGCTTCCCTAAACCGTAGTTCAGATGGTTAGGTTTTGGATGTGACAATAAACTGTTGCCAATCAAAAATGGAAGTGAAAACCTTCTGTTATCCTCATGGTTGTGGGAAGTGAGGAGCACACAATCCCGAGGCCCATGCACAAGTTTAGTGAATAAACAATAGAATTATAGAGTTGGAAGTGTGCATGATGTTGGGGTGGGATAATCAACATGGCTGTGCTCACATATCGGTCTCATCTGTGGATAGAACCCCTTGATAGGGTTAGAGAAATGCTGGTGGATTCTGGCATAGATCACTTTTAAGAAGATGAGTCGAATTCATGGAGATCTGTTCAGCAATAACTGCTAAATTAAGGTTGGGAAACCTGTGGTCCTCCAGCTGTTGTTGGACTATCATCTCCCATCAGGCATAGCTAACAAGGTCAATGGCTGATGTTGGTTGTAGTTGTATTCCAACAACATCTGGAGGACCACAGGCGCTCCATTCCTGTGTTAAATGGGACGTATCAGCTTTAAAGGGATAAAAGGAATGTGCTTCTGGGATGGAGAGCTGCTGGCTGGGAAGGCTTATGCTGGAAGGAGATGCGATGGATGAGTAGGAACTAGGATGGAAGCTCACTTCTGGTTCAAAAAGAGGGTTGTGTGTGTTAAAAGTTCACCATTCCTTTTTTTGTCCCTGGAATTTATTACTGACCCAATTTCTCAGGGTGACATACTACCAAACATTACCCAAGCCTATCCCTGCCTCGGGCTGACATTCACACTTCTACTTTGGGATCTGTTTAGAGTCACCTAACAAATATTGAAGGGACACAGGTGGCGCTGTGGGTTAAAGCCTCAGCGCCTAGGACTTGCCGATCGAAAGGTCGGCAGTTCGAATCCCTGCTGCGGGGTGCGCTCCCGCTGCTCGGTCCCAGCGCCTGCCAACCTAGCAGTTCGAAAGCACCCCCGGGTGCAAGTAGATAAATAGGGACCGCTTACCAGCGGGAAGGTAAAGGCGTTTCCGTGTGCAGCTCTGGCTCGCCAGAGCAGCGATGTCACGCTGGCCATGTGACCCGGAAGTGTCTTCGGACAGCGCTGGCCCCTGGCCTCTTAAGTGAGATGGGCGCACAACCCCAGAGTCTGTCAAGACTGGCTCGTATGGGCAGGGGTACCTTTACCTTTACCTTTAACAAATATTGACCATTTGTAAAATGGGTCTGATAACATCTGCTTTCTAAGTTTCTTCTACGAAGTGTAAAATGAATGTGTAGTCAGATATTAGAAGGCACAAAGAACATTAAACAATAATAAAGTGGGAAGGAAAAGTAGGAAGCTTAAAAATACAACTTCTCATTTCGTACAGGAACACTCTGTGTAAAACTGTGAGCTTTGCCTTAATATACCGGTGCATTAGTGGAAATCAGCTAGAAGCCATTGACATTCTGATAATCTTAGAATAGATTTCTGGCTGGTGATTTTGTGCATGCTGCCCTAGTGCAATATTTCATATTTATTTCCACAACTTATTGCACATCCTTATGGGGGGGGGGCATCCTTGCAGAAAATTGCCAGGGGAAATTAATTTTGTTTTCTTTCACTGGCAGAACAATTTCCCACTTGTCACCCAACTTTCTGATGAGAAGGATTAGGAGAAGCCGGGGAAGCTCTGGTGAAGTCAGTTTTGAGATGAAAGGTTGGCTTTCATGCAGCGCTTCAGGGCTCATCCACACTTCCAGTTGTCCCATTTTTTTTTACCCTGGAAAACCAGCAGTTTAATTCTGCAGTGGAATAAATGGCAATCCGGTTTTCATCGGATTGCCATTTGTTCCAATTGTGCTAAAGAGGGACGCCGGTGGCGCTGTGGGTCGGCGGTTCAAATCCCTGTGACGGGGTGAGCTCCCATTGCTCAGTCCCTGCTCCTCCAACCTAGCAGTTTAAAAGCACGTCAGAGTGCAAGTAGATAAATGGGTACCACTCAGGCAGGAAGGTAAACGGCGTTTCCATGCACTGCTCTGGCTTGCCAGAAGCGGCTTAGTCATGCTGGCCACATGACCTGGAAGCTGTACGCCGGCTCCCTCGGCCAATAAAGTTAGATGAGCACCGCAACCCCAGAGTCGTTCGTGACTGGACTTAACTGTCAGGGGTCCTTTACATTTACCTAGTGCTAAAGAGTAGGTTTTCTGAAGGAAAGTGGCAGGGCAAAGGCAAAACCACTTGGAACTTTGCCTCGAAAGCAGAAAAGAAGCAGGAAAAAGCTTTATAGGCACAAAACAAGCAGAAGTGTGGATAAGCCCTAGGTTTGTCACTGCTGGCTGTTAGATATGATGAGTTTATGGGAGCTCCAGAATCGGAGCACCAGTTTTGAGCAGCAATAGTAAGAGAGGGCTATTGTCTTCATGACCTTAAGGTGGGATGGAAGTTTCCAGCTGAAAGCACAGCTGGAATTCAGAATCTTAGCAACAAGGATCGATTGCATCAGATCTAGCAGTCTGTGTCAGTTTCCCGTTTCTGCATCATTCAGCAGTTTAAAAAAGTGTGTGTGTGTGTGTGTACTAGGAAGGCAAGAAGAATTTGTTTCAGTCCACATTTAAAGGCAAATCTCACTAATTCACACTTTTCAAGAGGAGTCATGAAATGAAACGCTGCCATTCTTCAAAATCTAGACTTCTCCAAATTTTGCAGTGCAGTTATCCAGCCTAGTAATACACACAGACATAAGGCAAACTGTGCATATAAATGCATATATTAGTGAAAATAACATACAAAGGTGCATTACATTAGAGGAACTTGGTTTACGCATATTATGCAAAATGGCATTCAAAAGCGTATGACAGGAGAAGATTGCTCTGAAGTTCTGATAAAATTTCATGGGGAGTTAAAAACTAAGAATCACAAACTGTTGTAGAAATACGGAGAACCAGACTTAAGACTGGAAAACGGAGATACCCAAACTGACAGAATGGCCCATCCCTCAGTTGAACTGCTGTAAATTACATTTGTGGATTGCTTTTATGTTTCCTTCCAGTGGACATATAACAATGGATGAAAGGTATGTTCGTGGGGTCCTTGTCAAAGTATACTGCTTACAACCAACGCTTGCATTTACAAAACAATCAGCTGCTTTTAGTAGCAGCTTTCATTATGTTTTTGTGGGGGGTGGGTGGGGACGCAGATGCCCACAGAAGAAGAAGAAGAGTTTGGATTTGATATCCCGCTTTATCACTACCCTAAGGAGTCTCAAAGCGGCTAACCTTCTCCTTTCCCTTCCTCCCCCACAACAAACACTCTGTGAGGTGAGTGGGGCTGAGAGACTTCAAAGAAGTGTGACTGGCCCAAGGTCACCCAGCAGCTGCATGTGGAGGAGTGGGGAATCAAACCCTGTTCACCAGATTACGAGTCCACTGCTAATGGAATGCCCAAGTAGGGCAGATTCCTCCTTCCCCCCTGCTCACAACACAGGGCAGCCACACACTAAGGGCAGCAACAGCAAAGTTGATACTCTTCACTGTTTTGCCCTATTAAAACGGCCGAATGAGTTCTCCAATACCTGCCTGGCAGCACATCGATATATATGCCAAGACTCCACCTTCCCCTGCTGCCTTAATTGGCAAAGCGTGGTTTGCAAGCATAGCTAAAGTGTTCTCTAAATGTTTATAGAGTCATTCCAGAATAAGCAATTTACAAACTGAGGAGGCAGAACCACGGTCAGAATGGTTTAATACCACCAGTTGGCAATATACCACAGTGAACTGACAGGCCTTTGGGTCACACAGCATTTCTTGCATGCACAAGAGTCCCGAAAGGCAAAGGCAAAGGAAAATATAGCACAATTTAATTCATCTGCAGCAGATGGTGAGGTGGCTAAAATGTCCTGACATGCTGCAAAGACAGAGGAAGCCATTCTGCCCATGATGTGTTCTTTCCTCTTAGATTTTCCATTGAGATAGTGCTTGTGTTTCTTTTCAGTGGAACTTGCAATCATAATTGGGTTGCCAAGATAATATCCTTACAAGTGTGATATGGTAAGACAATGTCAAAAAGAAGGAAAAAAAAGAAAAACACGGGAAAACAAAAGAGATGCCTGTGCTGTAGAAACAGAGATGACTTTCTGATATCAGGATGTAGCAGAATAATGTCATTGTGAGTGTGGGAAGACAACTGTTCAATGTCAAGGCGTTAAAAGGGGGGGCAATGTTAACACATCTCTCTGTGTGACAGTGCGATGCACAGACAACATCTCAACAGTGTCAAGGGGACGCTGATGTGAGTAGCATTGCAAGCGCTAAATCAAAGCGTGCCGTTGGAATCTCTAACGCCTGCCCCATTTTCGAAGCTGCAAATATTAGTTAAATGTTTTAGCATCTTACATCTGCAGAAGGGAGTCTTAACATACTCTTGCATTGTGATGACAAATTACAGGAGTAGCACTGGCAGTTTACGTTTCCTTTGAAAAAGAGAGCGCCGGAAGCTTACAGCATCTCTACGGTGTTTACGATGTTTACAAATATGCAAGGGAAGAGAACTATTTCACCTTGCTCGTGATCCCTTTTTGTTAGGTAGGCTTGGCTGCGACAATGTCTGGCCCAAGATTACCCAGGGAACTGATGATGTGATCAGGGCTATGAATCCAGGTCTCCCCAGCCAAAGTTCAAGATGCCAACCAAGCCACTACCTGCCCGCCCCTTTGCCCGCTCACTATTCCATCACTGCGAAAATTGCTTTTGCTACATACTCCTGCTCCTTGGTGTGAGTGTGTGTCATTTGGATCGACACAGCTGTCTTGCCTGTCTTTTTAAAAAATTATTTACTTTTGTTTAGGGAGTGGCTATGGCGGCTGTCATAAATAGGCTCCTGCACTTGCAAAATTTGCCACCGCACACTGTCTTCAGACTATTCCTTGGACACAATCTGTTTGCTAAGCAAACTCATAGTATACCCTACCTTGCAGATGATGAATTGCTCATTCAGAAAATGTGTTTTCTGTGGAAATTTCACTATGGCATTCAGGCTGCATGCTACTGTTGGTAACTGATCCACTGGTTTATTGATGGGGTGAATCCTGTTCCATGGCAGACCATCAACAGGGTTACCCATAACCCAGACAAAGAGAGAAAGTGGTAAATCTGGAGTGAGGACTTCTGGAGCAGAATGTAAGAAGAGTCGAGCAGGATCAGGCCGGAAGCCTATCTACTTCAATGTCCTTTTCTCATGATGGCCAACAGGATGGGTACGGGAAGCTCACTAAGCAATCGGGTTAGTAGTGCCAATTCCGCCGATCAAAGCAGTCGGAGGGGCACATGTGGGGCAAGGCGATCTCATAGGTAAACTGGCCCCAAGTTCTTAAGGACCCTCCCCACTTGTGATTTTCAGCAACTGGTACCTCTCTGACAGTGGAGGTACAACATGGTCATAATGGACAATAGACTTTGATAGCCTGATCCTCTGTGGAAGTAGGATGAGAAGTTGGCCTATTAGACCAAGAACTTTTGTTGTTTCTTTAAACAGTTTCACAGTGCATCCATGGTTCAGTCTCTGACTACAAACTCGATTCTGGTTTGATGAAGCATTGTCAAAGAAGAAAGGAAGTCTCTGTTGGAATTTTGGATGAGCAGGGGTGCGTGGGTTTTGTGTCTGCTTTTGTTTGTTTGCCTGCTTGTTTTCTTTTTCTTCCCCCACCTGGGGGGACACCTCCTGATTTGACTCTCAAAAAGCCAAATGTTTGCACTGAAGCTTCGAAAAAGAATGATAGAAGAAGATCAATACATGTTCCATTCCCCAGCCTCTGGCTTTTCTACTTAGCTGGATATCCCCTCCCCCGCCCCCTTTTTTATTTCCTTCTCTTTTCCTGAGCAGTAACTGTCTTGAGAGCAGGATCTAGGGCTGATCTTATTCAGGGTTGTTAGGTAGCAATAAATGAGAACTCTCGGCAAACCAAACATTGTTGCAACATCGAAGAGATTTTGTTCCTGCGAAGTTGTAGCCAGTTATCTTGTATTACAGCAAGATTCTCCACAGTACAATACTTAGAGCTGGGCTCTATCTGTGGGCTGTTAGGCTGCTGAACGGAAAATAATATAGTGCAACTGACTTTCAGGGTTGGTGTGTTGTGCAACAAGCACAGAGTGCAATGAGATTGAGTGTTTGTATGTTGGGGGGAGGCTTGGTTAATTTCATTGTACACAGGTTGTGCATTTATTGTATGATGATGATGATGATGATGATGATGATGATGATGATGATGAAAAAGCTTGCTTGGCTAAACCGTTTGCACGGCAGTGGCCACGACTGCTCAAAGCTTGCCTTTTGCGGAGCATTTTAGATTTTAAAGCTTGTTAGGCACATAGAATTAAAAGCTTAGGTATAGGGCTAAACAGGGACGCGGGTGGCGCTGTGGTCTAAACCACAGAGCCTAGGGCTTGCCGATCAGAAGGTCAGCGGTTCGAATCCCCGCGATGGAGTGAGCTCCCGTTGCTTGGTCCCTGCTCCTGTGAAGTAGATAAATAGGTACTGCTCTGGCGGGAAGGTAAACAGCATTTCTGTGTGCTGCTTTGGTTTGCCAGAAGTGACTTAGTCATGCTGGGCACATGACCTGGAAGCTGTACGCCGGCTCCCTTGGCCAGTAAAGCAAGATGAGCATTGCAACCCCAGAGTTGTCCACAACTGGACCTAATGTTCAGGGGTCCCTTTACCTTTTTGCAGGGCTAAATATGTTAGGTGATCATTTTTTATTATTATTATTTTAAGGGAAGGGTTGCATTTCCTAATGCAGGTGTGGAAATCCTTTCTCTACTTAAGGGCCACATTCCCTTCTGGGCAATTTTCCAGGGACCACATGAGAGTGATGGGCAGGAAAACTGGGTGGAGCAACAAATGCATTTTCTTTTCACCTTTGTGCAGTAAGTTTGATACTAAACACACACACACTACTCTATTTTAGAAGTTTTACATTTTTTAAAAAAGAATATGGCCACAGAGGACATGTGCAACCCTCAGATTACTTTCTAATTCCTTTTTTAAAAAGTTTGTGTTTCTGGGTAGAATGCTAAGCATTTTCCATTAAAATCCACTTTGAAACAAAACAGGACAGTTCTGTCCTCCCTGAGATTTGGAATGGACCAGACATCAATGGATCTGCCTATCCCTAGTTGTGAGGCAACAGAGTTGCAGTTTGGAAGCATCTTCCAGGCAAAGAAGTATTTTTATGGGGAAGGGCTCAGTGGTAGAATATCTGCTTGGTATGTAGATGGTCCCAGGTTCAGTCTCCAACGTTTCCTGAATATTCCCAGTCTGGAATCCTGGAAAGCTGGTGCCAGCAGGGCCGTCTTACCCATAGGCACTAGGAGTGCGGGGCACCTGGGCGCCAGGCTCTCAGAGGTGCCAGGCCGAGAGTCCGGGTCCCAAGAGTTGAGTCCAGGGAAAAGCCCGCCCGTTGCTCAGAGCACCGCAGTGGACTCTTCTGCTGCGGGCAGCTCTGCGCCGCGAGTTCAGCGGCGACCAAGCCAGCAAGACACTGAGGTGGCTGGCTGGCTCCGCCCCCTTGTGCACTTGGGACTGGGCAACCTGGGACTGGGCACTGGGTGGATCTTTGCACCCCTGCACCACATATGCTTAGGACAGCCCTGGCTGCCAGTCAGTGTAGTCAGTACTGAGGTAGATGGCCCAATAGCCTGACTCAGTATAAGGCAGCTTGCTGTGTTCCTCTTCTCAGCACTGGGACTGGTTCTACCCGCCATACTAGCCACTGTACCCCATTATACAAGGACTGTAAAGCATGAATTTTACAACACAGCCAAGGTTTTATCTGGCTCTGGTATACTTCTGCATGTTCCTTGGCTCTGACTCAGCTCCTGGTTCATTTCTGACTGCTGCCTATGACTCAGTCCTGACACACAGACATCCTGCAGTGTCTCGTTATTTCACAAGCCACATGCACACGCAGGCCCTTGTTCTATACAAGATCTGTTTACATCGCATAGGTAGAATCCAAAAGGTGTTTTGCCTTGCCCTTCCCGCTGATATATGTCTAGTTGTGTGGGAAGCCCAGGGTTATCTACTGCTTTGTCATTTAAAAGTATTTATAAGCTGCTTAATAGTTCAGTTTTTGTAATTTGAATAGCCACCAATTCTGTATTTAGATTACATTGGGGTGGTTGACCCCAATGAGTCTTTACCAACCTGCCAACAGGTGGGGCTATAGGTGCACCAGAAGGGGTTGCTCATCAAGCAGAGCATCTGTATGGGGTTAACCTAAGTGCACTGTAACTTGTAAAGAACAGATGCAGTGACGGGTTATGGCAGAGCCCTTTGAAATTATGTTCATGTTGAAGTCATGCAAATCCCAACTTACTTTTTCAGTGTACCAAATAAGTAATAAGTGCCCCCACGCCACAAATATTGTAAGGCTTTGCTGCCTTTGTAAGCCATGGAACAAATCAGCATGCATGTTCTACTGCTGACCATTCTTGCTGTTTCCTTTATTGTCAATCTTTGCTAAATACCATGTCCCTGTAGGCTTTAGTAAATCCATGTATTAAAGGTACAAAGGTATTAGGGATTTGTGTGGACATCAAATCTCCAGCTCCCATCAACATCTTAAGTAATTTCAAAAAGAAATCCTAATGCAAGAGCAGGAGGGGGGCTCTGCTCTCCTGATTAAGAGCACACAGACAAGGCCCATCTGATTGTGTTTTCCCATCTGAATAATGAATGTGATTTCCATGCTAATAATCGCTTGTGTGATGCTCTTATGCAACCTACAGCGAGTTAACCCTTGGGTAGGGCTTGCCTTTCACTGCCATAGTTTTGCATTGCTCTAATCTGCTCACATAAAACTGAGCGTTCGCATAAAGCCAGGAGCCTCTGGCTGTGCAGCCAAGCAAAGATGTGACTGACGTGAAAAGACGGAGGCTGCAATCATGTGCCCACTTAACTTTAAGAATTAAGCTCCACTGAACTCCACAGGACTCTATTCTGGGCATTTCTTACAGCTCTGGCCAACCCAGGGGGTTCATGCTGCCTGCCAATCATAGGTGCTGATGAGGTTGTAAATAGGGATGGACAAATCGGTCAGTTTCAGTTCTCATTTCTTTGTCAATCTTTAATTCCATTGTGCTCATTTCTGCATCAGTTTGCGCATATATATATATATATATATATATATATATATATATATATATATATATTAAAAAAGGTGCTGATAAAAAAAGAATTAGTGTTCAGTTTTTCTAATGTACAATGTTTTGCAAGTCTAATATAATCTATGTATTTTTATTACACCTTTGTATACATTACTTGGTTGGAGAACTGCATCACAAATTCAGAGGAGTGTAAATTTCAAAAAATAGCTGCATTTTAGCCTTTTGTATTGTTTTGAGAAGAGTGAATGAGATTGTTTCATATTAAAATGTGAACGGAACCAAATTTCTTCCCATCCCAAGTTCAAAATACTCTTTCCAGCTATGCATGCACAGCACTATGGAGGAATATCCAATGCATTCATTTTGTTAGTGCAAGGATTTACACTTGCACAACAAACTCCACCTCTATCCTTCTCCACCCTCTGCATGTGCTCAGTACCAACCCCAAATGTGCTGCAGAGGGTTGGGGAAAATGTTAGAAGACACAGGGAACTATGGTTTGTTCCTGCATTGCTCCAAAAACAAACTATAGTTATCTGTATTCAGGTGTAATGCAGAAATGTGGAATATTTAAGAATGCAAACCTGAAAATAGCACAGTTTAATTTTCTTATTTATAGAATAAAAGCTTTCAATCACTTTGTACTCACACAAGAGGAGGAGAGGGAGAACATGTCAGCCTAGGTGTTATGCATATACCAGGAAACCATAGGTTCCGGTGACATCCAAGCCAGCCCCCATTTTAATCTCTCTCCAGTGTTCCTGACATGGAACAAGTATGCAATGTGTTCTGTGTTTTTAGGGAGGGATTACAGTTCTGGCTCTCACACTACAAGAAGTAGCAACAGCCACCAACTTTGTTAACTTGAGGGAAGGACCTTAGCTCAATGGAAGAGTATCTGTTTTGCATGCACAAGGTTCCAGGTTCAACGTCCAGCATCTCCAGGTAGGGCCGGGAGAGAACCTTGTCTGAAATCCTGGACAGCTGCCACCAGTCAGCGTAGACTATGCTGAGTTGGATTGGTCCTGTTTTCGGACTTCCCATAGGCATCTTGTTGGCCACTGTGGCTTGTATCCTACTAAATACCCATCAGAGTTAGCTGTGTCCATTAATTTCAATTAGTCCAGTCTGAGTATGGCTAAAACTGGATATAACCTTATAGGAACAGGTTGCTGAAGTAGGTGGGACATTGGCCTGATCCAGCAGGCTCTTCATATGTTCTTAGGGGTGCCAAAAATATCTGCATGTTCATGCTGTTGTTTTTATTAGATTCCTACAATATACAGTAATACCTTGGTTGATGAATGCCTTAGCAGTTGAACGTTTTGGCTCCTGAACGTCGCAAACCCAAAAGTGAGTGTTCCGGTTTGCGAATGTTCTTTTGGAAGCTGAATGTCCGGCAGGGCTTCTGCAGCTTCCAATTGGCTGCAGCCAGTTTCTGCAGCCAATCAAAAGCTGCACCTTGGAAGTTGAACATTTTGGACGTCAAACTGGAGTGTTCCAGTTTGTGAACATTCTTTTGGATGCCAAATGTCTGGCAGGGCTTCGGTGGCTTCTGATTGGCTGCAGCAAACTCCTGCAGCCAATCAGAAGCCACGCCTTGGAAGTCAAACGTTTTGGAAGTCGAACGGACTTCCAGAACAGATTCCGTTTGGCTTCCAAGGTACAAATGTATAACAAGACCATACACATATAAACTAAAATACTACACCCTAACCCCAAAGATGGAGTTTAGGCAATACATCCAAAATCACATCCAAATAACATAGTAAGTCCCTATCCCAGACAACCATTTGTATAGAAGGTGATAAACAGTTTGTGCTCACAGGGGAAAAAATGGTAATGTCCATCTCCAGTTGTCGGTCTGCTTGCAAATGTGATCCCTGTTTTCTGTTTTCTTCAGAGTCCAGTCTGAGCTCACAAAAAAGATCTAGATCCTTGTTCACCTTTTATGGCAAGTGGTGCATTACCTTCCTGTTTTTATACTTGGAAATGTGCACATTGCTCTAAAGAACATTTCTAGGCAAGTAAGATATTAGTTTTGTTACGACCAAAAAACCTTTCCTTGCTTGCTCTCAGGTACTTCCCAAGGCATATTTTCTACAATAATACGCTGTTTGGTTTTATAGGGCTGTATAAATGGTAAAAAGCTACCAAATCGCAGTCCATAAAACCTGAAAAATTTAGAATGTAGCACTTTGCTAATGGCATATCCGGCACCTGCTATAACATGGCTAATGCTGTTTATTTCCATAAGAGGGTGTTTAATTCAGTTTTTAAAGAAATCTTATTTTCAATTTAAAATGTGTCTTCCATAGTGCAAAGAATTAACATCATTCAAACTATCTTCTTCTAAAAGAAGGAAACTTGGTTTTTTAAGGGGGAGTTTTTAATTATATTTCCATTTTGTTTAAAATTTGTAAAGATTTGTTGCTTCTGCTGCTATCAGGGCTTTGAAAAATGACAAACGCTGCATTCCTGTTTCTTTCTAACTCTCTCGCCTCTTCTTTTCATTACTGTCATAAAAAGAATTAGAGGACCTACTACGTGAGCGCATGGGGCATAAAACACAAAACACTTTCTGAAAGGTAATTTCCCAAGAATGCAAACGAAAACAACAGCACACAATATGTTTGATTGTTGGGTCTTGTCATTCATTGCGGCATTACGCGCTTTCCCTGAAGCTACGAATAGCCTCCATCTTGAAAAATGACGGATATAAACATGAAAAGTGCTAATAATTTGCAAGCAGAAATGTTCCAGAGCCAGACTTGATTCTAAACAATTTTGTCAAACACACACACACAATGTTTTATTTTCTTTCTTGTTCAAGGGCTGCTGTGGTGATGTCAACTAGGAAGTGGCTTAATTTAATTTGAGAGGAAATGTGTCGCCCTCCCCAAAAAGATACAGATTTGCATAACATTGGCATCTGCTCATTTGTGCATGTATGCAAATTTAGAAACAATAACTGTGATTTAAATAGAGTTACAACACATGCCACCATAGTGGGGAAGGCTGAGGCCAGGTAACCCGTGCGTGCCTGTTCGGTCTGCTACCCAGGTGCTGCTAAATGTTGGATGAGCAACTTGACTGTCCCCCTGGCTTTCCCTTCTTAGGGTTTTATATTTTCATATTGAACTTGTGGGCAAGACAGCCTTTCAGACAGAGGACTCCTTCAGATAAAGGACTATACTTGGTACAGTGGGGCATATGGCCACACTACACACCAGCGAGTTTGGGAAGAAATTGATAGGCCGATTGTTGCCTGTATATTTTTAAAGATGCACATCACATGGTATCTGTGCTGGTTCCAGATTTATGTCTTTATTTTCTTTTGTGGTGAGGGGGATGGACCTTTGTCCAGATGCTATTAGCTAGCTCTCCCACCTGCTTCACCTGAGCCACTTCACCTGAGTGGGTACATTTTCTTCTTGCTACTGTTGCTCTGCCTCTGCTCTCTTAGACACACATACTTTCCACAGAGAGAGCAAGATTGCCAGAACACCCATCATTTTAATCTGCCTAGCGCCTACCAGATTCTGTTTTGGGCCTGCCTTGAGTGCCCCAGACACCACCCAAATGGGATGTATATAACACTAAGCAAATCATATCTGAGCTTCTTTTCAGCTGAAATTCTACTCTGCAGTGCTCTTAATGAAATGGCAAATCTACACAGATCATGGTGGTGATGATGTAAAAGATGCTTTAGATAACAAGAAGCCCCTGGGGTTCTGGATGAACTATAATGCCCCATTGGGCCCTTTCTAATATTCTATGATTAGGTGATTACATTTTTTGTGAATATTCCACCCTTTTTTCACGGGCTATTAAACTGCATAAGTACAAGTCGAAATGTACAACTTTGACATCGCTCAAGGCACCGATGGAAGTAGGGAGTTCTTTTCTCGCATAAAATGTTTTAATGCCTTTTGTTCCTTCTAATGCATGGATTTAATAAAGCCTACAGGGATGTAATATTTACTGTCGGTTGACATGTCATAAATGGGTGAACTGCATCATTTTAACAATACATTAAGGAGTGTGTGAGTGCAATTTAAATCATATGAAATGTCCCTGCAGCTCCATCTTAAAAAATGCATGCACGTGTTTACGTTAAAGCAAAAGTACTTCGGAGACTTTAAGAGAGCATTGACTGCCTTCTTTACTAAAGACTAACTTGATTGTGATCCAGTGGGCAAAATGCAGTGTGACAGTGGCAAAACTGTTTTGTGTGTCTGTCCTGTTCCCATGGAACCAGTGCAGATAAATGCTCCTCTGCTGTTTTTATGACTAAATCTCTGAACTTGTCTTGTCAGTCAAAGTGACCTATGTAGGGCGGGAGAGGCAAAGATCTGGTCCACCTGCTCTAACTTCACCCACTGGCTTACGAAGCAGTTGTTTTGAGTGGTGCTTTCACATTATGTTTGATCATGTTAATTCTAGAAGGGCTAGTGACTTAAATGATAGCTTTAATGGGCCTGGAACAGCAAAATCCCTCAGCAGCTCTCATACCTTCGACACACTTAATTGCATTGACCTATAGTTGTCTGTGGGTTGACTCAACACCTTCGGTTGTTGCATATGTTTAATTAGTTCCTACTTATGTCACACTTGTAGGCTGGATTATGTTCTCCTCAGGCAACTGGACTCTGCTGCAGGCTCATTCTAGCTTTTCATGCAAAGGGTTGTCTCTATTTTCTCCTGTGAAATGTTGGAGCAATTTTTATATGAAGCCTCTGTTCCGTTCTGTAAAATGGGGATACCTGTCAGAGTCTTGGTGGATGTTGATACTGTATCAGTGTTTTCCACTTTAGTGAATATTTCACATCAGTAATGATGCATATTTTATTCTTAATATGATAATTCTGTCATGTGCGCAGCAAACTTGCTTTCTTGCATTCCCCTTGGGCTAGAATTTCACTCTCTTCCTTTGTGCTACATGTCTTTAATCTTACTGCACAAATTTGCACCCTTGGATGGCTGTAGGTCAGCCTTCCCCAAGGTGGTGCTTTCCTGATGCTTTAGACTACAAGTCCCATCATTCCTGAGCACTGGGGGCACTGATTAAGGCTGGTGGAAGTTCTAGTCCCAAACACCTGGAAATCACCAGCTTGGGGAAGTCTGCTGCAAATTCTTCTGAGTTGTGAGTGTTAAGTTGTGGGCGAACATATCAGACAACACAGTGAGTCTTCAAACAGCTCTTCTTTATTCTGAGTCCAGAACTGAACTGAACTGAAGGGCTCAGTCAGCCTGCTTATATAGAGCTCCAGTACCTTGTTACTGTAACAACTTTCTAAAACTATCCAAACACTGAACGTCACTTTTGATCCTTCATTTGCATAACTATCTACAGTATCCCCCTGCTGGCCCAGGGTGAGAACTTCAGTACATAACAGTGAGCACACTCACTGAACTGCCAATTCATAGATGTGCTAGGTGTGCCCCCATTGTCTCAATTCACTAGTTAGTTAGTTAAATCATCATAATAATCATCTTTCCTTTCTTAAATGGAACTGAAAGTTCCATGCATGCTTCCTATCCAGTCATGGACCAGATGCATCCTGCTGAGATCTTTTGCTTTCAGATCTTGTCATGTTAACTGTTGCTGCTGGCCAAATGTATCACGAATGTTGTAAACAACAACACCCAGGTCCAAGCATCCTATTTGGGCCATGATCTGATTTGTATTTGACCAGGATTCCTTCATGTGTGACATTTCCTTTCTTTTTCATTTGCAGGCAATGACAATGGTGAAACCCTCCCAGAGTCCATCCCGTCTGCTCCTGGGACACTGCCCCATTTTCTGCAAGAGCCAGACGATGCATATATAATCAAAAGCAACCCTATTGTGTTGCGCTGCCGAGCTGTGCCTGCAATGCAGATCTTCTTCAAGTGCAATGGGGAGTGGGTGCACCAAAATGAGCATGTCTCTGAGGAGAGCATGGACGAAAGTACAGGTAAGGAAGAAATTCCGTGTGGCACTGAATGAATTATCTGCTCCAAACACATTGGTCATTATCCTTGTTCACTTGTATCTCAGGTCTATGGCTGGCTTTCTCCATTTTCCATTCCTCTGCCCCCCAGTCTTTGGCCATATTTGCACTACACATTTAAAGCAGTATTCTGTCGCTTTAAACAACTCCCCCCCCCCACAAAGAATCATGGGTTTTGTAGTTTGCTAAGGGTGCTGAGAGTTTTTAGTAAATAGTTATTCTCCTCACAAAGTTCCAATTCCTATAGTTCCCTACAAAGAGGGGATGATTGTTAAATTATAGTACCCTGGAAGTTGTGGTTCTGTTAGGTTATCAGTAAGGCTACCAATGGCTCCTCAGTCATGATGGATGTGTAAGACTTTCCCTATCAAATGCAGTATGCCTCTGAATACCTGGTGCTGGGAGTCACAGCTATTGCATTCAGGCCTTCCTTTGGGCATCTGTCTGGTCACTGTGAGATCAGGAGGCTGGACTAGTTGGGCCTTTGGCTGGCTCCAGGGGGACTCTTCTGGTGTTCTTACATGAGGGAGTTATAATGCCTGACTTTGGTTAAGATAAAACTCTCTTTTGGCATTCAAAGTGAACGTGTGAAGAGGGGCTTCTGTTTTCAACTGACCACAGTTGTCATTGTCCATGCAAACACACATAGAAGCCCTCTTCAGACCCACCTGCTCAAGAAGGGAAGGGAACAATGGTGGCAGAGGTGCCACCTTACGAGAGCGATTTGGGGGGCAATGGAGTACATGTGATGTCCCGACATCGTGCATGTGATGTCAGGATGTTGGGAGGAGCCGGGGGTGGCTGCATGGCTTCAGTGGCTGGTGGCTCCTTCTCCTTCTCTTTCTGGCTCTGCCACCAGCAGAAGGCTGCTCAACTCTCCCTCCCCTCTGCAGCAGGTGGAGGAGGCGAAGGAGCCTCTGTGCTACTTGGACATTGGAGGGGCCCGACCCCCAAAACATAAGGCGGGCCAAAAGGGCTTGACCCCCTTGAGCTGGCACTCCTGCATGATGGGGACATTAAGGGTGGGACCAAGACTCATTCATATGTCCTGCATCCTTATCTCCTCTATGTCACTTGTATGCCCAAATAGGTCTTGTGATAGCTAAATATGTTAACTGTGCAGTGAAAGTGTATTGACTCAGAATCAATAGTCTTTAGGGTTGCGGTCTTAGAGGACTATGCTAGATGCTTTGCGACATTTTGCTGGCTTTTTCTTTGAGAATGGCTCTGCATAGCTTGCTGCCCCATGTTGAGTTGGGAACAGTCATGAAATGTTAGGCCAGCAGTTCACAGCACCGTAGTCTGACTCCCTTATTAGTTGTTTGGCAGCTAATGAAGCTAAATGGAAGAACTCTGTTTTGCAATAAAGGCATATCTGCAAAGCGAGAGCTTGTAAGGCTGGGGAGGGTGTTGAGAAATGATCCACAGATTTTATCAGGCTTCGAGCAAATCCTATATCCTTTCTCATTTAGAAACAAACATCTTGATAAGTATTGCAAACCAATTTAACGGTTCTGCTGCCTTGTAATCTCACAGGCCTGTGTTGTTATTACTCCCCCTACACACACACACACACACACACACACACCCCCTTACACCATTACACTTTCCCAGATTGCTAGGCAACTCTGTGTCTTGGAAATAATAATGTGAATATAATATTCTCTTACAGAAAACACACACACACACCCTTGAATAGATAATAGCAAGGAAGAACATGCAATTAAAAATTGTCACATTTTCTAAAACGGTGTAGGAAATAAGTTGACTGACAGATTATGGGGAAGAAAAATACATCATTTTCATAGTGTCATCTTCCAATGGATCTTTTTTTTTTTTTTGGCAGCTTTAGACTGAAATATATATATATAAATACATGAGAAAGCCTTCTTACAATTTGCCCCTGTTTTAGGAGTGGCTCATATCACAAACTGGGCAATTTTACCCAGGGCACCACACATTGGAATAATTCCAATAGTTCTCACACAGCATGACCAAACCATGGTTTTGTGTTGTGTTCACATTGAGGAACCAGCCTGGGTGAAGCCTTAGAATCCCTTTCTTTCTTCTCCTCCTCATTTGTAGCCAGAGGAAGGACCTTGTTTGTGCTTGCTCTTATCCAGATTTCATAACAGTAGTTGTACGATGTTCGTTTAAAATGCACATTAAAGAAGTTGTGGCTCACTAAAGAAAAAGTATATCTTGAGTAACAGCTGTACTTATTGCAAGCTGATAACGCTGCAAAAAATATTTATGGGTAATAGCTTTATTGTCCTTAACATTCACACACCCCATGGCTATGTCAAGAGGAATATTTGAATATATAGATAATGCATAAGATAAATATAATTGGTTTCTAGAGGAATCCTTGCATTGAGTACACTGTATTGCATATTCTTGGATTGTATTCTCATGCAAGAAATCATTCTGTGGTATCTGTATCAAAAGCAACCGCTGTCCTGGAAGCTGTTGCTAGCAGCAGACTATACTGTCAGATAGTCACAGTATTTCAAACTTTGCTTCTTTAAAGGAAAAACCCTAATAAAATGTAGTTCTTTAATCTCGTTGCTAAGATGAAGCTTTAAAAGACATTTTAGTTTCAATTAATAATTAGCTTTAAGAAATTCTAATAAGACTCTGCTTTTTAATTATCCACATCCAAATTGCCTGTACAGGTATTTCAGCCTGCAGGCATCTAATCATCAGAGAGATGAATCCACTTGTTCTGGCAATTGATGCTGCGTGGTCCCTTTAGTGGCACAGCTTGATGTTCCTTTTATTTATTTATATTGAGACACAGATTTCATAGCCAAAAGGATAAGGGCATCCATCTTTATCAGAGTCTGAGTTTCAGAGTCTCCAGGCTACAGAGCCTGAAATTTGCCAGCCCAGCCTTTGAGCTTCCTCCTCAAAGTGGCTTTTACTATGTGAGATCCAACAGGAGACAATATAGTACAGTTGTCAGACTGCGGGGTTTGGCCGGCCTTATTGGTCTAAACCACTGAGCCTCTTGGGCTTGCCGACTGGAAGATCGGTGGTTCGAATTCCTGTGACGGGATGAGCTCCCATTGTTCTGTCCCAGTTCCTGCCAACCTAGCAGTTCAAAAACACATCAGTGCAGGTAGATAAATAGGTACTGCTGTGGCAGAAAGGTAAACAGCATTTCTGTGCGCTCTGGTGTCCATCATGGTGTTCTGTTGCACCAGAAGCGGTTTAGTCCTGCTGGCCACATGACCCTGAAAGCTGTCTGTGGACAAACGCTGGCTCCCTTGGCCTGAAAGCGAGATGAGCGCCACAACCCCAGAGTCACCTTTGACTGCACTTATCTGTCCAGGGATCCTTTACCTTTTCCCCTACCTTGCAAGGGACCACTGCAACCCCTCTTGTTCTCTCCTCTCCTCTTTGCTATCCGTGCCTCCCCACATGTCCTCTCTGAGATGTGAGCAGTGGCAACAGAGAGCAGCATTTCCCAGTTGCCTTGCACTCTGGATAGATATGTGGATTGGGAATGGATTGCAGCAGCAAAGGCAGTTCTAGGAGAGCACGACTGCACCGGGCGTGGAGCTTCTGGGGTGCTGCAGCAGGCACCACCAGTGGCGTAGCGTGGGTTATCAGCACCCGGGGCAAGGCAAGTAATTTGCGCCCCCTAACCCGTGGATTTCCCTAACCCCCAGATGTTGTGCCCGGTGCGGCCGGCCCACCCTGCACCCCCCACGCTACGCCACTGGGCACCACAACTGTGAAGTTCATTGGAAGGTGAAAGGCGGGAGTCGTGCTAGATTTTGGCATCACACAGGGCGCCACTGAAATTTGAGACATTGACAGCAGCAGAAGGTGGACTTGTTCAAGCACTAGTGAGGCATGCAGTGTGGTGAAAGTGCCCTCCCAAAACTGACGTCTCTGCTGTTTACCTGGGCAGGGCTGGGACCAAGGCAGGGTCAGAATCATGTGAGTGCACTAAGTCAGGGCAGTGCCATCAATCCAGCAGCCCTGTTGCAAGCATCACAGCACTGTCAGGGTTAGGCTTGGATTGGCAGGCTCAGATGGAGGGTGGGTAAAACGCTGCTAGCGATAAGCATAATTCCGATTGTGAGGGATTTGCCTCGGCATCTCTGCAGACTCCTTTTAGCATATCCATGATTAAAAGAGAGGTGTGGTGCGGGTGGGAAAGAGGAGCTAATTGCAATAGGAATGAAGTCAGAAACACAGTGCATGAGTTTGCTTTTGGATAAATCGATAGTCCATGGGCTGCCAGTGTGCTGGTTGGGTGGAGTTGGAGTCAGTCTATGGCACAAGAATAATGAAAGAAAGGAATTTGCAGCTTTGCTGGGAAATAAGTAGCTGTGCTGAATTAATTAAAAAGTCAGAGTTCATTTATTACTGCTTTTTTTGTAAATCTGTGTCACTTTGATGATCTCTCTGGATGGAAAACTTCACAGTTTCAAAATACTGAAATAAATTACAAAAGATAGAACTCTGTCCATGCCAGCCCTACCTTGCTGACACTTTAGCAGCCCTGTTCTCCATTGTCCCTGCTACCACTAGGGGATGCACGTCCTGTTTCGCCACTTGAGGCGAAAAGGGAAGAACTCCCTTGCCCTGATGCCACCGGCACCACTTTTCTACTGCCACCTCCCCTGCTGGCAGAGTCGCAGTAACAGCATCAGTGCCAATTTGGGGTGAGATCTTTCCAAAATCGCACAATTTCGGCCAATACCAGCGCCATTTCTGTGGAGATGACAAGATGCCTCCTTGGGGGCTTCTGCTGCTTGAGGTAGCTGTTTTAGTCTGCATAATGACTGAGCCAGTTCTGGCCACTGCCCTCTCTTTTCAATTCCTACCCTTGCTTGTGCTCAAATCTTCTGGCTTCCTATTATTAGCTGCTATTCCTACTGCTTTCCAAGCCTTCCCACCTGCCCACTTCCTGTGATGACACTGACATCACAGCAGTTCAGCCAATAGGTAAGTGCAGTTACCAGGAACCCATTATTTCACCTGTGGCTCTTACGTCCCTGAGAACCAGTGCAGTATAGCTGATAGAATGTTCGACTAGGACCTGGGAGGGCAGAGTTCAAATCCCCTCTCAGCTATGAAGCTCACCGGGTGATTTTGAGACAGTGGTAACTCAGGTTATATACGCTTCAGGTTACAGACGCTTCAGGTTACAGACTCCGCTAACGCAGAAATAATACCTCGGGTTAAGAACTTTGCTTCAGGATGAGAACAAAAATCTTGCTCTGGCGGCGCGGTGGCAGCAGGAGGCCCCATTAGCTAAAGTGGTGTTTCATGTTAAGAACAATTTCAGGTTAAGAACGGACCTCCAGAACGAATTAAGTACTTAACGCGAGGTCCCACTGTAGTGCTGTGAGTTTGGAGGGCTGTAGGTTGTTTTCCTGAGCCCCTTCTAATTCCTGGATCCAGTAGGGATCCAATTGCTGGACCAACCAGAGGAGTTTCTTGGCAATGGGCCCCTAACTATGGGAGACACATGATTCCCTCAGGGTGTTAATACTGTGAGCCCCTCCATTGTAGTCTCAGGTTGTATATACAGCCAAATATCATAAAGACACCATGGTCTCTGCTGTCCCTATTCTGAGGAAACCGAAACCTGGGTAAGCACCCGGAACCTGTGAAGTCTCACCCTGTTCAGAGATTGGGATAGTGCATAAGGGGTATGTAGATTAAATCAGTTTTCCACAACCTGGTGCCCATTCATATTCCCTGAGCATTGGACATTATTGCCAGGTCTGTAGTCCAAAAAACATTTGGAGGACACCTAGTTGAAGAAGCCTGGATTAAATTAAAATGCCATTAATATCGTCATCCGAAACAAATATTTGAGACAGACCTGGTGCGGTGGCCAAGGGATAATGAATCAAGAATCTTCTGGTTGAAATACCTGCCAGGCCATGGTATAGAGGAATAATAATGCTGGCCTACCCTACAGGTCATATGTTTTGAATATTCGAAAGAATAAAGACATGTTCTAAATGGTTATAACAATAAATGCTACATCTCCTAAGTGCTATCAGGAAGAAGTGGGGAAGAATCTCTTGGGGTGCCTCTACTTCCATATGTACCAGGATGTTTGGTTCCTTCTCATGGCATACCAGAGGGAGGGAGCCTGACACTTGCTGTGTCTCATTCTCATCATGCTAAACAATGGATTGGCATGATGTCAGAACGTTACTGATTAGTGGAAGCTTGCTTTGTCTGTTGCTCGATGGTGCTTGAGGGCACAAGTCGTCCTTTGTTATGAACCGAACGCTTCTAGGATGCAGATAAAGCTAGTTAAGAGTTTAAAATAAATTGAGAAAAAGGAAAGCCTCCCCACCTTCAATTTTAACATTTTTGAGAGCATGCTTCAAATTGGCTCTAAAGTACTCCCAACTCCTGTTTTCCCAGTAGGATGAGACCTGCTATGAGTAACTAAAGTTTTCATGTCTGATAAATAAAAAGATTACAGCAATAACTGCTGTCAGCATTTTTCTCATTTAAACAAATAAAGCTGACAAATGATGAAGTTTGGTGCTTGCTCCGTTATGTTTAGCACATAGCAAGCAATTATTCATCCTCTGCCAGCATTAGTCTGTCTGCTGCTAAACCACCCAGCAGTGCAGAAAGCTTATTAGCATAGCAATACCAGAGGCAAAACTCCCCATATTCTTTGAGGCTGTGCTGGATGACAAAGGATGATGCTTATAATTTGCACAATAATTTAAAGGGATGGGCTACCACTGTGAATTGGAATTACATAAGGTATCGGGGAACAATGTTGGTTTTCATTTATAATGCATTGGTTCTTACTCGAGTTGATTAGAGGTTCTTGCCATGTAATTTCTATTATTATCGTTCCTGTCGAGGCAGGGGAGATCTGTTGTTTAAGGAAACAGCAAAATATTTCCCCTCTCAGCAAGGAGGTCTCCCTCCCGAACTGCGCCTGGTGTGTCTGTCTTATTTGTTAAATTTGCACCCCACCCTCTGATAGAGACACATGAGGTTGTTCCATGTCACAAGTGGGGAAGCTGAATACGGCCCTCAAGGCCTTGTTTTCTGGCCCTTGGGCCCTTGGGACTCATCCTCCTCAGCCACACTCTCATTTCCCCAGACCAAGCCCCTCACTGCCCTTACTTCACATTCTGCTTTAGTGATTTTGCCCTTCAATTGTGGTAATGGCTCTTGCTTCCCTGGATAGAAGATACAGAGCTCTCTCTCTCTCTCTCTCTCTCTCTCTCTCTCTCTCTCTCTCTCTCTCTCTCTCTCTCTCCCCCCCCCCAAATTAGCTGACTGTACAGAGGTGAAACATGTTCCCCACAACTGCATCTTGCAGTCTGTTGGAGTTTGGCCTGTGGAAAATCGAGGG
This sequence comes from Podarcis melisellensis, assembly GCF_964234715.1. Lineage (NCBI taxonomy): Eukaryota > Metazoa > Chordata > Lepidosauria > Squamata > Lacertidae > Podarcis > Podarcis melisellensis. The sequence goes on from NC_138532.1 coordinate 8,409,185, forward strand.
CTTCAAATCCCCACTCAGCCATGAATCTTATAGACTGAACCTTTAAGAATGTTGCACACATACACGTTTTTAAGTGTGTGTGTGTGTGTGTGTGTGTGTGTGTGTGTGTGTGTGTGTTTTATTGGCATGGTCTGCTAGATTTTGGTCTCTTGGTTTCTGGTGTGCATTGAATGTGTACGTATTCAGGTGTCTGGTGGAGAAAATCTCAGCATATTTTCAAAATGTTTTCAAAAACCCTCTTGCTTTTAGAATATCAATGAGGCATTTTTACTTCTAAAACAAGAAGAACACAGTGGCCCAGTTTGATTGTAATGCTGAACACAGTTCAGCCCTCTGGAGGCCAGTGTCAAGGAGCCTAAGTGAAGCATCCCCCCACCTCACAGCCAAGAGGAGGACTTTCGTGGAATTTAATTTCAGTTTTAAATAAATTTATCTTAGAGTTATGTTCAAACCGAAAACATTCAGCAACCAAGGCGCGGATTCTGATTGGCTACAGGAGCCTCCTCCACTCAGTTGGAAATCGCAAGAGCCGCGTCGGACGCTCAGCTTCCAGAGAACATTCACAAACTGGAACACTCACTTCCGGTGTTCGGGAGCCAAAATGTTCAAGTCGCAAGGCGTTCGGGATCCAAGGTACAACTGTATCTTGATCCCCCTTCCAAGTCTGGCAACCTCTCTTGGAGGATTACAGAAGGAAGTGGGGGCAGGGAGCAAATTAGCTAAACTCTGGACTGGCTTGGACTTTTTAATGATTTTTATTTCAAATGGCGAACTGTGTGTGACTGATTTTCCAATTAGAAATGCCTGGTTAGTCCACCTTATGAACTGCTGCTCAGAATGAGATTTTTAAAAGCCAAGGATGATCTTCATGCATGGACCACAAATTATTAAGTCCCTACCTGGATACTTTTTAATCAATGAGCCTCATCTCAGTCTTTCTTCAGGCACTCAAAATAATGCCTAAGGGCCCCAGAGAGGGGTGCAAAATGCTGACCCCTCCCACAGTGTTTGTGTGCCCCAGGCACCCTCAGCTTTCCTCCATTGGGAATGTCTGGTGAGGCCTTCTAAATATGTTTGTGTGAACATGCTTAGAAGCTCCTTTCAGTCCTTCCAACTCAACATATTAAGGTCATGGAGGAGCAGTTCTGTCGAGGACATATTGCCCCCTTCTATTTGAGCCTCATGCATTATTTTTGAATGCTGAATGAGATCAAATCCATTGTGCTTGCAAAACTTACCCAGTAAGCTGGGTGGCTGTTCCCCTTGTTTACTCCTAAGCACCGGGTAATACCCAAGTTCTTGTATTATGAAAGGAGTGTTTGTGTTTAATTTTTCTGTTCTTTCCAACCACTCATTAATTTGATAAATTGATTCCCTCCCCTTGGTCACCATCACCTCTCCCCAAAATTCCTATATTAGTTAGCCTTCCTTCATAAGCAAGTACTCCAAGGCCTTGATATTCTAGCTGTCTTTCTGTACCCTTTTCAGTTCAATAATGCTATTTTTGAGATAGAGTTACCAGAACTGTACATGTAATCACACCAAAGGTTTTTATATCCCTTAGATTATTTTCTGTACTGTTGAGATCTTTGTAATTTATATTGATGGCATTATGACAGCTGGCAAATAATAGCAAACATACTGGCCACGGTGCTTTAGCATGACAGAAATGAGTAGTAACAAGCCTTAGGCTCTTAGACCTCCTCCCCATTCCTCCTCCAGTAAGGCTGCAAGAAAAAAAAAATGATGGCTTTTGATTAGCTGCAGTTTAGTGTGTTGTTAGTTCCTAAAGTGTAGTTAGATCCTAAACTGTGGACAACGTCAACAATGTCTTGTTGTCAGCATCATAACCCACGTCTTGAAGCTGGCTTGTTTCAAATAAACCCTGTTTAATCTTGTGGGTTTGGACCTCATAGCAAGCTACAGTTAATCTAAACCAGAAGTAAAAGCTTCTGAACCAAGCTCAAGGCTTGCTGTGGCTCATTCTCAGCACAAGAAGCCATGGACATCAAGCCTACAGTCTTTCAGATGTTGCTGGACTACAGCTTCCATCTTCCCCAGACATTGGTCAGACTGGTTGCAGCTGATGATGCTGTAGTTCAGCCACATCTGCAGAACCACCAGTTATCCCATCCCTGCACTAAATTATGGTTTGGCATGACGTCCAAATGTGGACATTTTCTGTGTTGTGGCTACATACTGTATGCCACCATAAGCTCCTTGGAAGAAAGGGAGGCAGTAAATAAATGACGATATATATATAGTGATCATGGTGGATTTCTGGGTATTTTAGGTGCAGCAGCAATGTGCTCTTGAGCACCACTTGATTGGGGGCAAGCACAGAGGAAGGTCTATTTATTGCATTCATGTCCTGCTTTTGGACTTTCCAGAAGCACTTGATTTACCACTGTGGAAAAAAAACAATGATAGGCCAGATGGGGCCAGATGGGGCCAGATGGATTTCTGCACTAATTCAGCAGGGTTTTTCCTATGACATGTGTCTCAACTAAGTATGTGAGCTCCAAGGTGTCTGAATCTCACAACACAACACAACACAACACAACAACACAACACAACACAACACAACACAACACAACACAACACAACACAACACAGGCAGTATATGAACTGGAACTGAAAGTTCCAAAATACTGATGAACCTTGGTATTAATGTACCAACAAGTGTCATTTGCAGTCTGGCAGTGGCAGGTGGTAGAGACAGTCACCATCTTGAGTGCTCGTGTGTGGCTGGCTGGTTGCATTCATTGCAACCATACTGGAAGTTGTGAAATGGACGGAGGGACCTGGGGAGCCAATCGGCATCCAGGCTAGGCTCCCTGAGGGGCAGGGCATCAGAGCAGGCCTGACGGAGAAGTGCGCTCATCAAGTCTTCTCCTGGGAGAGAGAGAAAGGGAGGCCTGACTCAAACACTCAGTCTCAGTCTAGGTTTCTCACCCATTCTTTTCTGTTTACTTTGACAGTTACTTTTTTTACAGGGACATGGTGGTCATCCATTAACATTGCTATGGGCCACGGGTGGATTGGCTTGGTCTTGTGGGGTTTCACCTACCTCATAGCAATCAGGAGGGAGGGGTCCACCAGAAGCGGTTCACGCCTTAGAGGACTCCAATGTGGGCTGCCACACCATCTGTCAGCTTAGAGCATATCAACCAGAAAGCAGGTTGGTTGATCAATGTATCCACACCAATGCTAATGCTAAACCTATTCTTCTATAATCTATATAGATCAGGAAACAAAGGTCTCAACTACCTTGTCTTGATTTTGCTGTCCTGGATGGTAAAGGAGATAGAATGCTGGGTTTGCCTATATATTTCACTTACCGGTAACATCCTTGAGCAAGATATGTGTCAGCTTTAGAAGAGGCTTTTCCAGGTACAGAATTATAGGGGGGGGGACTGGAGATGTGTCCCCCTTTAACAATTCTAGTAGTTGCATCTGTGACATTTCCTCACCTTTTCATCCACTACGGATCTTTCTCCCCTTTTCTGTACATATTACAAATCTGCACCTCTGTTGCTCACTGAAGGAATGGGTTAACTTCTGAATGCCTCTTGATGCTTGCGATTAAGTGGGTGCTGATTTATAGAGAATCTAGGTTTACAGTGCTGAAAATCAATAGTCACCAAGTGCAAATCAGATTTATTTATAGAATCAGATGCTAAAAAGCCCAGAGAGTTTCATCTTGCATCCAGATCTTTGACAAGACTGGGGGTTGGGAGAATGAATCCAAAAGAACAACCGTGGTTCAGTTGCATGTATTTCAGAGCTGCCTGCCCACCAACCTGTCACCCTAGTTCATTGCATCCCCCACAAAGGTCTTACAGGCCGACACAGAGCTGCCCTGGTTAGAACTGAGAACAGTGGAGCCCTGAGGGCTTTCAAGAAAGTAGATTTGAGCCCTACTCCCATAAGAAGGATCAAATCAAAGTTCTGTTCAGTCTAATATCCTGCTCCAAATGGTAGGTAGCCAGTTGTTATAGGAAGTCCACAAGCACCACATCCCTGTTGTGTGCCCCCAGAAAATAATGGTAAGAGGCTATGGAATGCTTTCTGCAGTAAAGTCCACCAGGTGCAAACTTTAGCATTATTTCAGATCAAGACATACCTCTTCTCCTAGGCTTCTGAGGGATTATTATAATCCTAGAATTGTAGAGTTGGGAGGGACCTCAAGGGTCATCTACTCCAAGGAACCACAGCTGACAGATGAAGGAGAGTCCCCCACCTTCTGAGATTTTCCATTCCATTGTTGAGCAGCTCTTACCACCAGAAAATTCTTCATAATGTCTGGTTGTAATTCCTTTTTTTTGGAATTAGAATCCATTGGTTTGGGTCCTACATTCTAGAGCACCAGAAAAAAAGTTTGCTACTTTTTACATGTGACAACCCTTCAATTATTTGAAGATGACTGCCCTAGCACCTCTCAGTCTTCTCTTCTCCAGGCTAAACTTATCCAAAGCTTTATCATCTTGGTCACTCTCCTCTGCACACATCCCAGCTGCTCAGTATCCTTCGTAAACTCTCTCTGTGTCTGCATTTTGGGGATATTGTTTTATTATTAAACTTGGTGGTTGGTTGGTTTTTAATTGTGCATTTAAGTCTCTGAGAGAAGTTTTGTATTACACAAATAATAAATTGAATTATTCATCATCTCTCTGAACCAGGAACCATAGACAGACCTATCTTGTGACAGAAAATTCCCATATGTTTACTTGGCACTGTGTGAAGAAGTATTTTGTTTTGCTTGTGCTATATCGACTGCCCATCAGTTTCACTGGATGACCCCGAGTTGTAGTCTAATGAGAGGAGCAAAACCAATTGTCTCTATCCATTTTCTCTTTACCACACTTAATATTGCTTCCCAGATATTGGGCAAAAGTGTAGGTGCTGCTTGCTTCAACCAGTCCATAGATTTAAGAATGTAAGAAAAGCCTGCTGGATCAGGCTAAATGCCCATCTGGTCTAGCATCCTGTTCTCACAGTGGCCAACCAGATGTCACAAGCAGGACCTGAGCACAGCAGCACTCTCCCCAGTTCTGATTCACATCAACTGTTTAGTTTGAGGCTTAGAGTGCCCAACAGCAGAAGCACAACACAGCCATCGAGGTTAGCAACCATTCTCCAAGAATTTGTCTAATCCCTTTTTGACGCCTTCCAAGCTGTTGGCCATCACTAGCTTCTGTGGGAGTAAATTCCATAGTTTAATGATGTGCTGTATGAAGAATTGCTTTCTTTCGTCTGTCCTGAATCTTCCAACATTCAACTTCGTTAGATGTCCCTGAGATCTGGTGTTATGAGTGTGATGGCCTGGGAATCTGATTCAGAGGCTGAACCTGAGGAATCCCAGCCTGCACAAGAGTCCCCACCTCCAGTGCCGGCTGAGCCGGGGCAGGGGCTTGAATCTGAAGGGCCCTCACCTGTGCCGGATCCTCAGGAGCAGACACCAGCTGAATCCGTTCTGGCTCTGGAGGTGATCAAGGACCCATTGCCTGCAGGTGCTCCTCTCCCAGCCCTGTCAGGGGAAGGTGAGGCTGCCTCTGGGTCCAGTAACCCTCCAGCCTCTCCTGAGCTGCAGAGGCTCAGGGCGGAGAGGCTGAGGGAACTAAGTTCTCTCAGGAGGAGTGCTCACCTCCAGGCCAGGAGAGGCGAGTCACCTGTGGACCGGGGCCACACTATGCCTCGGAGGAGATAAAGGCCAGCTGTCCAGTCCCAGGTTGCGGGAGCAATATCGTTGGTTACCTGTTCCTTCCGGCACCCTGTTCTGCTTTCTGCCAGAGTTCCTGACCATGCCCGACTCTCTGACTTGGACCCTGCTTCAGCCTCAGACTGGACACGGACCACGCCGCACGGTAACCTGAGACCAGCACAATGAGAGAGGAAAAAGAGCTTTTCTCTGTCTGCTTTCTTTGCACCATGCATAATTGTATACACCTCTGTTATGACTCATCTACTCACCTTTTCTCCAAATCAGTTTAGAATGTAATTTTAGGGTTAGTCTACAAATTGTACTCACCTCTTAGAACAGGGGAGGCGAACTCATGGGTCCAAGTGTGATGGCCTGGGACTCGGGCCTGGAGTCGGAACCAGAGGAGTCTCAGTTCACATCGGATCCTCTGCCTCAGGCAGCATCTGAAACTAGTCTGGGGCCTGATTCTGAAGAGCCCCAGTCTGCACAGGTTCCCCTGCAACAAGCACCAGCTGGGCTGAGTCAGCTCTGGCTCCAGATGCAGGGATTACGTCGTTGCTTTCAGCTGAGCAATCACTTACAGCTGCTCTGCTACCGGTTGGGTCAGGAGAGGCTGAGGTGGCCTCTGGGTCTAGTAACCCACCGACATCTCCCGAGCTGCAGAGACTAAGGTCTGAGAGAAGGAGAGACCTGAGTACTCGCAGGAGGAGTGCTCACCTTCAGGCGAGTAAAGGAGGTGAGTCACCGGAGGATCAGGACTGGCCGTTACCCCGACAGAGATAAAATGCTGTCAGACCCCACCCCAGGTTGCAGGAGCAACATTGCTGTTTGCTAGAAACTGCCTGTGACCCTGTGCCTGACCTAGCCTGGTTTCCTGCCTTGACCCTGTCAGACTGACTCTTTGTGGAACCCTTGGATTCGGGAACGGACGTGGACCGCATTGCTCGGGTTTACCCCTGGGCCCAGCACAGTAAGCTGTAGAAAGTGGCCCACCATCCCTCACAATCTCACCTCGCAATCTCAACTCTGCACTGAGATCGGGATAGAAAGTGTGCTCCTCTTTAGAGAGCAGACACAGCTCTTCATCTCCTAATAACAGTGCTGTAGCACTCTCGGAAGAGGGGTTTTATCTCTTGATCCCAGGGGTGAGATGAAGGCCTCTGCCAGCTCTTTAGAGGTGGGTAAAAGGCAGTACCCTGGCTCGAAGGTGGGAATGATGTGCTCAAAGGAAGCAACAACCCATTGACTGTCCTTTCTCTTACAGCAGCTAATGAAAGGAATAAGCTTTCTGGGTTTGATGCTTTCTTTGTATGGCATGGCTGGTCTTCCATTTATCTCGCTTCCACTTTTCATTTGCCTTGGAGCTCATTGATAGAACATCCTCAGAGGACACAACAATGTCCACTGCACCCAAAGGGGCTTTGTGTTCATTATAATTATAATTAAAAGGAAGAAATTGCCCACAGCTTGTTAGCTTCCCCCTTAATGTTCAAGAAGGATTTGTCTCACCCCTGAGCATCAGTAGTGTGGGTTGTTGCCATGCAGATGTCCTCAGACCCTATATGCTATGCATGGGAAGGTGACCTAAGAAGAAGAGTGCCATTTTTTAACAAGTGAATGAAAATTAATGAAATGTGCTTATTTATTTTGGTGTGTGTAGGTATCTTATACTTGAAGGGTTTCTTAATTGGAAAACAACAAATTATTAATTCTGGGAATGGTGAAGAACAGAAATGAGATTTTTAAGAACTGAGGAGGGGCATCTCCCAACTGTCGGTATTTTGTGGGATGGATTCAAGCGCACACCAGGAAATGTAGATTTTCCCAATTAAAGCATATTAAAATTCCCTGTTGTCCTTGTTCAACTGATATACTTTTAAAAGGAAACATATTCTTTTGTGGTTATGAAACTGACAGGAAACATTTTGGGGAAAAGGTGGCATGAACAGATGATTAAAAGGAAGATTCACAAACATGCCACAAGCAAACCAAGATGAATATTCATGGTTCTGTGGCCTTCCTGCCAACCTGCTCAAATGCTCACAATCGAATCTCCATGTAAGCTTCATGTAAGCAAATCAGGATGAATTCTCATTAAAAAGGTCACTTAGAGGAGCCCAGGTAGATCCTCATCTCCTTCCGGGGGGTATTGAAATGGAAACATTCTCTGTGATGGCATCAAAGATAGGCAATGTAGTGGTGCATAGTAGTGAAATAGTTCTCATTAGTTGTTCTAAGACAGGGGTGGTTAACCTCTGGTCCTTCATATCTTTGCTGGACTACAGCTCCCATCATCCTTGACTATTGGCTACTCTAGTTGGTCAGATGGAAGTTGAAGTCCAACAACATCTGGCTGTCCACAGGTTAGTCACAAGATGCATTGATTTCTCCGTTGGGGGTGAAAGCCTGATTCCCCCCCACACACCCTGCTTTAGCTTATTTTCCCACATTTGTATCTACTTACAGCCCAATTTGAAGTATGTTTACTGATAATAAGCTTGCAGGGGAGCAGAAAGCTTTGCTTTGGCGAACCTGGCAGGCTTACGTGATGGTGGAGACAGCAGCAGCACTTTAATCTTTGCCAGGTGGCTAGGAAACACCATTTAAATTCCCCACAATGCCTGAGTGCCCAGGGCATTGTGGGAAACAAAAGCGACAGCTTCCAGTTTCAGGCACGCAGTGCTGTTTGGTTCTTTGGGTTGAGCAGAGTGAGGGAAGATCAAAGTGCTGTGACTCCAGTAGTGTGCTGTACAGTGGTACCTCGCTTACGTACTTCCGGAGGTCCGTTCTTAACCTGAAACTGTTCTTAACCCACTTTAGCTAATGGGGCCTCCTGCTGCTGCCACACCGCCGCCGCATAATTTCTGTTCTCATCCTGAAGCAAAGTTCTTAACCCGAGGTACTATTTCTGGGTTAGCAGAGTCTGTAACCTGAAGCGTATGTAACCTGAAGCATATGTAACCCTCTGGTTGCGAACAGGATCTGTTCCACGTCATTTTGTGCGTCTGCGCATGCACAAGCGGCAAAACCTAGAAGTAACCTTTTCCGGTACTTCCGGGTCACCTCAGGATGAAACGTAACATGAGGTATGACTGTACTAAGATGTTGGGCTTGACTATGGCACAAAGTCCACTGTGAAGTTTATGTATCCATGCTAACTGGGTTTTATGTGAGGTGTAGTCCACATTGTCTGGCGGGCACTAGGGTTGCTATAGGGAAGGGAACACATTTTTTATCCTGAAGGACACATTCCTTCATAGACTACCTTCCAGGGGCCACACATCCATGGTGGGCAGGTTTGGAGGCAACAGTAGCCTGAGGAACAGGTGTGACTCTTACATTGTATGGTAGGCTACATACCTGCCATGCAAATCTCTCTCTCCCTCCCTTCCTCCCCCTCCCCCCTCTCAATATCTGTTGACTGTCTCCAGCCTTGTTATATATCTGCCCGAGTGTTTCTGTTCTGGGGATTTTTGAAAGCTTTTCTGAGATATTTAATCAAGGCATTAGCTAGTGATGCTGGAAGATTTAAATTTGGATTCTGGAGAGAAGTCCATTGTACTGATATCTGTGAAGTGACAGGCATTTAAGATTTTGAGCCCTTGACAAGCCTGGTCTCTGTATCTCTCAGTACTTCCTGTTGGAAGCCACCGTCTCGTTTTGTTTAGCTTGAGGTTGTCATTTCTCACAAGGTTTGCTTTACATCTGAGATGTTTAGCAGTTCATATTGAGCAAAGTTTCTCCGAATTAATTTGCAAAGTCCCCGACATCATGATCAAACACCAGTTTCTGCAAGGCTTATAAATGTCCAAGATCTGAGCTTTATAGATGAAAGAAAGGCTCTTTGGAAGCAAATGAGCCTTCAAAGAGGTGGAAATGTGTTACAAAGTGCAGGGCTAGTTACTTTGCCAAAGTAGTTGGGAACTGCTTTGCAGATGTCTAGCAAATTTAATTGGACTACTCAATTACCAGTAATGTTAATTAAGAGATGATTAGGATTTGCATACCTTCCAACATTTAACTGATAAAAATAGGGACAGGCTTGTAACCTGCTTACATCTCATATCAATAAGTACTAGCTAGATTACATTGTGTTTTTTCTGGAAGCTTGGTTTCGCCAATTTCAGTTTAACACAGCTAATTCACCCCCTTCCCCGTCTTAAATTCATTTATCCACAGTTCTACCTCAGTCTGTGATTTCTATTTTGTTGTTTAAAAGTCACCAAGAACATTTGAAAGCAGACATGTTTTCCTTAATATAATGCAAGTTTGTATGTTCTTTTCACTCATTTCTACATTTTTATGCCTGCTTTCTCCTAATATAAACATATTTGTGTACATTTTCTGGTTGGGGAAATTGGAATTTTGAAGGCTAATTGTGCTTTGTTTTGTGTATTGCCTGTGGAAGTGCAGTGTAGGTAGGTTCCTATTAAAATGTGAACTGCCCCCTCCCCACATCAGTGAATTGTATCCAATGCTAGTCCTACTTTAGGTAGCCACTGATTGATTGATTTATTACGGCCATTGGCCCATATCTAAAACAATACATCAAAATTTATCCATAAACAATACAATTTAAACAATTCCAAGTTAAAACACCCCTATAAAACCAATTTTACTTCAATTAAGTAAACTATACATAATAAGCTCCCTGTATGTCAACCGCAATTCAAATCCCTCAGATTTTGGGAGATATGCGTCTTAGTTCTGGCACTTATTGATGGTTCTTAAGTTTGGCTAAGCTGTCAGAGTCATACAGTGATCCATTTCTCCTCTTATGAAACAAGACATTAATCAGGTATCTAGCGACTGCAAGGGATCTACTTGAGTCTTTGTCGTTTAATAAGTATATTATTTGGGCTTCCTGAGGTCTGTCAGCAATTCTCGATAAATATGGGGCCAGAAACTTGGACCGTGAAGCCGAATGTAAAGGACAACAGAAGATTATATGATATAACGATTCTATAGATCCACTTTTACAGTCACAGAGGAGTGAGATCTGTCCGTTGTACTTTAGGTAGATCTTTTGAAATACTGACCAGAGTTGCATCTTGCCCTATCGAAACGCTGACTAATTGGTGGTTCGCAACATGATACCCAAGGCCCTTTCTCCCCTAGCTGCCATTTGAGTGATTCTTAGCAGTCTGTAATAGGGTTGTGGCAGCTGGCAGGCAGTTGCACTTTCCTGCTCCGTATCAGAACCCAGACAAAGCATTATATTCCTTCATTCCATTTCTGAGCTATTAACAGATGTGAGTGCATCTGTTGACCTCCCTTTGGTTGCTTACACATCAATTTGTAATGTTGCATCCTTATGTAGAGGACAAGAAATCCATCCATGTGCAGAGATGATGCTGAGGAAGGCGTAGGAGCAAAACACAACCTCAACTATTATAGACAGACGGCATCACAGAGGGCCTCTCAGTCTGCAACTTTGCATTTGTAGAGAGGAGACAGGGGAAAAACATTCCATGTTATAAGTGCGTGAAAATAGTGAGAATATATTTCTGAAGCAATACCTGTGAGACTATGAGCATTTAATCTAACTGATAGAAATTAGTGTTTATCCAGGCTACCAGCAGAATGAATTTTCTGATCCTGGGACTACTTTGATCCAGCAACTATGAAGTAATGGCAAAAATATTTTGATTCACACAATATACCTTGGTCTTTTTGGAACATAAACAATACATTTATTTTTAGGGTTGTTTGGTGGATAAAGGTCTTGTGGGGGGGCACCCACCTAGACACAGTTTTTAAACTTGACTTTCTGGCATTCTTTCTCATGTTATTTCAGGCTTGGATGATACAGTTGCACTTAGTCTTTTCTGTTCTGTTTTAGGCCCAGAACAGGACTGTAGCTCAGTGATAGAACAACTTTTTTTTATGAGAAAGGTCCATAGCTGTCAACTTTTCCCTTTTCTTGCGAGGAATCCTATTCGGAATAAGGGAATTTCCCTTAAAAAAAGGAAAACATTGACCGCTATTGGTCCAATCCCTGGCACTTCACATAGGGCTGGGAGAAAACCATGTCTGAAACTCTGGAGAGCACTACCAGTCAGTGTGGGCAATACTAAACTAGATGTACCAAATGTCTGAATAAGAATAAGGCAGCTTCCTTCTAACATTTAGTTGCCAAATAGACTGTCCCCATTTCTCCCAGACCCAAATATTGAAGAAGGGGACTTTTACTAGGTCTGGGGGAAAGGGTTAAATGGTCCCTCCACTTTCACTGTGATCTCTTTAAAATGCCCTCACTCAAGTATAGAGGGCCTAAGAAAACACAGGTGTGCTATTTGGAAAGGGGGATGTTATAATTTGAGAGTAGTTCATTCGTATAAAGAATCTATAGAGAAGCAGAGGGCTAGAACAATCTAGGATTAAGCTGTTTGGTTTATGTTTTTAATGTATGTACTTTGATGTTAGCCGCCCTGAGCCTGGTCCTGGCCAAGGAGGGTGGGGTATAAATAAAATTTATTCTTCTTCTTGTTGTTGTTGTTGTTGGAAATAATTAGAAATTGGGGTGGGTGGGAATTGGATCACTTAGGATTCAAAGGTGAACTCATGTAATTCACATATTTTTGAGAAATAATACATGAACCGGAACACAGCCATCGTGCACTGAATTTTGCAACACAGTTCTCCAGCCAAGTAATATATACAAAAAGCATAAATATGGATGAAGTATGCATTAAAAAGCATATATTAACATGCAGAGGTACATTGGATTATGCAAAATTGCTTTGTAAACCTGTGTCTGTTAGGCAAAATTGCATACAAGTGCATATCTAATAAGAGAAAGCTGCACTAAAATGCTGGTGAATTTTCAGGAGGGTTTACTTAAACAAAAAACAAAACAAAACACTATGGTGGAAATGTTTTGAAATGAAGTGGGGAAATGAGAAATGGAGAGAAACGGAAATTGACAAGTTCACCATTCCTAGAAATTAGAGCGACCTGGCATATACTGAGAGAATAGCTGGGTCATGGGTTATATTGCACCAGGGACACTGCCTAGCTATTCCACTGAGATTTTAAGTCAGGCTTTCTGTGCTTTTTGAGCACCAGCGAGAGAGGCTGCATAGGGAAAATGTGACAGGGATATTTTGCTCATGTCATTGTGCAGATGCTCCATAAAGATTGGGTGAAAAAAGCAGGATTATTCACAGCAAATGCTGAGTGTGTGTTATCTATTTACACACATAGATAAACTGCTACTCCGTTTTATATAATTTTAACCATTGTTGCTTTCGTGATTGTTTGTTTTTAACTTTTGCAAGCCGTATTGACGGGAAAGATGGGAAGATGATGGACTATGAAAATAATGCCAGCTCCTGAGCGTCACTTGCCACTGGGCTGCTGTTTCTCTGTGGGGTTGCTTTGTGTATATTTCTTGATTTTCTGTCGTTCAGTCACTCTTGTCTTATTATTTTTGGCCATTATTCTGCTGCCATGCTTTGTTACAGCCGATGGATGAAAAAAAGTATACACCCCAAATACTACTGTACACACTCACCTATGAAGAAAGCCCTGTTGTTTTAAGCAAGAATCTGTGCTTAGAATTGCAACCAGCACTTATTAGAAGACTGCTGCCTTGCTTGCTGTGTTATTGTTGCATTTTCTTTTGGAAAAAAGCTGAACAAACCAATCTTTATTTATTTATTAAGAGTGAAAGTGCCAACAGAAGATTTTAAAGGGAGATATTACATAGTTTGGAATCACATCTTGGCAAGCGGATGCTTTCAGCTCATGCGTTCTGACCTACTTGGCTGTTAGAATTTAATTAGCAGCCATATATTATTGTCAAAGTAATTAAAGCTTTGCCTTGATTAAAAAATGGAATTGTTTAATTAAAAAGAAAAGGTTTGGCTAACCTTAGTGTTATGCCTGAGTAAGACATTCTCTATCAGCTAATTTCCCTGTATCTTTCCCATTCAGGCTTGAAGGTTCGTGAGGCATACATCAATGTGACAAGGCAGCAAGTAGAAGATTTTCATGGGCCAGAGGACTACTGGTGTCAGTGTGTTGCATGGAGCCACTTAGGGACTTCAAAGAGCAGAAAAGCTTCGGTCCGCATAGCCTGTAAGTGCTCTTCAGCTTTGCTACAGAAGTTTGAGGATGAACCCTGTAGACTACTGTTGGGCATTGGGTCACTTGACAGTCTCCATTGTCCAAACATTGGTGGTCAGCACGGCTGACAAAGCAGCAAGAATAGGGAAAGCATGGGTGGTGAATGTACACACAGAGGGGAAAGGGCAGAATTGTACCATAACACTTCTCTGACATTCAAGTGTTTTCAAGCTCTCTGGTGAGCACTAAGATCTATTCCTTACTAAGTTTTCTGATTAGTTTACAATTCCTGAGAACAAAATATAAGCCTGACATGTGCTGGAGTGAGCATGGGTGTATACCAGTTGCAGTGTCCCCTTCCAAGTATTCACAACTACGGGTCATGTGAGTATTGGACACTCACTTTGTTAGTTTGAAGGAGAAGGCTTGGGATTTAAAAATTTGCCTGGGTCCCTCATAAGTGTATGGGAAATACATGTGCAGTTACTGTAAATACAGTAACAAGTACCAAATATATCTGCTGTAGCTGAATACTCACATGTTTTGACAGCTTCGTCCCCTATCTCTGTGGTTAACAAAAGGTGATTTCATATGATTGAGAAGTACATAGTTGCTGCTGGTGATATGTATGGGGAAATATATAACCATGTCCATAAATTAATAAAATAATCATCTGGATCTCAAGCACAGGGCTAAATGCACTCTCCAGTAAAAGAACCATAGCAGAGCTTTAAAAGTCACAAAAATGCAGCAACAGTGAAGTGTTACAAATAGGCTGTTAGACCTTTTAAATATTCCATTTAGCCTACCTACAGCACTTTCCCCCATTTCTACCACACTCACAATGAACAGACCACACCTTTAGTAAGTTTAAATGGCTTTACTTACAGACTCCAAACTTCAGGTTCATGTGTTATTCCATGTACCAACAAGAAAAACACAGGTAGAAATTCTTGGGTTACAAAATTCAGAAAAATACTTCTGACCACACAGTCTGGGCTTGAGGTGGTCAAGCCCGGATGTGTTGCCTGGTCAGCTTCACATGGTGGATAGAGAGTAAACAAAGAAGCTTCAATTATAAGGTAAAGTTACCCCTGCCCATACGGGCCAGTCTTGACAGACTCTAGGGTTGTGCGCTCATCTCACTCTATAGGCCAGGAGCCAGCGCTGTCTGCAGACACTTCCGGGTCACATGGCCAGCGTGACAAGCTGCAACTGGCGAGCCAGCGCAGCACACAGAACGCCGTTTACCTTCCCACTGGTAAGCGGTCCCTATTTATCTACTTGCTTCAATTTATTTAGCTTCAGTTATATTTGACTGCAATTCCCCACAATAAGCTTACTGTATGGTACCAACCTTCAGTGCCACTCCAGGGCATGAGAAGATGATAGACCCACTGTGTGGCTTCTCACTAAATGAAATTCACAAAGTATGTCCCTTAAATGCATGGTGTGTTTAATAGCTGTATATCAGCTGCAACTTCTGTTTTTGCATAATTTCATTTCATTTTCATTTTTTAAAAAATGCATCTATCAAATACTAGAATGGAAAGCACAACACATTGATAAGGCTCCATATGAGAAGACACACTAAAAGTAAAACTAAAAGTTGACAATACTGTTCAGACATTTGCTCAGGCTTTGAGTCAAAATCTCCATATGTACACTGGGATTGCAGCAAAATGTTCTACCCTTACTGTAAGCTTATTTATGCATCTATGCTGCCTATGCACAACATGCATAGACTCACACATGCAATCATGTGGCAAAAGCACAGTCCACAGCCTTACTTATGAGCCTACATGTGCACAACATGCTCATATGTTGTCGATGAGTAAGGTGCTTGCTGCCACAGTCCCACTTCCCCTACTTTCATTGGCTGTGTGAATATACAGGACATCTGAAGTGCGCTTAAATAGCACATGCAAATCTTCTTTCACATGTAACTTGAGATAAATTTGGATCCACCTTCCCTAATATTCAGCTGAAACAGATTTGTCTATATCGATGTTGTCAAGTTTCCAGTTCCAATTTGGGAAAGACCTGCCAGAGATTCAAAATGGAAACAAGACCAGCCATAAATGCCTCCCTGGCTAATCTTGAGAGTTTGAGACTTGGAAGAACTGCATCCCAACATGGTGCACCCAAAGCGATGATGCATGGAAAGGCTTAGCATGACCTGGGGAATGCTTTGGGACCCAGGAGACCTGGTGACCTGTAAAAATGATAAAGCCAGACACACCTTTTAGTACTTGCAGAATATACAGTATGTGGATTTAAGATTGCATTTGCAATGATGAACAGGTAATCAGTGCATTAGATAAATAATTTGAGAGGGTATTGGGCTTGTGTGAAGGTACCAGAAGGTGTTAGATTCTGTACTCAAATAGAACCTTCATCTCACGCCCATTTCAGGATACTTAAAGAATTTTATTTCGGTGAATCTTGCAGCAAACTGACATGATCCTGCACCTTTTGGCCTAGTTTCCAGTTTGGAACCTCATTATTCTTTTGATTATACACATTCCCAATTTTTGGGTTATGGCTCCCAGCACAAAAATGTGCCAGAATATGATTGAAATGCATACTTTCAGATGAACACTGTTTAGAAGTGCAGACTTTTGGTGGTGCCAAACACAGACTTCCATTTGCTCAGTGAGACTCCTCCTCTTCCTCTCTACCTTGACCCCTCAGTCTCTCCCTCCCCATCTGTTCTAGAGAGATTTTGTTGTTCTGGTTTGATGCCAGATCCCACGGAGAAAGCAGAAAGGCTGAAGGTAAAGCTAATTAAAAGTTCCTGGACTTCGGTCAGCTCCGAGGGAACAATTCGAAGCCTCTAAAGGCCTTATCCACAATTCCCTTTGCCCTGCTGCTTTCCCCCAGGAAAACCCGTTGTTTAGCTCTGAATCAGAACAAACAACAACCGAGTTTTTCTTCAGATTCTTGTTTGTTCTGATTTAATGCTAAAGAGTAGGTTGTCTGGGGGAAAGCAGTGGGGCAAAGGGAAAACCATGCCTAGAAAGCAAATGACAAGTGGAAAACTGCTTGGACCTGTGCTTTCTTGGCACAAGACATGAAGTGTGGAAGAGCCCTAGGTCTCTGTCTCCAAACTACCTCCTCCAACTTCCCTCCATTTGTAGGGAAGAGCCTTAAAGGGCCAACCCTCTTCCTGAAGACAAACACTCCTCCTCTGTTCTATAACCTACCTCCGGGTGCACTTCCTGTACTGCTGGACGGGTGCTGTGCTGTGGTGGCATTTGGTTCTTCGGGGGAAGGTGACGATGAGGTTCTGATTTCTGGCCCTACAGGTCCTGGTGGACTGAGAGATTCCATTGGGGGCTGCTGCTTGACAGCCTCAAGCACAATGGTCTCCCTATCTTCAACAGTCATCTATGGCTCCCCACCTGGTGTCCCCCGCAGTCTCCAACTCCATGTCTGGATCACTGCTAGATTCAGGGGTTATGACACTGCTAGATTCAGGAGTCTTCCCAGCCTCCAGAAAATACTTTTACAGGGGAGGAGTCAGCAGCAGGACGAGAGGAAATAGATCTGTCCATTTGTGTACACATTATTTGAGCATGTTCAGAAGATTAAACCTTTTTTTGGGGTGAGCCCCTAGATGGCCCACTTTCTGCATATCCCCTTTTTTCCTGTGCATTTCAGATATTACCTTTCTTCCACCCCTTTTTTTCTAAGGATGCTCGCCTTAAATTGAACAGTTGGGTAAACACAGCAGCTTCATGATTTTTATAAATGACAGTGATTTTTCATTGGCTGGTTTGCTTGGAATGCGTAAATTATTTTTATTTCATTGAATTAACTGCCCTTACATTGAAGGAGCTGGTAATTCTCCCGTTTTGCAGGGCTGCATAGGGCTATTATTCGGAATTGGATTTTTATTGACTCTCTCTCCCCCCGCCATATACTATGAATTTTCTTTCCTAACATGGAAGTGTGAAAAGGGAGCATGAAATTAATTGGTGGATCGATCTGGCTGTATAAGTTCTGAAGCCACATGGACACGGCTACTTGCTTTCTCCATGTCCAGCGTGGCTTTGCAGTTTTTCTTCCCCAAAAATACAAAGCCTTGGTAAGGAGCTCTTATGTAGCCTTGATATAACTAAAATAAGTACTCTGGTTATTTCCATTGGCAAAGCAACTTCTCTGTTTTCTCAATAAAGTTGTGTTGCTTTATTTACATATATTGTTTTCTCTATTGTATATGGGTATGTGGTGTGTGTGTGTAGGGAAAAGCAGGAAGGGAAGGGTCTCTAACATTTTTAGAGACTCCCTTCGGGGGGAGGGGTGGGAAATAGCAAGTGGGAATTATACTGACTCAGCTGTAGAGCACCTGCTATGCATGCAAAAAGCCTCAGGTTCAGAGCCCTAGCATCACCAGGTAAGAATGAAGGCAGACATCACTTTCTGGGTGTGGTGGAGCTGCTCCACTAGCTTTTCATCAAGTAAATCTCTGCTCCCTTTGGATTTCAAACTGGGTTTTAGACCCAGGTTCATTTCAGTTGAACATATGCACTTGTAAAATGTGTTTGCTTGCTTGTGTGTTGTTTTAGAAAATTCAACATTTTTTTTAAAAAACTCGCACTTGAAGTGAAATTCTATTACCGTATTTTTCGCTCTATAAGACGCACCAGACCATAAGACACACCAAGTTTTGGGAGGAGGAAAACAAGAAAAAAAATATTCTGAATCTCAGAAGCCAGAACAGCAAGAGGGATCGCTGCACAGTGAAAGCAGCGATCCCTCTTGCTGTTCTGGCTTCTGGGATAGCTGCGCAGCCTGCATTCACTCCATAAGACGCACACACATTTCCCCTTACTTTTTAGGAGGGAAAAAGTGAGTCTTATAGAGCAAAAAAATACGGTAATTTTCAGAATCGATCTTTCTCTCTCTCTGCACCATGAAGTCTGAGACTGCTTTTCGTTGTTGTTTTTAAGGGGGGGGGAGAGAAAGAGTGGGGAGAGAAACATACATAAGTGAATGGGAAGACTTCTCTGATAGATCTCACAGTGCAATATGAAGAGAGGCAAATTCTTATAATTTCATTTTCTCTGCAGGGGAGAAAGCATTTAGTCAGTTCCCAGGCATGGGAGCTGTCCAGCACTATGCTTAGCATTCTTATTACGAGCCAAGTCCTACTATGTCCAATGAGACTAGCTCCCCAGTAATTGTGCTTAGGATTTAGGAATGGGAGAGACATTCATTCACATAGAGACCCTACCAATTCATTCACATAGAGACCCTACCAATTTTACACTCCTTGACCTGCTTTAACCAATATATTAACCAAAATCCATACTCCTCCATGTTTTGCAATGCTGTTTTCCAGCCTTTTAGGACAGCCAGTGTGGCATAGTGGTTAGTGTTGGACTAGAAATGGAGAGACCCAGCTTCAAAGCATCACTAAGCTACAAAGCACAGTGGGGGCCAGTTAGTCTCTCACAGCCTAACTTACTTCAAAGGGGTGTTGTGTTGGGGGGGGGACCATATATGCTGCTGTGAGCTCCTTGGAGAAGGGGTGGCGTATGAGTGCATTCCTGTTTTTCTATCTGTTTCTTTATATATGTACAAATGCACACACCATCTAAATTATCCCACTTTATACATCTGGTGAAATAACTGCTTGCCTGTGAAAACTCACACTGTAGTCAATGTGCTGGCCTTCAAGGTGCCACAGAACTCATGGTGCAAGCGTGGGGAAGTGATGCACATAGAGACCTATAAGCTCAGCTAACTAGCCAGGCTACAGGCCTTGTGCCTTATTTTGAGCTAGGAGCAGCTTTACTCCCAAGGTTGTAAACAACATTCTTAAGTGTCTACATTTGACAAGAGAGAGTCCTTTGTTTCCTTGCCTAGTGAATAGGTAATGAAGGAAGGACCATACATTGTGTAATTAGTATTGCGTTGTAACTTTAAATTGAAGGAAGTTTATGCATATGTTTGGCTTTAACAGATAACAGCAGGTCCCACCCTTTGGGCTTTGCTCAGCTTTTGGAGAGTGATCCCACTGAGCCTTTATTGCTAGCAATAAACACCCTTTTGTTATTCATCAACATTGCTGGAGTTTTCCCTTTCAGCCCAGACATATATTTTGCTACAGAACCTCAGACCCTATGTCTGGATGTGGCCCTTTAGGCCTCTGGATGTGGCACCCAAGACTCTCCCTGGGCCATGCCACACTCCTCAGAGGCCCTGCTTGAGGGGTTTTGAACTGGGACAGTATTTCTTGCTTGCCAAGATGAACAAATGTGTGTGCAGAAACCCTTGGGATGTAGTCAGCCATGCTTCTGGTGGTCTTCTATAGGTTTTCTAAAATGGAACGTGGCCCTAAGACTGAAAAAGTTCCCTGGCCTGCTTTACTATATCTGCTGCAAGAGACTAACCTGTTTACCTGTATACCTGGAGGAGGTACCCCCATCGTCCATCCCGGACACTGAGGTACAGGTCCGAGGGCCTTCTGGCAGTTCCCTCATTGCGAGAAGTAAGGTTACAGGGAACCAGACAGATGGCCTTCTCGGTAGTGGCACCTGCCTTGTGGAACGCCCTCCCACCAGATGTCAAACAGATAAACATAAAAGACAATTGAAGGCAGCCCTGTTTAGAGAAGTTTTTAATATTTAATTCTGCATTGTTTTTAACACTTGATTGGGAGCCGCCCAGAGTGGCTGGGGAAACTCAGCCAAATGGGCGACGTATGGATAATAAATTATTATTATTATTATTATTATTATTATTATTATTATTATTATTCCATTGAATTTTTTTTTAATGGTTAACTGCAATGTGTTATTCTTTACAGATTTGCGCAAGAACTTTGAGCAAGACCCTCAGGGGAGGGAAGTTCCTATTGAAGGCATGATTGTTCTCCACTGTCGCCCACCAGAGGGAGTGCCTGCTGCAGAGGTGAGGGATCATGCCCTTGGCATTTGACAAAACAACAACAGTGTCTGTGGTGTTATGTTTGGATTCCTTTGGTTTAATCAGGTTGCAGTGTGAATTTAAATATGAATTAAGCACTGCAAGACAGGCTTAAAAGTTTATTAAAGCCTCCCGTCCCGGGTGAAGCAATATTTGTGTGCCTCCTATGTATTACAAATTGAATCTTTTGACATGTTCTGAGTGGATATCAGCAATTATTTCCTTTCCATTATCTCCCACTGAGAAACTATCTACTGACCATCCTGTGTCATTAACCAGTAATCTGCCCAACAAAAGAAAGGGGCCAGCCAATAGCTGTCATTAAATGACATTAAATGTCATTAAATTCTGTGTATCTGAAGAAGTGTGCATGCACACGGAAGCTTATACCAAGAACAAGCTTAGTTGGTCTCTAAGGTGCTACTGGACATTTTTTTTATAAAGATACTGTTGGAACATAGGAGGAGTTTTGCCTTGGTAAGGATCAACAGCACCCCAGCAAACTTCTCCAGAGTAACCATGAGGGGAGTTTATGATATGGTTCCTTTGCACATTTCTCCCATATCGCTGTGCTAATGCATGATGTTGCATACTTTAAGGAAAATGCTGGAAACCTCAGGAAGGGAGAATGCTGTTGCGCTCAGATCCTGCTCAATGACTTTCCATGGGTATCTGGTTTGCCACATTGCAAGAAAGAGAACGTTGCACTAGATGGGCCACCAGGCTCTCCTTAGGTTCTTATGAGAGCAGCTTCCACTTTGAGTAGACAAATAGCACATCATGTACTAAAAGAGTTCCTGGGCTCCATCTCCCCTTTCCAAGACCAGTTTTACCATGTAGTGAGTTATTTGTGTAGATCGCATCTTAGAAAGGGAAGCGTATTGAACAGTTGGAAGGCAAATAACAGCATGCAGTGCTTTTAGTCCTCTGAGTACTGGAAACTCCATGAAAACACTGACACATTAATTGTGTGTGGCCAGCCGAGCAGCTAAATAAAACATCTTGCCTGGATTTTGTAGTTTTCTTTTGATCATTGCCATTGATCACAAATTTCTTGCCATTCCGGCTCTTTCTTCAAGCCTTATGCTCTTCCTTCAGTATCATGACAGACAATTACTGAAAGTGGTCAGCTTGTATCTGTAATTACTTATGCTGCAATTGCTTCCCTGAAAGATCCTCTTCAATCCTCTCCACGGAACCAACTGCCCACTCTTCAGATTAGTAATTGGGAATAAGCACAGACCGCTGTAGGTAACTGATCAGAATTCATGCACATAACCTCTCTTCATCTCTACCTTTCTATGTACACACACACGTGTGTGCGCGCGCGCGCACACACACACACACACACAAATGTTGACCACAAAACCAGCAACAATAAATGGTAACAAGAACAGCATCTACATCTCACCTTCTTGCTCCCAATTGCTTAATGTGGCATACATACTGCAACCCCTCTGTTTGGTTCTTACAACCTTGTCAGGTAGATGTCAGGGACTGGGCAGAGGAGGAATGGTGGAGACTGCCTCCCCAGCTAGACCTTTCCAGGGAGGAGGAAGAGGAAGACAGTTTCGATTTACAACAAGGGTTTGAGGGAGGTTGCAGCTCAGAGGCAGATGAGAGGAAAAGTTGGGAAATAATGGGAGAGGTGGTGGAGGAGGAAGCAGCAGCAGGGGGCGACAGCTGATGGACACAGTGTCTTTAGAAAACATTCCAGACTCCCCCCCTCCCGAACCTGGTGAGCCTTGAAAATAGGAGAGCAAAGAGCTCAAAGACAGAGGGCACGTAGCAGCACCCATAGGAGAAAGGACGAGAATGACGAATGAGGAAGTGGGGGGGGGGTTCACTCAGGACAGTGCCATTATCCAAGAGGTTGGGTTCTATAGCCTCTTTCTGTAAATACTGAATAAAAAGATAGTTGTAAGAAATATTCCCTTGTCTTTGTACGTTCCTCAGCAACCGGCCGGTAGTCACTGGCAGTGGCCTGCCAGTAGGAGAGGCTGAGAGCAAGTGACAGACCCAAGGTCATATTGTGAATTTAATGGCTTCATACAGATTTGAGCTTGGGTCTTCCCAGTCCTAGTGTGACACTAGGTGGTTTGGTGTTATTTACTACAGCTAACACCCTCCCACCAGGTATGTCCAAACAGACTATTCCAGAATTGTGTGTGTGTGTTCATTTGGTGTATATTTCCAACCTAAGAACAAGGCCAAGCCTGGTGCCCTCAGAGTTTTGAACACAATTATTCATGACCATAGTCCATGCATCTGGGTCCAATGTGACTTGTAGTCCAAAACATCTGGAGGGCACCAGGTTGGGGAAGACTGATCTAGGTCAATATCGTATACTTTGGTTGGCAGCAATTTTGCATGGTCTCTTCTGATGGTTTTTCCCAGAAACCTACTACCTGATCTTTTCAGGGACTGGACCTGCATGCAAAGTATGGTTTTGACCACTGAGCAATCATCCACCTGCTTCCTTAACATAAGAGTTGCTGCCTGGTACTGAGATAATTGATGGTGGTGGTACCTTTAATGTACAAGCCCCATGAACAATATTAAATCCTCCTTTTTGCAGATTGGGACTGTAATTGGGGTGCCCCAAATAAACCTCAGCTGGGAGCAGTAATGGTTCTGAAGACCAGTTACTGGAAACTGCAGGTGGGGAGTCTGTAGGTTTCCTATAGTCATCTGGTTGGTCATCATGAGAACAGAATATTAGACTGGATGGGCCATTGGCCTGATCCAGCAAGTTCTTCTTCTGTTCTTATTCAGCCTGATTGCCAGTTTTCTCTCTGTGGACACAGCTGGAAAAGCAGTGGTGCTTGTGTTACAGCAGGTTGTTGGTTCTATCTATCAGCTCAGAGCTGGAGCTTTGGGCCAGCAATTCCATCTGTGCTGTGGTAAGTTTACTCTCCAACAAGACTTAGAGCCGCATCTGCGCTGCTGATATTAAGGTACACATTGATAGAGAGAGAAACTGATCTAAACCAGAGGCTGCTTGCTTCTCATCTCAGTCAAAATCACTATGGTATCTTATTAATTGGGTGGACAGAAGAAGCCAGAGAAACAATAAAACTCTAAAGAACAAGCAGCACATTCTGTTCATTAGTCAGAGGGCCTGCTGAGCACATGCCATTGGAAACTAGTTTATATGATGAGTAATGAGGCAAACTGGGAGGAGGAAGGCAAAAAAAGAAAGAAACTACTCCAAAGGATAAGCTTCCAGCTAGCTAGGAGTAGCAAAACCGCTGAATAGAAATGAGAACAGGAAATAAAATGTGTGTCTAAGAGCCAAACCACACATTATGTTAAATGCATGATTGCATTTAACACCAGTGGTTTTGTTGCCATTAAGTAGCATCTGCAGGGGGCCGGAATCAGGATTGTGATCATTTTGTGCAGAGAGGGTGTGTGTAAACTGTTTTCTCCCATGTGTACATGCTCCCATTTCCTCTGCATCCGGCGTGCTCCCACCACTGTTTAGGGAAGCAGCGTAGACATGATGCTAGCCATAACCCATATCTGTTGTTCTGCCATTTCTTATGATATACTGTGTTTTGATGTGATTCTCCCCAAACCAGTTTCGATCCGGAATGATGAAAGGAACAACTGAGCTGCATTTTCAGCTGCTAAAGGGCACACATCCCTTGATGTCAGTTCCACTTTTCCTCTTCCAGCAAATTGCTTTTAGGGTGGGGCAGGGACAAAAATGGTGCAATCAAGTTGGGTCTTAAGCTAGTTCAGCTATTGGACCTGGTGCAGAAAAATTCTAGGATTTTCCTGTGCCCCCTTGCACCTTCCGCCTTCGCTGGTGGAAACAACAGAACTCTGGATATGGCAGCAGCTTCACCACTCTGTTAAGCCCCGCTACTGCCCACCAGGGATTTGAATTGCTGCCTAAAACATTCATTCAATGATCAGAAGGACCCATCCACATCTGGAGGGACAGTTTAGGAGCCACACAGTTACAGTGGTGTTGGCTTAACCACAGTCATGAACTGGCTTCCTGAGATGGAAGAGTTCATATAATCTTCCAATTTGGGCTATGACAATTCACCAAGACAATAGTCTCCTTTAGTTATGGGAAAGCTTACACCTCTGAATGTTACAGATAGGTAGCCATGTTGGTCTGCCATAGTCAAAACAAAAAAAATTCCTTCCAGTAGCACCTTAAAGACCAACTAAGTTAGTTCTTGGTATGAGCTTTCGTGTGCATGCACACTTCTTCAGATACACACTTCTTTATTCAGATACCTCTGAATGTATTGCCGTTATCGTGGACTTGGTACATCAAAGGTATAACCAACACAGAGCTCTCATTCAATCTTATCATGAAGACAGGAAGAAATAAAATAGCTGAGATGTTATTAGGTAGAGGATTAAAAGCTGTTAAAATCAGCCTCCCCTTCCTATAAACTGTGCATATATTAATGCTGTAATGTCCGGAATGGCTTCATCAAACCCTCACACCATCCCAGGAGTTAACCCTTGTGGCTGTTGAGACAGAGCCCACTTGACTACTTTCAGATCAATTCATTATTTCGAACTATAATACTTTACATTTACCAGCTAAATGGAAAATCTGTCTTTCATAAAAGTTAGGAATGATGTCTGATAAAAAAGGCGACATTTTAATGGCTTTCTGCAGATTAAAATGGCGGAGTTCTCAATAAACCCTGATTTACTGGTGTTGGTTGTAAAATGGTTATTGCTGCTAATAAAGTCTGTAAATCCTAACTGGTCATATTTGCTCTGGACAATAAAACTTCCCATAAAGGCTCAGTGTATAAGGCTAATTCTCTCTTCACATCAAGGTAAGCAGTCTACTCAGAGTAATAATTCATAACCTTTGGAGACCTGGTCTACATTTAAATAAATGGCTGTGTGCTCCCCCACAGCAATAGAATTCCAGACTGTACATTCCTTTGTTCTGACAAGTATGGTAATTTATGAGCAAGACAGCTAATTCACTCCAAAACACAGAACCAGGCTGTGCTCTTTTGGAAGGTGGTCAGCCAGCCGTGATCCGCTCTGCTTCTCCTCTCTCTGCCCTCAAAAAGCTCATGATCAAATGCAAATGGTTTTGTAGGGAAAAATTAAGCTGGATGGAATGTAGACTTCATATTCCGATTTTTTTGAATCATTATTAGCATGCATTTTTTTTCATCCATAATTCTTTTGCACTGTAGTGCGTGATTCTTTTCTTTTAATACGTTGCTAATTAAGGCCCCTTGCCACAATTAACACATGGAATAAACAACATTCTGACGTCAGGTGAACATGGTTGCAGGAAAGCTGCAAGCATTGGAGTGCATCCTTTTGAAGAGGCAGGTGACACGCTCATTTATTTCAATATACAGCCTCAGCTCACCTCCTACCAACCTTTTGACAACCTGCTTAGTGGAAGGGGATCATCAGGAGGCTAGGGCAGACAACGCTGTCAGCTCACTATAAGGAATGATTTTGTCTTGAGAATTTCCTGTAACACAGTGGATGGAAACACAGTGAGAAATACTGCTGAATCTAAATTAAGGTTACCAGATTTTTTTCAATGAGTCTTGGGACACTGTTTTTTGAAAAGAAAAAAAGTTATTTTTTTAAAAAGTTTTTTTTTAAAAAAATTAAGAACTAAAATCTTCTCTTCTGTGGTCTCCTCTGTTGCGTGGCCTTCCTCTGGGCCCTGGCCTGCTGTCTTGGAGTGCTAGCTGCCATGGAGTAGGCTTCGGTCGGGTCTGGGCTGGGCCACATGTCCTTGCCCTCCCGGTGCTCTCCTACCTCTCTTTCTTAGCGGCGGTGGTGGCAGCGGTGTGGCAAGGTTGGGGCTTCTTTCTTTTTTCTCCTTTCTTTTTTTTTTAATAATATTTATTAACAGTTTAAAGACTATAAAAGAAAGAAAAAGAATTCAACAATACAATACAATACAATACAAAAACACTATGTAACACTAACACTAAAACATTAAATTAACGACACAACAAACACAATTTAAAACACATCCGATAATTTCAGTATCTTATCTTTCATTCACTTGTTTTCACGACCTCCTCACACCTCCCTTTTTGTATTCCACTTCAGTCAACTGTTTCAGCAATTCCTTTCCATCTTCCTCAGTTTTCTGTCCTGTAATTTATCTTAACTTATTCTAACCTTATTTTTTTCCCTTTAATACATTAAAAATCTATCTGTACTTAATTCCTTATAACCTTTCTGCTAAAGCCATATAACTTCATTCCAACATTTTTCTAACATTCATTGATTTTACAGTATTTCTGTAAATAATTGTTAATTTTTTTCCAGTCTTCTTCCACCAACTCTTCTCCCTGGTCTCGGATTCTGCCAGTCATTTCCGTCAGTCTTTTTTCTCCTTTCTCTCTGCTTTTTCTCCTTCCCCTCTCTGTTTCCTTTTGCATTGGCTTCAGGGTTTTCTTGGCTCCAGGCGGGAGGTCCTGCTGTGCTCCAAAGGCTTCCTTTTGCTGAAGCCGGGAGACCAAGACTCTCCCGGCTTCAGCAAAGAGGGAGAGCTGCGCAGTGCCCCTTCAGCAAAGCGGGAGGAGAAATGGAAGGGGTTCTGTTTCTCCTGCTGCTTCGCTGAAGGGGACTGAGCAGAGAGGGGGATAATTTTTTTTCTTGTTCTCCCCCTCTAATACAAGGTGTATCCTATGGTCGGGTACATCCTATAGAACGAAAAATGTGGAAATTCATCAGTCTAATGCAGTGGCCTTACCATGACATCACCTTTTGATGGCAGATAATAATTTGGGGATCTCATCAGGGTTCAAAATTGCTCATTAACAACTCAGAGAGGCAGCATAAAATGTTGCATAAAGACTGCACAAGGTTGTAACAGAAACAAATCCATTTGTTTAATGGTGTGCAATGCCTTGTTTAAAGGCATTTTATTATCTTTACATAGAAGCTGCTTATATTATGAAATCTGAAGAAAACAAAGCAACATAAAACAATGCAATACAGCAATTCTGAGCTTTTACAAAATGGAGCAATTTAAGAATTTCATAGTAACTGTATTGACAAAGCACAATCAATCACTGTTTGCTATTACTGAGGAGCTAACCTCCTTTAGCCCATCTAGAAATTCTAACTTTCATAGCATATAATCATTTCTAAGTTCCCTTCCCTTTCTTAAGATAAAAATTGTGCAAAAAAATTAAATACCTTTATCTATCTATCTGTCATCTTTATTGCTGTCAAAGACCAGACAACCTAAATAGATATAAATACAAGCAATAAACCAGTAAATGTTTAATAGCATCTATTATGGGAAAGGATACAATTGTCTTTAGTCATACCCCAATGAATAGAGCTGAATTTCATGATGAACTTAAATTATCATGCTACAATCTCCATTGAAATTCATTGGTTTAAGGATAGCCACCTAGAGATCAGTAGCACGGCATCCTGGTATCATGAGATATTTTCCTTCTGGTTTATAGATATTTCCATTTCTGATGTCAGATTTGTGTCTGTTGATGTCATAGGTAGAATGCAGTGGGGAGTTTCTGGTAGATGGGGCTATATATGATCACTAACGATCCACATTCCTATAGTCCCATGTAGGAGTGAGGGAGAAATTACATCCATTCACACATTTGTTTATTACTTATTTATCAAATTTATATACCGCCCTATACCCGGAGGTCTCAGGATGGTTCATGGTGAATCTATTTAATTCACACTTTCTGAAACGCTATGGAATGTGTGTACAGTGGTACCTCGGGTTACATACGCTTCAGGTTACAGACTCCGCTAACCCAGAAATAGTGTTGGGGATAAGCAGTGTCCAGTGCACAGCGGAATGATGAAAAGTATGAGCCAACATGCTCTATACTACTTTATTTACAGTTCAAAGCTGGTAAGTTACAGAAAAACATTTTCCCTCTGCCGGAGCAGAGAAAGCGTCATCTGTCCTCTAAAGCACGGAGAGAATCACGAACCTGAAACTGCAAAGAGCAGTGAAAAACAGGAAACCAGTTTACGTCACATCCAGTCTCCCGTTCCCGTGGGAAAACCTCCAACAGTACAGACTCTGTGGAATGTAAACAACCTGTCTCGTGACAAGCACTTCGCTGCACAGAGAAGAAAGCAGAAACCAACATCCTCCCCCTTTCTGTGAACATCTCTGGGCAGCGTGTTCGTACAATATCAGTACAAATCCAACTTCTGCACATAGGTACAGTGTTGATCTCTTGATACAATCTTGGACAATACATCAGCAGGAATTTCATTACCTGGCATATAGGACACCGTTACGAGTCCCTTCTGAATACGTTCCCTAGCATGTTGCAACTTCAATTGCAAGTGCTTCGTGCTTTGCTTACAACCTTCAGAATTCAGCAAAGCCAAACATGCTTTGTTGTCCTGGTAAACCTGGATTGGACATTTGACAGGAATTTTCATGTCTTTGCACAATTGTAACAACCATTCACAATCTTTAAGTGAATAAGACAGTGCATTCAGTTCAGCTTCACAAGTACTTAAGCTAACTGTTGTTTGCTTCTTGCATGACCAATCAAATAGACCCTGATTGTACTTATAGCAAACTCCAGACGTACTTTTCCTGTCTGTAGTGTCACTTCCAAAACTTGCATCTGCAAATATCTCAAGACCACCAGACTTCTGATTGTTAAATCTCAGTCTGTAATGCATAGTGCCTTTCAAATACCGCGCTATGCGTTTCAGAGCTTTCCAATCCTTAACAGTAGGATTGTTGACTTGTCTGCTTAGCAAATTACAGCTAACAGCAATGTCTGGTCTTGAACATCTGGCAATGAAGTTTAGCTTGCCTAGCACACTTCTGTACAGTGTAGTGTCAGAAAATGCTTCTTCAGTGTCATCTACCTGATAACCTGTTATCATCGGTGTGTCCACAGGGTTAGCATCCATCAGGTTTAGTTTGCTTAACACATCAGCAATTTTCTGTGACTGGTGTACTAGAATGTTACCATCTTGATCTCTCTCTATTTCCAGAGATAGGTAGTTGTTTACCTCACCAAGATCTTTCATGTCAAAGTGCTCTTTCAGTTGAGCTAGGGCGTTATTGTACATTGTGACATCTTTCCAAAAGAATAAAAGATCATCAACATAAAACAAACAATACAGTTTCTTTTGCCCCTCCTCTTTGACAAATACACATGGATCAGCTTTCCCTTGCTTAAAACCTAGAGAAAACAATACTTCAGTGAGTTTTGTGTGCCAACACCGTGCACTTTGTTTGAGACCATAAATTGACTTTTTCAGAGCACAAACAAATCCCTGTTTTACCTGTACGCCATCAGGTGGAAGCATATAAAGTGATTCACCTAGAGATCCGTACAGAAAAGCTGTATTCACATCATGGTGACTAATGTGTAGATTCTCCTCTGCAGCTAGCTTGAGCATAAGCCTAATGCTCTCATACCTCACTGTGGGTGAGTAGGTCTCGTGATAATCTTCACCTGGTACCTGTGCAAAACCTCTGGCTACCAATCTGGCTTTGTGTCTGACTATCTTGCCATTTTGATCAGTCTTCGCTTTGAAGACCCATTTGCTTCCAAGCAATTTCATTCCTGGAACTACTGGAACAAGGTCCCATGTTTTGTTCCTTTCCAAGGAATCAAGCTCAGCCTTCATGGCATTTAACCATGGCTCAGCTTCCTTTGAATCCAAATCCTGGATTTCTTGGAAACTTGAAGGTTCAAATACCTTCTTGGAGCTTTTAACAGCTGTTACTGCTATGTTAGCAAACTCATCAGCAAATCTCTTTGGAGGTCTGCCTTTTGTGGCTCTCTGTGACCTGCGAATTAGCCTTAAGTCTTCAACACTCTCCTCTTCCTTCTTAGGAGAAAAGTGACCTATTGTGAACAATGGTTCCTCCAATTCTTGATCAGAGCTTTCAGAGGGTCGCATAGAGGCTTTCGCACTCTTGAAATCCTCTGAATCACCTGATTCAGTTTCAGACTCAGAATCAGAACCTTCATCAGTGGGTGTGGGTTGTTGCGGTTGCTTTTGACTATCCTCAGTCTCATCACTGTCATCAGGATAACATTGGAAAATTCCCACATTCTCCCCCCACTTGGCATTGTACTCAACACTTCTTGTGAGCTTAATTTCCTTAGAGTCAGTCATCATTATTCTGTAAGACCCTTTCTGATAACCTAGAAAGATACCATGCAATCCACGCTTGTCTAACTTGGAGTTTTGTGGTGAGTGAACCCACATGTCAGAACCAAAAATTTTCATGTGTTTGATGTATGGCTTCTTGCCAAACATCTTCTCATAGGGGGTACAACCAATCGCTGAAGATAACCTGCGATTATAACTGTAAGTGAAACATGAGAGAGCTTCGGCCCAATAACTCTCTGGAAGATTTGCATCATGCAGCAAGGTTTTTAACCCTTGAAGCAATGTCTGATTTGCTCGTTCCGCAAGTCCATTCTGCCATGGCGAGCGAGGACTAGACAAATCGTGTTGAATTCCTTTCTCAGTCAGAAAAGCTTCAAACTGCTGAGAAGTGAATTCCCCCCCCCCCGGTCAGTGAAAAGAATCTTTATCTTTTTACCTTGCACATTTCCCAACCAAGCACAGAATTCCTTGAACCTAGGAAAAGCCTCTGATTTCTGCTTGAGATTGTACACATAAATATACCTGGAAATGCATCAAGGAGAACCATGAAGTACCTATTTCCACCCAAAGAGGGCGCTAGTGGTCCAACCAAATCAGCATGAATAATTTGGTATGGTTCTGTAGCTTGCCTACTAGACACCTTACCTTTCGCAGCCATTTTTACCTTGTTTGCTGCGCATGCCTTGCACTTCATGTGGTACCTGCAGGGTTTAATAGTCATACCTTCAACCAAGGCAGGCATTTTAGATACTGCCTCAAAATGCAAATGACCAAATTTCCTGTGAAAATCGTGAATACATTCTGCATGCAAACTTTTGTTAGAACCTGCAGTGCAACAAGTGTCATCCTGCACAACATCATCATAATACAAAACAAACAAACGACCAACAAATTCAGCATACAATTGATAATCATTTTTCTTGGTGATGATGCATCTATTGTTCTTAAAGGAAACGTCAAACTTCTTCTCAATCAGCTGTCCAACGCTGAGCAGATTATGTTTCGCATCCGGCACATAAAGAACATCCTGTATCGATAAGTCCAAACTGTGAAGAACAACAGTTCCGTAGCCTTTACTGGGGATTGTGTGGTCATCCGCCTGGTGAATTGCACCTTCCTGCGGTGTAAAAGACACGAACAGTCTCTTATCGTTGCACATGTGATGCGTCGCCGCTGAATCAACAACGAAGAAAGATCTAGACGTCTTCTGGACCTCTGCAACCTCTGCAACCTTTGGAGCGTAGCGTGAGACCATTGCCTTGTGCTGCGTTGTCCTGGACATCGGACCTTTGCCTTTGCTCTGGCCTTTTCCACGCGATGAGCTTCCGCTGCGCTGCTCTGTCTTGGCCCTGGGATATTTGC
The DNA here is from genome assembly GCF_964234715.1 of Podarcis melisellensis. Lineage (NCBI taxonomy): Eukaryota > Metazoa > Chordata > Lepidosauria > Squamata > Lacertidae > Podarcis > Podarcis melisellensis. The sequence goes on from NC_138532.1 coordinate 8,441,379, forward strand.
ATTCCCTCTTCATATGGCCTAGACGTCCACACGAGTAGCATTTCACTGCCTTCAAAGCTTTGGCGCCATCTGGTGGTTCCACTGCACTATGGGATGACGTCTGTGAAGACTCCCCCTTTCCCATGCAGCCATCACCCCGCCGATCTGCTTCATTCTGAATCATGGCAGTATCACAGGCTACTGTGAGTTGAGCATTTGGCTGATCAGTGGTATCAAATCCCCCACTTGCTTCATCCAGCCTTCTGCAGCTAGCCATCATGACTCTGGCATTTGCCTCTTGCGTCATCTATGCTGCTTTAAATCAAGCTGCTTTATACATGCTGCGTTTGTGTACAGCTGCTTCAATCCAAAAGCAAAATCAAAACAGCCTCTGCCTTGTGAGCATGTTCCGCTCTTTTGTTTAAGCGCTTTGCTTATCTGCAGCTGCTTCAAACTGCATTCCAAAGGCAAGTTCTAAAGCGAAAGTCCCCAAGTGCTTTCTCTATGTTGCCCTTTAAATCCTTGCTGTGTCACATCTGCAGCTGCTGTGAAACAACAGCACTTCTAAAAGTTACTTTCGATTTCCCCCAGCATTGGAAATCCTTTTCTTTTAGCCTTTTGCCTGTGCCACGGCAAAACCGGCTATTAAAAGTTCAAAGTCCAGCCATAAAGCCATTAATTAGAAGCTGGCAGGCTTCCCGGAGCAGTAGTGTCCAGTGCACAGCGGAATGATGAAAAGTATGAGCCAACATGCTCTATACTACTTTATTTACAGTTCAAAGCTGGTAAGTTACAGAAAAACATTTTCCCTCTGCCGGAGCAGAGAAAGCGTCATCTCTCCTCTAAAGCACGGAGAGAATCACGAACCTGAAACTGCAAAGAGCAGTGAAAAACAGGAAACCAGTTTACGTCACATCCAGTCTCCTGTTCCCGTGGGAAAACCTCCAACAGTACAGACTCTGTGGAATGTAAACAACCTGTCTCGTGACAAGCACTTCGCTGCACAGAGAAGAAAGCAGAAACCTCGGGTTAAGAACTTTGCTTCAGGATGAGAACAGAAATCGTGCAGCGGTGGCGCGGCAGCAGCAGGAGGCCCCCTTAGCTAAAGTGGTGCTTCAGGTTAAGAACAGTTTCAGATTAAGAACAGACCTCCGGAATGAATTATGTACTTAACCCGAGGTACCACTGTCTTGGCATTTCCCCATAAATTCTTACATTTAGTAAATGGTAGAATTTAGATAATATTTGGAGTAGTATTGAAGATGCCAGGCACAGTGTAAAAATACAGGTTGAGACAGAAGATGACATTGCCCTGACAAGAGGTGAGGCATTCAGCGTTAGGCAAGAAGTGGGGGGGGGAGGACTTCCTCCCCAGTTGTGTTAGCAAAAGACAATAGCAGAGTTGGGGGAGAGAGGTTGCCAGGGTAACAGGGGGTGTGATGTCACCACAGGGAAAATGTGTTCTTTTAGACAAAACAAAAAAAATTCCTTCCAGTTCACCTTAAAGACCAACTAAGTTAGTTCTTGGTATGAGCTTTCGTGTGCATGCACACTTCTTCAGATACGTATCTGAAGAAGTGTGCATGCACACGAAAGCTCATACCAAGAACTAACTTAGTTGGTCTTTAAGGTGCTACTGGAAGGATTTTTGTTTGTTTGTTTGTTTTGACTATGGCAGACCAACACGGCTACCTATCTGTAACTGATTCTTTTAGACAGAGATTTTTGAGCAAGGGTTTTGAGGAAGAAGAAGAAGAGAGGGGCCAGAACTCAATGTGGTGTTGGCTGGGAGAGGCTGCATGCAGAGACTGGGGAGCATGGCTATTTTCTGCTCTAGACCCAAGCCTGTTGAAGCTAAGAGGGGAGCAAAAAGAGATACTCATGGGGTGGAATGTTCTGCACTGCCTCCATAAGACTCAGGCATAAGTATGTGTGACTAAACCATATTTCTTAAAGACACTGCAGTTTCCGCTGTAACTCATTCCAAAGGAACACAATCCCCGGTTAAGTGCAAAGACCCCTGGAATCTTGCTACTGCTTGACAGAGATTGGGGTGGCTTGTAGGAATAAATAGTACAAACTGATGTTGAAACAGAGATAACTGAAGATTGGAGCAGTGAGAAAGCAAGAGAAAGAGTAATTAACAGATTCTCCCACCCCTAGTCCCATAACATGCATCTACTATTAGTTCTGGGGCTGGGAAGAGAGGGAGGCTGCACCTAGTGTGGGCATAAAAGCTATCCCACCCCAACCACAAGTCCTGTTACTTTATGTGCTTAACAGAGAGGGAGTGAGATGATCCAGTTCCACAGCTTTGATCTGCCTGGATCAAATTAATTTACAGATAAAAGGCCACTGCAGCATTCTTGATGCACAGCTGAGGTGTGTGGTTTTTTTTGGGGGGGGGGGTAAATAGTCTTTAAGCTGAATTGCACATTAGCAAAAGCAAACAATTAGGGAGGCCTGCAAATAAGGAAATACAGTTTTGGAATTCTGCTTGAATGTTGCACAGGATGAATCAAGGGGCTTAGATCCTGCTGAGGCAGCACCAACTTTAATGTTGCTCTGAAAGGCACAGCCCTGCCCTAATTATTTCGGCAGCAGATTTCAGTTGACTGTTTGTGGCAGAGCTTCTGTAAAATTCACAAAGCAGCTCTATTATATTTTTTTTTTTTTTATAAAAAATTTTATTAAGATTTTTTACAGATACATATTTAACAAACAAAATAGGTTTCATAACATCTTTTCATTCTATTGCGGACTCCCTCACGTCTCCCGCTTCCACTCTCATCATTAAAAACGAATTTTTCCAAGCAAATTATCATCTTGTTTATACTCTTAAGTGCAATGTTTAGGTTAAACTCAAATAAAAAATTATAATTTTAATGGTAGACAGTTATTTCTGCTCTGGCTTCCTTGTTAGGATTCAACCAAATTACAATACTTTTGTAAATAAATCTTAAATTTCTTCCAGTCTTCTTCAACCCTCTCCTCTCCCAGGTCGCGGATTCTGCCAGTCATCTCGGCCAGTTGCATATAGTCCATCAGCTGCATCTGCCATTCTTCCAGTGTTGGTAGATCTTGGGTTTTCCAGCTCTTAGCAATAAGTATCCTTGCCGCCGTTGTAGCGTACATAAAAAATGTTCTATCCTTCTTTAACACGTTCTGGCCGACCATGCCCAGAAGGAAGGCCTCTGGTTTCTTGGTGAAGGTATACTTAAATACCTTTTTTAACTCATTATATATCATTTCCCAAAAGGCCTTCACTTTAGGGCAGGTCCACCAGAGGTGAAAGAATGTTCCTTCATTTTCCTTATTATACCTTTATTAGGACCAATTAAAAATTTGCAAAGGACTCAGCTCGCTTTGAAAATTCACAAAACTCAAGGTTAATGTTTTATTTAAATAAGAAACTGGTAAGGAAAGTACATTGTGGGTTGAGGACGTAGGACAGGGATAAGGAATCTATGGTCCTCCAGAGGCTTTTGGACTCTGGTACCCCTCATGCCTGACCATTGGCTATGCTGGCGGGGACTGATGGGAACTGGAGTCGGGCTACAAGTTGCCTGTCCCTTGCATATCATGCCCTTCTTCCAAGAGGAGCCCAGGGCAGCAAATATCCTGACAACAGCAATTAAAGCATCTAAAAACAACTAAAAATAATTCCAATATAGTTGCAGACTGGGGACGATTTCTTCTTAAAAGACTTGTTGGAAAAGGAAGTGTGGCTGTCATATATTTAACGGGAGTGCATCCCAAAGGGTAGGTAACAACTGTAAAGGCCAAATTCCTGCATTAAGATGTGTTAAGGTGTGATAAAGGTGGTATCTGCAGGAGGCCTTTGTCTGCAGAGTACAGTGATTAGTTGGGAACAATAGGGGGTTAGATATCTTAATTCTAAGCTGTATAGGTCTTGGTCATGGGTAGGCAAACTAAGGCCCGGGGGCTGGATCCGGCCCAATCGCCGTCTAAATCCGGCCCACGGATGGTCCGGGAATCTGCGTGTTTTTACATGAGTAGAATGTGTGCTTTTATTTAAAATGCATCTCTGGGTTATTTGTGGGACATAGGAATTCATTCAATTTCCCCCCCAAAAATAAAGTCTGCACCCCCACAAGGTCTGAGGGACAGTGGACTGGCCCCTGCTGAAAAAGTTTGCTGACCTCTGGTCTTGGTAGATGTCCCGACGCAGTGTTTCATGGATCGTTCATATGGCACCCAAACAACCACACACACCTGAGGAATGTGTAAGGTGGGTTGTGAAGCCGTATGAGCCAGCCCTTCCTGTGTCACTGAATAATACATCCGACAGTCCCAACCCCATACCGTCTGCTCATGGGAGAAATGCACGCTGATCTCCATGCAGTGGTAGTGGGAGGGCTTCTAAGATCCCCCCCTCACATGCAGGATCTCTAGATACACATGTTGCTATGCACATAGAACACTGTTTCATGTGTGACAAGCAGGTGAGTGAGGTCGGGGCTATTCCGTGTGGATCTATGGCCTCTCATCTGTTCCTTGTCCAACTCAAGTGTCAGAGACATGGCCAGCAGAGAGGTGTCTGCAGAGGGGGAGGAAGAAGAAGAAGAAGAGAAGAATAGTTTGGATTTGATATCCTGCCTTTCACTCCCTTTCAGGAGTCTCAAAGCGGCTAACATTCTCCTTTCCCTTCCTCCCCCACAACAAACACTCTGTGAGGTGAGTGGGGCTGAGAGACTTCAAAGAAGTGTGACTGGCCCAAGGTCACCCAGCAGCTGCATGTGGAGGAGCAGAGACGCGAACCCGGTTCCCCAGATTACGAGACTACCGCTCTTAACCACTACACCACACTGGCTCTCAAGGAAGAGGCAGAGGAAAACAGGAACTTGATTCTTTCACACTAAGGAAGTGAGATAAGCCCTTCTCGCTCTGGAATGCTGCCTGTAAGTTTTTGCAGCAGCACAGAGATGCAGGAGGCAGGGTTTGGATTCAGCTCCAGAGGAGGAGGAATGGGCTGCTCCTGAGTCTCCAAGAAATAGGAGGCGGAGCAAGCGATTAGAACAAAGGCAGACCAGCAGGAAATGGGGGAGGACGTGGTGTATATCTGGCCTTGGGAGGGGCCAGAAGCCAGTCGAGTCAACTGACTCTGACAGTGAGGAATGAGCTGTGGAAGCTCAGACTGCTGAAAGCCTGTTATTGCTAAATAAACCTCAACTGGTAAAACTGCCAGCGTTCCGTGTCTTGTGCTAAACCTGACATTAAGATAGTAATTCAGGTAGTTATTTGTGGACTGTTCAGTCTCTTTGCGCCCAGTGCAAAAGTTTCTCGGGTCACACCAAAGCCTGAGGTACTCAAAGCCTTTTAAAAGCACGGCTTCACAGCAAGGCACATATATTATTCTTTTCACAGTGACACCCTCTGCCAATACCTTAAAATCTTCCACAGCTTTGAGTACAGTTACCACTTCCACATTGCCAAAAAGAAGGACGGAGCTTGAGGCAGATTTGTGTAAACTTTGCATATGTTTATTTACAGTTATGGGAATAGGATTTCAGAAGAACTCTTATTACTCACAGTGGTGCTGGGTGCTACTGAATCTGTTGTCCGTGTGATAGCTGTTGACGACAACTTCAAGGCCCCTGCTATCCCTTCTTATCTTTAAATCAGAGGTGGATTGAACAGCTCTTCAAATAAGGGGCTATCCTCTGTAATGTAGGACACACGCTAGCTAGCAGCATGAGCACAATTTGGCTTTCTGATGACAGAATAACTATAACCCCAACCCACCTGTGGGACATTTTCATCAACCAGCCCCAGATGCTGAAAGCAACATTTAATTTGCTCCTTTCTACCTTAGTTGCTGTTATCCCTGCTGTAGGAGGAATGCTTGTAGTTTTTACCCCACTGAGGAGTTCACAGGGCCTCCAGGGACGATTTTGATCTGGGAAAACTGTCTGTAATTACAGATTTAAAATCACTTCTGTCAGGTGCAGCTGCCCCCAACAAGGATGGGATAAACACACACTCACAGACCCCCTACCTATTTAAAAGTAATATTAAAAAGTGGGGAGACTTACTCTAGAACAGATCGCCCTGCATTCTGTCTGCTTCAAGCTTGAGTCTGCAAGATATACTTCCAGTTGTTGATTTTTTCCATTCCCCCACCAATTCTCCCCCAGCTTGACTTACATTTGACCTCCTGCCGAGATTCAGTTATCATTTCTTTCTTCAACCAAAAGCACATAATGTTGCTATGTAAAAACAGACACACTATTTTATCTCCCTCCTTCTTTACAATCAGCCGAGTTCTATGTTTCACAAAAGCCTGAACTGCTGTTTGGTTTCCTAATAACAAGCAATAAAAGACCTAGGCTATTTGACTCCACAACATCTTTCCATTGAGGCAAGTCTGATGTTTTGTATAGCAAAGAAATCCTCCTTTTATTGTTTCGTCTCTCACTTACTCCTTCAAGAGAATGTCCTGATGGTGCCCTTTCTTTGCTGATGTCCTTTGCTTTGGTTTCCTTAGATGTTGTTTCTTCTGCATTGTTCCGACGTGTTGTAAAGCTCCGCTTATCAGTGAATCGCTCTTGTTTTCTCCCTTGCTTTGCTCATAAATGGGGTCTCTTTTGTACTTTACAGTGTGCTGAAAATAAGCATTGCCATTGCGTCCCCGCCCCCCACTTCAACTTTTCCCGTTCACGCTTTACTGCATGCATTCTGTGTCCCAAGTTTTAGCAGGTCATGTTTTTCTGCACACCTTACATCACAATTGACTGAATGCAAAGTTTTATGAGGCTTCTGTCCTGGCTCAAGGCACTGGTCTCCAATGAAATGTTTTTCATTCCAATAACTTTTTCTAAAAGAAATCTTTGTGGTTACCTGGAATGAGATGTTTCAGGTAGCTAGGCTCAGGAGAAGCCACTTTGGCAATTAAGTTGGTTTATAAATTAATCAATGAACGCTATGTGAGTATTATGAATTACCATTACCACAATTAAATCATTAATGGAAATAATATTTGAATTTTCAGTAAATAAGGAAGACCAGGTTGGAAATCAGTGTCTATATCCAAGCGGCCACAAAAGCTTGTCCTTCTGCCTGTACAGTGGTACCTTGGGTTACATACGCTTCAGGTTACAGACGCTTCAGGTTCCAGACTCTGCTAACTCAGAAATAGTACCTCAGGTTAAGAACTTTGCTTCAGGATGAGAACAGAAATCGTGCTCCGGTGGTGCAGTGGCAGCGGGAGGCCCCATTAGTTAAAGTGGTGTTTCAGGTTAAGAACAGTTTCAGGTTAAGAATGGACCTCCAGGATGAATTAAGTTCTTAACCCGAGGTACCACAGTAATTCTCAATGGATAAGGCAGCCTTTGCCAACCTCATAGCCTTTAGATGTTTTGGAATACAGTGGTCCCCACAGGGTCTAGGGGGCGTCAACTATATATCTTTAGGTGGCAGGTGAAAACATTTCTCTTTTTCCAGGCCTTTGGTTAATTAAACAATATATATGGCCTTTTAAATTGGGGAAGGAGCCTATTATTTTGCTTGTTATTATGTTATGCATTTTAGTGTTTTTATATTATAAACTGCCCTGTGATCCTTGGGGGGGTACATAAATTGAAAAAAATAAAATTAAAAAAAATAAAATGTGTTGAAAGGGAGAGACTGAACAACAGAAGGACGGGGATAAGGCTTATACATATTTCAGCTTATTAAGTCATGGTAAGCATGTCCAACCTGGGACAGTATAATCATTACTTTCTATGTGTGAGTAGGCTTTGTGTGGGCTGGTTTGCATGAACTAAAATTATAAGGCAGAGATGTGATACAATACATGAATTTACTGATCAGTTGCTGCTAATGAAGCTCAAATCTCTGATAAGCCATCAATATATTTGGGGCCAGCCCATCCGAACTCACATACAGCTGCTCAAATTGCATGGCATCCCATGTGAGATAATTACTGTTCTAAAGTGGCTTAACAAAATATTACAAGAAGAAGGGGAGGCATTTCTACCAGAGATAGGAAAATGCTGCTTAAAACTGGACTGACAATGTGGAATCACATTGGTCACCTCTTTATAGAATTGAGCTTAATTTTCAATGATGACTTGGATGCTGGTTCACACATAGGATCTCAGCTGAGGACAAAATACCGTTTTGTTTCCAAACCTTTTGTCTCTGCTAGGGACATAAGGAGGCATAGTTTTCATTCTCTCCCCAGTGTTGACACATGCAGCCCAGTTTCTGTTCCATTGCAGTTTGTATTCCAGCCAAAACCACATTCTTCACATTGTCCACTCTGGCAATTTTTTTGTAATTTATGCAGTTTTCATAATTAATTACACAAATTGTACAAGTTTCATTATTGCTACATTATTCCACCCTATTCACTTCAGTGCAATGGGAACACAGTGCAAATGGGGCGGACGAGGACATAATCCATTGTGTATCATTTGTGGACTGAAAGCAACAACAAGAGCAAATGTCAATCATATTCAATTGATTGATTTCTGTTCCTGACATAGGGCGGCTAAGTGAACTTCCTGCTCCTGTTTTAGTTGGAATTCTTCAACATCTCTTGCCCCATCCCGCAAGGTTGGCAAATGGATTGGATCATTTTGCAGGCAATTCAAATACAGTCTCTCTCTTCCCCAGTTTGCAAGTCAGGGATCCATTTGTTGTGTTTTGTGTGCTCAGGAAAGCTCCCTTGTACTGTAGATTCCATTGGATCTCTGTGTTATAAATCATAGGTCATAATGCATACCCAACAAAATGCAAGGCACACTTATGATTCTCCATACCACAAAGATGATATAGTGGCATGTTTATCTTCTATCTTTAGCACATAAAACAACCTGGTAACACGCCGTATCCATAATCCTCGGCTGCATAGCCCTCATCATCAAACAGCATGTTCTTGGTGCTTTCTTGCCTGGGGAACTTTATCGCTCCCATTTTATAGGTTATACTGACTGTAGGAGCCACCACTTTGCGGTGACACACTCATTTACTTTCAAAGTAAAACAATGATGAATGTGGATAACTTGATTCTGTCATTGTGTGCAGCTCTGTACCATCAAAGGTGGAACATCCAGAATCAATATGACTAATAGATTCTGGCTCTCTGTGATAGAGTCAGCAAACAGGATAAATTATCACATCCTCTCTGGCTCACTAGTGATAATGCCTTCCTACTGTTTGATCTGTAATAGCCACGGTGTTGCGTTCTGAGGCTGCTGTCAACCCAGAGAGGGGAAGCACTCCGTCATTATCCACTTGGTCAAGTTTTGAGTAATCTCCATGTCTGTGTCACCTTATTACTTCTTCAGAGGGTGAATCTTTGTTACCTCGGGGACAGAAGCAAAGGATATGCTCAGACAATGCAGGAACTGCAGTCCATTAATTTGACTGGTCCATTGGCTCCTTACATTATTTGAGTTTGTAGTGATCATTTTAAACTGGCATCAACTAATCATGTCCATGTGGCTCAAACCAGTGTCCTGTACCTGCAGATGCATATTCATCTCTATACCACTCATATCTCTCTCTCTCTCTCTCTCTCTCTCTGTGTGTGTGTGTGTGTGTGTGTGAGAGAGAGAGAGAGAGAGAGAACTTTAAACAGTAGCAAATCAACATTTTTTATATCCAAATAATAAAGTGACATTTAAAATAACAAATGTTATTGATTTTCAACATATTACACACAAAGAGAGAGAGAATTCCACAGATACATTGAGCGTCCCCTCTTTGCCAACCCTCTCCCTTCCTCCCACAGAACATATCTGTCAATTTTTGTTGCAACCCAATACTATTGTTTCCAGGCAAAATATTGTCAGCAGATGTAGACATTTAACAATTGTGTGTGTTTCAGTCTGAAGGAGGGTGGCATTTTCTCATTTTTTGGGGGGGGGGAAAGAGTTGGAGATATGCCAATGGTGAGCAGGGCCAGAGTTAAAAGTGGGTGGGGCCACAAGCAGCAATGGACAGAACAAAGTGTACGATACTCACCCTTGTAAAGGTAAAGGGACCCCTGACCATTAGGTCCAGTCATGACCGACTCTGGGGTTGCGGCGCTCATCTCGCTTTATTGGCCGAGGCAGCCGGCGTACAGCTTCCGGGTCATGTGGCCAGCATGACTAAGCCGCTTCTGGCGAACCAGAGCAGTGCACGGAAACACCATTTACCTTCCCGCCGGAGCGGTACCTATTTATCTACTTGCACTTTGATGTGCTTTCAAACTGCTAGGTTGGCAGGAGCAGGTACCAAGCAACAGGAGCTCACCCCGTCATGGGGATTTGAACTGCCGACCTTCTGATCGGCAAGTCCTAGGCTCTGTGGTTTAACCCACAGCGCCACCCACGTCCCATAGTTACCCTTGTACATTAGGTTCAATACCCAAGCATGCAAACAGTCAAGAGATTTCTGCACACACACCTCTCCATCCTCCATCCATGCAAGCAAAAGGCATTCTTGTGGTTCAAGAACCCATTCAAGCTGAGCAAAATTCACTTGAGTGTGTCAAGCCATCTGCTGATGGTGCAGCCTGAGAAGAATCCCAAGGGCCATAAGGTGGTGCTGGGGGTGAGGTGGGGGGCTGCTTTTGGCCCATGGGCTGGATAGTCTCCACTATATAAAAAGATGCAGCAAGTACAATCAGTTTAGGAAATCAGAAATGAGGGGATAGGAAAGTCGCCCCTGCTGGGACATGAGCAGCTGCCCAAGAATTCTGTGTGTTGACATTCACAGAGCTAAAAACCTCCTTCCCTTTTTGTCATGTTGTTATCAGTGTTCACTAGAAGGTACATTCAAGGTTGGGATCTCATTGACGGTCATCTCTGAGAGGAAATAGCTTTTAGCCAGAACAACAACATGTCTTCTGGCACTTTATGTTATGACTGAGATAGAGGATTCCTCATCAGAGGATAACTTGGAGGGTCTGGCATTGCATCAAGCCTCTGAGCAGGCTCAGTCTGGGAACAAGGAGTCAGGATCCTTGGGAGAGACTAAAAAAGGGGCTGTCTGCACTGTGAGGAAGTTCATCTGGCAATGAGGTTGAACAAGTCCCAAGCCTGAGTGAAAGACATGACCTCAAATGCCAAACCAAAACCTTCCCCATCCAGAGTGCCCAGCTGCAGGCTCAATAGTCAGTTGATCCCTTGAGGAGCCACCTGGATAAAGAGAAGACTCAGAGGAGGTCAGGATGTTGTTCCAGCAGCTCAAGAATACGCCCCCCCTCCCCGGCTGGAAGAGCTGCCTGTGTACCAGTTTTGACTTTATTGGAGTAGCTGGCCATGAGCATGGACTGCCTTCACCTTGTCTCTAGTCTGGCTCTTTGTTTTGTACAGTGGTACCTTGGTTCCCAAACTTAATCCGTTCCGGAAGTCTGTTCTAAAACCAAAGCCTTCTAAAACCAAGGTGTGCTTTCCCATAGAAAGTAATGCAAAATGGATTAATCCATTCCAAACTTTTAAAAACAACCCCTGAAACAGCAATTTAACATGAATTTTACTATCTAATGAGACCATTGATCCATAAAATGAAAGCAATAATCAATGTACTGTACTATAAAATAAATAAGACAGTATTGTAGACGATAAAAATTAAAATTATTATTTTTTTCTTACCTGCACTGATGGCAGTCATTATTTGGACGGGGGGCTTTATCCATTTCTGCAGCCAAACAATCAATCAGTATTGAACAGGCTTCCACACAGTCACAGAAACAAGTCACAAAAACGAAGTCACAAACCACAGTCACAAGTCACAGTCAAAAAAGTGAAAAAGCCATACAACAAAAACACAAAAAATAGCAAAAACAAAATCTCCAGATACAGTATCGCCTCTGTGTTGCGTGGATGCTCAGGACTCAACAGCTGACAGACTCAACAGGAAGCTTCTGATTAGCAGCAGGGGACTCAATTTACAAACGGAACACACTCAACAGGAAGTGGAACATGTTCAGCTTCCAAGGCAAAGTTCACAAACCAGAACACCTACTTCTGTTTCCAAGTTGTTCATAAACTAAGTTGTTCTAAAAGCAAGGTACCACTGTATTTTGATTGTATTCTGGATTGGCATTGAACACTACTTTTGTCTTTGCTCATGTTGGAGTTACTACCAAAGATTAAGCTCCCTGCTCTCTTTGAAACCTGTCTGGAACTAGACACCATATGAGTTTCAGATTTATTATGGCACAAGCTTCAATAGACTAGAGAATAGGAGAGCAACCCAATCTTCACATGTTCAAGGTCAGTAGACCAGAATACAAGTCCTGGTTGGGTCCTCTACAATGCTATCATTAACAAAGGATTCAGCTTACTAGCCATTGACAAAAGCAGGCAGGTTAGACCAAGTCCCAAAATATTTTGAACAGTCCTGTAAAACATTCCTCCGTTTAATTAAAGAAAGGAAAGTCTTGAGTATGTTGAGTAAGAGCTGCTTTTCCAAGCACTCATCACAGCTTTTGACAACTTAATGGAATGTTTTAGTTGGTAAAAAACTCAACTGAGCTGTTAGTTTAAGTAATGGATGTGCAAAATAATTTTTCCTCAGCCCAGTCCACATTCCATTGAAAACCCATTAGCAAAATATTTAGAAACTTGCATAAAATGTTGCAAGCATTCCAAAGGCGGCTTGCACCCTTGCTCATTGTTCTAGATACTGGTGTATTTATAGTTCTTGCATGCAACAGTGTAAAGTATAATCTAGCAGGATAACTATATTGTAATAAAGTATTGTGATTCTTGCAAAAGTGCCTTGTGAATTATGGACACCACTAACCCTTGCTTCCATTTATTGAAAACACAGTATGATTACTAAATGCATATAACATGCATTTTATGGACTTCCTTATAGATCTTAGACCTTGTGCGGCTGGAATATCAATACTTGTTTTACTTTCAAGGCGTAGTGCTTACAAATACTATGCATCTGCTGTATTTTTCACCCATAAGATTCTGATTTCTGATCTGAGCTCAGGGCATCCTGAATTTCTGTACACTCTGTACAGTCCTAAAAATGTTGATTTCATATAATTTGGCATACAACCAAAATGTACTCCCGACACTATCTCTCCTCCAGTTTTCTTTTCTAACTGATGCTAAAAAAACAACAATAACTGATGCTAAAATAACAACAACAACAACAAATTGTGTGTATGCTCAGTTCTGGCTGGCAGTGGAAGCTGACCCACTAGGGCTAAGGAGACTCTGTTCCACAAACCTTAACCTGCCTTCTTGCTTTCAAGCAATTCAGTCCAGTGCCATTGTGCTCAGATCCTGCTTTGGATCTTCCCATAGGCATCTGGTTTGCCACTATGAGAACAGGATGCTGGACTAGACAAGCCACTGGTTTGATGCAGCTGGGCTGCAGTTATGTTCTTAAGTGGTACTGTCTCACAGCTCCCTAGTCTCAGTGTTGCCCTTACACAACTCAGCGAGGGGAAGAATGAGGGCAAACTCGATTGGCTGTGCCTGTCATTGGATCCAGCTACTGTTGGTCTCCCTGCCTTCTGCTTTGCCAGTCTCAATAGGCACCAGTCACCACTGTTGGGTGAACTTCCAGTCACCCACCCACCCTAAACCCCCTAAGCTTTCTGGCTTTGAGAAGGTTAGAACCTTGGTCTGCACTGTCCTAGTCCAGTCTATAACCACCACATTATATTGACTCCTTGACATTTCTCTCTGCTTTACTATACTTGCCACATTCTGACATAGATTTAGAGGGAATGGGAAGAGGAACCATGTTGTAATCACTGGTGAGTCAGCCCTGTTACCCAACAGGACAACATCTCATTCTTGAAAATTTGTTTGCCTTTATTAGTTGCATTTATATCCCACCCTTCTTTCATGGAATTGAAGGCAACACCCACCTAGGCAGGCACTTAACCAAGCCTAGACCTTCAGCAAGGCTTTCTGCACCATGATCCCTCAAAATGTGTTCTAATTCAATCATTTTCATAGATTGCAGTATAGATGTGTGGGCTATACCGAGAGGACCTGAAAAGGCTTGTTGAAGGGTCTCCTCAAATGCTTTATGCTTAACACTCCTGCCTTGTATGTCTGTGATGGTCTTCTAAGGGGACAGGGGAGTTTTTTCTCTCTTTTCCTTTAGGGCTCAGTGCCAAGACATGGTCAAACAGAGTGGTTTTCTCCCAGTGGATTGGTACTCCTAAATGTTGCTGGGTGGGGGAAGAGAAAAATAATAGAATTGCATTACTGGACCAGCTCAGACTTTGTGTACCTTGCTTGCCCTAACTCTGACCTTTACATGTAGGGCCACGTGCCTGTTAAGTGGCATCTATGTATGCTTATACAGTAACTGTGCATGCTCCCTCTGATAAGAAACCCATGTTATGCATGTGTGGAATATTGTTACACAAAGAGCTGTGAAAGCCTAGGTTAGAAGTCCCCTTGAAGACCTTCAGATCTATGCCTGTTGGTCAGGGAGGGGCACAAAGGTCAAAGTGAAACCACTGTTGTGAAGCCTCTTCTCCACACACTGAGACACATGGGGGAGGGATTCACTTGAGCCCCCTCCCACATATTGAAAGTTTGTATGAGGGGAGTCCCAAGGTTGCATTTAACTAGTCCTATCACTTGAAACTGATACAGCCAGCTGATCCTTCTCACTACAGCTACAAGTTGGGTACTCTACAAATGTACCACTATTTCACACAAGGGGGACAGGACCCTGATTTGGCCAAGGTTCGTCGTCTTAATGATGATGTCTAAATATGTTAATTGGTGTGTATGCAGAGCCCCTTCTAGCATATTTTGAATGTTCCGACAAGCAGAGGCATGGCTGATTGTTGTGTTGCCAGAGTTGTGGGGCATCAGTGTAGCATAATGATGTGGGGAGGGGGAGCCTTGGCTCAGTGGCAGAGCACATACATTGCACAGAAATGGTGACAAGCAAGGCCAATCACTGGCACCCCCAGGTGAGGCTGGAACAGAACTTTGTCTTAAACCCTGGACAGCCTCTTCTTATCAGTGTGGACAGTAGTGTTAGATGGACAAATGGCAGCTTCTAAGATAAGACTGGTTAACCATGACTTTCCAGTTACTACTAGACTACAGCTCCTATCATCCCTGACCATTGCCCATGCTGGCTAGGTCCGATGGACCTCAGAGTCGAACAGCATGTGGTGGGTTAGCCGTCTTTTGCCATTAGATATCATTTTAATGGAGGTAGGAGTAAGGGTGGGAATAGTCCAATTGTCTCATTTTTTTCTTGCTCAACATCTGAGCAATTAATTGTGTGTGTGTGTGTGTGTGTGTGTGTGTGCACTGAGAATTAAAAGCAGTTGCAAAATGTAACTTTGTAAATTCACCCATGCATGCTTCTCTCTAGTATAAGTCTACTGGGTAACATTCACGCACTTGAACTCTAGCTGATTATCATTCTTTTTGAGTGAGCTGTCAAAAGCCTGTGCTTTTGTTTTATTTGATATCTCACAAAATAACATATCTTTAGGGGGAAGAAGCTCTGTTCGTTACAACACCACATTCAAGCTGAGTGGCAGCTATTGATTAGATCAAGGGAGTCTGTGGTTGTCCCTTGGTACATTCCGCACGAGGGCTGTTTCCATTAATTCATTGCCATGTAAGCCTTGCTTCTAGCAAGGGATCCTAAGAAATTCAAAACTTTTTCTTAGCCTTACAGTACATCTATTGCTCAATAATCAAAGGGGGGGAAGGAGTTCACAAGTAGATTTATCTCTCTCTATGATCACTGATTGTCTGTCTATATCTATACCTATCTATCTATCATCTATCTATCTATCTATCTATCTATCTATCTATCTATCTATCTATCATCTATCTATCATCTATCTATCTATCTATCTATCTATCTATCTATCTATCTATCTATCTATTATCTATCTATCTATCTATCTATCTATCATCTATCTATCTATCTATCTATCTATCATCTATCTATCTATCATCTATCTATCTATCTATCTATCTATCTATCTATCTATCTATCATCTATCTATCTATCATCTATCTATCTATTATCTATCTATCTATCTATCTATCTATCTATCTATCTATCTATCTATCTATCTATCATCTATCTATCTATCTATCTATCTATCTATCATCTATCTATCTATCATCTATCTATCTATCTATCTATCATCTATCTATCTATCATCTATCTATCTATCTATCTATCTATCTATCTATCATCTATCTATCTATCTATCTATCTATCTATCTATCTATCGTCATCGTCATCATCATCATCTACCCATGTGAGCCAGCCATAGTCCTCTCTCCCCATGCAATGTCTGCCATGTTAACAAAACAAAACAAAACAATACTTGAAGATGGTGGAAGCTGTGTAATTTATCCCAAATTTTCCTGTTTATGTGAAAATTAGTCTCAGAACAAGAGCTCAGAAAGGCTATTGTCCATGTGACATCCCAGCTTAAACTAGGGTGGGCATGTGTCCTAACTGTCTGGAACTTGTGATCTTGCAGGACAGACTGAGGACTAGGATAAGGACAAGGTTCAGACTACTTCCTTTGAGGAAGAACCAACAGAACCTGAATATGAGCTACTGTTGACTGTAGGCCACAGCTAACTCAAAGTTAGGGTTCCTGACAGTACCTCTGTCTCGACAACCTTGCAGAAGGCAGTGGCTAACAAAATAGGTGAAGCTTCTAGTTCCTCCAGGAAGACAGAACCTATCACCTACGGGACTGGCAGGCCTCCATATGAATCTGATTGTCTCTAGTGTCCTCCAGAATATTCACTTTTAGTATCCCTGGAGCTGTCCAAGGTCCTGTATTCTAGCTGCTTAAATAGGTCTTAGGTTTTGGAACTGCCTGGGGTTTTGGATGCTCTCTGCTTGACTCCAGCCTGTGTCTTGATACTGCCTGTTTTCTGCTTTCCCTATAAAACTCAAGTGCCCACAGAATTCTACAGAAGCACTCCTCTATTTTAAGTCAGGTTTTTTCCCCCCGGTGGGGGAATCAATGAGCAATCCTATGTGTAAACACCTCCTGGATAGCAGACTGAGGAGGGACACAGAGGATTTAGTAAGTGTGTGTGTAGTGGTATGTGTCTTTGTGTGTACATACATATACCATCACACACACCTTCAGTATCTGAGAACCCTTTATCATGCAGTAGAAAAAGTGTAGTCCCCTAGATTTTGTTGGGCATGCTCATTGTGGTTGATAGAAGAACTCAACAGCTGAAGACTGACATCTGGATTTCTATTTTTCCTCCTCCCTCCCCATCTCCTTTTCATTTTATGTTGTGCCTTTCATTTTATGTTGTGGGCTGCTTCTTCATTGATATTTTATGTCCATCTGTGAGTGAGTAGAATAAAAATGTTTTAAATAAATGAACAAGTAATAAATCCCCTCCAAACTTGCAATAACATACAAGCTGTTTTGAGCCCCTGCAGGTCCTTAGCTATCTGTTAAGAAGGACTATCATGTTCATTTTGCACTGTCAGCTGCACAAGGAGTATCACTGCACAGTTTATGGCCATTCTTGATAATTCATAAGATGTTGTTCTTGTTGTACTCTTGTAACTTAATAGTGTGCCATTCATTGGTTGATCACTCTTCAGTCCCTTTTACATTCCTTTCCAACAATATTTTGGACTGAAAGGGCTTTGTGCTTTGTGTATGTGAAGTATGCAATTGTACCTTTGTTTATTTTAAGGGATTGTTTCTCCACCATCCAGTTTGTTCTATTTCCAGAAGATTCTGGGATGCATTCTTTGCCCTTTGACCCATTTCCTTTAGAAGTGCAGAGCCTAGAGTAGTATTCTGCAGAGCTTCAAACAAAGCACAGATTTCAAAGGTAAAAAGCTTATGATCACTGGTACTTAGAAAAGCTGTTTTCCGCTATGCCTCAATATGATAACATAAAAGGGACTTAGATATTCATGATGATGTGGGATAATTGGGCATTTTCTGGAATAAAGGTTTTGCTTGCTTGTTTGCTTTTTTCCCTCCATTGAGGAAAAGTTTAAAACAGGAATAGTTTGTTTTAAATTCAGGCTGCAGGTCCAAATAATGCACGCTCAGTTGGAGGTTGCAAGAAATGGGACTCATTTCAAAGTAAACTTGCATAACATTTAGCTAAATTTGTGTAGTTTGGGCATCATCAAAATTATTGTGCATCTAGAGATAACACCTCTAGGATGGTATGTGTTTTAAATGTTTTCTGTCAGCAAGAGAACCATGGGTCAGGCCATTTAAGGCTGGGGTGGAATATGTGGTCAGACATGGTATCAAGAAAGTTATTGTGTTGCTTCAGATAAAAGAAGCTATTTTATGTGGCACATTGTTAACTATGGAAATTGCTCACACAGGAGGTAGTGACGGCCACCAGCCTGAATGGCTTTGAAAGAGGTTTAAACAGATTCATGGAGAAGAGGGCTATTGCTGGCTAGTAGCCACGATGGCTAAGGTCTGCTTTCACAGTTGGAGGCAGCAATTCTTCTGAATATCAGTTGTTTGAAACCATAGGATGAAAGGGTGCCGTATTTTTCACTCCATAAGATGCACTTAGTTATTAGAGGAGGAAAGGGGGAAAGCCCCATTTTGGGGGGGATCAGCTCACAGTTGTGCAGCTTCTTTTGCAAAGGGTTGCAAAAGAAGCCCTGGTTTTTTGAGGATCAGCTCAGAGTTGTTGAGCTTATTTTGCAAAGGGAAAAAAATCCTGTTTTTGTGGGGTTCAACTCACAGTTCTGCAGCTTCTTTAGGAAAGGAAAGGGAGCTGTTTCTACAGTTTCCAGACAGATAATCTAATCAGCCAGTCACGTGTCGCTGGGGAAACAAACAGCCTCCATCTGCAGAACATTCAACAATGGAGGCCTGGACAAGGGGCCGGGGCCAGAAAGGGAGCCAGCGATCACCACACATTTGCTCCATAAGACGCACAGAGATTTCCCCTTACTTTTTAGGAGGAAAAAAGTGTGTCTTAAGGAGCAAAAAATGCTTGAATCCTGCTTGCTGGTTTCCCATGGCTAACTGTGAGAACAGGATGCTGGAGGAGGTGGGCCAATGGTCCACCTACTCTTCTTATTTTATTATGCTGCACGTTGTGAAAGGCTCTTCTGTGACTGCTATATTCTGTATGTATGCATTTACTCTGACATCCTGTGCTTCATTGATTTCATATGCTGATTTTGGCAATAATAGCTCTCTCCAATCACTCTTTCCCCCCTCCACAGTTATCACCATTTGAGCCTTTTGGTCGCATCCATGCACTGCATCATAGGCTTCATCGCCTTCCATGATTTAGGAAAGGAACTTCTACATTGTGCTGTACTTACCATAGACTTCCTGCATCGTATAGAAGCCTGACCTTCCATGGCTTAATGTTCCTTCTTAACACAACCATAATGTAAATGAAGCAAGAAAGATAGTCCACATATTCACAGAAATCTTTCTTGTCCACGGTTTCATTCTATGGAGGACACTGGCCATTGTCAAAAGCTTTCCTGGGAAAAGCCTATACAGCCCCCTCATGGTGCTGAGGCCATGGCCTCCCTTCTTCCAAGAGAAAGTGTCAGCTCTTTTCATTGGGAGAAGTAGGAATCTCATTTTCTCCAGCAGAAATGCAGATATGCAAGAGGATAGGGTTGAAATGTAGGATGGGGGTTCTTGCCAAATAATAGCAAGGAGAGAAATAGAAAGAATGATGGAATGAGATAAGTACATATAAAAAGGAGGAGAAAATGACCTTTAGTCATCTTCCCATCTGAAAAGCCTGTTCATCACTGGTTAGAAGTGTGGGCTTAAATAGTATCCCTTTTATCAGAAATGTGTTTCTTACGTAGACACGTTGTTATCTGAGAACAGGACATAATTAAGTTCCAGGAAAGCATGTTTCTTCCTTTCTGTCTAGGGAATCAAGCCTCCCTGAATCCTGCCTATAGTATCTCATGCTTCAGTAGAAACTCCTGTCGCCATGGAAAAGCAGCAGCTCTTGGCTCAGCCGTGTGGCATTTGGTGGTAGATCACATTTCTAGAAAATACCCTGGCAAGAGAAAAAGGCTGGGGAAAGGTGCCTTGGAATGCCAAGGGTGCAGAAATTTGATAACCTGTCTGGGCCAGGCTTGGGCTGTGGTCAGCTGTATCTGAAGCTAGTACTGCCCCACCCCATGTACTTCCAGCTAGTTGCTAGAGCTGGAGCTTGGCTAGAAGAGAAGTTCGTACTTTGTTGACAGTCAAGAGCAGAGGGCTCTACAGCTCAGGGGCAGAGCAGCTGCTTTGCATGCAGAAGATCCCAGGTTCAATATGGGGTAAAGGTAAAGGGACCCCTGACCATTAGGTCCAGTCGTGGCCGACTCTGGGGTTGCGGCGCTCATCTCGCTTTACTGGCCGAGGGAGCCGGTGTACGGCTTCCGGGTCACGTGGCCAGCATGACTAAGCCACTTCTGGCAAACCAGAGCAGCGCACGGAAATGCTGTTTACCTTCCCGCCAGAGTGGTACCTATTTATCTACTTGCACCTTGACGTGCTTTCAAACTGCTAGGTTGGCAAGAGCAGGGACCAAGCAGCGGGAGCTCACTCAGTTGCGGGGATTCAAACCTCCAACCTTCTGATCGGCAAGTCCTAGGCTCTGTGGTTTAAACCACAGGGCAGTACGTGGTATGGCTTGTTAAAAAGAAAGATCAAGTAAAAAAAAAATACTTTCCCCCTGATACCCTGGAGAGAAGCTGTAGATGGCAAGATAGACAATCAGTCTTGATGTAGTGTAAGCTAACTTCCCAAGAACAGTTATCCAGGCTCCAGATAAGATGGCAGGTAGGTTACCTGACCAAGTTGCTGCTGCTTATCCACTCTTCCATGAGATCATGTGCCTCCAGAACAACCAGGTCTCTGGTCTGGGGGTGATGTGGGTTTTCCATAACATTTTCCAATGCAAATTGCCCTCATTTGCATTTGAAATTTTTCTGATACTCTGGATAGTAACCTAATTTAGCATGTTAATTTCCCTTGCATTTTGAAAACAAAGCTAAAAGCATCGAAACTGCCAAGCTTGTGTTTGCAGTTGGCATCCATTCTTTGTCACTAATTAACTTATGAAACAGATTTCCACCACCACCCCCAAAAAACCCACGGGAAAATAAAATCTGGAAACTTTTCTGTGGGAAATTTTCTGCCCCAGACCACTGGTATGGACAGATCTAGGAGGGACAGTGAATACATTAGTACTTCTTGTAATGTGCAGTGCCTTTTGCCAGCTGAGGCTAGTACGCCAGCTGTGACCCCCTCCCACCAGCCTGAGATAATCTGGCCACAGTTATCTATAGCCTGGTGACCTATAGGCTGTTGAAAGTTCACTTGTTGAAAGTGAAGTTCTGAGCTTTCCATATCCATCTGGTTGACCACTGTGAGAACACCATGATGGACTTGATAGGCCTTTGGTCTGATCCAAAAGATCTGTTAGGTTCTCAAATTGTCTTTTGAAGGCTTCTTGAAACTTCAGTTAGGACAACATACAGTGGTACCTCGGGTTAAGAACTTAATTTGTTCTGGAGGTCTGTTCTTAACCTGAAACTGTTCTTAACCTGAAGCACCACTTGAGCTAATGGGGCCTCCTGCTGCCACTGTGCCGCCAGAGCATGATTTCTGTTCTCATCCTGAAGCAAAGTTCTTAATCCGAGGTAGTATTTCTGGGTTAGCAGAGTCTGTAACGTGAAGTGTATGTAACCTGAAGTGTATGTAACCCGAGGTACCACTGTACCCCTTATCTGCTCAAAACGGGTGGGTGTCCAATCCTGGCAGGCAATGAAATGTGGGTAAGTTTAAAGTGGTGGGTTTTCCATGCAGGAGAGGCTCAGTCAATGCAAACAGGAAAATGAACATGGTGAGCAATCAGTCACTTGCACATTGTGGATTTTTGAGGAGATATTTACTGAGACCTTTTGTAGCATGCATCATTGGATACTGTCTGGTGGGCACCTTGATGCCTGCAGACACCACCTTAGCCCCTGGGTAGGCAACCTAAGGCCCAGGGGCCGGATCTGGCCCAATCGCCTTCTCAATCCGGCCTGTGAACGGCCTGGGAATCAGCTTGTTTTTACATGAGTAGAATGCGTCCTTTTATTTAAAATGCATCTCTGGGTTATTTGTGAGGCATAGGAATTCATATATACTGTGTGTGTGTGTGTGTGTGTGTGTGTGTGTTATGGCCCCCCACAAGGTCTGAGGGACAGCTGAAAAAGTTTGCTGACCCCTGCCTTAGCTCAACCTTCTAACCCAGGAGTGGAGAAAGTCAGGCCTAGGGGCCAAATGCAGCCCTTTTGTCTTCTCTATTTACCTCTCCTGAACTCTCCCCAGATCACGTGGAACATAGGAAGCTGTCTTATGCTAAGTTCACACTATCTCCCAAGACATGATCTTCATGGGTCTTGCCCAACACCCTCCTCCTGCTTTTCCCTGACTGGAATGTGTTGTTGGACTGTCATGATGCCTCTTACTTGCCTAGAAGTTTATGTGGTATGCGTCAAAACTTTTGTATGGCTGGAATGCAGAAAACTGTACAAAGCTAAGAGTAAGAATGTCAGAAGCCATCGTTCTTTTTCCATACCATCACATGCAGAGCTGTTTCAATTCTGCTGCAGTTCAGCTTCCAACAAAAACAATGTTATTGTTTCTGCAAATTAGTGTTGGCGGTGGGGGAGTGATCAATGATGGATCGTTTGCTGCCTGAAAACAACAACAGTGAATACCAATTATATTCACTGAAAGAATATCTGTTCTGAACATCCGACAATTAAGTGAACACCAGCCATTTCCACTCCTTCTTTTTGTCAGAGCCCTCCAATATACCTAGGTGAGAGTCACATTCATTGTGCCACCCTCTTTTGCCTTTGGCCCTGGCTGCTACTGGCATGTGGCCCCCAGAAGGCTGCAATGAGGGAAGGTGGCCCTTGGGACGAAAATGGTTCCATCCCCCTCTGCTCTAGCCGCTTCACCACAGTGTCTTGCTTTCAACACTCTCTCTGCTCCCTGCTCACAACCCACCACAGTCCCCTGCTCTGTAGCATCTCGCATCATCTTCTTCCTGGCAAACCCTGCTGTGCACGATGCATCTTCAGGTTTTCCCTCCAGATAAGATGACACATATTTGATTCAGCGCAAGCAGGTGAGACTTGCACCTAAATTTCTCTGAGGGGTGAGAACTTAAAAAACAAAAAAACAAAAGTAGAAGAAGCCAAGAACAACAAAACTTCTGAGTTCTCATTCAGAGCGTGTAAGTCAATACACCTAGGAATCATAAAGGTCACAAACAGAAATGCTGAAGGAAAACAACATTTCTGCTTAATGGGATTGATCAGAAGACAGGCAGACGAGTGAAAAGGGGGATAGTGCTTTGGGGGATGTTTTTGGATTCTGCCTGACTGAATTACTTCATTTGTGACTGCAGGGATTCACTTTTTTCCACTGGTTCCATGGTATAATTGGATTCCTGTTTTTAATAAATGTTCAGGTTTCCCAAGTGGTTATGCTCCATAACAGACTGGGTGCTTTATCCCTGAAATGATACCCTTATTCTCCCTTTTAACACCTCTCATTGAGAATTATGCATCAAGTGTGATACAGCAGCTTGAGTAGATATCAAGGCCTGGATTCACTGGTCAGCCATGCAGACTATTTTGGCTGTGAGTCCTGGAAGATGTTCTCCACCTGGCCTGGGAGGGTGGGCGCCTGATTGACTCCAGCTACAAAAGCTGAAGCTGCTGAACAGAATCATGTTTAAGGGTTTTTGTTGGGGGTGAGGGTTGTTGCTGTTGCCCTTAATATTTTTTGTATCCTTATTTTTGCCTGGCTGGAAAGTGTCCTTGATTTCTGATAATGTATCTGATAATGGAGAATGGAGAGGGGTGTGTCTGAGTGTGTGTAGAAACTAGCCTACTATTATATAGGTGTTGTTGTTTTTTAATTTACTGCTCTTCCGCCTTTAGACTCTGGTATAATGGGTTCATTTGGACATTGTGTACAAAGCACTTAGCATGTTTAAAAAGTCTCATACAAATGTTTTTAAAGGATTGTTACACGTGCCTTCAGATTGCTGCAGAGGCAGCATAAGTAGCCTTTAACCACAGTCTACTCTCAAGGCCAGTTCTCTCCCAATGTTAGCATATTATATTTCATGCAGGCCACAAACAATTTCTCTCTAGGTTGTTGTGAAAACAAAATGTGTGTCACCCGGAGATCATTTTAGAAAGGGTGGGATGAAAATGCAATTGATGGATCATGTAGTAGAAGTTTAAATAGGATTAACCTGAACCACAGTCAGATGTATGAGGTTAGAGAGCTTTGGGTTTTGAGGCTGGGTGGGGTGGGGGCAGGGGTGTCTGGTGCCTCTGGGGACTGGTGGGACAGAAGTCCTGGAGCCCAGCAGGAGGTCGAGTCAAAGCCACCCTGTCAGCTGCATCCCATTGCTGACAGAGGGGGAGAGTTTAGAGAGACAGGAGGAGGTAATTAGGCAGGAATGCGGAACGAAGCTGGCAGTGTTGCAGTGATTATAAAGAGTAAAGGCCGAAGGGCTAGAGGGTCATGGTGAGTGTCCCTCCCAGTGATAGATGATAGATAGATAGATAGATGATAGATAGATGATAGATAGATAGATGATAGATAGATAGATAGATAGATAGATAGATAGATAGATAGATAGATAGATAGATAGATGATAGATGATAGATAGATAGATAGATAGATAGATAGATAGATAGATGATTGATAGATAGATAGAGATAGATAGATAGATGATAGATAGATAGAGATAGATAGATAGATAGATAGATGATAGATGATAGATAGATAGATAGATGATAGATAGATAGATGATAGATAGATGATAGATAGATGATAGATAGATAGATAGAGAGAGATAGATGATAGATGATAGATAGATAGAAGATAGATGCTTTCGTAGATTTTCACGGGTACAGGAATGCAGGTTTTGGTGTCCTCGGGTGTCTTCCCGTCGCCTAGACACCCCAACTTTTACACGGGAAGACACCCGAGGACACCAAAACCTGCATAGAAGATAGATAGATAGATATAGATAGATAGATAGATGATAGATAGATAGATAGATAGATGATAGATAGATGATAGATAGATAGATGATAGATATAGATATAGATTACTACCTCCACCTTTTGTTAGTATCCCCATCTTACCTGTACTGCTCACAGATGCACATGAGAGAGAGAGAGAGAGAGAGAGATGGAAACTGCATCTTAAGCATTTGTTTTGCCAACAGTAGCCTTAATTTATTGATGTAATTATGGGTCATAAAGGGGTAAATTTATAACCAGAGTGCATATCAATCAACGGTTCTTCTAGCACTCTGCCGTGTGAGAATCCAAATCTCTCTCTCTCTCTCTCTCTCTCTCTCTCTCTCTCTCTCTCTCTCTCTCTCTCTCTCTCTCCTGATGCAAGGACAAATGAAGCCAGCTTCTCAGTTACAGACTTCACCTTGCTTGCAAGTCAGAACTCACTTTTCCATTGGTTTGAGCAGAAATTAATCAAGGAGGAAGCTGGATCAGGAGTTTCGCTGTGGTATATTTATCAGCTGAGTGTTGAAATGGATAACATGAGAGTTGGCGTCAAGACCTGGTATTCTTGGCCACCTGCTGAACTCTCAGCATGCTAGGAGGACCCAAATCTGACACTGCCTTTATTCTTCCACACATCTTTCCCACAATTCCTCCCAACATGGGGTCATTCCGGGGCATTGTGAAGATTCCTCAGTTACCTGATTCTGCTTGGAGTGGTGCTGCCAGATAAGCTTGCCATGGGTGACCAATAGAGAAGCAGAGCTGCTAGAGGGCACTTTGTCCAGGGTCCCCTCAAACCTAGATCCAGCCTGGATA
Organism: Podarcis melisellensis; assembly: GCF_964234715.1. Taxonomy (NCBI): domain Eukaryota; kingdom Metazoa; phylum Chordata; class Lepidosauria; order Squamata; family Lacertidae; genus Podarcis; species Podarcis melisellensis. The sequence goes on from NC_138532.1 coordinate 8,467,215, forward strand.
CTGTGGCCCACCATATCTTTATGGGGAAAGACCACAGCTCAGTGGTAGCATAATTGCTTTGCATGCAGATTATCCCAGGTTCAGTCTCCAGCATCTCCAGGTAGGGCTGGGAGAGCTGCTGCCAGTCCATGTAGACAACACTGAGCTTTGAATCAGGACAAGGTAGTTCTGCTTAGCACCTGCTCCATGTCTTTGCAAAGATTCTAAGTAAAGGGACCCCTGACCATTAGGTCCAATCGTGGCTGACTCTGGGGTTGCGGCGCTCATCTTGCTTTATTGGCCGAGGGAGTCGGCGTACAGTTTCTGGGTCATGTGGCCAGCATGACTAAGCCGCTTCTGGCGAACCAGAGCAGCACACAGAAATGCTGTTTACCTTCCCACCGGAATGGTACCTATTTATCTACTTGAACTTTGTGCTTTCGAACTGCTAGGTTGGCAGAAGCAGGGACCGAGCAACGGGAGCTCACTCCGTCGTGGGGATTCAAAGATTATACATCTGAAATAATTAAGAAAGTTCATAAAATGACCATCTAGACTGGCAAGTGCCTATGGGCAACCTGCACGCAGGAACTGAGCGCAACAGGCTCTCTGCACTTTTGATTCCTGGTTTTCAGTATTTAGAGGCATCCTGCCTCTCACTGTGGATGCAGAGCAGAGCTACTGACAGCCTTATCCTTCGAATCCCAGCCACTGGAGCACTACTTGGAAGAGCACTCAAGTCTTATAGACGATTTCCATGGAGATGATCGAGCCAGGGAAATGACTTTAAATGTGCCACTGCAGGCTTTGAATAAAAATATCCCACAATCTGTTTTAAACTCTTAATTTGGCAGCTGTTGGCTCGACAGTTGAAAAGCAGAGTTGAGAAAATCCAGTGGACTGTATTAATAACAACATCTTTTGCATCCAGGGATATTGTGGTCTTAAGCGGTTGATTTTGAAACTGCATTTTTGTAGCCTCTCATCGCCTATCCTTCAAATTGTTTGCCAGTAGTTAAAGGGCATATGAATTAAGTTCCACTTTTGATCAGCAGCACTCAAGGCTGACCCAAGAGATTTTGAGGCCTGGAATGGGCAAGTTTATGCCCTCCCCATTCCATGTCCAACCAGGCAGACATTGGAACCTTCCTTTGATACTCATGCTGAGACAGCATTTTTCACTGGACCTGAGGACAGCTGACTAGCTAATGAGGGGCAGGGCAGTCCATGTGGCACACACAGCTCTGTGTTCCAGCACCTTCTCACAGTTCATTCTCTCCTTTGCCTGCCTGGCACCACCTTGGCTAAATGCTACAATGCAGCAGTGGCATGCTGTTCTTTTGTGGGCTCAGAAAATGCCCCACAGTGTAGTCAGGGTCAGGCTTGGCTTGGCAGGCACTGATAGAGGAGAAGGGAAAAGAGATTGGGGGTCTGAATTATGAGGATCATGGTTGGGGAGGAGGGATTTGTCTATAGTGGTGGGACACGGGTGGTGCTGTGGGTTAAACCACAGAGCCTAGGATTTGCCAATCAGAAGGTCGATGGTTCGAATCCCTGTGACAGGGTAAGCTCCTGCTGCTCGGTCCCTGCTCCTGCCAACCTAGCAGTTCAAAAGCACATCAAAGTGCAAGTAGATAAATAGGTACCGCTCCAGTGGGAAGGTAAACGGCGTTTCCGTGTGCTGCTCTGGTTCACCAGAAGTGGCTCCCTCGGCCAATAAAGCAAGATGAGCGCCACAACCCCAGATTCAGACACAACTGGACCTAATGGTCAGGGGTCCCTTTACCTTTTTACAGTGGTACCTCGGGTTACAAACACCTCAGGTTACAAACACTTCGGGTTACAGACTCTGCCAACCCAGAAATAGTACCTCGGGTTAAGAACTTTACCTCAGGATGAGAACAGAAATCACACGGTGGCAGTGGGAGGCCCCATTAGCTAAAGTGGTACCTCAGGTTAAGAACAGTTTCAGGTTAAGAATGGACCTCCGGAACGAATTAAGTTCGTAATCAGAGGCACCACTGTACTGTGAAACTTTTTGCCCTGCCTGAACTCCTGAATCAGGACTTGTAGGAACTGTGTCTGCTGCTGAGCTTGTGGTGTTACTTGCCTGAATAAATATCTCTTTCCTGCATCCAAGTAAGAGCCTCTTTGTGTGTTGGGAGGGAGCTGAGCCAGTCAGGGGCCTTTTTTACTGCCACTATCTGCAAGATGTTGGGAGAAGGAAGGCAGGCAGCCAGCTCAGGCTAGCAACGAAAAGGCATTGCTATCCACTGGACTGCTAACTCAGGAGACTGGACCTGGTTGGGGTTCAGGAGGATCACTGGGGTAGGTCTACTGCCTCTGCCTCCTCTCTCTCCCCACACACCTACCACCTGAGGCAGCTGCTTCACTCTACCTAATGTTTGGGTTGGCCCTGGGAAACCTATGGCTCACCAGATTTTGTTGGACTCTCATTTCCACCAGCCCTGGAGCATGGCCAACTATATGGGGTTACAGACCAGCAACATGTGGAGGACTGCAGGTTCCCCTTCCCTCTTTAAGAGTCCTCAGCACATAATTTTGTACAGTTCAGGAGTGCCACAGTGCACCAACACTTCACCTTTGTATAAAAATTGTGGGTATATTTAGCTTTTAAAATCTTGATCGAGAGCTTGGGGGAGGCTTGGGGATTATGTTATGAGAGATTTTAGTGCCAAGGGGGGAAATGCAAATTAAGTGTTCAAATGATTCAAGCTTGCTTCGTTAGCATAATTAATTCTCTTTGTGTTGTTGCAATGCATTTTGGCAAGGAGTGGCAGAGGGCAAGGAAGGCGAGGAGCTGTGGAGAGCTACAATTGCTAGAAAAGGAACACAGGTCACAATCTCCTTCCTGGGCCTTTCTCTGCTCAGAAGGGGGATGTTTAGTTTCTCAGAAATGCACTTGTAGTTCTGCAGTGCCTTCAGATTTGTGACTGTGTTCACAATGGTCAATTTCACCTTATAGTGAAGCTAACCTTGGCTATTCACCAGATTGGACCTTAAATAAGTACCCTGCTAACGATGTTTAAGGCCATACTTTTTTGGAGTTAGATGATTTTCATGTCACATTGTTCTGCGAGTCACAAAATAGGGTGGTTGCTGGCAAAAAAGAGTCAGTCTCCCCCACCTCCTTCATGCCACATCACCTAGTTAAATCTCCTATCTGCCAAGAATAAACAGCTATTTTCTTTTGGACCCATGCAGGGAACTCTGCCAATTTGCCTGCCACTTGCTACAAATCACCATTCAGTGAATAGCAAGCTCCTTGAATAGCACACACTGAAAAAGTGTTGCCTGCCTTTTAATGTTTGGGCCTAAGAGTTTTATTTTGTTGTTATATATTTATCTCACTCTTGGGGTGGCATACAAGCTTTTTCACTCCCTCTTCCCTGCTTTCCCAACCCTGTGAAGTACATCCTGATGAGAAATGGTGACTGGGCTATCAGCACCCGCTTTGATTCATGTACAGATGAGCATATCCATCAATTTCTGTTTCTCTCGGTTTCTTATTCCACCTGTTCCAGTCTTAAGTTTATTTCCCCATTTGTTTGTGGCATTTAGTTAGTTAGTTAGTTAGTTTCTTACTCACTTTATGCAAAAATTTGCAAAGCAGAGGAGGAGAGTGTTCTAATCCAATCAGATTTGCTATTTGGAATGGAGGGCTGTCTTTTGCCTGATGTACCAAAAAATCTTGGGCCTATCCTAATTTGAACCTGTGTATTGCACCCAATGATAGCAGTGGACCCATTGAAATTAATGGATATAATTAAGGTAAAGATAAAGGACCCCTGGATGGTTAAGTCCAGTCAAAGGTGACTATGGGGTTGCGGTGCTCATCTTGTTTTCAGGCCGAGGGAGCCGGCGTTTGTCCACAGACAGTTTTCTGGGTCAGGTGGCCAGAATGACTAAACTGCTTCTGGTGCATGGAGAACCATGACGAGTGCTAGAGTGCATGAAAACGCTGTTTGCCTTCCCACCACAGCAGTACCTATTTATCTACTTGCACTGGTGTGCTCTTGAACTGCCAGGTTGGCAGGAGCTGGGACAGAGCAATGGGAGCTCACCCCGTTGCGGTGATTCAAACCACCAACCTTCTGGTCGGCAAGCCCAAGAGGCTCGGTGGTTTACACCACAGCGCCACCCGCGTCCCTAATGGATATAATTTCAATGTGTCTACCCTGAGTAGAATTGAGCTAGAAACAACCCTGTGTCTGTCTCTCTGGACAGTTTACAGTGCTTTAACATCAGAAGGGAATGTGTGAACTAGTCTGAATCTGTGCCTGGAGAACCCTACAACAACCTTGATTGGTTCAAGAGAAGAACAAAGAAAGCTATACAAGGCAGACATGAGTGCTTAGATAAGGCAATAATCTTGTTTCTGAAGCCATGTTTTAGGGCCAGTTTAGATTAATTTCAGTGCTGTGGCCATGGCAAAGCACACAGGAAAGGGAGAGGAGGAATGCCATCTGGGCAGGTTGGGCCTACAAGGGCGCATAACTGCAGAGAATTGTCCTGACCTAGTGGGCTGGATTGAGAGCTGAATCCAGCCAGAGATTCCTCATCACTCTTCTAGCCACAGCAGCACTCTGCCTCTGGATGTGGCCAGAGCCAGGGTCTATAACATGTGTAGGCAAACTAAGGCCCGGGGGCCAGATCCAGCCCAATCACCTTCCAAATCCGGCCCGTGGACGGTCCAGGAATCAGCATGTTTTTACATGAGTAGAATGTGTCCTTTCATTTAAAATGCAACTCTGGGTTATTTGTGGGGGGCTGCCTGGTGTTTTTACATGAGTAGAATGTGTGCTTTTATTTATACTGCTTCTCTGGGTTATTTGTGGGCCATAGGAATTCGTTCATTTCCCCCAAAAAATATAGTCCGGCCCCCCACAAGGTCTGAGGGACAGTGGACCGGCCCCCTGCTGAAAAGGTTTGCTCACCCCTGTTTTAAACTAATTCAGGAAACCCATGTTTTCACTGGAGAGAGCATAGGCCATGGGTAGGCAAACTAAGGCCCGGGGACCAGATATGGCCCAATACCCTTCTAAATCCGGCCAGTGGACGGTCGGGAATCAGCGTGTTTTTACATGAGTAGAATGTGTCCTTTCATTTAAAATGCATCTCTGGGTTAGTTGAGGGGCATAGGAATTCATTCTTTCCCCCCCTTCAGCATATAGTCTGGCCCCCCACATGGTCTGAGGGACAGTGGACCGGCCCCCTGCTGAAAAAGTTTGCTGACCCCTGGTCTATAACCAAAGAAGCAATTCCAAAAGACTGAAGCAGATAGGAAGGAGTATTGCGGGGGTGGGCGAGGGTCTCCATTCAGATTCTGTTAGAACCCGTCAAGTCTTGCAGAACTTTTGCATTTCCACAGGCTGGGTCCTTCTGTGGAATTCTAAGGGCTAATTTAGCCCAAGGCAAGCATCCCAAAGGGGAAAAAAATCCTCTAATCTCACTGGTTGTGGTTTCCTTCAGATGTTACAACGAAGTAACAAGAGTGGAAGGATGACTTCATTTGTGCCTCTCTCTTTTCTCACTGCTTCCTCATAACATCCAGAACACAGTATTCCTTACGATTTATTTGTGTATTTCATGGTGATCCATTTCTGTTTACTACCTTTCTAGATGCATCCAAGTTAGAAAAGGTTCAGGGCAAAATCTTGGTTTCAGGGCAAAGTCCTGGCGCTAGAATTAAAATATTATTCTGGTTTCGTGGTTAGAGAGTTGAACTAGGACCTGGGAGGCCAAAGGTTCAACCCCACCCACTTAGGCAAGAAGCCTTCGGCCAGTCATCGCCTCTCAGCCAAACCTACCTCACAAGGTTGTTGTGAGGATAAAATGGGGTGGGGGAGAGAACCATATACTTCACCTGGAGCTTCTTGGAGGATAGGTGAAATGTAAATGTAGTGAAAAGTAGTTACTGACTGAAATTGCCTACTTATTGCGTTTCGTTCTTGCCTTTCTACCATTTGGCCTTTGCGAAATCTCAGTGCTCTGGTAACCTCTAGATTAACCTACAAAGAACAAAATATTAGTTAAATAACAATATTAAAGATGAGAGTTACAAATTGCAATATAAATAAGAATATAATAAACATAAGAAATGATGAGCACTGGTGGAGGGAAGTCATGTAGGTGTAACATTTATGTTTGTATTTTTGTGTTGTCGGTAATTGAATGGTTGTAGTTGTAATGTTGTATTGTAGTTGTAATGTTGTGTGTGCATTGTACATAATAAAATACTTTTTTAAAAATTAGATTAACCTACAAAGCTCTAAATGGCTCAAGGCCCAACCACTGGATAGAGCACTTTTCCTGCCATGAGCCTATCCAGATCCTATGTCCACCATCTGAGACCTTTCTCCATATGCCCCCACTGAAACAAATCCAGAGGGTGGCAACATAGTAGAGGGCATTTTCACTCCCCCCCCCCAACCTATGAAATGTTTTCCCAGTGGATCCTCCTGGTACTGACTTTATCATCTTTTCAGCACCTGGTTAAAACCTTCTTTCCCCAGGTATTTGGTGGATTATGACAAGTTGTCATGGACCATATATGGCTGTTATTATTAATGTGATTCTTGAGGTTGTTGTTTTGTTAGTCCATTCATGATTGCCATGTATATTTTGTTTGTTTGTTTTAATTCTGTGTTTTGATTCAGTTTGTTAGTTGCCTGTGGCCTTTTTTGGGGGGGTGGTGGTTAGTAAATAACTAATAAAACCAATATTGATGATCATGATGATGCTTTATATCAGCTCCACAAAATACATTCTGGGTAACCTTTCCCTTCCATAAAGGGTGTTCTGATATAATTATAATTATAATTTTATTATTTATACATAAAAAACTACTCAATACAGGGCTGCCTTCAGAAAAAATAATAATGACTATGAGAAGCTGCAATAGGTTGTTAGTCAAGTCTGGCAGTGAAGGTGAATTTATGAAAGATGACTCTTGAGGGATATGGCTTGTGATTTCCACTTTTCTCCAAGGAGATGAGCAAATTAAAGGAGAGACTTTGTGACAGCAATAGAGACCATTCAGGATTAAAAACTGTTTTGGATGCTGAGGTGATATTTGTTAACATTGGAGTTAGAAATTTCAGAGTACTCTGGGGGGAAAAACCCACCTTCCAAATTCTACTAATATTCTCTTTTAGACTTGTTCCATATTCCTGAGTTACCACCACCTTCCTCTTCTTCTTCTTCTTCTTCTTCTTCTTCTTCTTCTTCTTCTTCTTCTTCTTCTTCTTCTTCTTCTTCTTCTCTCTCTCTTCTCTCTCTCTTTCTCCCTCCCCTCTTTCTGTAGTATTTATAGTAGGGATGGCCAAATATGTCAACTTTGATATGTTAAATTCAATTTGCTGCAATTCACCATCACTTTCTTGCTTTTAAAGTTCTCATGAAAATTTGCTCTCATTTCTCCCCCACCCCCAAGTTTCTTTCTTTCCATCAAACTGTTGCTAAGATATTAGCATAGAAATCATGGTACCACTATTATACTTGCAAAAATAAGTTGATGAATACTTATTTCTAATGTACTTAGTGAGTGTGGTGTTATTTTTTGTGTGCTGGCAGTCACCCATGCAAAAAGGTGACAAATCCAGGTTTCTATAGATTTTCTCCCTCTTTCATTTGCACTGAATATGTTTACATATATGAAATGTTGGCTATTATGCTTTCTATTTATTTATTCTTAATTCTGCATAAATGGTGGAACTAGATAGCTCAGTGTTCTTAGTAGATAGCCTACATACCTTTCTGTTGGTTGTTTGTTTGTTACCTTCTTCTGCTTTTGCATTCTGCTGGTGTTGACTAGTAGGAATAAAATAATTGGCCTTGTGACTAAAATACCACATAATTTCCATGTTTCAAGCCTCGGCCTACTCTGCAGTCATTTGCTTCAGAATTTAGTTTTGATTTAATAATAATAAATAATAATTTATTTATACCCCACCCTTCCTGCCCAGAGCCAGGCTCAGGGTGGCTAACACCAGTAAAATTAAAGTAAAAACATTTGCGATTTTGGGCATTTCCCCCTAAAAAAGCTCTGTTCAGTCCTCGCCCCAAAAAGCTCAAAGATTCTTGGCAATCCTCCCCCCCCCCCCAAAAAAAAAGAAAAAAGGCTCAACAACTTTCGGGAATCTCTCCCCCCCCCTTTCCTGAATTTTGAGTCCCCTAAAATAGGGGGGTGTTATACATGGGAAAGTACGGTATCTAATTATGTATTTGTCATAAAATAAGCATTTACATATGATTTAATTTGGGGGTGGGTGGGTATGGTCTTTTTGTTTTAAAAAATAAAGGTAAAAGGTAAAGGTACCCCTGCCCGTACGGGCCAGTCTTGCCAGACTCCAGCCTTGTGCGCTCATCTCACTTAAGAGGCCGGGGGCCAGCGCTGTCCAGAGACACTTCTGGGTCACGTGGCCAGCGTGACGAAGCTGCTCTGGCGAGCCAGCACCAGCGCAGCACACGGAAACGCCGTTTACCTTCCCGCTAGAGCGGTACCTATTTATCTACTTGCACTTAGGGGTGCTTTTGAACTGCTAGGTGGGCAGGAGCTGGGACCGAACGACGGGAGCTCACCCCACCACGGGGATTCGAACCGCTGACCATGCGATCGGCAAGCCATAGGCGCTGAGGTTTTACCCACAGCGCCACCCGCGTTCCACCGTTTTAAAAAATACAGTTCACATATTCAAGTGTTGTGAATTTAAAAATAAATAAATGGTGGAAGGTGCCTGAGTTCACAGTCTCTTTAGCCTCAGACGGTAAAGCGAGGGTGCTTGTTCCACCTTGCTCAATTGTCTGGATTTTTAATTTTCCCTTCCCTCCTTTGATTTAGCATTGAGGGAGGGGGAAAAAGTAAAAACCTGCACATCTTTCAACAACTGGTAGGGCCCGCCAAGAACACCATCTCACCATTTATGTGTGTCTACATCTGGTGTGGGAAAGCAAAGCCCGAACAGATTGGCAGATACCTTTGTTTGGAGACACTAAACCTTTTTTTCCTCCCCCTCCCCTCCAAGCTGGTTCAGCTTGTTTCTGTGGACGACACATTTGTCATGCAACGGTCCAGTTGCATTCCTTTTTACTACATGCCGTCTGTTAGTGTCTAAAATAAAAGAGGGGAGAGGCGGAGGGTGTTGTGCTCACATTCTGTGGATGCAATATGCCTGGCTGTGACTTTTTAACAATCTGGGGGAAGTGCCATAAAACACGAGCCCAAACTGCAACAGTTTTACTATTAAAGAACTGGGTTTTATTTCTTCCAGCATAAATCCACACCTATTTAAATTACAGAGGGAATGTTGGGAGAGGGAAAGTGCTCAAATACTCCTCTGCACACGAAATCTGATACTTAGGTACATTTAGTATGCATTTCATAGCACCAGGCTAAATGTGACACATTTGTTAACCAATAACTCTGCTTTTTAGCTGCAGCTACAGTGGTGGTGGTGTTGTTTCAACTCCAAATGTTTATTCGAAGTATGTGCAGGAAGAAAAACATTTCTTAACACTTGCATCATTAAGATTACCCTATATGCAAAATAATAATAATAAACGACAGTATTGAAATATGTTTATCCTATTGCAGTGCTGACAATGTATGGCCACATTATATCTGGAGACCCAAGAGCTAGGCTGGCCATTTGTTTCCTTGTTACCACTTAGAAGGAGAAGCAAGCCATTTGCTAAATGTAGAGTTCCATGTATAAAATTCAGGGTTATTATCAGTCCTCTTCTAGACCAGCATACAAAATGATTTTTAATTTTTATTTGTATTTCCCTCCCTCCCCCCCCCTCTCTCTCTCTCTCTCTCACACACACACACACACACACACACACACACACACACCACAATGAAACAGACATGTTAGACTGAACCTGTGACTTGCTCATCTAGCAAGCATTCAGGGCATCCAAATCTGGAATTTCTACACCCAGACACAATAATACAGTGTTACCTCTGGTTAAGAACTTAATTTGTTCTGGAGGTCTGTTCTTAACCTGAAACTGTTCTTAACCTGAGGTACCACTTTAGCTAATGGGGCCTCGCGCTGCTGCCACACGATTTCTGTTCTCATCCTGAAGTAAAGTTCTTAACCCAAGGTACTATTTCTGGGTTTGCGGAGTCTGTAACCTGAAGCATCTGTAACCCGAAGTGTCTGTAAGCCAAGGTACCACTGTAGTCGATTATAGGCAAACAGCTGACCATACGAAGAAGTCTGCCTGCTTTGTAAATGTTTGCAAAAGTGTAGCAAAGCGTGTTCTCCTTCATGGAGAGCACGTGTTGCGGTGGGGTCTGCTGAGCCATCCCTCTGTTACCAGGCAGGGTCTCTAAAGATGGCCTGGGGCAGTGATTGGTTCACTAGGTTGCTGGGGTAAAAGTTATGTTGCAATTTTGGTGGGAGGGGTAAAATGTTTAAATACTCTGCACGCAGCCTGGAGCTTTCTCTTTTCTGTGTGCAACGGAACACCCGCCCACCCGCCCTTGAGTAAGGGGTTGTTGCATTGACCTTGCTATGCCTGTCATGGGGTCGTCTGCCGTTGGGGCAGGGGCCTGGTAGGAATTTTGTCCATCTGGCTGATTGGCTGGACCATTTGGTTTTTGCCTACTGCATAGCAAATCGTCACAACTTGTAAGGTTGCGGTTAGGCATTGGTTATAAATTGGTAGAGGAGGGATTAGGATAGGCTGGCCTGCCCCTCCATGGTTGCTGCGGAAAGGGAATTTCGTTAAAGGAATCCTGGGGCTTTTCATCTTTTCTTCCAATCCCTGGAATGGGACTAGGGCCGGCAAGCCTTCGGGGAGCATGCGGATGAGAGTTGAGGGTCTGTGACTCAGCTCCATTTCTCCCCGACTTGCTTTTCCCCGCACTGTCTTTTGGTGGTGCCCGGAAGACAGTTCTGTCCCCAGGCGGGGGGACAGATAGTCTTAACCAATGCCTAAACAACCACTCACGGTTTTGTATTTAAATAAAGTTGTGGCCCAAATTATGCCAAAAACCTTAAACAAAAATTAAGTGTGCGTTGTGAGTTATTTGGGGGGTGGCTTGGGGACCTCGACACGCAATGGTTGCTTGTTACTCTACCTCTGGTTACTGATTGTTGCTATAAGCTGAAGATCCCTGCATTGTGACAATATTTTTTCATTGGTTCTTGGTTCAGGGAAGTGGATGGTTTTCCCCTGTCCTTCTTAAAGAAAAGATTGTGTTGTGTTTAAGCCTACAATGGTCTCTTGATTTTTAAGTCCAAAGTGAACATTATTCAAGTGAAAGGCTTAGTGGTGGTGTTTACTTCTACTAATACTATATGTTGTTGTTATTCTGCTTGGAAAATCCGTATATGAATAGCTGAAATATCGTCAACATTATCTTCATCATAGTTGCAACAAATGTTTGATAAGACACCGACACTTGCATTTGCAGAAATACTGATGACTAAACAACCCCGTGGTAGAAAACCTTACACTGCAGTGAGTCGATTGCCTGTATATACCCATTTCTCCAACACATCTTTTTGATTATGATAAAATGAAAATATGCAATTAAATGAGGTTGGTGAAATGATCCCTGTGATTCCTCACTGTGCAGGATGGCTGGAATTTCCCTAGCTTTATGGTTTCAATTTAAAAGATACACCAGAAAGCAGAATGAGGGATAGTTTTTTTCTGAGAAAAGTCAAGAAAATTTATATGGTTGGAACATAAATGTGTATTAAAAAAAATTAAAAAAAAATCCTAAGAGGATTTGTGGATGTAGATTCCAAAGCTGTATCAAAATTATTCCTGCTTAACCTGCTCTTTGAAGAGCTTGGAGGAAGAGCAGGATGAGCTGTGACAAGCTAACATTTGGGAGAGCAATCAAAGGGAATGCATAACCACATGACAGTTGTGTGTGTTCTTAGCCTCTCTGCAAAGGTTGAGCTCCTATAAGACAGAGAGGAGGGTGTGTCCTATGGAGAACGATGTCAAAAGTAGGAAGAGATTCCAAGAGACTGAATGTCATGTATGTTTTATGTCCTCTGAGCCCCCCCCCATTGTCCCATAGTGTGTTAAATAAAACCAGGGAAAGGGAGAAATTTGATTTAATTCATATTTAAAGGTGAAGTTTCCTCTTTTGCGCTTTCTGAAACAATATGAGAACCAAACCAAGACATCCTTTGAAATGTACACTTTCCCAGATTTTGCAGTGTACTGTATTTTTCGCCCCATAGGACGCACCTAGTTTTTTTTGGGGGGGGGAATAAAGAAAAAATATATATTTCCCCCCCCCCCCAGGCATGGGGTTGGCGCAGGGGAAGCCCGAGCTTCCCCCGACCCCAGCCCCCAGAACAGCCTGCTATCTGCAAGCCTAGGGAGCTCACTCTTCAGTGTGCCCCAGGCTTCGGAATGCAGGCAGCTCTGCGCAACCCTTGGGAGATCGGCGCGGCTTCACGCCAGGCTCCCTAGGGTTGCGCAGAGCTGTGTGAAGCCCGGGAATGCAGGCAGCTCTGCACAACCCTTGGGAGACCAGCGCGAAGTCGCGCCGGTCTCCCTAGGGTTGCGCAGAGCTTCCCGAAGCCTGGAGAGTGAGAGGGGTCGGTGCGCACCGACCCCTCTCGCTCTCCAGGCTTCAGCGAAAGCCTGCATTCGCCCCACAGGACGCACACACATTTCCCCTTCATTTTTGGAGGGGAAAAAGTGTGTCCTATAGGGCGAAAAATACGGTAGTTCTCTAGCCAAGTAGTGTGTACAAAAATTATCTACTTGGTTAAAATGCATATTACTAAAACATAGAAAACTGTATTCTATTAGGAGAAATTGCTCTGCAAAAATGTGTACAGCAGGCAGAATTGCATATAAAGATGAGAATATTAGAAATTCACACTAAAATGTTGATAAATTTTCATGAGGACTTTTAAAAAATTTTTAAAACCCCCACAAACTAATGTGGAAATGTGCAAAACTTAAGAATGGAAATTGGAAACTGTCAGGAACTGAAATAGACAGATTTGCCCATCCCTGGTTAATTCTCGCCATGGCAAGCTGCAGACTATAGTTTACTATGAATGAGCAGCCTTCCTGTTTCATTCGGCCCTGCCTGGAGCTACAGCAATAAACTATGAGCCTTGGCTTAGTGTTATGCAGAATCTAGCACTTGCAGTTTGTTCCTATCCAAAATCAGTAAGCCAAGAAAAACATTTGTCTGGAGGGAAACAAACCAAGGGTACTGGTTCATGCATAACACTAAGCCAAGACTCATGGTTTGTTGCTCTAGGGTTGGTGGAACAAGGCTGGAACAATTGAGCAGCTAGTATACACTTTTTTTTCACAGTAAGCCATAAAACCATAGCTTACTGTGATGTGTGGAACACCAAAATAAATTGATAGTTTTCCCTAAAGTAGAGTACAGGGTCAGATTTAAGGTGCTGCTTTTGACCTTTAAAGCTCTTCATGGCCTAGGACCCTCATACCTACGGGACCGCCTCTCCCGGTATGCCCCACGGAGAGCCTCAAGGTCCATAAATAGCAACACCCTAGTGGTCCCGGGCCCTAAGGAAGTTAGATTGGCTTCAACCAGAGCCAGGGCCTTTTCAACACTGGCCCCGGCCTGGTGGAACGCTCTGTCTCATGAGACCAGGGCCCTGCAGGATCTGATTTCTTTCCGCAGGGCCTGTAAGACAGAGTTGTTCCGCCTGGCCTTTGGCTTGGAGCCAATTTGATTCCCTCCCTCTCTTTCTTTTTTCCTTTCCTTCTCCTCCTGCGATGAGGCTACATTTTAATATTTTAATATTTTAATATTTCAACATTTTAATGTTGTAATTTAATTTTGTTTTTAAGTTGTAATCATTCAACTTGTTTTTATTATTGCTTGTAAGCCGCTCTGAGCCTGGCCTTGGCTGGGGAGGGCGGGGTATAAAAAATATATATTATTATTAACTTGAGTGAATTACATATAGTGACTCTTCAAAAAAAGGCTTTAAGCTACCTGGAGGTAAATGCTGCTGTCTGAATGGTATGGAGGTGAAGTTGGGGTTGTTTGCTTTGCTTTTTGGCACAGCAAGCAGAGTGGCAAAATAAAAGATGGAACAGAAACTTCGAGAATAGGAAGATATACTTTGTCCTTTTGTTGTTGTTGCTGCTGCTGTGATTACAGCAGAAGCATTTAAAATTGCTGTGCTCAAATAGGTTGACTACGCAAACAGAGAGAAGTTTGGAATTTTCAGGATGCATTTGTCAGAATGTGCTACATAGCGCTCTGCTTTCCAAGATGCTTAATGCTTGAGCTAAACATTTGACTAAATGTTACCTGGTTTGCTGGGAGAAGGGAAAGTCAGCCAGAATCTTTAAAGCGGATAGCACAAATGCAATTATGATTTAAATAGTCGTGTCACATTTCAATGTGTGTGCACGCCTGCATGTGCTCATGCACAAATCTATACCACCACCACCCCAAGAAACACATGGTGGGTACCTGCCTCAGGCCAGTGCCCCTTGCTGGTTACACCCAGGGCCAAATAAATATATTTTGCTTTCTGAAGCCAGTGTCAAAATGGTGCTCTCTCTCTCATTCCATGGCAATGGGACACCTTCTTCCACAACATCTAAAAGACAAATTCATGGAGGACAAGGCTACTAGAGAAAATGATGAGCGATTCCTGAAGTAAATCAATCCTAAATCAAGTCAAACTTCTATGATCCTTTAATACAACACAACACAACACAATACATATTGATCTTATCGCTCCAAATTAGGTGATGTGCCGCGAACATGCAAGAATAATGGGTTGGTAAAAGCACTATAGAGTCTTGACTGGAAAGAGCACCAGTTGAACATTATGAAGTCCTTGTGACATTGTTTCCTTGATTTTCTTTCCTGCTTGCCTCTCTTTGATATTGCTGTGTTTTATGTTGCAAAGCATTGGTGGTATTTAGCTTTCCCACATGCAGATATTTTCAAAAGCAAGCCCATTAAAGTGTATCTCTCCTGCTGAGCAGCCTGTGGGCTTGTTTTGGTCCTATTTATAACAGATGTTTATAAGCCTGATCACTGCAATGAATGCAAAGTTCTGGGCACTGTAAGAATTACAGTAATTGCCTCCCCCCCTACTTTTAATTCCATTTTTTCCCATTAAAGCAAAAAAATAAGAGGAGAAGGGGGAGTTAAAGCATTTCAGAATAAAGAAGAGAATCTGAGAATTGGATGAGTCAGGAAGATGTTATGGTGATACAAAGATGATCAGCCATTTCAAATGGCGAAAAAAGAGAGCAAGTTGACTCATTCATGCTCCTTTCATTGAGCAACTACTTATGTGTGAAACAGCTATCACAGATCAAGCATTTTTCATCATCACACTTTACCATAGAAGCAGTTCAGATCTTCAGCTGCAAGCATGGATCTCCCCAGTTTGCAGTTACGGAAGCAATACATGAGCAGAAACACCGCCATCCTTTGACATTTGCACTTCTCCGAATTTTGTGGTGTAGTTTTCTAACCAAATTCAAAAGGCCACATACTGGAGTCAAGGGTCCATTAGAATGCATCTATTAAAAGAACACAAAAAATAAAAAGTAAATTTCTAGGAAAATGTGTATTTTAGGCAAAGTTGCATACAAAACTGTGTGCATTAGGAAAATTTCACTTTAAAATGCTGATGAACTTTCATGAAGTTTTTTTTTAAATAAATAAATAAATCTCAAATTGCTGTGGACTATTTTCACAAGCCCCTGGAAACAGCTGTCCCATGTGGAAAGCAACCAGAACTGCAATATGGACGTCTTCCTGGGAATGAAGTACAGTTGTACCTCGATTTACGAACGTTATCCGTTCCGGAAGTCTGTTCTTAAACTGAAACCGTTCTTAAACTGAGGCGCGCTTTCTCTAATGAGGCCTCCCACTGCCGGTGCCCTTCCACCATCCGAATTCTGTTCTTAGACCAAGGTAAAGTTCACACACCGGGACACTACTTTCGGTTTTGCAGAGTTCGTGAACCGAATAGTTCTTAAACAAGGCTGTTCTTAAACCGAGGTACCACTGTACTGTATTCTCTGCCTCTGGACTGACTTAGCCAACCCAGAGACTGATCATTGGCAGTCCTGGATAGGAAGGGGTGAAGAAAAGATTCCGGTTTGGCTTGGAATTCAGCTGAGTAACAACGGCCTCCCTGCTTCTAACATGTTTTAGTGGCTGGGACTCCTTGGAAGATTTCTTGGTTCCTTGTTTTACTTTGATTCTTGCCCGTAGTCAGTCCTGAAACCAATATATTCAGGCTGGAAGTTTATCCAGACATTACAGTGGTACTTCTAGTTACGAACTTAATTTGTTACGGAGGTGTGTTCTTAACCTGAAACTATTCTTCTCTAGAGGCCGCTGGCACACGATTTCCATTTTCAACTCGAAGTAACTCTTCCAGGTTAGCAGCGTTTGTAACCTGAGGCGTTTGTTACTCGAGGTACCACTGTATTTTATTTTATTTATTTTTATTTTATATTTTATTTTATTTTACTGGCTCCTGGCTCCTTGGGATCAATTGACCTATTAAAGTCTGGTTGGGAAGGAAAAATCCTAGAAAAAACTGCAGGGAAACACAGAATATACCGTATTTTTCCGTCTATAAGACACCCCCATGTATAAGATGCCCCCTATTTTGGGGGACTCCGGTTGAAGAAAATGGGGGGAGATCTATCCATGTATAAGATGCCCCCCAAATTTTGGACATTATTTTTTCGGGGGAAACCTTAGTCTTATACACAGAAAAATACAGTGTATATGAAATTACTTATGGGGATAAAGTGTTGTGGGTAACACTAGCCCAACTTGGAGTAGACCCATTGAAGTTAATGGCCATGACTGACTTAGGTTCATTAATGTGAATGCGTCTACTCTGAGTAGGACAACTTTGGATACAACCCCAAAGGACTTGTGAGGTAGTCTGACTGCTGCAACACTGGCTGGCCTCTTTCCTCTTCCATGTTTTTTAAAAAAGTCTGCATGGAATAGCTAGCACACAGTGTTCCTTGCCCCTTTGTATTGCAATGCTGCATACTCCCCTGGCAGCGATGGTAAAAAGCATGGCTGCCCATGGCAGTTTTCTCAAGGGAATTCATGATCCAGTTCATGGGTAGACTGGGCTAAATCTCTTCTGGATTCTGAGCTTGTTGGATTCCTCCCTCATCCATACTTCCTCCCACTTCACCTCTGTCTATGGCTCAGTTAGTACCAATACTGTATGTGCATGTATAGGCAGCCCAAAGTCTCTGATGAAGAAATGATTCTATACTTGTAAACAACTCCTCCATCCCTAGAGACATGAATCTCTTGCCTTCAAAGCCTTGTTCTAGTTTGTTCACAACTTTTCACCCTTTGCAAAAACAGAAATTGACAACTCTTATGGCTGAGCGATCATTCTGTTTGAATGGATCTTGGGCATATATCTCCAGATCATCGATTGACATTCAATGCATCGCCAGCTCTCACCTTCCATTTCTGTGCTATAGTATGAAAATTAGTATGACTTAGCTCTGAGTGGCGGAACGAGCATGAACAGCAATCAATCTGTTTTGGCTCTTACACAGACAATTCCAGAGTGTGCAGAAACTTAAAACCGATTCAATATGGCAGAAGAAGCATCTGGTACAGCCCTGTAAACACATTTTACAGTAAATGGTACTTATGTCTAAGACTACATAGGTTGGAATACTGTTATGAGGGGGGGGCTGCTGCTTTTCCCTTGTGGGGTACCCAACAGCCCATATAGAGTCCTTTTGTTGGTTTTCTATCAGTAGGAGAAATAACAGAGGCCAACCAGAGAATATTGAGAAGCAAAGCAGCTATTAAGCCTGATCTTTATTAAACTGTTGCAAAAGGGTCCTCACTCACCACAAGCAGGAAAGAGGTGGAATCCAGAACAAAGGTGTGCCCGCCCTTATATAGACTTCTTAAATTGCCCACCCTCAAACTCCAGACCACCCCCAGAAACATCATACATACATCACAGAAGGGGTGTATCCCAGGACCACCTCCCCCAATGCATCATACATACATCACAGGTGGCGGTCTAAAACAGAATCCTGAGTGTGTTGTATCTCCTGTCTGGCAGGTTACCTGGTTGCATTATCTGAGTTTTGGCCACTCTTTTATTATTATAACTACTAAATTCCTGAATCCAGGTCACAGGTCACAGGTGCACCCTATTCAAACCTTAAGGTACCCCCTGCCCGTATGGGCCAGTCGTGTCCGACTCTAGGGCTGTGCGCTCATCTCGCTCAAGAGGCCGGGGGCCAGCACTGTCCAAAGAAACTTCCGGGTCACATGGCCAGTGTGACTAAGCTGCATCTGGCGAGCCAGCACCAGCGCAGCACACGGAAACGCCGTTTACCTTCCCACTAGAAAGCGGTCCCTATTTATCTACTTGCACCCGAGGGTGCTTTCGAACTGCTAGGTTGGCAGGCGCTGGGACCGAGCAGCGGGAGCGCACCCCGCCGCAGGGATTCGAACCACTGACCTTTCGATCGGCAAGCCCTAGGCACTGAGGCTTTAACCCACAGCGCCACCCGCGTCCCATACTAGCCCCCTTAGCCGATGGTTAATTTATTTGTTTGCTTGTTGTGAGGATTTAGAAACAGCTTCATTTAACAACGGAAAACTCCACCCCCTCTAAACAGTACACAAATAAAAGCGTAGATAAAACACAACCAAAATCCATGAAATAAAGACAAAAATACCAAAATATACAGAAAATAATTATCATCACTACCCAGGGGCAATGCATTGTAGTCTAGAAACATCTAGATGCCACTATATTGAGGCAACCTTGTTACATTCCTTTTGTTTCTGTTAAAGTTGTATGCTTCTTTGTGGGAAAGAAAGGCAAGGTAATTATAATAAATGTGCCTCCTGTAGCATAAGCAATGCAAGATTCAAGACTAAAAATCCCAGTGGCTAATTCTGGGATAAAAAGTATCTTGCATTTTTGTTTCTTTAGAAACAAGTACTGTGATTTTCTCTGAATTTATGGTGTGAGTAGACAATGTTGAACATTTATTAGTGGGGGTTAGTCATCTCCCACAATCTCTCTAGGTGGGGATGGATAAGAACAGCTCTTGATCTTGGAGCATCATCCTAAAATCCCAAAGTGGGCGGTTACAGGAGGTTACAGTAGATCCTGGTTTGGGAAATTCTGGGCAAATTTCGGAGGCCACATGACAGTGCTCTCTGAGACCAGAGACAAAATGAATGTAAATTACAAAATATGCCAAAGTACAGTTAGCTGCGTCTACTATTTGGTGGCCATTTCCTGAATGTAAAATTTACCTTTGTGCAGGTGGCTAGTTATGACTCATAGTCACAGAACCTTCCAAGAGACACTATATGAGTTCACAGACACATTCCAGCGTAATAAACAAAAATCTGCCTTTATTCCCTTATGGGAGATACAAGAGCCCTTCTAGAGTCCTTTGTAGGTTCTCCATCGGTCGGAGAAAAAAACAGAGGACAACCAGAGAATATTGAGAAGCAAAGCAGCTAGTAAGCCTGATCTTTATTGAACTTTTCAACAGGGTGCCCCCTTCACACGCAGGAGAAGGAGGAGGACCCAGAACCTAAGGTGTGCCCGCCCTTATATAGACATTTTAAATTGCTCACCCTGGAGTCCAAGACCACCCCCAGAAACATCATACCTACATCAGGTGGTCTATAACAGAAATCTGAGTGTGTTGTTTACTGTCTGTCTGGAAGTTACCTGTTAATGCTTACTTGATTGGATACCATGGGGAGCCTGGCCAGTGTTTTGTAATGATAAATACTTAGTTCCTGAGCCAGGTCACAGGCTCACCCTATTCATACACAGACATACCCTTAAGATTTGTCAAGAAAAAGATAATGGGGAGCCTTTTCCATTTTCCTTTGACTTTGAAGAGAATACATTTGGTCAGTTTGGGAGCCAAAATGGCTTCATGGCTGTTTTCCTGTGCTGTTTCAGACATGTGATTTATATATTTATGTACGTGTTTGCTCGGTACATTTATGAACATTTATTATAGATAGATAGATAGATGATAGATAGATAGATAGATGATAGATAGATAGATGATAGATAGATAGATGATAGATATATTTGACATTTGTTTTATTATTATTTCACCAGCCAGGCAAAAACATTCAAGTGGGGTGTAAAGCAGGGCAAGCAGGGGTTGTGGCCTGGGAGAGTCTCAAGGGTCAGGCAAAGAGACTTGGAGAGATTGTGTTCACCCACCACTGGTCTGAAATTTTCTACCCCTGCTGTAGATGCTGCAACAGACCATAACACAGTAAACATTTATTCTTTTGTGCAGTTGTTGCAGATAAAGGTTGGAACAGGAAATAATCATTTACTGTCCCAAACACTATGTACTAAATGCCGATTTGGTATTGCTCTTGTTTTATGTGAGTATCCACGTGCTGTACCTCTTGGTTTTGATTTTCATTTTAGGAGTGTATCTCTAAAACAGGTACTTCATTGTGCAGATTTTGACCTTTCTTTGTCTTTTAACTAACAAAACATGTCTGCCCCTGCCCCTTGTATCCAAAAGCCAACTCATTCTGATTACAAGGAGAGCTCCTAATCCAGTTATCTTATCTGTATGTGCATCCTGGGTATTGACCAAACAAGAAGGTCAAATTTCCCTTAAAGGGCAAGATGGCAAAATCTGATATGTGGGGTACTAAGGGTTGTTGCATCATGACCTTATACAGTAATTAGGGAGGAGCCCAGGTGTGAGCTTTCCCTAATTATCAATGACAGCTTTGTTTTCTATCTTTCATAAATCACTATCCTGACTTTTACTTCTTTCTTTATTTTTATACAAATATTTTTAAGTCACCTTTCAAGGGTGAGTTACATCAATAACAAATATAAAACTTCATCAGTGGACATCATTTAAACATGCAATTCAGTTTACAATGAAACAGTCAGCTCAAATAAATACAGAAGAATTCAACAGCCACAAACACAAAGCCCAGTAGCAACATAGTCAATAAATTATGTTTTGCTCTAAGGGTCTTGGCTTGGTGGGAAATCACCCAGGTTCTGTCTCTGGATTTCCAGAAAGGATTGAGAGCAGGCCTGTGCAGAGCTTGTTGGAGGCACAGAGTGGGAGTCTTGTTAGAATAAAGTTATAAACTCAAACAAAGAAGCAGCTGGTCTCTGACACCCACTCGTCCCGACCAACTTAGTCCTTCAAAACCCAGGGCAAATGTACCCAGCTGCCACCCTCCTCTGCACAGGCCTGGCAGGGAGAGACCCTGGTCTGAAACCCTGGATGACACTGTTCTGGATGAACCTCAGTATAAGGCTGCTTCCTATATTTTTATTAGGGGAAGGACCATAATTCAGTGGTAGAGCATCTAATTCCAGTTCAAATCCACCCCTAACACACACAACTAAAACCAAAACACAATTGCAGTTCATCTAAATCTTGCTTGGTCGCTTACACTGCACTTCCTATATACATTATAAACAAGATTGTATCCGTGTAAGCGATGGAAGTCAATCAATGAAATTTTATTATTATGTTCATATTGAGATATTTGTAGAATTAACTTGGAAGAAATTATTCCAATTTTTCTTCTTTTTCCCCTCTTTATTTTTTCTTTTCTTCTTTTTTCCTCTTTTGTTCCTTTTTTCATATATATGTGCTTATTTGAAATATATATGTATGTATTTGTAATATTTTGCTTATGTTTTGTAACAATTATGTTAAATAAACAAAAATTTAAAAATAAATCTTGATTGGCACCCCACCTCCTACAGTATTTAGGATGTTGCAGGCTGCTGTGCTGAAGTATAAAATATGCTTAAGAAGACGAAGAAAACATCAAGAAACACTCAGATCATTATGAATTGTTGAATTTATCATCCCAACAATTGTGATCTTTAAGCTTGAAGAGCAAAAAGGTATAAAAGAATGAACTTGAAGATAAACAGTAAGAGCTGTTCATCAGGAAGTTGTGGAGTCTCCTTCCTTAGAGGTTTCTAAGCAGAGGTCGGATGGTCACCTGTCATAGATGCTTTAGATGAGATTCCTGAGTTGCAGGGTTCCCTTCCAGCTCTCAGCTTCTATGATTCTATAAACCAGAAATCATTCAGAGTTCTACCCCAAAATGAAACTAATTCACGGTCAGCTCACTCAGTAATAAAAAGAACTGCTTTAAGGTGCTCATCAAAGTTCTTTGAACTAATTCATTGAACTTTGTAATTCTAAACTAAACTAAACTAGTTCATTCCAAGCAGTGCCTTCTACCCTTTCCTGTGCCTCAGTTTCAGTCCTATAAACATCAACTTCTGATCTTTATTGCTTATCCAAAGGCCACTGCCAATCATCATCTGAGCACCAGTAATTGGGTGAGGAGTAATTAGACACGTCCGGCCCCCTTGAGTAGGGATGTCAGAAATCCAGTAAAAAGCAGAAGCAGGAACAAAAATTCCTGTTGTCTGCTTATTTGTCCCATGTCCAGAATGGAAATCCATCCATCAAATACAATTGGTATTCACTGTTGTTGTTGCTTTACGTCTGCAAAAATGATAGATAATTAATTATGTCCCCGCCTCCCATTTGCATTGTGTTTCCTTTGCACTGAAATGATTGAGGTGGAATAACAACATTGTTTATGTAATTAATTACATAATTTGCCACAGCAGACGGTGAGGCGAATAATGTAGTTTTGGGCAAAAGATGAACTGCAGTGGAATGGAAACAGTGCTGCATGAAATATTTAGGGCTTGATGAAAAACAGTGCCTTCTTACATTCCAGTTACCTGGAGTTCTGGAAGATGGACAGTTCTGTTCTGGAGGGGAGGGTGGGAAATAGGCATGGGGAATTTCATGCTATAGTCCTATGTAAACTTTCCAGGGCATGGGTAGGCAAACTAAGGCCCGGGGGCCAGATCCAGCCCAATCACCTTCTAAATCTGGCCCGCGGATGGTCCGGGAATCAGTGTGTTTTTTACATGAGTAGAATGTGTCCTTTTATTTAAAATGCATCTCTGGGTTATTTGTGGGGCCTGCCTGTTGTTTTTACATGAGTGGAATGTGTGCTTTTATTGAAAATGCATCTCTGGGTTGTTTGTGGGGCATAGGAATTCCGTTCATTCCCCCCCACAATATAGTCCGACCCCCCACAAGGTCTGAGGGACAGTGGACCAGCCCCCTGCTGAAAAAGTTTGCTGGCCTCTGTTCCAGGGAGTAAGTGAGGCTTAAGTTGACATAAAGTCATTTGATTTAATTCACATGTGTTACATTAGTTTGATTAATTTTACATAGAGCAAGTGTAATATTGAGTCCATTATCTTAAGGATCACCAAAGTCCTCCTTTGTCAAATTCATGTCTAGCTGATTCTCCTTCACCTGTGACATTTGGAGAATCAATGCAAAGATGTATATCCATGGACCTATTAAGCAAATGGATAGTGCTAATCCTGACTCCCCTTACCTGCAATGTGGGGTGCTTAAATGATTTCATTTAGATAATGTTGTACGCTGCTCTTTCCTAACTGGACATAATTGGAGCAAATTTATGATTAGGCTCGTGTATTTGTTGCCGTGCTCTATATATATGGAAGTGGAGCTAATCCACATCTAGCCCTACATTTTCTTCATAGTTCATTTTGTGATTTGGTAGCGCTTGATAAGAGTATTTCAATTCTGAGCATGCCTGATTTCAAGGTGGAAGGGGGGATGATAAATTTAGAGTGTGTTATAGACCTTTATTCTGGAATTTAGTTCATGATCCAAGCATTAAAATCTTCAGACAGCCTAATCCTGGAGGGAAATGACTGTATTTTTCAGACCATTACGAACAATTTGCACAATAGCGACCCATGATAAAGCAAAAAGGAGTTCAATACTAATGAATCTTTAGTCTCTCTCTTTCTAGGTTAAAACTGCAGTTCCTGTTTCCATTCAGATATGGAAATTCGGCAAAGTCTCTCACACCTCTTCTTCTCCCTCTGCTCTTTTTCATTTTTGTCTCCCGTGGAGACATCCTCCGAAGGGAACTCAAAACTACTGGAAATAATAAAATGAACAAAGCAGGGAAAAACAGTTGCTGCTCATGCTTGAAAGAAGCCTATTTGAAGTCCAGCTTCTCTAGAAGCACTGGACAACTGTGGCAGGCAGCAGCATGTGAGATTAGCGCCAATTCTTTTCTTGGGAAGCTGGGCAAATCAATGCAAATGCAATTCAAGAAGGGGCTGCAGTAATCCCACACAAATATAAAGTGCACCATGTCCCACGCTCTCCCTTACAAATCATCATCTGGCCCCATATCTCTCAGAGCTTTTGGCTTTATGTTCCTTCTGCTTAACGTTCTCCCTTTGCTCGGACCATCATTCTTTTTAAATGCTGCACACTTACGTAAACATTTTTCTTTCGACTAATCTCAAAAAAAGAAAAAAAGAAAAAAACGAGACTTGGCAAAACAATAGATCTCTCTCACCCATGAAATACCGAGTTCTTTGGGGGAAGAAAAAAAAAAGCAGCATAAACATATGGTCGTGGGTTTTGTATGCATGCATGCATTTATTTATTTAATAGATTTATATATCTCCTTTCAGTGTGGTGTAGTGGTTAAGAGCAGTGGACTCGTAATCTGGTGAACCGGGTTTGATTCCCCACTCCTCCACATGCAGCTGCTGGGTGACCTTGGGCCAGTCACAGTTCTTTGAAGTCTCTCAGCCTCACTCACCTCACAGAGTGTTTCTTGTGGGGGAGGAAGGGAAAGGAGAATGTTATCTGCTTTGAGACTCCGTCAGGGAGTGATAAAGCGGGATATCAAATCCAAACTCTTCTTCTTCATCATAATCATCATAAGATCTCGGAGTACTTCCCAAGATCAAATACAAGGTCAAAGCACAAATAAATAGTTAAAACAAAAACTAAACAATAACTTCCCCTCCCACAAACACATTTAAAAAGCTGTAGAATATTACTGAGCCAAATTTATTGGAGACAGGCACCTTTTGGGGTGGAGGTCATTGTTCCTTCCCTTTGGTTATATTTGTGCCTATGCTTGCCCTTAGGGGATGTGTTGGTTTTATTTGTAAGCATTGCTAGAGTTAGAATCATATAATTGTAGATTTGGAAGGGACCCCCAAGGCTCATCTAGTCCAACCCCCTGCAAAGTAGGAATCTCACCTAAAGCATCCATGGCAGATGGCCATTTTTGTTTTTTTTCAGAATAAGCTTCTTCATTTATTTATTTTTTATATTTAAATTAAATTAATGAGAATACATTCTGGAGAAGGAGCGGGAGGCTTCTATGTTTGGGGTGATTTATTTGATATTGCTGCATTTGATTTTTGTAATTGTGCCCTTGCATTTCAATTTTATTGTGGCCTTTATTGGGTCAGTTGAATTGGGGATAGTCTTTCTGCCTAGGATGGGTGGTTGAGAGTTGCATTCCTTTTTTGCCCCTAGTAAATGTAGAAATTGGGAGGTGTGCATGTTTCATCCTGTGAAAAGGGTTCCATGTAAATAAGTAAGTAATAAGTAAAGGCACAATTCATCCTAAATTGAGCTTTTTTTTAAAAAAAAAATATCACTTTACTTATTTTGTGATGTTTTGTGGTTCCTGGCAGCAGTGAACATAATTCTGAGAAAGACACACACACACACACACACACACACACACACACAGATTTCATCACCATCCTCTATTTATTTTTGTGCCACTTTTTCACTTGCTTATTCCCAAAGTGGCTGATGACATATCAAATGAACAATAAATGTGACAATTCAAAACATTGCAGGAAGAATTCTAAACTGTTTTATCAGTAAGTACCAAAAAGAAAAAAGAAAAATCAATCCATACAGCATGGTATATAAAACAGTACAGATAAGCCAATATAATTACATAACTGAACTTAACACTCTTAGAATTACAGCTCTGTGAGTCTCCCAGCAACTCTCACAGCTGTCCATGGAGGCACAGGTCAATTCTGTGTCCAGGGCAGCTGTTTACCAGCTCCATCTGGTACGCAGGCTGAGACCCTATCTGCCCGTGGACTGTCTCGCCAGAGTGGTGCTCTAGTTATCTCTCACTTGGACTACTGCAATGTGGTCTATGTGGGGCTACCTTTGAAGGTGACCCAGAAACTACAACTAATTCAGAATGCAGCAGTTAGCTGGTGACTGGGAGCGGCCGCCAAGACCACATAACACTGGTTTTGAAAGACCTACATTTGCTCCCAGTGTGTTTCTGAGCACAATTCAAAGTGTTGGTGCTGGCCTTTAAAGCCCTAAACGGCCTCAGTCCTGAAGGAGCGTCTCCACCCTCATCATTCTGCCCGGACAATGAGGTTCAGTGCCAAGGGCCTTCTGGCAGTTCTCTTGCTACGAAAAGCCAAGTTACAGGGAACCAGGCAGAGGGCCTTCTTGGTAGTGGCACCTTCTCTGTGGAATGCCCTTCCACCAGATGTCAAAGAGAAAAACAACTACCAGACTTTTAGAAGACATCTGAAGGCAGCCCTGTTTAGGGATGCGTTTAATGTTCAACAGACTATTGTATTTTAATATTTTTTCTGGAAGCTGCCCAGAGTGGCTGGGGAAACCCAGCCAGATGGGTGGGGTATAAATAAAATATAATGATTATGATTTTATTATTATATTATCAACAACAACAACAACACCCATTACAAACAGCCGTTTGCAGGAGTCATGACTGTTAAAAATGCTATGATGCTGCTTTAAATGTTTAGTGTGGATGGGGCCAAAGGCAACAAATGTCAGGCTGAAGAGGTGCATCATCAGCATATGGCAGAAATTATTTAAGGTGCCAAGTGCACCACTGTGGGGATGGAAGTCCACAATTTAGGGGCTGCCATAATGCCCTCTCCAAGGCTGGCATTCCCTGAACTGAGGGTGGTGGAACTACCAAGAAGGTTCTCTCGGCCAACACCCAAGAGGGATACTAAGGGAAGAAGGACTGGCCCTGTCTTCCTAAGTGCAATGATCTCTAAGTTGCTCTCTGCAGTGTGGTGTCAGGCTGCTGCCAGCAACTCCTGGCCGATTGCCCAGGAACGTACAAAGACAAGGAAATGTTTCTTACCATCCACTTTTTATTCAGTATTTACAGAGAGAGGCTATAGAACCCAGCCTCTTGGATAATAGCACTGTCCTGCATGAATCTCCCACTTCCTCATTCATCTCCCCCACTTCCTCATTCGTCATTCTCATCACCTCTTTTACAGGTGCTGCTAAGTGCCTTCTGTCTGAGCTCTTTGCTCTCTTTCAAGGCTCGCCGGGTTCTGAGAGAGGGAGGTCTGGAATGCTTTCTGAAGACAGTGTCCATCAGCTGTTGCCCCCTTGGTGCTTCCTCCTCCTCTCTCATTATTTCCCAACTTTCCCCCTCACCTTCCTCTGCACTGTGACCTCCCTCAAACCCCTGTTGTAAACCTAAACTGACTTCCTCTTCCTCCTCCCTGGAAGGGTCAAGCTGGGGAGGCAGTCTCCACCATTCCTCCTCTACCCAGTCCCTGACATGTGGAGACAAGATGGAAAATACCCCATCTTTCTTATGTGACCTTTCTTATGTGGTTCATGAGTTTCTGCCAGAGAGAGTGAAAAAAGCCAGAGGTTGTGGTGGTGAAGGAAAACAGACATTAGCTAAGAAGACCCGGGACTACAACTCCCATCAGCCTATGCCAAATGGTCAGTGATCAGGGATGATGGGATCTGTAATCCACCAACATCTGGAGAGCCTCATTATTGCCTGGTGACTTTGGGCGAAACCCAAGGACCATGCAATTCACTCATGGCTTGTTAGCTGGTATGCCGTTGTGCATAAATATAATGTAACACTGCCTCATCATTGCAAATTCCTTGCTGTTTGTTTCCCCCTTCCATTCCCCCCCCCCGACAGTGTCATCTTGCAGAGATGTGAGGAGTGCAGGGTAAGTCTGCTTTTGCTCCTTCTGTCCCTAGCTAACCAACGTGACGGATGGCATTGCAAAAAGAGCCTGCTGCTTGGCATGGAGTCTAATTGGCTGTGATGGTCGGTGGCCGCAGATTTGTTTATAAACTAGAAAATCTACAAATTGCCAACCATCTGCACAGAACAGTGTGCTAATGAAGGCCTGTAGCCTGCAGATCCATAAGCTGATTACCTGCACGTTACAAGCCCTTCTTCTCCTGGTTTCCAGCTGAGGTTATCTGTCTGAGTTTGAGGCATGGAAATAAATTGTTACTTCACTGCCTTTTGCTCATTCTTGTGGATCTGCAGAAAGACCTGCCACTGAACCTGGATCCTGAGCCCTCTCATATTTTGATGGAGACAGCTGATTCTGCCTTGAAATTTACCTGCTCTGCAATGCCAATTAGCTCTGTGTGGTTTAGTTTAAGCAGCTTTGTGCCAGCTCCAGAGTGAAATATTATTTTGTCAGTGTTTCCGGGAATTCATATGTATATGAGATCCACAGCTTGTTGCTTCTGAAAGATGTACATGAAATATTAGGAAGCTTGAGGCTTCTTTCTGCTTCAAGTCTAGAGAGAGGCTGGGGAGTCCTTCACCACAACTCTCTTCTAAGAGGCTGGCTTAGTTTGCATGTAATACTAAGTCATAGTTTACTGCAGGGATAGGGCAGCAGTGGCCCACCAGATATTGATGGACTTTAACTTCCATCATCCATGACCATGGTCATGATGGTGGGGATTGCTAGGAGCTGGAGTCAAATAACACCTGGGAAGACTACAGGTTCCTCATCCCAGGTTTATCATTATGAAGACAAACCTAAATGAGCCTCAGGCTTGTGTCATGCATGGCAGTGAGAAGGAGGCAACCTGAAGCTTCTGCTTCCAGTTTAGGTTGTGTTTGGCATGCCATTTCAATCATAAACTGCAGTGGACGCTTGAAACAAGCCGGCTTCATGAACCCTCATTTGAACTTGGCTTGCTTCCACTAACAGTAGTTAAAATCAATCACAGTTTGACTGCTTTGGGGTAAGATGGCAAGCTGTGGTTAATCAGAAAAGGATGCAAAAACTGTCAGACTCCTTGCAGTCAAGCTGGAGGAAGTGGGTGAATATGAGAGCCTAAAGACTGGTTTAGCATTATGGCCATCTCAGCGCATTCTTTCAGTTTTATTAGGGAGGAAGGAACATAAGAAGGGTTTGCTTCTCTTGCTCTGAAGATATCCCACATTTGTTTGTGATCTCCATCGTTCAGCAGGCCATTGGTTGTTTGTGACTCAAGAAATCCCATGGTACCATTTTTTTTTTAATGCTTATCATACTCTTCCTTCAATGATCTTGGGACTGCCAACACAGCTTATCCTCACAATAAATATGTGAAGTAGTTGAGAGAAAGTGAGCATAATTGCCAAATGAGGGTAGAATATTAATTGGTTAATATCATTCCTCTAGATTTTGACTAAATTTGTTTAATGCGGATATGCATCCTCTCCTTTTTGTCCACCTTTGATTACTCAGTTCGTTTCTGCTTCTGTATGTTTGCATATGTCTGATTTTCTTGTTGCAATCTATTGGTAACATTCATGCTTCACAATTTTAGATAACTTCTGAAATAAAAAGTAAGGCGTATTCACATACGTGCAAAAAATGCAGCGGTTAGAACTCAAATATCACCAAATAACCATTTTGTCAGTTCCAGGATTTTGCAACAAGGCATTCCCACTTTCCTTACCCTGTGCACCCCCTAAATATGTTCTAGGGGGTTCCCCAACCTGTTCTAACAGATTGGGGGAAATGTACAAGGGGTGATGGGGGAAAGTCCCATTGTGCAAGTAGAAATTCTGGACCTAATGGGACACATTAATTGGATATCACCCAATGTGTGAAAAGGCCCTTAAGGACAGTTGTGGATTATTTTTTTCATTTAAGAACAGTACTTCTATATGTTATCAAAGGTGCATTGAGCATAACATCTTCTTTTCCATAATGTCTAACTAGATTTTTCCAGGAAGTCCATAAGCAGGTCATGAAGGTAGCAGGTCTGAGCTGCTGTTGCCTCCTCAGTGGATGTGAAATGCTGTAACTTGTTTGAACTGATATTCATTGGCATGGTGTCTCTGAACATGGAAGTTCCATACAGCCATCATTGCTGACCGGGCCAAGCCCACCATTAGGCAAAGTGTAATAATTTCCTCAGGCAGCAGATGCTAAGAGGCGGTGGAGATAGCCCTCCTCAGCTCTCAAATGCTGCAGGGCAGAGCTATGTGTGCCATATAGTCTGCCCTGTATCAGCATAACTACTTTGTTGCCCTCAAGTCTGCTAGCTTATTCCAGGTGGCTTCTGTATGTGGAATGGAGGGCTGCCATCTTTGCACTTTGCCTCAGGTAGCAAAATGTCTTGTCCCAATACTGATCACTGTTGTGCATGAATTTGTCTAACCCCCTTGCAAATTGTAGCAGTAAATTTTATACAATGAACATATGATATGGAAACATGCTTTCCTCTGTCTGCCCTGATTGTACTGCCAATCAGTTTCAGTAAGTGACTAATGTTATCCATCATCTTCAGTTCTGGAGAGGTGGGATATAAATAAAGTAAATCCATCCCATTAATCCACCCTTCATGTTTCATCTCTCCAGGTGGAATGGCTGAAGAATGAAGAACCTGTTGATGCTGAGCAGGATGAGAACATTGACACCCGAGCAGATCACAACCTGATCATCCGCCAAGCGCGCCTCTCTGATTCTGGGAACTACACATGTATGGCAGCCAACATAGTTGCCAAGAGAAGAAGCCTGTCTGCCACTGTTGTGGTGTACGGTCAGTGGGTGTGAAATGCTATAACTTCTTAGCTTGCAAATGCTAACCTGTTGATTGGTATTGTGCACAGCCCTGTCATCTTCAGATGAAAGGCAGTATACAAATTTTATTAAGAAATAATAATAATAACACTATCATCAAGTATAAGCATTATTTCTAGGGCTTGGGCTTGGCATAACTAGTGGGTTCTACGCAGATAAGAAGACTTATCAGATTGTTTGACACTTTTACTTGTCTCTCTGTGTGTTTTCTCTTCACAGACACACAAGTAAACAAAAGCATCAGACAATGCGATTGATCTACGTGCAGCATTTAGGAGAAACAAAACAAAACAAAAAGTAAATGGATTCAAGATAGGAAGAAATGCTTAGACGTCCCTTCTGAACTCAGTTTGTGAATGGGAAGGAATTCATTTTAGCTGCATTTGTTTCATTATTCTATTGATCATGAAATGAATGTATGTTCCTCCTTCACAAGGCTGAAGCAGAGTTTAGAAGGTGCTTCTACTGTACATGTGAAAAGGGACTCCTTGGATCGAGATTGCTTTGTATTTTTGGATTCCACCCCCCCTCCCCCAAATACTTATCTGTGATTAATGATTAGTAGAAAACCCCTCCTTAGCTATTCTAAAAATATAATTTGGACCAGGAAATTGTGATATGCATTTTAATTAGTGAATAGAATAAACAGTTAACAGCAAGATCAGTTTAAAAGCCATTAAAGAAAAGCTTTTAAACCCCATTGTTTGATTGGCAGTCCCAGAAATTCACGAGAATACTTGGGAGCACACCTCCTTGACAACTTAACACCTATTTCACTAAAAAGCCATTACAAACTGGCAAGGTCCAATATATAGTGTTAACTGAATATGTGAAATAACTAATTACCGAACTGACTTGGCGACAATGTTCACTACAGTGCTTAAAAAGTGTCAATTAGAAAGGAACTAGTTCTATTTCAAGTTCATGCATTCCAAAAAGGAACTCATTCCTATTAAAGTTCATACTTTTACAAAACAAACTGTTTCGGTCTGAGTTCATCTGGATGATTTCTTTTTAATTCATACGAAGTTTATCCTCTGCAAAAAAACCTTTTTATAAATCAGCATTCAGAATGTTACAAGCTGTTGTGCTGAAATATTGGGTTCAAAAGCAGAACATAGGACACACAACTAAGACATTTTTAAGACTGAATATCATCTAGTGAAGCTTTCCCCATAATTGTGTTTCCATAACAGAAAAGAATTACCCTGTTTAATGTGTGCCAGTCACACAGTTCTAAAATACACTGCTCCTGTTGGAGGAGAACAAATCTTTTCACCAAGAAATATGTGGGAAGTGCCTCACATTGCTTCCTTCTGATTGCTTAGCAGCAGTGATTAAATGACTAAGCATCCTTAGCAATAGCAATGTCTCCATATCTTCCCATTAAGCTTTAGGAAATTGTCTCCACATTTTGCTTTCTAACTTTTTTTCTAGATCTCTGATTGAAGCACTTTTTAAAAAGAAAAGTATGGGAGCTATTTTAAGATGTAGGTCAGAGACTTTTCAACTAGCTCAGTAAACTTCTTTGGACTGAGCTACTTCATTCCAAGTGCTGAATCATTGTGTGTCTTTGGTTGTGGTTGGGTTTTTGTTTTTTTTTGAAGGATGGCATTCACTATGAAATAAAAGGGGGAAAGAAAAGAAAAAGGAAGTGTGGGGGTCTTAAAACCCCCCACAAACAACTGCAACACTGACCACAAACTGGCAACTAAGTTCAAAGAGAACAGATGGCGAGTCGTTCTTGGCCCATGGACAGCCTCAGTTCTTAAGGGGGTGTTTTATGGCAAAAATAAAATGGATTTTGTGGCAAGTTAAAAATAAACAATTTTATTATGGCATAATCTTTTATAGAGTATATTCCACTTCATTAGATTTAAGCCATTTTATCCAGGTGTGTGTTCAGATAGACACATGGGGTTTTTTTGTGGGGGGGGGTAGTAAAAGTGGGTTCAGGGGGAAATGAAATGCAGAAAAGTACAGTGATAATTACATACTTAACAACGCTGATTCCCTAAACAGTTTTCAATGTCACAGGCAACTATTTTATGAATAACCACTGTTAAGTATGTAATTATCACTGTCTGTACATTTTCTGCATTACATTTCCCCTTAACCTCACTTCACAATCTGCCAAGTGTATATATACACCTAAAATTCAGGATAACACTTCATGCTACTGATGAAATGGACCATAGTCCATGAAAATTAATACAATAGTAAATTAGTTCACCTTTAAGGTGCCAGAAGACTCTTTGTGCTGCATCCAATGCAAGTTCTACTCAGAGTAGACACACCGAAGTTAATAAAGATGGCCAACTGTTTGCTCAATCTCCCTCCTCTGGATTTTCCTAGACAAAACTGATCTTAATTTATATGTTATTGCTGTTAGTCACCTTGGAGGGCCATTTGGTGGAAAGAGGAGAAAGAAATGTAACAAATAAGGAAATACTAAAAAAGAATTACCCAGGGCCCCATTTGCAATATTCATTTAAAGCAGAGGGAGGGTGGCAGAGATAGGAGCATAGGAAATTGCCTTATGCCAAGTCAGACTGGCAGTGACTCTCCACGGTTTCAGACGGGGGTCTCTCCCAGACCTACCTGAAGATGCTGGGGACTGAATTTCTTCATGCAAAGCCGATGGTTCAGCATCTAGATGTTGCCACATGGAGAAGATTCTGTCTACCCAGGCAGACCATTGGTCCATGTAGCTCAGTCTTGTCTGCCCTGACTGGCAATTACTCTCTAAGGTTTTGGACAGGGGACTTTCATGTGGCACTCAAAAGATTACCCTCAAGGTAATGTGGCCCTTGGTGGGAGGGGAAATTCCTCCCGCCATGGGTCGGTCAAAATAAAATTGTGCATCTATGGTTCCTTGTAACAGCTCTTTCTCTATAGGAGAGCTTGTTATTCATACTTAGTATGGACCCCTAATGTTGCTTTTCAAACAGCCATATCTGAACTGGAAGAGAAAGTTTCCTGCCTCTTTTGTGCTTGGCTGCCTTTGTTCTCTTTAAAGTGCAGAATTATATTTCATTAAGTCAGATAGATGCCTAGACAACCTCCGTTCATTATTATTTTTTTGCCTTTTGGGGAATCTGATTGTGCCTTAAGTGGAATGTGTTTGGAGAGAATTAGGGTGGTAGCCTCTCCTTTCTCAAAAACCATCTCCCTGTCATCCTCAGCACCTCCTGGCATATGAGTCTGCCTCCTTCAAACATGACCACACATTGACACCAAGTTCTTTAGATAATTGCATCCCAGTGTTATTTAGGCAGCAGTGTCTACAACTGAGCTTTGGAATTTAACATGCAGGAACTTTTTTTTCTTTTTTTCCTTTTAAAAAGAGAGCTTGAGAATGGAAGGGCATGAAATGAAGGTTTGTTCTTTTCAAATGTTAATGTGATCTCCGTCTCCTCCCTACTCCCCCATCTCCCTATATGTGTTCTGGTTGCAGTGAATGGAGGCTGGTCTTCATGGACAGAGTGGTCCAACTGCAACGTACGATGTGGCAGAGGATGGCAGAAGAGGTCACGGACCTGTACAAACCCAGCTCCTCTCAACGGAGGTGCTTTCTGCGAAGGAATGTCTGTGCAGAAAATTACCTGCACTTCACTGTGTCCTGGTGAGAGAGATGGTATTTCTTACTATTTATTTAGAGTAATAAAGGCTAAAAGGCTCCTGGGGTGACTTGTTGTTGTTTAGTTGTTTAGTAATGTTCGACTCTTCGTGACCCCATGGACCAGAGCACGCCAGGCACCCCTGTCTTCCACTGCCTCCCGCAGTTTAGTCAAACTCATGCTGATAGCTTCGAGAACACTATCCAACCATCTTGTCCTCTGTCTTCCCCTTCTCCTTGTGTCCTCCATCTTTCCCAACATCAGGGTCTTTTCCAGGGAGTCTTCTCTTCTCATGAGGTGGCCAAAGTATTGGAGTTTCAGCTTCACAATCTGTCCTTCCAGTGAGCCTGGGGTGACTTACGTACAGTCAAAGAAAGACAGTCCCTACATGCAGGCTTACAATCTAAGCACACACACCACACAAGGCAAAAGGGACTGGGAGGGAAGAGGAAAATCAGAATCCAGACACAGGCACCAGTTTCTAAACAGTTGTTCTTCTAATGACCACCTGGCACTGTTCAGAGGCAGGAAGTGCCTAATGGAACTAAGCCTCTGGCAGAGCTGGAGACATGAGCCCTGGGTCTTAACTCTCCCACTGAGGCAGCCTGGTGGAATGGCTGCCCCAGGTAACAGTTGAGGCGAGAGGAGGCTGGGGAGAGGAGGCCTTGTGGAGCAGAGCCAATGGGGTGAGGTCTGGCAGGCCTACATTTAAATGGTTCACAGGCCCAGTAAACTGTAGTAGAAAGATGATCTTGGAAAACTGCTACAAGGTGATACAAGGAAACTCAGTTAGGGGGGAGTTGAGGAAGTCAGTTAACAATGGAATTTAAAATGAACTTTAGAAGGAATATGTGTTCTTATTTTTGTTTTTTCTTTCTTTCTTGTAGTATTGTAATGTGTTTTCTTTTGTATGTTTTATATGTTATATCTGTTAAAACCAATGAAATTTTTGGAAAAATAATAATAATAAATGGTTCACAGGCCCATGGTTGAAGTTGGGGAGATGGGGCTGTTATCCTCCTGAGCTCCTCCTGAGGGCAGGGATGCAAAATAAATTCAGTTCATTTTACATTCTCATGCAGACATACCTAAGGACACAGTTTCCGAAACAATGCATGAAATGAAATACGCTGTCCTTGGAAATTCACACTTTTTCTTTTTTCTTTTTGGTGATTTTTTTTTTTTTTTACAATCAACTAGTTTATATAAAAATTTGTTAGGGGAAAGTGTGCATTTTGATGCATATCTGTGAAGAAACACTCACACAAAATGCTTGGAAAATGTGTTTATTGGTGAAAACTGCAAACAAAGGTGTGTATTATTAGTTCACACTAAAATGCTGATGAATTTTCATGAGGATTAAACAAAAATCACAAATGTTTTCCTTTTTAAAAAAACATGTTAGCCTACAATCCATTACATGATATACCAGGGAGTGTGGCCAATGGTCATCTATGTCATCTATGTGTTTTCCTGTATGCTTGAGGTTTCCACCACCACCCAAAAAAATGAAAATTTACCAATATGCACTGTCCAGTTTTAAAAATGCATGCATACTTTCTTTAGGTTTCATTATCCAAAACTCATTGAACACTGCGGGTGTCTGTTTCATATCTACGGGCTTTAAATTGGAATTTATTGAATCTAGCATTTCTTTTGAACTGCTTCTGTTAACATGCATAATTGGGACACGGGTAACATGAAAAAGAGCTGAACAGGGAGTTGCAAAGACTGTAAGACAGGAAGTGAGCTGTTCTAAGCCAGTTGTTAGACATATTGATCCTGAATATCTTGTGGGTATTAGCAAGAGAACTGCAAGGCTAGCTGTCATGTTTCAGGCACATGTCAGATTATCTCAACCCCTAGAGCTGATTGGACCTTGGATTTTTGAACTGCTATTCCCTTCACTCTAAGGGACTATTTGGACCTAATGCCAACCATGCTTTGGTCAAGTTTGAAAAACCTCATGTTGGGCTGGGTGGAGTCACTTTTCTTGTTTTCTAGCAAGTGGGTCACTGTTGACTAGGCAGGAGAAGAGGTTGGTGCAGTGCAAATGCAGAAGCAGGATTGGCTCCACAGGCATGTTTGCACTGCTCCAACCTCTCCTTCCTGGTTAGCAATGGCAACCCACTTGCCAATAAGATAGCACAGTAGGTCTGCCCTATCCTGTGACCCACTTTGGGGCTTGAGTAGAGCAATTATGGACCCCAATACATCAGCTTGTTCGACTTGGCCTTTCTGTTGAAATAAACATTTTGATATGTTTTGCATTCCAAATTGCTTTTCCTTCTGCATCATGTGAGATGGGACATCATGTGATCGCAGATTTCTCTAGTGGTTAATGATGAAAGCAAATGATGTAAAATTGGTCAACTATGAACCCTTTCCTATGATTCCAAATAAGTCTGAAAACGAGTCTCCAGCTGTCAGTATTCCTCCCAAGATCTTTTTTGCTTCTGCTTCTTTCCTCCTTCTTTTTTTGCTTCAGGCAATCTTTCTCTCCCTCTCAAAAACATTGTAGCTGCAGCCCAAATGAATGGGGGAAAATAGCACAGAAATTTGGGGAAGAGATACAACCTAAAAGAAGCCATTTAGGCTTCTCTTTGATAGCAGATAAATTTTAGCACGTGTAATCTTGTACAGCAGTTTTGAGCTTTAAATTCAACTTCACTAGTTTTTTTGTGAGGTTCCCCCCCCAACAAAAAGATTTTATTCACCTTTTTTGCATGGTGTAATTGAGGTCTAGTATATAACACAAACAGATGGACCATTCAGCTTTATGTGTTCAGTTAATAGTTACATATAAACCTTCTGTGCACATACAAAGCTAGATGTCAGGGAGAAGAGTTCTAGCCTGCTGTTGTCCCTGACATTCTAGTTTTCTGTGGTTAGGGGATTATTCTACAGCAAAGCATTCAAACATAGGTTTTACTCCTGTAAGCTGAAATGTTGCAGCTCAGGGATAGTTATAAACACCTGCTGTGTTGCTGTAGTATAGCTTCCATACTCCATGATCAGGCATAGGAAAACTCGGCCCTCCAGATGTTTTTTTTTGGACTGCAACTCCCATCATCCCTAGCTAACAGGACTAGTGGTCAGGGATGATGGGAATTATAGTCTCAAAACATCTGGAGGGCCGAGTTTGCCTATGCCTGTCCTTGATCACAGACCATACTGGCTGGGATTTATGGGATTCCACAACATCTGAAAAACAGCATGTTGGTTACCCCTAAACTAGAATATAGATTCCATGCTGCCAACAAGATACTGAGGTGAACAATGGTTTGTTCAAAAATGTAAGCTTTTGAACTTTCATTCTCTGCATCTTACTTGGGGATGAGGAGTTGGGGAGCAGGAGCATGTAAGCCTGAGGGACACTGCAGCTTATGCATGATCTAAAACAAGGTTTATGTATTCAGATTACAGATAGGTAGCCGTGTTGGTCTGCCATAGTCAAAACAAAAAAAATTCCTTCCAGTAGCAACTTAAAGACCAACTAAGTTAGTTCTTGGTATGAGCTTTCGTGTGCATGCACACTTCTGTGTATCTGAAGAAGTGTGCATGCACACGAAAGCTCATACCAAGAACTAACTTAGTTGGTCTTTAAGGTGCTACTGGAAGGAATTTTTTTTTTTGTATTCAGATTAGTTATACCTATTTAGGCTTAGTTATGCTAAGACATTGGGATACTGGATTGTGTTAAATTAAATTTTACTCAAAGTCTGTTGATCTCAATGGTCCTCCTGAGGACACACACAGAATATATAACCATGAGTCACTGGACAGGAGGACCTATACATCACTGCTGGACTACACCTCCCATGATCCTTGACCATTGGCTATGGCTGATTGGCTCTGGAATCCATCAAGAACTAGAGGGCTAAAGTTCTTCACCATTGGATTAAGGGTTTGTCTTGATAACTGTGTGGGAGAAGTTGAATTCCAAGAAGTGTTTGAAGGCATTGCATGTGTGTTTTAAGAGGGAGCTCTAGATATAAGGAGCAGAAAGTTTGCAGGTGATCTATGGTTGGCTGAACATTACGGAGATAAAATAAATCAGATTGCAGGCTAGATCAGGGCTGGTGACTCTGCATCACTCCAGATGATAGTGGACCAACTCCCATCAGCCCCAGCAAGCATGGCCACTGCAGGGATTATGGGAGTTGGGGCAAAC
This sequence comes from Podarcis melisellensis, assembly GCF_964234715.1. Classification (NCBI taxonomy): domain Eukaryota; kingdom Metazoa; phylum Chordata; class Lepidosauria; order Squamata; family Lacertidae; genus Podarcis; species Podarcis melisellensis. The sequence goes on from NC_138532.1 coordinate 8,505,794, forward strand.
AACATCTGGAGATCCACAGGTTTCTCAGATCTGGGTTTGATGGATCAGGGAATCACAGAGTTCAAAATGACCTCAAGTATCATCTAGTCCAACTCCTTGGTGATGCAAAATATTCACTACTACAACATCCCTGATAGGTAACCATCCAACCTCTGCTTTTAAAACAAAACAAAACAAACAAAAAAAGCAAGCATATAATGGAGTGTGTACCACCTTCCAATGGAAGGGAAAATTGGGATAAATTTGAGAAATGATGGGGTAAGGATTTCATCTATCTTGCCTACATGGGAGTTCACCTATACAGTGGTACCTCGCAAGACGAAATTAATTCGTTCTGCGAGTTTTTTCATCTTGCGAATTTTTCGTCTTGCGAAACACGGATTCCAACCCAAAATCCAAAACCCCCCAAAAAAGTTTTTAAAGTTTAACTTACCAAATGGCTGCAAAAGAAGTTTTGGAAAAGCTTCAAAAATCACCAAAGTCTTCAAAAACCTCAAAAAAGGCTCAAAAAAGGAAACAAACTTGCAAGACGTTTCCGTCTTGCGAAGCAAGCCCATAGGGAAATTCGTCTTGTGAAGCAACTCAAAAAACGAAGAACTCTTTCATCTTGCGAGTTTTTCGTCTTACAAGGCATTTGTCTTGCGAGGTACCACTGTATTACCAAAGTGCCCCAAACGAGTTTTGGATCAAACAATCTGCCATTTAAAGCAACAGTTAATTCCTTCTTTTCTGTTTAGTGGATGGCGGCTGGGAGGTGTGGAGTGAATGGTCGGTCTGCAGTCCCGAGTGTGAGCACATGAGGATCCGGGAATGCAGTGCTCCACCTCCACGGAATGGTGGGAAATTCTGTGAAGGTCCAAGCCAAGAGTCAGAGAACTGCACCGAAGGACTTTGCATTCAAGGTAAATAGCTTTCATGGGAAGTCAAAGTTTTTCCCCTCCCTTTCTGTCCCTTAAATTAAGACTCACAGCCAAGTCTATGATTCATGTTTCAGACTGGAGAGAGTTGTCTGCAGTGAAATCAGTCGACAAAGGAGCCTCTGTGCGTGTGTGTTCATAGCTTTGAAATTCATTCTGCCGATGTCTTTTGCTTGGAGCTCAAATCCTTTGAAGTCCATAGAAAGGGTTATATTGGCTGGAAGGGAAGTTTTGGATTCCTCCTGTGGTGAATAATTTATCAATGATTACTTGGGATGGTCCAACATGTATCAGTTGCTCAGAAACAGATGGTGTCAAAGGAAGGTCGCACAGAGTGAAAGATACGTCCTTCTGTTCTTTGTATGTCCAGATTAGCAGTGAACCTACAGACTCCTCTTTTGATTTTGGAATGGAGATGTTTGAAGAATTTGATCTTTGCAAATTCCTATGTGAATCAACTTGATCCACATCTCTCAAACTAATTTGCAGATTAGAATTTTGAGTGGTGTCTCTCTCCCCTAGCCTTAAATATGGATCGATGCAGAAATTGAATAAAAAGAAATGTACAAGTGGCATGGATCAGAAACAGAGAACTATTTCCTAAAACGGATTGAATATCAATACAAAGGGATGTTAGTAATTGCCAGTGTCAAACTCTGCCTTCCCCCATCACCATTTTGCAGTTGGTGGGCCTCAGTCCTCTGAAGTGAGACCTAGAGATAGAAAGTTTGAGAACTGTAGACAATACTGAACTAGATGGACCAATGGTCTTACTTGGTTATAAGGCAGAATTCTGTTTCTGTTTGGGGGTTAGCTGAAGGCACTGCTCAGGCATTCACATACCCCATGCAGTTCTAGACATAGGGAAACATAAATTAATTCTTATTGAAATAATTGGAAAAGAGATCTAGGACAGGAGATACCAACTGCTAGCTGGAATTGGATCTGGTAAAATGTCCCTCAACAAACAATTAACTGAGTGGGGAGGCAGAACCAGAGGTGACGGCAACTGAACAGAAGCCCAAACACGTTTGCAATCCTGACATCCCCGCAAGGTGAGTGAGTCTTGTGGCTGAGCCATGCTATACCGCATCTTTTAAAACTTGGCAGGCAGCGTTTGGGAAACTTGTTGGGACGTCTTCGTTGCTTTTGTCCTACTCTGAGCATCTTGAGCAGATGTACCATGACTCTTGAGCCTCGTATCTGCAGCTGCGCCTGCACAGTTACTTGCCTGACTGAGGATTTCTTACTTGCTTGTAATCAAGAGCCTCCATCCACCTGTCAATCACCTGCTGTTATCATTCTGCCACTTCACGACTTCAAAGGGCCTCACTGTAATCGCTGATCAGCTGATCAGACAGAGCAAGCCTCCTTGAAGTTTGTTTGCAGATGGCAGTTCGGATTCAGACCATGCCTGCAAACTGACATTTTCCCTCTGAAGACTGGCAAAGCTGACAGCAAGGCCCCTTAAGCTGCACTAGCAGGTTCCTGATGCGGAACTTGCTGGTGCAGCCAATCCCAGTGGGCCTGGCTGTCAGCGCTGATCAGCTCTTGTCAGTGAGCCCCACTTGCAAAGGAACCATCAGGAGCTCACTTTAAGTGCCTGATGGTTCCGTTGGAATCACACGCTTATCTGCCGTGTGCCTGACATCACATGTGAAGTCAGGTGTGGGGTAAGTGCATGTGGTTTTGAGAAAACGGCTTTGCAGGCTAAGTTGGAACTCATACCAGGCCTAAATAGGCCTGCAGAGCAGAGGTTACTAAACCCTTGCAAGCAATGATTGTTCTTGTAGAGCGAGACTCCTTGGTGTACAGACCTGTGAACATCTATTGAGTTCCGTTCCTATGAATCCATCAGGCTGTTTCCTGCTTGAATGTCTTGCTGTGCAAGAAATGAACTCTTTGCTATGGCTACTCATTAGGTAAACCCCTGTATTTCTATGTGTATTTTTGCACTATGCATGTTAGCTCAAATGCATCACAGAGTCATAGAGGTGGAAGAGACCTCAAAGGTCATCTCATCCACCTGCTGGTGCTGGAAATCCACTGCTACTACACACCTTAAAGATAGCCACCCAGCCTGTTTAGGAAACAAGAGTCTATCACCTTTTATCTGTTCCACTGTTAAAGCAGTTCATTCCACCAGGAGGTTTCTTCCTAATGTTGACTCAAAATCCCCTTTCTTGGAAATTAAAACTCAGTGGTTTGTGTCCTTTCCTCTGGAGCAAAAGAAAACAAAAATTGATCCATCACTTAGGTGGCAGCCTTTCAGATATTTGAAGATGGCCATCATATTGTCTCTTCCCTGGGGCAAACATGCCCAACTCCTTCAACCATTCCTCATAGGACTTGGTCTCCTTCCCAATCTTCCTCTGGACACATTCCATTTGGCCTAGTTTCCTTGCTGAGTAAAAGCTACTTGCTGCTTGTAGGATGAAAGACCAAAAAAACTATGGCCACCCATAAACCAAATACTTGCTCACAGCTGGACAGAACAACCACAGCAAATGCTGCCACCGAGAACCTCACTTTTCATTTAAGCGGTATAATGCTTGGATCCATACCTGTTAATATTTTACAGTTCTGGAAAAACCATGTTTTTGTGACAGAGTAACTCAGATTCTGATTCCTTGCATTTATCTTGCACAAATTGTTCTGCATTTGCTGGTCCTGATGAGGAACCCAGTGTCAGGCAGGCTGCTGAAGCTTCTGGAAGTTCATTTTCATGTCTTTCCTCACAGCCCTAGTCCTAGACCAGATGGTGCCCTAGCCAGGAAGGTGGAATGCTTTTCAGCCTGAGGGCTACATTTCCTCATGGGAAATCTTCAGGGGCATGAAATCCAATGGAAATGGAAAAAGAAGTGGAAATTACCAATGTTCATTTATTCATCCCATGTCCAGAACAGAAATCAATTCCGACTGGCGTTCATTGTTGTTTTCAGTCTGCAAATGATATGTAATCAATGGCATTTTGTCCGTCATTTGAACTGCATTTCCTTTGCATTGAAATTAAAGGTGTGGAAACTATTACATTGTTAATTAACTTTAACTTGTGTAAATTGCATGAAATAATGGGACAGTGAGACAAATTAGGTAGTATTTGGTGGCAGCTGAACTGCAGTAAAGTGTCCAAAGTGAAAGAAACTAAAATGCAAAAAGAGGATTGTTGATGGCAACACATCTCACATACTCGAAAACCAACATTCCCCCAGGCTAGTCTCTAAAGTGAGGCCTTTGTGCTTGGGTGCTTTAACTCAGCTCTGCAGCCGATTGAAACTATATTACATAAGGTGATCCTAGGCATTTCCCTTCCTATCTTCTCCCCTATTAGTGTACTGTTTGTTTGGTTACAGGCATCTGCTCCTCATGTAGCCACTAGCTTTAGTGAAAAGCTTGCGTTTAAATCCCATCAGATAGAACAGAAGGTCCTTGAGACAGGGGCAGCTTCAAATGTTGCCTTTTGCTTAAGCTTGTAGAAAACAAAACCTTGACTTTTGTCCAGTTGTGCTGCTAGACACAAGCTCAAATAGCAGATTTCTTTCCAAAAGGATTACTGTTGTATCAAGATCCAAGTTAAGGATGCACTGCTGGGAACATAGCAAAGCAAAAAAATAATAATAAAATGAAATAAAAATTGAAATCTTTGTGCTTTGGAGATCCTGTTGCTAGTCATCCCTCCAAGAGTCAAGGAAATATTTTTTTCCCCTTTTGCCAAGAGACACGAATGTAGAAAGTAGTTGTGTTTATTTCTGACAATGGTAAATGTGAAAAGGATCTAGGGGTCCTAGTAGACCACAAACTTAACATGAGTCAACAGTGCAGTGAGGCAGCTTTGCTCCTACCGGCTTCCTGGTGACTGCGTTTTGAAATAATTGCAGTTTGTTTTGGAAAGCATCAAAAGACCAATACTCTTTGGAGTTGGAACTTTGTCCATCAAGTCTTGAAACTTTTGGCTGGTAAGACCACTGAGTTTATGTCCATGCACCTGAACAAAACTGCCACTCTTCCATTCTGAAACCATGGTAGTGGAATCTGAGCCATTAAGCCTGCATTCATACATACTTGTCATCGTATCCGCTTGCTTCTGGGTTTTGTATTTTTTGAGAGATGTTATCAGCTCTAGCACTCCCCTTCTTGTGAAGGAGAGTGAGCCCTTGCAGGGGAACAGTGGAAAACAAGAATAAAGCTGAGATCAGCACAGGCTCCCCATGTCCAGCCAGTGTTACTGTCCTTTATCTGAACTGGGAATATGCATTTTATCCAGAACACCAATCTACCTCTCTTTGTTCAATCAGAATGAAATATTAAGTGAATATGTTTTCTCAACTATGTGAATTATGGTATATATATTTTTTCTGGAAGTCTATTTTCAGTCTATGTCAGTTTGACATGTGCTTGTTCATTAGTCCACCGTGTCCCCTTTCTGTGTTAATCTGTGATTAAAAGGAAAGCACAGAAATTCATAGGCAAATGCCCATTTTATTCTAAAGTTAGCATTTTGCAATACATTTTGGTATTATTATTTCTTAGCCAAGATGACTCATTAGCCAAGAATGCTCATTTTGGAGAATTGTAGAATGTGAAGGATCAATATTGTGATCCATGCATTAGTCCACAGGTGTGGATCAGACCAGTTTGTACTGGAATTTACAGACATAAAATTTCTCAAGTTCCCATTTCCCTTTACTCCTTTGTGTGTCACACTATATGTATACGTCAAATAATCTTCAGGCTTCCCATGTTTATTTTTGCTTTCTCAGCTGGTAGGAATTGGTGCAATTATCCTGTCTTGGTTCCTTTTCTCCACCTCTCTATCTCCCCTTTCCTTCTTGTTTCAATATGTGACTTTCCAGCTCTGATTTTCCCCATGGGGAATTGTGAAGGAAATGTAGTGCAAAGCTTCAGAAAAGTAATCTCTGAGGCTATTTTTTTGCAGGCACAACTTGCTAACGCTGTTCCTTTCGCGAGGCCAAAAACATATGTGAACCAGTTCTGTCATTCAGAAGCAGAGTTTCTTCCCCAACTTCCTTGTTCAAACTTTGTGTTGGCAGTGCACGGCTGACAGTTGTTCCGGTCTACTCAGAGACTGGACAGGCTTTTGCTACCTGGTCTAATTAAAAGAAGAGGGAGAATGAGAAAGGAGGGGGGAGCAGATAAGGTGGGTTTACTGTTCATTTGGTCACTTTTGGTGGAAAGGTGTCCTTCGGCACCTTTGAGGGTGATGGTCACATGCTGAGGCTGAGGGGCACCTGGACAGGTACAGAGTGCCACTGAGGCTGTCTTGAGTCACCTGAGCAGAGTTATGGAGCTTTGAGAGTAAGGGACTTACGAAGACTTCCCCACCCCACTTTTTGTTAAAATAAATAAACCGTGTAAGTTATAGTGAGAAGGGGCAGGGATGATCTGCAGCTCAGTGGCAGAGTGCCTGTTTTCAGTCACCAGCATCTCTGAGAAGGGCTGGGAGGAATCTAATCTAAAGAGCTTCCAAAGCAACTACTCTATTCTGAAGTTAAAAATGGAAAGCGTAATGCTGGTGGTCAACAAAAGAGGTTTAAAGACTCTCTCAAGGCAATTTTAAAAAAAATGTAATATAAACACCAACAATTGGGAAACAATTGCCTGCGAGTGCTCCAATTGGAGAACAGCCTTTACAAAAAGTGTCATGGGCTTTGAAGACACTCGAACTCAGAATGAAAGGGTGAAACTAAGAGGAAGGCACGCTTGGCAAATACACACCGTGATCAACTCCTGCCTGGAAACCAATGTTTCCACAGTGGAAGGACGTGTGGATCCAGAATTGGCCTCCACAGTCACCTACGGACTCATTGTTAAAACTGTGTTTATGGAAGACTATCTTACTCGGCTACAAGGGATCACAGAAGAAGAAGAAGAAGAAGAAGAAGAAGAAGAAGAAGAAGAAGAAGAAGAAGAAGAAGAAGAAGAAGAAGAAGAAGCAGCAGCAGCAGCTAAAGAGCTGGAATTACTGAGCTAGATGCACCAATGCCCGAACTCAGTACAAGGCAGCTTTCTGTGTTCCTAACTACTGTCCCAAGGAACCCCAAACAGGTTGTAATTTCGTTGTGTTGATTGCTGAGCCTCATCTCTTTCTCTCTGCATCTGGCTGCATTCAACCCCCTGCCCCCAGCAGCACAGCACAGTCCAGTTCATGCTTGTTTGTTTATAACCTACCCCATTCTGCAAGTGTTTTAAGGCTTGATGGGCTGAACTCTGGAACACAACACCAGCAAAGAGAATGGAGTAGTCAACGTGTCCCCCCAGTTTTTGGACTACAGTTTCCTGCATCCTTGATCTTTGCTGCCTAGACACTGGTGGAGGAAGGAGGTGCTGTGGGGAAGGAGGTGCCATTTTTTTTTTCTGGCCCATGTAGGACCAGTCTGGATAGTTGGCCTTGGTGAAGACTTGACGTTTTCATCCCCCAAAAAGTTTTTGCTTTGAGTTCCTACTGAAATGAGACTGCATTTTAATATTGTATTTTAATCTTGTTTTTTAAGTTGTATTTCAATCAATTATTTTATACCTGGTGTTAGCCGCCCTGAGACTGGTCTTGGCTGAGGAGGGCGGGGTATAAATAAAATTTATTATTATTATTATAGCTCCACCCCTGGGTGCACAGCATGTGCGCCACTCCAGATGCCAGAGCAGGAACAGTAGTCCAACAACATCTGGAGGGCACCACCATGTTGGCTCTCCCAACCTAAGAAGTGGGGAAAAAAATATTATTATTATTATTGAAATGGAAAAAAATTCAAAAAAACCCATTGCCCTGCAATTTGTATCAGTCAGTGGGTAGCGTCTTTATAGAACGTTTGAGAAATCTCATTGCAGGTATCTTATTAGAATGTATTTTGCCCCTTTCCTGCTGTGCCCTTAATGATAGAAGTTTGTCCTCAATATGCACAGCAGCTTCCATTCTGACATTTCAATCTTGAAGGGAAGAATTCCTTTCTGGCTTCCTTGGAAGAAGGCGCTTGGGTCAAGCTGGTATGCATACTTGAAATGCAAAGCTACATGTAGAACATGTGTCATCGCTCCCCCCCTCTTCCAGTGCCTCAGTCTTCAAAGCAGATATTGTGTTACCTTTCATTTTGCATCTTTCCAGACACGTTTTCTGTAAATGGGGGGGGAGGGGTTGAGCAGGTGTTCAAACATCAAACAGACAATTACAGCATAAGCATGCATTAAAAGCACAGTGCAGTCTCCCACTGCTTAAGGGAGACCTTGGATACCACATTTCACTGCGTCGAACTGCTAGGCTGGCAGGAGCAGGGACCGAGCAAAGGGAGCTCACCCCGTTGCGGGGATTCGAACCGCCAACCTTCTGATCGGCAAGCCCTAGGATCAGTGGTTTAACCCACAGCACCATCCGCGTCCCTTTACCTTTGCCTTATTCCTCAATAAATAGGCCTATGATTGTTCTGCACCTGGAATAAGATTGTCATCACATCCATAACTACTTCTAAGTAGATATATCAACTAATAGTTGCAGCCACTAACACAGTGGTAACTCTGGTTACAAACACTTCAGGTAACAGACTCCGCTAACCCGGAAGTAGTACCTCGGGTTAAGAACTTTATTTCAGTATGAAAACAGAAATCTAGCAGTGGCGGCACGGCAGCAGTGGGAAGCCCCATTAGTTAAAGTGGTACCTCAGGTTAAGAATGGATTCAGGTTAAGGACAGACCTCCGGAATGAATTAAATTCATAATCAGAGGTACCACTGTACTAGAATTTGGTATGCAAAATTCCAGAAACAATCTTGGTCCCCTCTGTTTCAGAATGGGTGAGAAAAGCACACAAATGTCCCCTGCAAGCCTTCTTCAGGTCTGCACACTAAATTCGAATCAAACACAAGTGAGGATTTGGGGAGAATTGTGCACGTTTTGCTTTCTGATGCTGCTTGCATTGTCCTCCACAAACTGGCAGGTGGATGTCTGAAGTAGGAGAGTTCCTGTACTTATGGAGGATCCTAATACATTTTAGAGTGGCCAGGATTCTGAAATGAGCCTCCCTTTGGAAGATTGCCCTCCAAATAAGCATGGGGAATAAATTTGATTCAATTTGTATTTAAAGGTGAACCTACCTGCTTTGCCCTTCCTGAAATGAACTGGGACATAGCCATCCTTCAAATATCACACATATCCAAAATCTTTGGTGTAGTTTTGCAGCACAAAAAATGCATATATTAGGGTAAAGTATGCATAGGAATGTATATATCAGTGGGAATTGCATGCAAAAAAATTCATTGTATTTGGAGGAAGTATTTTGGGAAAATGTGTATATTAGGCAAAATTGCCTACAAAAGTCTTTATATCAGGATAAATTCCTGCTAAAATGCTGGTGAATTTTTATGAGGATGTTAATTTTAAAAAATTGCAAAGGTGGAAATATGGAAAACTGAAATTAGAAAAATGAGAAACAGAGATACAAAATTTGAGAGTCACCCAACCCTACCTCCAAGTCAAGGAGGGCTATTGGGGAGGGAGATAGAGTAGTATGCTGAGTCCTACACCCCCTTTGTTTTACAATCAATATAAACATCTGAAAAGAACTATTAATGAAGGGGGGGGGCAGGTTGAATACCACATTCCTACTCCTTTTTCTAGAACTGGATTTCCTGTATTATGAATTCTTGCAAGCCAAAGCACATAGATTTACAAATATTGCTCATGAATTTAATTCGCCACAACGATTTAAATTATTTGTTCTGTGGTGATTTTCAAATATTGTGACAACATGCTTCAATGCAAATAGTCCACATTTATACTTAGGCGCTGTTTTCCAATGCTTTAATGAAGACGCACATTTTAAAATCACCCTTCCCACCCACTGCTTCTCTGCTGAAATTCACCCCCTTCTTGAACCTACTTTGCTATATCTTTCTTTTTTAAAAAACAAAAAAAAGCAGCCATCAGGGCTTGCTTCTAACATGTAATTCTTCCTCAAGAGACTGCAAGCTAATTATCTGTAATGCATTATGTATGAGTCTGTGGGCTAGTTTACACCTTGGAGCGGCGGTTAGTGAGTGACAGAAAACCACAAGTGTGAAGCAGAGTGTTCAGTGCAGAGTGCAGGAAACAGCATCTATTTCTATGATGATGTTATCAGAAAAAAAACTCTGGTAGAATGTTGCAGTTGTTTCCACTAAGTATATATTTCTTGCTGGTATTAATCTCTATGTGTGATAACATGAAGTGGAGGCTTAAACCCTTTTATGTACAGTGGTACCTTGGTTCTCATACTTAATCCATTCCGGAAGTCTGTTCCAAAACCAAAGCGTTCCAAAACCAAGGCGGGCTTTCCCATAGAAAGTAATGCAAAATGGATTAATCCGTTCCGGACTTTTAAAAACAACCCCTAAAAGAGCAATTTAACATGAATTTTACTATCTTAGGAGACCACTGATCCACAAAATAAAATCAATAATCAATGTACTGTACTATAAAATAAATAAGTATTGTAGATAATAAAAATATAAAATAAAAATTCTTACCTGCACTGATGATAGTCCTTGTCAATCAGTAGATGAACTGGGTTCCACTCAGCCTCAAAAACAAAAACACAAAATAAATAGCAAAAACAAAAGCGCCAAACTTAATCCGTTCCAGAAGTCCGTTTGACTTCTGAAATGTTCAAAAACCAAGGCGCAGCTTCTGGCTGGTGCAGGCACCCTGGAAACAATAGCCGACAACCGCATCGGACATTTGGCTTCCAAAAAACATTTGAAAACTGGAACACTTACTTCTGGGTTTTTGATGTTTGGGAACCAAGGTGTTTGAGAACCAAGGTACCACTGTATGCCCGAAGTGGTCCATTTCTGTTGCTACACCCAAATCTCTGAACAGCGAGAGACTCCAGGGGTGCCGATGCCTACCCAGGGTTCAGCTTTTTTGGAATGAATGTCATTGACGACTCTGGTTTCTTTAGGATATATGGTTTTATTTGCTCATACATGCAACCTGAGCACAAGATGGAAGGGCTCACAGCAGACCAACAAACTTTGCCTCTCCATTAGACTTTCAGGGCCTTGGATTCAGCCCATAGAGCAAATCACGCCACTCTAGCATCCATCTCCAGCCCAGACTAGCAGAATGACTAGTCCCTTGGCTTGTTATATCCCCACCCCTATGGTGATGTGATACCCAGCGAATTAAGGATGAAGGGGAAGGTCTACTCTCTCCTGAAAGAACATAATTCTCTCAGCTGCCTCTATGACAGACAACCTGACAGGAGGGTACATTTGTGTTGGTTTTTCATTATCTTAAAGTGGTCAATAATGCTACTCAGAAACAAGGTGGGCTTTAGAGGTGTATGTTTGCAGTTTGACCTACTTAGCTGCACACCTGTGGTCTCTTGACTTTTTGTCTAATTAAAAGGGGAGTTACTTTCTGCATGGGGTGCAGGAAGGGATGTGATAGGATAATTGGTTAATTGAAATTGTATTTAATTGGATCAAATGTCTTGTAAGCTGGCTGGTGAAGAGTGATGGCTTGCAGCGTTAGTTTTATTTTTGAAAAACATAAACAAAGAAAAGATATTGTGGACAGCTGTTTATATCTGCGCTCCATTCGCTGCACACAGAATCATAGAATCATAGAGTTGGAAGAGACCACAGGGGCCATCGAGTCCAACCCCCTGCCAAGCAGGAAACACCATCAGAGCACTCCTGACATATGGTTGTCAAGCCTCTGCTTAAAGACCTCCAAAGAAGGAGACTCCACCACACTCCTTGGTAGCAAATTCCACTGTCGAACAGCTCTTACTGTCAGGAAGTTCTTCCTAATGTTTAGGTGGAATCTTCTTTCTTGTAGTTTGGATCCATTGCTCCGTGTCCGCTTCTCTGGAGCAGCAGAAAACAACCTTTCTCCCTCCTCTATGTGACATCCTTTTATATATTTGAACATGGCTATCATATCACCATCACTTCTTCAACACACTCTGTGTTGAAGAAGAAGTTCAGCACTCTGGGCCTGAGGTTCCCCACCCCTGATTTAAATTATAGTAGGCATTCCTAAATTTGCATCTATGCATAAATTAACATGTGCAAATTTAAGCAAATATTTGTCCTATTTATCTGTGTGATGCACTAGCGACCACCATAGACTCTGAACTTGCATAGAAGCCATAGACCCCGGTTCAAAATCCTTGCTTTGCCTGAAATTATTTACACATAACAGGCAAGACAACCTGCATATACTTGTGGCAGGCACACTTCATATAGGAGTGGCAGGTTTCAGAACACGATAGCAGCTTCCAGTGCAGACTTTAAGGCCTTGCATGGATGAATGTCAGTCAGTTTGAATGTGCAGGGATTGTACAATAGCCATGCAGGATTTTTGCAGGCAGCCATATGCTGAACAGAAACTCATAATGTCCACTAACTTGTGTGACTTTAAAAGAGGATTAGACTAATACATGGACGTTAAGGCTGTCTGTGGCTACTAGCCATGATGACTATGTGCTGCCTCCCCTGGCAGTATGCCTGTGAATACCAGTTGCTGGGGATCACAAACAGGGAAATTGCTGTTGCTCTCAGGTCTTACTTTTGGGCTTCCCATGAGCATCTTGTCGGCCAGGATGCTGGAAAAGAGCATTGTATTTGTGGTCTTTTGGAGAACAGGGGTGCCAACTTGAATAAAATATTGTGGGGGCCCAGGTAAGCCCTGCCCCACATAATCAGTCACATGACTCCGCGCACAGACACCATTTGAATGGAAATGCCCATCAATGGGGGAGGGGTTCAGCCCTCAAATATTTTATTGTGGGGGCCAAAGTACCCACAGTCCCTAGGAGTTGGCTTCTGTGTTGAAGAATATTCTAGGGCTCCAAAGAATATCCAGTGGCAAAACAATTTGACATTCATTTATTTATTTTGCATTTTAGTGAGAAACTACCCAATTCCCAGTTTTTGAAACAATATGCGAACTGAAACACAATTATCCTTCAACATTCACACTCCTCCAGATTTTGTGGTGTGGTTCTCCAACCATACAATGTGTATAAGCAAGTGTATATTAGAGGAAAGTGTGTTTTAACTTGTTTTGTGCCTCCTACGGGGAGGTTTTCCCTACTCTCTCCTTTTCTGTACACTTCTCAAGTCATCACCTCTAGGGTCTAGGGTCACTTTAATATCAAGAGCAAATTTGCACCCATTGCTTTTCAGAAACCGTTGTCTGAACACAGTCATTGCTTTTTTCCAGTAGCAGCTAATTTACTGGATTAGATAGACTGCTCTGTTTTCCCTTGCATCTATCATAGAATTAGTAGTATCTGGAAGAGGTGCTCGTGAAAGCTTGGAAATTCTGTTTGTTGGAATAATTCCAATGGAAAAGAATATTTCATTTTACCAGCTAAAGCATCTCCCAAGGCAGAATGCCAGCTTAAATTATATCCTTTCTATTGCACTCTTCTCAGATTCGTCCATACATGTCTGGGGGCAGATAAGGATAGAATCTGCATCCTGTTGAAATCAATGTCACAAATCTTATTGACTGGAATTGCAATTGTCCTTGTGTGTATTTGGACATTTGAGCAGAAGTTTAAAAATTGATAATTACCCTCCTTCCCTCCCCCAAACGCTTTAAGTAGTTTATTTTTAGTACAAAAGAAACAGAAGGGAATTTATATGTCCGGGACAAGGGTGGGGAGAGAGATTACATAAAAATGGTTATTGTCAGCTGCCAAGGAGAAAATATTTCATTTGTAGAGCTGGACAGAAAGTGTTCTAGGAAATGCATTCCTTGTGCATTTATTAAGTGCAACTTTCTCTCTTTCTCTTCTCTCTCACTTCCTCTTTTTAGATAAAAAGCCTCTTCACGAAATAAAACCCCAAAGTAAGTTCATTTCTTCTCATGTAACTTTTTAATATAATATTTATTTGTAAAAAGAAGAAGAAGAATAGTTGTCACCAGTGCTTTTTTTCTAACGAAAATGTTTAGGGGTACTCTCATTTTCCTACTCATATTGAAATACATCTCCTCAACAAGACCAAACTTAGATTCACAAAATGTTTAGGGGTATGTGTACCCCTGCGTCCCCCCAGAAAAAAAGCACTGGTTGGCACACTCCAGTTTGCATGGCCATCATTAGGAGGGCACACCAGCTGTGTCATGGTGGCAGAACAGCAGGCAGGTGTTTCTGGGAGGTGGGTGAGCAAGCGGCAAGCAACCCAGACTAGTCACAGAGGAACAGACATGGCAGGCCGTTGCAGGCCCCTAGAAACCACCCTGCTTTGCTGCCGCTGCAGACCCAACACTGATGCAAGTCTCTCAGCCTCAGCAGTGTTAGTGGCAATAATGCAGAACTGTGCTGGGGAGCTGCTCCAGCAGGCAAGGGGACATTGAGGTCAAGGAGAAGGTAACCAAAGGGGTTGGAGTTGGGCAGAACACCAAGGGGCAGGTTTAGCAAGCCTCACCGTTCTCTCCTTGTTGCTGCTGGAGGCCATGGTTGCTGAGGGAGACTTCCTCCTCACCATCATGACCAGTTTGCCAACGGTGAAGGTAGTGGCAGGGTGGAAGATAGTGAAAAAGCTTTCTCTTCTTCATTCCCGTCTCGCCCATGAACAGTGGCAGTGACGGTGGGATTGTTGAATCAGGGCAAGTGTTGAAGGGATAGGGTGGTGGAGGAGGATTTTGGGGTGTGCTGTGGGGAATGGGGAACCTGGATGGTTAAGTCCAGTCAATGGTGACTATGGGGTGGCGGCACTCATCTTGCATTCAGGTTGAGGAAGCCAGCGTTCGTCCACAGTCAGCTTTCTGGGTCATGTGGCAAGCATGACTAAACTGCTTCTGGCGCAATGGAACACCGTGACAGAAACCAGAGCACACGGAAACACCGTTTGCCTTCCGGCCACAGCGGTACCTATTTATCTACTTGCACTGGTAGCTGGGACAGAGCAACGGGAGCTCACTCCATTGCGGGGATTTGAACTGCCAACCTTCCAATCGGCAAGCCCAAGAGGCTCAGTGGTTTAGACCACAGCGCCACCCGCATCCCTACCATGGGGAAGTTATGGGTGAGTTGCGAGGGGATGGGGGACTTTGAGGTGAACTGTAGGGAGACTGGCATCAGAGATGGGGTAGACAGGAATTGGGGGTTAAGGAGCTGTCTGGGGTGCATGCCAGCCTCACTTATCTACTTGTACAAGTTTAGGTAAGTTCTCCCCCCATTAAACAGTGGCTCAGTGGCATTCAAAGGAGAGTTGGGAGCACTTCTGCTCTCTGGAGTGCCTCTCAATGTCCTTTAAAAAGGGTTGGGGCAAGCTGTGAAGGGGTAGTTGGTTAGGCGAGGTGTAAAAGGAGGAAGAGGAGGCCAGGTGTGGGGGAAGGGGAGTTGGCAAAGGGGCTGGCAGGTAGGGGTAGGTGGCATTGGTGCAGTCACAAAGGTCACAGAAAATATCTTCCTTTGAAACAATAACATCAACAGACCTATTCACAACTGCATTTGCAGTTAATACTGCCATTGTTGTTGCAACAACATCAAAATCAGAGCTACAAAGTATAACACATTGTAGTTACTTTAAAATGTCGATGAAGAAAACGTTTGTGATTCCTCTTTCATTTCTGTAATAATAATTTATTGGACGGAGAATTAAAATATGCACCTTACTGGCCAAAAGCCATGCCCCCTCCCTCTGCCCTCATTCTGGGTTTTGCAGCAGAAAATATAGATACTTAACATTTGAGCCTTTAGTAAAATTATATAATGCATTTGTGGGAAGGAAAAGATTTGCCTTAAAAGTTAGAAATGAAGACTTAACAAATGGATCAAAAGCTAGGAAATGACTCACATTAATTAAAAAACCAAAAACAACCCACACATAGTTCATATGTTTGCTAATCTAGATGAAGCCTGAGTTCTTAGCACATAATTTTGTTTTGAAAATGTAGATAATATAATTACACTAGATTGGTGGAATAGGACTTTGCAACTGGCTACCAGCCAGATAGGGGGCCGTGATATAATTGGGACAGGGCAAGGATTTGCACTAGTGCCATGAAGATCTTCTCCCCCCCCCCCCCATCCCCGCCTTTCATTCTGTTCCCCAAGTCTGCTCTGATGGGTTGGGACAGGTTTAGAGGTTACACAGGTAGGAGGAAAGCAGGAAAATATTCTGCTGTGCCAGGAGAAATCCTTGCGCTCATGGATCCAGCGACTTAGTGCTGTGTTGAATATAATGCTATACCAGTGGATCTAGCTTGCTGGAAGCATCACATTTGTCATCTTTGTGGAAGGCAAGGCTGAGCGGGTTTAGGTCATGCTAGTTGCATCATGTTCTGAGGAAGAGAAAACAGTTTGTGGCTGCTAGTGCTGTAGCGTCCCTCCTCCACATGTCAATATCTATTGTGGAGTGAATGTTTGGGGGTGTTTTTTTGTCTCCCTGTCTTTCTGTGGAACATTTTATCCTTACATCCTGTTGACTGCAACTGCAGACTTTTTCTGAAGAAGAAAAAGTATCTGAAGTAGTGTGCATGCACACAAAAGCTCATACCAAGAACTAACTTAGTTGGTCTTTAAGGTGCTACTGGAAGGATTTTTTTTTGTTTTGACTATGGCAGACCAACACGGCTACCTATCTGTAACTGCAGACTTTTTGTTTAACATTCTGATAGTCCTGGGAGTTGAGACGACAAGGTGTTGTCTATGCACAAATCTCTCTTTTTTATGTAACTCTGTTGTTTGGGATAGTGGTGCCCAGGGCTTTCCTTTGTCCTGAGTGCCCACCAACAATGTTTCCCTTCAGCAAATTCCCACTGGCTCTCTAGCGTGCTCACAGTTATCTTGGTGGAGTAAGAGATAAGGCTGAGCCCTGCATCTAGGTCCAAAGCCCAGATAACGAACTGAATTGGGCTGCTTCAGGTTGACTTGGGAATTGGTCAGATTCAGTTGAGGGAGCCCTGAAACACCCTAGGGCAGATCAGCTCCTCCCAGAGTGATCTAGAGCTGTCAAAAGGGGGGCAGTATGGCGATGAGGACAAGGGGGTGGAAACAAGGGGTGCAGGCAACTTGATTTCTCCCTTCTCCCACTCCCCAACTACATGTTTAAAGCCCAGATTAATTGGGATGGGGAGGAAGGAGATGTACATCTCCTCTCCTTTCTCCTAACCAAATGACTGTGCAAGACCCCCAGATTGGTTCAGAGTTATAGAGTTTGAAGGAACCCCAAGGATCAGAACCAGTGAAGGCGGTGAAGGTCCTGTGTGAGTGCCTGGAGGCGGTTGGAGGATGGATGGCGGCTAATGGATTGAGGCTGAATCCTGACAAGACAGAAGTACTGTTTTTGGGGGACAGGGGGCGGGCAGGTGTGGAGGACTCCCTGGTCCTGAATAGGGTAACTGTGCCCCTGAAGGACCAGGTGTGTAGCCTGGGAGTCATTTTGGACTCACAGCTGTCCATGGAGGCGCAGGTCAATTCTGTATCCAGGGCAGCTGTCTACCAACTCCACCTGGTACGCAGGCTGAGACCCTACCTCCCCGCGGACTGTCTCGCCAGAGTGGTGCAGGCTCTAGTTATCTCCCGCTTGGACTACTGCAATGCGCTCTACGTGGGGCTACCTTTGAAGGTGACTCGGAAACTACAGCTAATCCAGAATGCGGCAGCTAGACTGGTGACTGGGGGCGGCCGCCGAGACCACATAACACTGGTCTTGAAAGACCTACATTGGCTCCCAGTATGTTTCCAAGCACAATTCAAAGTGTTGGTGTTGACCTTTAAAGCCCTAAACGGCCTCGGCCCAGTATACCTGAAGGAGCGTCTCCACCCCCATCGTTCTGCCCGGACGCTGAGGTCCAGTGCCGAGGGCCTTCTGGCAGTTCCCTCATTGCGAGAAGCAAAGCTACAGGGAACCAGGCAGAGGGCCTTTTCGGTAGTGGCGCCCGCCCTGTGGAACGCCCTCCCATCAGATGTCAAAACGATAAACAACTACTTGACATTCAGAAGACATCTTAAGGCAGCCCTGTTCAGGGGAGTTTTTAATGTATGATATTTTAGTGCTTTCTGGTTTCTATGGAAGCCGCCCAGAGTGGCTGGGGAAACCCAGCCAGATGGGCGGGGTACAAATAATAAATTATTATTATTATTATTATTATTATTATTATTATTATTATTACCTAGTCCATCCCCCTGTAATGCAAAGTGCTGGATCAGACCCTAAATTGGATTGGCCCTTATAATATAGTGCAGTGACTTCTTGCTGAACATTTCGAAATGTGTGCTCTCTCCCCTTATTATAATGTGTTGGCTACAGGGCTATGATAGTGTGCCCTGCAACACCCCTAATGGGGATATGGAAGGAATTTGATTTCAGGTTTTAATGCAAATCTTCCTATTTGTGATGCAAAAGACACCTGTCCTTCAAAATTTCCACTTCCCTGAATTGTATGACGCTGTTCTCCAGCCGGATAATGTGTATATTATAGGGTCAAGTAGGCATAAAATGAATATATTAGTAAAACCATATGGAAATGCATTAGAGGAAATTGTTTGCAGAAATACATATATTAGGCAAAACTACTTACCAAAAAATGTACATTAAGAGATTTGCACTAAGATGCTAACATTTATTTATTTATTTATAATGAGAACTTTTTTTTAAAAAAAAAGCAACACTAATGCAGAAATGTGGAAAACTGGACTGCAAAAATGAAGAACTGAAAGAAATTGAAATTGACAAATTTGTGCATGCTTCCATGGAGGGGAAGGAGTCAGTGTTGCCTTTTGCACCTAGTGGGTTGCGTGTCGAGGTCCCCAAGCCACCCCCAAATAACTCACAACGCACACTTAATTTTTGTTTAAGGTTTTTGGCATAATTTTGGCCACAACTTTATTTAAATACAAAACCGTGAGTGGTTGTTTAGGCATTGGTTAAGACTATCTGTCCCCCCGCCTGGGGACAGAACTGACTTCCGGGCACCACCGAAAGACAGTGCGGGGGAAAGCAAGTCGGGGAAGAATTGGAGCTGAGACACAGACCCTCAATTCTCATCCGCATGCTCCCCGAAGGCTTGCCGGCCCTAGTCCCATTCCAGGGATTGGACGAAAAGATAGCAAGCCCCAGGATTCCTTTAACGGAATTCCCTTTCTGCAGCAACCATGGAGGGGCAGGCCCAGCCTATCCTAACCCCTCCTCCACCAATTTATAACCAATGCTTAACCGCAACCTTACAAGTTGTGACGATTTGCTACGCAGTAGGCAAAAACCAAATGGCCCAGCCAATTAGCCAGATGGACAAAATTCCTACCAAGCTCCTGCCCCAACGGCAGACGACCCCATGACAGGAATAGCAAGGTCAATGCAACAACCCCTTACTCAAGGGCAGGTGGGCAGGTGATCCGTCGCACACAGCAAAGAGAAAGCTCCAGGCTGCGTGCAGAGTATTTAAACATTTTACCCCTCCCACCAAAATTGCAACATAACTTTTACCCCAGCAACCCAGTGAACCAATCACTGTCCCAGGCCATCTTAAGAGACCCTGCCTGGTAACAGAGGGGTGGCTCAGCAGACCCCACCGCAACACATGCTCTCCATGAAGGAGAACACGCTTTCTCAGAGTGGTTTAACAATCAATCCCTCTTCCACAGGGAACTTTGGCATAGCCCTGTGAAGAATATAGGGGTCTCCTAACAACTCTCAACTCCCTTAACAGGATACAGCACCTAGGCTTCTTTGGAGGAAGCCATGCTTGTTTAAGGTGGCATGATGTTCCTTTAGCGCAGATGGGACCCTCATTTCATTCCTTGTGCTCCTCACTGGGTTGTTCCTTTAAATAGCTTAATAAAATAAGATACGTTTACGTTTTAGATCCTAATGAACTTGAATGGGATTTGAACAGCCAAGAACAGACACTTTTTCTGTTGGGAATATGCCTCTGGTGATTCTCTGTCTTAGTTGTTGTGCTTAAGTCAAGGAAAAGGTGGGGTGGGCTTTAAAGTGTTTCATCATTACCTTGGATGTTTAGGGAAGTTTCCAGTTGTCAGAGTATAATACACTTGGCAGTCCAGCAGCACCTAAAATTGTCAGGCTGGCTGCTGTGCTTTTGTTTATTCTCTCCTCATCTCCTGTTTCACGATTGGATCCTTAAAGTGGGCTAGCCAAACTGCTGAGGTCGATTTTAGTGCCTTTTAGTACCTTGGGGAATGAAACTCTTTATTTTAAATTGCGAGATTAGAGATGTGTTATATAAATGCCCCTCGTTGCTTGCTATTGAATGGAACAGGCATTAAGTTTAAGACCACATGAATCATCATTGATGTAAAATCAAAGTCAATTATTAAGATAATTGAGAAGCAACCAATTGTGGTAAATAGCCTTATATATAACTCTCTGTTTGGGAACTGTGTTTCTCGCATGTGTGGACTTCTCCACAGACAAGCAAACGGAGGGTTGACGAAAGAAGTAGATTGCAGTGGCTTGCCGTTTTAGTAGCAGGTGGCAAGGAGGAGAGACGAACAAAGAAATTGTGATTGTTGGTTTCTGCTAGGAAATGTACAGCAAAGCAGAGGAGATGAGTGGCCTGCACAGATTGTGCAAAATTTTAGTATAAATGAGATAATTAAATCAATTACGATTCCTAATACATTAGATCGAAATGTTTCATTTTGTGTTTCTTCGCTTCTTAAATTCTCTTCAGGTTTTTAATGGAACTTAATAATGGTTAATGGAAACTTCATTACCGTAAAATGTATTTTGATAGATGTTGGCCAAGTTGGCAAGCACAGACCCTCCAAGTGTCCCTATTTTCCAGGGACAGTCTCGGATATACAGAAGCCATCCCGATTTCTGCTTTGATCCCAGAATGTCCCTCTTTTCCTTAGGATGTCCCTATTTTCATTGGAGAAATGTTGAAGGGTATGGACTTATCCGACCCCCCGAGCCATCTGAAGGCAATCCGGTATAGGGAAGGGTTTTTTTTTTTTAATGTTTAATGTTTTATTGTGTTTTTATATATGTTGGAAGCTGCCCAGAATGCTGGGGCAACCCAATAAGACAGGCATAGGGAAACTTGGCCCTCCAGATGTTTTGGGACTACAACTCCCATCATCCCTAGCTAACAGGACCAGTGGTCAGGGATGATGGGAGCTGTAGTCCCAAAACATCTGGAGGGACGAGTTTGCCAATGCCTGCAATAAGATGTATGGGTTATAAATAGTAAAATGATCATTGTGGAACAGGATGTCCCTATTTTCATGAGAGAAATGTTGGAAGCACAATGTCTTGGCTCAGACATGTGCCCCAGGCTTCAGATTTGCATGCTCCTCCATCCTTCCTCTATGAGCCAGTTGCCTCTCTGCTGTCCTGGTTTGAGACAAAGCAAATATGTCAAACTTTCAGTTACAGATAGGTAGCCGTGTTGGTCTGCCATAGTCAAAACAAAAACATTCCTTCCAGTAGCACCTTAAAGACCAACTAAGTTAGTTCTTGGTATGAGCTTTCGTGTGCATGCACACTTCTTCAGATATCTGAAGAAGTATCTGAAGGGTATCTGAAGAAGTGTGCATGCACACGAAAGCTCATACCAAGAACTAACTTAGTTGGTCTTTAAGGTGCTACTGGAAGGAATTTTTTTGTTATGTCAAACTTTGGCATGCATCTGCCAGGTTTCTGATCCTAGTTTACATAGTAAATACAGACCAAAGTTTGTCAGATCAAGCAAAATGGGCATATGATCTGTCTCCAGCCAAGAAAGGAGGGAATTGTTATGTCCCAGTACAAGAGGGACACAGCACAAAATCATGAACCATACTATGCTGTTGTGGTTCTTCCCAGTGTGAACCCTCACCTGCCACCATAAACTATCTGATCTTCTCTGTATCAGAAAAACACAGATCATGAGATAACTTGCAAACTAGGCAGTGGAACTTGATAAAGCCACCTTACTGAAACTGAGGTGATTTTATGTTAAAGTTGTGTTGTGTTTACCTAAAGATGTGTTGTCTTCTGGGGTAAGTTTAAAGACAGATGCTTGCGTATTAAAAGTCAAATTTATAAAATATTGTTGTTGTACTGGCCTAAGATGCACAATATGTGTGTTAATAATTTATAATGTAATATAATAATGATATTTGTGTTGCCTAGGTTGTAACTGAACATCGCTTTTACTAAACACAATTGCTGTCAGTGAGCACACAGAAAAATATGATTAGAAAAATATCATTTGATGACGCAGCTTTGGAAAGATATTCAACCGTAGCCTATTAGTCTAGATGGGCATCTGTTTTATGCTTTGGGCTTGTTTTATTGTTCAACCCTTCTAACAATAGTTTCCTGGTTCAGATGAAATGGAAAACTATGGTTTGATTGTAGTTTGTGTGAAGGGAGAAGTAAAGGAAGTTCTGTGCATGAGCAAAGAAATGTTTGTGCTTATCTCAGTGACCGTCTGAGCTGCCTCAGTGTTTAAAACTTGTAGTTTATACTCTGCATTAAAAATAAATAAATCTGTATTGTATATTATGCAAAGGTTTTTGGCCAAAAGCCCTTCCCTAGTTAGGAGGTCTTCTAACAAACAGCCTTGTGCATATTGCCTTGAGTTTAAGGATGGAAGAAATGCATGATATAAATATACCAAAATAAGATACAACTCTTTAAAAAATAAAACCCATCTGGTCTAAAGTAAGTACAGAAAACAATACACACACATTGCTAGCATTATGTTTCCTTTACTTTCCACTATTCCATCAGAGGGAGTTTTGTGTGTGTGTGTGTTTAATTTTGCCTGAAACAATGTTAAAATGAATGTTTCATCAACATTTGGCATTTTTGGAACAAATAAGACTCTTGAAATGGAAGAATAATTCTTAATCTTCCCACAAGCATTTCCCAACATGATTCAATTGGGATGAAATGAAGAGCAGGGGTCTTTTCCTAAACATGGTGAAATTTTGAAGTTAACCTCTTGGGCCCACAGAAAACCAAAGAGAAATGCATTATCATCAGGGTTCATCTGACCCTCTTATTACAGCCCTTTAGGAAATCTCTAAAGACCCATTTATTTTCCTTGGTTTTCTCTTGAGTTGTTGGTTTATTGAAGGGCCTGTTGTTTTAATTGTATTTGATATTGGTTTTTAATATTAGTGGCCTGTCTGTTCAATTATTACCCCTGACTTAAAAAAAAAATTGTTTCTGTATTATTTACCGTATTTTTTGCCCTATAGGATGCACTTTTGCCTCTCCAAAAATGAAGGGAAAATGTGTGTGCATCCTATGGGGCGAATGCAGGCTTTTGCTGAAGCCTGGAGAGCAAGAGGGGTCGCTCTCCAGGCTTCAGGAAGCTCTCCGCAAGCCTTGGGAGCCCGCAGGAGTTCCCACCAGGCTCCCTAGGCTTGCGGATAGCAGTCTGCAGCCAAAAGCCTGGGGCGCGCTGAGCAGCGCACCCCGAGCTTTGGGCAGATATCCACAAGCCTGGGGAGACCGGCGGGAGTTCCCGCCAGGCTCCCAAGGCTTGCGGATAGCAGCCTGTTCTGGTGGCTGGGGTCGGGGAAAACTTGGACTTCCCCCGCCCAAGCCCCGCGCCTGGGGGGGGATAATTTTTTTCTTTATTCCCCCCCCCAAAAAAAACCCCCTAGGTGCGCCCTATGGGACAGTGCGCCCTATAGAGCGAAAAATACGGTAATTGAATAAGTAGCCTTCACAAATCCTTAAGTGCCAAACTAGGAATCTTAGGCCATGATAGAGATGATAGATCGATAGATAGATGATAGATAGATAGATGATAGATAGATGATAGATAGATGATAGATGTTTTGTTTTTAAAAGAGAAACCTGAGGGTAAAACTCTGAAGTACAGTGTAACATTATTATTTTTTCACATTCCCAGAGGTCTGCCAAGATAAAACCTTAGCTTCTAGTTCTTTGCTTAATTAGAAACAGGGTTGTTTTTATTTGTGTGTGCGAATTTAGAAAAGGGGTTTGTGAATTTAGACTGCACTGTCTCTCAAAAGTTTAAATCAAAGATGGAGAGCCGGTGGCCCTCCAGTTTTTGTCGGACTCAAACTCCCATATTGGCCGATAATCCGATGTGCTGACTGGGGCTTATGGGAGGGCACCAGGTTGGAAAATGCTGGTCTAGACTCTCTAGATACCTTTGTCGATCTCTTTCAGTTGATTTATGGTGTATGTTGCTCGGTTTGAAACATTTGAAAAAAAATGGTATAGAAAAAAATCCATTTGTGGGCTTTTCACATGCCCCTGAAATGGTGGTGTTCAACAAGCCTTTGCTGTGACATTGCCTAATTGGTCCCACTGACAAAGATTAATGCCTGTTTTCTGTGTGGATATTTTTTAGAAATTCAGACAAGCTTCATGGATCCACAACTGCATGGTTCCAATGACATAATTCACCTTTCATATATTTGTCCATCGTTTCCTACCTACCTACCCATTTTCTGGCATAAGAGATTTTCTGGGAACAGCAATGACATTCTGCATTGTTCTCCTTAAAAGCAAGCAAACAAAAAGATCTTCCCAATGTATCGCTTCCTTTTCTTCTCGATATTTCTCCAGAAGGTTCCAATGAGATTTGGAACACCAGACTGCAGTGCAGCACAACTATTCAGATACTGGCAATAGAATTCTGTGGAGGAGTGAGGCTGAGCTGGTGGGAAAGTTATCTGACCCGCAGAAATAAAGTCTAATAGTTCAGTAATTTAAAAGTGTTCATAAGGCAGTGTTTCTCAAACTTGTGTCTGCTGAGAAGGGGCTTTCTAAACTTATTCTTCCTTAAGCTGCCCCTCAGTTGTACCGCAGCAGAGCATGAGATTTGCACCTATCTGCTGTACACAAATATGCTGTACACAAATATGCAAGAATATGACATTACAGAGGAAGAAAGAGAGAGACCAAAACATGGTTGTCCCTTCCTAAATCCATACACAAGGATATATCGGTATAACAGGGGTGGGGTGCCTCAGGCCCAAGGGCTGAATGCAGCCCTTGTTGAGACCACTTTGACTGTCCCTTAGAACTTTCTCCAGTCCATGTCCTTCCACCCGAGACTCACCCTTCTAGTGCCAGATTTACATATAAGCTAAACAAGCTATAGCTTAGGGCCCTACTCTCGGGGAGGAGGGGAAATTCAAAGGAAAAAAACCTGGATGTACATTTCCCAAATATAAGATAAAAAACAAATAAAATAAATGCAGCATGCAGCAACAGTGTTTTGTATTGTGTAATGGGCCCCACCTGCTAGCCTGCTCCCTAAAATATCACTGGTTTGCTCATTTCTATATATAGGGTATCTACATTCTGCATGGATTTTGCATTCTCAATTGACTTTTCAACAATAACTTTCAATAACAATAACTTTCAACGATAAAATACATATTTTGTTATGTGCAAATGGCTTTAGATACCTATTAGGTCCATAAATTACCATATAACATATATTCAACACAAAAAAGTGACATTTGTTGTTGACAAAGGACAGATGGACATATCAAGGGCCCCATTACCTTCAGTAGCTTAGGGCCTCATCAAACCTACATCCGGCCCTGACCCTCTTCCACATCGTTCTTGAACTGTGTCCTTGAACTTTGAGGATGACTCTGGTTGCCCAGAAAGAGAATCTGAAGGTGGACATATCTTGTCCTTAGATCTCTAAAAAGGTAGAGAACCAAGAAGTCAGAAGAATGTGTTTCTTTGCTCCTTTTCTCTTTCCAAAACGTTTTTTGTTCAAAAGGCTCCCATTAACTCTCAACAAATGCTTAGTGTCCATCGCTGCTTCTTTCAGGACGCAGATGGGAAGCCTGAAACCTGTTCCTCATTTCATTGCCTTTCCTTCTCTCCTTGCAGACATTGAGAATGCCACGGACATTGCCTTGTACTCAGGCCTGGGTGCTGCCGTCATTGCGGTAGCCGTCATTGTCGTTGGTGTGACTCTCTACAGACGGAGCCAGAGTGAATATGGTGTGGATGTGATCGACTCATCTGCCCTAACAGGAGGCTTCCAGACATTTAATTTTAAAACTGTCCGACAAGGTTGGTAAAGCAGAATGTCACTTATTGAGAAAGAGTCCATCTTTGCATGCAAAAGGATTCAGGTTCAATACCAGGTTTCTCCAGCTAGGGTGAGGAAAGACCTCTGAAACCCTGAAACTACTACTGAGCTTGGTGGACCAAGAGTCTAACTTGTTATGTTCTTGTACGGTCATGGTGGGGAAACTGCTTCACGGTGGTTATGTCCCACATGACACCTAAAGATCTATACATGGAAGCAGCACAGAAAGGGCTGCCATCTTGGATTTAGGTATACAGTGGTACCTCGGGTTACAGACGCTGCAGTTTACAGACTAACCCAGAAATAGTACCTCAGGTTAAGAACTTTGCTTCAGGATAAGAACAGAAATCGAACGGCGGCAGCGTGGCGGCAGCACCAGCAGCAGCAGGAGGCCCCATTAGCTAAAGTAGTACCTCAGGTTAAGAACAGTTTCAGGTTAAAAACGGACCTCCAGAACGAATTAAGTTCTTAACCAGAGGTACTGCTGTACACTACTGTACTGATAATTGCAGCCATCAGCATTTCTAAGCCTATAAGAGGTGCCTTTTAAAAATGTTTTGAATGGGGGGAAAGTGGCAATACTATTTCTGTAAAAAAAATCTGGCAGTAGGAGAGTGGGAGAAGAGATTGTGATAGAAGCTAACATCACACTTTCTCTGAAAACCATGGATGCACAGGTCCTGGAAAGTTGAGACTCCAGTTTAATCTTACTGAAAACCATGGTGGATCACAAGACATTGGTGGGCCAATTATGTATGTCTTTCCCCTTGATTAAGTGTACTTAACTTAGGGATCTGAACCACAAACAGCACCTTAATACATTCTTATTTTAGTATAATTTCTACCAGACATTCTCCACAGGGCAAGTGAATAGCACACAGATGTGGGCCCTTTTCCAGCCCATGGACCACATTTCTTTCTGGGCAACCTTCCAGGGGCCACATGTCCGTGCTGGATGGGACCAGAGTTAAAATTGGGCAAAGCAATGCATATGAATTTTACACACTCACACACTCTTCACTAACTTCCATGCAGGCTCAATCCCCATATGAAACAGCGGCATATTCCTACATGAAAGGGGGTGATCCTCAGGGTATTTTCCAACTTTACCAAAGCTGTCAACTTTTCAATTTTCTTGTGAGGAACCCTATTTGGAATAAGGGAATTTCCCTTAAAAAACGGGAAACGTTGACAGCAATGAACTCTACAATTATATGATTCTATGTAAAGGCATTATCAGAGTTCAAGAGCATATTTCATCCAGCCTCAAGGAGGGTGCAAAGCAGGATCATTGGGGAATGTGATCTGGGGAGAGGATGCCTGGCTGGGGAATGTCTTGAGGGCCAAACAGAGGGGTCAGGATGTGTGTGCTTTGGTCATTAGGCCTGATCTTTTTCATATGGTGAGAATCTGGTTATAAAAGTATGGGTTTATTTTACACGTATTTCCATTCTTCCTAGAAAAAAAACATGGACTCCATTATTTCAAGTTCTGCAGTTCAGATAACTAAAGTACAGCAGTACTTCAGACAGTGGGAGTTCACAGACCCAAACACACCAAAAACACTCAAGTGCACCATGTTTAGTCATGCATCAACACACACTCACGAGGTCTAAATTGTGCTTCTTTCTGGGAACAGTCTTTCCTTGAGACTGTGAAGGAGTAATTTTATGTAGTGGGTGAGAAAAGTTCTTTGAATTTCTATCACTCTCTTTTCTGAGATGGAAACCTTATTGAAGGTGGGAGGAAGTGTTGGGAGAGGTGTGAACATAGCCCTGTTTTAATTCTTCCGAAGAAAAATATGATACAGTATTTCATAGATAAATATGTAGATGTTCTCCTCCCCATGGGGCACGCGCCTTGCAAAGCATAAATTAAGATAAGCGAGGCAGAGAGAGATTCATAAACTCGTTTGAAATTAAGGACAGCTTGGTATACGTGTCTATTTAATCAGAGCCTGCTTTAATATATAAATGACGGTTGATTTTCTGATATATGTTTATTTCAGTTCATTACCAGAAATGCATACTTCAAATAGTTTGCATGCATGCTTTAATAGCTTCAAATTTTGGTGTGTTAAATACCTTTAGAAGCTATCCAAAGTTGCCATTTTTAATTATTTATTCTGATGCAAAGATTGAATCTTTCCTGTTTTCACCATTGCTGCTTATTTAACTAGCTATTCTGAAAATTATTGTTATCAGTGTGCAAATATTTCATCTGACTTAACATCAGGCGATTTCAGGCTCAAATCCATAGACTAATGTTTGCGAGTAGCTGGAGCTGGAGATCCACTTGAAAGAGATGATAGTCATTTTACTACCCCTTGAAAGGATCAGCCCAGCTGGTAGACAGGACAAAAGTTTCCATTTTATAAACAGTGTAAAAATAAAAAAGTGCACAGAGGCAGCCTAACCGTTCTCTCTCTCTCTCTCTTTCTCTCTCCACTCCCATCTTTGGAAACCATTTTGTGACCTGTACAAGTTGTTGTGCTTTTCTTCAACCCTTTCTCCCTATAGAAATGAATGAAATAAGCAATAAGCAAATATTCTGTTTCATTCAGACCTCATTTGCTTGAATTCCCATTCTACATTATAAAAATGATGCTCATATTTTTCATTCTTTCCTAAAAACGAATGCACACCCCTATTTTTCACTCATCAATAGCTCAGTTGGCAGAGCATGAGACTCAGGAGTTTGAGTCCCACAATGAGCAAAAAGATTCCTGCATACAGGGGGTGGGCTGTATGTCCCTCGTGGTCTACAAGTCTATGATTCTACAGCCACTGTTTACAGGTGAGCTCTATGCAGCTCAATCTTAAGTGTGGTTATTCCAAAACGACTTCCATCTTGCTCTCTGGGACTTCATTCCCAACAGGTCTGCAGAGAGTTACAGCCTCTTGATCAGACAGGGGGCAGGGGGCCAACTGTGACATTCCCCCACTAACCTCAGCCTGCATTTTAGGCAGTCCACACCTTCCCACTAACAACCAGTCCAGGGATTGGCACTGCCTGTCAGCTTCCTCATCCTTACTCCCAGTTGCCCTTGTAGAATTCAGCAGGGAAGTGGGCGGGTGGGAATAGCACCAGAATTAGTTGGCGCTGCCTATCACTGGCTCTACCTCCAGCTACAGTTTGAGTTCCCTGCCACCAAATCAAGCTACGTAAGGTTACCAGATTTTTTTCAAAGAATCTGGGGACACTTTTTTTTTTTTTGGAAGAGAAAAAAAAGTTTTTTTTTAAAGAAAATAAGTAATATCTTCGCTTATGTGGTCTCCTCTGGTGCACAACCTTCCCCTGGGCTCTGGCCTACTCTCTTGGAGCGCTAGCCAGTCACATGTCCTTGCCCTCCCGGTGCTCTCCTCCTCAGTGGCAGCAGCACAGCAAGGTCAGGGCTCCCCTCTTTTTTCTCCTTCCTCTTTCTCTCTCTTCCTTCTCCTTTTCCTCTCCTCATTCTCCCTGTGTCGGCTCTGGGGTTTCCTTGGCAGTCGGCCCAGTGGCCAGGTGCTCTCGCTCACAGCTCAATTTGGGTCATGGGGGGTGTCAGTGGCTCCCTCAGTTGACGTGCCAGGCGTCCCCAGTTCCCTCTCGGCAGTGGTGGTGGCAGTGGCAGTCTCGGTAGCCTGGAGTCAGCCTGGTAGTGCAGCTGGCACTGGCTGACTTCAGGAGCTGCTTACTTCTGTGACGCCCACCATTTTGCCTCACCAGAAGTCCCCATATGATGTTTCTTGTGCCGTTGAACCAATCATGCAACATTCATTCCCTACTAAGAAATCTACAACACTTAAAATATAAATCTAGGGACATTAAATGAAATCCGGGGACATTCCAGGGACGGATTTTGTCCAGGGACAGATTTGTAAACCCGAGGACTGTCTGGTAACCATAAGCTACAGGGTTCTGAAACCATGAGGAGGCAGAATTTGGTTGTTGACACTTGTAAGACACACAGCCAGCAGCTGCTATCTCACAGGAAATCCAGCTTGCATACATGAATGTAGGATGAAACAAGGGGTGGAAAGGGGTCAATTTGGGTTTCTCTTATTTTCTAATTTCCGGTTTTCAATTCAGTTCTCTGATTTCTGTATCAGTTTGAGATGTATTTATTTTCAAAGAAGTCCTCATCAAAATGGATTGTTGTTTTAGGGCATTTCCCCCCGAATACATTTTTGCAAGCATTTTCCTGTAGTATAATAATGCATTTTATATCTTGTTTCCACTAACAGATGCATATTTTTGCACACACTTTCACCCAAATATATGCAATTTTGTGCATGCTATTTGGTTGGAGAATTGCATATACTTGTTCAGTTATTAATCAGTCCAGCTCTAGCATTTGAATGCTGTTTGCAAATGATACCTATCATTCTGAATGGAAATAGGACAGAACAAAGCATGAAATTTAAAAATTTGGGGGGAATTGCTTACCTGCAATGAGATGGGGCTTTGATTTTAATAGCCTGCCCCACCCACACACCCACCCCAAAAACAGTAGTCTTTCAAAGAGCCCTCTTGGCTCTTGAAGTTAATTTTCTATAAAGTTTAAGCAACTGATTTAAAAGTGGGTAAGGCCTTAAAAGAGCTTGGAGACCAAATAACAGGGTTTCAGAATTTCCTGAATATTTGTCTTCTTTCTAAAATTCCCCCAAGTATTAAGACAATGAAAAATGAAGGCACTGGAACACACACACACACACAAAAAAAAAATCAATAACCCACCTAAAAATCTAGGTCTCCAATTCTTCAATTTCCTCAGCATTCACTGGGCCAAAGATCTCCCATAATAAGATTGTTAACTACCTTTCACTGCTTGTTTTATTATTATTTTTTAAACTGAAATTTAACAACACATTAGGAAATGAAAAACATAGAAAACAGCATAAGCTCAGAAGGGTTCAAAATAAACTATAAGAGGGCAGTCCATGTGGGAATTGTAGAAATTAGCTACAGGCAAAAGCTTAAGGATATATATAGAACAATAAACCTTGTTGTTAGGGGGGGTAGGTAGAATTTATGAAATATGAAAAAGTGCTGGCAGGGAACTGAAGTTGTCGCACAAAAGCTAGGTGAAAGTATTCTTAACCATAAGGCATGTGGGGGCAGGAATCATAAGCATGCTTCTGGATCAGGCGATGTCCCCGTCTAGTTTAGCATCCTTTTCTCACAGTGATCGACTAGGTGCTTATGGTAAGGTCTGAAGCACGGCAGCAGTGAATACTCTCTTTGACATTACAGTGCTCAAGAAAGTATACACAACAACTCAACAAAGGATCGTTGGACACAACTGAATATTGATTATGCAAAGAATTCACCCAGTGATATTTGGAAACTGGACTTGGGGGAGGGGGGAATCTAACCAAAATAGCTTGATTTAACTGAGACTAATTTGGACCACATTATGCCCCTGATGACGTTATCAGGAGTGCAACAGAGTCCCACCAGATCCCACCTACAATCCCCCCACCCACATACCTGCCTGGGTCCCTCCCACCCGCTGCTGTGAT
Organism: Podarcis melisellensis; assembly: GCF_964234715.1. Classification (NCBI taxonomy): domain Eukaryota; kingdom Metazoa; phylum Chordata; class Lepidosauria; order Squamata; family Lacertidae; genus Podarcis; species Podarcis melisellensis. Next base: position 8,537,223 of record NC_138532.1, read on the forward strand.
GGCGGCAGTAGGATTAAAGAACATCTCTACCTTGCCCCTCTGATGCCTGGCATGGTGCTGTAACTGTATGACAGGCACAAGGAGCTCTGGGCACTGTTATTTTCCCAAGGCTACTGATGTATCACGAGCTTGACAGGGTCCAATTCTTCCCTCAAAATCCCCCAATGAGCCAGGCACGTCAAAACAGCACACTAGGTGTCAGATAGAGGAGCAGGAAGATCAATATCTGCCTCTCAGGTTCCACAGCTGCAAGAACAGCAAGGAAGAAAAGTAGGGATGGAGTTGGCCATGTGGGAAAGAACAAGATAGGAAAAGAGGGTGGATTATTCTCTGGCTCAGTTTAAAATCAAAGCCAAGGAATGGGGGGGCTGCTGGGCCATTAAAATCATCTTGCATTTTAACTTAAGCATCATGAGCTACTCAAATTCATATGTCTGGGTCAGAAAATAGGACTCTTTCACATCACTAATGAATAAACAACGACCATGATCTCCCCCCAGCTAATTATGTTGTTCTGGGGTGGGATCACTGCTGATTTTGTTATGAGAAACTGGAGTGGATATTATATGACAATGCCAATAAACGTGTGTGTGTGTGTGTGTGTGTGTGTGTGTGTGTGTGTAACCAGATTCTTTTAAAACAAAGCAATGTAAGTATTTGGGGGTAGGGGAAAAAACACTTTTGATGAGAGGCTAAAGATAGAAAACAAAAGGTAGGAACGCCATAACTATTTTCCTGTGAGTTTCATTGTGAGCAAAAATAAAGAAAGTGATTATGGAAATTATTCAAATACTTGTCAAAGCACGTTATTCGCTGTTACTATAAAATAAGCAATTCTGTTATTTCTGTGAATCATTCCAAACCATAGTGTAGCAATAAGCAAAGAGCAGCAACAAGAATTCCCTGCTTCGCTCTCATCTTCCAGCACTGCTGGTAGAAGATTCCTTATTATGCCTAAGCTAGGAACTTTCATTTGTTTAAACAGTGGTTTGCTAAAAAGGATATCATCAGCAGTGGCTTGGTCCTGATTTCCTACAATAACCCATAGTTCAATTAGACACATTTTGTCCTTGGCAATTGCACTGTTACTTTATGAAGTGATCTTTACATTCTCACCAGAGGAGAGGGGGAAAAGGAAGTAGGCTCACTGATCCATCTGCTAAATGTACATGGTTCTACGGCTGGTGTTTTAAGTTGATCCTGAACTTAGCTGGCCATGTAGGCGTTCACCATATTAATCCCGACTGCCATCCTGATCTTAAAGGAGTATTTTGGAAAATCCAAATGTTTTTATTTTGTTTTGATTTTTTAAAATAATATTTTTTAAGGTTTTAAAGGTTACAAAAAGAAAAAAGAAAAACACCATATTAAACAAAAACAAATCAACACATCACAATAAGGAAAAGAAAAAAGAAAAAAGAAAGAACAAGAAAAATAAGAAAACAGAAAAATATAATCCATTAAAAAATAACACGGCGAATCTTCCCATAATTTATCTTTCGTTTGCTTGTTTCCTTGACCTCCTCACACCTCCCTTTTTTGTATTCTAGTTTGGTTAACTATTTCAGCAAAAACTTTCCATCTTTTCCAATTTTTGTCTGTAATTTATCTTAATATAATATAACTTTACTTTCCCTCCTTTCACCAATTAACAGTCTGGTTTTTCCTAATCCTTTATAACATTTCTGCTAAAACCACATAAGTTCATTCCAACATCCTTCTAACATTCATTAATTTTACAATGTTTCTGTAAATAGTCTTTAAATTTCTTCCAATCTTCCTCCACCGACTCTTCTCCCTGGTCTCCAAATGTTTTTATTTTGAAGGGGTGTCAGTCCCCATTGTTTTCAGCCTCTGTACTTCAGAAAATCCAAACAAAATGTCCCTTTGGTTTCCCACATTGGAAACCGCTAGAGATGGCATGGCCGAACACAGGATCTGGGACTAGATAATGGGGAGGTTTCAGATATTTTGAATCACCCTGTGCAAAGTGTTGGTGCAAGCAGCCATTTTACAGCACATTCCACCTGGGGGTTAAATTAACCCTCATCATTCTCTTGGTGATATGGATGAGAGAGTTGAACCCCTAAACCCAGCATGGGTAGAGAGTTCATCATCTACTTAACCAACTTTTTGACCCCTATGGCAGTCAGTTTCTCTCAACTGAATTTACAGTACAGTGGTACCTCGGGTTACATATGCTGAAGGTTACATACGCTTCAGATTACAGACTCCACTAACCCAGAAATAGTGCTTCAGGTTAAGAACTTTGCTTCAGGATGAGAACAGAAATGGTGCTCCAGTGACGCAGCAGCAAATGTATTGATTATTTGTTGCCAATATGAAATAGTTCATCTTCTGGGATTTTTAATTTTAACTTGTCTGTTGATGTCTTCAGTTTTCAGCATTGATTTGGATGAAATGCAATTTTCATATGAAGGTACTTATAAAATGCTTAAAGTGCATGAGTGAATGCATTAAAAATCATAACTGTGTATAGTAATACTCATTAGGGCAGGTAATACTGTGCATACAATACTGTACATACAGAATATATATATTTCACATATATACTAATGGGGTAGAACTGGCAATGATGACCAGGAACTTTAGGTCATGGTGGCTGGCTCAATGAAAATGTGCCACAGCTGGGTGTGTGTGCTTTAATGCAAAAAATATTCCTCCATTAGGAAATGGAGTTAAAATGAAATGGCCAATATTATAATAATGCTATTATATAAATAGATGGTGAAATCACATCTGGAACATTTTGCATAGTTCTGGTTGGGGCATAGTTCTCAAAAATGATATTATAAAGCTGTAAAATGTTCAGAAAAGGGCAACCAAAATGATCAAAGGGCTGGAACAACTCCTTTGTCCGTAGGCTAAAGTAGTCTTGACCAAACAATGGTTTACCACCTCATTAAGAACTAGGCCAGGGAAGGGGAACCTTTGGTTCTCCAGATGTTGAATTAAGTCAGGGTGAGGAACCTGCAGCCCTCCAGATGTATTTGGACACCAATTCCCATCAGCCCCAGCCAGCATGACCGGGATGATGGAAAGCCAACGATACATGGAGGGCTACAGGTTTTCCATCCCTGAACCAGGCAATTCTGTAGACATAGCTATACACACAACACTGTCTGTTGTACATAACAATGATAACCAATTGCCCGATTGATTTCCTTCCATCAGGTAACTCCTTGCTTTTGAACTCATCCATGCAGCCTGACCTGACCGTGAGTAGAACCTACAGTGGACCCATTTGCCTTCAAGACCCCATCGACAAGGAGCTTATGACCGAATCATCTCTCTTCAACCCTTTGACAGACATTAAGGTCAAAGTTCAGAGTTCATTTATGGTTTCTTTGGGTGTGACCGAACGATCAGAGTACCATGGAAAAACACATTCTGGGACATTTCCACATGACAGTAACAGGACCTTCCATCCCATACATGCAAAAAACAAAGCTGCATACATTCAGAATCTCTCATCGCTCTCCAAAAGAAGTGAGATGAGGGCCACGGGTATCTTTGGCCACCTGGGAGGACGTTTAGGAATCCCAAACACAGGTGGGTTTCTGTAAAGTCTGAACGTGTTTTGAAATGCATTATTAAGTGTTGGGGTAAACCTTTCTCTCGTTCTCTTTAAAATGTGCTGTCATGGCAAGTTGTCTCAGTGGGGCTTGTGACATATGAACTCTTGCTTGCTGTTACCAGCTGACAACTTGGTAAAGATACCCTAAGGACCAATAGCGAACACTCACAGGTTGTCTGAGCAGTTGTAACTCATAACCCATAGGTAGGCAAACTAAGGCCCAGGGGCCGGATCCGGCCCAATCAACTTCTAAATTCAGCCCGCGGACGATCCAGGAATCAGCGTGTTTTTACATGAGTAGAATGTGTCCTTTTATTTGAAATGCATCTCTGGGTTATTTGTGGCGCCTGCCTGGTGTTTTTACATGAGTAGAATGTGTGCTTTTATTTAAAATGTATTTCTGGGTTATTTGTGGGGCATAGGAATTTGTTCACCCTCCCCCTCAAAAAAAAATAGTCCGGCCTCCCACAAGGTCTGAGGGACAGTGGACCGGCCCCCTGCTGAAAAAAAATTGCTGACCCCTGTCATAACCTAATGAAATCTTGTTGCTGGGGAAATAAGATTGAGTAGATTTTCCCCAAGTCACTAGCATGGTCCTACTAAAAACACAAGAAAAGCCACATTGGATTAGACCCAGACTTCATATTGAACAGCATTCTCCTTCTAACACTGACCCAGTTCCTGCCACAAGGCTTTAAACCCTCCCTTACAAGGGGCTGTCTAATGAGTCAATCAGGGTACTTAAAGGTAAAGGTAAAGGGACCCCTGACCGTTAGGTCCAGTCGTGACCGACTCTGGGGATGCGGCGCTCATCTCACTTTACTGGCCAAGGGAGCCGGTGTACAGCTTCCGAGTCATGTGGCCAGCATGACTAAGCCGCTTCTGGCAAACCAGAGCAGCGCACGGAAACGCCGTATACCTTCCCACTGGAGCGGTACCTATTTATCTACTTGCACTTCATGCTTTTGAACTGCTAGGTTGGCAGGAGCAAGGACTAAGCAACGGGAGCTCACCCTGTCACGCGGATTCGAACCGCCAACCTTCTGATCGGCAAGCCCTAGGCTCTGTGGTTTAACCCACAGCGCCACCCACTAAACCTCTGGCTCTGGCTTTCCATTTGGATATGCTGCTGCCTACTCTTTGCCTACAGGGGCTCATAAGGGTGATGGAACACAGGGCATCCTTTCAACAGGGACACTGAGAGAGCTGTAACAGGCAGGGAGGAGCTTTTCAGGTATGGTCAACACTTCAGGACTCCCCAGATTTCAACACCACTGCCTTGCTCCGATGAAGTGCAGGGCTTCCAAGCACCAGGAGGACACGACTGTACTGCTTCCCCACCAACCTCTGCTGCTCTTTGCATGAACAAAGGCTCCCATCTAGCATTAGTGTTTACTTTGGAATGCAGAACATTCAGTGCTTAAAAAAAAAAAATTGATATTAAAATGGAACATTGCTCACAGATACGATGATGATTAATCTCATATATAATTTGGTCCTATATCAATATTTACTAGGTTTCAGTCATGTACAGCCAGAAGTCTTAAATGGAGCGTGGATAGAATTTATTCCTGAGCTGCAAAACTTGCCAGATTATAATTATACCACTATTTAGGTCCACTTCAAAATGTAGAAGTCTCCCACAATGATTTTTCCGTTTAGCATAATTGATCCATCCCAATAAATTTCCTTGGTGTACTTGATCAAATAGTTGAGATGAACTATGCTCAGAGGATGAGGCCAGCAAAGTTTATAAAACTAAAGTTTTCTAATGCCACGTGAAACCGAATTACATTAGCCCAGGAGTGGCCAACATGACGCCCTCCAGGAGTTATGAACTACAGCTCCCATCAGCCCTGATCTTTTGTCATACTGGTTGGAGCTGAAAGGAGCTGGAGTCACAACCATCTCGAGGGCAACATGTCTGCTACCCCCACATTAACCCACTTCTTTTAAAAATTGGTTTTTTTGTTTACATATTTAAGGTTTTACATATAAATCCTTTAAAACATCTTATCACATGCCTGCACTTATTAATACCAGCAGTTTAGCATGAATTTAAGTGTGTTTCAGATATGCAGTATTATACCCTTGTTTTATACACTATTGACAGCAGAAGGTGCCCCTTTCCAGTTAGGGTTCTGTCCTTCTTTGGCTATGGGGAAGATTTGGTTTTGTTTTATTGCATTTCATCAATGTATCCATGTTGGCGTAATTTGGAAAAATGGGTGAAATTGCACTAAGGCCATGTCTTGAACTGCCTATCCCCATATCTGGATTCTGATTAGAATTAACATGCCAGTTGCACTGGGCGACTTAGAAACAGTCCAGGGCTAAATGCCTGGAGCATGACTCATCCACTCTCCCTTTACTTGAGGAACTGTCTGAGGCTGCATTCAGCAGCTTTGGCAGAAACATGAAGCATTCACACTCAGTGCAAGCAGTGGCAGAGGAAGAGGAGTGCGGGGGGGGGAGTGCACCGCCCCCATCAGCATGGTCCCAGTGGTGTGCCATTGCAGCTGCCCCCCCGCCTGCTCTGCCCCCAGGAGGCATGCCACACCCCTGCGGGCAGTGCATCACGCCCCCAGGACGCATGCCAGTCTCGCCCCCACCTGCTCTCCACCCCCCGGTGCTGGATCATGAAGCTCCACCACTGAGAGCAAGGTATCATCACAGCTGAAGGTTACATGCTGTATGGTTCAGCGTAGCATGGTGAGCTAGCATGATAAAGTGCCAGTGGATTTTTCTTTATACTTGAACCTTTACAAGATTTACTTCTAAGACCAGAAGAGCTGTATTATAGTAGATCGGTTCATGATGTACCAGCATCCCTTAAAGTTTATCTAGCCAGTGTGTTTATGCTTGTCTTGTGCCATGAGACAATAAATGCTTTATACTCTAAGCTGAACGGAGTGGGAAAGGAGATTTATTAACTGGGAATTCTGGAAAAGGCTGACTACTGGAAAACAGGAAAACTCTTATTTTTAGCTGCAACATTCTGCTGGAACTGTGCATTCTCTGCCGATCACACTGGCCAAAGTGTGGCATCATATCAACAACAGATGGTGGGCCCAAGCCGAACAGGTGATGGGCCAACTGACTTCTACAAGTTGTAACAATCCAGGCATACATCTCTCAGTTCCTTTGAGTGCTATGTGCTAAAGATGGCAGCACACAGATTAACTTCCCATGAGGTTTGGTAGAAAGAAAAGAAAAGAAAAGCTAACATTATTTTATATTTTTAAAAGATTTATAACAATGGTAGAGTGCCGTGTTATCAACCATTTCTAAATATCAAAACTTCAACCACAAGAAGTGTCAGGTCTAGGGGCTGAATGCAGCCCTCCGAAATCTCTGTCTGGCCCTCAGCACTCTTCCCAAGTCACACCTTCCTAGGCCACTCCCCCTATTCCCAGGCTGTTCCCATAGCTGTCCTGCACCATGTCCTCCTTGAGTGCTTTTGGCTAGCTGGAATGTTTCCGTGAACTGCAACAATGCCTTTTGCTTGCCTTGATGAAGGATGGAGAGATGGGTGCAGGTGTATGCCTTTTCCATAGCTGGAAAGTAGACTCCTGCTTCAACTATTTCCCCCTACTGTCACATGGCCTCTGGAGGAGTGGCACGTGAAGGGCTGTACATTTCCTCCCGTCTCTGAACTATAATATACAATTTGGAAGAGAGTCTTAACATACAATTAAACCTACCTCCACCTCTGCTGCCGCCATCAAATGTTTGCAAAAATCTCATTCCACAGCATTCTAGGTACATAACAGCTCACAGTGGAATATTTACATTTCAGACAGGTGCTGAGTTTATTTTGTTGAGAAATGCCATCAGCTACCAATGAGTTCCTTGATTCAGGAAGCCAAGGCTGTAGCTGTAGTCATCATAACAATGAAAATATAATGATGAAACGTTGGCACTGAATGAATTTAAAGGTTTCAAGAGAACAATCAGAATATATGCTGGTGAACTATTTGCATGTAAAATTTGATGGATATGAAGAAGAATGTCCATTGATCTGTGCAGGATGGATGTAAAGTTGACAGGATTGTAATTTACTGGAACTCTTTTTGGAATGTGTTCTGTTGGCTACATTCCAAAGGATGATTAACATTTCAGCAATACTACATATTTTATACAAAAGGTCAGTCACTTCACATCTGAATTCTTTAAGACCTCTCAGATGAATGACACCTAGCCCTTAAAACTTCACCCTTTGTCACTGCTTTTTCACAATGGTTCTTCAAGTACCTTTCTTGGGGCGGGGGAGGACAGAGAAGGAGATGATTCAGACATAAGAATTTGTTTTATGTCCTCTTATGTACCACTTTCAGAGCTGCTGCTCTGCCTGGTTTTATGTTTCTTACACCTCGGGGTGTTTCCTCCATTTGTGTATTTTCTCTTCTTGCTGCCACTATTTAAAACATGCTGACATTGTTTGGGACCCAGCTGTGCCCTCACTGATGTATGGACCACATTATAACAAACATGATTCTAAACATTATGAAAAACTTTCTATAGAGGCTGGGGTTGTATTGAAGGACATTTTGGAGGTTGGTGGGTAGGTAAGTACTGGAGTGAAATATTGACTGACTCTTGTACAGAGTCAGACCATTGGTCCATGTAGATCAGAACAGTCCACACTGAATGGTAGCAGCTCTCCAGGATTCCATACAGGTGTACCTTGAGATGCCAAGGATTTATCTTGGACCTTTCTGCATGAAATTCATGTGCTGTACCTATGAGCCCATAGCCCTTCTCCAAAGCAATCTCTCTTTCATTTTCTAAATACTTCACACAATAGAAACCTCATTTTAACAATGACCTTGAGGAGAGATTGTAGTACCAAAATCACAGTATAACTGTAAATTGGAATGTGATCTATACTACACCATTCAGGTGATGACAAAGATTCATCTCACCAGTATGTTCCATTAGGCTAACGTTCTTCTTAAGCTACAACTCACTTCCAGCAGAGATTTGATATGCCCCCTAGTATCTTTTGTTCTTACTTTGTTACAGGAGTTAGCCTGCTGATTCCACATGGAGCCATCCCCGAAGAAGCATCTTGGGAGATCTACCTTGCCATCAACCAAGATGAAGCGAGGTAAGACAGGAGCAAAAATGATGCACATATGCTCATCAAAACTGTTAAACGCCAACTTATAGAACAGGAATGGGGACCCTCTTCCCACACCACCAAGGTAACTGGACCCCAACCCTAATCAGCTCCAGTCAACATAACCAATAGTTGGTGTTGATAGGAGTTGGAGTCCATCAAGAACTGGAGGACCAGAGGCGCCCTGTCACTGTTCTAGAAGAAAGGGGGAGTAATTGAAGTAACTGCATAATTTCCATTGATTTACAAATATATTGCTGCTCAAAAGAAGAAGGGTATATATAACTAGAAATTGAACTTTTTTTAAAAAAATCAGTTCAATTCCTCCTCAATGGAGTAGTCTCTATAGTATGCTCTAAATTAGGGCTACTTAAGGTTGTGTCTACCAGGTGTTATTAGACTTCAACTGCCATCATCCCTGATCCTTGGCTATGTTGGCTGGAGCTGATTGGAGTCTAACAACACCAGAAGGGGCACCACTTTCCTTTCTGTAGGCATTGTAGATTAAAGAGCTGTGGTTTAATCACATACATATGGAGAGGCTCACACAATTTCACTGGAAATATATGCATTTACAAATATCCCTGCATAGCCTGTTAACCACAGTATATTTGGTGCCGGTCATTTTGCGTGTTCAGATCCAGAGACCTCCCTCCTAAATAAACACATATTTTCAAATTTTAGTTTTGGTTTTTGGCAGAATTTAGGCCACAACTTTATTGATTACAGAAAAGTGGTTGCATAGGCTCTGGTTCAGCTAGCTCCCTATACCCTTGCAGATAGCGCTGACCCAGGGCTCCAGCATAGGTCAGCTAAGGGTGAACATCTGAGGTAGGTGAAAAGCCCGGGAACAGACTCTGTTCACTCCACAGATGCTCCCCTGGACTCAGGCACGGGCACAACCCCCTCTCAGGGGTTGACCAAACCAAGTTGAGTCCCTGGATTCCTTTAACGGAATACCCTTCAAATAGGGATAGCGAGCAGCCCAACAAGACAATGACAATAATCCACCAACAGCATACAAATCAATATGGCTAACCTGATCCAAAACACCCACCCACCCCACTCACACATGAAAACAAAGATCAGCACAGCCAATCACAAGCAAACAACCACACCCTAGGCCAACCCCAACCTCTCTCACCACCAAAGGAACACAAGTGAACAGCAGAGAACCTGCACAACCAACGCTGACACCAAACCCTACATACATTAAGCAAAATGGAAACTTTGCACCTGACCCCACCCCCACCCATCTTCCCCACCCCACCCCTTTTCTTCCTAAAGTCTCAACAAATGAAACTGATTTGTAAAAATGTTACATGGAAAAAATACGAGAGACATTTACACATACTTCTGTAAATCAAGAAAATCTTTAATACAAAACAAAACAAAACATAGGGATAGTGAGACCATTCTCCCATCCCTATCACCTGAACCAGTGCCTATTCGCAACCTTACAAGTTGTGACAATTTGCAGGCGAAACCCAAATGGCAATAGCCAATAAGACAAGTGGGGAAAATTCCTGCCGTGCCCCTGTCCCAATGACAGATGACACATGACGGCATAGCAAGGTCAATCACAAAATGCCCTAAAAGTAAGAACAGGTGGGCGGGTGTTCCGATGCATGAGCCAAAAGAGGAAGCTCTGGGTCACGTGCATAGGTATATATAGGTCCCTCAATCCATTTTGACTGCACCCCATTGGCCAGATTAAACCCAGCAACAAGGGACCTACCATTTGGGTGTTGTGGCTATCTAGTATACCCACCCACGACCAGGACTTCAGTCTCCAGGTCTCACCGCAACACATGCCCTCTTTTAGGGAGGACACGATTTACCCTTACACCCAGGAAATACAGAGGAACATTTTGTTTACTCCATTTTCTGATGGAGCTAGGGATTGTTAATCTCCATCCCCAGGGATGGACTTAGATAGGTTTCCAGAAGAATGAGTGGGTGGGGAAAGGAGGTGGCTCTTACTTTCCTAGTGTAATGGGGCAAGAAGGATAGGGGAGTGCCAAGGAGTTTCAAAGCTAGATCAACCATTGCTTCTCCTTCTATTCTCGCTAATACTCTTTCCATCACCAACATTATGCCTTCAATTCAAGCCCCCAAGTAAGATTGTATTTGAATTAATATTTATGACCTGCATTTCTACCAAAATAGCACTTGTAGAGGCTTGCAGTGAAGAACAACAAAGACAATATAAAAATACATGCACTTCATATACAGTGTAATAATATAAAGAGTAGCAATTATATATCCTAGCTACTGCAATAAACCATAATTTTTGAAACTCCTAGAATTCCTAGGGTGGTTTAACAACCAAACCCTCTTCTCAGGGGATTGTGGGAATCGTAGCTCTGTAAGGGCCTAACAGCTCTCAGCAATTTTAACAAATTAACAGCTCCCAGAATTATTTGGAGGAAGCCATAACTATTTTAAGTGCCTGTAATGTATGGCATGAACATGGCTTTAGTTAACTTTCAACTAGAACTTTTTTTGTGCCTTAAAATGGAGATTTCCCCTCTCCCCCCTGCTAAGAAAGGAATGTGACAGTGAAACTGAGGACAATCAATCAATCAATCAATCAATCTTTATTGTGATCAAAGACCAGATAACAAAATTAACACCAGCAACATACGCTTCATCATCATCAAGAGAAGGATGTAATTAGAAATTCCCTATAAACTTATTTACATTAAAAATAACACTCCTTCAACTAAAATCTTTGACCCAAAGTTTAAAGTCAGTGCTCATTCATCGGACAACTGCCACTACAGTATGTCTTGTGGTGTAGAACCAGTGTGGCATAGCTGTCAACTTACAGATTTGAAAATAAGGGACCAGCAGCCAAAATAAGGGACCTGCAGCCTCACCTGTTCCAGGCACTCCAGTCTTCCTGTCCTCCTGCAGTCTGGTCAAACTCATGCTGGTAGCTTCAAGAACACTGTCCAACCAACTTTGTAACCAGAGGTTCAACTGAATAGAATCTGAATCACATGCACCACAAGGCCTATGCAGCCTCAACTTAAGATGGCTCCCCGGCCCGGCTTTGCACTGCAAAGTTTGCAGCAGCACGTGCAACAAAATGGCGTCCAGCATTCAAAACCCCCCTCAGCTTGCATTAACTAGCCACACACAAGGCATGCAAGCTCCACCCCCCAGTCATTCTTAGACTTCTTATTGGGTGAGCAACACTGCCAAGCAACACAGTTGGAGCCTCCCTCCTCCCTGGCCTGCAGGGAGGGAGGGAGGGAGGGAGAGGAGCTGCTTCCTTTGAAATTTAAGGGACATCATTTAAGGGACATTTAAGGACATCCATCAACAAGGGACAGCAGCGGGACATGGCACTGAAATAAGGGACTGTCCCTTCAAATAAGGGACACTTGACAGCTATGCATTGTGGTATAGTGGTTAAGAGTCACGTAATCTGGGGAACCGGGTTCACGTCTCCACTCCTCCAGATGCAGCTGCTGGGTGACCTTGGGCTAGTCACACTTCTCTGAAGTCTCTCAGCCCCACTCACCTCACAGAGTGTTTGTTGTGGGGGAGGAAGGGAAAGGAGAATGTTAGCCGCTTTGAGACTCCTTAAAGGGAGTGAAACGTGGGATATCAAATCCAAACTCTTCTTCTTCTTGTTGTCCTCATTGCCATAAAACAGAATTTCATGACAGGCCTGGTGATATTCAGATCATTTTTGGCAAGAAGGTATTCAACATAGCTTTCTCCTGAGCGGTCTGGTAATTTCCTTAGTAGTGGTTGGATTAGCTTTCTTCGAGTATCACAATCCAATGGGCAGTAGAAAAGAGCATGCCCAATGGATTCAGTCTCATCAGAGTTGCATGGGCATAATCTCTGTTCAACTGGGATGTCGTGATATCTGCCCTCTAATAGTGCTGAAGGGAGAGCATTAAAATGGGCTCTGGAAAATGCCCAGCGATGTTTAGGGTTGTCCAGTGCACTTAAGTAATTTGCTGGGTGTGATCTTTGAGGTTCGTGTAAGGGTTTATAAATTTTAGAGGATTGGTTAAGATCACTTTGGTATTCTATATCCCAGATTCATTCTTATTATACTTCTAGCCCTTTCCAGTTCTAGACTTAAAAGATATTCAGGAGAAAGGCAGTATAAAACCATTTTGTTTGATAATTATCAGCCAGCATCAAGCGGAGCAGCCAAGTTGGAGTCTTAACTGAGTCTTCACCATGTATACAAAGTCGCAAGTCACATTTTGGCCTGTCTCTAATCGTAGGGCTCTGTTAGGGACACATTTGGGAGTTTGGAGAATTGACCTTAAAAACCCTGATTGTATTTTTCATAGGGATCCAAATTAGAGAGGGGGACTAGTTGTGTGTTGTGTAATAATTGAGCTATAGGTTTTACAGCCTATAATTTAATAGCAGCTGGAATAAAATTTCCTCCCTTTACTCAGTGGGCCGCCCAAAGCTAACAAGTTTTGATAGCTTTTCATTCTCCTTTTTACTTCTTCTTAAAGGTTTCTGGCATTATTATTTCCCCCCCCCCCGTTTTTCTCACAGTTTCTACCTGTGAAAAATCACTAGGTTGCTTCCTCGTCCCGCTTCTTTTTGAGCCTGGGGACATCTGTCAGTGTGTTGTGCTATAGTTGGCAAAGGCTGTTGTTCAGCTTTAGAGCCGCCCTGTGAAACAGACGATGGGAGTCCACATGCAGCCCCTTTTGTGATCCTCCTCCTGCCATCAGGTTGACCTAACCCTCATTAGCTGTGGTCTGCCGAGTGCAAGGTGTCCAAGAAATGTGAGTCAAGAGACTCAGCTTGGCTGTTGCTGCTACTCTAACACAGCCAGGAGCAGAGTAGGAGCTGAGCTGCGTGTCGCCAGGTGTTCTAGAAGAGGCCTGGGCTGTTTCTAACAGCTCTCCAGTGACCCAAACCAGGAGATAAGGTATTGTTATTAAGAGAATGAGCTGCGAACTGCACATTCCCAATTGAAATCTATATATTATCATGTGCTGCTAGTACTATGATTATAATGGCGATGTACTTATATCCTGTGTCGTATAATCATACAGAAACATTCCAGAGTGCCATTGCAAATTCCCTCCCCTCATTTGAAGATTATTAAAGGTTGGAAATGCCCACAAATCGGCATATTGTCCTATTTTCAGACTTATTGTATTTACTTTGGTATTTTTTATGCTGCCTTTTGGTGTGAATAGCCCGCCCAAGGCAGTTTGCAAATAAATGCATGAAACAATGGGACGAGCCATCTCACATTGGAAGCTGCCTTATACCAATTCAGAATACTGGTCCCTCTAATCCAGTATTGCTTACTCTGACTGGCAGCGACTCTCCAGGGTTTCAAGCAGGAGATTGTGATTGAACCTGGGACTTTCTACATGCAAAGCAAAGTATCCTCCTAATACTTGCATTCTTGATTGCTGTCTGACACAGCCCAATATCCTGTTCCATCTGTGTGTTGGCTTCTTCGCTGTCACATATGAGCCAGCAGCTGTCATGACCTGGTTTGAGGAGGAAGACAAAGACTTTTCAGACCTTTCTAGAGGCTGGCTGTATACCCAGTTTTACCTTTCTTACTGTGCCTTTCCTTCTTGTGACCAGGTTACTTTGGACTTCTATCTATCATCTATCTATCTATCTATCTATCTATCTATCTATCTATCTATCTATCTATCTAATCTATCATCTATCTATCTATCTATCTATCTATCTATCTATCTATCATCTATCATCTATATCTATCTATCATCTATCTATCTATCTATCTATCTATCTATCTATCTATCATCTATCTATCTATCTATCTATCATCTATCTATCTATCTATATCTATCTATATCTATCTATCTATCTATCTATCTATCTAATCTATCTATCTATCTATCTATCTATCTATCTATCTATCTATCATCTATCTATCTATCATCTATCTATCTATCATCTATCTATCATCTATCTATCTATCTATCTATCTATCTATCATCTATCTATCTATCTATCTATCTATCTATCTATCATCTATCTATCTATCATCTATCTATCTATCTATGATCTATCATCTATCTATATCTATATCATCTATCTATCTATCTATCATCTATCTATCTATCTATCTATCTATCTATCTATCTATCTATCTATATCTATCATCTATCTATCTATCATCTATCTATCTATCTATCTATCATCTATCTATCTATCTATCTATCTATCTATCTATCTATCTATATCTATCATCTATCTATCTATCTATATCTATCTATCTATCATCTATCTATCTATCTATCTATCTATCTATCTATCTATCTCTATCATCTATCTATCTATCATCTATCATCTATCATCTATCATCTATCTATATCTATATCATCTATCTATCTATCATCTATCTATCTATCTATTTATCTATCTATCATCTATCTATCATCTATCTATCTCTATCTATCTATCTATCTACCTATCTATCTATCTATCTATATCTATCTATCTATCTATCTATCTATCTATCTATCTATCTATCTATCATCTATCTCTATCTATCTATCTATCATCTATCTATCTATCTATCTATCTATCTATCTATCTATCTATCTATCTATCTATCATCTATCTATCATCTATCTATCTATCTATCTATCTATCTATCTATCTATCTATCTATCATCTATCTATCTATCTCTATCTATCTATCTATCTATATCTATCTATCATCTATCATTTATCTATTCCTATCCTGCCCTTCTAATATCTATGCACCACTTACTGTAGGGTGGCTTGCCACAATTTCAAATCACAGCACAAAAAATGCATATTAAAATACACTGGGAGGGATTCAACAAAGTACTTAGGAGATTGTTCTGTCAGTGGTAGCATTATCAGTTTGCCAGCTGGCATGAACACCCCTCTCCTCCCTGCAACCCACACACACTGTTCCAGAGGTCGCACAACCCCTGACTCGGGCTACGCAGAACTGGAGCTGGCATAGCGATCAGGCCTGGCAGTCAGTGCCGGAGGAGCCACTCGGGTGCCTGGGGCAGCACGCCCAGGGGTGGGGCAAGGGCGGGGCGAGCCACCCATAGGGACAGGACACACTGCGGGGCCTCTGGAGTCTGCCTGCTTCCTCCCACACAGCCACTCTACAGCAGTGGGCAGACCGTTTGGGCAGCGCAGAGCCTGTGCGCACTCAAGCCACCGCATCACTCCCAGGAGAGATGCATGGCTTGGGCGCACTGCAGGCCCTGCGGTGAGTGCACCCAGCATTTTGTCACCCCCCTCAGTGGTGTCACCCGGGGTGACCCGCATGCACTGCATCCCCCTTCCTCCGCCCCTGCTGGCAGTGAAGGCAGGTGGGTTGGTTCCAAATCCAGCAGGTCCTGGGTCATCTCAGCCCTTCCCTTCCACACTTCGGGGGCACCCACCAGCAGTACCTCCAGTGCCCTGCACTCTTGGGCATGCAGAACAGGAAGCTTCGTGTTGATTATGTTTTCCTTGTGCAGGCTGAATTTTAAAATCTAATACAGAATAATTCATGTTTTCCTTTGCAGTGGACAGAACCCGGTTGCACAATTTGCTGTAAGCTTGCTCACACTGTTCGCCACCCCCCCCCCACTGTCAGGCCTATGTAGTTGCTTCTACTGATTGCATTCTGTCTCCCTTTTATGTTTGAGCCTTAGTTCAGAGACAGTGGCCTGTGGTGCTCCAAAGAGTGCTGATCTTTCCCTCCCCATGTAGCCCAGCAGCTGCTACAAATTTCCTCCTTACAGCTCAGTGTGAGGACTGGATTTATTATGCCCATTCTCTACACTACCACTGTTTACAAGATGCAGTAGGATGCTGTAAGCAACATTCCTCTGATGTAATTAAATAAGCACCAACTATGTAATTCATGTTCGCAAGCTTCCCCCAGCATGCACATTCATGATGTACTTTTTAAAAAGCTGAGCAGAGGGAAGAACATACATCAACTAATTGTCCAAGTGCTTGTATGCTGTCTTTGGTTGCAAGAAACCAGCTCTCTTGGAGGGAGAGAGAGAGGGATGGGAAGAGGACCAGTACTAGGATCTTGAACATGCTCTTATTAATTCCTATTTTGGCCAGGGAGTATCATGCTTCCCAGCAACCTTCTCATCCGAGCCTTGTTTCTGCTGGTTAGTTTCAAGGGATCAGAAGAAGATTCTATGTCTAGGAGAATGCAAACATGGTTTTAAGACCAATCCTCAGCTGTTCTTCTACATCTCTGACCTCTTCAGGCATTAGGACATATGAGACTTCAGTAATGTTGCTGAGATTCCTTTGTAAAACAACAAGAAGAAAAATCGAAAGCTGAAGCAAATACTCTGGCTGTGTACATCCAGTTCGCTCCCACTGTTGATTTGGGAACTGGTTTACGCTCAGAGTCAGCCGCAATCCATATCTATCCTTTAATTTCTTATAAAAGACTGCATTTTGATATGTTTTTCCCCAAACCAGCTTTGATCGGAATTAAGAAAAAGAATGAATGATCTAGCTGTGTTTTAAACCAGTTAATATGTGCATGGCCTTATTCTGCATAGAATATATATTTAGGTCCAATACTCAGAATGCTAACTAATAATAATTTGCATTTACTTTTAAGGGGGGGGGGTGTGTGCATGCACTCACACACTAGAGAAAGGAGAGAGAGATTTGTCAGAGATTTTTTGATGCCTGGAGATATTTTCCAAAACTTAATCTAAAACTCTTTTCAGTCCCCCGCCTCCCTCTGATAGCTCAGCTCCTTTGTGAGACCTTTCATATTACATCTCCATCTGCTGCTGTTGCTGCTTTTTAAAAATCATTTTCAATGGAAGATTAAGATATGTGAAGCGAAAGAGGCGGCGGGGAGGGGGGACCAAGGATGAACCCAGCTGTTTCATCTGTAAGGGCTTGGTAGAAGTGAATTAAAACGGGTTAATTAAATAGAAGGAGCACATATTTTGCCTGCTGTTTTACTTCTGTTGGCTAAAAGCAGAGGGAGCAAGCCAAACCAAAAGAATTGTCATGGCGAGATTTGCTTTCTGGAACACCAGGGGTGAAAGTTGGAGGAGGGAAAGCAAACATAAAGGAAACTTTAATTAGAATGCCACACATTATTTCCTTTTCAAAGA
This sequence comes from Podarcis melisellensis, assembly GCF_964234715.1. Taxonomy (NCBI): domain Eukaryota; kingdom Metazoa; phylum Chordata; class Lepidosauria; order Squamata; family Lacertidae; genus Podarcis; species Podarcis melisellensis. The sequence goes on from NC_138532.1 coordinate 8,555,068, forward strand.
CTTGAGACAGCAGTGACATACACAGTTCTGATTCCCGTACCTTTCGTACATTGTGTAGATACACCTTTTTCTGCTGCTGCCGCGGCATCAGGAACATACAACCAGTTTTGTTTTATTTTTACTTCTGTGGAGCTTTGATTGTTTGGCCTGGATTTAAGATGGCTGCCACAGAATGCTGTCTTGTTTCACTCATGCCAGCTTGCTGGAACCCTGTGCTCAGCCAGCAGGGATGCTTAAGAAATATCAAAGCAAACATTTTGAGAGCAAAACCACTGCCACAGAGACCATAGCAACAAGACAAGTCCTCTGCTGGTTATAACACGTAGCCTGCAGTGGTGTCAGAAGAACTGGTGAGCTGACCCATTCCTTCCCTCACTCCCAGATGGTTGCAGGCTGAGGCTGCAAGTATTAGAGGAGCATAGGAAGTTGCCTTGTACTGTGTCCAATTTACTGGCCCATCAAGCTCAGTATTGTCCAAACTGAGATCCACAGATCACCACGAGTTTCATTCAAGTGGTCTATGGCATATCCGCCTTGAATATTCTTATTGATTTTTAAATTGGACTTTTATTGCTTCTTTTATTTCGCATATTGTTTTCTATATTATTATAATTTGATTTCTATGGAATGCAGATTGTGATACAATAAAGCACAAGGTAATAATTTAAAAAAGCAATTAAGATACAATTAAAAACCATACAGCACCTAGCACAGCACATCACAATAACCACAAACGGCAGAAAAAATGTATTACCAAGAAGAACATCACCAATTTTCAAAAGGGGGTGATGGTGGAGGTTGGGAACCACAGGTCCACACTGATTGACAGCATCTCTCCAGGGTTAGAAGAATTGGGATTAGAAGTTGTGATGTGTGCTTGACTGTGATGCGTGTGTGATGGTTTGAAAATGTGCCCCAGGGTCGATGAGCCCCAAAAGGCTGCTAACCCCCTGTTCTCTATATTGTGTGTCTGTCGTCCACATGAGTAGCATAATGGAAACAATCAATTGTAGAATGATCAGGGGGTAAATATACCATTTCAGGAGGGGGCATTCCAGCTGCCCTGAAAGAGGCTGTGATGTATGTCCTCCATAAGAGGTCCATCCTGGTTATACCACTAATGCCCAATTGCCAATATCCACCACCTCCTGGACAAAGGTGTTCAAGTGGGCTGTAGCCATGCAATTTTCAGCTTACTTGAGAGAAGCACATTCTTTTTCCAAATCTAGCTTCAGATCTGGTTCTGGCACTGATACAGCTTTGGGCACTCTGGTTGATGATGACTTGCTTCAGGAGAAGGACAGGAGGCCTTCGTTCATCTTCATCTCCCAGCATCTTTTAATACAACTGACTTTCCAGCACCTCTGTGGGTTGGGAGTTGGAGCCACAGTGTTATGGTGGATCCACTTCAGAAAGAAACACTGGATGACTTCAATCTCATGGTTGGTTCTGTCCTGCCCCCCAGTGCTAGTTAACATCTATATGGTGAACTCATCATTGGGTGGGGAGGGGGTGCCTTGGGATTTAGTGTCATTAGGAGCACCATGACATTTGGACCAGATGCAGCTGTGTCATTGTGGAGCCAGTCCCTGGGGGCTTTAATGGGCTGTTTGACAGCCAAGAAAATGCAGCTGAATCCTAAGAAACTTGGAGTTTTGTTCTTCCTAGTGGGACCCCTGCCTCCTCACATACAGATCTATGGATGACCTTCCCACTGCTCCCCTCAGATGTTTTTTTTTTTACATACCCACATACTCACTCCACCCTGCCAATCAATCAATCAATCAATCAATCAATCGAAAAACTGAAAATGTTCAAGTAATATTTCTGGGCTGATCTATAATGAGTATTATCTTAGCAGTGTGCCCCATCCTAAGCTCTTAACTTGGAGTAGGGCTGTGTGGTTTTTCATCCAACAGCCATAGCATTTTTCTATCTACATATATTGTTGCTGCTGTTTCTGCTCTGTTGGTGGCAGACCCACGTGAGACGCATCTTGCCCCAAAGGCAGAATTGTAGACCTGACTTTTAAGTTTATCACTGTCCTGGAAAACAGAGATCTCCCAAGAAATGGCAGCCTTTAGATCTCCTCATATGGGATTGTGTTCAGAAGGACTGTTTATCACATAAAAATGACAGCTACAAGTTGCCTTACGAAAGCTTTATAATGTCTAAAAGGACTCAAGAATCAAACCCAAGTGTTGCTTTCAGAGGATTGAACTGCCACTCAGCTCAGCAGAGAATAGGAGGTTGGCTTTTAAGGCCAGCCAAGATTTCAGACCAGACGGCATTTAGTTGACCAAACAGAAGTGGCTCTCTGGCTAGGGTTAGAGCTGATACCAGGAGGAACAAAAATATACAACAAAGGAAAACCCCTGCGTTGCAAAACAGAAAACTGTGAATAATCACAGGCAGCACACGGCTAATAATGTGTTGACATTTATTTATTTTTTACAACATTATATATTCAAAATTTATAAACAGCAAACATGTGATATGTGAATAGAGTCACAAATAATAGAAGTTCCATAAACAGAACTAGTAGGCGTGATCAGGCAATATCAAAGAAGATTAGGATGTAGGCAAAATGCCTTTCAACAGTCCTTAGTATAAGAATAATAAAAAATAATTTTATTATTTATCTCCTGCCCATCTGGCTGGGTTTCCCCAGCCACTATGGGAGGTTTCATATAAAAACATAATACAATGTCAGACATTTAAAACTACCCAATACAAGGCTGTCTTCCGATGTCTTTTAAAACTTGTGTAGCTCTTTATTTCCTTGACATCTGATGGGAGGGCATTGCACTTCTGAGAAGGCTGTCTGCATGGTTTCCTATAACTTCACTTCTCACAGTGAGGGAGCCACCACAACTCCCTCCGAGGCAGACCTCAGTGTTTGGGCTAAACGATGAAGGCTGAGATGCTCCTTCAGGTATACTAGGCTGAAGTGCACCAGCACTTCGAATTGTGCTTGGAAACATGCTGGGAGCCATTGAAGTTCCTTTAGGGCAGGTGTCATATGGTCACAGCTGCCACTCCTGGGACTCAGCTATACAGCTGCAAATAAAATGTTTTAAGTGTGTTGTAAAATGTGACACTAGATGACGATGGTGAACTATGGCAAATTCAATATATATTTTTCAAAATGGTTTTTGTTTTTTAAAAAAAAGCACTTTCACAATGTTTATTCAATCAATCCATCTTTATTACGGTCTCCCCCCCCCCCCAACTGTATTACCTGGGTTATGAAGGTGCCCAAATTTTTTTAAAGCAAAGATTATGGGACAATGCATACAGTGACTTGCGATCTCGATCACACGCAGTCTGTAGTCCACTGGCAGTAGGTGTTCAATATGGGTATGTCTTTAAGTTAACATCTTACATCAAAAACCTGACAGTACCTAACTACCGAAGGCTTTTCACCAAAGCCAGACTAAATGTCTTTCCTGCTGCAGTGTTGGATGGTAGGTTGAGAGGAGTTCCCTACCAGGACAGACTTTGCTCGTGTGCTCAAGACATTGATTCCATAAATCATATTTTGTTGCATTGTACAATATGTATTATTATATGTTTCTAGATTCCACCCCAGTCACCAGTCTAGCTGTCACATTCTGGATTAGTTGTAGTTTCCAGGTCACCTTCCAAGGTAACCCCATGTAGAATGCATTGCAGTAGTCCAAGTGGGAGATAACCAGAGCATGTACCACTCTGACAAGAAACTCTACACACAAGTAGGGTCTCAGCCAGCATACCAGATGGAGCTGGTAGGCATCAGCTCTGGACACAGAACTGACCTGTGCCTCCATGGACAGCTGTGAGTCCAAAATGACTCCCAGACTGTGCACCTAGTCCTTCAGGAGTACAGTTACCCCATTCAGTACTAGGGAGTCCCCCACACCTGTTTGCCCCCTGTCCCCCCAAAAGAGTACTTCTGTATTGTCTAGATTCAACCTCAATCTGTTAGCTGCCATCCATCCTCCAAGTGCCTCCAGACACAGGACATTTGCTGCCTTCACTGGCAGTGAATAGCAGGATAGCATTCTGCTATTATTCAAACAGGAGTATTCACTCATGAGAATGCTTGGCTCTGAATCCTTGCAATTCCTCTATATCATACTACAGTTCTTGGAGGGCATAGTGTCTGACCTTATTAATGGATGGAGAACTCAAACTCTTAGCTCAGATTCACAATCTACCTGTTGAGTGGCAGCGTTTTTAGCATAATGCCAAAGATGGTATACCCCTGTTAATTTATTCTGGGTACCTCCTCTTTGAAATACTTCCAGCTTTCTTCCACTTTTGGCAGTAGTGTTTTTTGGGAAAGCTGAAGTACCCTCAAGGTTGAGTACATGTGATTCTTCTTTCTTTCAGGGAAATGCCACTTCCCTCCCCCCCATATGGTAAAACAAAATTACAATCTCTGAAAAGGCACCATAAATTTCAGTGGAATGGTTTCACATGGCTGTATTTCTGCTTTGTCACAGTGGAACACATTTGCGACGGCTCGCAATCAAGTAGAGATTGCCTGAGGAGTAATATTGCCTGAGACAATCACCAACGCTTCCTAAATTGTATAGATCCTTCAATCCCATTGCAAATGTCAGTGACACGTATTCATGAGGACTAGTAATTATGGACGAATTAGATATGTTGCATCTAATGGTTACTTTCCCCCAGGGAAAAATTCATGCATGCAACCTTCATCCTCAAGCAAGTGCCACTGGCAAAAAGGTCTGCCAGATCTTAGAGAGCCATTGAGGGTGCATTTTCATGAATGAATTATCAAGTGAATAAAAGGAGAAAAGGGGAAATGATGTGTGCAATGTTTGCTAAAGTGCTCCCCACAATACCCTAGGAAGATGGTAGCAAATCACTGCTAGGAGACCATGTTTCATGAAGGAGGAGTGATACCTTTGCCTGCTGTGAACATTTCCAGTGCAGCAACTCAACAATTGTCAACGCTCATTGTGATATCAGGCTCATGGACAATAAGACTGGCAGTGTGAAAAAAAGTACTTGGACCACTAATGGCTTGTATGTAGCCTTGGTGCTTTGGCATTCAGACTTCATTTCTTGTAGAGAATGCTGAATGCTCTGAATAGAAACCATTGGAAGTGTGGCACAGCATGGACAATACAGACAGAAAATAACAAATGAGACTATTGCCTAGATGCTCTTAGGGACGCCTTGCTAGTGATTCATCAAGACCAGTGCCTGTTATCAGTGTTGTCAAGTTTTAGCATTCTTTTAGGGGAGGAGGGGAAGTAGAATCTCAAAGAGATTCACCCAAAATTATACGTAAACACTTGGAGAGGGTATGCTTGCTTGTTGTGAAGACACCTTTTTGCACAGCACTTAAGATCACCAGCTCTTAAAGATGGGTGTTTGTGTTTGAGAGGGTAAGCAAAGCCCATTCAAATTGTCCAGATATTTGAGGCACTTAGCCTTCTGTCAATCTTGGCTTCTCATTTTCCCAATCTTCTTCTTCTTCTTCTTCTTCTTCTTCTTCTTCTTCTTCTTCTTCCTTTTATTGTTATTACTATTATTTTCATTTCATTTTAATTTGTATACTGCCCTTCTATATTACTATACAAAGGGTGATTTGCAAGCTGAAGAAACAACAAAATAGACAGCAAAGATCACCCACCTAATAACACTCTGATCCAAAACAAAAAAAGTCCATAATAAAAACATAACTTTAAAACAAACAACTTACTGTATATCAAATAAAGCCGCTTCTGGCAAACCAGAGCAGTGCACGGAAACGCCGTTTACCTTCCCGCCAGAGTGGTACCTATTTATCTACTTGCACTTTGACGTGTTTTCGAACTGTTAGGTTGGCAGGAGCAGGGACCGAGCAACAGGAGCTCACCCCGCCGTGGGGATTTGAACCGCCAACCTTCTGATCGGCAAGTCCTAGGCTCTGTGGTTTAATCCACAGCGCCACCCACATCCCACCAACAGGGATGGCTACTCCTGTTTAATTTCTTCCTGCCAGGCGTACAAAGCCTGGCAGGTGGCATTCATATTCTGGGTCAAGGGGTCAGCAGCAAGGTTCAGTTGACTACATTTCCACATCATTCTGCATTTTTAAAAAGAAGCTCTCATGATAATTAACCAGCATTTCAGAGCAAGTTTATCAAAACATACAGATTTTTTTGTATGCAATTTTGCACAATATACACATTTTTGCAAGCAATTCTGCTTAGTACAGTGGTACCTCAGGTTACCACTAACCCAGAAATAGTACCTCGGGTTAAGAAGTTTGCTTCAGGATGAGAACAGAAATTGGTCGGCAGCAAGAGGCCCCATTAGCTAAAGTGGTACCTCAGGTTAAGAACAGTTTCAGGTTCAGAACTGACCTCCGGAACGAATTAAGTTCTTAACCCGAGGTACCACTGCATAAAGCTTTCTTTTCATGTACACCTCACAATGATGTTATGTGATCTTGTACTGCCTGAGACACATTCAACCCTCGCCACCCCAAATAATCTTGGCACTTTAGAGGAAGAAAGGGAAGCAGGTGAAACGCCAAGCTTTAATCATCTTGTAACCATCAAGTCTTAGTAAACTCACCCCACTGAAAAGTCATACGCTCTCAAACGTTCAGGAGGGTTTTGGTGTTACCCTCAAAGCTGTACTAATTTGGCTGGGCAAAACTTTCAGCTTAGTCCATATATGCAAAAAGAGCCCTCTTGGGTGTTCACATCACATGAATGGGAAGGTAGGGAGAGCGTCCTCTGAAACATGTGGATTCTAGAATCCTGGCAATTCAGAGTTCTAAAACCCATGGGCAACCTCACAAGTAAAACAGGCTCTCCACTACAGACAGACGGCCGGAAGAAGGAAAGGATGACAATGACAGAGTCCCCAGAGGAATGCACATTCACCACTGCTCATTTATTTTATTAAATTGTTTGCCAAAAAATAATAATGTCCATAAGGCCAACATGGTGGTGAACAGCATAAAAACAACAATAAACTTACATTAATCAAAACAAATACAAAACACATAACAACAAATCAGTTAATCAGCTTAATACATAAACATAGCTGGATCATCCATCAGGGAAAGCCTGGATGGTGATAATCATAAAAAGAACAATGGAAGGCTTAGGTCATAAGCATCTTCTTACATTAAATGTAGCACTGAGCAGAACATTTCTAACAATAAAGTTAGAGCTAAAGCCATTTTACACTTAGTGCTTGATTTGCCCTCCAGTGCTCCAAGCTTCATTGGCAGTAATTTGTTCAGCTCATCCAAACGGAATAGAATTCATACATTGTCTTTCTTTATACAAGATGCAGAAGAAGAAGAAGAAGAAGAAGGTGTATTTCAATATGGCACTGGGCACCAATCTTTATTTAAAGATTAAGCAGGAGAGAAACAGAACTATGGTATGTGTTTGCTAACAGCTCTGAATACTGTGAGCCTTTTTCAGTGAAAAGAGAGGGCTGATGCACTGGACTGGTTGTGTATTGTGAGGCAGTTTTTGTGCGCTCTAATTAAACCTTTGTTTGTGGGCGTTGCTTCCCATGTTGTCAGTTCTTCTGGAAGAAATAGCAAGTCCTATTAAGATGATTTATCATAAATATCCGTTCCTGTTAATTATACTCTAGTGAAGGTGCCAAGGCAAAAATGCTGCGAGCGCGTAGCCAGAGGAGATTTAAGTCTTTATGGGCTTACTGCTCACTTTCCTGTCGTTGCTCAAAATGCCATGATAACTGGAAATTGAGCCATGGAAACAGTGAAGCATTTCCGTTGTGCTTTATAACAGTTATCTCTTTCACTGTTCTAAGTGATCGTTAACATGGATAGGATTACAGCCTGCAGAGGTATGCTTCAGTTCCTCCTCTGGAGCAAAGCAGTTGTAGCCCCCTCCCACACACACACACGTTGCGAGGATTCTTCAAAGGACTGGTTGGGCAGAGCCAACAGTTGCTGCTGTTGTTGTTGTTTAGTCATTTAGTCGTGTCCGACTCTTCGTGACCCCATGGACCAGAGCACACCAGGCACTCCTGTCTTCCACTGCCCCCCGCAGTAGCTTCAAGAACACTATCCAACCATCTCGTCCTCTATCGTCCCCTTCTCCTTGTGCCCTCCATCTTTCCCAACATCAGGGTCTCTTTTCCAGGGAGTCTTCTCTTCTCATGAGGTGACCAAAGTATTGGAGCTTCAGCTTCACAATCTGTCCTTCCAGTGAGCACTCAGAGCTGATTTCCTTTAGAATGGATAGGTTTGATCTTCTTGCAGTCCATGGGACTCTCAAGAGTCTCCTCCAGCACCATAATTCAAAAGCATCAATTCTTTGGCGATCAGCCTTCTTTATGGTCCAGCTCTCACTTCCATACATCACTACTGGGAAAACCATAGCTTTTACTGTACGGACCTTTGTTGGCAAGGTGATGTCTCTACATTTTAAGATGAGCCAACAGTAGGCAGAGCCAAAGCCAATGATCGGAAGAGCCAACTAATTCTACTTTGGCGCCCATCCTCTCTCCAGCTGAGTTCAACAAGGGCAGCACTAAGACTAAGGGGAGGAAGATGACACCCCCTGGACTGGATGTGAGTGAGAAGGCAGGCAGGAAAGAGTTGACTGGGCAGTGCCTGAATTGCTGTACTGGACCAGCCAACATTCCTGTTTAAGTGATGGAAACAAGGACAGCATCAAGGGTTGGTATACGCCAGGGGTGCCCAAACTTTTTTTTCTAAGATTTGATGAAGTGAACATGCATGAGGGCCGACCAAAGTTGAGCTTTTTTTAGGATTGAGCTTCTTGAGCTTTTTCTGGGATTTGACCCCAAGAAATAAACTGCCACAGGGGCCAGATTAGGCCCCCAAAACGGACTTTGGTCATGGTTGGTATAAGCAGACACCTGCTAATGACCAACATTCCCATCAAGAACCACAAATGAGTATTTTTCACTTGTTCTTCTTCTTCTTCACCCACCTCTTACTCTGGCTCAGGCAACAGTGGAAATGAAACAGCAGTAGATGTCACTGCCTGTTTGCTCATTGACTCTCTGCCTGGCACAGGGGTTAAAATGTGGCAGGTGGTTTAACCCCACTCAAGCCTGGCCTTTGTTTACAGTGCTGGGGCTCCTAATGGGCTATGCATGTAACCCAGAGCTGCTTCTGAGTGATGTTCCTTCATCACTGCATAATTATAGGGACTGCAGGAAGGTGCTAGCAGTAACAAGGCAGAAGAGTATAATATAATGAACTGATGGACTTGGGGTCCCCATTCAAACCCAGGGAAGGTTGCAGGCAGGCCATCTGATCTACTTCATGGGGTGGTTGGGAGGTTTTGATAGGAAAACTCCATTTAGGATGCACTGAAGCTTCTTTGAGAAAAAAAAATATGAATATAAATTTGATACATAAGTGCATAAGTAACCAGTGTATTCAAATACATGGAGAGCAGCAAACCATTTGGGTTGTGGTGAGGGTTTGTCCAAGGCTAAGACTGGAAAGAAATCTGCACTGAGAAACAAATATATGCATTCCCTTGTATGGTTGTATTTTATTTTATTTTATTTATTTCTGTAGGGGGTAGAATTTTTTTAGTTGTGCTTTGGACATGGAAACTACCTCTAATGAAAGACAGGCAAGCTGCACAAGTATCCAAACAGCTATTCTCATCCATGACTTTAAAGTTCCTAATTTGTTCTGGTTCAAGCAGAAAGGGTCAAAACCATGTGGCCAGACAGGAGGGAGGGTGGGAGAGATTGTGCAGGATCAAAGGAAGTAAAGTAGAAAAAGAGAATGATTTGAGTATCAGAAGCTGTGAGTGGGGAGATGAATGCTTTAGGGCTTTTCAACAGCAACAACCATTGTCTTTGGTTTGAATTTCATTGAAGTGTTGTGTTTCTGCTTTAATCCAAAAAAGCAATGATTTTTCACAGCATAAAAAAAGAATAATTATCAAGTGAGTGTCCACACTCAGTCACGATTGCCCAAGAAACTGTGAGGCATTTGTCACTGTGGCTGACTCCCAGGCAATGCTTGCTTCCTGTCTCAGAGCATTTTGAAGCTATTACCTAAGGTCGCAGAGGTGCTTCAGATGAGACCATTATCTTGGATTAGCACCTGACCTTGAGTTTGTTTACATGCTCTGAGGTTGATAAGCCCTGCAAGAAGGTGAGGTTTAAGAAAGATAGAAAAACAAAGCACCAAAGAAAATGCAAGCTCTGAAGTGGGGTAGACAAAAGGGATATTTGTTATTACAATGCACATCAGACCCTGCTGGTCCTTATTCAGAGGAATAAAGACTCAGCATTTATATGTAAAATTTTAAAGATTCAACATTCTTCATTTCTCTGAATTTCCCTAGAAAAGGGACCAGCAAGGTCTGAAATGCATTGGAATATTTTTTAAAATATTTTTTTTTTGCTGTTTTTTGCTCCTACTTTCAGTTCCTTTCCAGGGTGCCCATCGAGTTCCAAAACATGATGATTGTTGTCATTTTGTTTTCCTTTCAAGCATAGTCTCCTGTGCTGGTGGGTGTCCAAATGGATTTGTAGAGGAGTGGCTGCATTCTGTTGCAGCAAAAATGGTGAAGAGACTTGTGACACGTTAAAGATGTCCACATTTACTATGATAGACTTTTGCAGACTAGAGTCCACAAAATGTATAAAGGGCAATCCTAAATTGGCAGACTCTGAGGGTGGAACAGAGGGCTGGATAAGAAGAGGACTGAGATCAGAGGGAAATGAGATGCATAAAGAATAGAGAATTATTTGCAGGCAAAATGGTTAGTGACTGTTAACAAGGTGGTGTTGCAGAAACCTGACCTCCAATTTCTCCTTTCTTTCAGTTTCTTTCCCCTGCAATGGGGGCACTTTAGAATGCATTTATAAATTTGGTGTGTGTGGTTGAGCTTACTTTCTTGTTGCAAGGTGTCTGTAGATAGTGTTGTGTGTGTGTTTATTTCCAATAAACATTTATCCAGCACTCTGCAGCCTCCCTGGCTGCCTGTGCATCCTCATCTGGGGGGGGGCACATGGGAGGAGTTACCTTATGGCATCTTCCCATAACTGAATTATGGGAAAGCAGGGAGGTTAGCTGCAGAGTAACTGAAATTGGAGCAGTCACAGATTTTGTTTTTACGTCCTTCCTCCTTAAGAACAGTTTTCTCATCCTGTTTTCTTTATAAATCAGGTCCTCCCTTAAAGAGGCCACGTATTGCGTTGAGCAACTGACAGCGTGTGATGTGGTTGGGTACGCTAGGATAGCCACAACACCCAATTGATAGGTCCCTTGACGCTGGCTAATGGGACGCAGTCTAAACAGTTCGAGGGACCTATTTATGCCCATGCACGTGACCCAGAGCTTCCTCTTTCAGTGCATGCATTGAGAACACCTTTCCACCTTTCCCTACTTTTAAGGCATTTTGCGCTTGACCTTGCTATGCCGTCGTGTGTTGTCTGTCGTTGGGACAGGGGCACGGCAGAAATTTTCACCACTTGGCTGATTGGCTTTTGCCATTTGGGTTTGCCTGCCATGCTGCAAATCACCACAATGTTTAAGGTTACGGATAGGCTCTGGTTCAGGTGATAGGGATGGGAGAATGCTCTCACTATCCCTATGTGAAGGACATTCCATTAAAGGAATCCAGGGACTTGATGGTTTTGTCAACCCCTGAGAGGGGCTTGTGCCCGTGCCTGAGTCCAGGGGGACATTTGGGTGGTGGAGAAAGCCTGTTCCCGGCTTTCCACTTATCCAGGTGTTCACCCTTGGCTCACCTTTGATGGAACCCTGGGTCAGCGCTACCTGCAAGGGTGCAGGGAGCTAGTCGAACCAGAGCCTATGCAACCAGTCACTTTCTGTAATCAATAAAGTTGTGGCCTAAATTCTGCCAAAAACCAAAACCAAAATTTGAGTCTTGTGTGAATTTATTTAGGGTTATTTAGGGGGGAGGTTACTTTGTCTGAACATGCAAGTAAAACACTTTAAAAACCTGAATTAAGAGCTATCAGGCAGTATCCCCACCTTCCTTTAAGTGTGGGAAAGCCCAGCTAAGGGCATCATGGCATTTTCAGGAAACATGAGCATCCATGACAGTTTGTAGAGTACAGGCCACTGGCAAGATTATTTGTAGAACAAAAGAAATGGAAGTCAGAAACACACACATACACACACACACACACACACACACACACACAGACTACCTTGAAACTGTAGGGGTGGGGAAGACATTTGATCCCGCTTGCATTTTAATGAGAAACTACCTAATTAGCACTTCCATAACAATATGCAAACTGAAGCAGCTATCCTTCAGGATTTACACTTCTCTGAATTTTGTGATGAAGTTCTCCAACTAAGAACATGCACAAAAATCTGTACATTGATGGAAAGCGCACCACACTGATTCAGTGGCTACACGTGTACAAAATGGAACGTTGTTCAAAACCAGAAGTTAATTTGCAAGCTGCGTTCGAGTGCCATTGTCACCAACACTCTCATTGTGCCTGATTCTCTCTTCTTCTTTAATTATATGCTACGCAGTTGGCTGTGTAGACTCGGTGGTGGTGACTCTGACTTGCATGCGGGAGGTTGGAACCCTGGCAATGCTGGCAGACACCGTGTCTGAAACCTTTGAGACTACCAGTCAAAACAGGCAGCGCTCAGCTAATTGGACCAATGGATCCACCTCAGTTTAAGGCAGTTTCCTATGTCCCCCTCCAGCCTGCCTCCATTTCTCAGAAAACAAAGCAAGCTTCTGATTTTGATGGAGTCAAAAGGATTAGATCTGGTTTGTGATTTGTTTACTCTGCACTCCGGGGAATGTTAAATACCTGCAACTATACAATGTTGTTGTTTTTCCTTCCCTGCCTCACTTAATAAACAATGACTGAATTGCATTTGCAGTCCTTGCGCCATGCTGGTTATTAGAGAGAGAGCGCTTGCTGTTTGCTGTGTGTGAGAGTTCATCTAATTAGCCGATTTCAGCTCATTTGGCATTAAATAATTCCCAGAATTCCCGTATATTTGCACGTTATGTTCACCAGGGGGAGGAGAAGCTTTCTCTGAAAGCAATTAAAGAGCTCCCTCCAGAAAAACCTATGATTGGTCACCTCACACATACGGTTAATATCTACCAAGACAATTTCAGGCAGCACTCGCGCCAAAGAGCAGAGTGAACACAGAGAGCAATCATGGACCATTAGTAAACATATGGAATTCAATGGGCCAATCAAGTCAAAACAAAACAGTGGTGTGTGTGTGTGGCCTTTTTCGGGCGGGGGGGGGGGGGTCAGTGAATTTTCCTTTTGTACAGTAAACTCGTTTCTACACTCCACTCAGGCAAACAAGAAGGAACATCAGAGGAAAAGGACACATTCCTGCCAGGAAACTACACTTGAGGAGGGTGCAAAGCTGGGTTGGTCAGGGTGGCTCCAGAGCATGGGTAGGCAACCTAAGGCCCAGGGGCCCAGATCCGGCCCAATCGCCTTCTAAATCCGGCCCGCATACGGTCTGGGAAGCAGCGTGTTTTTACAAGAGTAGAATGTGTCCTTTTATTTAAAATGCATCTCTGGGTTTTATTTGTGGGGCATAGGAATTCGTGCATTTTTTTCCCCTTCAAAATATAGTCCAGTCCCCCACAAGGTGTGAGGGACAGTGGACTGGCCCCTTGCTGAAAAAGTTTGCTGATCCCTGCTCCAGAGGATGTGTGGCTTGGGAAGGGCTAGAGATAGTGGCCGGGGGGGGGGCATGTTCTGCCTGCCCGCCCCACTCCTGAATTTCCCTTTCCCTCTGTTAGAGGGGTAGGCTTCAGCTGTGGTGTTTACAAAGCTAAGCATGGTGTCAGACAGCCCCTGTCCATGTTTCATCATAATCTCGGCAGATAGCCAAAGCCGTCAGTTTTAAGCGGTGAGGGCACATTGAAAGGAGATGGTTGGCGACCACTGCTCGGCTTTGAAGCAGCCGAAATCCAGCCGTCAAAATCCCAGTCCGCAATACCGAGGGCTATTTGCTTATTCAGTCATGCAGTTCTGTAGCTGGCAATGAACAGGACTGTGCTTTATAACACATTTCATGGGTGATTATTAGAATGTATTTGATATAATAGGCTAAAGCTGTTTCCTGTCACCCATGAATACGCGCACATATCATTTGTGGAGCTGCTCCTTCACGAGGGGAAATGAGTGCGTGGTGTGGGGAGAGCAGAAAGAAACAATATATTTCTCCCTCTCTCATAAACAGTAACACCCGGGGTCGTCCAATGAAGCTCAGTGGTGGGGCATTCATAATGGAAGAATCCTGAGTCATCTCTGCTGCATCCACGCAGCAGTTCATTCAGTTTCCCAGTTGTGACCAGTTTAGCCATCTCTCCTCAGGAATAAGGAGCAGCTTCAGGTTGCCCCAGCAATTTGTCGCAATGTACAAGCCCTCTCTCTCTTCAAGGGATGTTGTTTTCTGGACGTTAATGATGATGCGGTGATGGGGAAATAATTAATAATAATAATTTTATTATTTATACCCCACCCATCTGGCTGGGTTTCCCCAGCCACTCTGGGAGGCTCCCAACAGAATATTAAAAACACGATAAAACTTCAAACATTAAAAACTTCCCTAAACAGGGAATACCTTCAGGTGTCTTCTAAAAGTCAGATAGTTGCTTATTTCCTAGACATCTGATGGGAGGGCATTCCACAGGGCTGGCGCCACCACTGAGAAGACCCTCTGCTTGGAAAGGCTGTAGCAAAGGGGTAGAGCAGCTGCTTTGCATGCAGAAGGCCCCGGTCCAATCCACCACATCTGCCAATAGGGCTGGGACACAACTTTGGCTGGACTCCTGGAACGCCGCTGGCCAGTGTAGACAATACTAGACAGTATACAGTCTAAGGGTGGATCTACACACAGGAAAAACCCCGCTATAAATAAGTCAGAAATTAAATCGTTACAGTGGTACCTTGGGTTAAGAACTTAATTCGTTCCAGAGGTCCGTTCTTAACCTGAAACTGTTCTTAACCTGAAGTACCACTTTAGCTAATGGGGCCTCCTGCTGCCGCTGCGCGATTTCTGTTCTCATCCTGAGGTAAAGTTCTCAACCTGAGGTACTACTTCCGGGTCAGCAGAGTCTGTAACCTGAAGTGTTTGTAACCTGAAGCATTTGTAACCCGAGGTACCACTGTATAACAAAAGAAAAAATGCTATGGAAAATCACATAGAATTTTTTTAACACATTCAAAATGCTATTTATTTATTTTTTTACTAATGTAGCTGAGTCCTAAGTTGATAAGTCAACTTCCTATGTTTTTGCTGGGCTTTTACTTAAAGGTAAAGGTACCCCTGCCCGTATGGGCTAGTCGTGTCCGACTCTAGGGTTGTGTGCTCATCTCGCTCAAGAGGCCATGAACCGGCGCCATCTGAAGACACTTCCAGGTCACGTGGCCAGTGTGACGAAGCTGCAGCTGGCGAGCCAGCACCAGCGCAGCACACGGAAACGCCGTTTACCTTCCCGCTATAAAGCGGTACCTATTTATCTACTTGTACTTAAGGGTGCTTTCGAACTGCTAGGTGGGCAGGAGCTGGGACAGAACGATGGGAGCTCACCCCGCCGCGGGGATTCGAACCGCCAACCATGCGATCACCAAGTCCTAGGCACTGAGGTTTTACCCACAGCGCCACCCACGTCCCTCAGGCTTTTACTTAGATGATAGCAAAATATGCTTCCTCAGTGGCTACTGATTGGTAAGAGACTCTGTCTGTTAAATAAGCATTGATCACTGATGTTTACTGAGTCCAGGGCACCCTTCTCCAGTTTGAGTGGTGTCTGGGAAGAAACAGTTTGCCTAGCGAGGGAGAGAGAATTGCAGCTGGTTTTCAAGAAGAGCAGGGTGGGGAACCAACTGCAAACAGATTGCTGGTGCTACAGCTGCTTTGCAGATGAATACTGCTATTTTGCTCCCCTATGCTCAGCATAGGGACGCAGGTGGCGCTGTGGGTTAAAGCCTCAGCGCCTAGGGCTTGCCGATCGAAAGGTCGGCGGTTCGAATCCCCGCGGCGGGGTGCGCTCCCGCTGCTCGGTCCCAGCGCCTGCCAACCTAGCAGTTCGAAAGCACCTCCGGGTGCAAGTAGATAAATAGGGACCGCTTACCAGCGGGAAGGTAAACGGCGTTTCCGTGTGCAGCTCTGGCTCGCCAGAGCAGCGATGTCACGCTGGCCACATGACCCGGAAGTGTCTCCGGACAGCGCTGGCCCCTGGCCTCTTAAGTGAGATGGGCGCACAACCCCAGAGTCTGTCAAGACTGGCCCGTACGGGCAGGGGTACCTTTACCTTTACCTTTATGCTCAGCATATATCCCCAAAAACTAGATAACTGCAGAAGCACTTATTCTTTGCAGTTGTGGCTGCACAAGGAAACTGCCTCAGGAACCCATCGCTGTCTCAGGAACCCTATTGCTTGAGGAATCGCTCAGGAACTATATTCTGTCCCTTCCTCATTGCTCTGTTGTTTTCATCTTTCTTATATCTCAATGCATGAGAAGTCAGATTATTTTCTATTGGGAATCATCACTACAAGTGCATGACTAAAACTCTGGAATCATAGTCCCTGGGAGGGGACTAATGCAGTGGCTTTTAAAGCTTAACCTGTATTTTGCTCTCGCAGTGGGAAACGAATTGCCTTAAGTTCCCCCCTCTCTGGGATCACACAGTAACTTTTCCATTTGTTTGTCAGCAACGTATTTTTGATGCAGGAGGCCAGGTTTGCTTTTTTGCATGCCTGATGTGAATGAGATAAGCAGAGTAGAAATTTGTTCTCTGGAAATATGCAGTTGTTACAATAGATAATACCAGACTAGATGGGCAAATAACAATCTGACAGAAAGCAGTTTCCTATGTTGGCTGGCTTCTAGAGGGACTCTTACTTCCTTCTGATGCCTTTCTAATTTAGGGATAGGGAACCTATGGCTCTCCAGATGTTGTTGGACTGAAGCTCCTACCATCTCTGACCATAGGCCATGTAAGACGAGGCTGATGGGAATTATAATCCAACAATATCCACAAATTCCCCACCCCCTTTTGTAATTTAAGGGTTAATTCTGTTAGTGTTGAAATCAATTAGCCTAGGGCTTGGTGGAGATGTTGCTTATCAATCAGGCAGTGTCGTGATGTTTACAGAGGTAGCTCATGCTCTGATTGGCTGTGTAGTTCTAATGGAATTTTGCCTCTGTATGTTTGGTTGAATGTCTCCCTGCCCTTTACAGGGCCTGAACTAAGACAGAAAAAAACTCTGTTTCTTTCTTCTCAAATTATACACTGGTGTCCCCCCCACCCAATTCCCCAGTAAAGTATTATCAGGATTTCTTTTCTCTCTAGACGCAATCTTCGTTATTTAAGTGAATTTACTAACAGGCTCTACATGTGCACCCTTTACTTCATGTGGTTGGAAACCCTGGCCATTTAGGGAGTCCTATGTGTATGTCTAGGGACGCGGGTGGCGCTGTGGGTAAACCTCAGCACCTAGGACTTGCCGATCGCATGGTCGGCGGTTCGCATCCCCGTGGCGGGGTGCGCTCCCGTCGTTCGGTCCCAGCGCCTGCCAACCTAGCAGTTCGAAAGCACCCCTGGGTGCAAGTAGATAAATAGGGACTGCTTACGAGCGGGAAGGTAAACGGCGTTTCGTGTGCTGTGCTGGCTCACCAGATGCAGCTTGTCACGCTGGCCACGTGACCTGGAAGTGTCTGCGGACAGCGCTGGCTCCCGGCCTATAGAGTGAGATGAGCGCACAACCCTAGAGTCTGGCAAGACTGGCCCGAACGGGCAGGGGTACCTTTACCTTTATGTGTATGTCTATGTGAGACTGGCACTGAACACAGCGTCACTTGCCAGCATGACCAGCACATGCAAAAGCATGCAGGGGGCATGGCTAGCAGACACAATCCCATTGTCCCTCTCATGCATTCGCCATCGGAGCATAACCAAACGCATGAATAGGGTTGCAGGTCATGGAGAAAGCATTATTATTCTGCTAGCAGAATAATCCCATTGAAATGGGAAAGCTCAAGAGAATGCCAGCATAAACAGCTTTGTCTTCAAAAGCTTATGGAAATGCCTATCTGGTTGCAGTTTTTCACCTTTCCTTGGGGAGTGCATTCCATTATGGCAGCGCCAACAGAGAAAAACCTGCCTTGATGTCACTGCAAGGCCCTTGCAAGCTTAATTGGGTTCCTGGAAGAAGCGGACCATTTGGATCCCTTCCAGTCAGGATTCAGGCCTCATCACGGGACTGAAACTGCCTTGGTCGCATTGGTTGATGATCTCCGGCGGGCTAGGGACAAAGGTGAGAGCTGTTTCCTAGTTCTGCTGGATCTCTCAGCGGCGTTCGATACCATTGACCATAACATCCTTCTGGACCGTCTTGAGGGGCTGGGAGCTGGGGGCACTGTCATACAGTGGTTCCACTCCTTCCTCCTGGGTCATGTTCAGAAAGTGGTGGTAGGGGATGAGTGTTCAGACCCCTGGGCTCTCACTTGTGGGGTGCCTCAGGGTTCTGTCCTCTCCCCCATGCTTTTCAACATCTACATGCAGCCGCTGGGAGAAATCATCAGGCGGTTTGGGCTGGGTGTTCATCAGTATGTGGATGATACCCAGCTCTACCTCTCTTTCAAATCAGAACCAGTGAAGGCAGTGACAGTCCTGTGTGAGTGTCTGGAGGCGGTTGGAGGATGGATGGCGGCAAACAGATTGAGATTGAATCCTGACAAGACAGAAATACTGTTTTGGGGGGACAGGAGGTGGGCAGGTGTGGAGGATTCCCTGGTCCTGAATGGGGTAACTGTGCCCCTGAAGGACCAGGTGCGCAGCCTGGGAGTCATTTTGGACTCACAGCTGTCCATGGAGGCACAGGTCAAGTCTGTATCCAGGGCAGCTGTTTACCAGCTCAATCTGGTACGTAGGCTGAGACCCTATCTGCCTGCAGACTGTCTCGCCAGAGTGGTACAAGCTCTGGTTATCTCCCGCTTGGACTACTGCAATGCGCTCTACGTGGGGCTACCTTTGAAGGTGACCCGGAAACTACAACTAATCCAGAATGCAGCAGCCAGACTGGTGACTGGGAGCGGCCACCGAGACCATATAACACCGGTCTTGAAAGACCTACATTGGCTCCCAGTACGTTTCCGAGCACGATTCAAAGTGTTGGTGCTGACCTTTAAAGCCCTAAATGGCCTCTGTCCAGTATACCTGAAGGAGCGTCTCCACCCCCATCATTCTACCCGGACACTGAGGTCCAGCACCGAGGGCCTTCTGGCGGTTCCCTCACTATGCTACCACTCAATGGATTTGTAACTGGCTGACTGACCGAACCCAAAGGGTCTCATCAATGGTTCCTCTTCATCCTGGAGAAGAGTGAATAGTGGGGTGCCACAGGGTTCTGTCTTGGGCCCGGTCTTATTCAACATCTTTATCAACGACTTGGATGATGGACTCAAGGGCATCCTGATCGAATTTGCAGATGACACCAAACTGGGAGGGGTGGCTAACACCCCAGAGGACAGGATCACACTTCAAAACGACCTTGACAGATTAGAGAACTGGGCCAAAACAAACAAGATGAATTTTAACAGGGAGAAATGTAAAGTATTGCACTTGGGCAAAAAAAATGAGAGGCACAAATACAAGATGGGTGACACCTGGCTTGAGAGCAGTGCATGTGAAAAGGATCTAGGAGTCTTGGTTGACCACAAACTTGACATGAGCCAACAGTGTGACACGGCAGCTAAAAAAGCCAATGCAATTCTGGGCTGCATCAATAGGAGTATAGCATCTAGATCAAGGGAAGTAATAGTGCCACTGTATTCTGCTCTGGTCAGACCTCACCTGGAGTACTGTGTCCAGTTCTGGGCACCACATTTCAAGAAGGACACTGACAAACTGGAACGTGTCCAGAGGAGGGCAACCAAAATGGTCAAAGGCCTGGAAACGATGCCTTATGAGGAACGGTTAAGGGAGCTGGGCATGTTTAGCCTGGAGAAGAGGAGGTTAAGGGGTGATATGATAGCCATGTTCAAATATATAAAAGGATGTCACATAGAGGAGGGTGAAAGGTTGTTTTCTGCTGCTCCAGAGAAGCAGACACGGAGCAATGGATCCAAACTACAAGAAAGAAGATTCCACCTAAACATTAGGAAGAACTTCCTGACAGTAAGAGCTGTTTGACAGTGGAATTTGCTGCCAAGGAGTGTGATGGAGTCTCCTTCTTTGGAGGTCTTTAAGCAGAGGCTTGACAACCATATGTCAGGAGTGCTCTGATGGTGTTTCCTGCTTGGCAGGGGGTTGGACTCGATGGCCCTTGTGGTCTTTTCCAACTCTATGATTCTATGAGAAGCCAAGTTACAGGGAACCAGGCAGAGGGCCTTCTCGGTAGTGGCGCCCGCCCTGTGGAACGCCCTCCCACCAGATGTCAAAGAGAACAACAATTACCAGACTTTTAGAAGACATCTGAAGGCAGCCCTGTTTAGGGAAGCTTTTAATGTTTGATGTATCACAGTATTTTAATATTCTTTTGGAAGCCGCCCAGAGTAGGCGGGGTATAAATAATAAATTATTATTATTATTATTATTATTATTATTATTATTATTATTATTCCATTAGTGTAGCACTCGGGGGAGATGGTTCCATAATCCAGGGACCAAGTATGGAACAGGTCTTTTTCCTTGTCCCCGCTAGCAAGGGGTTGAGCAAGCAAATTCTCGAGCAAGATCTCATGGGAAGTGCAACGACACTGCTATTGGCTTTTTTCTGCAGCAGACAGCAAACATAAACCTGGCCCTAGTAAAATGTAATGAACCGGGGTTGTGTGTGTGGATGAGCCAGGACCTCAAGCAGACTCCCTGGTCCTGTCATGGGAATTTACCACAGCAGAACATTAGAAAAGCCTGCTGATCAGGCTAATAGCCCATCTCGTCTAGCATCCTGTTCTCACAGGCCAACAGATGTCTGTGAGAAACCTATAGCAGAATTCAAGCACAAAAGTGCTCCCCTGTCCTGTCCTTTGCTGATGTTCAGAAGACATGATGCCTCCAGGGTATGGCCATTATGGCTAGTAGCAACCAATAGCCCTCTCCCCCATGAATTTATCCATAGTTCCCAGGGCGTCACTGGACCAACATCAAATGTTGCCACAAGAAATGCAGGGTTTAGAGTGTCCCTGCCTTTGCAGCTTGTTTACAGCTCAGTCCTGCAAGCACTTGAAAATCTGTTCCTCCCACAAAAGGCCAAGAGGTTATGGATGTGTTTGTGATTGCAAAGCAGAAAAACAAGACAGCTTCACGAGCTTCAGATTCAACAGCCTTCCTAGCAACGTCTCTGAATTAATTTTATGCTGTTTACATTGTCATGGCAGACTTTGTCACAAACAGCCGCCCATGTAACCCTAAAGCATATGTCTCACCATCCCCCATTTTATCAAGGATACTCCCTATTTTCTGGTAACTGTCTCTCCTTTATGATTGTTGCTGTTTTTACCTTTGGGAAAGCCTGGTTTAAAAAAGGTTGCTAGTGTATATTGCTAGACTGGAGTGCAGTCTACACACACATTAAAAAATGCTGTAAAAATGCTTTTAAAAAAGTTTTGGAAAATACATTGAATTTTGCATAGCTCATTGTTGCCATCTAGTGTCACATTTCTATATTGCACTTCACAACACATTTAAAACGTTTAATTTGCAGCTGTATAGCTGAGTCCTGGCTGTTCTTTAAGACTTCTGCCTGTTACTCCACATCTTCCTCTCCAGGTTAAATCTGTTAGTGTTGGATGGTGGATATTGTCATTCCTTTAATGCACATGCACGTAAATATGTGAGCATTTGTTGTTGTTTAGTCATTTAGTCGTGTCCAACTCTTTGTGACCCCATGGACCAGAGCACGCCAGGCACTTCTGTCTTCCACTGCCTCCCACAGTTTGGTCAAACTCATGCTGGTAGCTTCGAGAACACTGTCCAACCATCTCGTCCTCTGTCGTCCCCTTCTTCTTGTGCCCTCCATCTTTCCCAAAATCAGGGTCTTTGTCAAGTAGTCTTATCTTCTCATGAGGTGGCCAAAGTATTGGAGCCTCAGCTTCAGGATCTATCCTTCCAGTGAGCACTCAGGGCTGATTTCCTTCAGAATGAATAGGTTTATGTGAGCATAGAATCACAGAATCACAAATTGTCTAGTCCAACCCCTGTAATGCAGGAATAATTTGCCCAACGTGAGGCTTGAACTCATGACCCAGTATGATGCTGTACCGACTGAGCATGCAGCTTGATATTTCACACACCACTGAAGCTCACTTTGAACTCTTGATAACTCTGGACGTTGTTTGTTTTGGCATATTTTTAACCAAAACCACAAACCTCATATTTTACAACAAGTCACAGCTCATTCTTAGGAGCCCTGACTGCCTCCGTGTTTTCTGCAGGATGTTCCTGCCTCTTCCTCCTGCACCTCTGTTTCCAGTCAGGCTGCCATGTTTCTTGCAATGTTAGAGCAGCCTGGCTCCAGATTTCGTGCAGTTGTTTTGGAAGGAGAGCAGGTTGTCAGATCCTGCTCATTTGGTCCTTGTAATTCTGACAGCATCCCTTCACTGTAGCTCCATGTGGGAAGTGAGAAATGCTCGATATGGGTGCGTGATGCATTGTGAAGTGAACATCGGCTATTGCCTGGCATACCACCCCCCCCCCCTCCGTTCCCTCTAGATCTGTGTTAATCTGGAGCAAAAACTTGCTGGCAATAAACTCATTACAGAACCTAGTTTTTTAAATTTCTGCTAGCATGTCATTACCTGAGGCTGGCTTTGTCTGTTTCCTTGTTACATTCAGCGGCTGCTGGGCTGGAGTTGAGAGTAGATGCAAGTTCCTCTGAGCATGCATAGAGCGCCTCCTCCAAATTATTATAATCAGTCCTCATGCTTCCAGGTCTGCAGACTGACTCTCTGAAACCTTAAACCAGATCTGGCTTGGGTCAAAGCAAGCCTGCAATATATGAGTGAGGAGATCCCAAGAAAGATGCACTTGCTATAATTGTTTGTTTGTTGTGTGTGTGTTCTTGCAATTTTGAGGGTGTCTCCCCCCCCCCAATATATACAACAGCATGCAAGGAGGAAATGAGTTTGTGTGGAATGGAGATAAATTCAGGCCCAAAAGACAGAATGAGTGTTCTTATTGAACATTTTGTAATTTCATATTAGTGATTTCTCAGTTACACAATTAAGGTTGTTCAGGAGCAGATCAGAAATGTTTTGTTTTTTGCCAGAGTGGCTGGGAATATTGATGTTAGGATACATCCGAAAGCCATAATTAGTTTTTTTCCCCCACAGCTATAAAATAGTATATTGTTCATAGCATTCTGTGAATCAAAAATCAGGGCGCAGCTAGCATGACAGTAAAGGCAATTTTGATTTCCACTGATAGCAAGGGAAGCGCTTGAGATTTGATACAGGGAAGCAATGACAAGTAAAAACTCGGGTGTCATCAGCCCAGAACTGATGGGGCAGATTTCATGGATCCCATTCAGCAGAATGTGCAAGAGGGAATCCACCACTAACAACACAAAATGCAGCAGTGCTGGCTTGCCACATTGTGAAGCAAATGAAATATACATTACCTAATAAAGGAAGGCCCCTGTAAGACCATTATGTCCAGAGTCTAAAATTACCTTAGGGCACTACTGAGTGAAATAGCAGGTCCTGGTGGATCTCTGACTTGTATTAAATTTGCAAATGAATACAGTTCATTCCCCTCCCCTCCATTGTTTTTCTCCCTGTGATTTTCTCTGCTATTTTTTAAATATTTAGTTGTTACCATTAAACAAGTATAAATGTCATCAAAGCAATCAAGAAGCTGAACAAATGTTCTGCTTTTGCTCTTGGAAGAAAGGCTTATGTTTTGATTTCCTTTGTAACATTTCTCTCTCTCTCCATGCAAAGCTTGCAGCCGGAAGGCAGCGAAGTCCTCCTTGGACCACAAGTAACTTGTGGCCCTCCGGATGTGACCGTCTCCACCCCATTTGCCTTGACAATACCACACTGTGCAGAAGCGAATTCTGAGCACTGGAACGTCCACCTGAAAAAGAAAAAGCTCCAGGGCAAATGGGAGGTAAGTGAAGTTCCTTGCCCAGAGGATTGAGCCAAAAAAGGATGCTTAAAGATGGATCTCACAAGATGAAAGGTTAGTTAGGTAAAGTAAGGTAAAGGGACCCCTGACCATTAGGTCCAGTCGTGGCCGACTCTGGGGTTGTGGCTCTCATCTCGCTTTATTGGCCAAGGGAGCCGGCGTACAGCTTCTGGGTCATGTGGCCAGCATGACTAAGCCGCTTCTGGTGAACCAGAGCAGCGCACAGAAACGCCATTTACCTTCCCACCAGAGCGGTACCTATTTTTCTACTTGCACTTTGAGGTGCTTTTGAACTGCTAGGTTGGCAGGAGCAGGGACCGAGCAACGGGTGCTCAACCCGTCGCGGGGATTTGAACCGCTGACCTTCTGATCTGCATGTCCTAGGCTCTGTGGTTTAACCTACAGCGCCACCCACGTCCCTTTGAAATGTTAGTTAGTCTGGATTAAAAGTACCACTTCCAATCTTAAATTCAGTTCTCAACACTTCAGCGGCAACTAGCGATTTATTTGGGTTTTTAACAGAAAATGAAATTTTGTGCAAATTTCTCTGCACAAACACATTTTTGCATGTTTTTTTTTACTAATATACAATATTTTTGCAAGCAATTCCCACAAATGTCATGCATTCTTATATGTGTCTTTCTCTAATATCCGCATTGTTTGCACATTTCCATATTGTTTGTTGGAGAACTGCACCGCAAAATGAAGAGATGTGCAGATTTTGAAAGACAGCTGTGTTTTACTTTGTGTTATGGGACTCAGGTAGCTTCTTGTGAAAATGCAAGCCAAACTGCATTCCTTTCCCATCCTAACATCCCACACGCCAGAAGAGCAAGAAAACCTCACCACAGTGAGTGTGGTGAGCAGATTTGTGGATCCTTTTCCCTACAGGGAATTGCTCCATTCTAGGTGCTCATTGAAATTGCATTCAGCTCTCATCCAAGTATTCATGACAAAAAGAGGAATTGCAAATCCCTCTTCCCATCCACTCACTGAATTAATGGCTCAGGCCAGTGGAGCAACACATAAGATGGAAGACTTCATTAGAATAAACATTATCCTGGTGAATAACATGGTGAAGGAATCTTGCCCGTGTCTTGTTTGTTGTCTTTGATGTTCCAAATGATCCCTCTACCTGAGGGATCATTTGTTTTGAGGGGGCGGGGGATTAAAGACAAATCGGAGAATGTGAAGCTGTGCTAAAATTGCTAATGTGTTGTCATTGCCACTACCTTCTGATGACATTGGATTTCTTGCTGAAAACACTTGTGCTGATTCAGTCTGCACAGCCCTTGGATTCATTTCACTGAAACCTTCCATCTGTGTAAAACTAGCTCAATAGCATCCGTTTAAGAAAGAGCCTTTAAGCGTGACCCTGCTTTTATTTATTTATTTTTGCTTCTCTATATCCTGCTCTTCATGCAAGGAGCTGGTAAAGGTAAAGGTAAAGGGACCCCCGACCATTAGGTCCAGTCATGGCCGACTCTGGGGTTGCTGCGCTCATCTCGCTTAACTGGCCGAGGGAGCTGGCGTACAGCTTCCGGGTCATGTGGCCAGCATGACTAAGCCACTTCTGGCAAACCAGAGCAGCACACGGAAACGCTGTTTACCTTCCCGCTGGAGTGGTACCTATTTATCTACTTGCACTTTGACGTGCTTTCAAACTGCTAGGTTGGCAGGAGCAGGGACCGAGCAACAGGAGCTCACCCCGTTGCAGGGATTTGAACCACTGACCTTCTGATTGGCAAGTCCTAGGCTCTGTGGCTTAACCCACAGCGCCACCTTCTTCCCTTACAAGGAGCTTGTAATTGCACATAAAGTTTTTTCTCCCTTATCTGCACAATAGCCATGTGAAGTACCGTATTTTTTCGCTCTATTGGATGCACCAGACCATAGGAGGGGGAGAATAGGAAAGAAAAATTTTTCTTCTTCTTCTCCCCCTCAAAAACAAGGTGCGTTCAAGAGCAGGTTGGGGAACAGGGCAAAGCCTTGCCGCTGCCCCCCGAGCTTGTGGGGCTGGCAGTGGGGGAAGCGATGCTTTCCCCCACCGCCAGCCTCAAAGATCCCTGAAGCCTTTGGAGCGCAGCTGCACTCCAAAGGCTTGAGGCTTTGGGGACATCCTTTGTAGCCTCCGCAGGGCGGCGGGGTGCCTTCACCCCGCCGCCCTGCGGAGGCTTTGCGCAGCCATCCCGAAGCTAGAACAGCGAGACAGAGGACTGCACAGCGCCCCGTCTCACTGTTTTGGCTTCGGGGACAGCAGGCTGCTATCCGCAAGCCTTAGGAGCCCGGCAGAAACTCCCGCTGGGTTCTGAAGGCTTGCGCAGAGCTGCCTGAAGCCTGGGGTGCACAGGGCCGCGCTCCCCGGGCTTCGGGCTGCAGGCAGCTGTCCACAAGCTGTCTGTGCGCACCAACCCCTCTCGCTTTCCAGCCTGCATTCGCTCCATAGGATGCACACACTTTCCCCCTTCATTTTTGGAGGGGGAAAAGTGCGTCCTATAGAGCGAAAAATATGATAAGTTAAGCTGAGTGTGGGTGATGAGACCCAAGTTCGAGCAGAGAGCTTCAAGGGGGGGGATTTGAACCCAGGTTTCCATTAGCTGCTCTGGTTCACCAGAAGCTGCTCAGTCATGCTGGCCACATGACTCGGAAGCTGTCTGCAGACAAACACTGGCTCCCTCAGCCTATAGAGTGAGATGAGCACAGAACCCCAGAGTCGTCCGCAACTGGACTTAATGGTCAGGGGTCCCTTTACCTTTACCTTTACCTCTCTTGATCCTAGTCTAACCATTATGCTACTCTAACTTTGGAGTGAACATTGATAGTCTTTGAAACTGTGCTTTCCCCCAGTTCCAACCCAAACCATTATTATTATTATTATTATTATTATTATTATTATTATTATTATTATTATTAAACATCCCAAATCCTGGTTTTAGTAGAACTCAGAGTGGGCATCCATTTTATAACAATTTTTTTAAAAAAGAGACCTGAACGTGATGGGAGCGAATTTGCTTCACTTTTCATTGATTTCAAAATGAAGAGCGAAGGATAACAAATGGGGGTCTTTGTTGCCACATTTGAACCCATTCCTCATTCACTTGGCGGGGGGTTATCTCTTCCATATCTGTCTCTTGGTGGCTGCCATTTTATTTCCCCCAGATGATGAAGATGACTTATTAAATTTCTGTACTGCCCTTCATCCAAAGACCACAGGGCAGTTTATAATACAAAAATGCATACCAAACAAAAACAATAACCTCCTGCCACACGGACACAGATGGTTTAATCAGCCAAAGGCCTGGCAAAAGAGGACTGCTTTTGCCTGGTGCCTAAAGATATGTACCAAAGGTGCCAGCCAAGCTCCACACATTGCCAAAACGGCAGCTTGTGGTGGCCACCGAGGCAGCATCCAAAGCGAAAAGAAATAAAGAAACAGAAACAACAAATATGAGTAGTGGACCAATGTGATTTTCTCAAATAGTGTGGTTTTAAGGAGTGAATAACAAAACAAATCTAGTGAAGATTAAAAATCCTAGATAGAGAGGCCACTCAATTTCAGTTTACAGCAGAGCTGATTAGAGGGGACCTGATTCCAGGAACTGGTGGGCTGATTTGGTCATTTGGGTTTCAGGAAGACACTTACCATAGTGGTGATTCCTCTCCTCTCTGGCAACTGGAGCTTACCATTCCCTCCCCTCTGGTGTTTAAGACAGAAGCTGTGGTGACCAGGATAAGGTATCTGGACACCACCAAGTTTTCTACTCCCAAGATGCATCTGGAATGATTCATGCAGGTTGTGTAGCAAATGTGGTGCTCTCCAGCCTTTGCAGACCACCACTTCACAACATCCCTGAACATCAGGCATGCTGGCTGGAGCCGGTGGCAGTTGTTGTTCTACACATCTGGAGGAGACCATGTTGTCTGCCTCTGCTTTTCACTTCCTCTTTGCTATATTATTTTACGCATCCTCTCTTCTACCAATTTAAAAGCCAGGATGGTGCTTGTTCCTTTTGGTTCCAACATATGCTGGAAATGCAATAATCATCCCAAAGCAGATTATCAACAGTTCAAAATACGTTTCAGCAGGCTACCCTACTTGTATGATGGCAGGCTATATGATGTCCTTGTGGGTTTTTCATTGCTTGCATTCATTGATAAGAGAGAAGATTCATCAGCTCTGCACTCCAATAAAATAAAATATATTTGCTTGGGATGGGGAAAACCTTGAATTGTTATTGCAAAGGTTTTCAGGGCAGCTTTGGGATATTGAGGGCTACAGGATGTTCACCCCAGTCCTAGTAGAAGAAAATATATATAATACTAGGGGGTGACCCCCTCACTCGCTCTGCTTGTCACCCCCTAGTATTTTATATATTTTCTTCCAACAACAAGAAGAAGAAGCAATAAGTTTCAGTCTTGCAAACTTTGCTCACACTGATCCCAGGTGAGGTTTTAAACATCTTAACTAAAACATAGCTTCTCTGCTAAAAAGAAAATTAAAAAACCCACATACTGCATCTTCCACCCACTGTTGTATGCTGGGAACTGCCTGCGTGTATCTCTGTGTTGCAAACACTCTCATTTACATATATACACACAGGCAAATACTCAAATTACAGCTTCTCTGTTGAGTCACAGACCTAATATTCATGATCTAGTCACAAGGCTTAGTCACAAGTTAATCTGCCACACCTATTTAATGTGCATTAAACTTATATCTTCCACACACCCCTCCCCAGAATGCCTTGGCAATGTCTCAGACTTTTGTCCTCCTGCTCTGGAGGTGAACCATTTGGGCTCTGAGGTGGATTTCTGCAGGGCTGGCTTACATGTGTTGATTCAGTCCATGGGCCTTTTGTCTCCCCTGGTGGCTCCGAATGTCATCATAGTGTGACAATAAACCATTGCAAACATATGTAGAGAAATAGAAAAACAAAATTATTTAGCAAGATTCAGTGAATAGGGAGTATCCCTTGCACTGTGCCAGTAGGCCAACACACAAAATATCAATGGACTTATTGGAAACACAGTACTGTACATTAGAAGTGAAGGTTGGCATTGCATTAAATAAAGCATAGGGAACTTTGAGCCCTCCAGATGTTGTTGGACTCCAACTCCCATCATCACAGCCAACACAGCCAATTTTTATGGATGTTAGGAGTTGCAGACCCTCTGAATGTCCCTATTTTCCAGGGACGTCCCTGGAAAATGTTTAATGTTTTATTATGTTTATATACCGGTATATATATGCTGGAAGCTGCCCAGAGTGCTGGGGCAACCCAGTAAGATGTGTGGGGTATAAATAGTGAAATCATCATTATGGAATGGGAACATATCAGAGAAATGTTGGAGGGTATGGAGTTGCAGTCAGACAACATCTGGAGGACCACAGATTCTTCCTCTCTGTTTTAAGTAGTTTGGGTGTTAATCCTATACACATTTATTTTGGGGATAATAAAACTTATTTCTGAGCAAGCACGTATAGGATCAGGCATCTTTCTAAATTTGGAGATGGAAAACAGACCCATTGCTCATTACAGCTCTGTTTTCCCACATAACATTTTCAGTTTCTCAGAGCAGACGTGACAGACAAAACCAACTTAGCTCTGCATTATTTTTCTGTAAAATCGTTAGCCTTCTCTTTTTGTTTTGTTTTGCTGCATTTCTTTTCTTGTCTTTCAAGCATACCTGCTGTTGCCTGTTGTTTTTGGTGCCTCCAGAAGTCCCCCCCCCATCCAAAAATCACATATGTTGAAAATTTCCAGCATATGGTAGAAGAGGTGGCCAAGGCGACATTTCAGTTTTAAAAGCTGCTTGCCATGTGGCACAGTAAGATCCTGCTTGAGAAACAGTCTGAATCTCTTTTGAACTTAGGGAGCTGGGGTTCAGGGTTCAGTAGACCCCAGCCTGCTTGTGAGACTGGGTGAAGCCTTTTGGTGAGCTCCAGCCATAATCACATTGACAGTTTTGTTATCAAAATACAAAGAGTTCATTAAAAACACCCTATAAACTAGTAGCAACCAGGAGAAGATTAATGTCTGTGTGCCAGGCTTAGGAAAAGGAGAGATAGCTTCTGGCCCTCTAGATTTTGCTGGATTCCAACTTCTGTCATAAAAACATAAGCATAGCCTTGCTGGATCAGACCAAGAATATTACCAGGTGCTGATGAGAAGCTTGCAAGCAGAATAGGAAGCCCATAAGTCAACATAGCTGTCAACTTTTCCTTTTTCTTGCGAGGAATCCTATTCGGAATAAGGGAATTTCCCTTAAAAAAGGGGAAACGTATGTAAGTCAATGGAAAGCCCACAAAGGTTTGATTACAGTTGGAATCCAACAACATATGCCCCCCCTCCTAGCTAAAACACTTCCTTGGAACCAAAGATTTCATCTTCCAATGGAAGGTGTGCTCCTCCATTGGAGAAAGCTCCTTCCATCAGAAGGAAACCTTTCGATCCAACCAGTTGGCTCCTCCTACCTATTTTGGGTCTTGAGCAGGGGTCGGCAAGGTTTACCTCTCCTGGGCCGGTTCACTCCAGTGGAGATCCCTCCATGGGCCGGATCGCGCCGACATCTGTGACTGCGCAGATGCAATTTTCTGTGTTTGCGCAGACACAATTTCCAGCGCCGCAGAAGCGAGTCCCCACGCTGCGCTGTGCCGGTTTAGCACAGCACGCGGGGACTTGCCAAGTGGGCAGCTCGATTCAGGGGCAGCTCGTGGGATGGTTATGGCCCATGGGCCTTAGGTTGTCAACCCCTGGTCTTGAGCTTCTGACTCCACTATCTCATGTCTATTGGATCCCAGTAACTGTCTCCTATGAAAGCTCTTTATAGGATATACTAATATTAAGAAAATAGCAGAGATGTTAACCTATTCTAAGAGTTGTGCCAAGTTTGGAATATATGTTTAATGCGGTTTGTTTTTTCATCCCTCCCCCTG
This sequence comes from Podarcis melisellensis, assembly GCF_964234715.1. Taxonomy (NCBI): domain Eukaryota; kingdom Metazoa; phylum Chordata; class Lepidosauria; order Squamata; family Lacertidae; genus Podarcis; species Podarcis melisellensis. The sequence continues at coordinate 8,586,111 of NC_138532.1, forward strand.
AAAAAAACAGGAAGTCATGTCTGTGGAAGAGGAAACTACTTCCTGTTACTGCCTCCTGGACCCATATGCCTGTCACATTCTTTTGGACTCTTTTGGAACTTATGCTCTCACTGGGGAGCCCCTCTCTGACTGTTCCGTTAAAGAACTGAAAGTTGCAGTCTTTGGCTGTCTGTCTTGCAACTCACTGGATTACAGTCTAAGAGTGTATTGCATTGATAACACTCCCTGTGCATTTCAGGTAAGGCTGGAAAATCTCTTCAGATTTTTGTGAATTCTTCTTCATTGCTCAGATATTTTAGTTTTCAATATTTTATACTTGCTTATGCAAAAAACTGATCATGGTATGAAACAGGGACTGAATCCAGGAGTAGAAAACATGTGGCTTTCCAACTGGAACTCCAACTCCCATTTGCCCCATCGGATGATGGGAGCTAGAGTCCAAGAACATCCAGAGGTCCAGAAGTGCCCCCATCCTTGACCTAAAATATCCTATACTGATCAGATTTTGACACAGCTCTACAACTTTTCTTTTCTTAGTGCCCCCCTGCCCCGCCCCACCCCATCCTGCTCTATTTGGAATAGGGACTTTGACACCAGAGTTTAAGGCTTGCAATCATGTGCCCACTTAGCTGGGAATAATTTCCCACTGAATGCATGGGATTTATGATCTGAAGCTCAACATCAAAAAAACTAAGATCATGGCCACTGGTCCCATCACCTCCTGGCAAATAGAAGGGGAAGAAATGGAGGCAGTGAGAAATTTTACTTTCTTGGGCTCCATGATCACTGCAGATGGTGACAGCAGCTGCGAAATTAAAAGATGCCTGCTTCTTGGGAGAAAAGCAATGACAAACCTAGACAGCATCTTAAAAAGCAGAGACATCACCTTGCCGACAAAGGTCCGTATTGTTAAAACTATGGTTTTCCCAGTAGTGATGTATGGAAGTGAGAGCTGGACCATAAAGAAGGCTGATCGCCGAAGAATTGATGCTTTTGAATTATGGTTGGAGGAGACTCTTGAGAGTCCCATGGACTGCAAGAAGATCAAACCTCTCTATTCTTATGGAAGGTGGTACACAGTTATGTGCATTTCTTCACCAACATGTTTTAAACGAAAAAGCAGGCATCTTTTCCTGCTATTTTCCGGTACCAAGTCACCTTCCTCAGAATTGCTTTTCTCCTTACCTGGCGTGAGCCTATCTTGAGCAGAGAATCCACCTGAAGTGAAAAGGTTAAGCATCATCAGCACACCTGCCAATCTGCTACACCTGCAGCTGTTTTGTTTGAGAGAGAGAGAGAGAGAGAGAGAGAGAGAGAGAGAGAGAGAGAGAGAGAGAGAGAGAGAGAGAGAGAAGTGTCTGGACAAAATTGCATCCAACTGCACATTGGCCTTTTTTGCATATCATGCTAAGTCAAGCCATGGCTTAGAGCGAGCACACAGGCTCCTGGAGAGAACACAGTGATTGCTTAGTTCCTCCCCAGTCATTTTGCTGTTGTGTTGTGCTGAGCAAAGCCTCCTTTAGGCATAGCATGTTGTCCAAACCTAGGCTCATGGTTTAACTCTCTCCAGACTAACCACTAAGCAGAACCCATGGTGAGTTCTATGATTTGTCTGGAAGAGCTGAACCAAGAGCCCAGGTTCAGAAGATGACACAATAAGGGAGGGTGGGGGCATTTCTCTCAGGTAATCTTCTGGGAACCACGTTTGATTGGTGGGCAAGGCCAGAGGGAAAGCCGGCAGAGCAACAAATGCAAACTTCACCTTTGTACAGAAAACTGGCATCTTCACACTCAGGGCTCGTCCATACCTCTGCTTGCCCAGTGCCTAAAAAATACAGATCAGAGTCGTTTTGCCTGCGTTCTTTAGCATGAAATCACAGCAAATGTCAATCCAGAGAAAACCTAATTGACATTTGCTCTGATTCAGCTCTGAAGATGGGGTTTTCTCAGGGGAAAGCAGTGGGACAGGCAGACGTGTGGATGACCCTCAGACACCCCTCTCTATCCCCCATCCAAGCAAGAGTCCCAGGACACATTCCAGCCAGGCCAAAATACTCAAGTGTGGCCAGTGTGGAGAGCCAGCATGGTGTAGTGGTTAAGAGTGGGAGACTCGTAATCTGGTGAACCAGGTTCTCATCTCCGTTCCTCCACATGCAGCGGCTGGGTGACCTTGGGCTAGTCACACTTTGAAGTTTCTCAGCCCCACTCACCTCACAGAGTGTTTGTTGTGGGGGAGGAAGGGAAAGGAGAATGTTAGCCGCTTTGAGACTCCTTCGGGTAGTGATAAAGCAGGATATCAAATCCAAACTCTTCTCTTCTTCAAGGAAGATGCAAACGGGGCTGGTTAAGGGTGTGGATTGAGGGGCAGAGGCTGGGAAGACTTCAGAGGGCCAGATGGAGAGGCTTGGAGGGCCTGAAGTTCCCCACCCCTGTGCTAAGCCAAACCAGTGTGGCATAGCAGCAAAAATACTGGGGAGGAGTAAAGCGGCTGCAATCTCCTCTTCCAGACTCCATGCTAAACCACTGTTTGGATTAGAATGATGTGCAAACCACGCTATTATATGTAGTTTGGCCTTAGCTCAGGAATCTGTCCCAGCACCAGATCCCTTTGTTTATCCCCAGGTAGGTAGCGTTCCTCGGGATTGAAAAGCAGATGTAATTCCATCAAAGCAAAAGTGATGCAGTTCAGTGCACAGTTTTGTTTATTTAATTCAGGTGGTTTTCCAAGCTACTGCTTAAGACTCTACTGTATTATATTGGGGATAATGAATTATGTGCATTTGGCAAGGCATCTGGTTGGAAAGGCTTGGAACATCCCATGTGCAGAGTGAAAGAAACGGCTAAACAAAAGAATTCCCTAGCTTGTGTTAGAAAAGAAAGAAGAAAAGAAGCAAGCAAGTATTTTCCATCCTGGCAAAGCCTGAAAAACATCCTCAAACAGCATAAGCAAAGGATCTAAGTGTCCGCTTCCAACAGACCCCTTATGAAAGAGGGGCTTTATGTTAAAGAATATAACATCGCAATCTTATGGGGCTAAGATGCCATTTTTGTAATGATCCGCAGCCCCAGTTAGCAATGAGCCCACTAAATACTGAGACTGTATCACAGAAGATAAATAACATGCCTGAAGTTTCATTAGCACAGTAAACTGGCGTTGCCACCTCAGGTGTTTAGCAGTAAAGGCTCGGCTGGAGTCCAAAGGGAAGGTGCAGAATCTCTCTCTCTCTCTCTCTCTCTCTCTCTCTCTCTCTCTCTCTCTCTCTCTCTCTCTCTCTCTCTCTATATATATATATATATATATATTAAAAAGTGTATGCTAGAAGGCTGAACTTTTGCTTTTTGTGACTTTTACCATCCAAGGCAGCCATCTAAAGACGGCTACAGAATATAAAATGCAGATCAAGTTTATGATCCACATTTTTTCACTTTCCTTTAGGGTTCTGGAAGAGTTGCAGAAACCTGAACCCGCTCATTTGAACCTTATATTGATATATGGGTTTGAATCCAACATTAGACTATCTCAAAGTTAACCCACTGAAATTAATGGGCATGACTCACTTAATTAGACTAATTTTAAAATGGATCTGCTCTGAGAAGAATCTAGTCTGGAGTGTTTGTGTGCTGCGTATACCCAATGCAAACTTGGAATCGTCTTCACAGAAGCAAACAACTTGTAGTTTATAGAAGCTATGCGGTACATTCCATCCTGAATGATTAATCTTGTTGCAGTTTATGCCCAATGTAGCTTAAATCAAACTGTTTTGTTTGCCTCATTTTATCTTCCTAAGCATGCCATTACTGCTCCAGAATTGCTGTTACATTCAGGGAAATTATGTAGACAAGGGGCCATATTTTATTTTAATGAACCTGAACAAGATATTTTTTATAATTTAGATTTTGTTGCAAGGATCGAATAATATTTACCAAAGTCTCCACTTAACAGTGGGGATTTTCTGTACGCAACAGGCTACTGGGTATTTTATGAAGTGCTATTATTCTTATTAATCCAAAGTGACTGGCTGGTACCTCCATGTAAACATAGACTCTCAATGCTTATCACTGAGAATACTAAAACTAAAAGCCCCATAATATGATGCAAACTGAGTCAAAGGGGCATTAATATGGCTATTTTGAAAGCACCTTCACTGGCAAGTTACCTCTTGTGCTCCATCTCACTGCATGGCTTATCGCCTTCCATCCTTGGGTTCATAAAGGTAAAGGGACCCCTGACTCTGGGGTTGTGGCGCTCATCTTGCTTTACTGGCCGAGAGAGCCGGCGGACAGCTTCTGGGTCATGTGGCCAGCATGACCTAAACTGCTTCTGGTGAAAACAGAGCAGCGCACGGAAATGCCGTTTACCTTCCCGCTGGAGCGGTACCTATTTATCTACTTGCACTTGATGTGCTTTTGAACTGCTAGGTTGGCAGGAGCAGGAACCGAGCAACGGGTGCTCACCCCATCACAGGGATTCGAACCACCGACCTTCTGATCAGCAAGTCCTAGGCTCTGTGGTTTAACCTACAGCACCACCCACGTCCCACTTAGGTTCATAGCTAAGAAGAAAAGAAAAGCCATTGTGAATTTGACCATAGCTTCAGCCATAGCTCATATGTAGAGAATCTTGCACCCAGAAGGTCTTGGGTCCCATCTCCAGGCAGGGCTGAGATGGCCCAGTCTTAAACACTAGAGATCCACTGCCAGTCAGTGTAAACAGAACCGAACTAGATAGTCTGTCTGGGGGTGGATCACAGGAAAAGACACACAGGAAAGAAACCGCTATAAATAAGTCAGAAATGAAATCGTTATAACAAAAGAAAAAAGAAACTATGGAAAACGGCAAAGATTTATTTATTTTTTGCTCTCCAGCGCCATCTGGCTTTGCATGTTTAGAACGCATTCAAAACACTGGGTTTTTTTTGTTTTGTTATTAATGTAGCTGCTTTGGTATAAGGCAGCTTCCTATGTTCCTACCGCCACCCCATACACAAAAACCATGTGGCTAAATATTTATACCTCTCACTAACAAAATAAGATATCCTCAGAAAGAAAAACTGTTTCTTTCCCTGGTTGTGGATTAGTCTTCCCAGAGAAATCAAATTAAATCTGGAAAACGAATTGTTAAAACACAGTTAAGCCACCCACAGGGGGTCTCATAACAGCTCACAGCGCCCTTAACAAATGGCAGCGCCCAGGATTCCTTGCAGGAAGCCACGGCTGTTTAAAGTGGTATGATACTGCTTTAAATGTATAATGCAGATGAGGCGCAATTCCTCACTCCTTCCCCCACTCCCATAAAACAGCAGCCACAGTTTTCTGAAGAAGCAAGAGTTCTGAAATTGCAGGTGGCTCACTGTTTGTTTCTTTGTTTTCCCTTTCTCTGCTACAGGAAGTGATTTCAGATGAAAGACACCAAGGGGGGCAGTTGCTGGAAGAACCAAAGCTGTTGCATTTCAAAGGGAATACTTTCAGTCTTCAGATCTCTGTCCTTGATATCCCTCCTTTTCTCTGGAGAATCAAACCATTCACAGCATGTCAGGTATTTGTGTATCAAGGCTAGCCTTTGCCAATGCTTTTTTTTTTTTTTTTAATTCCCAGGCATATCTGAAGCCCCAAGACATTTCTTTGCAAGGTTAGGCACTTTTTCTAATAGCGGGGATTTTATGAATAAATATATCGCTTTGTGATTGGCGTTTTAGCTTTCAGTTGGCAAGCTATACAGTGGTAACTCGGGTTACAGACGCTTCAGGTAACAGATGCTTCAGGTTACAGACGCTTCAGGTTACAGACTCCGCTAACCCAGAAATAGTACCTCGGGTTAAGAACTTTGCTTCAGGATGAGAACAGAAATTGCACAGTGGCAGCGGGAGGCCCCATTAGCTAACGTGGTGCTTCAGGTTAAGAACAGGTTTAAGGTTAAGAACAGACCTCCAGAACGAATTAAGTTCTTAACCCGAGGTACCACTGTATTCCCACAGCTCCTGAAGCAAAGACTTCGCTTTGAGATTCCTTCATTGCAAGATGTTGGACTAATTGACCCTCAGGGGCCTTGCAGCTCTCTAATTCTATGACTCTATGATGCTGGATTGTCCAATTTAATAGATATTCATTAAATGTTTGGACCTGGGTAGCCAAGCTGGTGTCCTTTGGATGTTTGTTAAGCTACAACTCCCATCATTAAAGAAATTGGAGTTCTTGTTGAAAATACACTGAAAAGGATATACCAAGAGCTCTGGCCAAGACAGGGCCCTGTTTCGGAGTAAACGCCTTCTTCAGCTCGGTTTTTTGAGGACTATAAATCTGTTGGAAGTCTATATCATTCAATTTTTTTATGTTTCTTTTTCAACGTGCATCTTAGATAATTGAATCCAAATTTTCTTGCGTTTCTCTGTGCGTTTTCTATAAATTACAGCTATGGACTATAAATTACAGCTCTTCTCTTTTGCATTTATCTGTGAGCAGTAAAGTCAAGGCACAGTTGCAAAACTCTCTCACTCACTCACTCACACTCTCTCTCTCTCTCTCTCTCTCTCTCACACACACACACACAGAGAGAGAAATTAAAAAGGAAACAAAGCATAGTATCAGCAAGTACTGTATTTTTTGCTCTATAAGACTTACTTTTCCCCTCCTAAAAAGTAAGGGGAAATGTGTGTGCGTCTTATGGAGCGAATGCAGGCTGCGCAGCTATCCCAGAAGCCAGAACAGCAAGAGAGATTGCTGCTTTCGCTGTGCAGTGATCCCTCTTGTTGTTCTGGCTTCTGAGATTCAGAATACTTTTTTTCTTGTTTTCCTCCTCCAAAAACTAGGTGCGTCTTATGGTCTTGTGCGTCTTATAGAGCGAAAAATACGGTATTTAAAATTAAAATATATACAGTATGCCAAGTACTGAAACAAATTTTTAGAGTCACATGGGTGGCACTGTGATCTAAACCACTGTGCCTCTTGGGCTTGCTGATTAGAAAGTCGGCAGTTCTAATCCCCGCAATGGGGCAAGCTCCTGTTGCTCTGTCCCAGCTTCTGCCAACTTAGCAGTTCGAAAGCATGCCAGCGCAAATAGATAAATAGGTACCGCTGCGGCGGGAAGGTAAATGGTGTTTCTGTGCACTCTGGTTTCCATCACGGTGTTCTGTTGTTCCAGAAGCATTTAGTCATGCAGGCACATGACCCAGAAAGCTGTCTGTGGACAAACGTCGGCTCCCTCGGCCTGAAAGCGAGATGAGCACTGCAACCCTGTAGTTGCCTTTGACTGGACTTAACTGCCATAGGGTCCTTTATCTTTTGCCTTATTAGCCAATTCAAGCACAATTGAAATAACTCCCCGTCTCTTGCAGCAGCCAGTATAGTTCTATACAGTAGCCTTTATCCCTGATTTCTGCTTGCATTCCTATTCCGATTCCGGTCTGGTGATCCTTGCAGATATAGCAGGTGACCAGTAGGTGGACTTTCGTTATGCTTCTAGGTTCGTCTCTGACTTTTGCATGCAATAACTCCAATTAACAAACAGCACTATCGTGAAATAATAATAATAATAATAATAATAATAATAATAATAATAATAATAATAATAATTTTCTACCCCGCCCTTCTGGCTGGGTTTCCCCAGCCACTTTGGGCAGCTTTCAACTGAACATTAAAAACAGAATAAAGCTTCAAACATTAAAGACTTCCCTAAACAGGGTCGCCTTCAGATGTCTTCTAAAAGTCAGATAGTTGTTTATTTCCTTGACATTCGATGGGAGGGCATTCCACAGGGTGGGCGCCACTACAGAGAAGGCCCTATGCCTGGTTCCCTGTAACCTCGCTTCTCGCAGTGAGGGAATCACCTGAAGCTAGACCTTGGAGCTGGACCTCAGTGTCCGGGCAGAATGATGGGGGTGGAGACACTCCGTCAGGAATACTGGACTGAGGCTGTTTAGGGCTTTAAAGGTCAGAACCAACACTTTGAATTGTGCTCGGAAACAAACTGGGAGCCAATACAGATCTATCAGGACCGGTGTTATATAGTCTTGGCGGCCACTCCCAGTCACCAGTCTAGCTGCCGCATTCTGGATTAGTTGTAGTTTCTGGGTCACCTTCAAAGGTAGCCCCATGTAGAGCGAACCATGTAGTTATCTCCAAGCAGGAGATAACTAAAGCATGCACCACTCTGGCGAGACAGTCTGCAGGCAGGTAGGGTCTCAGCCTGCGTACCAGGTGGAGTTGGTAGACAGCTGCCCTGGATACAGAATTGACCTGCACCTCCATAGACAGCTGTGAGTCCAAAATGACGCCCAGGCTGCGCACCTGGTCCTTCAGGGCACAATTACCCCATTCAGGACCAGGGAGTCCCCTGCCCACCCCAAAACAGTACTTCTGTTTTGTCAGGATTCAAGCTCAATCTGTTAGCTGCCATCCATCCTCCAAACAGCTCCAGACACTCACACAGGACCTTCACCAGCTTCACTGGTTCCAATTTAAAAGAGAGGTAGCCTGTCTTTCTGTGGTCACATAAACTGCTGTCCAGTTGTCAATATCTGGCTAGTGACTAACTGACTTGCCGATCTTGCAACTGATTGAGTAGACGTAGGCCAAAACTGAATGTTTTGCAGATACACATGGCTTAGGGATACGTGAAAATGTCTTTCTGACATTATATGTTCTATTGTGGGAGTTAACATTTGGAGGGGGCATTTTTCAGAATGTTCTTGGAGGGAAGATGAAATTCTGGAGTTTTTGGAGACTTGTTCATTCTGGTAGATGAAGGAAGCAATGGGCTAAGAGAGAAGGGCTGGAAGCAGTAGGTGCCAAGCCCATTGCTTCCTTCAACAATAAAAGAATAATAATAAAATTAGAATTGGATCCACAGTTTCATCCAAAATTCACAGATGGTGACACTGGTGAGGCTATTTTGCAGAATAATCTCCACAGGAGGACTGACATTTTCTGCCGGTTTGCAAGGAACTTGAAAAAGAATGCTTTTCAAAAAAAAAAGTAGTCAGGCAATTCATTCCTAAGAAATTTTGGCTCAGCCCTAGATAATCTTAAGTAGCATGGTACCAAAAGAAAAGGGAAGGGAAGAAACAAATAAGCAAATTGAGATACCAGCTATTGATATTCTTCCCCAAACTGTTGCTCTCCAGATACTGGTCCATTATAGCTCCTGTTATTCCTTGCCAGTTGGCTGTGATTGGGGAAGGCTGGCATAATGAAATGGTGCAGGACTGTATCTACACAAAGTAGACCCATTGAAATTAATGAACCTAAGGTAAAGGTACTCCTGACCATTACGTCCAGTCATGGATGACTCTGGGGTTGCCTGCTCATCTCGCTTTATTGGTCGAGGGAGCCGGCGTACAGCTTCCGGGTCATGTGGCCAGCATGACTAAGCCGCTTCTGGCGAACCAGAGGAGCACATGGAAATGCCATTTATCTTCCCGCCAGAGTGGTACCTATTTATCTACTTGCACTTTGACGTGCTTTTGAACTGCTAGGTTGGCAGGAGCAGGGACCGAGCAACGGGAGCTCACTCCATCGCAGGGATTCAAACCGCCAACCTTCCACCTATTAAAATCAGGATGTGCGTGTTTTGGTGCTGCGCTCCCTTGCAAGCCCACTAAGGCTTCCCTGCCCCAGCCCCCTGTCTCCTGTACCAGCAGCAGTTCCCCCTCCTCCATCTCTAGGGGGTCTGGCTTCACCTCCTTCTTTGGGTGCTGAGTTCTTGTGCAATCCCAAAAATGTGCTCCCCCAAAAGGGATCTTTAGCTGGAATCAAGCAGAGCACTAAGCCTGTGTATGAGAACAATCCCGCCCCCCCAAAAAACACAAAAATTTCAATGGTGTGCCTGCTTGGAGACTATAGAAAAACAAAGAATTGATTATGAAGAATAAAGGTAATTTTAACAATAAATCACAGCAGCATACCTTTACCATACTGGGTACACAAAGCAATATTTTATCACAAGCACACATCTAACTTAGAGAAATGAGAGTTCTATATTAAAAGGGGGGATTCAGTCAGATAAGATACTTTTGAATTACCTCTCTTGGCGGGGGGTGGGGTGATATGGGAGATCTAGGGCCCAGGCACTGAGCTCAGGAATCTATACCCAATAATAAAGTTTCAGAACTTTATTAAAGCACAGTCACAGAAATACCAAGCCTTAGGTCTGAAGTTCCTGGAGTATGTAGAATGGTTGCTCAGAGTGCGGGCAACATAAGGAGGATCTTCATAGAGTCTTGCAGGATGTGTTCAAGGAGAGCTGAAAAATAAAGAAAAAGCCCAAAGCGATGCTAAAACCTGCTCGTAAGTAGACTTGTAGAAGGGACGCGGGTGGCGCTGTGGTCTGAACCACAGAGCCTAGGGCTTGCCGATCAGAAGGTTGGTGGTTCGGATCCCCGCGACAGAGTGAGCTCCCGTTGCTCGGTCCCAGCTCCTGCCAACCTAGCAGTTCAAAAGGATGTCAGTGCAAGTAGATAAATAGGTACCGCTCTGGTGGGAAGGTAAACGGTGTTTTTGTGTACTGCTCTGGTTTGCCAGAAGCAGCTTAGTCATGCTGGCCACATGACCCAGAAGCTGTACGCTGGCTCCCTCAGCCAATAAAGCAAGATGAGCGCCGCAACACCAGAGTCATCCGCGACTGGACCGAACATTCAGGGGTCCCTTTACCTTTTTAAGTGGACTTGTAGCGAAGCCAAAAGTATGTCCAGGGAAATTGAAGAATGACCCATGAGAAGGGATCACATGAAGAGAACAGGGGATTGGGTAAAATTTTGGGTGTGTGAAAAAAGGCTTTGGTGTAATCTTAGGAAGGGAGCAGTAGATTGGGCAGGTAGTGAGTCAAGGATGAGTCATCTGGAAGGTTACTAGTTGAGAACAATGAGTATAGCTTGAGGTTGTCTGACTCATCCTGCAAGTGCCATTGTTCTATCTATTTTCATTTGCAATTCTGTGGGATAACCAGCTGTTTGAAAGAAAGATCCTTTACAATTTCAAAACCAGCATCTGGTGGGCTCCGTTTTGTTTACCAATCAATTATCCCATTACTATTATTGCAACCTGGCTTCCTGAGGAGGAATGAGCTTTTTGGATCCCCATGACATCACTAGCATAGGGAAATCCATTACAAGAATGTACACAAGGTCAAAGCAGGGTGTTCTCGCCGTTTCCTTTGGTCATCCCACTTTGGCCAAACTATTGTTTGATTCACAAAAGGGAAACCACCAGCAAAAACCACATCCCAGTGACCAGATTTCAATTTGGACATGGGAAAATAATAATACTGCAGACTAAATGTGAAACTCATATCTCTAAGCTTAGCAGGGAGCGGTGAAAGGAGAGCAAATTCCCAGGTAGGGATAGCTTTGTTGTGACTGGCAAGTCAGACTTGTAATGAGAGGGAGTGATTCTGCCAAGACACTCCAGTCTCAGTGCTTTGGGAGAAGAACGTTGAAGTAAATAAACAGCCTGCTTCTTGCTCTTTGCCTCTGAGGAGCAGGAACATTATTATAAGAGTTCAGGTGGAAAGGTTTTGCTTCCTTGTTTTGCTTACCTTCCAAGTACAGCCTAGTTCCTACCCACTCCTTCCTGCCCGTTCCTTTCTCATTTATTCCTTTTGATTTAATCTTGGTGTTGTTTGCATTTTTTAGCCTTGTCTTTCTTGCTCACTCTTATTAGGGTCAATGGTCCCCCCCCCCCCACATACACTTCTCCTTAGAATACTTCTGGTTTGTGTGCTGAAATTCTTTCTATTGTCCATCTTGAGCAGCTTTGAGTATCTGAGTACAGTGGTTCCTCTGGTTATGTACTTAATTCGTTCTGGAGGTCCCTTCTTATCCTGAAACTGTTCTTAACCTGAAGCACCACTTTAGCTAATGGGGCTTCCCATTGTAGAGTTGGAAGGGACCTTGAGGGTCATCTAGTCCAACTCCCTGCAGTGCAGGAATCTTTTGCCCAACATGGAGCTTCAACCCACAACCCTGAGATTAAGAGTCTCTTTTAAGGCCACATTCATACCATAGATTTAAAACATTGTGATACCACTTTAAACAGCCATGGCACTTTAAACAGAATTCTGGGAATTCTGTAGTTTGTTAAAAGTTCTGAGAGTAGTTAAGAGGCCCCTATTCCCTTCATAGAACTACAATTCCCAGAGTTCCCTGGGAACTGTAGCACTGGTAGCATGATGCTTTCAATGTATGGTGTGAATGTAACCTTATATCCCACCTTATCACGTGTATTAAAAAAGAAGAAGATATGTGTAATCGTTCTAGGGGTTGCTCGTGCGTAAATCGGCGTCACACCTGGCTGGGTTACCTGGGTGAACTCTTTCTGTCCGGATGGCTGTCTCAATCGCTGGCAGAATCCGTCAGTGGGTGTTTCTTGAACTTCTTCCAGCAAAGAAGCTCTTTGACGCCTAGTAGCCGCCTACTCTCCCTGCGCGGAAGCCTTCTGCGCAGGGAGGGTGTGGGCAGTGGAGGACCCGTGCTCTCCCCGCTGGTCTCCGGCGAGGAGTCATGGAGCCACCTCGCCGATTCACCCATCTGCCCCCCTTCTCCACTGGTGCTACGCTGATTTCCTTCCCCAGAAGATGGGCTGCTTCTCTCCCTCCTGGGACGCTCTCCGGAATCCCTCTGGAGCCTTCCCTCTCCCTCTGGCTCCGATGGCAGTTCCCTGACAATATGCAACACAGTTAATACAAGTTTCAGACCTCCTTGTTGATGAGGAACACACTTTGCTGAATCTCTAATACACTTTGTGTAAAACAAAAATAAAAACACAGCTCACATTGAACCTCATAACCCCAAATCTTCTTGCTGCAGAGGTTTATGAAAAACTCTGCAGTCAGATGTCCGTTGCTATGCTGGATGGCTGCTGGTATTGCCGCTCTTGTTGTTACAACTGTTGTGCTGATGATGATAATAGACCTCTATGTCCTTGCTTCCTGTTTGCAAGCATTTGGCTGTGAAGTTGCAATTTGTTCTGTATTATTAGCTGCTGTGAACCAAACAGTCTGATAAAGCATGGAGACTGAAAGGAGCAGGGGGAGCAGGAAAAGTGAAGCCTCTTTTGGTGCTTTAGACTCTGAAGTGTCACAACACTGAGCTGGTGAGGGCAATGGCCTTGCAATATTCCATTTAATGCCACCCCAAATAAGCTGACTGAGGTGGCTGCCACAGTCTCACAAACAGTAGGGCTGGCCCTGCATAGAAGGTTCTGTTGGGATACTGCCAGGGAGAAAAAGGCATCAGGCAGCCTATACTCCAGCTCCAGCCGATCCATTGATCTCCTGTAGAACAGCATCAATCAATTAGCGACACGAGCCTCAGACACATTCCAGGACTCGTGTACGCCCTTTTCGCAGAGTGTCCACAATGGAAGATTCACCCAGGAGAGCATATTTTACAGCTTTATTCAATGTTGGTCAGAACAAAGGAAAAACATGACTGCTCGAGGTAACAGCCAGAAACAAAAGCTAGGCTTGTGACACACAACAGCATGCTCCCTTTTTAAGGTGGAACAGAAATATCCTAACAGGTTCTACTAGAACAGGGCAGTCCAACACAAGGACCACAAGCAGCCCTCAATGCCTATTTTGTGGCCCTCAGCACCTTTGCCTTCGCAATGTGAGGTGCTGGGCTTTGCAAAGGAGGCATGAGGGCTTTCTCCTTTGCAAACCCTTGTTTCCAACTTTGGGAATAAGGCGGGAGGGCCCTAGGACCCTGCCAGAGTTGAGCATCTCCTTCCCAAAGCCCAGCACCTCACTTATCCAGCTTTGGGAAGGCAGTGTGAGGGCTGGGGGGGGGCATCAAAGCTTGGCCTTGTCCCACACAAGGTGGTGTGCGGTCCACAGGTTCTGTGTTGAGCTATTTTTGCCAGCCCACTTTGTATGAAATTTGGACTGACAACAGCATGCTCCCCATGAACATACTATTCACCCCAAAACGCAAAAGAACAAGCGAGGCACAGACAGGGATGAAGGTGGCGCTGTGGGTTAAGCCACAGAGCCTAGGACTTGCCCAATCAGAAGGTTGGTGGTTCGAATCCACATGACGGGGTGAGCTTCCGTTGCTCGGTCCCTGCTCCTGCCAACCTAGCAGTTCGAAAGCACATCAAGTGCAAGTAGATAAATAGGTACCGCTCCAGTGGGAAGGTAAATGGTGTTTTCATGCGCTGCTTTGGTTCATCAGAAGCAGCTTAGTCATGCTGGCCACATGACCCGGAAGCTGTACGCCAGCTCCCTCAGCCAATAAAGCGAGATGAGCGCCGCAACTCCAGAGTCATCTGCGACTGGACCTAATGGTCAGGGGTCCCTTTACCTTTACCTTTCTAAGTCAATCCAAAATCAGCTGGTGTGTGTCTGTGTGGGAGATAAGGCATGGTTTAGGGAAAACATTCTTATGTGCCCAAATGCAGGGCAAGATTTAGCTCATGGGCCAGAGGTTCCTCACCCCTGCTCTAATCGGACCTCCAAAATGGCACACAAAAACACCCCAGCAGAATCTTTGCCCAAGAAAGAATTGTGGAGGGGGCTGGGAGTAACCCCTCTTGACCCAGGCCACAGAGCACTGGAGCAAAGGTTCGGGCTAGGGGAAGAAGAGGAAGGAGGTGGGAGATGAATGAGTTTCAGGAATACAGTAGACGCTCGGGTTGCGAACGTGATCCGTGTGGGATGCACGTTCACAACCTGCAGCGTTCGCAACCCACAGAGTTCGCAACCCTCAGTGGTGCATCTGCACACATGTGGGTTGCGCTTCTGTGCATGCGCAAAGCACAATTTATCACTTCTGCGCATGCGCGACTGCCAAAACCCAGAAGTAACCCGTTCTGGTACTTCCGGGTTTCGGCGGTCCGTAACCCAAAAAAATGCAACCTGAAGCTTCTGTAACCCAAGTTATGACTGTACAGCAGCCCAGCTGGTAATGTAGCAACTGTAAGGTCAACAACACACATTTTTAACAACAAAAATCAATATAAACTTATAGCAAGTGATTAGGATCCTTCCCACAAGGTTAGAACAGAAGCAAGCTTTGGATGTTTTCCTTTTAGCCTCCTTCTCTCCTTTTCCTGAGATCCCGCCCAAGGGTGACTGGTGGCCGACAATCAAGCTGGATCAGGCTTCTTCATCTGTCTTCTTCCCTTTCTGCAGGATGGACTTATTCATAGGAGTAGAGGAAGCTGTCTTAGACAGAGCCAGATCACTGGCTCTTCTAGCTCAGTACTGTCTACTGATTGACAGTGGGCACTGAGAGTTTCAGACAGAAATCTTTCTCAAACCTACCCTGGAAATGCCAGAGGTTGAATCTGGGACCTTCTGCATGCAAAACTACATGCTCTGTGGTCTTTTGCTCAGGAGGGCAGGGTCACTGGCTCAAGGCAATGACTGGAGCACACACACACACCTGGTTTGCAACAAAGCAGCGTGGCCATACTTGTGATGGAGGCAGGGAATGGATTGGGAAAAAGAGCAAGCATATAAAAATTCTGCAGTCGCTTTACAAATGCAAAGGGGACCTACTTGTTCAACCATGGCTTGCATCTTGGCAGATTAAAGGTCTGGCTTCAGCTAGAGGATGGTTGCCAGCAACTGTTGTGAGCCTCAGTATAATGGCGGATCAAACCTGAGGTTTCCCCAGCATCCTTTTCACACTCATCACTGTTGTTGTGCTTTGTTCTAGCCTGTTCATTTTCTTCAAAATTATTTGCAGCTCAGTGACAGTCTCTTTCTCGTACCCACCCACTCTCTTCCTCTACTCCCCTATGAAAGGGGAAGGTAATTTCTCTGGAATAAAGAATAAACCTAATTACAGCTGCTGTGCCTGTGTGTGTGTGTGTGTGTGTGTGTAGATATATAGATACAGATATAGATAGTTTCTACTGTTTACTTTATTACCGTTGGTGTCTCTCCCACTCACTGAGTCTGGTTCTAAATATAGTGCTTTAGTTTATCACTTTGTATAACCGAGGGGTTGTCAACCTGGACCCTACCGCCCACTAGTGGGCATTTCAGGATTCTAGGTGGGCGGTAGAGGGTTTTACGGCACAAGCTGAATCCTCCTTCCATCGAGCACTGGTGGGCGGTAAGGAAATTTTACCATCAAGAAAGATGCATTAGTGGGCGGTAGGTATAAAAAGGTTGACTACTCCTGGACCCCTAGCAAACTGGAAGGAATCTGAGACAAGAGTTGCAGTTTTTGTTTCTGCTCTCAATCTCTCCCTGTGTGTGTCTGTGTGTGTGTCTCCCTCCCTCCTCCCTTTATCTGCTTCCCATTGATTGATTGGATTGATTGATCAATCTCATATTCTTCAATTATTTGGGAGGCTCTAAGCTCTTGCACGAGATTGCTGCCCCAAAAGATGTGTTTCCCAGTTTTCCTCTGTTGACTTTTGTTGAAGGCAATCTTCGAAATTGAAAAATATATTATAGGGGGCATGCATGAATTGATGCCAAGCTAGTTGTGAGTTACACAGCCTAAGGATGGGGAAGAAATTCTATTTGGGTCACATGTTAATGCAGACCTACAGAGTTCACACATCCAGAGATGATATACAAAGCAAAAATATAACAATCCCTTTGCATTCTCACTTCTCCAATTTTTTTTCTGAAGGTAGTTCTCTGGCCAAATATTGTGTCCAAAAATGTTAGCATTATGGGAAAGTGTGGATGAAAATGCCTGTATTAGTGAAATAACATGCAAGAATATTAGGAGAAATCGTTTGCAAAAACGCATGTTCAGAAGGATGTGCATTTAAAGGCTGATGTCTTTTCATCAGAGTGTCTTTTTTATGCAAACTGATACAGAAATGTGGAGAACTGAAGATCTGAAAAAAGAGAAATTGAGAAAAACTGAAATTGGCCATCCCAAGCAATTCTTTAAAAATAAATAAATCATGTAGTCACCTGGTTGGTTTATAAAACAGTACAGAGTTCTGATCTGCTATGGCTAAAGTTGAACCAGATTTGCTCTAGTCACCTTATATAATCCCTGTAAACCAAAACTCATTTCTCCAACACAGTTCTGTTGATGCTGTTCCGCTGCTGTGGGGCTGCTTTAAAAGCCGTTATAACAGCATAATAATCTGCTAGTTCAGCAGCCACTATAAATTGTCACGGCCTGCTCATGAAGTTTGCTATTAATTACATCAATATTAAGATGGTTCCAGCTTCTGGCTAAACTCAGCCTTGGTCAGCACTAGAGGCAAGTAAAGCCCTACGAAGATTTTAAGACTAGAAAGTTGGAAATAAGTTGGAAGCGTCTCCATCAGAGCAAGTGGAGCAGGGGCAGCTAAAGGATGGAGAGCTGGGTTCAAATCTCCACTCAACACATGGGTGATCTAGGGCCAATTTGCTGTCTCTCCACCTAAGCTGTCCCACAGGTACAATTCTCAGACTCGGGTCAGCTGCTGTTTAGGCTCTGAAATCTCAAACCGGAGAATCTTGTAGCACCTAAAAGCTTATGATGGCGTGGCTTGGAGCTGACTTACAAGATCAATTGCATGAACCCTCAACTGGTGTGTGTACAGTCCTTGCAGCAGGGGTCCCCAGCCTCTGGCCCATGGGCCGGAAGAGGCCCACCGAGGCCATTTAACCGACCCACAAGCTGCTCCCCAACTGAGCTGCAAGTCCTTGCACGCTGCACTAAACCGTCAAAGCATGGCATGGGGACTCTCTTCCGTGGCTCCAGAAATCACTTCTGCACATGCCCAGATGCTGGAAATCGCATCTGTGCATGCCCGTGGCACCAGAAATTGTTTCCACACATGCCCATACACCAAAAAT
This sequence comes from Podarcis melisellensis, assembly GCF_964234715.1. NCBI lineage: Eukaryota > Metazoa > Chordata > Lepidosauria > Squamata > Lacertidae > Podarcis > Podarcis melisellensis. The sequence continues at coordinate 8,603,866 of NC_138532.1, forward strand.
TGCTTCTGCACAGGCACAATTTTTGGCGTCTGGGCATGCACAGAAGCAATTTCTGGCATCGCAGACATGCACAGATGTGATTTCCGGTGTCGCGCTGCACCGGTCCAGCCCACAGAGGATCTCCACGGGAGTGATCCAGCCCATGCCCAATAAGCCTTGCAGACCCCTGGAATATAGTTTGGCAGTAGAGCTTTCTTCCTTGCACAAAGAAGATCTCAGGTTCAAGTCCTGGTGTCCCCTGGGGAAAGTGTGGACAACACTGAACTAGGTGGACGAATGGCAGTTCCTATGTTCCTATGGCTTTTGTTGTTGTGTGCTTTGGTTTCTTACCTTGTCAACTGGTGACCCTTCTCCTTTTTCTTTTTCTCCCTAGGAAGTTCCTTTCTCTCGCGTGTGGCGCAGTAACCAGCAGCCACTCCACTGTGCCTTTTCACTGGAGCGCTACACTCCTGCCACCACTCAGCTCTCGTGCAAAATCTGTGTCAGACAAGTCAAGGGCCATGAACAAATCCTGCAGATCCAGACATCAATTCTCGAGGCGAGTTCCCATCACCCATTCCCTACTTTGACACATTATATCTTCTCTGTGTGTAGAAACCGCAGAAATGATGCTTGTAGAGGGAAGTTGAGCGTTCATTCTTAATGCTGATTAAAAGTGGTCTGAACTGAACTAAGGAAATTCACCAGAATCAATAAGGATGCTTGAGGAAACTTGTTGATCTTTGCTGATGGTGATATTTATCCCTCCAACCATTACATTTGCATCTCTTCTTCTCAAAGGAGCTCAGGGTGGCAAACGACAAGGCAATAAAGCCACACAAATAAATAAAACAAAAATAAAATAAAATAGGTAAAGGTAAAGGTACCCCTGCCCGTACGGGCCAGTCTTGACAGACTCTGGGGTTGTGCGCCCATCTCACTCAAGAGGCCAGGGGCCAGCGCTGTCCGGAGACACTTCCGGGTCACGTGGCCAGCGTGACATCGCTGCTCTGGCGAGCCAGAGCCGCACACGGAAACGCTGTTTACCTTCCCGCTGGTAAGTGGTCCCTATTTATCTACTTGCACCCGGAGGTGCTTTCGAACTGCTAGGTTGGCAGGCGCTGGGACCGAGCAGCGGGAGCGCACCCCGCCGCAGGGATTCGAACCGCCGACCTTTCGATCGGCAAGTCCTAGGCGCTGAGGCTTTAACCCACAGCGCCACCTGCGTCCCAAAATAAAATAAATAGAAATAAAAAACACACAAATACTTAGAAAAATTTATAACATCTAAAAACAGACATATCTAATCATGTGAAGGTTGCTGGGAGCAGTATCCGTCATCCATCAAATGCCTGGGTGAAGGGGAATGGTCCCCCTCTCCAATTGTTTCTGAATGTTATTAGTAAGGGAGGCAGATGTGCCTCATCACCAGGGCGGGGAGTCCACAAACAAGACGCAGTCACCAAAAAGGTCCTGTTACAGGTCAGCACCAACAGAGCCTCCCCCTGCTGATATGAACTGACCTGGCCCTCACTTCCTGGACTAGGTCAGGGTATAGGTCATCATTATAATTACAGTGGTACCTTGGTTCTCAAACTTAATCCATTCCGGAAGTCTGTTCCAAAACCAAAACGTTCCAAAACCAAGGTGAAGTAATGCAAAACGGATTAAACCATTCCAGACTTTTAAAAGCGACCCCTAAAACAGCAGTTTAACATGAATTTTACTATCTTACGATCCATAAAATGAAAGCAATAAACAATTTACTGTACAGTGGTACCTCTGGTTAATGCTTCTGGTTACAAATGCTTCAGGTTACGAGCTCCGCTAACCCGGAAGTAGATGCTCCTGGTTGCAGACTTTGCCCCTGGATGGAAACATAAAAGATCACATAACCATAGAGATGGAAGTGACCACGAGGGTCATCTAATCCAACCCCCTGCCATGCAGGAATCTTTTGCCCAACAAAGGGTTCAGATCCACAACCCTGAGATTAAGAGTCACACGCTTTACTGACTGAATGTTTAACAGACCACTGTATTTTAATACTTTGTTGGAAGCCGCCCAGGGTGGCTGGGGAGACCCAGCCAGATGGGCAGGGTATAAATAAATTATTATTATTATTATTATTATGAACGATCCCAGCTTCTAGATGATGGAAATACAAAAACTTTCTTTAGGCATCCACTTTGAAAGTGCAATGGGACACGTAGAAAAATAGGAAGTGAGTCTTGCCCACTTGACCACCCTGCATGCATCAATCACACTGTGATTGGCATTAGCCCGAAGGTGTCTACCTTACTCATAGGAACATAGGAAGCTGTCTTCTGCTGAGTCGGACTATTGGCCCATCTAGCTCAGTACGTAGGGTTCCCACATTTTTGTTTATTTATTTACTATTTCCACATGCACAGTGCTTTTCCACATAAGTGGGTTCAAAGAGACTCACAACTCAGCAGCAAGCAAGAAAAGCAATCCAGTACATCATTGGAATAATAGGGTGGTTTCCAACTAAGTTCTGCTCAAAGTAGACCCATTGCAATTCATGACCCTAAATTAATCCCATCCATTAACTTCAGCAGGTCCACTCTGAAGAGGACTAGGATAAGACCCATAGTCTTAATGCCAATTCATTTCAAAACATGATCATAACCACACACAAAGACCTGCAAAAACAATTTCAAAAGCAAAATACAGCAGAGATACAAGAAAACATTGCTAGGTAGTCACTGTGTTTTATCCACAGCACATAGCCAATTAGATAAATAATTTGTTTTGATATCATAGATGTTTTAACATTTTAAATTCATTGCAAAATAAACCATCCAACATGAAAACACATGAATTGGTTAAAATATATACAGTGGTACCTCGGGTTAAGAACTTAATTCATTCTGGAGGTTCATTCTTAACCTGAAACTGTTCTTAACCTGAAGCACCACTTTAGCTAATGGGGCCTCCTGCCGCTGCTGCACCGTCGGAGAACAATTTCTGTTCTCATCCTGAAGCAAAGCACTATTTCTGGGTTAGCAGAGTCTGTAACCTGAAGGGTATGTCACCTGAAGTGTATGTAACCCGAGGTACCACTGTATTAGTGTCCCCATGTTGGAAACCTTACAAATTGTCTTCCTTGTCTCTCTCATACTAACACTGATAGCACCACTAAATGTCTGTTTCATATTCACATCAATCCGTCATTGACAGGAGACTGTGCCCAGTGCACAAAAATTCACTGAGGGAGCAGGGCTCACTCCATGCATTCTAGCTTCCTCCTTCGCATGTTCAACGGTTCATTCAACAACCTAAAATGAAAACAGGCTCATTGCTTCCACATATTATTGCTTGTGTTTTTACAAGCCAGGTAGCAGCAGCTTATCTTCAAAGTGCAGAGCTCCAAATCTGCTGCATGTTTAATTAAAAACAATCAGAAAATAGGATGAACCTACAGCACTCCTATTACTTTGCATGGATGTCTCTTGTGATGTGCCATAAATGTTATACGGAAAGGCTTGTAGCACCATTCGCCTGAAGTATTTACATCATGCCAGCACCCAGAAGTCCCAGGCAAGAGGCATATCCTGTTTATTATTATTATTAATAATAGTAATACAGTGGTGCCCTGCAAGACGAACACCTCGCAAGACGGAAAACCCGCTAGACGAAAGGGTTTTCTGTTTTGGAGGCGCCTCGCAAAACGAATTTCCCTATGGGCTTGCTTCGCAAGACAAGAATGTCTTGCGAGTTCCTGCGGTTTTTTTCCCCTTTCCCCCCTTTTTCTAAGCAGCTAAGCCACTTATCAGCTGATCCGCTAAGCTGATAAGCCGCTAAAAGCCGCTAAACCGCTAATAGCGGTAATCCGCTAAGCTGTCAATGGGCTTGCTTCACAAGACGAAAAAACTGCTATACGAAGAGCCTCACAGAACGGATTAATTTCGTCTTGCAAGGCACCACTGTAGTAATAATAATAATATAATTTATATACCACACTATACCCGGGGGTCTCAGTGCTTCCCGAATGGTGGGTGCTTTCCAAATGGAGTTTATTATTGCCTCAGTGCACCTCAAATCTGGACATAATTTACATTTTCCACATGATGATGTCATTAGCAAAATGCAAGACCATATTTTCTTTTTAAATTACATCTGGATTTCTCCTTAAATCTGATGAGTAAAACTAACCTGTTGTTCCTCTTTTTTTTTTTTTTTTTGCCAAATGAAACTTAAGTGAGGAAGCAACAGTCCTATATTTTGGCATGGCACTATTATTATGATGATGATCAGCACCTATAAATTGCTTAATATTTTAAACATCTAAGCAGAGCACAATATAAAAGCAAAAGTTGTAGCATAACAAAAATACAACTCACCTTTTTGTCCAGGGTCTTTCTGACAAATAACAGCAAGACCCCATTTTTGTGTTTAAATCCCCCAAATTCCTGTTTCCTTTTTAAAAATATGCATTTAGATTACTGTTTTACTGAAACATTATCTGCTCAGCATGGCAAAAACTTGCCAGAACAGAAAAAATTTCCACCAAGTGATAAAAACTAATAGGAAGGGAAGGCAATATATTCCATAACCTGGGCGTAGCCACCGATCTGCCCTTTCTTATATCCCAACGAATTGTGCTTCCAGTAACAGGCTTTTTCTCTATCTGTTGGCCACTTTCTTTTCCTACCCAGATATCATTGCAGGATAGAACAATGCCATCATATAGCATCATTCTAAGGAGATCTCTGAGTGTATGCATTTTCTTTTCCTTAAATGGCAGCTCTTGAGATTGTTCGAAGTGCTGTTGTTGGTCAAGGTCAGCCATTCCTGAAAACCACCCAAATCACCTCCCTCAATTTTGCTGGCATTTCTACTTAGCTGTAGTGAATGTAATACATTTTCATATTTTTCAGCACTGCTGTGACTCTACCCAGAGCGCAGTGCAATGCGTGTAATGCCTGTGATTTTTCTTTAGCAGATATAACTCTTGTTTATCGGCATTAGAAAGCAAGGAACAATCCTTTCCAGTGAGCTGAACAAGCTAGACTAGTGAGAGAGCACAACTGAACTTTTAATGCAATAACGGTTTTGTTTTTGTGCGTAGAATGAAAAGGAAACCATCGCATTCTTTGCACATGATGACAGTAACTTTCCTGCTCAGATGGGTCCGCAAGCCTTCAAGATTCCCTACTCCATCAGGCAAAGGATATGCGCAACTTTTGACACACCCAGCGCCAAAGGCAAAGACTGGCAGATGTTAGCACAGAAAAACAGCATCAACAGGTAATCCAATGTAATTCTGAATGGCAACCAGTCCACTGCTGTTATTGGAGCAGTGTGCTGCGACACTCCCTGCTCCCTGCCTTTTTTAATGTTCTCAGTCACTGTTGTTATATTTGCACATCAACCCGCAATTCAGACATTTCCCAATATCTTGAAAGCTGCAACATTTTAAATTATCATCAGGACACTGTTCCCAGTGTAGGGCCTGCAGGATACTTCCTTGGAGGATTTTAAGCAGAGGTTGGATGGCCATCTGTCATGGATGCTTTAGCTGAAATTCCCGCACTGCAAGGGGTTGGACTAGATGACCCCTGGGTCCCTTATGATTCTATGATCCACCAGCACCTTTCAGAAATTTCCACCTCCAAAAGCTTTGCCTTATGCCATAATTTGCTTCCTTTCAGAAGCATACCAACACCTGTTCCTAGAAGATTTTGAGGCTGCTGCTTGACAAAATGGTTGCTTTAAGTTTGAGATAATCCCCTTTATGTGTTTGGGTTCTTTTTGAAAAGAAAGAAAGAAAAGGAAACAAAACCTTAGGTTTTCATTCATTACATTTTTATGAGGTTACATCTTTATATTGTAAATGAACGCCAAATTTTTCATCCTGGTTACAGTTAATTGGAACTTGATAGAAAATAATTTTTTTCTCGAGAAAGCAGAAGTTAATTACACATTTGCTTGAAAAAGGCTGAGTGTCAATTCAACAGTACTGAGTTGTACAGTACACTGAATATTTTGTAATTTACTATTGTATGTGTTGATTCATTACATATGAGAGTATAATTCAATGATTGTTTTTAAGTGTGGTTGGGTATGAAGGTTCTGGCTGTTGTTGTTATTAGGTAAAACCTATATCGTGTATAGATTTATATTGTAAACCACTTTACAAACAACAATGGGTGTCCGAAATGCTGTAAAACAATGTGCAAATTAAATGTGGCAGAGTAGAATTTTTAAGAGTATCAATATTGCATTGCAATATTCTGCCATGCCTGATGATAATCATTTTAACCTACCTGAATTTGTAAGGCTTTTCTTAAAAAATGAACATATAGTGTGATTTGTGGAAAGGCCATTGCTCAGCGATAGAGCCCATGCTTTCTGTGCAGAAGTATCCAGATCCAATCCCTGACACCTCCAGAGAGGACTTGCAAAAACTCCTTCCCCAACCTTTGGTCCTAGGTGTTGTTAGACTACAACATGGGAATGCTGATGCAGGATTACTGAGCTAAGCTGGCCATTGTCTGACTCAGTGCGAGGCAGCCTCCTATTCTCTTTCTGCAAAGCTCCAAGTTTTACCTGCCTCCTTCCTCCTTCCTGCAGTAGTTCACACTCTCTTCGGTTCCAATCCTCACTACAGCCTAGAGAGAATGGGCTGATGAGCAGGGCTGTTTTCAGCCAGAAGTCAGTTCCAGCATCTCCAATGGCAATGCCACCCAATCTCCCATGGGTGCCATTGCCATCATAAGAGAACAAGGGAGGCATTCATGGTGAGTTCTGACGCCCCTTTTTCTAGAAACACAGCACTGCCAGTGAGTGAGAAAGCAATAGAAGCAGCTGCTATTTGTTCACTCCCATTGCTTGACGGCTCTCTTCCTCGGCGATGTAAGGACTGAATGGAGGACAATGGCAAGAGGAAGAGCAGCGCAGCCAGTGGGGGCTGAAATGTGGGCCGCAGTTGATGCCCAACAAAACTGATTCTCATGATTGCATCAGCAAGAATAGCCTCAACTATTCTAGCCAGTCGACCCGTGCCCTCCCCATTCCTTTCTTGATTTTATTAAAAAAAATTGGATGAAAATATATGCTTCTGTGCAAGGTGGTTTGGAAGGGTGTTGAATGTGTATCTAAATAATAATTAAAGGTAAAGGTAAAGGGACCCCTGACCGTTAGGTCCAGTCGTGGACGACTCAGGGGTTGCGGCCCTCATCTCACTTTACTGGCCGAGGGAGCCGGCATACAGTTCCCAGTTCATGTGGCCAGCATGACTAAGCCGCTTCTGGTGAACCAGAGCAGCGCACGGAAATGCCGTTTACCTTCCTGCTGGAGCGGTACCTATTTATCTACTTGCACTTTGACGTGCTTTTGAACTTCTAGGTTGGCAGGAGCTAGGACTGAGCAACGGGAGCTCACCCCATCATGGGGATTCGAACCGCTGACCTTCTGATTGGCAAGTCCTAGGCTCTGTGGTTTAGACCACAGCACCACCCAGGTCCCATAAATAATGGCAATAATATCAATTAACCTGTACAACCCATTCACAAAAATAGTTTCCGTCCAAATTGATACCTTTCCCGCCCACGTGGCAGTTGAAGATGATGGCAGCATACACTGACCCTATTCCTTCTCCTAGGTGGAATGATGTGCAGTAGCATAAGTTTGCCACTGGGGATTCTTGGATCTGTAGCCGTAGTCTCTGGCAAGAAAACTAACTGCTCTAGCTGGGTCCTGCCAACAAGTTACATTCTGTGACTTAGGGCAGGGTGAAGGGGAGGCAGAAGCAGCTCCCAGGATGTCTGTAGGGTTTTGCTTGTCTTGATCCTGCACACAAACTTCCAAGAAGACTTGTTTGCCTATGGAAGTAGGTATCTTTGCTTTGATACCGCTGGTGCTCTTGTTTGAATCTAAAACAGCCAAGTGGCACAATTTCAGTAGGGGAGAGATTACCTGAATTAGTGATGAGTGGGACCTGCAACAAAACACTACAGGGCATCCTCGCCTCTTAGCAAGAGGACTGCTGTTCAAGGGTCTTGTCCGTAGTGGCTTTCGAGAAAGTCCAGCCCTTATTGGGGGCTTAGTTGTATTTGTTGTGAAGATGCCACCATGGCAATATACCTTCGACTTTCTCAGTAGCCCCATTGCAGGTCTATTTCCATTAGCACTCAGCAGCTCATCAGTTTGGGAATGATGTCTTCCCTGAAGGCAAAATTTAAAAGGAATTGCATTTTTATCTTTTTAATCAGCAGACCTGGGAAGAGCTGAATCCAATGTCAGTCCTGCTCAGAGTAGACACATTGAAATGAATGAACCCAACTGAGTCGTGTCCTTTTACCTTCTACTCTGAATGGGACTGGGTCCAATTCACAGAACCCAACTTGCTATTCTGAATTTAAAACATTAAAAAGGTTGAGCCGTTGAAGAAGCTGAACGCTTGTACTTCTTTCTTTTCAAAAAGAACAGGGAGAAGAGAATCTCATTAACAGGCAAGCCAAATTCTGTACCTTTTTAAACAAGTGGATCTCTTCCCAAGCTCCTATCCTGGGCATTTGTTAGACTTGTTTGGAACTAGCTGTGCCTTCTGGAACTGAAGCATGTGTGTTTTCTATTGGCTACACTAATTGCTCATGGAAGGAAGGAACAAGGCACCAGAGGCAAATTGGAGCTGGATGCTTTCTGGATGTTTGGAACAACTATCCAGCCTGCAGTCTGTTTTGTATGGATTTTGAACCAAGATATGTGGTTTTTAGAACAAGCGAGTGCAGGTGGCTGAGCTGGCTGGCTGGCTGGTTTTTTTTTCTGGGGGTTTGTTGTCGTTGAGTTCCTTGTGTTTCCTTGCTAGGAACATTGTTCAGCTATCTATTATTAATGAAAAGACTGGAAAGGGACTACTTGGTTGCATTTCTGGCAGAGAGACTGCACACGTGAGCAGTATATTAACATTGTCTACCGTGACCGTAAATGACGCAGCACTAGAAAACACCAGAGAAACAGTAGCTTCAGGTCCTCCATCTCATTGCACTGCAGATAATTCCTCTGCATTGTGTATTTCAGGGATGTCCAACCTGTGGCCTTCCATACACTGTTGGCCTCCAGCTCCCATCAGTTCTGACTCTGGGTAGTGCAGCCTGCTGTTAGAGAGGAACAGAGCTGTCAATTTCAGTTTCTAATTTCACTAACCTTAAGATAATTCCACCCCATTTTTGCATTGATTTGCCATTTATTTATTTTTAAAGTATGCACAAAAAAGGTATGTTTTTTCATGCTCATGTATCTTTCAAATATATGGAATTTTGTCCAACGTACACATTTTGGCAAGGAATTTTTTCATAGGTTTTGCATGTTATTCTTTGTTAATATATGCATTTCTGTTCACACATTTTTCTGGTTGGAGAACCACACCACTGAATTCAGAGACATGTGACTCTTGAAGGACAGTTGTGGTTTGCTTCTTTTATTGGTTGGAGGAGTGTGAATTAGGTAGGTGCACATTAAAATCTGAACCCAATGAATTCCCTTTCGTCCCTCGTTGGAGTCTAGCATCATCTGGATTGCTATAGAATTCAGTGTTTCCCAACCTTGGGTCTCCAGCTGCTTTTGGACTACAACTCCCATCATCCCTAGCTAGCAATACCAGTGGTCAGGGATGGTGGGGAATGTAGTCTGAAAACAGCTAGAGACCAAAGGTTGGGAAACACTGCTATAGATTCTCTACCCCTGGTGTGCTTGCACACACATACATAGGTGCCCATTCAAGCTGTTCATGTTTTGGTTTTTTTTAAAAAAGACACTTTGTTTTTTTGTGGTCCATGGCTATGGTCATCCTGGAACTGAAGGAATGGAAAGATTTTGGGGGAAGGGATGTTGCTTCTCTTAGGCAAGTCACTAATTTTTGCATTTTATATTTTGCAATCTGGAATGGCAATCTCAGTGATACCCAAACTATTGTGCCACTTTGAACAGTCATGGCTTTCTCCCAATGAATTCTGGGAGATGAGAGTTATTAGGAGACCCCTGTTCCCTTCACAGAGCTATGGTTCCCTGGGTTGTTTACCAATCAATCCCTCTCCCCAGGCAACCATAGGAACTATGGGTTTTTGAAGGGGATTTTACTGAGACTTTTCACGGGCACCTAAGAGCTACATGTGGGGAGGGGGACAGTACACTGGTGCCTACAGGTTTCACTCTGACAACCCCTAATATAGCCCTATCTGATGTTTGTAGGTGAGGGTGGGCACAGGGCTGAATGTGACATATATAGAGCCCTATCAATCATTAAAAGATCTCACTAGCATTATTTCTAAAATCCTTGCAATAACCCAGCAAAGCTGGTATTATTATCTTCTGCTTAATTGCAGATAGGGAGCAGAGACTGAGGGCCAAACAACATGTATCATGCCATCATAATTCTAACTCAGGATCTACTGGTTGTAACTCAGATGTTTAACTATAGCGACTTTCCCCATCTAGGCTAGATGGCTGAAATGAAGAAAACTATCCAGGAGCAGTCTGTGAGCTCAGTTCAGCTCTCACTTCCTAGGCTCAGATTGCGCTCAGAAACACCTTGCTCTCTAATTCCCAACTATGGCTTTTGCACCTAGCTCTGGTTGGCAGATCTTGTGGTTCTAGTATAAAAAACAAAACAATAACCGCAAAGTAGATCCAACATGAAGTCTATCCAAACCTACTTTAGGCTCAGAAGAATTTACTCTAATAAGCCAATAGTCTGAACTTTGAGAACATAGCACTATTAGGACAATGTAGCTGCTGTACCAGGGACGCGGGTGGTGCTGTGGGTTAAACCACAGAGCCTAGGACTTGCTGATCAGAAGGTCTGAATCCCCGCGAAAGGGTGAGCTCCCATTACTCGGTCCCTGCTCCTGCCAACCTAGCAGTTCAAAAGCACGTCAAAGTGCAAGTAGATAAATAGGTACCGCTCCAGCAGGAAGGTAAACGACTTTTCTGTGCGCTGCTCTGGTTCACCAGAAGCGGCTTAGTCATGCTGGCCACATGACCCGGAAGCTGTATGCCGGCTCCCTTGGCCAATAAAGCGAGATGAGCACCGCAACCCCAGAGTCGGTCACGACTGGACCTAATGGTCAGGGGTCCCTTTACCTTTAGCTGCTGTACCAGAGGCAAAGCAGCAATGTCTTGGATTGAATGGAAAGCAAGAAAGCTTACAGTTATTTGTTTATTGATTGAGGTAAAAAGTTGCCTGAACAAGTGAAGATGTGTAGTAGTGGGTCTACCCCCCAATGTTCCCAAGAATGCAGGTGCCTCTTGGGCCTTTGTACATGAGGGGGCTGCAGTATGAACACACTTTGAAGCCTTTGTGCAGTCTGGGATCCCAATAGGGAAGGTTCCATCTCAGCTGAACACACATAGAAACTTGGAACGAAGGAGAAATTTCATTCAATTTACATCTCAAGATGAACCTGTCTAATTCACACTTTCCACATCAATATGCAAACCAAAACACAGTCTTCCTTTGAAATTCACACTTCTCTGAATTTTGCCATGTAGTTCTCCAGCCACGTAATATGTACAAAAATGCATATATTCATGAAATAACATGCACAAATGAAGCCTGGTGGGGGAACACTGCTTTGCAAAAGTGTGCATATTAGGATAAATTTTCACAAAAATTCTGGTAAATATTCATAAGGACTTAAAAAAATAGTAATTGCAAACTGATGTGGGAAACTGAACTTTAGATTGGAAAAAATGAGAAACTGAGAGAAAGCAAAACTGACAGATTTCACTTATCCCTGTTAGAAAGTCTGTTCAGACCATCATCCTTAACAGAGAGAGGTCTGAGAGGAGCCAGGGCACTTGTGTGTATGCCCTTTCTCCTCTGCACACTTGTAGCCCTCATGAGTTCATGCAAACCCTGGAAGAAGGATGAAGAGCTCTGCAGAAGGTTGGGATCCAGCGCTGAGCCTGTACTCTGAGCAATATTTACTTATTTCAGCTCAGCACTTAGTCAGGAAGCTTAGATCTGACATTTTGCCAGGCATTATGTGGTAAAGGTTTGGATGACTTTTCACAAAGTGCTCTGGTCCTCTCGGCTTTAGCTGGTAAACTAACTATATCTAGCATCTAAGTTTCTGTATGTTCATATGCAAGGAAAAGTCGGCTCATATTTTCCATTTAGCATATTAACCCATCTCTTCTACTTCATGCTGCTTCTAGGATTTAGCAAAGATACTTCCAGGCCCTGAGCTGATTCACAGATGCACCAACACCTAGGCATCTCACTGGTGACACACCCAGATATCTCACCACTTGGTGGTGATGAGCCACAGCTAAACACAAGAACTGCCTCCACTGAAATGTAACATACATGAGATAACATAAGAGTGTATGAAAACATCTGTGGTGATAAATTTCACATAGTCAGTGTGATATGAAGCAGTGGACCCACACTTATGTGAACTGACCTCAGTCACTGTCTGAGAAGTTCTTTGAGCATTTGTAGTTCCACAGAGATTTAATTCCAGAAAGCCTTACATGGATGTATTATGTATAATAAGCTGTATGTAAATATGACTATGCATATGCATGCTTCCTAGCTTGCTAGTTTTACTTGGATGATTATTCCCAGAGGAAATAACACAAGTCAATTTGTCAAAAGGCACAGTCTCTTAATAGCACAGTCTGAAAATAATATGCATTCAGAAACCAGTTTGTTCCAGCAGGTCTTGCGCAAATAAATGCCCTGAACGTTCCCATCAATCTTGTGTGCGCACTTTAGCAAAATATATAAAAAATGGCTTATGAAGAAAGGCAACTAAAAAAAAAAATCAAGTTCCATGCCAAAGCACACCAAACCTTGCATACAAACTCACAATATTTGCTTGTGCCATGGTGATTTGTTACTAAATTATGGATCATGCTTTAGAAGTCCTTGTTATTTACACTGGGATGCAGGTACCTTTGTTCATGCAAACAGCCTTGTTTATCCAGCTATCTAAAAAGTCAATGTGTTGCTACCACTTAGCCAAACCATTCCTTTCCCCAAAAAATGCACTGCTATTCCTGTGTGCCATCGTGATATTAAGCCTATTATTTAGAAGCAGAGTATTTTCGTGGAATGTGCAGCCTGTGGATTGTATCCAGTGTTCTCTGTCTGTTAATGCAAGTGCTCATGTGAGTTTTAGTCTTCTGGAACAGATGAATCTAACACAACAGTTGTGCTAGTGGAAACTCGTCACTCAATGTATTGTGCAGTCTATTGTGCAACTAAGGTTGCATTCAGACACTTTATTTTGTTTCTATGGCACTTTCTTACTTGATCAGTTCTGTACTCTCTGTGACATAAAAGCCACTTCTGAAGTCTAGCAGAAATTCAGTACTCATTTCTACGTTAGTTGCTTCCAGAAAAGAAAAGAAAATCCTGTTAACTTGGGAAATTATTGGACAAAATCTGGGGCGGTATTCTGGCATACCGTACTTTCCTGCTATTTTCATGGTTGGATTGTGGGGAAACAGAAACAGCATGCACATAAAGGTGGTGACATGTCCAATGACGTCCACGGTTGCATCACACCACACCCATTGGTGTGAATGAATTTAGTGTGACATGTGACTTATTGATTAAAAAAAAACCCTCACAGTTCCATAATGCAACAGGTAGCTCAGTCAGTAGAGCATGAGACTTTTAATCTCAAGGTCAGGGGTTCCAGCCCCACCAATGATCTACTGCAGACATCCAGTGATCTACCGGTAGATCACGATCTACCTGTTGGACATGCCTGAACTAGATGACCCTCGTGCACCCTCCAAGTCTACATTTCTATGATTCTATGCAGTGTAACAGGAACATTAAACATTGGGAAAGGCATGCTAGCATTATAACCTGGAAAACATATGGAGTAAGCCCCACGTCTGAATGTACCCCAAATTACCTGCTTATGCATTCTCTTGTTCAACAATGTTCTCCTGGCACAAGACATTTCAGCAGTGGAACAGTTAAGAGAACTTAACTTAGTGCTGCATTGGCTGCAACCTTAAAAGTAGTTAGATTCCAAAGTTCCTCCCTACATTTCCCAGAGATCGCCTGAGTTTTGCAAGCGATCCTACCAAGTATCTGTGAGGGAGGCGGTCATCATCCTGAACCCTAACCCCTTTGTTTTTGCCTCTCTCATTTAGGAATTTGTCTTACTTTGCTACCCAGCGCAGCCCTTCTGCTGTTATTTTGGACTTGTGGGAAGCCAGACATCAGCACGATGGCGATTTAGACTCTCTAGCCTGTGCACTGGAAGAGATAGGAAGGACACAGCCCAAAAACTCTAATCTAACAGAAACTCAAATCGAGGAGTCCAACTTCAGCTACAGCAGACAAAATGGACTTTAGTCATCACTTTCGAAGAACTGATAGCCAGCTTGGACTTTGTAACTGAGGGAATTCCTGTGAGCCGGAAGAAACCATGTGCTACAATCACACATCCTTCCCATGATTCATTGGCTCTCACGCCATCAAACCAATTTGCATCTGGAGGAACAGAAGAAGCTGGCAAGCCATAAAGAAGACCCAGGCCCCTTTACACAACTGTTGCTGTAAGAGGGTGGGGGAAACAATCTCCCAAAGAAGATTAAAGATTAAATCACAATGAAGATTAAATTTGATACTTAAGTGCAGAAAATGAGTACGATCTTTTGGCTACCACAACCAAGAGAGGAAAAGATTAAAATTATGGAATATTTAAAAGATGCCTGGATTTTTCTAAATCTTAGACCTCTCTGTGTTTTGGTTTGCTCAGTTGTTTCTTCTCTATGTGTTTTGTGGCTTTCTTGTTTAGTTTTCAACTAAAGCCAAGCAACGTGGGCACTCACTGAGACAGTGGCCATTTGGGGGGCTCAGGTAAGATGGAGCTGGTGCCGCAATCACCACTAGAAAGAGGGGGGAGGACAGAAAACAGTGAATTGCTAGAAGTTGGTATCTGCCTTGGGTACAAAAACTATGTGTGATTAACCTGCTTTTTAAGAAAGTGGTTGGGTGCATTAATATTAGGATGTGCACTGACTGCAAGATTTGGTTTGGGCTGCAATTTGGCACTTTGGAAAGCAGCTTACCTTGGTTGGAGGTGCTGTGTGATTTGACTCAGAGGCCATCAGAGTCTGCTTCAATCGCCCCATCTTCTCCACTTCTGGAAAATTTTCAAATGGGGCTGTGACATTTCCTTCCTTTTCACAGAAGTGGGTAAAATTTGAAGGTATTGTAGAGTCTCAAGAGTGGATTAACACTGCTGAATTACAGGCAAATAAGTGCAACTTAATTATTATTATTTTTTAAAAAAGCAGAAATATCTGTAACTTTTTAATATTTTGGCAGAATTGAATGAAATATGCAGGTAAGGCTGCCGTTTCTTGGGGCACAAATTTCTCCAAATTTCAGAAGGATACATTCATTGGTTTTATTCCAAGGAGAGCCATTATAGGTTGGGTAAACTCACTCAGTCTCCTAGTGTTTTGTGGGGATTTAGTTAGAAAAGTTGCCCCTAGGTAAGAAATCTGCCAAATTGCAGACAAATTGGTTCAGGGGCTTTTGTTCTAGGCACTTTAAAAGTTGGTTTTGGGATGAGAAGGGATTTTCTTTTCAGGTAAAATGATTTCCTCCGCTTATAAGCATTCACAGTTGAACTCTCCTTCTGCCCTCTCCCCACCCTGGCGTCATGATAACCTTAGATACATTAGTTTGCTCTTGGCAGGCATTTCTCTGCAGCATCATTGAAAACATCATTGTTTGGATGGCTGAGGCACCATAAAGCGCTTCAGTAGTCACTACTTCGACTTGTGGATAGCACAACCCATTCCCCCTCTGACAAGTCCAAAAACCCCCCAAGACATCCAAAGTTCATCCTAAGTAACATCTGTTTACTCACATAAGAAGATTGGACTCAGGAGACACGTGGTTAGATCTCCTGACTTTTTAAATAAAAAATAAAATCGGTTTTGAGGAGTTCCCCTCAATTTTTAAACTGGAGCATACCCAGTGGAGGGCATTTTTCCAATCCTTTCCCTGGTAAGAGTCACTCTTCCCACAGGTGCTATTAGACCTCAGGAAAAAAAATCACAAATATCTGTGTCATACCAGTATTTTGTCCCCCAGTGGGTGTGTATGTGGGAGAGCTAGATTTAGTTCAAGGAAACTGGAAGGGAAGCTTTCCTGCATTGCTGCTCCCATTATCAGAGACCCGTGTGGCACTTTTGCATGGCTGGGGGTGGAATTTTATGAAAATTTCAATGTGGAGCTTATCTACACGAATCTTTTCTCATTCCCGTCTTGCTCATTGATCTTGACAAGAAGTGAGCTATGTATTTTTTTTACTAGTTCTCCTAAAACTATGAACAAATATTGCATATTATATGCATTATTATACAGGTACATATAAAATTATATGCATATACACACGAGGTTTCCTAAAGTAGCCAGCACATAAATAGATACATTGAACAATGCATATAACTGTATAAAAATACTTATATGTTAATACTTATAAAATTATGCTGCAGAAATATGGTGCCGCCACGTGTTTGACTTTTTTATATGTATTACACGTTATATATATATATGTATTTGCATATAATTAGTTGACCTTCTTTAAAGAGAAAACAGGGCACAAGCATGTTGGATGTCAGAGATGGTCAGATGCAGGAAAAATTCAGCTGTGTCAGGACTTCCAGATTTCAGTATAAACCTTCCTTCTCCATTTCTAGGTGACATTCATATCATGCATTTAAAGCTTTATGATACTGGTTCTCCCGCAAAGAACTATGGGAGCTGTAGTTTGTTCAGTATGCTGAGAGTTGATAGGATAAACCTATTCCCCACACAAAGTCACAATTTCTAGATTTCCCTCTGAAGAAGGATTGGTTGTGCTGTGGGAGAGGAGCAGCTCCACCCCATACCCCCCAACATTTCTCCAATGAAAATAAGGACATCCTAAGGAAAAGGATCAAATCAGAAACCAAGATAGCTTCTGTAAATCCCTGGAAAATAGGGACAATTGGAAGGTCTGCTATCCCTGAGCTAAGACACTTCAAAACAATGACAGAGTGAAAGCCGCTGAGATATTTTCACTTTCATTTCCTTGTTGCATTAATTTTTGGAACTCCCTCTTTTGCTAATTAGTGCTCCCACTGGGGCTTGGCCTAAGGACTTTGGAATCCTTCAAGCAAGAGTGGGGAGCCTGTGGCCCTCCAGATGCTGCAGGTCCCCCAACTTCCACCAGCTGCACCCACCTTGGCCACTGCTCAGGGATGATGGGAGTTGTAGCCCCAACAACATCATGGCTGCCACTGGTTCCTCACTCCTGTTTTAAAGGTACACGTGAGAGGAAGTGAAAGGCCCCCGAAACCATATAACACCGGTCCTGAGAGATCTTCTGTGGCTCCCAGTATGTTTCCAAGCACAGTTCAAAGTGTTGGTGCTGACCTTTAAAGCCCTAAACGGCCTTGGTCCTGTATACCTGAGGGAGTATCTCCACCCCCATCATTCAGCCCAGACACTGAGGTCCAGCGCCGAGGACCTTCTGGCGGTTCCCTACGAGAAGTGAGGTTACAGGGAACCAGGCAGAGGGCCTTCCTGTGAAACGCCCCTGTGAAACGCCCTCCCATCAGATGTCAAGGCAATAAGCAATTATCTTACTTTTACAAGACATCTGAAGGCAGCCCTGTTTAGGGATGTTTTTAATGTTCAATGCTGCATTGTGTTTTTAATATTCGGTTAGAAGCCGCCAAGAGTGGCTGAGGAAACCCAGCCAGATGGGCAGGGTATTATTATTATTATTATTATTATTATTATTATTATTATTATTAGCCTCTGACTAAAGAGCTTAGTTGGGGCGGTTGGGGGTATTTCTGGTTAGCAGATTTCCCCCCCCCCCCAATACTTGGTAGTTTTTTCAGACAAAATTACACTTTCAGAAGCTCTGAAAAATGGATAGATTCTTCCCAATCTGGTCAGGTATATACTGAATATGTATCTCTGTATCCTGGCCTCTTTGAGTTTTTAGAACCCACCCTATTCTTGTGACTGAAACCTGTTTTAACTTTTTTCCTATTGCATTTCAAATGGTTGTAATCTACCCTGGGACCTGGTGGGTAATGAATTGAAATAATAATTATAATTGTTTGTCTAGCAAAAAAGGGATCATGCCCTTTTTTTAACCCTTCAGATTGGCAGATTTATTTAGTATTCATATTATAACAATTATTATATAATATAATTTTAATATATAATTCTATAATATTATTCAAAAATTATAATAAGTACAGGTATTATCATAAGTACAATGTACAATTAGTGTACTATCATAGCTGCAAACACACACACACACACACAAATAAATAAATAAATACCAAAATTACAAAATGGGGGGACCCCAGTTCTGTAGCTCTGTAGGAAGAGGAAAGATACTCACTCAACCAAAGACCACTTGGGTCAAGACCAGTTGTCAAAAAAAGCATGCAGGAACAGCACAAGATGGCCCTCAGATTTGTCTTTCCATTGCCCCTAACTCCTAGGAGCTCAGGGTTCATGGTGTTCACCCCTCTGTGCCAATCAGAAGCTGCAGAAGCCCCGTCGGACATTTGGCTTCCAAAAATAGTTTGCAAACTGGAACACTCACTTCTGGGTTTGTGGTGTTTGGCAGGCAAAACGTTCAAGAACTAAGCTGTTTGGAAACCAAGGTACGACTATATATCCCTGGAACAAGTGAGAGGGTCATGCAGGCTCGTTCTGTCCCCACGACCCCATGTTGGGCAGCCAGACTCCTTCACTGTGACACATGCAGCAGGTATGAGAAAAGACTCCATGCAAGCCTCAATATATGTGCCCAGGAGCAGCATGAGGCAGAGAGACATAGCTCATTGCAAGAGCATCTTCCTTGAGAAGATACCAGATTCACTCCCTAGCATCTCCAGGGCTGGGAGAAGCTCCTGTCTGAAACCCTGGAGAGCTGATGCCAGTCCGGGTAGACAATATTGAGCAAGATGGATCATGTTCTGATCATATCAGGCAACTTCTCCTCCTGTCAGGTATGAATGTGGCTACCAAGCACATCAGTGGTCATGGGTGAAGCTATCACACAAGCCCCCATGAACCCTCCATGTGTTCCAAAAATGCCAGGAGGCATCTGAACTACTTGTTTCCGTGTTTCATTAAACAAAACACGGCAGGATTAAAATTACTGCCAGAAATAACTAGTTGAATGTGGGATCCATTATTGTTAAGACACACACAAGAGGGGGTGATGGAGAGAACATGCTTTTCTCCAGCTCTTTTAGATCTGAAGTTTATTGCACTCAGTTAATTATGATTCAAGATGTTCCTTGGTGTGTTTTCTAAATACAGACTGCTAATTAAACAGACTCAAGAAAATTGTCAAAACCTAGCCAAAGCACTCTGCTGATTCCCCGATCTTTTGTTCTGATGCTGTGACCGTAAAAAATGTTCTCACACTGTATGTTTTCTAAGTGTTCCCAAACTTTCTTTCAATGTGTGAGAGAGATGATTGCATATAAACTGTTCAAAGCTCTTGCACTTAAAAGGAGACAGTCGTTCTAGTGATTTATGGTTGATATCTTCCCCTAGAACCTCTCAAAACATATTATAGGAAAGATACAAAGAAGGCTAAAAGATGCATTATTTTTTAGTTTTTTATATTAGTTTTTTAAAGCATAAAAATGTTTTGCTACCTTTAACAAGTACTTTGTCAATCCCCCTTTCTCTTAAAAAAGCGGGGGGGGGGCAATAAAAATATTATAGGATTTTATGGCTCTTCTGCTGCTGGTAGATGAAGTTTCCATTTAAGTCTACCAAGCAGACCTTTCCTTAAGTTTACAGGTTTTTAATCTAGACGCGTAAGACTGCCAAATCAATGTTGTCAACACCTGTAAATTAACTTTATGATGCTGCATGGCAGAATGGCAGTGCACATTATTGGGGTGGCAATTTTTAGAGTTTGTGCATTGAAATGAGTCTAAATGGTGAGGATTGGGGGAGTTGAGGAGAGAAAGATGAACTGTGGCCAAACCAGGCATATAAATGATAAAACAATAAAACAGGGGAAGCTCAGGCCCTGTGGCTGAATGTGGCCCTCCATGTTTCTCAATCTGGCCCTCATAATTCCACCCAAGTCACACCCCTCACTGCCCCTATTTTGCAACCTGAGCGCGATTATTATTATTATTATTATTATTATTATTATTATTATTATTATTATATTATTATTATTATTATTATTATTATTATTATTATTATTATTATTATATTATTATTATTATTATTATTATTATTATTATTATTATTATTATTATTATTTGTATCCCACCTTTCCTCCAAGGAGATCAAGGTGACATACCAAGCTCTGCTCCTCATTATATGGTCACAACAACCCTGTGAAGTAGGCCAGAAGGTCTCGCAGTGCGCTTCATGGCTGGTAAAGGTAAAGGGACCCCTGACTGTTAGGTCCAGTCACAGACGACTCGGGGGTTGTGGTGCTCATCTCACTTTATTGGCCGAGGGAGCTGGTGTACAGCTTCCGGGTCATGTGGCCAGCATGACTAAGCCACTTCTGGCAAACCAGAGCAGCGCACGGAAATGCCATTTACCTTCCCGCTGGAGCAGTACCTATTTATCTACTTGCACTATGACATGCTTTCAAACTGCTAGGTTGGCAGGAGCAGGGACCAAACAACGGGAGCTCACCCCATCATGGGGATTCAAACCGCCGACCTCCTGATCAGCAAGCCCTAGGCTCTGGTTTAGACCACAGCGCTACCCGCCACTCACATGGCGGAGTGAGGATTAAAACCCTGTCTCCAAGATCCTAAAAACAGAACACTGTTTTCTTGCTCAACCCTACTAGGCTCCTTACAGGTTACAGCACACCCAACCTTTTTCTCAGAACCCACCCTCCTCAGTAACTATCCACACCCCCACAGAAAAACATTTAAGTTCCACAACAGCCACAACAATATGGTTGTATCTATGAGCCTCTTAGCTTCTGCACAGAAAGTGGCACAGAAATGTTCTCCCACAACCCTTTAGGTGTTTTTCAGCACCTCAGTTGCTGTTGTCTCCTAATCCTTCACAGTTGCTGAATAAACTGAGTGAAAACAATTTCAGATTGCTGCCCATCATCTTCCAGCATTGCATACTATTTGTGGTGTCAGCTGGAGTTCTGGTTGGTTCCTGACTCTTTTACAGGTTTCCACCAGCAACTTTGGAAATAACATCCCATTGTTTCAATTATCTAAATGCTATCATGATGAAACTCACAGAGAGATGATGATTGGTCATGGGGTAGAGGAAGTGTGCATATTACGGAGAGTCACTTTATTGCAGTAATAATAATAATAATAATAATAATAATAATAATAATAATAATAATAATAGTAATGAAGACAGGCGTGTTACTTGTGCTATTTGCCCCGTATGTCTGCCAGAATTAATATCCAGCACAAAGGCATTTGGATTTAGAGGCATCCTGATGCAATGAACAGCATTCATGGAAGGAGAAGCTTCCTGTCTCTGCCCCTCATCCCCACCACCCAACATCATACAAAACTGTCATTACTGAGTCAGACCACTGCCCCCCCTAGCTTGATATTGTCTGATCCAGTGGCAATGTTCCAGACAGGGAATATTTCCCTGCCCAAACTGAAGATGCCCAGGATTCAACCTAGGACCTTCTGCATGCAAAAGAGTTGCTCTGCCACTGACTCACAGCCCTTCCTTCCTTTTGGCAGAAGTTGGAGGGTGATTATGTGTGAAGGGGATTATGTGGGAGGACTTCTGTCCTCAGAGCTCCCTCCACAATATATTTCGGATAGGGATGCTGATGGAATTGGGCAAACTCTGGTCCCAGTTGCTTTCAACAATATTGTATGGGGGGGGTGGCGGCGGAACCTTACAGATGGGTGGATCTGACCATATGCATCTTTGCTCATTACTTGGTTGGAGACCTGCATTGCAAAATTCAGAGACCTGCAGATTTGAAGGAAGGTTGTGCATATTGCCTCAGAAAGTGCAGATTAGGTAGATTCAGATTAAATGCAAACTGGACTGAATTTCTCCCTCATCCCTAGTACCCTCATGGCTCCACGAGGGCGGCTGGGTTTTCTCTCTGTGCACTACTTCCCTGAAAGTGAAAACCCAACATCTGTCTCTCCTACTGCTGGAGCAGTATTCTTTACAAATATGCAGCAGTAGAACAGGGGCATCTCTTTCTTCGCTGCTCCTCCTGGTGTCTGCAATGACCCTTTAGAACTGAAGACAGATTCAGGGCACTTCCAGGCTGTCACTGTTTTCAGGTGGGATTTCAACTGCATACCAACAAATTCAAGTTCTGCCTTTAGAGCTGTTTGGGAGCTCTTGCATAACAAACCTGTTTTCTACAAAGGACAGAGTTTACTGCAATAAGCAAAGGGAAGGGGAAATATATTAGAAAGTATAGGATGGCAATTGGTTTAATGCAATGCTGTCAATACAGATTTGAATAATTACTCATAAAGTAGCCCATGTCATCTAATCTCCCGACAAATGAGTTGGAATGAATCCTCAGTAAACAAGTCATCTGGAAGTCCTATCAAAGGCAACTCTCATTCATCTCACAGAAATGGAACAAGTCTAGCCCCATTTGGAAACATAGCAGAACAGGATTGTGCCTAATTTTAGAACCTACAGCAGACTCCCAGCTTCACACAATGGATCTGTAACTTAGATTAGGATTGGATGCTCAGTCTCCCATCAAAATCAATGGAAAGACAAAAAATGAATTAACCAAAAGCCCATGAAAAATGAACAGTATCTGACCCTAATATGGTTTATGTTGGACCTCATCCCCCATATATTCATTTAAACTTTCAACCAGATACTTCACAATAACAAAATAGGTAAAATATTATTATACACCTCCCCCGCTTAGTATTTGTAGCAGTTCTAAAGTCACATTTTGTTTATTCCTGATTACTTAACCTGTATATTTCTCCTGTACACCTACATGGATTTGAACAACCATGCCACTCTCTAAATCTGCATTCAGCAGCTTGGTTCCCTCCAGATGTTGGAGCTGATGGTAGTCATAGTTCTCTTTGAACATTGATCTTTCAAATCAGTGCATGCTAAGGGATCTTGTGAATATCCCTTTTCCAAAACTCCTTTATTTCTAGCACATCAGATTTAGGACTATGGTGATCATATAAAGGAAAGGCAGAATCACGGAAACTTCACTGGACATGGATCGCAAATGTTTCATACGTAATTCTAATACATATTGTCCAGATTTTGTGTTTTGCTGTGATGGGGTTGGGGAAATAGTGTTGTGCTTTGTAAGCTGTTTCTAAAGCTGCTTTTGAAATCTTCTGAGTAGGTGTTTGATAGCTTGGGTTAGTGCTTCTTCACAAGGAATGGTACACAAGCTAATGTGTTCTGATGAGATAATACCACCCACTCCTTGTGGCCCCAGCAAAACTAGAAATGATATCAAGTGTGAAACTTTAGTTCAGGGGTAGTGTAGTTACCTATAGAGTAGTGCAGTATTCAGACACACAAGACTTTCTTCTTGCTTACTATAGTGCTGTGTTTCTTCTCTCTTAGAAAACCACTTAGTTTGTGCACTCGGTGTGATGACAACACATGATATGCCACCTAAACAAAAGCGCAAGAAAAGAATGGCGTATGAATTAGGCTGGGCTGAGATTACAGATAGGAGAATCCGCCACGCAGAATAAAATGATAGAGAGCCACCTCCCAACATTTCGTCTATTGGTAACAGGCTTCTCATACTATGATACCTTTTTTCATTCCTGTTTTTTCCTCTCCTCCTATAAACCATCCCAGCAACATTTTATAGTGCCAATATTTCTCACTTGCCTATTGAAATTGACATCACCAGCTAGGGCGCAGTGCTAGCTCCCCGTTTTATGGGACTATTTTAAAAGGACCCCTCTGGTGGGGGCCCACAGGGGTGCTCAGCTTGGCAGGTCCCAAGGATGCCTCCTCCAGGCTAAGAACTTGAGTCTGCAAATGCCTGCCTCTTAATCCATGGAGATATATGCCTTTTGAGACATCTATTTCGCTCTGCAAACCTAGTGTACATTTTATATTACCCTAGCCGACAAAATTCCAAGCATGTTTTAAGTCCACTCAGAAGGGACAGAATTCAGAGCTAAATTCTGAGCTATCACCCCAGCAGAGGCAGATTTAAGGGAGCAATCTGCTATGCCCACACTGGGTGCCAAGCCGAGGGGGTGCTGCAGGAGGTGCCACAACAATAACTTATAACAGAAGGTGAGAGGCAGAGAGGTGCCAAATGTTCGTGTTACCCAGAGTGCTGCTGAAATTTGGAAGTCCAAAGTCTTGTCACTGACCTCATTTGCAGGACTGTTTCTTATTATTTACCGTTGGCTATTAGTCTTGATGTCTATATAAACACTCCCAGGTTGAGAGGCATATGTTGCTGAATTGCCATCTGTCAGGGAGCAGGACTGGGAGCTTCCGCTGTTGCCTAATGCCTCAGCGAACATCTTGCACCAAGGCAACCTCCATTGCTGCCATTCTTTCAAGTCGGGAAGATAAAAGCAGAATGTATTGGGCATATCCAAATGCACAGACCTCTGCAACATAAATTGACCTTTCGCCCGAGAATAAAAAGCTAGACCGGCAGATTGGGAATCCACAGATGTGAGCTTCATTGCTCTAGTGCAGGGGTAGGCAAACTAAGGCCCGGGGGTTGGATGTGACCCAATCGCCTTCTCAATCCGGCCCACGGACTGTCCGGGAATCAGTGTGTTTTTACATGAGTAGAATGCGTCCTTTTATTTAAAATGCATCTCTGGGTTATTTGTGGGGCCTGCCTGGTGTTTTTACATGAGTAGAATGTGTGTGCTTTTATTTAAAATGCATCTCTGGGGCATAGGAATTCGTTCATCCCCCCAAAAAAATATAGTGTGGCCCCCCACATGGTCTGAGGGACGGTGGACCAGCCCACAGCTGAAAAAAGGTTGCTGACCCTTGCTCTAGTGCCTACTGTGTAAACTAAAACAGGTGAACCAAATACAGCCACATTTTTCAAAGGAGGTCTGCAAGGTAACTTATCACTGTTGAACTTAAAAAAACTAAAAACCAGAGACTTTAGAACATAAGAAGAGCCTGCTGGATCAGACCAAAGGCTTGTCTATAATCCGGCCTTCTGTTCTCTCAGTGGCCAACCCGCCAGGAGGACATGAAAGGAACTTGTTCCTTGACAAATTGCCTCTGTTACTGGAGGTAATATATAGCTATCACAACTAGTAACCATTACAGCTTTGCCCTCTGTGAGTTTATACAATCCTCATCCAAAGCAGTCCAAGGCCGGGAGGGACATCTTGTGATTGCTTAGACCAGGAGTAGGGAACTTCAGAGACAAGATCAATTCCCTCAGGCCTTTCTTTTTCTGGCCCATGGAAATCTCCCCAGTCCCCACCCTTCACTAATGCTGCTCTGCAGGTTCCTCAAGTGCTTTTGCCTGGCTGGAATATGTCCTTGAACTCTGATAATGTCACTTGCCTGCCTAGATGGAGGACAGAGAGGATGGAGAAGTCTCTGTGTGTGTTGGACTTCTGCATGGCAGGAAATGGCACGACAGGAGTCGCACCTGTTGCTCCACTTACTTTTGCCTCTGTCCTTACCCCTCATTGGCATGTGGACCCCAGAAGGTTCCTCGTAAGTGAATGCGGCCCTCAGGGTGAAAGACGCCCCTGCCCTTTACTCTCCCCAGATCCACTGAAATTCACAGTAAATGACTGTCCTCCAGATGTTGGGCTCCATTCTGCCACTGTTTCTTTTGAATCAGTTCCCTTTATGCAGCCTTCAGTTGTCGTTGACAGTCATAGAAATTGTGCAGGTTCACCTTCATGAGTGACCAGCTCTGGAATACCCTTCAGTCCCATTTGGGTTATGTTGTAGTAAGGAGAGGACCATGAGAAGAACAAATTGTCGGTATAACGCTCAAAGAGTCAAGCCATGCTCTAAAATACATCTCTGCCTGCAAATGATGCGCCAGTAATGTAAACTCATTTTGAGAATTGTACCCAATGCTAGTCCTACTCAGAGTTGACCCATTGACATTAATGGACCTAACTTAGTCAAGGCCATTAATTTGAGTGGCACGACTTTGACGACGACTAGAGTCCTGGAGTTATTGTTTTTCTCCCTCCCTGAAATAGAGATGAAATCAACTTGCGAGAAAACTTCTTTAACATATCTTAATCCAAAGTATCCTTATAAGCAAAATCTACATCATATTCTGTCTCCTTTTTGGTTTTCAGTTTCCTGGTGATGGGTTCAGTTGGATGTTGCTGGTTATTTTTATTTTATAATTATGAAGGATACTCTTAGTGTCCCTCAAAGTCATTTGCTTTTAGAACTGGGGGGGGGGGAGAGATCTCCTGTACTTCACAAAGTAAATTCAGGGTATTTCAGCAAAGTTTGATTGCATGATGTTTGCTTGTTTGTTTGTTTCACATCAAAAAAAAGCAGAGAAGCAGGAATTCAATGCCTCCTTAAGATAAGCGAAGCATTTGGCCTTGGCTTCATATCACACTTTCTGTGCCTTGTATTATCAATGTAAATTCTGAATGTTGTACAGGAAATGCTCTTTGGGAAAGTGGCAGTGGCTTCTTTTTCAGACCATGTACAGAGTGTATAAATAGGTATAATACATCATATATGTATCTATGTATATGTATCCGTATATGTATGTGTGTATATAAATATACATGCACACATATCGTAATGCCAAACATGATATCTTATATGGGGGTGGGGGAGAAATAACAGAGAATTTGGATGTTTTATGTAGAGTTTGCATAAAATCATAGGGCTCCAGAAGCCTTGGAAGATGTACAGAATTACTGCAGATCCGTTATTTATGAATAAAAAGCCTTTTATTGACAGGTCATAAATGGCTCATTCATTTTGTGGTGGTCTCAACTCACTTGATTTTGCAATAGGCGTCATTCAGATCCCACACAGACGATTTGACAGAGTGCAAGCATACTTTATTGCACTGTTTTGTTCTGCCTTTGAAAGAAAATCCAATGCGACAGTTTCCTTCTGTCTAATAATTTCAAGAAACGAGTGAGCTCTGCACAAAGATAATAAATATTCCAGAATACTGAAACAACCTTATGCATTATCGGTAACCCCATCCAACTGGTAACAAAATGTGGAGATATTCCAGTGGGAACTGTTGCCATGGTTTCTCCACCTACCAGCTCTGCATCACCTGAGAGCAAAACCACACAACGGATGCCGTCCATCTCTGCAGCAGTTTCCATTCAGCCTCTGCTCACTTCTTGCTGTTTCTACAACAGAATGTCAGTGACTGAGTTGCTGATACATCAACATTTTGTGGATGAAATTCAGCCTTTTATACAGTGCTGTGTCCTTTACCTTTTACCTAACTGTGGCACATCTAGAAACTGAGTAGGACTTAAAGCAAAGATGGCTAATATGCTGCTCTCCAGATGTTGCTGGCCTACAAGGCAATGGTCAGGAATTATGGGAGTTGTAGTCCATCGTCATCTAGAGTAGTGTTTCCCAAACTTGGGTCTCCAGCTGTTTTTGGACTACAACTCCCATCATGCCTAGCTAGCAAGACCAGTGGTCATATGTGTCATACAGCAAGCAGAAGCCCCTCCATCCCACAGTCTTATGGAGGGTAAGGCTATCAACAATTTCTAGCCACAATGGCTATATTCTTTTTCCACTGCCAGAGGCAGTAAGGCCCTGAATGCTAGTTGCTGGGAATCACAAATGGTTAGATTGCTGATAGACTCAATACCTGCTTGTGGGCTTCCCATAGGCACCTTGACGGTTACTGTAAGAACAGGAAGTTGGAGATGATGAGCTTTAGGTCTGATTCAGAAGAGCTCTTCTGAAGAGCCAGTCTGAAGAGCGAGAGACAATGGAGTGCGCCTCCAGGGAGCCAGTGTGGTGTAGTGGTTAAGAGTGGTGGACTCGTAATCTGGTGAACCGGGTTCGCTTCCTCGCTCCTCCACATGCAGCTGCTGGGTGACCTTGGGCTAGTCACACTTCTCTGAAGTCCCTCAGCCCCACTTACCTCACAGAGTGTTTGTTGTGGGGAAGGAAGGGAAAGGAGAATGTTAGCTGCTTTGAGACTCCTTCGGGTAGTGATAAAGCAGGATATCAAATCCAAAACTCTTCTTCTCTTCTTACATTCTTGGGTTCTTATCCTGCTCCTATTTCAGCGCGAGACCTCGTTCAGCTCACTAAAGTCAAGCTTAAACAAATAAAAACTGCATCCACGAATGGATATTTAACTGTGCAACAGTCTTAAGTAAGCCTTTATTATCGTTCTCATTAGACACACAGGAATGGAAAGAGGAGACGCTGTTGTAAATTATAACCTATTCATCAACCTCCTTTATTATATACATTTTAGTTATCAGCTAGACTATCACACGCTGCAGAACATAATGGCAACACTTTATTTTAAATGGGACATCATCATAACTGCTTTTGAAGAGTCATTGTGGTATTAATCATGATTAATTATGTTTGTATGGCAGGAACGTATAATATTGTGCCAGTGCCTATTGTGGCTTAATGAACAGTCACTTTAAAAATTAGGCTGCATATAAAAGACTGTCAGGAAATTCTCCACTTCAAATATGCAATCTTTCAGTCAGGAAGAAATTACAAAAAGTTAGTTATACCTGAATGCCAGCCTTTGCCAACCGGGTGCTCTCCAGATAATTTGGGCCACTGGGTAGGGCAAATGCAAGTTATAGACCAAATTCAAACCATGTATTTAAAACACTATGGTCCCACTTTAAACATTCATGACTTCCCCTTAAACAGTCCTGCTGACTGTGGTTTGTTAAGGGTGCTGAGAGGTGTTAGAAGAGCTCTGTGTGTCCTACACACACGCACACACACACACTCTCTCCAAAAGCTACAATTCACAGAGTTCCCAATTAAACCACTCTGAGAATTTATTTATTTGATTGATTTATAGACAGCTCAGTTTAGAACAAAAATTCTCTCTGCAAGGTAAAAGCAGAAAACAAAATCCAGACTAAAATGTGAATAAAATGAACACCAATAGAAATCAAGAATTCAAAATGCCAAAATAGAATAATTAGCAGTGCAATCCTACAATTACAATGACCTTGCCTTCATAATATGGGCACTTTGGAACAATCCGTGTCTCTTTGCCTCTTCAAAACTATAGGTTATTTGTGTTATATGTGAGGATTCCATGTTCTCTCTGCGTTGCTGCTGAATGCTAGCTAACCTGTCCGGAGCACTCAGAGTGTGTTATGGTCATTGGCACTCCCTGTAATCTTTCTCATTATTCTGTTAGACTTTAATGGTGCTCATGGGTTGTTCAGGATTAATGAGGCAAATGTTCTCAATCAAGAAAGCAGTCTAAGAACACATTGCTAATTCCAATTTCATAATTTAATAAGGGTTGGTCTTTTTAAAATTAAAGGTGGGATGATTAGCGGCTATATTTGCCCTTAAATAGTGGAAGTTTGCCATTGTGAGCTTGACCTGATGACTCCTAATGAGCTGGAATATTTTCAATCACTCTGCCTGGCCTGTGAGTAAGGAAGCAGGTCTGCCCTACTTTATGTCCATTGAGCGTCTGCTAAGGACAATCCAAGAATGGAGAAGTGCAAGTTTCATTGGGAGATATTGCTATATTTCAAGACCGTGTCACTATCTCACATCTTTACCTGCCATTCTATTCCACCCAACTTCAAAATTAATTATGAAAAAGAAATATGCACAAAATTTTACATCGTTTGCACGAAACATGCACAAGAGTTTATATTTAGTGACTGGGAGTGGCCACCGAGATCATATAACACCGGTCCTGAAAGACCTACATACATTTCTGGGCACAATTCAAAGTGTTGGTGCTGATCTTTAAAGCCCTAAATGGCCTCAGCCCAGGATACCTGAAGGAGCATCCCCACCCCCATCATTCTGCCCGGACACTGAGGTCCAGCTCCGAGGGCCTTCTGGCAGTTCCCTCACTGCAAGAAGCAAAGTTACAGGGAACCAGGCAGAGAGCCTTCTCAGGAGTGGTGCCTGTTACCATAAAGCACCAATGCGGCAGCAAGCAAAGGCTCTAGCAGCTTCGTCAGCTGCAGGTGGCTGGAAAGCCAGACAGGATGTTTGTGACTGTTGCCATGGGAACATAGGGGCAGTCCATTCTGTACTGAGCACCGGATGTTAGCTCAGTGCGTGTGTCATGTGACCCGTACTGGAAGTACATGGGTGGAGTTTATTCTTACTGCTGTTGAGTGCAGACATGTTTCTCTGTACCGCTGTAAGAGACAGAAATAAAGGATGTAAATAGATTTCTGTCTGCTTCTTTCCCCTCCCTGGGGATACCAAAGAGGAGAGAGAAGAAACGGTGTGTTCTTCTCACATAAATGGGAAGAATCGCCGAGACCTCGCCTGCTTATCTGCCGGGAGTAGCAGGGGGGAGGTCGACAAGGAATATCTGCCGGGGCCTACGTTGTGGCACATTCCTCTGACCCAGGCAGAATTCCAACAGTGCCCTCCCTGTGGAAAGCCCTCCCACCAGATGTCAAAGAAATAAAAAACTATCTGACTTTAAAAAGGCATCTGAAGGCAGCACTTTTTAGGAAAGCTTTTAATATTTTATTAAAATTAATATTTTATTAATTATTGTATTTTAATATTTTGTTGGAAGTCCAGAGTGGCTGGCGTAACCCAGCCAGATGGTCAGGGTATTAAAAATATTTATTATTATTACTATTATTATTATTATTTAAACAAGTACATTAAAACATCTTTCTTTCCACTCAAAATGCCCAGTTCTAAATATATTCTCTTGCAAAATATGCATGTCCTGGTATACCAGACTAGATGGGGCAATAGTCTGACATCCTATGCCTGAGAATTGAATAATCTTCAGTAAGAAATTAATGTTACATACCTTTAAGATGTTCATGGTGCACTGCAGTGAGTAAAACAGATGTACAGTGGTACCTCAGGTTACAGACACTTCAGGTTACAGACACTTCAAGTTACAGACTCTGCTAACCCAGAAATACCTGTAGTACCTTGGGTTAAGAACTTTGCTTCAGGGTGAGAACAGAAATCAGCAGTGGCAGCAGGAGGCCCCATTAGCTAAAGGAGGCCCTCAGGTTAAGAACAGTTTCAGGTTGAGAATGGACCTCCAGAACGAATTAAGTTCTTAACCCAAGGTACCACTGTATTGGGAGTCAGAAAGCATGTCATGAAAACTATCGGCTAATAGACCTGTTTATTGAGCAGTGATTCTGGTTGGTTTTCACCAAGTTTCTGGGGAAGTTAGATGATCTTGATTGTTTAATAAGCATTCATCCTAATTTGTTTGTGGGGATGTTATATGAAGTTGCTTGACTATCCCACACTTCCCAATGCATTTTCTCATCACTTTCCTTATCATAAAAAGTCTGATTTGGGGTGTTAGGGAGGCAGGGGAGAGATAATGCACAAGAGCACAAAAGCCACTTTCATTACAGAGCTCGGATTTGCTTGTGTGTGACTGAATCCAAGCTCAAAACAGAAGCAGACTGGACGTTTTGCTAACCGCTCCGTTCCCAAAATGCCAGACATCTTGCCCAAACACATGCCCAGGAACCATTTCCTCATCAGAGTATGCATACAAGCTCTGAACAATGTTTCCGCTCCTTTTTCACTGACTGATCTCAGTGCTATGCAAAACCTGAAACCGCTAGACAGCTAGACAGCCTGCTTCAAACTGTCTTCTCAGTTTCCAATACATTTTCTCTAATCGATAGACCTAAAAATGTAGAGCTAAACCAATGGCAAGCCCATCCTACACCAAATGTCCACTAAAGATGAAATCCTGTGTCAGTGTGTGATATTGAGCATGAGAGAGGCTTTAAAAGAGCTTTCAGCATAGTAGCAGAACTAGTAATCCGGTCATGCAAAGGAGAGGAAGGTAAAGCAAGGTGCTGATTGCAGGATAGCTATTTATAACAGGAAGCAAGTTTGCAGAAGAGGAACCTGGCAAAGGGTTCAGCTGGGAGGGGGTCATACAGGAGCAAGCTGGGGATGGAGAAGGAGAGGTTGGTGTAGAAAATACTCATGGGGTGACAGAGGCTGATGATGGAACATGGGCCAGTGCACAGGAAGCCCAGCAGTGAGACCCAGAGCCAGAGAGGCCCCCATCTCCACAAACACAGAGGGTCCTAAGACATAGAGAACAGCACTCCAGGAAGCAGAGGCAAGCCAGGGATTGCAGCCTAGTTCACTGGCTGACCAGGTGGCGAAGGAGACATGTGATTCCTCAGCTGGGGCAAGCCGAGAGCAGGTGAGGGTCACCTGCCTCATCAAGCCCAGATGCTGCAATCAGCAGAGCTGAGGTCCTGTGTCTGCTCAACTGCTCATGTTGAGGGACCTCACCTGGGATTCTCCTTGGACCTTCACGGGTTTCTACTTTGAGAGTGACTGCTGATCTCCTGTCTTGGCTTACTTGGACTGACCCCGGACTGTGTTTCCTGATCTTTGGTTTTGTTTGTTTGGATAGTCCTCTGGACTTGGTACTTCATCTTGGCATATTGTCATTCGGTCAGGTAGGCAGGAGATCAGGACACCCCTGTTCCTGTCACAGGCTGCAGTTTCCAGGGTGGTATAATAATCAATCCCTCTTCCCAGGGAACTCCGGAAATTGTAGCTCTGTGAAGGGAATAGGGGTCTCCCAAGAGCTCTTAGCATGCTTAACAAACTACAGTTCCCAATATTCTTTGGGGGGGGGGGGAGGACCATTTCCTCTAAAACCCTTGATGAACATAATGGGTGACCGAGCTTGTTCCTTCCACTGGAGAAAGTCTAGGAAAAAAGCTGCTGTCTGGCCAGACTTTCTTTTTCCACAGTTCAGTTGTGCAAACAATCTGCCCTCCTCCTCCCGCTCTCACACTGCAAAGGCAAATTGGTTTCACAGCAGTGCAGTGGAAGAAGTGGGTGCTGCTGTGCCAAAGGGTGAGTCCGCTAATGGTTCCCTCCTTCCACTAATCAGCTGTAAGGGGCAGGGGTCAAGCAGCCCTCAGCAGACTGTGGCCACATCCTCAGCCTGCTCAAACTGAAAGCTCTTCATATCAATGGGACAAGGAGCCACCAAAGTCGTTAGAGCAAGAAGCGAGACTCTCACACCTGTACAATCAGAGTTCGAGGTTCCTATGTACATACACTTCTCCATCCTGTATCCGGGCAGGCAAGAGGCATCACTGCAGTTCAAAGACACATTCCAGCCAGTCAGGAGCACTCAAGGAGAGCACCAAGCAGGGAGGTGGAGTGATGTAGCCTGGGGATAGGAGCATGCAGATTGGAAAAAGTCCTGAGAGCCAAATAGTAAGGCCTGGAAGGTTGCATTCAGTCCCTGAGCTTGAGGTCTGTCTCCCACCCTGCACAAGGACAGCCAAATCAAGTTATGTAACCCGTAGAAACCTCCTGTACAGACAACCGCTGTAGCAATAAAACCGGTCCATCTTTTCACCAGCTGCTTTCTTAAATTCTCTGGAATTTTGCCACCCCAATGAAATTCCAGACATTTTATCTGCTAATAGATGACTGACGTAAAAAATTACTGACCCAGCAGGGACAATTCACTGGTTATGAATTCCAGAATAATAATAAAAAGAGAGACTATCACTTTTTCGCCTGCAAAAGAGGAGACTGAGAGGAGATATGATAGCCATTTACAAATATCTTAAGGGTTTTCACATGGAAGAGGGAACACGCTTTTTTTTTTCCTGCTCCAGAGGGTAGGACTCAAACCAATGGCTTCAGGTTACAAGAAAGGAGATTCCGACTAAACATAAGAAAAAAACCTTCTGACATTGAGAGCTGTTTGACAGTGGAACAGTCTCCCTCAGGAGGTTGTGGACTCTTCTTCCTTGGAGGTTTTTAAGCAGAGGTTAGATGGCCATCTGTCATGGATCCTTTAGCTGAGATTCTTGTATTGCAGGGGGTTAGAATAGATGACTCTTGACAATAGAAGATTGGAGAATGAAGCTGACTGACTATGCAGAGTTGGACAGATTAACCGGAAAAATTAGATATCTTCAAGACCAAAAGTTCATCGAGGACTGGGGGAAATTTGTTGAATATCTGAAAAGATCATGTGATGTGCAAACAGCACTGGTGGGGTTGCAAGAAGCACTGTGAAAACAGAGATATATTGTTTAAAAAAAACAGGAGTGGGAGGGAAGTTTAATGGCAATATAAACAGAGAAATGCGCAAACTGAGAAGTAAATATGGATGATTGTCAGAGAAGCCGAAGGAAGTCTAAAATGTAACAAATTTGTGAAAATCTGTGAAAATTTGGCACAATTGTATTTTTTTGTATTGGAAAATAATAAAAATTATATTAAAAATAAAAAGAATAGATGACTCTTGGGTCCCTTCCAAATCTACAATTCTGTGATGTACAGTTTCTACTTCTCCCACGCTGTTGGAGTGCTGGCATTTCTCCCCAGAAAATCCCAGGAAGCCAAAACATTTAATCTGACAGAAGCAAAAACTAGATGGCAACTTGTAATGCTGGGCAACATAGGAAGCTGCCTGGAACAGGGTCAGACCATTGGTCCATCGAACTCAGCATTGCCAACACTGACTGGCAGCTGCTCTCAAAGATTTCAGGGCTTCCTGGAGGTGATGGAGACTGAACCTGAGACATTCTGCATGCATGCAAAGTTGATGCTCTGGCACTGAGTCATGGCCCCTTCCCTAAAAATAATGTAAGATCCTAGTCCTCATGCTTCTGAATTAAAGGCTGATGCCAAGAGGAAGCCGTCCTATACTGAATCAGACTCTTGGCCTTGAAATACTATTTCAGTATTTTCTACATCGACAGCCAGAAGTTTTCAAGGGTTTTGGACAAGGGACACTCCCAGCCCTACCTGTAACTGCCAGGATTGAATTTGGGACCTTCTGCATGTGTGAATAGTGGATGCTCTGCTTCTGAGCAATATCCCTTCTCTGAGTGGCTTTCCTTGAGATTTTGAAGCCAGTCAGTTAGCTGAAGACATTTATTGGAATAGTGAAAGAAAACAGGGATCAGGTTTGATGAGCATGAAACTTCCACACTGCTCAATAAGTATCGGAGAAGTGCTTGTGCTGTTGTTGTTTTTAAATTTTACTTTATGCCTATTATTGCTCACTTGTTCCAAGTAAAGTTCATTGAATAGCATTTATTGGAAATGCTGTTGAGTTAACTTCTTGCTCTTCCCAGCTTCCTTGCTCTATGCAGATTTCTGTAATAAAATTGGACACTTCTCCATCCAGATCCCATTAATCCTTTAATTATACACTGCTTCTTAGGAAACCTTGTCATGTTGTCATAAGCAGCCTTTGAGCTGAACTTTGTCTTGTCAGGCCAGCTTTATCGTTCATAAATATTTCAGCGTGAACCAAAGATGGCTTATGAATGATTGATTTTGTACACTTCACTGACCTTTCCTGGGAGGGTTTCCGTTGCAACGAGAGAAAAGCCATCCCTAAGAAATCTTGACCATCAATGGTTAATCTGAGAAGATGCCCAAAAGGCAGAGGCTTCCAGAAGATAAGAAATGGCAGAGCCTGCCACTTAAAACGATACATTAGCTTAGCAAAATTAAAGGCAAGCTGCAGTTTAAGTATGCTAATTTTCAGACTCTGGACCAAGCCAGAGTGGCGGTTTCTGTGTAAATGTGGTTTTGAAGTGCAGAGCAACCAGCAAACTGAACTTGCATTGACAGCTAGTATAGCGTAATGGCTCAGAGACTGAGGCTGTGTACGGACCATACATTTAAACTGTTAAGTTGTGAGTGAACATATAAGATGACACAGCGATTCTTCAAACAGCTCTTGTTTATTCACAGGCCAGAACAGAACTGAACTGAAGTTCTGTCTTGCAGGTCCTGCAGGAAAATGTCAAGTACCGCAGGGCCCTAGTCTCTTGTGACAGAGCATCCCACCATGTCGGGGCCAGTGCTGAAAAGGCCCTGGTTCTAGTTAAAACCAATCTAACTTCCTTGAGGCTCGGGACCTCCAAAGTGTTGTTATTTGTGGACCTTAAGGTCCTCTGCGGGGCATACCAGGAGAGGCGGTCCCGTAGGTACATGAATATCAGTGACTTCCAGTGACATTCTCGTATTAAAATCCATAATGGGGAAGAGGGGATAATTGTCTTAAGAGGAGCCTCTCCAACCAGACATTCCCCAGATGTTTCTCCATCAACCCTGACTGTAAGCAGTCCTGGGAGAGGCTGATGAGTTGCTGTCTCTAAAACGTCCAGGGGGAGCCAGGTTAGAGACTGCTTCTTTTAGAGCACCAAGCCCTAAAACAACAGAATTGCTTCTGTCTGGAGCTAAGCAGTTAACATTCACCGACCGATCCCATCATTTGAGTATTCCTGCATTTCTAATTTTGTTGTTCAATCAGCATGGAGAAAAACCCTCGGCAATTAACCACGGATGCTGATGATATGTAGAAGTCATAATACTCCAAGGCTTTGCTTCACGATACTGCTGCCGAAGTTGGTGGTAAAAATCAATCTGTATTCGCCAGATTGATTGCTGTGTACTAATTTCGTCAATACAAGCCCTGGGGTCCGTGGAGGGGGTTAAGCCCAATATTGCATGGGTCTTGTCGCTCCTGACACACAAGATGCCTCCTTGAATGCAAACCAACTCAATAGTTTTGCTCACAATTCCTTCTTGTAGTGCTGTGGGTGGTTTTTTTCCTTTCTTTTTCTTTTTAAAAGTAACAGGTTGTAGCTTTTCACCCTGGATCAGAACATTTATTTTCAGGTGAATAAATAAACAAGCACACCTTTCTGTCTCTTGCTTACTCGTGCATAAGATTTCATTTGCCGTGGAGCTTCAAGGCTCGGCACTTGTACAATGAGAAGCAAATTGATGCTCGTGAAAGTCTTGATTGTGGTGATAGTCTGATTCCACTCAGAGAATATAAATAAATTGCAACCAGTCCTACATTATTTAGGATTATTTCACATCAAGTGGGGCTGGGGTGGTGTTGGTGGGGGAGAGAGAGAAAGAGAAATTGGAGAGAAGAGTGTACCAGAAAGATAAATTTCAGCAGCTCACTCTCCATTTTTCGGAGCCTGGGAAAGAAATGTGAAGCAGCTAAGAGTGGGCTGGCGAAAGGAAAGGAAAATATTACAAACAGGTGTGTAAAAAAAAAAAGTGCTTGAGAAAGATGTTAATTGTATCATGGGCAGTTTTCTTGCTTTAGAAGCCTTTGCATGTTTAAAAGACAGGGTGTGATACTTTCCCCATTCTATCACTGCTCTGTGCTCAGAGCCACCTTCCATTCCACCTGCCTTTCAGTTCAATTTGGAGATTTCTAAAATTGATTTGAGAGTTGGTGCATGAATAGCTTTCTGCAGGTTTCAGTTTGCAACTCCCTCCCTCCCTTTCTTCTCTTTTCTTCCTCTCCCTCCCCTGCACAGACACAGAACCACACACACACACTGTGAAGTGATTTAATCTAAGAACATGTGCACTGGAGTGTTGTGGCAACCTCTGAAGAACAGACATGAGCCAAAACTTGCACCAACACACTCTGGAAGCACGTCAGTCTGAATGAACTCCAGAAACCACAGCTGAAAGAATGGAGGTTTATTTATATATTACATTTATATTCCAAGGTTAAAAAAAAGGTAAAGGACCCCTGGACGGTCAAGTCCAGTCAAAGGCGACTATGGGGTGCGGCGCTCATCTTGCTTTCAGGCCGAGGGAGCCGGTGTTTGTTCATCGACAGCTTTTCGGGTCATGTGGCCAGCCTGACTAAACTGCTCCTGGCTCAACGGAACACCATGACAGAAGCAAGAGCACACAGAAACCCTGTTTACCTTCCCGCCACAGAGGTACCTATTTATCTACTTGCACTGGTGTGCTTTCAAACTGCTAAGTTGGCAGAATCTGAGACAGAGCAACGGGAGCTCACCCCATTGCAGGGATTCAAACCGCCAACCTTCCGATCCGCAAGCCTAAGAGGCTCTGTGGTTTACCTTATTCCAAGGAGCTCAAGGTGGCATACTTGCTTGTCCATCAGATCATTGGTCCATCTAGCCTAATACTGTCTGTTCTGACTGGAAGCAGGTCTCTGGTGGAGTTCTTTTCCATCATGCTACATGATATTTTTTGCTGTTGCTTTTTCCTTTTATTCTGGAGGTGCTGGTAATGGAACTTGGGACCTTCAGAATGCAAAGCATGTACTCTGCCACTGAGCTATGGTTCCCCTAGTCCTACCACTGAAGAATGAGTTCACTAGGATTTTGATGGCTTCACAAGGGAATTAGAGGAATACATGGAGGAAAAGCATATCAGTGGCTAAGCTCCATGATGGCTATGCTCTATCTCCACTTCTGGAGTCAGTAAGCCTCTGAATATCAGCTTATGGGAATTACAGTGAGGAGAGCGATGTATCACCCAGCTCCTGCTTGCAGGCTTTGTGTAGGCATCTGATGGGCCGCTGTGAGATAGGCATGCTTGACTAGATGGTCTGATCTAACAGTGGTCCAGATTATGTCATAACCAACCAAGTCTTTCGCATTACGCTCAGCAGTAAAATGAGATGACTCCATCCCATCTTAAAATTGGGGAGAACAGAGAGAATGCTGTTGCTCTCAGGTTCTGCTTGTACCCTTCTCATAGGTTCCTGCTTGTCCCATGTGAGAACAGGATGCTAGACTAGATGGGCCTTTGACCCGATCCACCTGAACTCTTCTTGTGTTCTTGATTATGTGAAAACATTTCTGTGAACTGGTCAGCAGAAATTGCTCTTGTAACTATCACAAGTTAAGATACAGGGAGGAAAGGTGAGGAGTATCTGTTGAATAGTTTGTTTAAATGTTAGGGTTCATTATTGTGCCACAGGGTGTGTACCACTTTAAAGGCCAGGGTGAATATCCTGGCCTAGTTTTTACAGCTGTGTAGCAGTATAGCAGGTGTTGGTAAGTCACTGTAATTAGCTGTGTTAGCAACTGTGTTTGCTATGTACTTTACTCTGTACCTTACCCCCCCTGGTGGATGGATGGGTGATGATTATAGACACTAGCATGTCAAAGTACAAGTAGATAAATAGGTACCACTCCGGGCGGAAAGGTAAACGGCATTTCCATGCGCTGCTCTGGTTCACCAGAAGCGGCTTAGTCATGCTGGCCACATGACCTGGAAGCTGTACGCCGGCTCCCTTGGCCAATAAAGTGAGATGAGCGCTGCAACCCTGGAGTCGGTCACGACGGGACCTAATGGTTAGGGGCCCCTTTACCTTTAAGATGTATGTTAGAGGAGTTTTGCTATTAAACCTTGCAAATATCTCTTTGAGTCTCTTCAGTGATTTCATCTGTGTGGTCTACTCTGTGGCATGTTTCAAATGCCCAATAGTATCACCCCTTCACCGGATGCTTCATCAACATTTCAACCCCCAGTTAAACTGGGAGTGCAGGGATCAGCACTCTGCAATATTGCAATTAATTCAATTGAGTGAACTTCAAAAGTTGTGTTAAGTGGCAGTGTCTTGGGTCATTAGTTTTAACAATGTCAGTGTGCTCTATTTCATTTGCCATAATTAGTGTACTTATTAGTATTTAGCACGCTTCACCTGCGGGCGATTCCCTTGACTATCAGGAGATGGAGAACAAAGAGACCTTTCTATCCCCCCCAAAAAAAACCATCTTAAGAATCAGGGCTATTATTTATGCTATATGCACCCATAGCCTTCTATGGGGGACTTACCTTTTTCCTTGACAAGTGAAATACAGCCAGGGCAATTTTACAGCAGGAAAACAGTAAGACATAAAAGAGTTAATGAGATCTTCCTACTTAGCCCAACCTTGTTCCTTGCTGAAAACTGCAGCCTCCAGAGCCTGCTTTCAGTTTTATTGCTTATTTTATTTATGCATAAAAACTACTGTATATGTATACTGCAATTTCATTAAAAAGAAATAAAAGCGGTTTGCAACAATGATAATACAATAAAAACCACATAAAAATTAAAACAGATCACTAGCTGACTCTTACAAATAGGGTGGCGGTGGAAACTTTTCCTAAGCAAGGGAAAGTTTTCAGCAAACTTTTGAAGGTTATTCATTAATATATTTCTTAAAATGTATACACCGCTTGATTGTAAGGGCAGAATTCAAAGGGCTGGTTTAATGGCTGAGGACCACAATACCTTAAGGACCACCTCTTCACATATAAAACTGACGTAGACTCTGTGTGTAGCCTTATTGGGGTTCACCAATTGGGTCTGCGTTGCTCCGGGACAGGAGGAAGGAAGTCAAATGACACCGAGTTGGCTCAAAGAAAGAGTTTATTCTGGTCTCCGGATAGCAGAAGGCACTTGCGTGATGAGTCCACAGCAAGTCCAAAGAAATGACAAGCTTCATGCAGTATATATATCCTCCAGGCACCCTCTCCCTCCTTCCCATGTAAACCCAACCACGTCAGCCTATGTACGCAGGTTGACATCACATATGTTCTTGCTCTGGTATTCTTAACCATAAAAGGGAATTCCTTCCTGTACTTCTGACCATAAAAGGATCTTCCTCTTCCTACTCTTATCTTGGAGGAAGAGGTAATCATCTCCGGGAACACACTCTGGCGTTTGTTTCCAGACTTGGGTTTGTGTGTCAGAGTGTGTCCAGGACGTAAGATAAAGCACAAACGTGTCTTCTCTTTGTTCTGTTCTACTACTGGTACAGTGAAGGCCATAGTTGCCGTCACAACTGATAAAGGAGAGGGCTCCGAGCACTTGTCTATACAGCCGGGCTTTTGTTTATGCATTAAGCTCAGAGCTCAAGTTAATGGATTTTAGCTAAGGAAAAATAGGGATTTTGGTGCAGTTTCAAACTGCCTGCACAGTCAGTTTTGGGTTTTGGAAACCCATTCCTTCATGTGGTCATCTTCTGAGGCACTTCTTTGTGTGCCTCCTCCATGAGAGGTCCAGAGGATGGCAACACAAGAAGAGGCCTTTTCTGCATTTATGGAATGCTCTCCCCAGGGATGTTTGGCTGGTGCCTTTATTATGCCAGACAAAAGTGTTCTTCGTCTATGGCTGATTAATAGTTTGTGGCCATGTAAACCCATGTTTGTGGGAGCAGGGGTTACTGTTTTGCTGTTTTAACTATTTATTTTGTGTTTTTATCTTGTCTTTTTATCTTCCGAGATACCCTAAGATCTTCAGATGAAGGGCATTATATAAATTTTGATCATCATAATCGGAATGGTAAAACAGTAAAATCAAGAAAAAAATCACAGCCATATCTAAAAACATACTAAGTTAAAATACAAAAGCAGATTAAAATTACCTCAACTTTCTAAACACCTGTAGCACAATGGAGGTGCCAGCTAAATCTCTATTAGAAGAGCATTCCATAGGAGTCAACTGATAACACTAAAGATTCGACATCATGTTGATGTCAACTGAGCCTCATTAACTCAAGGGACAATCAGCAATGCTCCTACAGATGATTTCAGTGATTAAGCTGGGATATGGTATTTTTTTTTAAAAAATATATATATATATCAGATAGTAGAACTGCAAGGCTGCATGATGTACACTGTTTGGTCCTTACAGTCTGAGGCCCTCTTCTGAGCCACTACTGTGATGGCAACGAAAGACACTGAGGGAGGCAGATGCCACTAGCTGCTCTACTCTCTTCCCACAGCTGATCACTGGTCTCTGCTAAAGCTCTTTGTTTGGGTTCTGTATCCTGATGATGTTCCAGGCCACCAGGATGGATTAGGAGGTGCTCCCTTGTTATCCATGTACTTCCAACACATGCTTCTCCCCCTCTACCATGTGGAGGGAGCACATGGGGAATGGATGAAGCCTTACTCCTGTGAAGCACCTCAAGGCGCAGCATGGTGGTTCCTTCTGGTATGACTAGCGTGTTTTGAGATTTCCATTCCATCTTAAGGAACAGATGTCTGGAATTGTTGTGTGTCACATGTCTGTTTACATTCCAGCACAGTATGCTGGGAACTTCCGTTGTGTTTAGCTTTTCCTTTTCCCGTTCTCTCTGAGACAACACAAGAGAGAGAGATGTTTCTTTGTCCTGATTTATGATTAATAAATCTGTAGTTGTAGTATGCTTCCACAAGCCTCACACCTATTCTGTGTGCACAGTTCTCTCTGCTGATAGCATGTCCTGGCTTTGAAGCCCGGGTCGCTGATTTACGTCAGAGCACGGGCCGATGGAAGGAAATGGCACAGCTGGGGATTGCCAGCTGGCCTCCTGGCCCTCTGCATGTCAACAGCATGACTGTGATCTTGAGTGCAAAGCATTGTGCCTCTTCAACAGAGTCCCATCTCATGAGTCCCTAGTCCATGCCTGTGAGGCATAGCCCCTGTGCAGCCCAAACTCTCACCTGAGTTGCAGTTGGCACATGTGCAGTTCAAATACTCCCAGCAATGTCTAGTGATTTCCGAGAGAGCCAGAGAGGTCTCAGGTGGATGTGGGTGGGTCTCTGAGGATGTGAAGGCTCTTCGCTTCCTGCTATGGGGGTTGGCTTATACAAGCTTAAGTTCTGTGACTGTCAGGGTTTTTGGTGTGGTGGAACCATGTCTCTCCCTCAACATGCCCCATTTTGGGAGTTTCCTCTGGCATTTCTTCTGTTGGCTGTGACTTGGGCCTACTGGGCATAAGGTCCTCTGCTTGGGAGTGTTGAGAGGAAACTCACCTTAACCCAACCCCTCTAAACATGCCAGCCTGTGTAATTTAGGACTGCTCTGCAAATCATCAGAATTAAAAGAGAAAAAGAAATATAACAATCAACAGGAGACTTTTGAAATAGTCACATTTTTAGCCAGCTATTTTAAACAGTTTTTGTTAGCTGCCTACAAGTTTCTGTTGGAGGTAGGTTGGAACTCTTTGAATGGAAGGAATATATTATCTCAGATATTTGTTGTACCTGCTTCAGAGCATACACACACACAAACACACACATGGCAATGCCTAGAGAGATAGATAGAGAGATAAATATAGATATATATGAATATGTTTGTGTGTTTGTGCACACATATGCTATTTTAAATACTTTGCAGTCCCTTATGTTGTACTTCAGCATGGTATAATGATTTTATAACAACTTAACTGCACTAGGTTGTCTGTGCAGTTGTGTTTTGTATCATTTGCCATAAATAACCAAATATTGTAGGCAACTGTTGAATTTCTAACGGAGCTGGGTGGGAGGGAGGGGGCTCTTTATTTGTCTTATCAATGCTAATGGAATTAAATGGCTTGTGGATGGGACCCAGCAATGCAATAAAGATGTGGCAAATGGTCTCATTAAAAGGCAATACAAACAAATCCCGACTCCACCTTAGACTTCTTCATCAGAGACAGTTATTGCAAATTAAGAGCTTTGTAAGGCTCAAGTTGGTAAGAATAGAACTCATTTTACAGGGCAACTATATAGATTGCCAAAAGAGTGAAGAGGCAATAATCAAACTCCTCCAAATGGCAACAATACTACTGCAAAAGTGACTTGACAATCCACCATGTATTTATTACAAGGCTACAGAGAAAAGGCAAGAAAGCAGCACTTTTGTCTAAGTGACTGACAGTGCAATGTTAGGCATGTAAAGACAGACATAACAGCCACTGCATTCAGTGAGGATTGCTTACTAGTAAGTAGGACTGCAGCCGCTGGTAGATTTGTGTGCAGCTGCCCCATGTGGTGAACCACTGAACTGCAGGTGGCACTTTCTCCGTGCAGGAGCTTTGCTCTTAGTCTGACTCTGGCTGGATCTACACAGATATTTTAAAAAAACTCTATGAAAATGCTATTAAAAACCGCTATAAAAATATGTGTACAATTTGCCATTGAGTTCTACAGCGCCATCTGGTTTCACATTTTTATAACGCAATTATAATGTTATAATTGCAGCCGTGTAGCTGAGTCCTCCGTCCACTATTGGCTCCTCCAGGACACAGTTGCCTTTTTCATGAGCGACTTCACCTTTCTGAGCTGTGGTGTTTCCTTGTCCATGGTTATTATTCAGTGTTGACTTTTGGCTTGCTCTCTGACTCTGCTAAAATACTTCAGTCCTGACTTCTGGCTTGTTCTATGGCTTCTGGCTCTTAGCTCCTGGCTCATGTCCCAGTATTGACACCCACAGAGAGCTATCTTTCCCCCACGGTTTCTCAGCAGGCGTTCTCTGTGGCATCCCCTCAATTGTGGAATCCTCTCTCCACAGGGGTGCAGCTGGCACCTTCACTACTCAGTTTTCATCATATGTTGAAAACACATTTTTTAATGCTGGCTCTTGACACCTGAGATGTACATCACCTATACCAGTGATTGCATTTTGTTTTAAACTTTTTTTTTTAATGTTGTGGTTTAAATTATTGTGGCCCA
Organism: Podarcis melisellensis; assembly: GCF_964234715.1. Taxonomy (NCBI): domain Eukaryota; kingdom Metazoa; phylum Chordata; class Lepidosauria; order Squamata; family Lacertidae; genus Podarcis; species Podarcis melisellensis. The sequence continues at coordinate 8,648,273 of NC_138532.1, forward strand.
TCCTGGGTGAAGGGTGGATAATAAAACAAAGGAATAATAAAATAAAATAAATTCAGCAGACAATTTTCTATTTCTCCTCCTCCAGTGTAGCTGTTATTTAATTAGGTGAGGGGAAAATTAGACATAAAGTTAGACACATGCTAAATGCAATTATACTTGTAACATTAGCTAGTTTGGCCCTTGCACTGCCAACATATCCTCTATTATCAAAACCACAAACTTTGACCAGTTCAAAGTTATACCTGCTCACTCAGCAGACAATACCCTTTTTCCAGGTGCCCTATTGAAAGCAATGCATGAGACTGTATCGTAATGGAAATTCACCCAAAGGCATTTTTGTAATGTTTTGGAACACCTGTCTCTTCTTGGGAGATGTATCTTCAGGACAAATATGTCTAAGAATCATACACTATGGCTAAGGGGACTACTGCTTGAATTGTAGGGATGCTGAGACACAGTGAAAAACATAATGGCCAACTTAGATGTTAAGTAGCAGGAACTGAAGAAGGATTCATAGATTCTGCACGAGGCCTTAGCTCTGTTCAGCGAACCAACCCATTCCCCGAAGACATGGAGCAGTTGGCAGGAACAGTAAGCTCTTTGCGGCTCTCATTGCCATGGAGCGCTACAGGCTATCTTGTCAGTAGCACAAGTGTAACAAATTGCATCTGCTTATTTCTGCTGTTGTCTTGCAGGCAGCATTTCAATTTGAATCTTTGCCACATGCTCACTTCTGAGGCCAGGTCGTAATTGTGAAGACCTTGGGCACTGCAAGATGCATTATGGATGCCAGCATTGCTCAAGCAAAACTCTCAGAAATATTGAGGCTGAGTGAGGTGTGATGCAGTAGTAATGTTGTCTCTCTGTGTGGAGATCTTCTGTTGCAGTTGTCCAGTTCTGTTTCAGAGCTGTTCATCCCATAAAGAGGACTGGTTGCCCAATGGGTCCATATAATTATTATTATTATTATAACGGCAGGTGGTCTCACTAGGCCTTGCCGGGGCTCTACATGGTAACAACAGGCCTTATCAGGCCTCACCACAGTGATGGCAGGCCTTGCACTGCACATCGTTAAAAGCGTGCGACGGGCCCCCAGTCTTGGGTGGATCTCTGTCCCTCTGGCTGTACCCAACGTTCTCTGTCTGTTAGCACAAGGCCTCTTGCACAAGCAGATGGGTGAGTTTTATTGCCGCGCAACAGATGACTCCAATGTAACAGTTGTGGTAGCAGAAACTTGTTGTGTAGTCTGCTGCATAACAAAGTCACCAGTAACATGATTATGCTTCTCTTTCTGCAACAATTTCACTGGCACAAAACATTTCAGCAGCAAAACAAGTGACTTTAACATAACACCACACTGGATACAAGGCATAGCTTCAAGATCAGTCCAAATCAGTGGAAGTAGAGGTTTGTAGGGAAATGTTGACAAAGTCCCTCCCACGTCTTTGTCAAAGCAACAAGCAGTTTACATCCTTGCAATATCTGTCAGTGAAAATGTTTTGTCATTTAGGCTCATCGTGTTGTTACAGTGTCGAAAGCTCTCACTCTTGCCCTGCAGATTTCCCAGCAGAAATAATTCCAGAGTCTGGTGTGAACTGAGTGTTTGTGCTAAGCAAATGTCTGCTGGCTGCTCATATCCTGAAGCAAGTAAGATATTGCTTGCTGTCATCTTGAACAACTCTGTTGCTTTGTAGAGAGACCAGACTCTTAACTAGGGATGCTTAACTGGAGAAATGCACCAGGAACACTAATATGGAGGGAACTGAGCTGATCTGCATCTCCTGAGCAAATTGGAAACTGTTTTGCAGCACTTTTCTGAATTTTCCAGCTGTAAGTTTTCAAACTTTGATCTGAGGTCTGCACTTGAAGTTGCCCCTACAGATAAAAGCTGCCACAAGTGGCTAAGAATCTGAATGCCACTGAAACTAGCAGACGGGTATTCAAAATGTGTTTGCTGGTGTATGGAAAGGACAGAGTGTGATGCTATTCTGTGCTCTCAGGGACAACTTGCATGGGGGATGGAGGAAGATGGCTGTGCCTATACTTTAAAAGAAAGATGGGTAACATTTTTCAAATAAAAATCCATATTCCCTTCTGGTGGCCACATCTCAGGGGCGGGTGGGGCCAGAGGCAAATGTAGGCAAAGCAATGGGTGTAAATTTGACTTTTGTACAGTAAGACACTCAGATCCATCACTACTCTTCATCCAGGCAAGCAAGAGGCATTATCAGCTTCCAGAGACACTCAAGGAGGTTGCAGAGTAAGGCCAATGAGGGGCAGGCCTCTGGGGGCAGTGATAGTGAAGCATGGGGAGGGTCCCCAAGGCCAGCTGTTGAGGCTTGGGAGAGGTGAAATTGGTCCAGTGGTCTGAGGTTCCTCAGCTTAGTTTTATAAATTTGAAAGTAGCCTCTGGACCAATGGGTGACGGTTTCAACATGGTTTTTAAAAAATCACACATTCAAAGGGAAATAGGATGAAACAGACCACAAAAGGAAGGAAGGAAGGAAGGAAGGAAGGAAGGAAGGAAGGAAGGAAGGAAGGAAGGAAGGAGTTTTGTTATGGATGGAAAAGTGAGCTGTTTGTCCTAGCCTTTTGTTTGACAATCCAAGTGCTCAGTTTCTAGCCTCAATCCTGCAATGAGTATCCTTAAAAGAAAAAAGAAAACCCAGCCAATGCCCCATGGCTGCTAGGCAGGTGGAGCATTGGCTGCCATGTGATGCAGGAAGCAGTGGAAATGATATTCCAAATGTCCAGGCAGTAAGAAAGAAAGGGGTCAGGCTCCAGCCCGCTCAGGAGAGACACTTTTGCTCTGTACATGCAATTACAGGAAAGAAAATGAACACAAGATCACATAACTTCAGCCCCTTTGAAATATGTATCACCTCCAGACTCCGCAGCCGTGTTTGTTATTCCTGAATCAGGCTTGACATCTGGCAACGCAGTCGGGATGAGGAGTGAGCAGTGAGGGAAGCCTTCTGGGAGGTTGCCAAGAAGATGTGATAATTCATTTCTCTGACATGGGACTGAACATCTCATAAATGTCAAAAACTAGATTAACAGCTGGAGAGGAATGAAGGAAACAAAGATTCAGTTTAACCTCTGGGCTCTTTGTCACAATATGGTCTGACTTCGTGGCTTTGTTTTCTTTTCTCTCTCTCTCTCTCTCTCTCTCTCTCTCTTTCTCTCTTTCACAGCAGAAGCTAAGAAATGGTCTAATGGTTACAATGGTAGCTTCTGCAGAGCAGATGTCTAAAGGGGAAGAAAGCATCTAATGCAAGGGGGGGGGGAGAAGGACAGTTACTTCTATGGCCTAATATAAAAATCAACTCTGTGAACCTAATGATAAAAATCAACTCTGTGAACCCATATTAGATCACAGAAAATAAGGCCTTCATCCAAACATTGTAGGAGATAGCTGGTAAAGCTGTTGGAAATGGTGACACTATTGCAAGGATGAAGAACGAGTGGCCTTCTGGTTATTATTGAACTCCAATTCCCATCAGCTCCAGCCAAGGGTCAGGGATGATGGGAGTGATAGCCCAGCAACTTCTGGAGGGTCACTCATTCCACATCACTGCATTAGTGAAAGGGTTATAGAAGCAACCTTAATACCTTCCCTTCAGTGCCAAAATGTCTAGAATACGACTGGCTCTTCCTTAGAGGCCAACAACATAGGATTCAGTGGCTGCCCATTTCCCAGAAATGTGGAGGTCCTGAAAGTTGTAGTCCCAGCTATAAAGCCTCTCACACCAGTCCTGCCTCTAGCTTTTCCACCATTAACTTTAACAATATTTCCAAATACACATTCTGGAGAAATTATCTGTGCGTCTGATGGCAGATGATGCAGCCATATTACTGAAGCTAACCAGGTCTAGGTATGATCAGTGCTTGGATAGGAGACCATCTGGTACACCATGTATAGCCTGATTGAAGAAAGGTGGGATATAACTGTGCTAAATAAATAAATATGTAAACAGCCATGCATTGATGAGGATTAAGCAAATTAATAGCTAAACAGATTCACAGTAGAAAATCAAAAATTTTGCAGGAACACAGGCCATATTCAATTAATTCCTACCTTAATTTTGAAGAAAATTGGCCACAAGAAGAGTTTTATATAAGGAACTGCAATTATACCCCTCATCTTTAGGGCTCATAAAAGGGGAGGATGGTACTCACCCATGCTCAAGCTAGCAGGGCCCTCCCCTCTAGGAAAGCCTCAAGATGCCATCAGCAGCAGAAATCTATATTGGACTTTTATGGGACAGGAAGCAACTTATCAACCAGGAAAGATACTGCAAGCTTAAGGTGCCTGGACATAAATCTAACAGTGCTCTTTTTCGAGAAAAGAGAGATGTCGGAAGTCACCATGGACAGCTCCCTCGTTTTCTTAGAATGGCAATGGGTGCCCGTCTGAGAGGTGCTACAACTGAGTACCAGTGAGTTCCAGCTCAAAAAAAGCCCTGCAGCTACTGCTAGATCAGTATGTGGGTTCTCTCAAGAATTCTGAAAGCTCTGGTTTCAGTATGGATCATCATACTGGGAGCGGGGTCAGATCTGGTGCTGCAACTGCTGATGAGATGCTTAATTGGTCCATTGACCTAGCCATTTATGGCACTGTCTTCGATGACCCTGGTCAAAACTAATTTCTAGGCAGGATGGACTCATTTAAATTAGGGGACTTAAAACCAGTCATTCCTGTTGTTAACTTCAAAGGGTCTACTCTGTGTAGGACTAGCACTACATAGCACCCTATGTTATTTCTTGCTCTTTTTCATTTTAAGGAAGTGGAATATATCATGCATTTGGACTCATATGCTCTTCATCCAGGATAATAATCATATAACATTGTTCCTATTAATAGGTGTGTGTTGTTGTTGTTTTTTTTTAAAAAAAGAATATCTCCATGAAGTATCTGACCATAGAATATTTCAGCAGCAACTCTGCAAACATGCATTCCAAATGTTCTCACCCGTCCCTTGTAACCATAATGCTCAGGGCAGTTTCCAATATTTCTTTTTAAACTGCAAAATCATAACATTTTGAGTGTTCAATCAAACAGTAAAAAGAAGAGGCAGGCACAGCAGATTCAAGTGAGTTTAAGGGAGGAGTGAGCAACGTCAGGCTTGAGGGCCAAACATGGCTTTCCAGATCTCTCCATCTGGTCCTTGAGAATCTCCACAAATCATGCATTTTCCCTAGGCCACACTGCTCACTGACCCTGCTCTGTACCTTCCTTGATTACTTATGCATAACTAGCACTTATCCTTCAACTGTGATGCTGCATCTCGTGTGCAGGTTTGAGGTGTGCAGCACTCTTTTTTGGCCTCTGGCCCTGCTGACTTCTGGTATGGATGCTGTCCATGGGGGATGTGACCCTCAGGGCTGAAAAAGACCCCTCCGGTACCTGCTTAAGAAACCAGTCCAATGAAATGCCTCAGCTTGCCAGTCAGATGCAAGTATTAGCAACATCCTGACTTGGTGTGGAAAGAGTTTCAAGTGCATTGCCTGGGGCTGCGAGCTTCATCAGCTTCAGAGAAGCTCTGAAGTCTACAGAGGAGGCCCCCTCTCACTTCCCAGCCAGTTTTTGCTGCTGCTTATATAAGGATTTGTAGAAGAACAGATGGACATCTTTGAACTGGTAGCAGGCTTGCTCAGAATTAAAAGGCAGCTCCCATTTTGAAGCAGCCTCTTTCCTCTCCTCTGCCCATATGGCAAGTGATCCCTGGAGAAAGTCAACATGAAGAGTTGTGGATCTCAGACTCAGAATTACTCCCACCCCTTTATCCCTCCTCCCCACCATATCAGAGAAAGTTGGTGTGTGTGTGTCAAAATGCAGAACAATGCCTTTCTAGAAAGCAAGATTGGTTTTGCTTATGCCTCAGTGAAACCAAACCAGCCTCATCCACCCACATTAAATCTGGAACAAGGAAAAAGGAGCAATGTGTTTTAGGGTATATGCAACTCTCCCAAATACAAATCATTTATTCATAGATAGATAGATAGATGATAGATAGATAGATGATAGATATAGATAGATGATAGATAGATAGATAGATAGATAGATAGATAGATAATAGATAGATAGATAGATAGATAGATGATAGATAGATATAGATGATAGATAGATAGATGATAGATAGAGAGATAGATAGATAGGTAGATAGATAGATAGATAGATAGATGATAGATATAGATAGATAGATGATATAGATGATAGATATAGATAGATAGATGATAGATAGATAGATAGATAGATAGATAGATAGATAGATAGATGATAGATAGATGATAGATGATAGATGATAGATAGATAGATAGATAGATAGATAGATAGATAGATAGATAGATAGATGATCGATAGATAGATAGATAGATGATAGATAGTAGATGATAGATAGATAGATAGATAGATAGATAGATGATAGATGATAGATGATAGATGATAGATGATAGATGATAGATAGATAGATAGATAGATAGATAGATAGATAGATAGATAGATGATAGATAGATGATAGATAGATGATAGATAGTAGATAGATGATATAGATGATAGATAGATAGATAGATAGATAGATAGATAGATGATAGATAGATAGATAGATAGATAGATAGATAGATAGATAGATGATAGATAGATAGATAGATGATAGATGATAGATAGATAGATAGATGATAGATAGATAGATGATAGATAGATAGATGATAGATAGATGATAGATAGATGATAGATAGATAGATGATAGATAGATGATAGATAGATGATAGATATAGATATAGATAGATGATAGATAGATAGATAGATAGATAGATAGATAGATAGATAGATAGATGATAGATAGATAGATATAGATCAATAGATATTACTGCTGGCTAGCTTGGTATTTTGATTTGAAGAACTACTTCAAAATGATGCTTTATTTTCTTCTCTGTTCTGTGTTCACTTCCTTCCTCATCTCCGCCCTGCCTTTTCCTCACTGAACACAAGTTTTTTAGGACCTTGTTGATGTCCTGCTTGTCCAGGCAGCCTTCCAATTCAAAGCTTTGGTGTGGGATGCTGAACATACCCCAAAACGATCATGGAAGCCCTTCATGCCCAGAGAGACCAGAGAGCCTCACTGACAGCATGTACAATAGCTATTTATTTATTTTATTTGTTTCATAAATGTAACACACCACTTGATAGTTAAAAAAGAAGAAGACTCAAAGCAGTTTACAAAACTAAGGTGCAAACTGCACATTACACGGTTTACTACAATATATTCTGGGGAGCCTAATGTGGGTCAGTGAGGGTGCAGACAGCGCATTTGGAGGCAAACAGCAGCAGGATGTGTGAAGAGGGAGGTTTTAATTGTTTGTTCCTTTTATCAGTTTCTTGCAGAAATCCCCCATTCACATATCTCTTTACCCCTGAATGCCCTGGTTCCGGCAAATAGCACATTCAGGGGCAAATGCATGTGTGTACTAACTCCCATTCTGGTTCCTAACTGTCAGTTGTCTCTGCCAGTGCATTTAGGGTCAAATAGCAGCGAATGTGTGTCTGTGCGTGATTTCAGCAAGAATTGATTGAATGGAAGAAACAGTTAAATCCCTTCCCCTCCAATCTCCGCTGCTGTTTGCCCCAAAGCAAGACTCTGAGCAATTGGGGAAATCTCTGCAAACGACAGTGAAACAAGGTCATTGCATTTTAAGATGTAGAGTTTTGCTCTTTTCCTAATGCTTTTGGGATCAAATGTTTCCTTATTTCAGTCACTCGGCCACCCCTTAAAAGGGTATCAGCTCCTGTTATTCAAGCAGAACTCTGAGAGTGAGATGAAGTGACAGAGTGCCTGGACGCTACATGGAATGAAAGGGTTTAGCTACTTGTCCCTGAATGGCACCTTTGAATTGAGACTTGCTCAAAGGGTGTGCTTTACATAGCGTGTCGTTTGGCCCTAAAAAGTGAACGGCCAGCATGCAGCCTCCATTGGGAAGGCAGAGCTGCAGGCTGTACATAGGTGCAGAACACTGGGAGTGCTGAACTAAGATGGCCAATGAGAAGATGAGGAAAAGCTGGGTGGGTGGGTTGAGGCGCCAAACAACGGTGACTTTGTGCAACCATGATAAGATTGCACAGTTTGTGTTCAGTCTCTGCTTTCATTTGGAGCAAACGGAAACTGCAAGAAAATGTTCCAGTGTGAAGTGGTCCTATACAAGCCAGCCAGCCATGCTTTCATCCAAGACACTAAACATCAACCGTTTGGAAGATGGTCATTGTTCGGTGAAGGCCAGAGGGCATGTCCTTGCCCTTAGGTGTTGGCTAAAAATTTTTTTTTTAATGGGATAGGACCCATTTTAGTACTTTGTGCTCTCAATGAGATGCTGATTTTTTATTTTTTTAAAAAGAGTGACTCCATCTTGGAATCAGTAAATGCTACAAGTTACAGTGGTACCTTGAGTTACAAATGCCTCAGGTTACAAATGCTTCAGGTTACAAACTCCACTAACTTGGAAGAGTTACCTTGAGTTGAGAACTTTGCCCCAGGATAGAACGGAAATCGTGTGCCAGCAGCATGGCGGCAGCAAGAGGCCCCATTAGCAAAAGCACACCTCTAGTTAGGAATAGTTTCAGGTTAAGAACGGACCTCCGGAACGAATTAAGTTCATAACTAGAGGTACCACTGTACTAATAAGTGTAGCCTTTCTTTGGACATTCTGCGTTCACCACATGAAATCTCATATTTTAAAGTGTGGTATTTGTTCTGATTACACCTCTGCCTGCCTTTCTAAATGTCCCCCTCATCCTCATTATGTAACCAACATGACCAATATCAAAAGGAGAAAAGCCTTTACACTTATGAGTCTCCATTTTTGCACTAGTTGAAGGATGCTGTCACTGAATTCCCTATGAATAGAGAATTTGCCCATGTAGAGGTAATGTTTCTGAAAACTTACCCTACTACTTACTGGTTTGCCTAATCCACAAGGACTTAAAAGCAGCCTTGTTCAAAGATTTAAATATCCCAGCTGGAAGATATTTGATGAGGCTTTTGATTAACTTTTTATTAGGGGACAGGTCCTCCTACACCTCTGGCCTGTTTTGCCTTAAGAGCAGCAATTTTAAGGAGAAAGGTTTATGGAGATGATGTTAAATTCTTCAGGGGACCAATCTCTTATCTGACAGAATGTCTGGTTTTAATAATTATTTAACTGTGTAATGTATTTTATTCTGTTTTTGTCTTCTGTATTTTCTCTTTTGTTATGGCTTTAGACGTAGGTGGTCCAATGTGTGCCCAAAGGCCACATGCAGCCCTCGAGGCCTTTTTGGTGGTCCTTGGCAACATTTGACACACACACACACACACACCCTCACACTGCCTTCTCAAAACTGGGCAAGCAAGGCACTGGACTTTGGGAAGGTGTGAAGGCTCTGGACTCAGTCCCCCTGCCTCCTTCCCAAAGCCTAGTTGGTGCTTTCCCAGATCTTGGGAAAAGGTGGGAGAGCTCTAGGATTCTGCCAGAGCCTTGCACTTCCTTTCCAAAGCCTATTGCCTTGCTTAACCAGCTTTGGGAAGGCAGCATGAGGGCTCCTCACCGTGCAACAAGGTAGTGTGTGGCCTGCAGTTTCTGTGTATTCTTGTGGCCCCTTGGTATGAAAAGTTGGATCACCCTGGGCTGGCGCTCTCTCTCTCTCTCTCTCTCTCTCTCTCTCTCTCTCTCTCTCTCTCTCTCTCTCTCTGCAAACCTGGTGGATTGCCCAAGCCTACTGAAATCCCTCTCTTGTGCACATATGGTGATGTTTTGACTACCTAAGGATCAGCATTGGGGTTTGCTCTTAGTATATAGGATGTAGTATATTTATAACTCATGACCTGTAAGTGTCATTCATCAGTGTGTGGGCCAGTCTGCTCTCACATCTCCCTGGGTCTTGACATACAAGTGTCACAGCCCCTCTGGCTGTCATTGACTTAGCAGCTGTAATGTCACAGAGGGGCTGAGCTGCCTATGGATGAATAGGCAGCTGAGTTCTAGGGGCAACTTAGACTTCAAAATCTAAGGTCACTGAACAACTTTGATCAAAGCCATGTAAGTATTGCCTAGAGGCCATTCTCTCTCTCTCTCTCTCTCTCTCTCTCTCTCTCTCTCTCTCTCTCTCCCCCCCCCCCCTCTCCACATTCCCTTCTCTCTCTATACGTATGTCATACATAAACATATAAACATCCTTTGTTCAAAATAAGATGAACAAAGCTACTTTCAAGGCTGCCTGTGCAATAAAATGGAAGGAAAAGGGAGAGGGGAGAAGAAGAAGCATTCTAAGATATCGTTTTCCCCCCTTTCTACCATTTGCCTCTCTACTTTAATAACTTATATCACACATGCATTTTCTTTAACTAAAATAAATAAATGAGATTCCCCAAAAGACAAAAACAAAGAGTTCAAAGACTTCCTCAAACATCAACACTTTATTGGCGTGTTAATGTCAGAGACTACATTATTAGGTTTACAGATTTTGGCCAACATATAAATTTTCCAGCTGCCTCTGCTTTTCCCATGCCTCTATATTTGTGTAAGTCCATGGGCTTTGCAAAACAAACAAACAAACCGAACATCCCTCTTCTCCCAGGCCTTTGGCTAATTAAACAATCTATGGCATTTTAATCTGAGAGTGGGGGGTTATTGCTTGTTTCTACAGCATGTATTTTTATGTTTTATATCTCAAACTGCCCTGTGATCCTCATATGAAGGGCTGTATAGAAATTTAATAAATAATCAAAATAGTACTCTGTAGATACCATTCAGGGCAGTCTCACCTTGTAATGTTTATTGGCAGACAGCTAAGCCAGCCAGTGGCATGCTCTGAATGTTTATATAAGCAAGAATACACACCGCTCAACCATCTCTTAATTATTTTAATATTTTCTCTATTAATAATAATATTATTGCAAATACTGTTGTTTTATTAATTTGACTTTTTTGTTGCTTACTACAGAGAAGTACAAATGATTAAGCACCAAAGAAGCATAACATAAAATGTAAGGTAAGAAGGAGCAAGAGGCAAACCTGTTCCCTTGCTTGAAAATATTGAACTAATAGGGAGTTTTAATGTGGATTACAGACGGAAGTGGGTTTCTTTTTATCCTCCTCCCACTAAACCTCTAGACCCATTTGTCTGTAAGTTGGCAGTCCCACTCCAAGCTAGAGGGGCTCTGGTGCCTGTCAATTTCACCTGCTTTTGTCAAAAGAGAAAAGAGTTATAGCTGTTTTAAGATTTCCCACAAGAGTGAATGGGAAGATCACAGAACTTTGTTTTACCAATAATGGATTGGAACTCGAATCAGAGATTGAAGCAGACAGAGTGCAAAGCAACAGACTATTTTTAAAAGAAAAGAGATACAAGGTGGATATTGGGGCATACGAACCCCCACCTACCGCCAACTGAGATTAGCATTGGCTCTCCAAAAGTTCGAATCAAGGTGTTTCCCATCACATGCTCCATGATCCTTTTAGCTGGTGATGCTAAAGATTAAACCTGGGCAGTGGCAGAGCAAGCCGATTGGGCATCTGGGGCAGCGAACGTTCCCTGCGTCCAGGGGCGGGGCCAGCCGGGGCAGGACGCTCCATGGGGCCTCCAAGGAGTCTGTCTGCCCCCTCCCACTCAGCTGCCCTACAGCTAAGGGGGAGGCAGCGGGCGGACCATTTGGGTAGCATGGAGCCTGCAGGCACCCAAGCCTTCGCATCACTCCCAGGAGAGATGTGTGGCTCGGGCGCACTGCAGGCCCCGCAATGAATGCTGACCGGCAGTTTGTCACCCCCCTCAGTGGTGACACCTGGGGCAGACCGCCCCCTCCCTCCTCCACTGAACCTGGGACTTATTGCTTCTGCTGTACCACTGAACTATGTTCCCTCCACTCAAATTCAGCAAAAAGGAGTTGTAAGACTGGGCTTGACCTGCCATAGGTCTTCAAGACTTTTCTGTGTTTGTTTCCAGACTATCTTTGGGTGGCTGATATGAGTAAACAACGTAGGAACTTGTTCAACTTTCCAGAGTTTATTTTCCACTTCATACTCCAGACATCAGGGCTAGCCTGAGGCAATGTTTCTAAACAAGTAGCAAATGCCAGGAAAATTAGTGCTGGGTTATTTTTCCCCTTCAAAAGAAAGCATGCCGTTGAAATTCTACATGCATTTTGTCAAGGGTTGGGGGTTTTTGTGTGTGTGTTTTTGATTCCATATGACCTTTGAATGACATTTGCTCTGTACATGTGCCTCGGCTAACTATTTCACACCTTAATAATTAGAAGGAAGCAAAAGTTTCAGGTTGTGACAGGAAATGATTGAGAGTAGCACGCAGCTCCTGTCTCCCCCAGTTTTAGAAAAGGGTCACATTTTTTTGGGGGGGGGGGTCCAAGCTAAATGTTAGATCTAAGACAAATTTAAAAGTGTGCTGAAGCAGGCCGCTTTCAACCTGAAGGAAAAGCTGTTGCTTGAGACCTAGATTTGGATTGTTTTTCTACTCTGGATCACTGCCCTGAGCCATTTTATAGCTTAACATAGGAGCATAAGCACAGCTGCAAGATCTACAGGGGCAGCAGATTCAGTCTTCAAGGAATGCATCACCTGCTGCTACTTCCACAGAATGCGAATGGTGCTGTGGTCTAAACCATCTAGCCTCTTGGGCTTGCCAATTGGAAGGTCGGTGGTTTGAATCCCTGCAATGGGGTGAGCTCCCATTGCCCTGTCCCAGCTTCTGCCAACCTAGCAGTTCGAAAGCACACCAGTGTGAGTAGATAAATAGGTACCACTGCAGCAGGAAGGTAAACAGCATTTCCACACCACACTCTGGTTTCCGTCATGGTTTTCCGTTGCACCAGAAGTTGTTTAGTCATGCTGGCAACATGACCTGGAAAGCTGTCTGTGCACAAATGCCGGCTCCCTCAGCCTGAAAGCGAGATGAGCGCCGCAACCCCATAGTCGCCTTTGACTGGACTTAACCACCCAGGGGTCCTTTACAGTAAACTTTTTTTTTACTTCCACAGTGGCAGCAACAGCAGTGGCGTGCTCCTTGGAGGCCAGATCTGCAGTCCTCCCCCAATCGCACCTCTTGACAAATAGGAGGTGCCACTGGTCTCCTTCCTCTCTTGATACCAAAGTAGATTTTTTATTCTCTCCTTGTTCCTGGTGTAGATCTTCACTTGTCCCTTTTTTCCTGGCTGGGCGAAAGCCATTTTGTGGTTTGATCCATGTGCCCAAATGTCTTGGGCTGACCCGGGTATGCAGTATTGCAAAGCCAGGTCAGAGACACAGTGTTGTCCATGTCCCCGCACCAACTGCTGCTGAAGATCACCCTCATGGCATCTATAAGCCGTCCAAGGGCCTGTGTTATCTCCCTGACTAAAGGAACAGTTTTCCCCAAAAGATCCTGTTTACTGCAAACACTACTTTGGGTAGCAAATAGCAGTACAGTGGTACCTCGGGTTACATACGCTTCAAGTTTCTTACGCTTCAGGTTACATACGCTTCAGGTTACAGACTCCGCTAACCCAAAAATAGTACCTCGGTTTAAGAACTTTGCTTTAGGATGAGAACAGAAATCGTGCTCCGGCGGCGCAGCGGCAGCAGCAGGAGGCCCCATTAGCTAAAGTGGTGCTTCAGGTTATCAAAAGGATGTGTACAAGAAGGCATCTACCCAGGCAAACTGTCCATAAAATGCATTATTACTGAAAATAAGATGCATGTTTGTAAATGCATACAAAAATATGCATATTAGGAGCAATTTGCCCCCAAAGCCTGGTAAATTTGGATGAGGACACACACAAGTAGCAACTGATGTGGAAAGGTAGAAAACTGAACTTTCAGACGGGAACAATGAGAAAACGAAATTAACAGGTTTGCCACCGCTAACATCCATTGCCCCTGAATTTACTGCCTTAGAGTGCAGTGAAGTTGTTGTTGTTGTTTTCTTTTTTCGACAATTTTCTCACAATGCTTTCTCCCCTGCTGTTCTAATCAGTACTGCTTAATTAGTGTCATATTCATTTCTGCTTATGTACATATCAGTGGGCATTGAAGGGGTGGGGACATCATTACCCCATGCAGATGTGTTTATACCTTGACTGGCAGTACAGTAGTACCTTGGGTTACATATGCTTCAGGTTACAGACTCCGCTAACCCAGAAATATTACCTTGGGTTAAGAACTTTGCTTCAGGATGAGAACAGAAATGGTGCTCCAGCGGCACAGCGGCAGCAGGAGGCCCATTAGCTAAACTGGTGCTTCAGGCAGTTTCAGGTTAAGAACTGACCTCCGGAACGAATTAAGTACTTAACCCGAGGTACCACTGTATTTGGAATGGCTTTAGGACTCCAGTGGGTGTGAAACTTGTTTGGAAAACATAAATTACATAAACACAATTTTGTTGACCATCAAGACTAAGCCCATAGGTAGATTATTACTTTTCCATTTTCACACATTTTAAGATCTCTGAGTTGTATCCATTTGTGGGTCTACTTTAATAGCCATGATTCAATGAGTTTACCCTGGGTAAAACTTAGATGTTTTTTATTTTTGATATTTTAGTTGGTCCTGAAAAACATTTTACACAGCGTTTGTTGTTTTGATGTTGAACTTAACAAATGCATTAACTTTTCTTCATATTGGCAAGTACATCAATTAATTTGTCTTTGAGTATACATCCCTTAAATTCATATTCACCTTATAAAGGTAAAGGGACCCCTGACCATTAGGTCCAGTTGTGACCGACTCTGGGGTTGCGGCGCTCATCTGGCTTTATTGGCCAAGGGAGCCGGCGTACAGCTTCCGGGTCATGTGGCCAGCATGACTAAGCAGCTTCTGGTGAACCAGAGCAGCGCACGGAAATGCTATTTACCTTCCCGCCGGATTGGTACCTATTTATCTACTTGCGCTTTGACGTGCTTTCAAACTGCTAGGTTGGCAGGAGCTGAGACCGAGCAATGGGAGCTCATCCCATCGCGTGGATTCAAACCGCCGACCTTCTGATCGGCAAGCCCTAGGCTCTGTGGTTTAGGCCATAGCGCCACCTGCACCCCTATATTTATATTCGCCTTATATTTATTATTAAATTCAATGAATTTTAATTTATAAACAGATATATGGGATAAAAGGAGAGGAATAACTGTATATGCTTAAGTAAGGCTTCTCTCTAATAAATCAGTATTTATATAAGAAATTGTGAATTGCTCTTAATGGAAAATTGTATTAGGCCCTTCAGCATATAAAATTAAATACTGCAGTCGAGGTTAAAGAGCTGTGAAGACCTTTCCTTTCTGTCTCAATTCTCAATAAATATCTTTTTCAGAAACTCTTTAGCATAACCAATGGAAGACTCCATGTTGTTACCATATTGTGAATATTTGATCTCCCATATTGGGAGATGATGAAAAATTAATTGGTCCAGATGTGTCCATCCTGGCAATCGACAGATGTTCATTTTACACACCATTTAGGAATTCCCAGTGCAGCTGACTGTGAGATGATTAAAAAAAATACCTGATAGAAATTTGGCATGGATTGCTTGTGTGCGCATACGTGTGCTTGTTCCATTTTTATTTTATTTTATTTTATTTGCAAAATGTTGGAAGATGGATATGGTCAGCTTGGTAGGTTCTGGTTACCAACTCTCCTGGCTCCCACTCTTGGACAAAGACTCCAACTCTCAGCTCAGGAAATCTCGACAGCTTTATTGATAAAATCAGCATATATCGTATTTTTTGTTCTATAAGAATCACTTTTTCCCTTCTAAAAAGTAAGGGAAAATGTTTGTGTGTCTTAAGAAGCGAATGCAGGCTGCACAGCTATCACAGAAGCCAGAACAGCAAGAGGGATTGCTGCTTTCACTGAGCAGCGATCCCTCTTGCTGTTCTGGCTTCTGAGATTCAGAATATTTTTTTTTCTTGTTTTCCTCCTCCAAAAACTAGGTCGTCTTGTGGTCTGGTGCGTCTTATAGAGCGAAAAGGTAGTCTTAGCACCAGCTCATAGTGCAGGATACCTGGTTAAACAGTTCACATGCAGACTTCTAGGATACAATTCTAGGCACAAGCAAATATATTGTGCCAACTCTTCCACATCTCTGGGCAAGTGAGAAGTTTGAGTACTCCTGCTGGGAAGGGAGAGGACTTGGGTTTGTTCAGCACAGTCCAGACAGTGGAACGTCCTTTGTGATGGAACCAAGTCTACCTCTTCAGCTACCCTTTGAACTTTTTTCTGAAGAGGCAGAGCATGGACTGAGCTGGCTAATATTCCTTATAGGAACACCCACTGACACCAACCACAATCCGGGGATAGAATCACTGGTTGCCAAAAAGAGGTGGAAACTCCAGGTATTAGAAATGAGATTTATCCTCTGCTGCCTTGGGAACATGTTTCTAGTAGTAATTCTCAAATTCAAGGGGCAGGGGACATTATAGTGACCCCCCCCCCTATGCCTCTGAGAATATCTGTTCAAAATGTGCAACTCAAGATTGATATTTTCCAAAAACGCATGGGGAAATGCTCTTTGTTTTGTTCCAGTGACTGACCTTACACTTTAAACCCCCAAACTGTATCCTCAAGTGGTACCAATGCAGGGACAGCTCTACCATTAGGCAGAGTATGGTGGCTGCCTCAGGTGGCAGATGCTATGGGGTGGAAGTGAGATTTTGCAGGATAGAGTTGTGTGTCCCACATGACCTGCTGCCATGCACTCCCTTAAACTCACCAACTATCCTCATGTACAGTGGAGGATGCTATCCTGTCACCAGTGTTGAAGTAAGAAATAAATTACCAGTCTGTCCAGTTTCTGTACATGGAATAAGGAAGTGCCAGCCCTGCATGAGGGTTGCTTGAGGAATTCAGGATTGGGTTTTATGGGGAGAGATTACTATTAGTATTTTAATAGATCATTCTTTTATTTTATTTCCTTTCTTTAATATGTTCCCCACTTCCTCTTCTTTGCCAAATTTTCAAAAAAAGATGAATATTTTCAGAGAAATTTTGTTTCAAAATATGTATTGGAAAGCACATTTTATGCAGATCTTAGTGCATATTTAATTAATATTAATGCAGGAACAATGGATTTATGGGTGAGCGCATGTAGAAGTAACATGAACTGGACTGATTCACCCATCCTAAATGATGCTATCTGTTGAGACGTATACATTGCAGTTACTGAATATGTAGCTTGGCTCTGACTGACATCCAAAACAATGGTTGCTCCAGGAATGCTTGTCTATTTCAAAATTATTTCTTCTTCATCTCTATTGTACTTGTCCAATGTGGCACTTAATGCTTTAGAGCTATATAGAGATAGACTGTCTCTGTCAGTCCACAGTTGTCAGGTCTGGAGAAGGTTTTACTGCCACGCAGAACCATGCAATGCCCCAGTGTTTAAAAAAGATATCTCACTCCATCATCAAAACTTTATAGGCTCTGTGTATGTTTACTTGCAAAGCAATGACATCCACCAGAACAGGAAAATGAAAGAGAGAGATATGGCAAAGTGTCACCCAACTGGGTCCATTTATCTTCTGACATTATTTAGCTAAGGAGGATTGCTCATGTCTTTATGTGCACCATTTTCCACATACAAATTTACAATTGCAGAACAGCATTTGTGGCCATAAAGAGAATCTGCTGCGGTCATGTCTATCCCACAATTTCTCAGGCTTCCTTGGGGATAACAGTGACCATTTAACTGGTTTAAAATGGGTTTGCATTTGCAGCATAAATGCACCTGAAGGATGCTAAGAGGGTTGAAATCTTGCATTGTGTTTGTCCCACATGTAGATCACACATCCTGTCTTGTTTCTAAACATGCATGATGAGGAGGGTGGGTTAAACTCCAGGCTCATCTATATCACTGCTAGTAATATGACTGGGTTATGCTATTTCCCATCTCTGTCACTTTTACATGGGCTCATTCACAAATTAATTTCTGCATTAATCTCTGATTTTTTTAAAAAAATTGTATAAAGCATCATATTTAAATAGTTAAATGCATATTTTATCACAAATTAGGCACTTAACACACATATTTTCTCAATGCAAACTTTTTAAAGCATCTGTTATAAAGCTTGTGGGTTTTTTGTTGTTGCTTTTTGTATTAGGTGAGAACTGTATCACAAAATTCAGAGAAGTGCAAAATCCTAAGCATAATTGCTATCCAATGTGTGTATCGATCCAGGAGGTGTGAATTTTAACGTTTGCAGAGCAAACATAATTCTCCTCCCTGCTTAAATTAAACTACAATTCCCAGGGGGCAATACAATTATATTATATTTTTTGTTTCTATATTATTATGCTCATTATTTGCCCTGTAAGGTCATGATACTACAAGGTGCAGTTAACAAAAGATGCTTTGCTTACCAATCAATTAATGACAGACATATTCCTAGTTGTGAAGGACTGGAGTTTTGGTGAACCAAATTCACACAACTCTCTTCCTCTGTAGCTTCTTCCCTCATGGAATTCCACTCTTGGCTCTGCTGGAACATTGTTTGTTCGCTCCCTTCAGAGGGAGGTCCTGCCCTGCACCCTAGTTCACCAATGATGATGAAGAAAAAGAGATAGGTGTGGTTTGTGTGGAATCAACTCAAAGGACAAAATGGGACCTATGCTAAGCCAAAAGAGACCTGTGAAATGGAGATTTCTCAGTGCTGTTATAAAGCATCTTTTTGCAGACAAAAGATCTTCCGCTTCTGTGGCAAAATCTCTAGATCAGTGGTTCTCAACCTTCCTAATGCCATGACCGTTTAATACAGTTCCTCATGTTGTGGTGACCCCCAACTATAAAATTATTTTCGTTGCTACTTCATAACTGTAATTTTGCTACTGTTGTGAATCGTAATGTAAATATCTGATAGGCAGGGTGTATTTTCATTGTTACAAATTGAACATAATTAAAGCATAGTGATTAATCACAAAAACAATATGTAATTATATATTGTGGTTCGAGGACCCGACCCCCGCGAAGTAAAATGAAGACACAGGGACACGTGATATAAGGTTAATGGGCTAGAAAAGGCCACAACTTTATTGATTACAGCAATGAAAAGGTATTGGCTTAGGCATTGGATCGCGAAACAAGTGGGTTTATTCACCAGGGGTTCATCACCAGTTGATGCTAATCCAACTATAGGCTCTCCCCTGATGTCACCGAGGGTCGTGCCATGGCCTCCCGCCAAGCAGGCTTCGGACGGAATACACGACCGCCAGATTCCATTAATGGAATACCCCTAGAAATTGAAGGCATAGGCGATGGCCACACCTAGCACTTCAACACACCACAACAGATTATTCCAATGCCTAACCTACCCACCAATACCACCAAAAAGTTGTGACGATTGCTACGAGGTAGGCGAAAAAACCAAAAAGCCTAATGCCAAATGGAAAAACTCCTACCAGGCCCCCCGGGCAACCGGGGCGACCAACCTAAGGTCCATAGCAAGGCCAATGACCTAAGCCCTAACTCAAAGGGAGTGGAGGGTGGGTGACTCGCCCAGGACGACAAAGAGAAATGAGGCAGGGGGGGGAGGCTGGCACTGCAGCATAAAGGCTGCTGGACACGCCCCCCCATGGCACCTGGTTGGATGGCCACCGGGGGGGGGGCGTGAGTGCCAGCCAGGTGAGCTGGAGGCAGGGGGCAACGCCCCCTGCTAGGAGCGGTGCTCGGGCTCCCGTCCACAACCACTCCCCTCTCTTTCAGGGAGGAGAGTCTTTGTGAAATATTCTAATTACAAATAAATGAAATTTTGTCTTGAAGCATGGTGTAGCATGGGTAACAGTCTTAATATAACAACAGTAAACTACATTGCTACATTTTGTGACAGTATGCGTAAAAAGCCAACGTCAGATCAGAAATTCTCGGGGTAGTCTTTGCAAGAGCACAACGAAGATCATCTTCCACAACAAGTCTACTTCTGTATTTAGACTTGATAACCAATAAGCTGGAAAACCCTGTTTCACATAGATATGTTTTTGGAAATGGAAGAAGAAGGTGCAACACAGAACAGGATATGACTGCAAACACTTGATCCAGAATTTTGTAACTGGCATTGTAGAGAAATCAGTACTCACTGCATCACTGTTAATAAGTTCAAGGAACTCCTCTTGTACTGTCTCAGGAACATCTTCAACTTTGACTGTGAATGGGCTTCTGGCAAGTGCAAATGGGGTGTCAGGTAGATTTGGAAAGTACGATGAAATTTTGTCTGCAAGCATGTGCAAGTTCTCTTTCACAGAAATTATCATCGTAATCCTTTTGTCTGGTTCAATGTCATGTTCCTCAAAGAAAGCAGATACGGTAGGCAACATGTGAATTTTATTTTCATCCAATTTTTTTCGCCAAAGCTAAAGTTTCATTTGGAATGATCGGATCTTTTCAGACAAATTGAGGCATGTTGCATTTGGTCCTTGCAGTGATAAATTTAACTCATTCAAGATGGCAAAGATGTCAACCAAGTAAGCTATTTTCTGCAGTTCACTTTTATCGCTGAAAAGTGCTTCAAGCTGTGGTCTTGCTTTCTGATTAAAAACCTTTTGAGTTCATCACGAAGCTCAAACACATATTTTAAATATTTTCCTCTCGACAACCATCTCACTTCAGTGTGAAATAGCAGAGCATTATTCGGCGCATCCAACTCGTTGCACAGTTGCGGAAACAGTCGACTGTTTCAAGTGCTCACCTTCACAAAATTGACAGAACTTATGACGCTTTTCATTACTTCTTGTAACTCTTGTGGCAGCGTCTTCGTTGCTAATATTTGCCAATGAATCATACAGTGAGTTCCAATGACTTTTGGTGACTCATTCAGTACCAAACATTGCAATCCAGTTCGACACCCTAGCATAGCTGGAGCACCATCTGTGCAAACACCACAAACCTCTGAAGTCCTAATTTCTATGAAAAAATATTTAAGAGGGCTCACACTTGTTCAGTTATCCTATTTGAAATCTGCTTCAAAATTCTTGGCTTTGGCTTGATCATGATCACAACGTTTACGATTAATTACACATTTTCTGTGTTTGCAACCATTTATTATTTTAAAACTTAACATACTTTACATCATTACTGGCATAATGAAACTTGTTCTGCTTCCACACTTAAATGAATTTTAACTGGTTTTGTATGTGGAATTGTCTTTCGTTATAAATTAGGCGTTTCTAAAAATTGTTTTGTATATAGTGTTTAATTGCTTCATTTGCTTTATAATTGTATATTTCATTGTTGCAACCCACTCTGGGACCATGTGGCAAAGGACAGGTAAGAAACTGAATAAAATACATGCATGTTTTAAATGTTTGAAATAAATGATAATCTTAATTTTGCAATGTATAGAAATTATTAAACATTGCTGTACAAATATGCAAAATAGTTGTTCCAAATGAGTCCACGACATATTTACCTGAACAGAAAGGGGTAACAGCAAGCGTATGTGAAATCCTTTGTATAACCATTCAACAGAGAAAATGTGTGTGGGAAAATTGCATTTCATTCCCCCCCCCCCCGGGAAATACCATAGCTAGGATAACGCTATATGCATCAAAAATGTGCATAAAAGCATATTTGGGAAGTTTTTCTAAAAAGTGTAGAATCCAAAAGCATTTTAGATAAATATATATATATATATTACTTAACGATTTTCTTCATTTAAAAGATAGAAACTAATTTGGTTACAGTACATCTGAGAATTGTGTGTGTGTGTGTGAGAGAGAGAGAGAGAGAGAGAGAGAGAGAGAGAGAGAGAGAGAATATCTATCTATCATCTATCTATCATCTATATCAATCTATCTATCTATCATCTATCTATCATCTATCTATCTATCTATCATCTATCTATCTAAATGAATATTTGATGCTAGAGTTCTGCCTTTTCAGATATTGCTGGATATATTGAGTAGTATACAGAAGCCCATAATAAATAATCACAAGAAACTTAAAACAGGGCATTGTGAATTTTCCTGGGGGACTTTTGTATGCGATGCATCTCATCTTCCTGAGCATTTTGGAGTACAATATGATTGTGCTGTAATGAGTTTGAAGTTAAACCACAGATTTGCATGGATCGTGGTTCTATATTTTTGTTTATCGCAGTTAATCCACTTATCCCATCATCACTGTGATTTCATTTTTTTTTTATTTATACACAAGCACTTTAACATCTTTTCTATCCATATGGAGGAAGCTCCACTTGGATTAGCTGTTGCAATGAAGATGAAAACTACTTGGCCTTGACCTTTAAATTTCTGCTCTCCTCAAGTAGCTCTGAACAACACCTGGATTATTCAAAGCTTTATATATCCAGCATTACCCATCATATGTCACAGAGGCAAGCTGATCTTGCTGAATTCTTTCTTTCATGCAGGTAGGAATATAAGAGAAAAATGATTAGGTGTGCATTTAAAGGCAAAAGTTCATAACCATCACTTTCTGAAATGATCCATGAACACAGCCATCCTTTAAAATTTTCACTTTCCCAAATTTTGGAACGCACCCCCCCAACAACATGTACAAAAATGCATATATGGGGGCAAAGTGAGCTTTGAAATGCAGATATTACTGATAATAGCATACAAAAATGCATTGCATTATGGGGAATTGCTTTGCAAGAATCTGTGCATTCAGCTAATTAACATAATGCAATTTGGCTATTTGGAGAACTCTGCAAGAAAATGCTGGTTCATTTTCATAAGGATTGTATAAAAAAAATTAATAACTGAAATAAAAAGAAATCATGAACAGATTAGGGAATGTGGGGAAATGAACTTCTAAAAATGAGAACAGACAGAAAATGAAATTGTCAAATATGCCCATCCCAAGATTTCTGGAATCTGAAGACTTTTCCATGCAATCTCCCGACATAAAGTACATCTATTAGCATCCATTCCACCTGGCTGCAGCATAGAGAGAGAAAACTGACTCCATCAGCGCAGCTGATTCATTGGCTCTCTGACTTCTCCTTTCCTAAAAATTTTTCCTTATTAGTACTTTATTCCTTTATTTATCTGTGAATTTTTAATCTGTATAGATATAGATACAGTGCAAGCCAGAGGACAGCATGTAAGGCTAACATCAACAAAAACAATCCATTAAAAACAATTTAAAATATCAATAAATATCCATAAAGAATGATTGCTTAAAAGAAAAGTTGTCATTCAATTTGGGAGTAAAAGGGGAGGTAGGAGAAAGTTGAATTGATAGTAAGCAGTTGGGCAAAATACAGCCTCTGTGCTTTTTCATATATCATCAGTAAATGGGAAAAAGGCATCCTCTTTTTTATAAAATGAGAACTGAGTGCTCACAGAGAAGTTGATGACCCCCCCAGCCCCCCAAACTCCTCTCTTTGACCATTTCCAAGCTGCGGGAGAAGGCCTACTCTCCCAGTATGTTCCATAATACAGTTCAGTTTCCTTCAGCGATTCCTTATTTTAGAAAAGGGATACCATGGAGTTTGAGAAAGGGCAGCAACAAAAGCAACACAAATGACCAAGGGATTAAATTCCCCTTACAAGGGAAGTCTTAGGAATGGGTGAATCTGAAAATCTGTTTCTCTCAGTTTCTCATTAGTCAAAGCTTATATTAAGCTCACCACATTTTCACATTTGTTAAAAAGTCCTCCTCAGCGTTTTAGGGTAAATTCCTCCTCCTTGTTTGCATTTCCTCTAATATAACACACTTTTGCATCTTATGTTCACAAACACACACCTTTTTATGAAATTTTGCCCAAATATATGCATTTCTGTACATGTTACTTGGATGCAGAACTGCATTGCAAAATTCAGAGAACTAGGGATGTGTTAAGAATAATCCCCCATCCATAGTAAAGTCTAAAGCATGTTGTTATTTTAAGCTAAGGTCAGGTGTGGGGGAGCTGAACAGGTAATAATGGGGCCCATTATGAAACATATGGAAGAATAACAAATGAGTCCCCAAAGGTCAAATTTTAATTCATTACTCATCTGTTTTATTTAACTCATTCATTTTCCCCATCAGTGACAGCCAATCACGTGGAGGGTGTAGGGAACAGGAAGACCTTTTTAGCTATCTTTCGTTCTAGTTTTAGGCACCAAATGCTGCACAAACAGAACAAAGGAAGATGGGGAGTAGAAAAAAAAAACAGCCATGGGTTGTTGTTTTCTTGTAAAGGCTCTGCAAATTGATAGGAAGCCCAGTAAAGCTCCTGAATCAAGGGGGAAGCATAGGAATGCAAAGAGCTGTCTTACATTGAGTCAAACCACTAGTCCAGCTAGCAAAGGATTGTCTATGCAGCTGTTTTCCAGGATTTCAGACAGGGTTCCCTCCCAGCCCTCCCTGGAGATGCCAGAGATTAACTGAGGGTCTCGCGCATGCAAAACAGATGTTCTACCATTGAGCTAAGGCCCTTCCTCTAAACAAAACCATATCCCCCTTGAGCAGAGGTGCAGAACTTATGGCCCTCCAAATGTTCTGCAGTCTTTGCCAATTGGCTGTGCTGATGGGCGTTGGAGTCAGAGGGCTACATGTTCTGCTGGGAAGCCACTGTGAAAACAATATATTTGCACAGATGAGCCTTTGGTCTGATATAGCAGCGCTTCTCTTATGTTGACCCCTCCTAGAGCTCTAGAGCAGTGTTTCCCAACCTTGTGCCTCCAGCTGTTTTTGAACTACAACTCCCATCATCCCTGACTAGCAAGACCAGTGGCAAGGGATGATGGGAATTGTAGTCCAAAAACAGCTGGAGGGACAAGGTTGGGAAACACTGCTCTAGAGAACCTCTAGAGAACCTCCTTTGCCCACCCTAAGACAGAAACATAGACTACTATATACTTTACAAGCTATATCTCTACCCTAGCTCCTCTAAACCTGAGCCAATTTATGTTTTGGACTACAAGTCCATCAGCTGAAGCCAGCATGGCCAATGGTGGGGGATGATGGGAGATGTAGTCCATAATAACAGGCTTCTTTACCCTGTTGTTTCTTGATCTCTTTAGACAGTGAGCTTTTTCTCAAGACTGCAAATATTTTCACCTAGGTGCTTCAGCTGCTCAGTGCAATTGTAATAGTTTAAACTATGGTTGCTCACCATATTTTCACAGACTGCCCTAGACCTAGAATCAGTCAAGCTGGCGGCTACTGAGAAGATCTCTCCAGTAATGTTAAGAAGCTTGTGTGTTTTTTTAAAGCAGCATTTTGGCTCCGTTGCAAACAATGAGGAACACTTCCACAATTCAGCTATATGTAGTCCTCCCCCACTCCATATTTATCCATCAGCCTTTATCAGATGTTATGCACAATGAAATATTTGGTGAGACTCACAATGATTTATCAACACTAAAGGGGGAGTGGAATCGCCCAGTTTCTCGGCACAGAATAATATTGTGGTGGTAGGAGGAGGAGAAAAATCCTTTGAGCATAAACAGATTGCACTATTTATACATGAAAACATTTTTTTGCATCTATAAGCATACCCTGTCCAAGTCTTTTAATTAATTGCAGCAGTTGCTATGGTAACACTCATAATTCGATTACATATCTGCAAGGCGTGTGTATTTATGACCACATGAAAACATGCTGAATTAGATTCGAAATAAGATAACCTTGCACTGGAGTTATTTGGCAGCCTAGTGCCCATCATCACTTGGTCAACTGATGCCTCGTGATTGTAACAATAATGTCAAGTAGGGACAATTCCGGCATAGTGAGTGAAGCCTACACAGCATTAGATGCCACCATTACTTGTTGAAAGGTGGAGAGAATAAGAACATCACAAAGTCACATGGCAGTGCTGAAGGGAACAGACCCCATTTATTGAGCAGGAAAAAGAAGTAATTAGGTTTTAGGGCATTTGGTGTGTGTGTGAGGAAGTCTCCCTTCTCATTCACCTCTACTCTCAGCAATTTGGGAGTGAGACAAGCAAAATTCGCCCTTAGGTTCAGGGCTCCTTGCTCCATTTTGAAAGTGGTAGAATAATTTCTCTGCACTAGAGGCTAGCATTTTCTGCAGAAACACTGGGGTTGGGGTTGAGACCCACAGGCCTATAGCCAGACCCTTTATCCCCAGGCCACATCACTCTATCTCACGCATAGGCAAACTTGGCCCTCCAGATGTTTTGGGACTACAATTCCCATCATCCCTGACCACTGGTCCTGTTAGCTAGGGATGATGGGAGTTGTAGTCCCAAAACATCTGGAGGGCCATGTTTGCCTATGCCTGCTCTATCCAGTCCTCATCTTCACCCTCTTTGAGAGCTTTTGCCAGACTGGAGTGTCTCTTGCTTGCATGGGTGAAGGATACAGAGTTGGAAACCTCTGATTTTTACATGGCTGGAATGTAGCCCATTGCACAAAGCTGAGATTTACATCCATTGTTCTACCTGCTTTCTTCAATTCCCCTATCTCTAGCGTGCAGCTCCCTGAAGGATGCAGTTGAGAAATGTGGCCCTTTGGCTGGACAATGGTCCGAAACCTACCCCAGGAGAACAGCATTAATTAACTTCTTTAATTTTGTGCATCTAAATTTCACTTTTCCTCTAAGGAGCTCAATGTTATGTACATGGTTCTTTCTTTATGGCACTCTCCAGGTCACTGTCAGATGAAAGAGGATCTCTGCTGTGGAAGTAGCAAACACACATATATTTTAAAGAAATACATAAAAAGAAACATCCTTCTGCTGACACAAGGAAGTAAGAAGCCTCAAACCTTGGGTGTCCAACATGCAGTACACAGCCTCCAGGGAAGGACGTTGTGAGGTTTTCAGGTAAAGCAGGCACCCAAGAAGGCTGCAGATTGCAGACCATCAGAGAGATGATTTGCAGAATGAGAAAGGGGACCTCTGAGCCCAGCGCTGTCTTTAGCATATGCACCGTGTTGGTTTGCAAGCCCCCTCCATAGAGGCTGACCCCTCTCCCTGTCCTCGGAGCTTGCTTACCGGTAACCTCCTCTGGCTGATATCTCGGACAGACCAGGGAGATTTTGATAGGTGACATTTTCCCAAGCATGGGCAAAATGCACAACCCCTCCTCCTGCTTCTGCAGGGGAAAGAAAATAAGTCAGAAATCTATTTACATGTTGTTTATTTCTGACATTACAGCACTAGAGAAAAACACGTCCTTTCAGTTCAGTTCTTCCAGCAAGTCTGACAAACTTCATGAACATGCGCACACAGAAGGTTTCAAGTTACACTCTTCACAGAGACTTATCCAGCCTGTGAACGTCCTGGGAAATTCTTCTTTCCCACAGATAGGTGCATCATGTGATGTCAACAAACTGGCTGTCTGCAGCGGTGATGTTTCGATATACTGACACACCGCTGGGGTGCAAAGATCCGCCCAGCGCTCCCAAATTTAGTTTTGCCCCCAAATTAACTTTTATTATGCTTATGTCAGATACCACGCTTACGCCTTATCTCTTGTTTACGAAAGAAGGGAGAGAAAAGAAATCAACTTTTTATCTGCTCATCTATTTACAATATAATTATACTTAAGTATACAACACCACCACACTTAAACTTGTAAGTATTGTTTAGGCGCCTACTTAGGAGAAACATCAGTCGTGTCAAAGGTGCCGCTGACTCTGCTGCTGCATAGCAGCTCAATACAATACGTAACATAATATTTTGATGTAAGAGTTAATTTCGGGTGCACAGTGCCATTGTGAATGACAAGCGCTGCCTGGCATGGTGTGTCTTTGGTAAATGAGCGCACAAAGTCGAAAGCCCTTTAGTGAAACAGTAAGTATACATTTCGGTAATGCCTAGGTACATATGAATTTTGTTTTTTTAGCTAGATCAAAATTATTTATTATTTCATAACAGGTAGAGAATTAAGAGCTTAGGTGGCTTCAGCGGTGGGCGCCTGGCGCCCCCCAGAATTCGGCACCCTGGTGACCTGCACCCCTTGCACCCGCAGGTAAAGACGGCCCTGTCCGAGCCAACTCAATGGTTACTTATTTAAGCAGAAAAAGCCCAACCATCAGTTTTTCACCCCCAAAATTCTCTGCCCTTTCATAATTTATTGATCCAATCTCATTAATTGATTTAAAAAACAACATGGGAAGAATTTCTTGGCACAGCACTAGAACTTTTATGGAAACCCCCAAAAGAAAATATATATTAAAAGATACAGCTACTTTCTGGTTCCCTATTGTACAGTGACAGTTGTTGAGGTGTCTCCAATATCCATTATTTTCAATGGGTCTGCTCCGAGTAGAACTAGCATTGCATCCTTTCCAACGAAGTGCAATCTGAATTCTGCCTAAAGAGAATGCCTTGGGTTTTCTTTGGCACGATCTACCTTGAACATATTCTTGTACTTTCATGGGATGATTTGACAGTCAACTTCCAACTGCTGGAAACATACATCAGTTTGTTCAGAATAATGGCATCAGTGCTCTAGCAGAACACTTGTGGCACACACACCATCTCAATCATGCCATGTTTTGACTTTTGATAAACAGTAAGAAATCAAAAAGTTTGACAAACAGTTGAAATGGTTTTAAGCAATAAATGCTTGTATGGGAAGTTAAATTGCCACCTCTTTTTTCAATGGAAAAGCTTGATGTTGATAGAAAATTCATCAGAACTTTCTTCTGTTTTCTAAATGGTTTTCTTTTTAAAGCAAACAATCTACACTCTTTGGGGAGGGGTTGAATCTTGAATTCTAAGCATTTAAAAGTGGAGCTGTGATTCTCCCTGCCTCCATCAGTCTCCAGTCATAAGGCTGACTGATTAGCAGCCTTCAGAGAATGTCAGCTCACAGTTGTTATTTAACTGCAAGTTAAGGGGATTTTGTGACTGAATGTCCTCCCCACCTTAAAATATACAATGTATAGTAAAACAAAACAAAGTACTTTTACTTCAGTAATAGCCTGACCGGGAGAAGCTTTTGGTCTAGTCTTCAGTCAATCAATGTGTTGAGCTTTAAAAAATAAATGGGATAATTGCAGCTTTTCAGAAAAAAGTAACCCATTAGGGATGGATGGCTGCTTCAGTTTCACTTTTCTCATTCTAACTTTTCCAATCTTAAATTCAGTTCTCCACAATTCTAAAGCAATATGCATTAAAAAAAAGAAAAGAAAAAATCCCCAATAAAGTTATCAGTGTGAATTTCTCCTAATGAACTTATTTTTGTATGCAGCTTTGAGTAGTATACATAGTTTCTTAAGCAGGTTTCCCTAATTTAATGCATTTCTGTATGATATTTTCACAAATTTATTCATTTTATGCATGTTTTCTCCCAATATATGCATTTTCATATTGGTTGGAGAACTGCATTTGGAGAAATGTGAATTTCAAAAGGTGGCTAGATTTAGGTTTCCATTTCCCTCCCCCAGAAAGGGCAGATTAGGTAGTTTCACATTAAAATGCAAAGTGAATCAAATTTATTCCCCATCCTTACTTCCCCCATCTGCAGCCCAAAGTAGAACAGTCCTGGATCTGCAGTGTTTGTCTCATACTAAAAGTTACAAGATGATAGATAGATGATAGATAGATAGATAGATAGTTAGATAGATAGATAGATGATAGATAGATAGATAAACTTTATTTGCATTAGCCAACAGCCGTAGCAACATAAAACAAGCAATATATGCAATTAAAAAACAACCACAATGGATAAAAAGGACCATCAAATGACCAAGACCATCGTTCAAATAGTGGCCCTTAATCTCATTGCACCCTCGATAAACCTAGCAACCTTTGCTGTTGTCTGATCATTCTGATCTGACAACAGGAAGAACAATGTGGCCTCAGATGGGCGGCCTGGCATGGTCAGTTTGAGTGGGGTGATGATCTCATTCCTCAGGTCTTTATAAAGGGGGCAAGACAGGAGAACATGAGCCACTGTTTCCAGATTGCCATCTCCACAGGGGCAGAGTCGCTTCTCATTTGGAATCCTTCGGTATCTGCCCTCAAGTACGGCAGAGGGCATCACATCCAATCTGGCCAATGTGAAGGTATGTCTGTATTTTGGGATGGTTAATTTATACAAATATCATGCCAGGGAGTCAAACTGAGAGGGCAGGGAAAAGGACAGCTCTTCTTCATAATGGCCAGATTGTTCTGTTGCTCCAGGTCCTTCAGACGCTGATCAATTAGCCCTCTTGCTTTAGCAAAGCCCATTGTAAGAAGCTGTTGTGGGTGGAGTCTGCAGGAGAGGAATTTTTGATGTACAGTTTTGGACCACGCACTTTTATGGGGGTCTTGTGTCACTAAGGGCAGTAAACCAGGAGGATTTAAAGGTTACAAGCATTCTGAGTTGCTAAGGTTCTTGTTCTCAGTCAGGATTTTTCCAGCCTTGGTGACACCACTAGCAAAATTAAAAAGGGATCAGGGGCATTGAGAGAAGCGTGCATGCAGCAGAAATTCAAGCTGTTAATTAATCACTAAAGGTTATACTCAGAACTATGAGCTTCAACCAAGAACTGTGAGTTTTGACTGTACGATAGCACTTCTCCTCCCTCTCATCTCCCTATGTGCCCCATTGTCCCCTAAATTTCTTCTGAGGTTTCCTTCAATATTTTACAGCACATGGGGGGGTGCAAAGCAGAGGAAAGGGAGGGGAAGTTCCCTTGCACTAGCAGACATACTTCATTAGATACTGCCCATTGAATTTAACGGACCTAAGTTAACAAGGTCCATTGATTTCCATTGCTCAACTCT
Organism: Podarcis melisellensis; assembly: GCF_964234715.1. Lineage (NCBI taxonomy): Eukaryota > Metazoa > Chordata > Lepidosauria > Squamata > Lacertidae > Podarcis > Podarcis melisellensis. Next base: position 8,678,904 of record NC_138532.1, read on the forward strand.
TGGTTGACTGCAACTCCATATTTCCCTGAATGCTGCAGCTTCTGAAGGTCTGGGGGGTCGCTGCTTAAACTCTTTAAGGTTCATCCTGCTCCTGTACCTATAACCTTTAAGTAAAGATGCTGAAATTTCAGTATGTGACCTTGGAGGATGGGATGTGGCTTCTTCTCAAGACACTTTTGAAAATACCTAGCATTTCATCTCGCTGAGGAAAGAAAAGGGCAGATAATGGAAACACCTGGATCTTTTGGCATGTTGAAAGAGTGGGGAGGGAAATAAGATATGCACAAGCGCGAGTGAAAGCTGCACCTGAGACACACAGCAATAAACGCACAGGGCGAGAAGGAACGAAATGTCAGGGAAATGTTCCTGCAAATGGTGCTTATGAAATGAGGTAGACAAAGCAATGTCAGTTATGATCAAACAAAAACTGGCATAAATGTACAGATGTCGCCAAAGTAGTAATTATTACTGGTTTTGGAATGAGTCCTATTGCCCTGAGTTGAAATTAGGCTTTAGGATGGAAAGAGAAACCAGGCGCTCCCAGAAGCTTTCCCCAAAGCTTCTCTTGAAAGGAAGAATGAAGGCCTGGAAAAGAACCTTGCAAAATGTTAAAGCTCTTCCCTTTTTTCTACAGTCAGTAGTTCTTCACATGCCATGTTCGCTTTAATTCAGGATCAGTAGCACGCCTTGTGAGGGTTGCTCATCCTTCTTACACGTCAGACTCACCTTGTCCCTACTGGAGTCTATTTAAGTCTCCACACCTGTTAAACCATCTTGAAAGCTAACAAGACAGGAGAAGAGAACCTTTGTGAGTACGATAAGACAGATATTAGTTCAAAGTCATAACTGGGAAGATATCAGGCTTTTGCCTCCTTGTTTGTTCATTGAGAACAGGGGTGGGGAAATTCAGGTCCAGGTGCTAAATATAGCCTCTTATCCAGGCTAACATGCCCAACTCCCTCAACCGTTCCTCATAAGGCTTGGTTTCCAGACCCTTTATCATATTCTCTGCACATATTCCAGCTTCCAGCTTGAAGGACAACTGTACTTTTGTTCACATATTGGTTTGAGAAGTGCAAATCAGTTAGTTTCTTTATTAACAGAAGCAAAATCAAATTTTCCCTTGCTATCCTGGATTTGCCTGGTCAGCATTCCTCAACTAGTTCTAATTAGCCATGATGGCCAAGGGTCAAGAGGGCAAATGGTAGACCAAACAGCTGGAAGTCACCATGTCCAAAGCTTCAAAAGCCGAAATTGATCCCAGCCAATCAGACTAGAGAGTGCATTAAGCACCTCACATGAGCCTGTCACAACTATGGCATCCAAGTCATTTCAAAGGTAAGTGATTTTGCCCTCAAGAGTGGCTAGTGTCACAGCAAATGAAGGAATCTCAACCAAATTTTGCATTCATGCTTTCTTCACTTTTGGATGCAATTTGAAGCTGTCAGAGGCCCATCCTTAATTAAAAGCCTCAATGCTTTGTTGATGTTATGCTCTTGTAGTCTTTAGACAACACCAGTAATTAGACGTGATTTCTACCTCAGCAGCATTTGTGAAAGTAGAACCTGACTGGGAATTAGTCTGTGCTTTGCTGGCGTAGATGAGGTCTCTAAGGGCCTGGATTATCAGGGTTGGTTTAGCATTGAGTTCTGTTACAGCACATTATACATGACTAGGGGTCTCTAAGGGCCCTCTCTGAGCTACTGAGGAATTCCAAAGCCATTCTGCAGGAAGATATGTTGAGAGAAAGCCATTCTGTTTTCTTCATCACATTATGGCTTAAATAATAAAAAATGACAGAGCTAATCTGCTGCCAAGATCAGCGTGGCTGTTTCCTCAAGTTTGGGACAAGCCACCATTTTACAACTTTTCAAACTGGCTGAGAAAAGAGAGGCCCACTTCGTTTGCCATTCCTTTTCCATTTCTTTCTTTTACTTTTTTTGACAATTTATACACTGCTTAATTGCAATTGCCTCTAAGCAGTGTCCAACTAACTCAACACAATTAAAATAAAAATCAGAATTCCATTAAAATGCCTGCTGGAACAACAACAATAACAAAAGTCTTCAGTTGGTGCTGGAGGTTTAGCAGGGCGGGGGGCTGCCCAATCTCAACTGGAAGGCAGTTTCATAAAATCAGGTCCAGAATACTGAATACACAGCTTCTGGTGGATATAAGCCAAGCCTCACAGAGTGTTTGTTGTGGGGGACGAAGGGAAAGGAGAGTGTTAGCCACTTTGATACTTCTTCGGGTAGTGATAAAGCTGGATATCAAATCCAAACTCCTCCTCCTCCTCCTTCTTCTTCACTCCTCTATACTTCAGTGATCATGTGGGTATCTGAGAAATCAGGGGATCATTGACGTATCCCAGAACCAAGTTCTTGTAAACTAATACAAGAACTTCGAATCTGACCCAGTAATAAATGGATAGCCAGTGTAAACTTTTGAGTAAGCTTATGTGCTGGTGATGGTCTGTCCCCATCAACAGTCTAGTCACCGTGTTTTGCCTAAACCGGAACCTCCAGACCAGACCCAAGAGCATTTATACCATGACATCCCTTTCAACACTGAACTCTCACAATAAAATTGTGGGTTGTAATCCACTGGAAGCAGTCAAATACAACATTCCTTGTTTTCCTAGAGTGGAGATGTGGGGGAATGTTTGGTCTAGCCAGTCAGAAACTTCCTGCTTCCTTTGCATGTGACTAGAGGTGGGCGTGACCTTACCTGTTCAGGTAACAAAAAGGACAAGGCATGCTGCCATCTCTCTTCAACTCCTCTTCCATCTTTCTTTCATTGTGTTAGCTGGAGTGACTGCTAGCTAGCAGTCACTGGGGTCATTCCCCCATATGGGGTAGATCCACATGTACATATCTGTAACTAAGTTTGCCTTCAGGGATCCACTGTGAACTGATGTGTGAGTAAACTTATTTTATATACTTTAAATAAGATTGCCATGTGTTTATTCTTTTTAAGAGGGTTATAAGGGGATTACCAGGAATCTAATATTGAGAGGATCAAACGAGCCTGCAACCAGTTACCTGCTGTGTGTCAAAAAGGGGGATGGAAAACTCTGCTAAGTAAAGGAACCTACTAGCGCAAGTTAGGAAGGATATTAATAAACAATATATCCTCTCCTGCCTCACTGAACATTCCCACAGAAATGATATTTGTGTTTTTTTCTCACAATCAAGGGGTATCATAAAGAAAATAGAAATCATGGATATAATCCTATGCTTCAAATGAAATAGTAACTCACCCCACCCCTGTCAAGGGAGAATATAGAGAAAGAATTGTGGGGAAGAGTTGTTTATGTTCAGAGGAGGCTTGCTATTTTTGAGTGGCAATGGCTCTTCTTTTTAAAAAACAACTCCCCCCCCCCCATTAAGCAAAGCTAACCCTACCATTAGGTAGATCAATGCAGCCACCTCAGACAGCAGTTTTTAGGCACCTGAGAAGGATAGTAAAATTATGCATGGTGTTGAGAAAGTGGATAGAAGGAAGCTCCCCTCTTTCATTACTCTAGAACAGGGGTAGGCAACCTAAGGCCCGGGGGCCGGATCTGGCCCAATCACCTTCTCAATCCAGTCTGCAGATGATCTGGGAATCAGTGTGTTTTTACATGAGTAGAATGTGCCCTTTTATTTACAATGCATCTCTGGGTTATTTGTGGGTCATAGGAATTTGTTCATTCACCCCCCAAAATATATATATATAATACGACCCCCCCCCCACATGGTCTGAGGGACGGTGGACTGACCCACGGCTGAAAAAGGTTGCTAAGCCCTGCTCTAGAACCTGGAGGTATCCAATGATGTTGTATACCTTCCCTGACCATACATGATATAACATTCAGGACAGTTTTGGAACAATACATAATGGCCACCAGCTGGCAATGTATTACAAATAAAAGTTTAAAACCACTGCATTTAGCCAACAGTAAGCCCTCTAGATAGGGACACGGGTGGCGCTGTGGGTAAAACCTCAGCACCTAGGACTTGCCGATCGCATGGCCGGCGGTTCGAATCCCTGCGGCGGGGTGAGCTCCCGTCGTTCGGTCCCAGCTCCTGCCCACCTAGCAGTTCGAAAGCACCCTTAAGTGCAAGTAGATAAATAGGTACCGCTTTATAGTGGGAAGGTAAACGGCGTTTCCGTGTGCTGCGCTGGTGCAGGCTTGCCATAGCAGCTTCGTCACGCTGACCATGTGACCCGAAAGTGTCTCCGGACAGCGCTGGCCCCCGGCCTCTTAAGCGAGGTAGGCACACAACCCCAGAGTCGGACACGACTGGCCCATACGGGCAGGGGTACCTTTACCTTTTAAGCCCTCTAGAACCTCTCAGTAAATATTGCAGAAGTAAATTTTGCCCACACCAATGCCCCTCAGGCATAGAAGTGTTTCTTAACTTCCCCTCGGCTGTTGGTGCACTGAAAGGCTGACAAAACTGCAGTGTTAACATTGCTGCTTTGAAATTTGGCATTTCATGTTGAAAGTCAAAAGCCATTAAATTCCAGTTCGTGATTCACAGATATTGACAATTTTCAGTTCACGGTCTACTGGGGCACAGAAATCTTTGGCCCTGTTTGGGGGCAAATTCACCTTTCATTAATTTTCCCAACAGATGAATTCAATTCATGCCAGAACTGCAGCTATTTTGGAAAAGAAATGCAGGCACAATACCACCTGTAATTCTGAATGCAGGAGAGAATATAAACCAGTTGAGTCGAAAATACCCATTTCACAAACATAACGTGAAACGAACAAATATGTTGCTAAGATTCAAAAAGAATAAGCAGCAAAGCACTGCCAGGTATGATTTGACCTTATATAAACATCTATAATGCATTTAGCAAGGTCTTGTGGTTGTAATGAACTGTTCTCCAGTGTATTACCACTGAGAATGTGTTTGGGAAAACTATTCCAATAAAAATCACATCAAGAAGAACATCTCTTAAGCATTTTGCAGAAAAGAAAAAGAAAGAAAGAAAGTTTAAACAGTGATTTTCTTCCAGTTCTCTCATCAGAAAACCTAGAGGGGTTATAAACACCCTGCAATTTACTATTTTTTAATCCAGTTCATGGCATACATCCCCATGTCATTAATGATTCATTTCTTTAAATTAAAAAAGAGGAAAATATAAAATAGGAGGATGGTTTCCTCCTTAGGGGTTGAACATGATGTTCTTATATATCTTAATTGTACCACAAGAGAAAATTCTAATTTAATGACTCTGCATGACAGATGAGATATCATTACCATTTTAGAGAGAAGCTTTCTTAAAGGAAGTTGACCAGGGCCAGATTTATGAACCACCTGAGGGCAAGAGCCACATTGCCAGTGGGGACAACCCAGTGTTGATTCACTTCTTCTTTTTTTGACAGCGGGGGCTAGTGAGGAGATAGCTGGCATGGCCTAGGTTCCTTGGGAATCAAGGTTTAATTTCCTGCTTTAAGAATTTCTTGGGCACTTCAGGAATTAGAAGTTTAGTTCAAATTAAGTGGTTCATACGATTCCCCCCTCCAGTGTACTGAAAGAACACATAAGCAAGTTGTCTACTTTCTCCTATATAGCAGCTAGGTGAGTGGATTGGGGGGAAAGGCCCAGCCATTTATTCTAAGGTGCAGAGTAACTTATATGATTATGCTAATTTGTGGTACTTAACTAGGACAGAGTAAATGGTTTGGTAAACTTGCCCTTATAATTCTACCCCAACAGATACAGGATCCCAAGGTCTGGAAGGGACCCAGAGTATCATGACTGGCACCCCCCTCCAAACTCATAACAACATTTTAAAGAATTCGCATTCCATTGTTGTTTTTGTTTTCAATGTTTTATTGTCTCCTTAAGCCCATTTTATATTTCAGCACAGCAGCTTGTGATATTTTGAATGCTGGGATAAATGCTGATGATCGTTTGGATGAACTTAAATTGAGCTGTGAACTGAATGTTGGCTGAACTCCTTTGTTTTGAAAAGGGACAAGCATGAACTGGAATCAGTTCCTTTCTTGACATGTTGAACTTGAACTGAAACTACGTAGTTCCTTTACAAGCTCTGTGCAAAACATAGCTAGAGTTCTGAGCAGGCTTTTAAAAATTGGCTTCATTTTGTTGTTGTTGGTGCTCATGCCACACCCTTGCCTCCCCCATCCATCTCTGAGTTCCAGTAACAAGGCCAGTTATGATCTTTAAAGCCCTGAATGGTTTGGAGCCAGGCTATTTTGCTTCATGTGAACCTGCATGTCCACTCAGTTGCTCGATGAATACCTTGCTGCCACCTTCAAAAGCATATTTTGCAGAAATGCAGGCTCCAGCACCCTCCATTATACTGCCCAGAAGTGACACTCTCCTCATTTGACTCCCTTCTTCTTAGGGCTTAGACACCAAGTAAAAAACAAAACAAAATGAATTTGGCCTGCCTTCAGCTTAACATTTTGATTCAATTCCTGTTCTTTTCTATTTTTATGTTATTGTGCAGCCTACTCTGTTCTCTTGCCTGCTGTGTTTTGCTTCTATTGATTTTGGATTATAAGTTTTTGTTCTGTTTTAACATAGTTGTTAGTCACCTTGGTGGGCGTGAAAAGCAGAGTAAAAATATCTGAAGTGTCAGTTTATTTATTTATTACCCCCGCCACCATATCAGAAGCTGTAGCTTGGCTGCCTAAGAGAGGTGTTGAGAAGATGGGACACACTTTGCCTAGAAGTTCTTCTAGTAGTTAAAATTCCCATGGGGTTTTACAGTCTTTAGCATAACACACCCTAAAGGTGTATAATGAAGATGCCAGCTAAACCTCCCTGGTTCTTAAGAAGTATGGAGGGTGGTGATCAGATAGCTGGCATTCTCTTTAATTGTTCCCCATCTTTGAAACACTCTCCCCAAGGAGGCATACTGGCTTTCAACTTTGCCATCATTTTGGAGCCAGGTAAATATATTTTGATTCTCCTGGGCTTATTGAGTTTGCCCAGTTTGACAGTTACTTAAGCCAGGATTCTTAGGGTTTTTTAAGTGATATTTTGTACATTGTAGCCATGTTTTACTGTATTGTTTTAAATTGCTATTAGACCACACACACCCATAGTATAAAGTGGTTTAGAATAGGGTTGCAATATGTCCAGAATTTTCTGGCCATTGCTGGCAACCGATATCAGAAATGTAGTTTTTGGTGAATTTGCTTAAAAATAGCTCAAAAACTCCTCCTCCTCCTCCTTCAGAACTTGCAACAACTTTGTTAAGAAGAAAAAAGAAAAAAAGATCAACTTTTCACTTTTTAAAATAAGGCAACTCTAGTTTAGAAGTCTGATAAATCAAAGCAGTCCATCTCTGAATGACTCAGGGCAACAAAAATAAAGTGTGGTGGATAGTTAAACGACAGAATTAGTTCCCACAAGATATAGTGAAGGCCAACAACTTGGATGGCTTTAGAAGAGGAGTAGACAAAATCATGAAGGATAAGGCTATCAGTTGTTACTAACCACAGTGGCTTTGTTCTATACCTATAGTTAGATACAATGTGCCTCTGATTACACTACTCGGAAGAAAACTTTTACACCCAGGTCCTTCTTGTGGGCTGGTTCCCAGGGGCATTTGATTGACCACTGTGGTGACAGGATGGGTCTTTGTTTTTTTAAAAAAATAATATTTATTACTTTTCAAACAATTTAAACACTACAAAACAAAATAGACAATACAATACAAAAACACCACACAACACTAACACATTAAACTAACACAACAAAATAAAAACAGTTTAAAACACATCATACAGTTTCATCAACCTATCCTTCATTCACTTATTTCAACGACCTCCTCACACCTCCCTTTTTGTATTCCACTTCTGTTAATTGTTTCAGCAATTCCTTTCCACCTTCCTCTGTTTTCTATCCTATAATTATCTTAACATATTCTAACATTATTTTTTTCTTTTAATACTCTAATAATCTATTTGTACTTAATTCCTTATAACATTTCTACTAAAGCCATATAACTTCATTCCCACATTTTTCTAACATTCATTAATTTTACAATATTTCTGTAAATAGTCTTTAAACTTTTTCCAATCTTCTTCCACCGACTCTTCTCCTTGGTCTCGGATTCTGCCAGTCATTTCCGCCAGTTCCATATAGTCCATCAACTTCATCTGCCATTCTTCCCGGGTGGGTAAATCTTGTGTCTTCCAATACTTCACTATAAGTATTCTTGCTGCTGTTGTTGCATACATAAAAAGAGTTCTATCTTTCTTTGGCACCAATTGGCCGACCATGCCCAGGAGAAAGGCCTCTGGTTTCTTCAGGAAGGTATATTTGAATAGCTTTTTCATTTCGTTATAAATCATCTCCCAGAATGTCTTAATCCTTGGGCATGTCCACCAAAGGTGAAAGAATGTACCTTCAGTCTCGTTACATTTCCAACATTTATTTTCGGGCAAATGGTAAATTTTTGCAAGCCTGACTGGTGTCATGTACCACCTATAAATCATTTTCATTAAGTTTTCTCTTAGGGCATTACATGCTGTGAATTTCATACCTGTGGTCCATAACTGTTCCCAGTCAGCCATCATTATGTTATGTCCAATGTCTTGTGCCCATTTAATCATAGCTGATTTCACCATTTCATCCTGGGTGTTCCATTTCAACAGCAAGTGATACATTCTTGACAAATTCTTAATTTTTGAATCTATTTCCAATTTTGATTTTTCCACCTGGAAGCCAACTTTTTTGTCCAAATTGTATGCCTCCATTATTTGGTAATAATGGAGCCAATGTCGCACTTTGTTTTTCAATTTTTCAAAACTCTCCAGTTTTATTCTGTCTCCATCTTGTTCCAGAATTTCCCAATATTTCGGCCATTTGGCCTCCATATCAAGTTTTTTCTGTGCCTTCGCTTCCATTAACAGGATGGGTGTTTGGCCTGATCTGGTGAGACTCTTTGTGTGTTTTGTTCAAGTATCCCCTCATTTTGTAGCTTGGTGGGTTTTGATATCAGGAATTTATGTCAAGATGACATGAAGTGATCTGCTCATATAGATTGCTGGGTGAGCGCAATGATGCAGAGACTTAATGCCAGCACAAAGTAATGTTCACAAACAGCTCCTATCACATTTCCATTCTGAGCCCTGTGATATTTGCGGTGGTGCCGTTTGGATTTGAACAATTATGTGCTTTTATTTTTTTGGATTAAAAAGAGATCTCAAGCTATATTCTGCTCCTAGAGAATTGTCAATATTTTCCGGATGAATGCGTTCTAAATGGTCTGCTTTATTCATTACATCCCTTGTACGAAGAACTGTTTTAATAAGGCTTTGACATCTGAAAGTAGCTTTGAGTCTGGTTACTTTATTCAACCAAATTAAATATGGATTATACGTTGTGTAATTAGGGCAGATCAACATCCTCATACACTAGAATGAGATTTCTAAACCATGAACTCCTAAGCAACCAGAACAAGCATTTGAAATAGTGGTGTGTTTAGTGGAATCCAAAGAGCAGTAGTAACACAGTTGTGGATTTTCTCCTCTTGTAAGTCAAAATGCACGTTTAAAGGGTATAGGAGAAAAAATCATAGGTGGGCGTAGGGTTTCCTCCCCCCAGACAGTTTAGCAAATATGACTGATGTTGCTGCTATGGAGATAGTGTGTGCTTGGGAGAATACAGAACAATGTACAGTATGCAGTTAATAACAAATAGGAAGGGAACAGGAAGCATACTAGATAATTTTTACACTTAATATTTAATGTATAATATTTATTGTTTGTAAGCGGTAAACAAACAACCATAACCCTGACATGGATTTTTCCTTCCCATATTCTCAGAACAGTGCACTATTATATAGTTCATGCATGGCATTCTCTTACAGATCTGATCACACATACAAAAATGTCTCTTCAAAAGGACTTGCATGTCCCTGGAGCGCAAATGCCATATATAACTGCATTAACATAGGCTATAAATGGGTACAATGTCTCAATAAACCCATCTGGATGCTCAAACCCTCTGGATAACCTGTTATTATGCATTAATGTTTCAGCTAATGCAATGCTCCAAATCCATATTTTAGCCAGTTATTTGACAAAAACATTAAAGGATAGGTAGGGAGCTCACAGAAAATAGACTTGAAGTCTATTTAGTCATTGGACAGGGAAGTCAAGCATGCAAGTCATATATTTAAAATCCACTTCTGAGAAAAAAATCTGACTTTAGGTTTCTCCTGTTCTATATTACTTATTTACTTTATAAAAATTATACACCCGTTGATTGAAAAAATAAACCACCCACCATCAAAGCAATTTAGAAAAAAGTTAAAACAATATAATTCTCAATAAAAACTATTAACGTTGATTTAAAACTTTTTAAAAAATAAAAACAACAATAAACTAAAAACAGATTAAAACATTCAACAATTTGTGTTGTTGTTGTTGTTTACTCGTTTAGTCATGTCCGACTCTTTGTGACCCCATGGACCAAAGCACGCCAGGTACTCCTACAATTTGTGTAGGCTTGTCTAAACAAAAACCTTTTAGCAGGTGCCAGAAAGTGTACAATAGATGGTTTGTATCCTAATTAGGCTTTAGCTGACAGAAGGCTTACCTGCCTGGGGTTCCATACATGGGACACTCCTGCCAATGGGAGATGAGAAGCAATTTGATTTGATTTCCCCTTGTTTCTGCAGTGGCTTGGAAATCTAGTTTGCAGGACTGGAGAATGGTCCAGAACACATAAGAGGCAGCAAACAGATACTGTAAGGGGTTCCTTTTATGAACAGATGAAACCCTTCCATTTACTGGTATGTAAAAAAGGTAAAGGTAAAGGTACCCCTGACCGTTAGGTCCAGTCACAGATGACACTGGGGTTGGGCACTCATCTCGCTATGTAGGCCGAGGGAGCCGGCGTTTGTTCGCAGACAGCTTCTGGGTCATGTGGCCAGCATGACTAAACCACTTCTGGCGAACCAGAGCAGCGCACGGAAACGCCATTTACCTTCCCGCCAGAGCGGTACCTATTTATCTACTTGCACTTTGACGTGCCTTCAAACTGCTAGGTGGTATATATTTAGCATCAAATCCATAGCATTTACCGTATTTTTTGCTCTAAAAGAGGCACTTTTCCTCTCCTAAAAAGTAAGGGGAAATGTGTGTGCATCTTATGGAGTGAATGCAGGCAGGAGGCTCTGTCAGCGCTCCCTTTAAAGAGCCGCGTGGAACGTGTGCGTGGCTCTTGGGGGCTTTTCTCTGAGGAGGGAGAAGGGCTGTCTTGGCTTATGCCATAGCCGCACGCGGCCTCTTCCGGCTGGAGAGGCTTCACTGTGCAGTGCTCCCTCTAGTTGTTCTGGCTTCTGCGGTAGCGCGAGAAGCCTCCGCAGGGCACGGGGATGAAGGCCAGAAGCTAGAACAGCGATCCCGCTGGCTGTTCTGGCTTCTGGCTTAGCTGCGCGAAGCCTCTCCAGCTGGGAGAGGCTGCGCGTGGCTATGGCATTAAGCCAAGACAGCCAGCAGGATGGATCCTGCTCGTTGTCCTGGCTTTTTTTAGCCACGTGCAGCCTCTCCGGCCGGGAGAGGTTGCGCGCGGCTATGGCATAAGCAAGGCCGCCCTTCTCCCTCCTCGGGGAAAAGCCCCCAAGAGCCACACACACACTCCACACGGCTCTTTAAAGGGAGCGCTGACAGAGCCTCCTGCCTGCATTCGCTCCCTAAGATGCACACACATTTCCCCTTACTTTTTAGGATCGGCATTCTTCTAACTGTCTTCCTGTCCTCCTGCAGTCTGGTCAAACTCAAACTGGTAGTTTCGAGAACACTGTCCAACCAACTTTGTAACCAGAGGTTCAACTGAACATAATCTGAATCACATGCACCACAAGGCCTATGCAGCCTCAACTTAAGATGGCTCCCCGGCCTGGCTTTGCACTGCAAAGTTTGCAGCAGCACGTGCAACAAAATGGCATCCAGCATTCAAAAAACCCCTCAGCTTTCATTAACTAGCCACACACAAGGCATGCAAGCCCCACCCCCCCAGTCATTCTTAGACTTCTTATTGGGTGAGCAACACAGCCAAGAAACACAGTTGGAGCCTCCCTCCTCCCTGGCCAGCAGGAAGGGAGGGAGAGGAGCTGCTTCCTTTGAAATTTAAGGGACATTTAAGGGACATCCATCAATAAGGGACAGCAGCGGGACATGGCGCTGGAATAAGGGACTGTCCCTTCAAATAAGGGACACTTGACAGCTATGATGCTGAGTCACTGTGACTCTTCTTGAGGATGACTCATTCTCTGTATAAGTATTGTATCTGCTTGCAGGCAGACTCCGTGTCTCTCGGTCTCTATCAGTCAGTGTGTGTGACTCTGTGTCTGTGTGTAGTGGAGGCTGTGCTCTTCAAAGCCTGTGCTCAGTGGAAACTCTGTGTATGCTCTGAAGCTACTTTAATCTTCTGTTCACTATGCTGTTATTTGCAAAGAAGTTTATTTTAACTCAGTAAAGCTTTATTCTTTTACCGAAGAAGACTCTGCATTATTAATTTACGCTGCGCAACACACTCGGGGTCTAAGATGGGATCATCTATGAAACTAACCAGCCTTGCCAATTCTTTGTGAGTAAACATGAACAAGTGTAGTGAATAGACAAGATTAGTTTATGGTTTCCCCAGTAGTGATGTATGGAAGTGAGAGCTGGACTATAAAGAAGGCTGATCACCGAAGAATTGATGCTTTTGAATTATGGTGCTGGAGGAGATTCTTGAGAGTCCCATGGACTGCAAGAAGATCAAACCTATCCATTCTGAAGGAAATCAGCCCTGAGTGCTCACTCGAAGGACAGATCCTGAAGCTGAGGCTCCAATACTTTGGCCACCTCATGAGAAGAGAAGACTCCCTGGAAAAGACCCTGATGGTGGGAAAGATGAAGGGCACAAGGAGAAGGGGACGACAGAGGATGAGATGGTTGGACAATGTTCTCGAAGCTGCCAACATGAGTTTGACCAAAGTGCTGGAGGCAGTGGAAGACAGGAGTGCCTGGCGTGCTCTGGTCCATGGGGTCACGAAGAGTCAGACATGACTAAACAACTGTATTGTTGCAAATCTCCCCCAATCTCCCCCAATGTGCGATTCCAGGGAGTTCCAGGCACACACTACTCTAGGTCTGTGTTTCCTTTTGGACAGTGAAGCTCCTTTTGGAGTATGCGGTGTATCTGCGATGTATGGTTTATTTACAGATATATACAACTTGAGCCTACAATGGAGGGACTCAGCATCAGCATTCCAAGAGGGCCCTGCTTCTCCCCTAGGCACCAGCAGCATTCTTGCCCTGCAGCTTGCCTTGCTCCCCCAAGTCACACCCCAGCTTCCTTTCCTCCTGCTAACCTAAGCACTGGCCTTTTCTAACAGAGGCAGAGGCCTAATTCTTTTTATCGGTGGTTGTGCTAACAACCTATTTCCCCACGCTAATTCCTCAAAGAGAATTAATCTGACTAAATTATCTTTTAACAGATGTTGATTTCCCAAGATTAAGAAATGTCTAATGCACAATTTAGGATGTTTGCCTGCCTAAATTAGTTCCTTCACACATGCTAATTTCAGAGAATTAAAAGCATCTAGCACACAGCTTAAATACGCACATGGGTCTTGCACCCTGTTTTACATGTAGGATCTGGTGCCCAGCTTAATACACGGGGCTTAATTAAATCCTACCCGTTGTGGCACTTAATTAAATTCTAACGCGTGCTGAGTCGAGAGATTAATGGTGTTGCCCCATTTTTAACACACACACACACACACACACACACAAACCTCGTAGTTGTCTGACCCCCCACAAACACAAAATAGTATCCTGTTTTAGCCTTATGACTACTTTTCCCTACCTTTTATTCCTAACAAATTTTCTTAATTTGACTGCTGAAGTCTGTATGTTTGCCAACCGCAGGATTTTGAATTCCCATGTGCCTAGAGGCTTGGCATTCAGACCTCTGGGCTCATAGGATTGGAATGGTAAGTAACCATCACGGTTTTCTGAAGTCTGGGAGAGACTCAGGCAGGGTGCAGGGTCCTGGCTCAGAACATTTTAAAAAATAACTTGCATTAGTGCATCCCAGGTTCTGTCCCATGTAGGGCTGCAGAAATAAGGGGCACCAACTACTAGAGTAAGACCCACGGCCAGCACTGCAGGGCTGTTGTGGTGCAGTAGGGCAACTAAGGAAGTCTGAGAGGCTTTTCTGGGCTTCCCCCACCTTGGGAAAGGCCACAAATCCTTTTCTTCTGGCAGGGTTCCTGTGCAGTTCCATGAGGATAGGACTTTACGGCAGGATAGATTTACGACGCCGTTCATCAGAATGATGAGAAGCTCCCCCAAACATAGTGGGGCTTTAGACCAGTGTGTTCAGAATTTAGCTGCTTTTAATGGCTGCAAGTGGGATGTGGGTGGCGCTGTGGGTTAAACCACAGAGCCTAGGGCTTGCTGATCAGAAAGTTGGTGGTTCGAATCCCCACGACGGAGTGAGCTCCCATTGTTTGAACCCTGCTCTTGCCAACCTAGCAGTTTGAAAGCACATCAAAGTGCAAGTAGATAAATAGGTACCACTCTGGCGGGAAGGTAAACAACATTTATGTGCGCTGCTCTGGTTTGCCAGAAGTGGCTTAGTCATGCTGGCCACATGACCTGTACACCAGCTCCCTCGGCCAATAAAGCGAGATGAGCGCCGCAACCCCAGAGTCAGTCACGACTGGACCTAATGGTCAGGGGTCCCTTTAATGGCTGCAAGCAGTCAGAAACTAATCAAATGAAGTTTTTCTCATCATGCAGATCTTTTTACATGGCATGCATCTATTAAAAGCACATATTTGCTACCTCCAAAATGTTTGGCAATGCTGGGATAGTAATTCAGTCACCCGAATTATATATATTATATAGCTCTTAGACTGCAAAGGTATTTGGAAATAACAAAAGTTGATTTCCCTTTCCCTTTACTGTGCAAATTCATAGCAAAACATCCTGTTGATGAAATCTTAACCCTCTTTCTTTCCTTATGAAAAGCCACACTATTGTCGTGTTAAGCTTAACCGGGGTGCCTAACACAACAAGGAAAAATCATCTGTTCACATTGTATTGTTTATTACATCATATGCAGGGGGCAGCTTGAAAGGGAAGATATGGCTTCAATATAATAATGTTGATCTATCATCTATGCAAAATGCAGCACCTTGAATATTGTGTAGACAGAGAAAGATTGACAGCTGCAAAACAATATGCAAACCAAAACACAGCCATCCTTCACAATTCATACTAATTTAAATTTTGCAATGGAGTTCTCCAGCCAAGTAGAAAAATACTGGGGGAAAGTGTGCATAAAAATGCATATATTTGGGGAATTCACATTAAAAATGAATTACGGTAGATAAAATTGTTGTGCAGAAATGTGCATATTAGGCTAAATCAGGAAAATGCTGATTAATTTTCTTGATGACTTTTTAAAATGCAATAATAATAACCACAAACTTTCATAGAAATGTGGTGAATTGTGGTGACTGGGGTAAAAAGAGAGAAACCAATTGTGACAAAGCCAACAGATTCACCCCTCCTTAGCTGTTTTAGGAAACTGTACTTAGAGATTAAACAAACTAAGGAGGAAATTTGCTAACTTGATCAAATATTGGGGGGTGCATTTAGGTGCCACTGTACATTTTCAAATTGGGTAGCACAGTTTCTCTTCATCGTTATTCAGATCCATCACCTGCTCTTCTCTGCAATCTCAAATTGGCTGCCTCGTCTCTCAAAACTTATCTTCCGATATACGCTCTATTTGAATGAGCAAGGAAGCATGCAAAAACAAAAATCATTTCTTCAAGGGTGCTCTTCTGCTGATTTGTAGAGCTTCCCAATTCCCTCCCTGCTGACATTTGAGCATATCAGCTGGAGTTTTGCTCTTCGCTACGCTTTACAGCAATCACACCTTTAATGAGAACCCTCATTTCATGTAGGTGGGAATGCTTTTAGCTGGGCTTTGTTTTTCTGGTGCTTTGGGATGTCTAAAGATCCGGGAACAACTCATCCCTCAATGGCTCACCAAATCCTAATGGATCACTGAGATGATGGCCTCCTGGAACATGGAGATGTGTGCTTTTGTTTACTGCACTGCATTCCTTTTATTGTCCATTCCAGGTCACCCACCCACTGCCCACAGTGTCCTTTCTCTTGGCAGATCAAGATGAGCAGAAGACAGCAAAGGTTGCAACGTTTTTAGCTGGGGCAATCAGAATAAAATCCACTATTTGACTCTTGATTCAAAACCCTAAAGTGTATTTTATATAATTGACTTTTCATTTCTATTCTTTGTATTTTGTATTGTTGTTTTATCACTATGGCTGATGCAAATAAAGATTCATTCATTCATTCATTCCTTTGGCTATTTTCTTCATTAGAGCATTAGCTGGTTAGCCGTCCATGGGATGGTTGATTTGGAAAAGGTCTCTTGATGGCGTTCGTGAATGGCATTATCATCCAAAGCTTGGAAAGAGTGAGATTCTGCCCACCGAGGGAATAGAGCAGGTATGTTTTTGTGCCTGTGCACTGCACTCAAGTCAGCTTTCTAAAGGAAGAACTGTGCTACAGGAGCCGCTCTGTCCTCCTGGCCTGGACATGTTTTTATCCTGGATCTCATCTGAGAGGAAGAGTACTTCTGACAAGGGCAAGAACAGCAAACCGGTCAAGGTGAAGTCAAGCCCCCACTTGCGTGGATTCTAACTTCCCTCAGGTCAGCAGCTTGAGAGAACATCTGTGGGGCAGGAGCTAGAAACATAGTGGGGTGCCTTATGCAGAGTCAGACCATTGGTCCAGCTAGCTCCATATGGTGGAGCTGTGGTCTGCTGAGCCTCTTGGGCTTGCTGATCGGAAGGTCAGCAGTTCAAATCCCCGCAACGGAGTGAGCTCCCGTTGCTCTGTCCCAGCTCCTGTCAACCTAGCAGTTTGAAAGCATGCCAGTGCAAGCAGATGAATAGGTACCGCTGTGGTGGGAAGGTAAATGGTGTTTCTGTGCACTCTGGTTTAGCCCTGCTGGCCACATGACCCGGAAAGCTGTCTGTGGACAAATGCCGGCTCTCTCGGTCTGAAAAGTGAGATGAGTGCCACAACCCCAGAGTAGCCTTTGGCTGGACTTAACCATCCAGGGGGTCCTTTACCTTGCCTATATGGTCTACTCTGACTTAGCAGTGGTGCTGCATGGTTTCAGGGAGGTGTCTCTCCAAATCCTTCGCAGAGATGCTGGTTATTGGACTTAGGGCTTTCTGCATTCAAGGCAGATGCTCTACCTTTGAGCCACGAACACCCCCCAAAAAAGCTGTCTTATAATGTGTCAGGCTATTTGGTCCAACAGGTCACTAGAGTCTCTCTTGGTCCTATAGAAAACAACAAGATGGAGGCTTACTCCATCAAGACCCTGCCCTGTGAGGTTTCTAATTGCCATCAGGTCAAATGTCTGAGGGATAAACTGTGTGGCAGAGCTAACCTGTCCTCCTGGCCTGGATGTTGTCACCAGCTATGCTTCTGGATCCAATCTTGGGGGGTGGGGGTGGGAGTGCATTGTGCTGAGGGCTCTTTATCAAGGGAAAGAGAAACAGAACCACCACTGACAATGGCAGTGAACTACTGCTCTTTACGGCATTATAAGAACTGCAACTTTTGGAACAACTTCTTGAACCTGCTTTCCCTCTTCCCTCCTCTTCCTTTTTCCTTGTGTGCTATGTCTTTTAAGATTGTGAGCCTGTGTACTTATTTTTGCAAGCCACTTGGAGAGTCTTTTTGGCTAAGGGGTGGGGGTATAAAAGCTTCCAACAAATTATAGAATCGTAGAATTGTAGAGTTGGAAGGGGCCACTAGGTTCATCAAGTCCAACTCCCTGCAATTCAGGAATCCTCTGCCCAATGTGATTAAGGGTCTCATGCTCTACTGACTGAGCTATCAGGTTAACTAAAAATGTGTGTGAGAGAAGAAGAAGCTGTTGGTAGTTTTAAAGACAGCAGGATGGGGAGAAAAGCTTGCAGTTTCAATCAGCTGAGATGGGGCAGGAAGTCTTGTAGTGACAGAGAGCAGATGGAAGTTGACAGGCATATGGCATTTTAAGTGATAAGTAAGTTAGGCAGGCAGCACCAAAGAAATTTAGCATCAAAGATAGATATATATACCACTATTCATTAAAGAAAACTAGAGCATTTTACAACAGTATATACATAAAACCATTTAAAAACATACTACACACACACACACACACACACACACACACACATACACACACAAGAAATCAGCCACCTATTGTGGAAAGATATATTCCTTATTGCCTGCATAAGCCTGACAAAATAGAAAAGTTTTCAGTAGGCATTCAAATGTTGAAACAGAAGACACATGCTGGATCTCCCTTGGCAGAGTATTATAGAAGACTGGACCAATGATAATAAAGACTCCATTTTTTTGTTGGGGTGAAATGAGCCTTGCAGACTCAGGGAATGACTGACACCACTCCATCTGATGATCTAAGTGATCAACCTGGGGTGTAATTTTGTCCATTTAAGTAGCAGGTGCCTGTATCTTATTTGTACCCATTGTGTGGCTGTGTCCTCTCCAAACATGTATGCTTCTTCTCAATTCTAAGCCAGGACCGGCCCTAACATTAGGCAGTGAGGTGATTGGCTCAGGTGGCAGATGCTAGGTGACAGAGAGGAGCAGTGTGGTGTCAGAGAACAGAGATAACCTTTTGCCCTCGAATGCGGTGGAGGGTGCTGTCCCTTTATCAGTTCCACACAAGATTTAGCTACCTGTACAGGTAAATGGGATTGAGGTAGATGGGCACCATCTTACCCATCACTTTAGGTGGTGGTCAGGGGTATGGCACTTTAAATAAATTGAAATAAACTTTTAGCTTACGCAAACTAGTATAAAAGTGGGCATTTTGAATCCCTTTGGCATGATTATTTTATAGGTTGTGGGACCTCAGCCTTGTTTGTGTGATAGCCAACAATGTCGAAGTAATACTTACCCTCCAGCTTTCATCAAATTTTCAGAACCACTATTATTTTTAACCCATAGCCACAGGCAAATCTTTCTGCAGACAGTGTTGCAAATGGTGCTGAGCGAGGTCAGACAATCTCTCCCAGCAGGCAACCTGTTATTTGACTGAAAGAAAGAATGAAATAAATAACGCCAAGGAAAAGTCACATCCAACTTGGTGTGTGCAAAGTGGATACACCATGTTCTTGTTGTGATACCTTTAAGGGTGTGATAGGATGAGGATTTTCTTTTGTTAGGTGAAGAAGCCACTGAAAGGTGAGGAGGAGCAGGAGGAGACGATGAAGAAGATGATTTATGAATTACCCTTTTTTTGAATGGATCTCAGTGTAATATACAACAAAATGGCAGTAGGACATCTGCTTGGAATTCAGAAGGTACAAGTGGTATGGCTCAGTATAAGGCCATAAGCTTCCTATGGTCCTATGTAAGGAAAAGCAATAGGTGAGGGTGACTGAAATGTTGATAGATCTATTCAACTCAAGTTAGTTTTGGTGGTGGTGTCATGATTGATCTACATCCATAGATCTCAGAGTATGTACTTTCTGTTGCTGGGCAGATTTTATGGAGAGGTGGCAGAGCCTCTGATTTACATGGAAAAGACTTCCTTGACACCCCCAGGGAGGGCTGGGAAAGACCTGAAACTCTGGACAGTATGGAGCTGGATAGACCAGTGTTCTCATGCAGCATAAGGCAGCTTTGTGAGCTCTCTATCCCTTGGCAAGATTTACAGTTTATTTAAAATATTTCTACCCCATCTCTCAATCTTAATTTGTAAGGCAGTTCAAAGATAGAGCACTTTACATGCCTAGCCTGAATGATGGAAAGCACTATTGAAGCTGCTTGTTGTGATATATTCCCTTTCACAGTAACCTGTACTATAGGCACATAAACAGCTGCAAATGCATTGGAGATACACTAAAGGAAGAAAAAACCTAGTGATCAAGTGTCCTGAAGAACACTTGCAGGATTCCCTTTGTCTGAATATATTCCCAGATTTTGGAATTCCAAATTGTAGGTTTGGGGTGGTCAGAAGCAAAAGAGGAGAGTATTTCTTGGACAGAGCTCCTGCACCTGTAATAGTTATGTAGAAGAGGAAATCTCAGCAAGGGTAGCTTACCTTGAAAGCTACGCAGACTGAAAGCTACACAGACAGAGAGAACTCTTATACACAACTATTAAAGGTTCCCTGTGAATTTGTTATCAATTTTAGCAATCTGGTAGGCATGTAGTAGACTTGGAAGGTGATTTGCATGAGGTATAAGGAAGCATTGTTGCCATTAATGATGCTGTTTTATATCTACTGTAAAAGGTAAAGGGACCCCTGACCATTAGGTCCAGTCACGGATGACTCGGGGGTTGTGGCGCTCATCTTGCTGTATTGGCCAAGGGAGCCAGCGTACAGCTTCCGGGTCATGTGGCCAGCATGACTAAGCCGCTTCTGGCGAACCAGAGCAGTGCACGGAAACGCCGTTTACCTTCCCGCTGGAGCAGTATCTATTTATCTACTTGCACTTTGACGTGCTTTCGAACTGCTAGGTTGGCAGGAGCAGGGACCGAGCAACAGGACCTCACCCCATCGTGGGGATTCTAACCGCCAACCCACAGTGCCACCCGTGTCCCTATATCTACTGTAGGATGTATTATTTAAACAAAATAAAACTATGAAAGGAAAAGAAGTCCTATCCTCTGTTGTAACTGATCACCCTAGAAAGGGAGCAGGAGACCTGACCCTGTAACTTCAGAAGCAGAGTCTGGCAGGGCACTCAAGGTTAATCTTTCCTGTGCTACCATGCCAGCTAAACAATGGTCAAAAACAGGTCCTAATTCTCCTCATCCCAGCCAGATCAGGTGACTGGGGTGGTGACTAAAGACAGCTGATCTAGTATAACGGCTGCTTTCAGCTTCATTCTTCAGCCTGAGCTAACTGAGCATCAGGGCGAAGAAAGACCTCCAACTGTGACTACAGATACCTATTGCTAATCAGGCTAGATGTTATTCGTTTAGATGGACCAATGACTTGACTTCACATGTGTTGTACCTGGGTTCCTTCGTACAAAACTGAAAGTACTGAGCCTCCCGTTGTTGTTAGTGTTATTTGATTGAGGGGATTCTTAGAAAAAGTCCCAGGAATTCGTTTTATTGCAAGAGTGATGTGAGGCAAATGAAAGCACCTCCTGCCATCTCTCTTATTGATTATTTTGCTCAGCGGAACTCAACTGAATATGAAGAAGGGGTGGGGGTGGTAAATTTCTCTCTTACCCCAGACTGGGAACCTTTCAACCTGTTCCAGGTTAATAGCTGCCAATTGTGCTGTACACATTTGAAAAGCTTTCACATTTTGCATTTCGTTCAAATTGGCCTTGTAGGAAAGTCATTTTGCAAGCTACAGTGCAGGAGAATTAAAACATGCAGAAGATATTATCCTTTGGAAAATGAATCTTTCTCTCCCTCTTTCTCTTGGAGGGGTGTTTCCCCCACCCCATAGCAAAATGACAGCAGTTTCTACCTTAACCTCTTCAGTCTGGTTGCTAAGTAACAATGGCTCACTAGCTTGTATTTGTAGCAAGGCTTGGTCTGAGGCCTGACAGTTTGATTAATTCTCCCTAGAGTATCAAACCTGCTCCACGAATATTTATAGTAGTTCTGCAGTTAAACCAAAAGCCGCTTACTATTGTGTATGATTTATACAATGCATTTTATAATTAAAACTGTCACATAGAGCTGGGAAGCTCAAATAATTGTGGGCAAGAAACTCGCTTGATTCCTTTACTAAAGATTCTTTTTAGCTCAGTGCCATTCCAAGAAAGGTACTCTGGGTAGCCTCCCTCATTCCCAGCCAGAAAGGACCATCCCAGGACATTTAGCCCTCTGAGGCAAAGGACAACATGGAGCCTCTCTTTCCCCGTATTGCATCCACAAAAGGTGGCCAACTGACAATTGCATCTTTCTTTGATAATGGCAATAGGGCAGCATTCTCCACTTTGCCTGAGAGCAGCTAGCTACCTTAGGAAGCTGATGGAGCACACACAGCTCTGTAAGCTCCCTGCCTCTCAGCATTTGCTGCCTAAGGTGGCTGCTTCACTCTGCCTCATAACAGGGCCGGCCTTGCCCTCAGGTTGACCTTCAGAGCAATGCTATGTGGTGTCCTGGTCGCATTCAGGTAGGCAGTGTGGGGAATTAGACATGACGGTCTGTAGCAATAAGGAGCCAAGGTGAGTACTGGTGAGTTTTTGCACCCTTAAGATGGCCTCACCCTTGAAAAGAAGAAGAAAAAAACCAGTCCCACACGCACACACAGTTTTGGACTGTGTGAAGATACAAGAATTTTGGGGCATAATATACAACGAACTTAAAAAGATATTTAAATTCTCCTTTCAAAAAAAACCCAGAAGCCTTTCTGTTAGGCATTATGTCCACTGAAATCCAAAAAAACTTTAGCACCATCTTTATGTATGCAACCACAGCGGCCAGAATTCTGGTGGCAAAAAATGGGAAAGGTGACTTAATTCCTACAAAGCTAGACTGGCAAGTGAAGATGATAGAATACCTGGAATTTGTGAAAATGACTGGGAGAATAAGAGGAAACTCAAATCAGAGAGTGAGCAAAGAATGGACAATATTTAAAGAATATTTAAAACAATACTGTGAAAATGCAAATCTGACGGATATAGGTTAAGAATATTTAGAAAGCACAACGAGGTGCTTCGGAAGTCAAAAATATGTGTGATGTTAGATGATGTGTAGTCAATTAACATTTAGTTGTCATTGTGGTATTGTTTTTGTCTGTTTGTGTTATATGTTTTGCAATAAAGATAATAATAATAAAGAAAAAAGGAAATAAAAAAAAGGAAAAGGAAAAACAAGAAAAAACAACAACAACAACCAAACAACCTGGCACTTTGACTGCACATGAATGGAGAGGACAAAAGAGGGAGTAATTTGGTTCAGCCCTATCTTAGAAATCACAGTCTCCACTCAGTAAGGAGTGAGCACAATCCTACAGGCAGGAGCACAATTGTACACATGTCTACTCAATTCAATGGAACATACTGCCCGCTAAGTGTGTACGTATAGGATTGCAGCCAGGGTGATGTTGGTTAATCAAAACCCCACAAGAGGCAATGTACAGATACCATATGGATACTTGTCAGTGTCACTTTTTATCAAAAATAAAGAGGTGCTGGTTCTGTGTATCCTTGAGTACTCCTGGGAAGAAAAGCACTGGACAAATCTATTTCCTCATAAATATGTCCATATGAAAAAGTCCTCATGAAAATTCACCTGCATTCTAGTGTGATTTTCTCTCAATACATACATTTTTTGCATGCACTTTTGCTTAATACCTTTGTGAAGTAATCTTTGTGAAGTATTTTTGTCTAATATTTTCATCAATATATGTATTTCTTTTTTACATGTTATGGGTGAAGTGCATTGCAATTGCCAGCCACCAGAACAGCCTGCTATCCTGCTATCCGCAAGCCTAGGGAGCTGCGCTGGGCTCCCAAAGGTTGCGCGGAGCTGCGCCAAGCCCGGGAATTCAAGCCCGGGCTCCCGAGGGTTGTGCAGAGCTTCCTGAAGCCTGAAGAGTGAGAGGGGTCGGTGCACACCGACCCCTCTTGCTCTCCAAGCTTCAGCGAAAGCCTGTATTTGCCCCATAGGACGCACACACATTTCCCCTTCATTTTTGGAGGGGAAAAAGTGCGTCCTATAGGGTGAAAAATACGGGTGTGTGTGTGTGTGTGTGTATGTGTGTGTGTGTGTGTATCCCTCTTCTTTTTGGCATTACCAGCCTTTCTTTGAATAATTCTTGTTTATTTTATTTATTACATCCTGGGTAATAGAGCCTCCTGACATAATCTTAAAGCAATTCTTTCTGATAGGTATATTTAATGAAAATTTATGTTCTCTGTTGCATAGGCATTCCCAAACACGAAGTGAGATATTCCAGCCTCCTATATTCAGCCCACTTAATCATATATTCTATAGTTTATTCTGGTTCTGTTTCATAGTTAGCTAATACATGCTTTTTTATCCTTCACTGCTGTTATTTCAAATTCTGTCAAGTCTCATAGTTTGTTGTTCACTCTAAGCTGATCCATTATAACAGCTCTAATTTGAAAGTATTTAAACCAGGCAGGAGGTATGTTCTTCGTTATTTTTTCCTTCTCTGCTGTAAATGCCGGGATGTTATTCTGATGGATTGAAATCTTTATAGCTAAAAAAGACGGTTAAAGTTCCAGATGTTAAACATAATCTTGCATATCTTATATATTAATTTTTGAGAATACAACTGCGAAAAATCAACAGGACGTATGAATCAGTCAGAGGGAAGCACTCTCCCTCCCTTAACTGTGACTGAGTGAAGTACAGAGATTGTACTTTTACAATCATTTTATTGAAAAATAAATGAGGATTGATAGGTCAGAATTTACATCAGAATGAAGTCACATCAAAAGCCATTAACCAAAAATGATGACGATGGTGGGCTTAGTTATCCTTCCCATTTTTTCAATAGATACTTGTTTATCCTTACTACACTATTCCTTTTTAATCTGCTGTTTTTATGTTGATGTGCTTGTGAAGCATATAAATAAAGGATTTGTCCACACTTGTGCTTGCCTGTGCCTAGAAAACATGAGCCCAAGCAGTTTTCTGATTCCCCTTTTTTTCTGCATTCAAATAATTATGGAATGGTGGCATGTGACTTTTATGAAAACCTTGGAATTACTGAATGAATGTTGTATCTGCCATACTATACTATGACCGAATTGAGGAAAAAATGCATACAGATGCTACTCTGAGTAGGAACAGCATTGGATGCAACCCACAGCTGATATAAGGGTGACAGCAGATTGTTAGAGACAAGAGCTTATTGGCAATCTCGTCTGAGAGTCAGTCACGTTCTTATCTGGTTTCCTGACCGGTGAGTCCTCAAAGTCTCCCGACACTCCTTTAGAAACATGAGCCAGTGGCTTCGAGAAGCTAAAGGACCGGAAAATGACTTTGGAGAAATGTGGCACTGCTTTATTAGCTATATGGCCAAGAGACCAAGAGGTATGCATGGCACTCGGTAGAAGGATTTATTAGGCTGAGCATGAGCTGTCTTGCATCTAATTGGATGGAGGGGGATTCTGGGGAGGGTTTTGAGCCAGTTCTATACCACGTGCTGTATATTTTTTAATGCTAGCTTGTTATTTGGATTTTGAAAATAAAAATGTTTTTTAAACGAGGAGGAGGAGGAGGAGGAGGAGGAGGAGGAGGAAGAAGAAGAAGGAGAAAGAAGAAGAAGAAGAAGGAGAAAGAAGAAGAAGAAGGAGGAGGAGGAGGAGGAGGAGGAGGAGGAGGAGGAGTAGGAGGTGGAGGAGGAGGAGGAGGAAGAATGTCTTTCATGCAATCCCCAGAATCTCCACATGGGGCTGGGAAAGAACCCCAGGAAAGAATTCCACATTATTACCGTACTTTCAATGTGCATAGTGATTCACCCAGTAATAAAGGGGTGGCCTGGGATATTATTACTGAAGTCACAGAGCGGTCCAAAATATCACTCACCACACATCAACTCAGATATTTCAGTTCTAGATATCATGAATAGCCAGATAAACCTTGAATGGATGTGAAGTATCTCAAGACCTAGTTAGCTATAACATTAAGTGCATGGTTTTAAAAAATGCAGATAGCAGTTCTGGGGTTGGTTGGGTGGCAATAATTAGCAAAATCACAGTAGACAGTGAAGAGAGTTGAACCTGCTGTGTTCCTGACGAAAATAGCTTGATTGCAAGAGAAGGAAAGCTCCCATTTTCACCAGTGGATGTTTTGCTCCCAATACAAATAGCAGTGGAAGGATCCACAGAGGTGAAAAGTGTCAAATCCACCCTCCCTATTGGGTGTGATCCTAATCAGCCCCCAACTACAAGGGCTGCTATCTACATTTAACAACCGCTCTGTGTAAAATTGAAAGATGCATTTAATGTCCCATCTGCTTTGTCCTGCAGCATCGCCCTTGAGCCAGTGTCACCAACTGGACTCATCCACTTCAGCCCCGACTGGGCTAGGCGAGCTGGGTAGCACTTCCCGAGACCACCTTCTGCACAGGAACAGGTCAAAGTGCTGTGGACTCACAGCTTAGAGTTGTGAGCACTGGATTCACTCCCACAAGTAGACAGTCATCACACAGCAGAGTAGAGCAGAGTATAAACAACTCGGAGAGCAGCTCTGTAGAATATCTTCTTTTATTCTATCTACAGCTATACAAACTATATACAGAGCTTAATGGGTTCTCTAAGCATAAAGAATGCTACACTACACTGAGTGTCTGCAGCTGCTCTTAGCAGCAACCTTATCTCTACACACGATCTCTAACACTCAGTCTCTCTCTCTCTTCCCGACACACTGACTGACTGACTGACTGACTCACACACTTTGATGTGGTGCTGGGACAGAATAAGTAGATAGCAGAACACGCCTCCTCCTCTCTGGAGAGTCAGCAGAAATCTCTTCAAGAGACACAATTTAACAAGACATCCACAATAGACAAAAGGAGGGAGCAGAAGAGCCTCCTGGACCAGGTCAATGTCCTGTCAATTCCAGCATCTTGTTCTCGCAGTAGCCAACCAGATGCCCAGTTTGGATTGCTTTCAGCCAGTCTGCTTACAAAAGTTCCTTCTTGCCTAAGAAGCAGCAAATGTGTCTTTCCTCCTGCAACACATGGACCTACATGTCAATCATGTTTACCTGTTATTTACTTTGGGCTGTTTGTCTTATTCTTTCTGCTCTGCCTTGTGCTGCTTCCATTAGATGCAAACTGAGGGTTTCGCTACTCCTTCTCGCTAGCCTGGTTTATTGCTCTGTGACTCCTCCAATGCGGCGCCATTTCCAGATGAAAGCTCTGTCCCTGCTCAAGTTGATTGACTCTCCCACCTCAAAGAGTAGGCAAGGAAACTAGGAAACACTGCTGGATAGAATGCCAGAGTTTGCCCATCTAGACTGTCTGAACTTTAATAAAGGCTCTGCAAAGTATTTCAGCACAGTATACAGGGGTGTGCCACAGTGCCTTGGTTTTGCCAGATGACACTAGTACGAGCAAAAAAGGACAAGAGTCTCCAAGTATTGTGAAGGGGAAGATAGCTGTGCAGGAGAGCCAAATTTCTGTTTGCACTTTTATTTTACTGAATAATGTGCCATCTATGAGGCAGAGCAAACGACTGGCAGAGCAGGAGCACATTTTTTAAAAAACAAAAACCCGCAGCACCCTAATGCCAAATATTTGCCAAAATCATTACACATGGGACTGGAATGCTACGACTGGTATCTTTACATTTAAATGTGAAATGTGTGTGTGTGTGTAATGTTATACCCAATGATTCATATGCTTATATGTGCTTCTGAGATGCCAAAGTTCCATCAAAATGTTTTTAAATTACTGGATTTTTTTTGGGGGGGGGGGAGAATGCTTAAACGATACCCTTTCCCTGCTATTCAGCTGTCAAGAAACAATGTTGTTGTTGGGATTTTGGTTTTTTTTAAAAAAAGAAATGCTGCAAACGAGCTTTTAAATAAATTCCTCTATTTATTCAGTGTTTTTAATACGATTCCTAGCATAGGAACAGGAAGGGGTAATGTAAGGGAGCTGGCAATTTCCTGTTCTTTGACATTGCTAGACAGGGCTTTTAAAGTCCTGATAACCACAATTTTCATCAACAAATTGCAAAATTTTGATATTTAGGAGCGCCAAGAAGATTGAAAGGGCATTTATGAAAAAAACTGAAATTGGATCCCACTCTGAGACCAACTGTATGTAACATCCCAATTATTTTGCAGTGCAAGATTTTGAATCTGAAATCTCATGTCACAATTTGAATGTGAAGTTTGACATTCAGTCGATTTTTGCTGCAATCCTATGGTCACATGCTTCAGAATAAGTCTCATTGAACTTTGTGGGACAACCCAATTTCTACACTCACGAGTCGGACCATCGAAAGTGCATCTAGTTCAGGACTGTGCATTCTGGCTGGCAACCACTCTTCAAGGTTTCAGGCAGGGAACTTTTCCAGCCCTTCCTGGGCACGCTGGAGATTGAACCTTGGCTTTTTTTGCATGTGAAGCAGATACTTCAGAAGCAAAGAGTTGCTGAAGGAGCCCCTGTACTGTACAGTATTGAGTAGATTGCACCTTTCAGCTCTCTGCCCAGTTCCTATTTCCATCACCACCCAAAAGAAGGATGGATGAATCAATGATTTTCAGGGCGTGTTTCATTGCAAACAAGTTTGCTTGTTTCGATTTATATTATGCCATTCAGGATACAAATATAAATCTTTCCAAAGTGGTTTACAAGTCAGGTCAACAGTTTTTTTTAACAACTACAGCAATATAAATAGTCAATATCTACATCTGGTAAGTAATTAAGATCCTTCCCAGAGGGTAGCTAATGGTGGATGGCTTGAGGGGGGAGGCAGTCCAGTTGCAACAGAAGCGAGCTTCTGATATTTTCCTGCCTCCTACCTTTTCCTGGGATCCCTACCAAGGGCAGTTGCTGGTAGTTGACCCTGCAGGGAAAGAGGCAGTCATGCTAGAGTGGTCTTCTTCATTTGTCCTCCTCCACCTTTTCTGCTCACTGTGTGGGCTTATTCACAGGAACATTGGAGCATAAGAAGCTGCCTTGAACCAAGTGAAACCATTTGTTCAGGTAGCTCAGTGCTGTCTCCACTGACTTGCAGCAGCTCTCCAAGGTTTCAGACATGAAATCTTTCTTAGACCTACCTAGAGATGCCAGGGGTTGAACCAGGGACCTTCTGCATGCAGTGCATGTGCTCTGCCACTGAGCTATGGTCTTCTTCTTTTTCTTTGGTGATCATTCGTAGCTGAGTAAGATTGTTTTCCATAAACATGGTCTTAACAGTGAGTCCGTAAGTGAATGGGAAGGCCAATTCTGGTTCCACATGTCCTTCCACGGTGGGGACATAGGTTTCCAGGTGGGAGTGGATCATGATGAAGGTTTGCCAACCATGCCTTCCTCTTAGCGCATTTCCTCCTTTCTTCCTGAGCTCAAGAGTCTTCAAAGTCCATGACACCTTTGGTAAAGGCTGTTCTCCAATTGGAGCACTTGCAGGCCAGTGTTTCCCAGTTGTTGGTGTTTATATTACATTTTTTTAGATTTGCCTTGAGAGAGTCTTTGAAATGCCTTTGTTGACCACCAGCATTATGCTTACCATTTTTAAGCTTGGAATATAGTAGTTGCTTTGGAATACGATAATCAGGCATCCAAACAACATGACCAGTCCAATGAAGTTGATATTGAAGAATCTGTTGAAGATTACAGTATTTTAATATTTTGTTGGAAGCCGCCCAGCTAGGGAAGCCCAGCCAGATGGGTGGGGTATAAATTTATTATTATTATTATTATTATTATTATTATTATTATTATTATTGCTTCAACACTGGTGATCTTTGCTTCTTCTAGTACACTGTCATTAGTTCTCCTGTCTTCCCAGGTGATGTGTAAAATTTTCAGAGACACTTGTCTTCCATTTATCTTGCATCCATGTTATTGTTTGTTGTTTTAAAATCCCCGCAAAAAAAAAAAGGATTGAAATACATATTTTTGTATTTTCTTTGGGTGAAGGGAAGGAAACATGCTCCTAATATTTTCATTGAAAATATAACTTTGGGGTGTATCCAGCTAAATTCTACTCATATTAGACTCACTGAAATTAATGAGCTTAAGCTAAGTCCATTAACTACAGTGGGGCTACTCTGAACAGGGCTAGCATGTTTAACTCTCTCTGTGTTGAAAAGTGCTCTTATATACTTTTTGAAGCAAGATCTTTATTATACAAAGCCTGGTGGATTCTCACACTAATCTAGCAGGTGTGGATCACATCCGTTCAGCATGAAATTTGCAAAAGTCCAATTGCTCAAGCAATACTATTCAGCAACCTTTCCCACTCCCTGGGATAGCCTTTTCCAACTGTCATGTCACTGTCATGATATTTTGGACTGCCCTGTGACTTCAGTCATAATATCCCACCCCTTTATTGCTGTATGAAGCACTATGCACATTTACAGTAATGATGTGGAATAGGGCTGATAAAAATGCACTAATAATTTTGAAGATGAGGTGGGTTCTGTCCTTTGCATGCCTTTAAAACAAACAAACAAGAAGAATTTTTTTTTTTTTTTTTTGGTTTAGCTTCACTTGAGCCTCTTGTGTTCTGGATTTGCAATGGAGATAACAGCTGAAGTGTGAAACAGTGCATGATGAGTCCTCACAATCTGCTGAGTGGAACTAGCGGAGGTGAAAACTGCAGTGCTGTTATAATTTCAGACCACTAGCAAGGCAGGTAATGATGGCAAGGCGATGGAGCAGCGAGGACCTACAGTTCATACATGGCTGCTTTGAAAAGGCTCAGAAAGAAGAAGAATCCCCAAAGCCCCTAAGCAGAAGAGAAAGGAGATAAAATGGACAGTCTCACAACACAGTTGTTTATTCAAATTAATTTCCTGCGGACATCCCCATAGTTCCTATTGAACAGAAATATGTCTGTGCAGCAGAATTTACAAAGGAAAGAGATGTAGCTCAGTGGCTGAGCCTCTGCTTTGCATGTGGTACTGTAGGTCTTGGATTCAATCCCAACATCTCCAGATACGGTTGGGAAAGACATCTGGATTGAAACCCTAGAGAGCCACTGCCAATCAGCGTAGAGTATATTATGCTAGAGGGACCCATGGTCAGATTTGGTAGAAGGCAACTTGCTTGTTCCCATATACTAACACGTTTAGCAACACCTGTGTTTATTATAAGTCTGTTTGTCCTTCTCGGGCAGGCGGCTTTGAGGGTGGGCCCTGGGCTTCCCTGTGAAACGGTATCCTCCTATTAGAGGGTTCTGGTTGTGTGGGGGCCCTGGGACTTTCACCCATAGGGTTAATTAGTGGGGGAGTAGCTAAAAGCCCTGGCCATAGCCCTGGGATCACGCCAGGCTGTTTTAGCCAATCCCCAGAGGGTGGCATGATCCCAGGGGCTTTAAATCCAGCAGCGAGACGCAAATACACCAGCCCTCCCTCCCTAGAATTAGGTAGTGTCGCTTGGCCTTGCTTTGGTTTGGGTCACCTGTCTTGGAACAGTGGCTGGGTAGGAATTTCTTCCATTTGGCAAATTGGCTCTAGCCACTTGGTTTTTGCCTACCCCTTAGCAATCGTCACAAATTGTTAGGTAGCGGTTAGGCATTGGCTCAGTTGGATTGTGGGGAGGGGAGGCCATCAACTGCCCCTCCAGGAACTGGGTATTCCATTAAAGGGTTCTGGATCTCATCCGAAGCCCACTTGAGGGGCTAGGGTCATGCCAGGACCACAGGAACCCCGGGGTGAGCTTCGGTTGGTCCGCATTGACATTGCTCCCTTGTTTGGTTTACCCCATTGGACTACCACCTAGAGAGGTGGAGCCAGTTATAGTTGGGAGTCAATGCCTAAGCTAATACCACTCACGTGATTGTAATTCAATAAAGTTGTGGCCAAAATTTGCCCAAAAACTTAAAACTAAAATATGTGTGAACTTATTTTTCAGGGGTGGGTCCTGGGGGCCTCGAGGTGCAACTGGTAAATGGCAGGCTGGATCACCTGCCTGCTGCCAAATTGGCCAATGGCGGCAGGAATTTGCGGGTGTTTCCCTGAGTGCGGGACCAACCTCCCAATGGCAGCATTTGGTCCCCACCCAGGACCAGGATATATTCAGGCCTGCCTGGCCTTTCAGCCTCTCTTTCTCTGCACATCGGATTGCATCGCAGATCATAACCTACCAGGATCATATCAAGGACAATCTTCTACTTGGATTGGCAAGTTTCGCCTGTTTTTCTCCTTGCCTCCACTGCTACTCCTTTCCACCTCTGTGTTTATTATAATCATATCATGCTCGGTAACTCTTCTTATTGTTTATCAAGGTCCATGTTTACCCACTCCCTCCTCAATGGTGTACACAGAAGTTTTTAAAAAGACTGCAATGTTGTTTTTAAAACAGTGATGGTGAACATCAGGAAGGAAGGCCAAACATCAGAAGTTGAAACCACCTCGGATAGCAAAGCTGGGAAATTCTGAGTCTTGGAGACCCATCTCCTGCTATTTTACTTTCATATACCACCAACTCATAAAATTCCAGGGAGAGTACAATAAAACATGCAATTAGAAGGAATTCACCCTTAAATGCTGCTGAATTTTCACAATGAGGGTTTTGGGGGGGGGGTTGATGGTAGCGGTTGCAAATTGATGTGGAATTGTAGAGAATTGAATGGGAGATTGAAAAAAATGAGAAATGGAAGTTGACTACAGCCCTGGATCTGGAGTGGAGGGGTGAAAAGGAGTACATGCTCCAGGGAGCAGGTTAGAAAGGCAGCAGGCAGCATCCTGCCCTCAGCTTAGATTATGCGAAATAGGAAAAAGAAAAGAGGAGAAATGTATGAGAGTGAGGAAGAGGGGACACTGTGTGGGGCAGCTGCTGTTTCTGCTAATGGCCCAGGAAATATTGCAGCAATGAGAAGGAAGAGGCAACTGTGATGGCTTCTGCAGGCCTCTGGTGCCCATGCTTTTCCCAGCTCTTATAGCTCCACAGTCTCTAATCCTTTGCAACTACCTCCCACACGCAGGCAACTTTAGGGAAATGGTTGCACTACCGAGGGAAGGGGAGGAGCCACTGTCAGAAGCAGAGACTAAGACATGCCAGCCAAATGTCCCCAGCGAGTGATTGTGGCTCAGGCTGTCTCCCTCCATCTGAATCTCTGGTGGGGATCAGCCTCTTTCTGTCCCATTATAGCCTTGTGACTGCTGGCAAGTGAGCGAATGGGCACTCAGGCCCGTCCTACTCTCGCTCCTTGATCCACCTGCCAAAGGTGGGAGAAGGCGCACAGCTTCTGCCTGCTGCTCAGCTGGCAGCGTGTGACAAGCACGCCTTGGAGCAATTGTACAGCATGAACCTTGCCTGACATGAACCAAGCTCATTGGTATCTCCTGGAACAGCCACCACTGCTCCAATCATGGCCTGTTTCTTTCCATGAGCTGCAATACTTGGAGCCAGGTGTCTCATTTGCCACTTGTTGCTTCGTGGGCTGGGGTGGCCCACAAAGGCAAAAAAAAAAAACCTTTTGCCTCCTATTGCAAAATTTGCAACTCTAGTACTGATTTTCTCTAATGCAAATTATGGCAATGCAGTTTTCCCTAATATTATGCACTTTTGCATGTGATTCTCCTTAATATGTGCATTTTAACCATGCTTTACACTCACATGTGCATTTTGGTGCACATCAACTGGCTGGAGAATCACACTGCAAAATTCTGAGAAGTGCGAATTTTGAACCTTGGCTGTGTTTGAATTCCCATATTCTTTTTAAAATTTCAAATTAGGTAAATTCACTTGAAATAGGTAGGTTTGCCTTCAAATAAGAACTGGATCAGATCTCTCTCCCATGCCACCCTCACTTTCTGCTTGCTGTTTCCCATGCACTCTGCTTTGTTCATTTATTTAGTCTTTACTATCCTCCTTATTCATGCAGATTGTTTGCAGTCATGGCCTTGACTGATGACTCCTCAGTAAACATTGCCTGCTCATTGACTTTCCGACATGAAGGCTTTCTCCACTCACCTGACAGTTGACCTCTTCCTATAGCCACAAGGAGGCCATTGATCACAGCTATAAAAGTCATTACTAGAAGGTAGCCCATTCTGAATCCTGATAGTTGTTGTTTTAATTTTTTCTTTTACAATTTGCTTTCAACAGGAAAAAAATTACAGGACAAAGCATATAGCCATGAGCAATATTCCAGGAGTCACAGCAAGACAAAAAACAACAAACAAGCCCTCATGCCTTCTTTCAACTATTTGGGTTGGCAGTAGAAGATATCAAACAGAAAATTATCAGACAGCATGCCTCCAAAACTTTATCTGCAAAAGCAGCCAGGATATACAGATTGGTACACTTCACCACAAAAAGTGTGAATGTACACTAAGTTTCTAAAAATAAACGAAACCTTTGCAAAGTCACATTTGTTTCTGAGCTTTCCTGCCAAGACCCAATCAAACCATATGAACAGCAAAAGGCTTGAGGCTTTTCCCCCTGTTTTGGGCCATTTCCAGTTAAACTACAGCACATAAACATGACAATAATCCCTTGATTGCCATTTGTGCTGTTAAAGACAGACAAAAGGGCTAAAGCTGAGTAGAGCTTAATATACTGCTGAGTGAAATAATAAGCAGCATGACATATTTGAGACTAATACAGTGGAACTTGGGGGCAGCCCCACCACCTATGCCAAAAGATGCCTTTCTTGCTTCACCCCACATCAGCTGAGGTTTTAGCTGCCTGTGGAAAAGATAAAGACATATTGCATGAGATCCCACTTTGAGGAGCTCCTCCCTTAGCAGTGCAGAAGCAGGCTCAATCAGTTTTCTGTATCACATGACATCCCACAGTTTATTACTCTCCCCAGACAGATTAATCAAGTCCACTATCAGAAAGCTGAATCCCAGTGGCAAAACAGTTGCTAATGCCCATAGGGAGGAGGACTATTAAACTGCAACTTTATTGCTAGGAATTGACCAACATCAGGGCAGAATGGTATCTTTAGAAGAGTCTTTGACAAAATACATGCTTCGGTGAATGGATCATGTTCACACACAAGGGGACCGTTCTCTTCTCATTCAAGTTTAATGTCTACCTGAAGAGATCTAGCAAGGACTTGTGGTCATGTAGCTCCTCCCTCTCCCAGAACTGGCTCCATCACCAGCCCTTCCAACTGCCTGCATCCAATTTCTGTACACACACAACATCATTTTGCCCCAGTCATGCAAAATTTACAATATTTTCCAGAATCTGACTTTTCAAAGTAGTTAGTCTGAAATTTGTATTATAGAATGTAACATGAATTATTATTTTTTGTACAAACTTCTTGAAGGCCAAGCTAGAAGTTTTCTGATTCAAGCTCCCAAGGTTTTTGTTAAATAAGAAAGAGCAGGGGGTGAACAATTTAGATGGGGAAATATTGTTTAACTGTCTGCCTATTCCCCAATATACACACACCTATCCTTGTTTCTGTTAGCTATAGAGATGAAAATATATGGGCACAGCTTTTCTGAATTGCATAGCTTTTGCGGTCTCCATTCAAAGTGTTTTAGTTAATTGAACAGCACTGATGTACATTAAAGTGCAATGTTCAGGGTTTCCTCATGCATATTCCCTATCCATATGCTATAGTATATAGTATGCATATATACTATATTCCTATGCACAGGCACATATGTCCATTCCTATATTCCACTGCTTTCAGCAGAAGCAATTGCACATGGTTTCATTTTGAGGCTGTGGGTGTTAGTTGTTGAAACATTGCAGAAGAGATGATCCATTGTCGAGCCCCAGTTAATCTGTCTGAGCCACAAATTGCTTTTGACTGTTGTGGAAGCTGATTATAAATGTAAGTTTCCAAACCTGTGAAAATGGTTCATGGAAGAAGATTTGGCAGCTTGGCCAAGTTTCACACTAATTATCTGTATTCACATAAACTTCTTGTTCCAGTAGGAAAGGCAGCTGGCAGTGGCTTCTGAGAATTTGGAACAAGCCTATGTCCTCTGACAAAGAATGGCAGCCTCTAGCCCTCCGGACACAACAGTTAATTAAGTCAACTCTGCATTACCACTTTTAGGGGGGAAACTGAACTAGAGTTGTAGACCTGGATTTCTGATACATCCCGGCAATGGTGGAGTTTATTGCTTTCTGCAGTTGAGAGCAAAATTACATATCTGAACAGTAGATCAGCAGGTCTGAAGGCAACAATAATCTTTGCAGCCTTACCTGATTTCCATTATGAACATAAGGTGGGATAAAGCTGACAATAAGGAATCTATTATATCTGGATGGCTAACCTGTGGCTTTCCAGAAGATGTCAGATTCCATGTGCCCCAGCCAGCATGACCAATAGTCAGTGGTGATGGGTGTTGTAGTTGGCAACGTATAGATAGCCACAGGTTAGCCAACCCTGTTTCATGAGAATAAGTTGAAAATATTTTACCGTCAACATTTGGGTGCATTTGCATTTATTACTGGAATTCTGGATTACTATACACATAACCTAACAAACAGATGGCTTTGGTATGTCAGGTGGCCAACTGAATACATCAAGCAGGAATTGGAAGCTATGTTCTGTTCCAGTCACCACAAGACCCACATTCACACTTACCAACATTTTCACAACAATCCATGCAACTCTGCAACGTCCTGCATCCGGTAAATGGGACTGAGAAACATCAGGCTTTAATTATTTTGGACATCACCCCTACTGATATTTCAGTTCCATTCAGAGTTCATTTTGAAGGCCATAAGCATCATAGGAAGGCCATAAGAGCCAGTGTGGTGTAGTGGTTAAGAGCGGTAGTCTCGTAATCTGGGGAACCGGGTTCGCGTCTCCACTCCTCCACATGCAGCTGCTGGGTGACCTTGGGCCAGTCACACTTCTCTGAAGTCTCTCAGCCCCACTCACCCCACAGAGTGTTTGTTGTGGGGGAGGAAGGGAAAGGAGAATGTTAGCCGCTTTGAGACTCCTGAAGGGGAGTGAAAGGCGGGATATCAAATCCAAACTCTTCAAACTAGACCTAGTTTATGGACATGATTTTAAAATGTACTTGGATTAATCATTGCAAAGGAATGGGGCCCTAATCCAATTGATATCACAGACTGGGGAGAGTGATTTTCCAACTGAAAATCACCCCCCCCAACTAATGCCCTGAATTTTAAACTTCCTGACACCATATTGTTTTCAAAATTTTGACACATCAACATATCTGCTTTCAGCTTGGTAGATTCTATATTCCCCAGCTGTGGAGAATCATATTGTCCAGGTATCAAAAGCTTTTCCCTGTCTTATCTTTTGCTTGTCAATTTACCATGTGCATAAAGCTGTTGTTGTGTTTTCTAAACTCTACAACTTTATTTTTAGTTGCTCATCTTTGCAAATTCCCCTAGGGCCATAATATACCTCTCAATCAAATCTGAGCATGCAGAAGAAAATAAGACCGTGACTTTTGTGTGAAGTAGAACATAACTCCGTCTCTTTGCAATTGACTCTAAAAAACAATTATCACCTTTAAGCTGAGCTATAACATCATTTACATAATTAAAGACAGAGGAATAAGATTGTCATGCACATTTGCTTAATGATCCTGGTTTTTGTCGTGTTGTTGCCAGAAGACGGCATGTTATCATCACTGCTAATGTTGTGTTTTGAGTCCAGCAGTGATGAGGTACCTGAGGCCCTCCAGATGTTGTTGGACTTCCACCAAGCCCAGCCAGGTCAGGAATGATGACAATTGTAGTCAATGCCACAGCTTTACCAGATTTGGAATACAAAGATATTTAAAGATACAGCATGCAAGTACCATAGGTTTCCATTTAAACACTGGGGAATATTGATTTAAACCTGATAGGAATACATTCAGTTGGTCCAGTGAATCAAGACTTTGACAGTTTTAATGTTTGATAGAAGTTCTGCTCATGTTCTTGAAAGTTACTTTAAAGTTACTGCCTTTCAGAAGGATTTATTTGTTGACTGAAAGGAAGTTCACACTTGAGGGCCATGATTAAAACCATAGCTGTCAAGTGTCCCTTATTTGAAGGGACAGTCCCTTATTCCAGCGCCATGTCCCACTGCTGTCCCTTATTGATGGATGTCCCTTAAATGACCATTAAATGATGTCCCTTAAATTTCAAAGGAAGCAGCTCCTCTCCCTCCCTCCCTGCTGGTCAGGGAGGAGGGAGGCTCCAACTGTGATGCTTGGCTGGGTTGTTCACCCAATAAGAAGACTAAGAACGACTAGGGGTGGAGCTTGCATGCCTTGTGTGTGGCTAGTTAATGCAAGCTGAGGGGGTTTTTGAATGCTGGATGCCATTTTGTTGCACGTGCTGCTGCAAACTTTGCAGTGCAAAGCCAGGCCAGGGAGCCATCTTAAGTTGAGGCTGCATAGGCCTTGTGGTGCATGTGATTCAGATTCTATTCAGTTGAACCTCTGGTTACAAAGTTGGTTGGACAGTGTTCTCGAAGCTACCAGCATGAGTTTGACCAGACTGCAGGAGGACAGGAAGACTGGAGTGCCTGGAACAGGTGAGGCTGCAGGTCCCTTATTTTGGCTGCTGGTCCCTTATTTTCAATCTGTAAGTTGACAGCTATGATTAGAACCTTCATTACATCAAACACTTATTATCTGTCATACGTGGCCATCTGAAAACTGTTACCACTATATTCTTTACTAGATGTCAAGATTAGAGTCTAACACAGGTGAGCAAGTAAGAAGCAGAGCTTGCCAGAGAAGTTAACTCTTTATTCAAATAAATGGAGTACAACTCAGAAACACTTCCCAGTAAGTCTTGCCAGGACTGACAGCCCTTGCCTTCAACCCACTTTAAGGCTCCTGTGCTGGATGTTTCCCAAGCAGTCTCAAACTACATCTGGGCATCTCTAAACTCTGTTCTGCTCTACACATCATTCTGAAGGGCCCTGCCTTGCCTCTCTCCACCTGGCTTAGGGCTGGGCCTGAGAGGCTCCATAAAGGACTGCTGCCGCTGCTGCTGGGCAGAGAGGGCTCTGTTATTGTACAGTGGTACCTCAGGTTACATACGCTTTTGGTTACATACGCTTCAGGTTACAGACACTGCTAACCCATAAATATTACCTCGGATTAAGAACTTTGCTTCAGGATGAGAACAGAAATCGTGCTCCGGCGGCACGGCGGCAGCTGGATGCCCCATTAGCTAAAGTGGTGCTTCAGATTAAGAACAGTTTCAGGTTAAGAACGGACCTCTGGAACGAATTAAGTACTTAACCTGAGGTACCACTGTATTTAAATTTATATATATATATATATATATATATATATATATATATATATATATATATATATATATATATAAAAAATTTAAAATTGTGACTGATATTAATACGGAATTCTTAGTTTTAGATTTTATGGTTTATGAGGAAATTGTTTTCCATTTGGTTGTGTAACTTTTGATGTGTTTTATTTATTGTTTATGACTTTTGTTATGTTGGTAATTATGTAAATCTTGTCATGTTGTAAGCCGCCTTGAGGACTGTTTTAACTAGGGAAAGGTGGCATACAAATAAAATGGTGATGATGATTCTGTATCTCCTAGGAAAACAAGTGGAGAGGGGAGCTTGTCCCAGCAGGAGAAGCAGGCTCCCTGTATTCTTCTGCAGCCTCTTGCTCCTCCTCCGCTTCAGCCTCTCAGTTGGAACTGTTCCCTAGCACATGCTCTCCCTGTTCACTAAATCCCGCTGTCCCTTCACCATCCAACAACTCCTTCCACTCGTCTCCCTCTGACTTCTCCTCAGAGTCCCACCTCCAATCCCAGGGCTCTGAGCCTTCCTCCTCTGGGGTTTTCCTTTGGAGTTCCCTGGCTGGTGCCTCCCAAAACCTCTCATTCTCCAGCCAGTCCTTGACACTGGACCATAAATAATGACTCAAAGGAAAAATACACTGGAGATTAAAACAAAAAAAACACTGTTTTGCTTTATATATGATGGTCGACACAAGATTGTTCATTCATTGTCCAGTTTGGACACAGTTGTTTTGTTTCGATAGAGTTGCAATGTTTATTGCTGGAGGTGAAAATTTGAGTGCATTTTGCAATACAGTGGATGCTTGGGTTGTGAATGTGATCCATGCGGGAGGCACATTCGCAACCTGCAGCGCTGCATCTGCGCATGTGCGGGTCACGATTCAGCACTTTTGCACATGCGCAAAGCGCAATTTAGTGTTTTTGTGCATGCACGAGTGCCGAAACCCAGAAGTAACCCGTTCCAGTATTTCTGGGTTTGGCACAGTGTGCAACCCGAAAATGCACAACCTAACGTCTGTAACCCAAGGTATGACTGTATGTGGCAATTTATGTACCTAATTGTTACAACCAGAAAATGGGGGGGGGGGAACCGACATTACATGGTGTGTGAGAACATCAGGAGGACCCACGGACAGAGCTAAATGTGGTGGCAGCATGGAGGCAGTGTGGCTTCAATGGCCATAGCCCCTCCTACTGCTGCTGCCACTGCCACCCAGGGGCTGCTTCTCTGCTGCTTCCCATTAGTGGCAGTAGCAGGAGGAGGAGCTAGCCACTGAAGCCATGTTGCACTTGGCTCCATGCTTGGCCTCTGCCCCCTTTGAAAATTGGGGGCCCCTGGCCTATTCCCTAAATATATCGGGTTTGCCCCAAAGTGCTTGGCTCCTAGGAGATGGCACCTCTGGTTACAACCTTTGATCTTTCCTTTAGCTGACCAAAGCTATGCTACTCTGGAGTCCTGTGATTAGAACATG
The DNA here is from genome assembly GCF_964234715.1 of Podarcis melisellensis. Lineage (NCBI taxonomy): Eukaryota > Metazoa > Chordata > Lepidosauria > Squamata > Lacertidae > Podarcis > Podarcis melisellensis. Next base: position 8,719,285 of record NC_138532.1, read on the forward strand.
CAGCACAATATTCTTCAAGAAGCAGCAAAACATGATGAGATTAAATCTGAAAAGGTGTACAAAAATGCACAACACATTTCAAATTAAAATTCTTCATGGGCCTAGCCTTCCAAGATCAAAATAACAAGAACAACCCAACCCTGCAAGTAACTTTGAGTTTAAATATAATAATATTTTTTTTATTAAGTTTTCAATTTAACATTTCAAAATAAACATTTTACAAACTTTAAAATATCCAGTGACTTCCCTTCTTCTCCTTCCATGGCTCATTTTACATATCATACATTCCTGCATCTTTTACTAAACCATTCAAATCAGTTTTCCACTTTTACATCCATCAAAAATTATTTACTCTGTTGAATTTATCTTAGTGCTGCCAGCGTTTTCAACTGCATACAGTTATTTTCCATATATTCAATAAATGTTTTCCACTCTTCTTTAAATATATGTTCTTCTTGCTCTCTTATTCTTTGTGTTAAATCTGTGAGTTTTGCATATTCTATCAACATAAGTTGCCAGTCCTCTTTAGTTGGGACTTTGCTCACTTTCCATTTTGGGGCTAACAAAACTTGGGCCGCAGTTGTTGCATACATAAATATCCTTTTCTGACACCTAGGAATTTTTGTCTGAGTTATTCCCAACAAAAAGGTCTCTGGTTTTTTTGAGATAGTAGTTTTAATTTATTTATTTTCCAAATTCATTATAAATCATTTCCCAATATACTTTTACCTTTTTTACATGTCCACCACATGTGAAAAAAGGTTCCCTTCGCTTCTTTACACTTCCAACACATATTGGATTCTGTTTTATAAATCTTAACCAGCCTACTCATAGTTAGGTGCCATCTATGAATCATTTAAAAATAGTTCACTTTCAGTGAGTAGCATGCAGTAAATTTCAGGTCACTTTTCCAAAGTTTCCCCCTGAGGTTAAGATCTATCTTGTGTCCTATATCTATTGCCCAGCGTGTCACTGAAGCTTTAACTAGCTTTAATATTTTGTTTCCCATTCTAATAAGAAATTATACATTTTAGACAGGAGTTTATCCTTATTTTGTAAGAGTTCTTTTTCAAATTGTGAGCTTTGGTCCAGCAATCCATTCTTTCTATCTAATTTAAACTTGTCATACATCTGGTGATGTTGTAACCAATCCTTAACTTGGCTCCTTAAGTTTTCCATTAGAAAGAACGAGTCAGTCTCCTGGAAATGTTTTCTTCTCAGCATACGGAGCTTTAACCCTAAGTGCACAATCAATAGCCTTGTCCATGTCCTGTTGTTGCATCTCAAGCAAGGGTGCAAGTGCCTTGGTTATTTTATCTCTTATTACTTCACCTGGTTGCTGAGGAATAGATCTAAATCTCAAAAGCATCTCTTTTTGCCTCAATTCAATTAAGGCCAAATTATCCGCCAATAATTCCTGAGATGCTCTTTTACTGTTTCTTGCTTATTTCTTTATTGTGCTTAAATATATTTTCAATACATATTTCAAAATGGTGTTTTATCTCACAATAACATTTTCTTTCTTTTTTAATGAATTTTTATTTATTTTCCAAACACATAATAAGAACAAACAATACACAAAACGAAAACATACAAACATATAAACATGTATAATTTCATAGTCTTATTTTCATACACCTTGCTTCCCCGACTTCCCCATACCTCCCTTTTTCTGCATCCTTGTTTTACATTTCTTTAGCAACTCCTCCAGTTAACTAATTATTTAATTCACTTTCATTAAATTCTTTTTTCTTTAACTTATTAATTACAGCTGCAATTCTCTATTTCTTAATTCCTTAACATCTTAACACTCCTCAATTTTACAACAATTTTTAAGATATATTTTAAATTTCTTCCAGTCTTCTTCCACTGTCTCTTTCCCCTGGTCACGGATTCTGCCGGTCATCTCTGCCAGTCCCATGTAGTCAATCACCTTCGTCTGCCATTCTTCCAGAGTGGGTAGTTCTTGTGTCTTCCAATACTTAGCTAAAAGGATCCTTGCTGCTGTAGTGGCATATATGAAAAACGTCCTATCCTTCCTTGACACCAATTGGCCAACCATGCCCAGGAGAAAAGCCTCAGGTTTCTTAGGAAAAGTCCACTTAAGGACTTTCTTAATTTCATTATAGATCATTTCCCAAAAGGCTTTAATCTTCGGGCAGGTCCACCAAAGGTGGTAAAAGGTACCTTCAGTCTCATTACATTTCCAGCATTTATTATTGGGCGAATGGTAAATTTTTGCAAGCTTGACTGGGGTCATGTACCACCTATAAATCATTTTCATTATGTTTTCTCTTAAGGCATTACATGCCGTAAATTTAACACCGGTGGTCCATAACTGTTCCCAGTCAGCAAACATAATGTCATGACCAATATATTGTGCCCATTTAATCATAGCTGATTTCACCGTTTCATCCTGTGTATTCTATTTCAACAGCAAATTATACATTCTTGACAAGTTCTTAGTATTGGGTTCTAGCAATTCTGTTTCTAGTTTTGACCTCTCCTTCTGGAAGCCTATTTTCCTGTCCTGTTTAAATACCTCATTTATCTGAAGGTAATGCAACCAGTCTCGTACTTTGGACTTTAATTTCTCATAACTCTGTAGTTTAACTTTTTCACCATCTTGTTCTAAAATTTCACAATATTTTGGCCATTTAGACTCCATATTAAGTTTTTTCACCTCTTTAGCTTCCATTGGTGACAACCACCTGGGAGTTTTACTTTCCAGCAAGGGAGGATCCAACATGGCGGCGAAGGTAGTTTCCGAGTAATTTCGCTTACCCTTATCAGAGTTTTTAAGTGGTTTTAAGCGGTTTTTATCCTCCCTTGTTTTTATCCGTGAGTTTTAATGACCTGCTGGCTGTGCTGGCTGTCTTTTAGTATCTTTTAGTATCCCGCTGCTTGTGTTATCTTTGTTTTCTTTTTATCTGGGTTGCTCTGACGCCCGGACTTGCCGCCATGGCTGCCGCCGCCTCCCTAACTGGGGGAGATAAGTGAAAGGTTCTCCTGGGCATAAATCCTCTGCCCTGTCGACCAGCTCTTTCCTTTAGCTTTCAGTTTATTGCACACTACGAAGTGAATTTTGCCCGACTGCTGGAACCGAGCTGTCTCGAAAAATCCTAGGAACAAGGAAGAGGGGAAGGAAGAGGCTTGAACTAACTGCCTTACTGTGAGTAATTTTTTATGGCACCACTCTCCTGGAAGTGGTAGTATTCTTGTGAGGAAGACTAAAGGATTTAAGGAGCTCCCCAGCACAGTGCCCACGCCATTTCTCCTGCAAAATTGACTTATGGGTCATGGAAAACGTCCAAGAGACTCTGACGAGGCATTATCCTCTCCGAGGCCTAAGCAATTAAAATTACTTTCCAGCAAATTTTTATACCGCATCCAAACATTGTATAGTGCTTTCCTAACAATATGGTTTTTAAAACCCTTATGCAATTTTACCTTGTCATACCATATATATGCATGCCAGCCAAATCTATTATTGAACCCTTCTAGATCCAAAATGTCTGTATTCTCAAGAAGCAGCCAATGTTTCAACCAGCAAAAAGCTGCCGATTCATAGTAGAGTCTTAAGTCCGGCAGGGCAAACCCCCCTCTATCTTTTGCATCAGTTAAAATCTTAAATTTTATTCTGGGCTTTTTGCCCTGCCAGACAAATTTAGATATGTCTTTCTGCCACTTCTTGAAACAGTCCATCTTGTCCAAAATCTGCAACGTCTGGAATAAAAACAACATTCTAGGCAATACATTCATCTTAATGACAGCAATTCGGCCTAACAAGGAAAGTCTCAACCTTGACCATATTTCTAGATCTTTCTTTACTTCTGTCCAACATTTGTCATAATTGTCCTTAAATAAGTTCACATTCTTAGATGTTAAGTTTACCCCCAGGTACTTCACTTTTTTCGTTATCGCTAAACCTGTTTCACTCTGAAACTTATCTTTTTCAGCCATTGTTAGATTTTTCTCCAACACTTTCGTTTTCTGTTTGTTCAGTTTAAATCCTGCTACTTGACCAAATATCTCAATTAGTTCTAATACTCTTTTGGTACTAGTGTCTGGCTGTTGCAAGGTCAATACTAGGTCATCTGCAAATGCCCTTAGCTTGTAGTGTCTAGCTCCGACCTGGACTCCTTTAACCAGCTGGTCCCTTCTGATCATGTTTAACGAAACCTCCAGGACTGATATAAAAAGTAAAGGGGATATTGGGCATCCCTGTCGTGTACCTTTTTCTATGGGTATTTCTTCCGTAACCACATTATTTACAATTAACTTTGCTTTTTGTTTAGAATATATTGCACCTATACCGTTTTCAAAACCTTGGCCTACCCCAATCCCTTGGAGATTTTTCTTCATAAAGCTCCAGCAAATATTATCAAAGGCTTTCTCCGCGTCCACAAAAATTAAAACAGCCTTCCTATTAATGTCCACTTCTAACAGTTCCAAAAGGTCTATAATGTTCCTCACATTGTCTGACATATGTCTCCCTGGAAGAAAGCCAGTTTGGTCCTTATGAATCTCCCCTACCAACACTCTCTTCAATCTTTTTGCCAAAATGTCTGCAAAAAATTTGTAATCCACATTAAGTAGTGATATAGGGCGGTAGTTTCTAACCTGGTTCTTTTCAGTCTCAATTTTCGGTATAAGTGAAATAAAAGCTTCTTTCCACGATTCAGGTGCCTTTTTCCCCTCCAAAATTTCATTACAAACTTCCTTCAGTGGTTGTATTAGCCATTCCTTCAACGCTTTGTAATATCTAGCGGTCAAACCATCTGGTCCTGGAGATTTTCCCAGTTGCATATTCTGAATGGCACCCTCTATTTCTTGTCCTGTTATTTTCTCATTCAAAATCATTTTGCTTTGCTCTGAAATTTTTGGTAATCCATACTTCTTAATAAATTCTTCTATTTCTTGTTCGTTGACTGGCCCTTGTGCATATAATTTCCTGAAGAAACTTTGAAAACAATTACTTATCTCGTTTGGTTTGTGGATAATCTTTCCATCCATTTCTAAACTTGTCACAGTGTTCAATTTTTGCCTCTGACAGAAGTTTCCCACATTTATCTGCTGATTCAAATGTCTTTTGTCTCATTTGCTTTATTTTCCATTCTATCTCTTGATTCATCAATTCCATATATTGCATCTGGTAATACTTTATTTCCCTCAAAATCTCATGAGACTTTGGTTTAGACCTCAATTTCTTTTCGCCTTCTTTCATTTTTTCCAAAAATTTTCCTTTCCTCTCATTTTGCTTTTTCCTCTTTATGGAGTTCTGTTGTATTAGGAAACCTCGCATCACGGCCTTGCTTGCGTCCCAAATTATTCTTTTTTCCACTTCTGTTCTCAGATTTATCTCAAAGCAATCTTTCAATGTTTTTTGGGCCTTCTTATAATCTCTTCATCTCTAAATAGGGTGTCATTCATTCTCCATCTAAAGGATCCAGTTGATGTTAGTTTCATCTCCATCTTTACCGCGTTATGGTCGGAGCAAGTCTTTGGGCAGATTTCTACTTTTTTTATCCTTGGCGCCATACTACTAGTTACCCAAATTTGGTCAATTCTTGTCCATGTCATTTTTGCTTCAGAGAAAAAAGTTCCCTCTCTCTCAAGAGGGTTCCTTGTTCTCCAAATGTCAATCAAGTCCATAGTTTCAGTCATTTCAAAGAAAGTTTTTGGTAATCTCCCTTCCTTGGAAATTACTTGTCTCTGTGCCTTGTCCATGTTTGTGGAGACCACACCATTCATGTCTCCCATCATTACTACTTTATAATCAAGATAGTCCATTAAAGTCTCATGCAACTTCTTAAAGAATTCGGCCTTCCCATCGTTTGGTGCATAAATTCCAACTATCAAAATTTTTTCTCCTTGAACTTGTATTTCAATTGCCAGGTATCTTCCTTGTTCATCTTTAAATATCATCTTCGGGGCCAATTTTTCTTTTGCATAAATCACCACACCTCTTTTCTTAACTTTATCTGATGAAATAAATTCCTGTCCAAGTCTCTTATTTACCAGTAATTTTCTATGTATCCTGGTCACATGGGTTTCTTGTAAACATATTAGGTCTAATTGTTCTCTCTTCAAAATATGAAAAACTTGGCGTCTTTTTCGGGGAAGGTTCAAACCATTGCAGTTCCAACTAAGAAGTTGCAGAGACATTTTGTTATTGAGTACCTATTCCTCCGACTGCTCCGAGCTTTTGTTCGTCCTCCGATGGTGGTATAAGTCCAAATGATAAGTTTGCAATATCTGTCGATCCTTTTTCTTCTGTTGTTGTTTCTACTGTTCCTTTCTGCAAATCCTCCTGGTATCTCTCCAGAAACTGTTCTTTGTCTTGGACTGTTCTTATTTTGACCTTCCTTCCTTTAAAGTTAAAGGACAATCCTTGTGGAAACTCCCACCTGAAAGGTATGATATTTTTCTTCAGCAGGTAGGCCAAATCTTTGTAGAAGGCTCTCACCTCCAAAATATATTTAGGGATATCTTTAAAGATTTGTACTTGACTATTTTCAATCTCCAATGCCTTTTGATAATGCAGGTTCAATATTTTATCTCTTTCTTCCTTGGATCTCAATGTAATTAAGCAATCCCTTGGCTTCTTTCCTTGCCTCCTGCTCAGCCAAAAAGCTGTTGTTATTTCAAATTCTTCTTCCTGCGAGTCTTCTTGCCAAAATTCCGAAAAGTTCTGTGTAAGGAAGTCCACAAGGCTGTCTCCCTCACTCTCAGGAACCAATCTCAATTTCAAATTTTTCTCCTTTCTCTGTAATTCCAGCAAAGACAGGGCTGCATCATGTTCATTCACTTTTTTTGTAATCGGCGCAAGCTTCTCCCTTGTCTCCTCTGCAGTATTTTTTGCACTTTCAGCAATCTTTCATGTTTCAGAACTTTCTTGAATCAATTTATTAATAGATTCTGTATTAGATGCTACACTTGCAGTATTCAAGTCCAATCTTGCTGTCAGTTCTGTCATTTTTTTTGAATTTTCCGTAGACAGCTTTGTCAGTGCTTCTAAAGATTGATTTATTTTGAGCAGTGCCTGTGTCATTGATTCCATAGATGCTGTTGCCACTTTTTCCTGTACAGCTGGTGTTATGCCTGGTATTGAGCCCCTTTTCTTTTGTGTTTGTTTTGCTTTAGATCTAGTTGTTATCTCTTCTGCTGGACCGCTCATATCCTCAAGGTCGTTCTCACAGGAAAGACTTGCAAATGGAAAATCCCACTGTTTCTTTTTCACTGTAACAGTTTCTCTTTAAACCCTCTAGAGGGAGCATTCAATTGTATCCAAGTGAAGAAAAAACAAGGAAACATAGAGCAATGAACAAAGAGTTCAAAAGTCCACAAAAGAAGTTTCTATCGCACTTTTTCAGTATAACCAGAAGTTCAACAAAGTAATTCCATTAAAGTCCCGTAACTTTATCTCAGACAAAACCCCAACTTTGTATCCAATCTAAACTGACAGTTCACTTTCCCGGTGCCTTGCTCAGGCAGTCTGACCTGGGGATTTGGCAGTGGAAGATCTTTTTTCTCCAGTTAATTTCAAGCAGGTTAACAGTGTCCAATTTTCTTCCCCCCTTCTCCTGCTTACTGAGGGGAAGCTTAGATCCGATGTCAGGTTTAACAGCTTAAAAGTTATTTTTCTTTCAATTACAGCTTTACTCTTTCATTGCTTTAATTGCCATGCAGTTCGGGGAGGCAGACTTCCTTAATTTATGCCTTTCCCGTTTTCAGCCAAATTTCAAGGTTTAAATTTAAATGTCCCATTCAATCCCTCAGTCCTACTCACGGGTGTTACAGTCAATTTTCTGTTTCAGGAAGGAATCGGCGCTCTCCGTTCATGGCGACGCGGCTTCACTCCACGGGCTGGGTTGCGACTCTCAGCACCGCGCTCACACCCGATGCCGCTCTGGAGCCTTTAAAAAGGCTCTTTCACAGTACCGGGGGGCGCAGAAGGTGCCCACCGAGTCTCCTTGTTCACAGGCTTCAGCGCCTGTGATTTTAGGGGCCCCCCGCTCGCCGTAGCGGGTCAGACCTGAACTCGCGGAGCAGTCCTCCTTCGGAGCTCGAAGCGAGGACCGCCATTAAATGCTGGCGCCGACCGGAAGTCCCACAATAACATTTTCAGATATAGTTTGATACACCTTTGAAACAATAGCTGTGTTGGAATTTTCTTCAGAAGTAAATCCTGCTATGTTATGTGGGACCTATAGTCCTGGGTAAGTGGGAACTGCCATCCTAGCAGTTTGAAAGCACGTCAAAGTGCAAGTAGATAAATAGGTACCGCTCTGGCGGGAAGGTAAATGGCGTTTCTGTGCGCTGCTCTGGTTCGCCAGAAGTGGCTTAGTCCTGCTGGCCACATGACCCGGAAGCTGTACGCCGGCTCCCTCAGCCAGTAAAGTGAGATGAGTGCCGCAACCCCAGAGTCAGCCACGACTGGACCTAATGGTCAGGGGTCCCTTTACCTTTACCTTAAGTGTGTATAGTATTGCAGCCTTAGTTCCAATCTGCACTAGGGGTCAAGTAAGTTTGTTTTGGAATTTGCAAATATCTAATTCCCCTAAGAGTGCTTAATCCTCCATCAGACTTAAATAACCTGCTGTTTGGAATAGAGACGAATTGAACTAAGTTATCAGAGAAATGAAGTGGGGAAGGTCTCTCATTTTTTCTTCTTTCTGCAGTAATGGAGCAGGGAGGAAGATGAGTTCTAGAGTCACTGGTCTGATATGCTCCCTTTGGTAGATTTTCTGATCGCCTTCACATGGAAATTTTTGCATGAAAACAACTTGATAATGCACACGCGGCCATGAACGCACAAATCTAATCCACAGTAATTAACAAATATTCTCTATTAATGATGCATGTTATGCAGTGCATTTAAAGGATGGAATGCAGAATAGCTCTTAGCAATTAGCACTGGAACATTTGGGAGAAGTCCATACACTGCCCAGAGGTTGTTTCATCATCTTTGCATAAATGTGGTCTTGTTGTTTGTCCTGAAGAGAAACTTGTTTTCTAATTCACATCTCCTAATTAATTCACAGTTTAATTCATTAGCTGATGTGGTCAGATCTATGGATTTATGTACATGGCTTCCCTTCAAGTCACTGCCTTCAGTACTCCAAGACAGCTGTGCTCTGTACAGTGGTACCTTGGGTTAAGTACTTAATTCGTTCCGGAGGTCCGTTCTTAACCTGAAACTGTTTTTAACCTGAAGCACCACTTTAGCTAATGGGGTCTTCTGCTGCCCCATGCCGCCGGAGCACGATTTCTGTTCTCATCCTGAAGCAAAGTTCTTAACCTGAAGCACTATTTCTGGGTTAGCAGAGTCTGTAACCTGAAGCGTATGTAACCTGAAGCATATGTAACCTGAGGTACCACTGTATTAATAAATGTCCACAGTATTCTGATATATCGTCTAACCATTTATGGATGTGTAATAAGATTTGCTTACTGACTGATCTTTAAAAGGTTCGGAGAATATGAAGCAAAAACCCAAGTGTATGATCTTCAGATGCAGGCCTTCAGATGTTATCAGATTCCAGCTCCCATCATTCATGGCCATTGGCCATGCTGGCTGGGGTTGATGGCCACTGGAGTCTAATGACACCCGGAGGGCTGCTGGTTCTATACCACTGCAGAAGTCTTGGACTGAACTATATTTGGAGCCCCTAAGTTCAGACTCTCATGATGTGTCTCTCCAAGAATTCATTGTGGTGGGGTGTAAACAACTCTTTCATATTCGGCAATATTTTATTCCATCCCACGCTCACCCAACCTTAAAAATCTTTGGAGGCTTTTTACAAAAATGAAGAAGTAAAAACTAAGCTAAATTCCTGAGAAAATGATAATTATGCCCATTTGGCTCCAAAGGAAATGTCAGCACTGCCCCACTCAGCTGGTTTCCTCTCTCCCTCCTGGGATGTGGCCCAGGGCAGAATTTGAGAAATAAAAAAAAAACCATTGTTCTCCGTTACCACCTGTATTTGTTGCACACAGCACTGTTCCATTCCTCTGCAGTTCATCTTCTGCTGAAAGTTGTTGTTCATCTAGCTGTCAGCCACCGCAAAATTATGCAATTTACGTAATTGCATAAAGCAACCCCCCCCCAAAAAGCCCCAACAGCAAATATGAATTGTTTTCACTGGATTGTCTGTTCCAGAAATAGGATGAATAAGCAGATATTGGCAATGTTGCCTTGCATTTCCATTTCCATTGGGACTCTCCAACATCCCTAGGCAGGTTACTGTATGGGAATGCTGTCCTCAAGAGGAAAAAAAGGCCATCATCCTTACTGTGGAGTATTTAACACAGGCGTCCATAAACTCGGCCCTCCAGATGTTTTGGCACTACAGTTCCCATCAACCTTGACCACTGGTCCTGTTAGCTAGGGATGATGGGAGTTGTAGTCCCAAAACATCTGGAGGGCTGAGTTTGGGGTTGCCTGATTTAACACATATAGAGAGATGGGGTGTGTGTGTGTGTGTGTGTGTGGTAATTAGTTTTTGTTCCCCTTTCCAAACTGTGTTGTCAAAAAGGAGATAGCTTCCAATCATTGGAGCAGATTTGGTTGTGATAAATATAGTTCCTGACCTTTAGCACATATTAAAAGCTTAAAAGAAGAAGAAGAAAGAAAGAAACATAAATTGGATGGGCTGTCAAGGCTACAACATATTTTGCCAAGTCTCCCACGGTATTGATCAGCTGAGTGCACACAGACACACACACACAAAGCAAGAGAAGTGTTGCTTTGCCACTCCTTAATAAACTTATTTCATTTTTGCTTCAAGGACCCCACACAAGAAATTAACAACATCAACTCCAAAAAGTCAATAAAGGACGCCTCGTGATGGATGGGCAGCTGGGAACAGCACACACTTTGTCATCTGACCTCTTTGAGCTCCCTTCCCACTAGAAAGAAATATGGAACCAAGTTAGTCTAAGTAAAGGGAACATGGTGGGAAAACTATGCTGGGCTACTGAAAGCTGATTTAAGACATTTCTACTCCACCCTTTCCTTTAACGGAAAAAGCCTCTTAGAATGGCTTACAAAATTCATTATTAAGATGGTCCCTCCCCTCAAGTTCACAATCTAAAGAGGCATGGCACATGAGGAAAAAAGAATGGGAGGTAGGAGAGGAAAGCTGAAACACAAGTTCTTAAAGTTACAGTCTTTGTAATGCAATTAAATAGTTCTGCCTATGCAGATTCTGACTCCCTAGTAGAGCAACAAGGCCAGGGGTACCAATTTGAATAAAACACTGGGGGCCCAAATAAGCTCCGCCCCACATAACTGATCACAAGATGTGGTGCGCACACACCATTTGAATGGCAATGCCCATCAACTTTGGAGGGGCACAGCCCCCTCAACTGTTTTATGGGGGGGGGGGGAAGACCCCTAGGAGTTGGCTCCTACGGTGGTGGCTCTGGCTGTCTTTCCCTTGATAATGAGCAGCCCCTCCCTGGAAGCAGACTTCCCACCGTAGAGCTCTTGCCACACAGTTCTTCCCCTGGACAGTTCACAAATGGCAAGACACCATAGCTTGGGGTAAGTGCACTCACTTTGCAAGCATAAAGTTCCATTCCCCACTATCCAGTGGCATTGCGTGGGGGTGCAGGGGGGGCCGGCCACACCAGACGCAACATCTGGGGGGGCGCGCTCGCCACCTCCGGAGTCGCCGAAGAGCCTCAGGCGCAGGCTGTAGCAGAGCCCCATGTCTCGCGGAACCGACGAGCTGTGCGCGCGTCCGGGCTGAAGGCGTCCGCCAGGCAGCCCCTCCTCACAGCCCCGCCGCTGCTGCTGCAGCGGCTGGGCCATGTTGCATTTTCCTCGCCTCTCTGCCCTCCTCCTCCTCCGGGCAAGCGGCGTTGTTTGGGCGGCAGCGCCAGCGGCAACTAGCCTCAGATCACCTGACACGGACCCGCCACCGCCGCCATGGCTACCTTACCGTAAATACCCCAGCCCAGGCAGCAGCAAGAAGAAGCTGGCAGTGGCGGCAGGTTAGGGGTTAGGGGGAGCAAATTACTTGCCTTGCCCCGGGTGCTGACAACCCACGCTACGCCGCTGCCACTATCTCCCCTCTGTGGGGAAACTGCATCTTTCCTGCAATGTTGGAAGAGACTTGGCGCTTATCAAATACTAGACAAAGATGATTCCGCCTTCCCCCATCCTCAAAGGCTCTCCCACTCCCAACTGATTGTGCCAAGAGTTGATAGAGGCAATGGTGACCACCAAAATTGCAGAGGCTTGGACTAGATGACCACTGAGACCCTTTCAAGCTCTACAGTTCTGTAATTCTATATGTTCCCAGCCTCCAGTGGATTTACTGGGTACTGAGATTGGTGCTACAAGTTCCAGAATTCTTAGTGGGAAAATGATGTTCCCTTTGCTATTTTCACTAAGAATAAGTGACTTTGTATTTTCTTGTAGGTCCTACATTGTAGGGAAAAGATGCCACTTCTTGCATAACCTGGTGTGTATTTATGTACCTCTGGGCAGAGTGAAGTGGGGATTCAATCAATGGAAGGTTCCTCACCAGAAATGAAGAAGTGAGCTTTCATATGTAAGCATCCCTGCTTGAATTTTCATGATACCCTTAGCTTAAAGACTACTTTTAAAAGTCTGGACACATGCAGTAATCAAAGACATGAGCACAAACCTTAGTGAAGGCACCCCCACATCCCAAACTGGACCACGAGAGAGAGAGAGATGAACCAGCAACTTGCTTACTAGAAAAGAGTATTAGATTGAAAGTCCAGTCTGTTCTCAGGGCATATACTGTGGAAAATGGGTTTTATTTTCTTCCTAACCTATGGAACGGACATGTAAAATCACAACTTTCCTCTGTATGAACCTTTCCATCCACTGGAATCATCAGCTGAAGACCTGTTCTTGATACTCTTGCTTTCAGAAGTTAGGAAGGGGGTTATGAGAGACAGTATCTGTAATGGTCTCCAATTCTATAGCTCCCTCCCCTGATAGTTTTGCACTGGAATTCTTTAAGAACCATTTTAAAACTATCCTGTTCCCCCATGTTTTTGATGATAAATAGTACAGCTGAAAACTATCCAGAGTGCAGAGCAGGTATTATGTGACAGTCCCCATTCCACAGATCAAACGGTTGAGTGGGCAAGTCAAAATGATCAACTGATTTTGGAAGTTTGCCAACTCTATGCCCAATGCTATGCAAGGCCAATAATTGTGTGTCAGCGGAGGAGCTAGCTGCTTGGGCACCTGGAGTGGCACACATGCCGTGCACCTGGGGGCGGGGCAAGCCACCCACAGTGGCTCTCCTCGCATGGGGGTGGGGTAATCCCAGGGGGGATTTTGTCACCTCCCTCTGGAATGACACCTGTTGTGTGTTGGAAGCTCAATAATCAGCACAGGCAGAAATGGGTCACTTGCAATGTAATGTGATTGACAGATAGTTTGCCCTGCCCACCTGTCAAACTTAGCTCACAAGAGATTGGGTGAGATCCGGCAGCCCAACTGCCAGATTCACATGCACATCCTCGTATTGCAATCCCTTCCCACCACCCTCTTTTCATGCTGATGTTTTCCTTAAATGGTACAAGCTTGGAGACAAATGTTTTGTTTCTTGTGGACATAAGGTCTTCAGCATTTTCTTAGTGTCTGAGTGAGTGAGCTGCCTTTGAAGGTCTCTGCTTTAGCTTTGGAGAAGTTGTAGAGATTGTGCTTCGCCTTGAGCAAACCAAGCATCCCTCAGAGTCACCAAGATTCATACTCTTAGTAGATAGTGCAGAGCTGCTTATTAATTTCACCACCTTCCATATGCTCCCAGAGAAGCTTACAAAGATCAATAATGCAACCTAAATCCTAAACGATATGATAGAAAGAGATTGGGGAAGAAGGAGCAAAAAAGCAAACTCAAGTACTAGTTATTACTGACAGAGTTCTTAGAATGATCAGCTGGAATAGAAAGTGTTCAAGGAAAGCAGGAGCTAAAAGTTGCTGGTCTCTCCCACAAAAACTCATGCAACCTGATGGAATGGGTGGTGCTAGATGACACTTGACTCTCTTAACAATTTGTTGTTGTTGTTTAGTCGTTTAGTCGTGTCCGACTCTTTGTGACCCCACGGACCAGAGCACGCCAGGCACTCCTGTCTTCCACTGCCTCCCACAGTTTGGTCAAACTCATGCTGGTAGTTTCGAGAACACTGTCCAACCATCCCGTCCTCTGTTGTCCCCTTCTCCTTGTGCCCTCCATCTTTCCCAACATCAGGGTGTTTTCCAGGGAGTCTTCTCTTCTCATGAGGTGGCCAAAGTATTGGAGTCTCAGCTTCAGGATCTGTCCTTCCAGTGAGCACTCAGGGCTGATTTCCTTCAGAATGGATAGGTTTGATCTTCTTGCAGTCCATGGGACTCTCAAGAGTCTCCTCCAGCACCAGAATTCAAAAGCATCAATTCTTCGGCGATCAGCCTTCTTTATGGTCTAGCTCTCACTTCCATACATCACTACTGGGAAAACCATAGCTTTAACTATATAGACCTTTGTTGGCAAGGTGATGTCTCTGCTTTTTACAATTACAGCTTCTGAAAATAGCTGTGTCCACCCCTCTTGCTTGGCATCCTTGCTTGGCTGCAAAATTGGGAGAGACTATTTTGGACCAGATCTAAGTCAGAAACGGGAACTATGTGACCTTCCTGGATGACAACTCCCATCATATCTGGTAGCAGCGTGGACTGATGGGAGCTGGAATCCAAGAACAGGTTCTCCATCCCTATCCTGACTGGAACCCTGCTTTTCTCAGCCATGTGCTATAATATTTACAGTGCTTTCACAGGGACAGGTGGGTGGAGGGTGTCAGTCTTCTTCCTGTTGTTCAGGAAGGTTGCCACTCCAAAAGGTTTTAGATCCATAAATACGGATGCCGACAGCAAAAGGGAGGGGACACACGGGGCTGAATTGGAAGTTCAGCACACACTAATTAATTCTGCGTTGCTCCCAGTCTCCTGCCTGGTTGGCTGAAGCACTTGAAATATTGCCATATTCTGCACCACAAGCATCTCACGGTTTGATGTTTAGCTTGCAGGACAGGAGCCCAGATTCCATTTTCCCCCTCATAGCATGTTTACTGAAATAGGAAGTGTCATAAGCAGCTTGGCTGTTTACTTTCTAGTCTTTGTCTTGGGGCATGTTAGGCTATAACAAAGAATAATCAGCATGGAAGAGAGAGGCAAGAAGCTCAGAGTACACAACCCTGCCCTCTGCATAGTTTTTATTTCACCCGAGTATTGGTGCTTGATTGCACTGAGATTTTATTTGTGTTATTACATAACTGACACGGCTCTAATTCTAATCTTGCAGCTGGGTAATGAATATAGGATATTAATTTCCATAAAAGATGTCTTCTGGAAAGCATCATTTGCATAGCGCGCTGTTCCAGCCGCTGTCTACTAATAAGATATTCCCTTTATGTTGTTTTGCAAAGCCTTTAAAAATATCTATCAGTGACAAAATGCAGTGGCTTTCTGCTCTACTAGAGCTTGATTGTCAGTTTGATTGGTTCTTTTTATGAATGCCTAGAATGGAATAAGACTTTCTAACCAGGATTGCAGCCCAGAAGTTGTCATTTCCAGTACGTATACTCAGAGCTTTTATGCGTAGCGTAGTGAAATGTGCAACTAGACAGAGAGCCAATCTTGTTCATGAATCCTGAGTGTAGGATTTTTCTTTGATCCCCTCTGACATTAGGATGCTTTTCACCAGCACATGAAGAGCCACACTCTAAAGTCTGGCAATAACTAGTGTTGTTCAAAACACCATGTCCTCTCCCTCCTTTTCATTTTGGGGGCCTTTTAATGCCTCTTTAGTAGAGAGCGGGGATAAATTTCATGGGGTGGAAGGGCTGTAATTTTTATTGTTTTTACCCTTCAAGCCTTTTTAAAACACTCTGTGTACACTTGCTGCAGTGCAAGGCATTTGCACAAGGGCTTCCCAGAATGCTCAGAGGACCACACCATGTCACATGGTCACAGGGGAAATATAGGAAGTCCTGCCAGGGTGCAAACCAGTGTGAGAAGATGTCCGTTTTGGTTTATCACAGTTTCTTCCCGTCCACCTTATGTTCAGTTCTCTACAGTTCTACATCAGTGTGTGATTTATTTATTTTTAACACCCTCATGAAAATTCACCAGCCTGAATGCCTACCAATACACACATTTCCATATGCAATTTTGCCTAATAGACATCATTTTTTGCAAAGCATTTTTCAAAATACAATGGTTTTTAATGTTATTTTCACTAATATATGCATTTATATGCACACTTCACCCTACTATATGCATTGTGTCCGCATTACGTGGCTGGAGGATTGCACTGAAAAATTCAGGGAAGTTTGGCTTTTGAAATATGGCTGTGTTTCATTTTTTGTATTGATTTGGAAGATGATAATTCAGTAGATTCACCTTTAAATGTGAAGTGAATCAAATTTCTCCCCATTTCAATATACCAAACAGCTCTTCTCCACCCCAAAAAACAGTGTACAACTCCAGCACAGCACAGTCCGAACTACAGCTATCATATCTAATTGGCTTCCCCTCCTAGCAGCCTAGAAAGTTTGAGAAACATGGGCAATTCTGAAGCTATTTCAACAGTAGAAATTATGGGATGCTGGAGCCCCTGCCTCTGATGCAAAGCTTTCCAATCCAAATGGCTGAGAGCCAATTTTCAGTTTGCCCGGTAGTGCAAATTTTGCAAGAAACACTGACTGATCCTTGCCTGGATTTCAACCGACAAAGCGTTTAATTATGTAAATGCAGGAAAGAAGCTGATTTCCTGATAGCTTATTAAAATCCGAGACATTCTGATACAATTTTCAGACACAGCAGGAAAGCTAGAAGGAGACATGACTCGCTTCAGATTGCGAGGCAACAACTGGGGTGAATCATCACATGCATGTTTTTCATCCCAAACAAAATAAAAAACACTATAGCCAACTAACCCCTTGTTCACAATCCAGGATTTGCCAAACAATTAATATTAAATTAACCCTAATAACCAGACAACAAGGGCAAAAGGCAATGATATTATTCACTAGGTATGCCTGAACATGCTAATACCATTCCCCAGGAAGGATATTTAATAGGAAAATCCATTTGTTTAACTGCCTTCTCAGCCATTGCCTCGGAATCATAAAATGATCATTATGAAATAAGCCCTGGTCTTAGTTTAGTTATGATGACCATGAATTTTGGAAGCAACGTCTATATTTTAAAATCTGATAAAGTAAGTTGTTCTCTGACTCCAGGTCCCCTTTGCTTCCTTTTCAAAATAGAGAAAAAAATTTAAACAACAAATCTTGTATCCCATATAAGATACAGTTTGTTCAAATAAATATTTGACACTTTCATTCTTTTATGGAAAAAATGAAGTGTGTGATTTTAGGGTTATCAAGTGTTATGGGTGACCCAACAAAGGGAATACAGTGGTACCTCACGTTAATAACTTAATTTGTTCTGGAGGTCCGTTCTTAACCTGAAACTGATCTTAACCTGAGGTACCACTTTAGCTAATGGGGCCTCCCGCTGCTGCCACACCACCGCCATGTGATTTCTGTTCTCATCCTGAAGCAATGTTCTTAACCCGAGGTACTATTTCTGGGTTAGCGGAGTCTGTAACCTGGAGCGTCTGTAACCTGAGGTACCACTGTAGAGAACAACTTTTTATTATTTTTATTTGTTTATTCAAATGATGTATAAACCACTAGTCATTCAAATACATTGTGGCAGAGTGCAATTTAATTTAATTTTCCCATTAATTGGGAAAAGTTCAAAGCAATCCTAACCCTAACCCTGGACACAACTGTGTGAGGTATCTAAGGTAGACAACATTATTGTCCTCATTTTACAGATAGATGACACTGAGGCTGAGACAGAGGAGTTTTCCTAAGTAAGCTTATAGCAAAAATGAGATTTAGACTAACAGCCCATTCCAGCTTCCACTGGAATGAGATAATTTGGATTTGGTAGGTGTCTGGGCTTTCCCAGCTGAGTCTACGCTGGGATGAAATCCACTCCAGCAGAGCTAGAGATATCCCAGCATCAGTCCCTCACCCTGGTTCAGCTGGTGGAACAGAAGCCAACCTGTTCCCTCAAACGATACATTCAGGAGGTGGGGTTTGAAATAGGGGTAAGTCACATTGACTTTCTATAGTTAGGATTGATCTATTTAGGATGGCATGACATAGTATGCTATAAGCATTTTAACTCAGAAGAATGCCACACTTTGAGGGTCTTGCTCCTCAGAAAGGACAGATCATTCTACATCTGGGTTATGTCAGTTTTGCAGGTGACTTGAAACATGAAAAGGAAGCTCCATTGCCTGCAGCACCCTTCTCAATTGTATCTGATCAAACAAATACTCCTTCCTTAAATCTCTATACCAGGGGTCAGCAAACTTTCCCAGTATGGGGCCGGTCTACTTTCCCTCAGACTTTGTGGGGGGCCAGACTATATATATATATATATATATATATATATATATGCAGGTTTTGGTGTCCTCGGGTGTCTTCCCGTGTAAAAGTTGGGGTGTCTAGGCGACGTTTCGACGAGGTCTCACTCGTCATCTTCAGGCTGGTGCTTTCGGCTTCTTGTTACTGGAACAGAGCAGGATCTCAGTGTTTGAGTTCCTATAAATACTGTTGAGGGGGTGTGGTGTATAGCCTCCAATGTTCTGGGCAGAGAGGAAGTTCCCAGGCTAGTGTGCCTTTTCTTCTTTTGTTCCTTAATTACTTGAGGGATATCCTGAGTGATTTCTTGAGTGATATCCTGAGTACCACTTAGGTGGGTCATTAGGTGTGGATTAGTTGCTAAAGTCTTTGTGTCTTGACCTCTTGAACTTTGTGAAGAGTTTTTCTGAGAAGATGGCTGTACTGCACTTAGTTGTGCTCTGGCTTGGCTTCGTGTATAGGGGCGAGCTGTGGTTTTGTGGCTTGTGTCAGCCAGATCTGTGTAGGGATTGCAGGGGGGTGCAGCATCCGGAGGTGCCTCCATGGTTTGGCTACCATTGTCAAGACACAAAGACTTTAGCAACTAATCCACACCTAATGACCCACCTAAGTGGTACTCAGGATATCACTCAAGAAATCACTCAGGATATCCCTCAAGTAATTAAGGAACAAAAGAAGAAAAGGCACACTAGCCTGGGAACTTCCTCTCTGCCCAGAACATTGGAGGCTATACACCACACCCCCTCAACAGTATTTATAGGAACTCAAACACTGAGATCCTGCTCTGTTCCAGTAACAAGAAGCCGAAAGCACCAGCCTGAAGATGACGAGTGAGACCTCGTCGAAACGTCGCCTAGACACCCCAACTTTTACACGGGAAGACACCCGAGGACACCAAAACCTGCATTCCTGTACCCGTGAAAATCTACGAAAGCATATATATATATATATATATATATATATATATATATATATATATATATTGGGGGGAATGAACAAATTCCTATGACCCATAAATAACCCAGAGATGCATTTTAAATAAAAGGACGCATTCTACTCATGTAAAAACACGCTGATCCCTGGACCGGTTTAAGAAGGCGATTGGGCCGGATCCAGCCCCCGGGCCTTAGTTTGCCTAAAGGTAAAGGTAAAGGGACCCCTGACCATTAGGTCCAGTCGTGACCGACTCTGGGGTTGCAATGCTCTTCTCGCTTTATTGGCCGAGGGAGCCGGCGTACAGCTTCCAGGCCTTGTGGCCAGCATGACTAAGCAGCTTCTGGCGAACCAGAGCAGCACACGGAAACGCTGTTTACCTTCCCACCAGAGCGGTACCTATTTATCTACTTGCACTTTCAAACTGCTAGGTTGGCAGGAGCAGGGACCAAGCAACGGGAGCTCACCCCATCGCGGGGATTCGAACCGCCAACCTTCTGATCGGCAAGTCCTAGGCTCTGTGGTTTAACCCAAAGCGCCACCTGCATCCCTTAGTTTGCCTACTCATGCTCTATACCTTCTATAGGTGTTGGAATTCATGGTGGTGAATCTGCAAGCATTCCGAACATTTAAGATCACCATTTTGTTTTGCATTTTAGAAAGAACACTATGCGCTAGAATCTAGCATTAGAGAAACCACTGGGGGCGAGGGCAGGAAATGTCATCAGTCACACCAGGAAAGAGTATAGCAGTGCATAGTAACATGTGCCAGTGATTCTCCAGCTGCGTAAAAACAAATAGAAAAATGTAAAATGATTGTAAGCTTGATTTGTTCCACATCAAATATAACATGAAGTCAAGGGGGAAAAAAGAATATTCAGACATATTGCCTGCTGCTTAATAGTTACAGTCAGGTCTCTGTGCAATATTTCTGAGGCTTGATGTTGGAAATGCAATGTATTTATAACTAACACTAACATACTGTAATAGAAAATTGATATGAAGAGAGACTCCTGGGGATGCTGCTAATAACACACTGGGAGAACCCAGGGTGTCTGGGGGGGCACTTTTCATAAAACAGAACTCTGCATCCCTACCACAAAAGATGTATGTCTTTATTTAAATCATCCTGTTAGATGTAATTGAATCCCATCTTTAAAAGTTCCAAGGCACAGGATTTCCAAAGAGCCCTTGGTTAATGTTTCCCTTTCAGCTATTCAGAATATGGATGCTTGGACAAGATCCATCCACCCCACACTTCAGCAGTGGCTGGCAGGGTGGTGCAGGCACACACCACTTCTCAAAGCTCTGTATCAAAGCCACTTGCCAAGAGGCATGAGGAGAGGAGCAAGACCTAGGGGCTCAGTGTGGTGCAGGCATGGCTGCAGAAGTGTCAGCTTACCTCTGCCACTGCAGAAGGGCCTCTTACGCAGATCTTAATGCCCACGCAGGTTCATGTGGAAAGAAGTGTTTGAATTAGCTTCTTCCGATTAAATCCCAGCCTCTTCCACTGGGCCTAATAATAATAATAATAATAATAATTCATTTGTACCCCGCCCATCTGGCTGGGTTTCCCCAGTCACTCTGGGTGGCTTCCAACAAAGATTAAAAATACATTAAAATGTCACACCTTAAAAACTTCCCTGAACAGGGCTGCCTTCAGATATCTTCTAAACGTCAGGTAGTTGTTTATCTCTTTGACATCTGATGGGAGGGCGTTCCACAGGGCGGGTGCCACTACCGAGAAGGCCCTCTGCCTGGTTCCCTGTAGCTTTGCTTCTCATAATGAGGGAACCGCCAGAAGGCCCTCGGCGCTGGACCTCAGTGTCTGGGCAGAACGATGGGGGTGGAGTCATACATGGTCTAGGAGTCAGTGAAGCTGTGCCAAGACAGGTGAAATGACACCCCAGCTGTCATTGTCTCATCTGTCTAAAACATCTTCCACAAACAACACTGTGCAATAGTCCAAACAGGACAATAGCACAACATGGGTTGCATAGGGACATAGGAAGTTGACTCATACTGAACCTGGTCCTTAAGGAAGAACACAACTCCGTATCGTGTGATGGAATCTGTCTGAGTGGTCTTTTGCAGAGCTAACTTGGGATTAATTTGGAATTTCTGCAAGCATTAAATGTGATTGAGTTCATAGTTTGCACACCATCTCCCAAGTCAGATAGTTGACCTACCAACATTATCTCCATATTATTGGGATAGACCTTCAGTTTATTATCTCTCGTCCGCATCATTACTAGTCCCAGACACCGGCACTGCACCACTGAATTAGATTAAGAGCAGAGCTGTGTGTCATTAGTGTACTGACACAGCAGCCTAAATCCCCAAGTGGCTTTATTCAGTGGTTTCATGTTGATATTAGACAAGATGGGGATAGAATAGAGAGAAAAGCCATTTTCTTTCTTCATTTTTCATTATATCATGTAAGCTGTTTTGATTTTTCCTGAACTAGAAAGCCAGATAAAAATAATAAACTAAACTGAGCTGTTGGAGAGTGTTAAAAAGAAAGTGAATAAGGATCTTTACGTTAACCAGTGACAGGATTTGAGAATCTACAGCTCCCCAGATTATTGAGGCAAACACTGAAATAGGAAATGCACAAGCAGGCTTAATTAATCCTCATTAGTTCAGAATAAGACAACAAAAGACTTAATTAGCAGTTATTAGGTACTGCTTTGAAAGGGAGCAGAAATAATGTCAGGGAGTAAACTGTGTTTAAGACTGTGTCACATATTGAGAGGGAAAACTCTCCCTACCATCTTCACCACAACTGAAGAATTTTACCCCCCTCCCTCAAAAAAAACAAAAAAATCCTTCCTGAATTTCTTTTCTTCAGAAAAAAGGGCCAATAAAATAATATATAATTTATACCCCACCCATCTGGCTGGGTTTCCCCAGCCACTCTGGGTGGCTCCCAATTGAATATTAAAAACACAATACAGCATCAAACATTAAAAACTTCCCTAAAGAGGGCTGCCTTCAGATATAATTTATAATGATGGCTTTATAAAAGTGTGTATGTATAGCAAGTAGGATGGGGGACAACACATTCCTTTAAGCCTGGCCTAGAAAATTTCTCCCTTTGCTGAATTGCGTTTACAGACAGGAAGGGTGGTTTTTTTTTGTCTGTTTGTTTTTTTTGTTTTCTTCATGCCAAGGCTCGGTTCCAATACTCTGTTGTTTCTCACTATGACCCATTAGCAGAGGGGTGAGTCCCACTGTGTTCAAAAGGGCTTCAATGCAGATAGAATTTCAGCCTCTATCTGCTGGATGGAATACACATTTGCTCTTCAGATGCCAAGATTTAGCAGTGCCCCGAGGAATGTGATTGTACATCATACTTAAGAGCAAGATGTCCTTCAAAAGGGAATCGTCTTACTTCATGCTTTCCCATGCATTCATTTTTTTCTGAAATGACCGTAGTTTTCTTAACATTAATCCCAGCAAAAAAATACTTTGCTTCTCTGCCACCTGTCACAGCTGCTAGCAGGTCCTGGGCCAGCTCAGACCAACCCTTGGAATTCTCGATTTTGGGGTTTTCCACCCAGCTTTGCTGGAGGGGATTTTGCCTACAAGCCCCTCACCTGCCCATCCAATGACTGGTAGGAGGCTGGAACCACTAGTAGAGTAGACAGCCATCTCTACTCATACTAAACCATCCACAACCCTGTCCTATGAAGGCAAAATCTGGATGCTGTTTCTGTAGAAAAGGCCAGTTTGTCTAACTTTTTTCCTTTTTTGTGCCCATGGAGATAGACGTAGCACATTGTACCCTAGATCTGTTCTCTCCTTCTCTTTCAATCATCTCACAGGAAACAACATTGACTGGCTATTGGATCTTCTAACACTAATTTATAGTTGAACTGCCACTGGTCCAGTGTGAATGCTAGTAATCGTTTCAGCAGTACGACAGTAAATTCCAGTGCAAAGGCATCTATGGTGCTAGCATGCTTACAAGTACATTGCAAACAACCCCATGAATAAGGCTATTAAGCTTCTAATGTACTTCAAGTGTGTACATTAAGTTCAGTCAACTTTGTAAGGAATGGAATCTGAGAAAGCTAAAGGAGTGAGAGGGTATCAGTTCTTTAAGCAAGTAGCCAAATTACACCACCCACCCACAACAGGAAAGTATCAGCAGATTTGGTGGTGGGGCGGTGGCATTGGTGGGGCTAGATACATTCCCCCCTCCTTTTGATGTGCCTTACCTCAATAGCTGCACACTGTAGACTCCATCTATCCATATTTAACAGGTGCAGTGTCTGGTATCTTCTGCTCATAAATCACTGTCCCTATCATATCCAGATTTTGGAATTTAGGGACTCATTGTTCATTCTTTTCAGTCATTTTTCAAGGTTCAGCTATCTGGAATTTTAGCTTTGCAAGTGTTATCAATTTATGATGCCAGTCTTTCTTAAGCTAATTTACCATCTCTAGCCAATTAATACACTTCAACAAAAGGTTATGCCTAGAATTATAGTGATTTAGTTCAACCATAATTTGTAGTATGGGAGAAATCAAAGTTTGCTCTCTTTTTTTTATTGACAAACATATACATATTATTATTATTATTTGCTTTAGTGTTTTAACTGCTTTTAAGTTGTGTAGGATTTTTGTTGTTTATTTGCTTTTATTGAGGGAGGGGAGATGTGTCTGGGAGGAGAGGAGCTGGGGAGAGCAGGTGGGTCCAATCAGGTGATTCAGGGTAGCAGGAAGTATGGTGTGGGAGATGGGGCGGGCCAGGTGAGGGGCACAGATGGGATCCTCATAACAGAGGGTCCTGGTTGCGTGCGGGACCCAAGAGCTCACCTGATAGGGTTAAAATGGGGGGGCGGAGCAATAAGTCCTGGCCATTCCCCTGGGATCACACCAGGCGATTTTAGCCAATAGCCAGTGGGTGGCGTGATCCCAGGGGCTTTAAAAACAGCAGTGTGATGCAAGGAGGGGCATTTGCTTCACACTGTTGAACACCCACCCACCCTCCCTAGTTTAGTTAGAGCCGCTTGGCCTTGCTTTGGTTTGGGTCGCCTGTTTCGGAACAGGGGCTGGGTAGGAATTTTTCCATTTGGCAGATTGGCTTTAGCCACTTGGTTTTCGCCTACCCCTTAGCAAATCGTCACAACTTGTAAGGTGGCGGTAGGCATTGGCTCAGTTGGATTGTGGGGAGGGGTGTTGTGGCCATCACCTGCCCCTCCAGGAACTGGGTATTCCATTAAGGGAATCTGGGGGTCCTGGATCTCATCCGAAGTCCGCTTGAGGGGCTAGGGCCATGCCAGGACCACAGGAACCCCGGGGTGAGCTTAGGTTGGTCCTCATCGACCTAGCTCCCTCGTTTGGTTTACCCCATTAGACGATCACCCTGAGAGGTGGAGCCAGTTATAGTGGGGAGTCAGTGCCTAAGCCAATACCGCTCACGTGATTGTATTTCAATAAAGTTGTGGCCAAAAATTTTGCCCAAAAACTTAAACTAATATAAGTGTCTGTGTGTATTTATTTTGGGGGTGGGTCTTGGGGCCTCGAGACGCAATTGGTGATGCGCCATGTGCCAGCCCTTTCTCCAACCTATGGAATTGCAGTTGTCCTATCAGTCAACCCTGGGATCTGTGACTGCTTGTTGCTGAATGCCAGCTTGGCTCCATGAGCCGATCAGAGAGCAATTTTCTCACTTTCCAGGTCTTACCAGCTATTATAAGACCAGTGAGTTTCAGATAGTAGGAAGATGATATAGTCAAGTAGTCAAACTTCAGAGGATAATTATACAGCTTCTAGCACTCTGATCAGCTGAAAAAAGTAAGTCACTGTCCCATAAATTAGGCTCACAGTCTAAACTGTTCCACTGTTTCTAAACATTCCCAAAATTTTAATAAATAGAAAGGGAGTTTACTCACTCTTACTAAATCACTTTCCTTAAACATTCCGCATCTACACAAATGTGGGGACACATATTGTTTTCTAGATAAAGTATGCTCTACATTTACTTTTAACAAGTCTTGATCCTAACATTAACACAACAACTTTTAATACCATCTTGATCATGGCATCCATGTAGTCAGCTTATTATGTTAAGTACACATTACTTAACCCAAACTGTATTGACTATTTACAGATAAACAAAACTAAGTATTTTTGTGACATAAATTTATAATTCACCAAACCTGAGATAAACATTTAACCTGGAAACGTTTAACCACATTCTTCTAAATTACCCTTGTGAATACAGCTGATGTCAATTACCCCATACTCATTATGTGCTTGTTTTGACTCCTTCTTTAATATAATTATTGTTTTTACCTACCTCTACAAAGTCCTACTTATTTTTCACGAAACATTCACATTTGGATGTAGTTTACTTTTTTTCAAAATACAATGCATTCTTTTCCTTATTCAAAAATGAACTGATACTATTATCATGAGCTATTTTTAGCAATTCCAGAAGAACTAAAACAGCTGGGTTGTATTATCTATCACAACACTCTCTTCCCAGGATATGAAGAAGTTAAGCTTCAGAGTCATGTGCATCTAAACACATATTCAAACCTCAGAGCTCTCTCTAGGCTACACCATGCAAGCACACCTATGAGGTCATTTATTGCAACCACCAACTTAGTGCAGGATTCTAAAACAATATGTCTGACATCCTCTACTTAAATACTACCAGTAGAGCCTACTTCCCAAGGAAGTATGTTCCTCGTTCAAAAAGTTCTTACCATTTGAAACTTTCTCGTAATGTTTTGTTGAAATTTGCTTCTTTCAGTTTTCTTCCTGTTGATCCTAGCCCTGCATCTGCAATAACTGAGAGTTATTTCAGATGCAGGGCTAGAATCAACAGGAGGAAGCTTGAAAGAAGCATCATGTGTGTGACAGCATATCAGATATTTGAAGACCATTGCCATTTTTACTCTAATCTTCTGTTGTCATGTTCTGGTTGGATGTCAGTCAGGAGCTGCAGGACCACGGACAGCTCCAAGTAAGTAGAAGAAGAGTTTGGATTTGATATTGTAATTGAAATACTTAATTGTCACTTGTACAACTTGTATACAGTGAGATTAGACGAGCACCCCCCACTCAGCTCTCTTAGTCTTAATTCCCCTCGTTTACTGCCGCACACCCACCAAACCCAAAAGTCAGTTGCCCTGTTGTTATCTTTTCATTCAGCAGCCTAACAGCCCACGGATAGAAGCGGTTCTTTACCCTGTTGGTGCGACTAATCATGCTTCTATATCTTCTGCCTGAGGGCAGGAGATCAAGAAAGTGCTGGCCAGGGTGTGAATCATTCCTGAGAATTTTCTTCACTCTCCTGAGGCAACGTTCTTCTGCTATTTCATCCAGTGGATTCACGGGACAGCCCATAATATCTTGCGCTGTATTCACCACCCTCTGTAGGCACTTCCTATCAGATGATGTCAAACCAGCATACCACACCGTGATGCAGTATGAAAGGACACTTTCTATTGTTGACCAGTAGAAAGAGATCATCATATGTTGATTGACATTGTTCTTCCGCAAGACTCTGAGGAGGTGGAGTCTCTGTTGGGTTTTCTTAACCACCTGGGTTGTATTTATTTTCCAAGTAAGGTCTTCACTGAGATAAACTCCTAGGAATTTAAAGGAAGAGACTCTCTCCACATAGCCCTCCCTGATGTACAGTGGGGCTAGTTCTCCTCTCTTCCTCCGAAAGTCCATCTCCTTTGTGTTGCTGATATTAAGGTGCAAGTTGTTGCCTAGGCACCATGTAGATATTTTTTGGACCTCCCCTGTATACGCTGATTCGTTTCCACCTGTTATTAAACCCATTATGGTGGTGTCATCTGCAAACTTAATAATTGCTGTAGACGGGTCAGATGATACACAATCCTATGTATACAATGAATACAGGTACAGAATTAGCACACATCCCTGTGGTGTGCCAGTGCTGATTTTTAAGGAATTAGATGTTACACGTCCAATCCTCACTTTATCCTGCTTTATCACTACCCGAAGGAGTCTCAAAGTGGCTAACATTCTCCTTTCCCTTCCTCCCCCACAACAAACACTCTGTGAGGTGAGCGGGGCTGAGAGACTTCAGAGAAGAAGGTCACCCAGCAGCTGCATGTGGAGGAGTGGAGACGCGAACCCGGTTCACCAGATCACGAGTCTACCGCTCTTAACCACTATACCACGCTGGCTCTCAACAAAAGTAACTTGCTCCAACAAAAGTTGAGAGCAGACAGGGCATTTTAAACCCTCTGCCCCCAGGTTACCTCTCCCAGGCCCCACTCCTTTGTGGATAACTTTAGGATTCCTGCAATGCAACCCTCTGCCCTGAAGATGGGCACTTCTCCTCTCTTCTATCACCTCCTGCTTGGTACATACCCTATGCCATTGGACTTGATTTCTCAGAGGAAGGTGCCCATTAGGATCCTAGCTCTGGCCCCACAGGCCCTGGTGATATGGGAGGTTCTTCTGAGGTCTCCTGTCTATCAGCCTCAGGCTCAGTGGACTTTCTGATCTCTAGGATCAGGCTCAGAGGCCTGAATCTGGTCTTAGCTTGAGATTCTGTAGTTTCTAACACTGAGTCTTGATTGCTGCTGCATGCTGGGGTCATGGCATCATCAGTCTAAACATTACTTTCATCCTTGGTTTTGGCATAGGTCACCAGTTTACAAACGACAGTGGGCTCCTGTTCCTGGACATTTTGTGACACACCCCCACTTTCACTGAGATGTATAGACATTGACAAGGTGGACCATGATATGTTAAAATTGATGAATGTTGGGGGTTTGGATTCACGAATTTCTTCAGTGTTAAGAGTTGGACTGTGCCTACAGCATTGCCTTATCTTCGGGCTTCCTTCATCTAATAATAATTTTGCCCTTCATAGTCATCCCGCTGTCCTTCCATAAGTACTTTATTAAGCTGCTTAGCATTATTTTAAGGTCAAAAACTCTCTACTTGAAAAAGAATGATGTAATCTGCAAAAGCCCTACTTGGCATGGCCACACTCCATTCATCTTGATGCCCTTTCTTAATCCTATCTGAGGCTTTAATAGAGCTTCTTCAGGCAGCAAATGAAGAGATTTAATGAGATAATTTCTTGCTTTTACTAGCCATAGCTGCCAGCATGATTTTTCCCAATCTCCGAAAAAAAAAGTTTTCACACTGCCAAAGACTTTTACAACCTTCTAGGGACAATTTCAGGGTTCTCTCTTGACGATGCTTCTCCTCCCCTGTTTCCATAATTCAGAGGTGGCTGATACCCCTTGGGATTGGTCGGACAGAAGACCAGAAGATCAATAGCAGGTGGCGCTGGAGCCAATGACAGGCACAATCAATTAATTATACTTTTGTTCTCAATCTCCTCCCTGCTGAGATCTACAATGGCAAAACTGAGACTAAGGAATAGGAGACTTTCAGCCAATGCTGGACTGTTTCTAAGTAAAAAGGCAAGTGACTGAGAGCAGACTGAGTTTGCTGGGGCTGTGCCCCTTTTGCCCCTTTTCCCCATAGTCACACTCTGCATTGGGTCAACATTAACCGAAAACTCTGGAGTCCATCCTCCAAGGAATGTGGTTTCAGGGCCACATACTCCTCTGTGAGCAGAAGTACAGGTAAGGTCTCTGTTTCAAGAGAATCTTTCCTTTCTTACATTGTTTATCAGGCTATTTTTCATACCTGCTGGAGGAAATGACCAACCTGTAGGCATTATATCTTTCTCCTTCTGAGTGCTAGGAGAGCAAGAAACCCCACAGGTCTCAAATGGGTGCTGGTTACCTCTATGGTCTTGCTTGCCTGGGAATTCAATATCAACCCCAAAGCTCAGTCTTTTGATTGGCTCTGGGAGCTTCTTGGATTCAAAAAGGCTTCTTATTGGTCTGTGGCAACAGGGCATGTTCACAGTGACCACTTTCAACAAATTTGAGGAAGGATTGACCCTTATTTCATCTTAATGGTCTAAAACATTGAGTAGCCTGTCATGCTTGACCCCTTAGGCCAATCTTTAAAGTGATCAATTATGGATCTCCCATTGTCTCCTGGAGCTCTAAGACCTCTTCCTATTGGTCCATGGTGGTTGTAGAGGGTTCAAATATCCCCTCTGGGCCAATCCAGAGAAGGCCTGGAAATGCCATTTCTGCCTCCCATTTTGTCTCAGGGATCTAAAACCTCCTTCTATTGGTTTGTGGTAGTGCAATGTGCTTCATTTCTGGTCCTTCTCTTCTATGTAAAGATTTCCAGGACTTCTGAGGTTGGACTTATAGGATTAGGGTTACTTCTGGTGATGTCATGGCTATAAACCATCCTGAGGTGGTGGGCTTAAGTGATTTGAGAGGAGGCACACTTACCATACTACTCTCTGCATCTTGACATAGGAAGTCTAGGAATTATTTCTGATGATGAAAAATCCTCTTAGAAAGCAAAGGTGAAAGATATAGAATTGCAGCAGCTAAATGATGAATTGGCCATTATATTTTTCCCAATCCATCATGGCAGAGAAAAGAGAATAAACTCAATTAAAAGTACCCAATTTACCCCCCCCCCTTTTCCCTACCCCCAAGGGCACCAGAGTGTGAATCTATTAGCATTAGGACAAAATTGTCATTTTTAAAAGAAAAGGCTACTCATTCTGAGAGCAAAAACAAACCAAACAACTTGGTTCCTGCAGGGAGAGATGTTTCTGCATAATATGCATAATATTATGGATTTAATAGAAGCATTTCGCAGTGATAGCAGTACTGCTATATACCAGTTTAAAATCCTTGAGCAGAGTACTACAGAACAAATGTATGGCATTGCAAAGCCATAATATGTGTTCCCTACATAGTCTGGTAATCAGGACAAGAATGGAACTGACCAATACAGGGCAGAATCGAGACATGATATGGGAGATAGGTTCAGAGGACCCCAAATGCATGTTCTGGGGATGAAAGGATTTCACTCCTTCATCATTCCTCTGGTTTGTTCTGTCCCAGTTCAACTAAGAGAATTCCTAGAATTAGAGCAGCCTTCCTCAACCTGACACTTCCAGGTGTGTTGGACTAGAACCCCCATTAATCCCTGACAACATGGAAAACGGTCAGAGATGTTGCAAGTCCCAAGCAATTGGGGGAAATCTGAATTAGAGCACACATAGGTTGCTTTCAGTTCCTTAAGTTTGTAGGCACCTTCCCCCCCTAATGTATGTTAGCAATGTACAGGTGTGCATTGATAAAACACCACCCGAACCCTCCAGAGCCTTCACCCAGAACCAACCACCTCAACTCCATGTCATCTGTATTCCCATGTCAACCTGTTCATGTAGACAAATAAGTCTGGTTGGGTGAAATTCTCGGGGAGGAGGGAAAGTACTAAGAGCCTACTGACAAGTCTGCCCCTTTAAAGCCGTCCACTCCTCAAGAAAGCAGCAGTGTTTGGGAGGTATGATCTGAACACTGAGCCATAAAAAAACTCCAATCGAGTCCTGGATATTGTTGGACCAGCAGTTCTGTGGCTTGCCAGTTTCTTTCTAAGGTCCAGACAGGATAGTGGAACTGAAACTTGAGTGAGAAAGAAAATGGAGAGGAATAGAATTACAGAGGGGGGAATCACAGAAACCACAGACCAATTTCATCCCAGCAGAAAAGGAAGGACTGTACGTGTCCACCATAGGACCAACCTGTCATTCTTTCTGGAACACCTTTGCAGCCCCAAGGCCATCCCCACCATGCCCCAGGCCAGTAAGCAGCTGTGACACTTGTGTTGGAAGGGTGACTGGGTGGCTCTGCTAGGGATAGACAGATTGGTGCATTTCAACTCTCTCACGTTCACATTTTTTCCTATTTTGTGATTGTTTGGGTTTTGTTTTGTTTTTAAGAACAATCCTTCAGTTGTTTGAATGTGAATTTATCCCAACAAACACATTTTTATATGCAGTTTTGAGTAATTTATACATTTTTGTAAAGATTTCCCCCTAATATAATACATTTTTGTATGTTATTTTCACTAATATCTTAGCTTTTTTGTACATCTCCCTTTAATATATGCATTTTTCGATATATGCATTTGTTGGAGAACTGCACCGCAAAATTCAGACAAGTGTGAATTTTGAATGGCAACTTTGCTTCTCGTATTGTTTCAGAAAATGCAAATTTGATAAATTCAGATTTAAATACAAACTGAATTGAATTTATTCCCCATCCCTATTTTTCCACCTCACCACATCCAGTACTACTGTATGAGATTCTAGGTAGATATGGCAGTATCTCACTAAAATGCAAATACCTTGAGCAGAAATCACACACGGAAGCTCCCTCTTTGCATTTCCTTAGCAAGTTGGAATAATTCCTCCTATGACTGTCGGACTCTCATGCCCTGTTTGCCTTTGCAGAATTGTAAAGTTGACTTGCTTTTCATATTTGCTTTTCAGTCTTATCACTACTCATGATCGTGGTTTGGGCTATGGCTTTGAGAAATGCAGCATAATGCCTCTGTCAGCAACTTAAACAATGCTCATTATCTAAATGGATCCATAATTAATAAATATGTGAAGGGATGTCAGCTTTAATGATTGCCTACTTCCGCGAGCTTGATTGTATTTGCTTATTATCTGTGGCCTTCCCTCTTGACTGGCTCCCACTCTCTGCTAAAGAGCTGGTTTATAAATGAGATGTGACAGGATGAAACGAAAGCTGAAGCGATGGCCGCTTACGTGAATGCAATGCCTGGCTCGGGAACTATTTATGTCAATGGAAGTCTGATGAAACCTAGCAGTGATATTTTGTGTCTGATTCATCTAGGTTTACTTATGGTTTGACCAGCTGAGCAAGAGTTATCACTATGCAAGACTGGAAAGGAAATCTTGGTGAGTTGTACGTTAGCCATGAGTCGTAGAAAGTGGAAACCAGAGGGTTCTGCCAAAGGTGACTCAAACTCACCTTTACCACCATCCATATGGAATGTGTTTCCTGTTGAACAGTGTCTACTTCCTTTGCTTTGACAAATGAATTGTACTCACACAGGTCACCGAATGATTCTTTCAACCCCTATGGAGGCAGAGCTTTCGATATTTAAGTATGTTTGGTTTTCTTCAACAGCACTTAATTTAGGAGTCACAAACCTTCTGGGGCCCGTGGACACATTTTCAAACCAAAGGTATTGTTGTGACACATATCACAGCCAAACACACACCACAACCTATTTTATTGTAACAAGAGAATCTTTCTTTCAAGCCAAATTTCAATAGGAGTAGAACCATGTAGTAGGGTTGCCCTATGTTCTCTCTTTCCAGGACACGTCCTCTTTTTCATGGGTAGAGTCGCCATAGTGATCCAAAGTTTAAACTAGAAGTTGGCAAATGTGTTCACCCCCCTTTTTTTGCTCTTCAAAATATGGCAACCCTAATAAGTACCAAGGAAGATCTCTGTGGGTGGAGTAGTATCTGTGGGCACCATACTTGTTGACCCTCTGGCATAATTTTCACATGCATGTGATCTTTCGGTCTTGGATAGAAGCCCCTTTGTTATACGTGCTCCATAATAAACTAACGGATAGGATGGGCACCTTGGGGTTCATTTCACATAGGAATGGACATATCTGTCCATTTTGAGTTTCACATTTTTCTTACCTTTAAGCTCAGTTCGCCCTATTTTGCATTTGTAATGTTTTCATTTTAAAAGTCTGCATGAAAATGAATATACATTGTAGGCATTTTGATTAATATAAGCATTGATTTAGACCCAGAGAGAGAGAGGGAGGGAGGGAGGGAGGGAGGGAGGGAGGGAGGGAGAGAGCAAATTATTTTACCCCAAATACTGCATTTTGTATGTTGTTTCCATGAATATGTGCATTTTGAAGAAGAAGAAGAAGAAGAAGAAGAAGAAGAAGAAGAAGAAGAAGAAGAAGAAGAAGAAGAGTTTGGATTTGATATCCCGCCTTTCACTCCCTTTAAGGAGTCTCAAAGTGGCTAACATTCTCCTTTCCCTTCCTCCCCCACAACAAACACTCTGTGAGGTGAGTGGGGCTGAGAGACTTCAAAGAAGTGTGACTGGCCCAAGGTCACCCAGCAGCAGAGACGTGAACCCGGTTCCCCAGATTACGAGACTACCACTCTTAACCACTACACCACACTGGCTCTCTTTTTGGTTCACTTTCCCCTAGCATACACATGGGGCAAAGGGTGGGGGGAGAGAGAGAGAGAACTGTGTCACAACATTCGGAGATGTGTGAATTTCAAAAGGTTGCTGCATTTGAGTTCACATATTACTTAAGGAGGGGACGCGGGTGGCACTGTGGATAAAACCTCAGTGCCTAGGACTTGCCGATCGCATGGTCGGTGGTTCGAATCCCCGCGGCGGGGTGCGCTCCCATTGTTTCGTCTCAGCACCTGCCAACCTAGCAGTTCGAAAGCACCCCCGGGTGCAAGTAGATAAATAGGGACCACTTACTAGCGGGAAGGTAAACGGCGTTCCGTGTGCTGTGCTGGCTCGCCAGATGCAGCTTGTCACGCTGGCCATGTGACCCGGAAGTGTCTGCGGACAGCGCTGGCTCCCGGCCTATAGAGTGAGATGAGCGCACAACCCTAGAGTCTGGCAAGACTGGCCCGTATGGGCAGGGGTACCTTTACCTTTACCTTTTTATTACTTAAGGAAGTATGAATTGTGTCACTCTACAATGAAATACATAATAATAATAATAATAATAATAATAATAATAATAATAATAATAATCCATCTCATCCCTAACAGGGTTCCTCCACTTCCTCTCTTCTTAGGTCACACTAGATGTGATGTTTACTATGTGATTGCAATTAGCAAGCAGATTTTAAATATATGTCAATACTAATAGCAGCCAAGGGGAAGCCAGAGCATCCTTGGGACCAGCTAGAAGAATGACTGAAGCAGTTATTTGAATTTCAAGGGCATTGGTACAAATGAAAACTTCCCTTGAAATGCAAATACAGTGGTACCTCGGGTTAAGTACTTAATTCATTCCAGAGGTCTGTTCTTAACCTGAAACCGTTCTTAACCTGAAGCACCACTTTAGCTAATGGGGCCTCCTGCTGCCGCCGCGCCGCCGCTGCGCAATTTCTGTTCTCATCCTGAAGCAAAGTTCTGAACCCGAGGTAATATTTCTGGGTTAGCGGAGTCTGTAACCTGAAGCGTATGTAACCTGAAGCGTATGTAAACCGAGGTACCACTGTAGCGGCTTTGGAGAGAGAATTTTTGCCGGGACCTTGGTAGCACCCTTGCTTCCACCTTAGACCATTCCCGTGTCTGCTCAAACTCCCCCCCCCCATCTGCTATTTACATAACAAAAACTGCAAACACCAATTGCATCTAGGCTTCCTTGGCCCCCAGTTAAGCAGTTCATTCATATAAAGCCTGTGCAGCTTTCAAGGTAAATAAGTTCTGTTCCCTTTACATGTGGTCACCCTGTGTGCAGCGCTTGGTGCTGCAGGCTTGATGTTTCTAGGTATCGGTGAAAGAATGTAGTGTTAGAAGTCTATCACGGGGTGGGGGGTGCAGTGATGTGCCTTGAAAATTCTGTCAGCAGCAGAATTCAAACCTGGTTCGGATCAGCCTGTATATTGTTAGCCTCTTGAAACTGAAGGAACCAAAGCACCACATCTGCCTGCTGTAGAAAATCCACACCTTCTCACTTTCCCCTTCTTCCAAAGGCAAGGGGAGAAGCCAGTGTGTAGCAGGAGCACAGAGCACTCTGAGGATTTATACTGTAGCTACTGCCTGACCTTGATCTCCCCCTGCTCCACTCACCAACCTTAGGCAAAGAGCCCCAGGTCACCAAGCATATGGTATTGCTTATCAGCCTGATGCATAGCTTCCAGTTCCATGGAGAGATGTTAAAATCCCTGCAGCCCGCTTGCCTTCAGGTGTGCTGAATCATGCATTCCCAGCCAACACATCTTCATTGACTCAAAAATAAAATAAAATGCTGAGTTAAACATTTAGTGCCTCGTTAGCAAAAAGTTTGGCTTCCCATATCTCTTTCTGTGTCGTGATGGCTGCTAAGTATGCTGTGCTGCCACCTCCTCCACACAGTCCCTTGCGCAGCCCAGTGCCAGTGTGGTGATTTGGGAATCAATCACTGAGATGGGGATTTATCTCAAAGAGAGGTAACATTCAGCTGAGCAATGTTAGTGTATATTGGGGTGGGGGGGACATACCTTCTAACATTTCTCCAGTAAAATAGGGACGTCCTATTAAACAACAACAACAGCCCCAGCCACTCTGGGTGGCTCCTAACATATATAAAAACATAATAAAACATTACACATTTTAAAACTCCCCTATACAGGGCTGCCTTCAGATGTCTTCTAAAGGTTTTATAGGTTGTATCTCCTAGGCTTGGGGGGGGGGTCACAAAACTCCATATCCTGCAACATTTTTATGATGAAAATAGAGACACCCTACCATGACATCCAATACTCCTCTTATGAAAATAGGGACATCCTAAAGAAAAGTGGAACATTCTGAGATCAAATCAGAAACCAAGACGGCTTCTGTAAATCTGGGACAGTTCCTGGAAAATAGGGAGACTGGGAGGGTCTGGAAAACATGCTTTTCTACAAAGCATTTATGGGAAGACTCTATTGGTGCTGATCATTCTTTGCTGGATCTACAGTAGCTACCAACATTAATCATCATCATCATCACTGATCTGTGCAATTGCCTGATAATGCAACTATCACCAGCATAGGGATTCCAGATTCCCAAAGTGTGCAGCTCAAAGAGTGGGACCTGGTAATACCAGAGTTTGACAACTTTTGAAAGAAAGAAAAATTGACAATGGGTTATATGCCTGGGTTTAGTGGTAAAGGGGTCAAATGCAGCACCACCATAATTGTTTACTAGTGTTGTTGTTATTTAGAGGATTTCCCCCTTGCTTTTTAAGAGTAATAAATATCAGTGATGTCCATATCACCAGTCACTGAACTGGGCATCAGAGCTGCCAGTGTGGTGTAGTGGTTAAGAGCGGTAGTCACGTAATCTGGGGAACCGGGTTCACATCTCCGCTCCTCCACATGCAGCTGCTGGGTGACCTTGGGCTAGTCACACTTCTCTGAAGTCTCTCAGCCCCACTCACCTCACAGAGTGTTTGTTGTGGGGGAGGAAGGGAAAGGAGAATGTTAGCCGCTTTGAGACTCCTTAAAGGGAGTGAAAGGCGGGATATCAAATCCAAACTCTTCTTCTTCTAGCTCTCCACTTGGTCCAAAGTGTGCAATACAATCAGATGCAGCGTAAGAGAATTCTGATCCCTCTGGCCAGGGAATGAGGGTGCCTGATGCTGGGACATGCGCAGTCACAAGCATGGCAATGGTAGCAGCCTGGCAATAGGATATTTAAGGCCTCCCTTGGCATGTCTCGCTTTCTAGGCACCCACTCTGCCCACCCTGTTTTCCTGTAACTTCAAGATTGAGTAGTATTTCTTTCTTTCTTTTTGGCCTATCCAAAAATTCTTTTCTTTCTTTCTTGTCTGCTGTGTACTGGGTGCTTTAAATAAGGCCTATGGCAGTGGTGGCAAACCTATGGCACATGTTCCAAAGTGGGCACGCAGAGCCCTCACTGCTGGCACGCACGCCATCAGCCCATCTGCACTGATGTTTTGTTGTTGTTTTTCCCATTTGTGCTCCTGCTCCTCCCCACGCTACTGTGTGCATCCACTGCTTAAACCCAGAACTTGTTTTACTTTATTTTTGCTGGTAGCCAGTGATTGTGTTTGGCGTTTGGTCTGTTTTTCTATTGGCTGCGGCAGTGGCTATTTTTGATTGAGCGTAACAGCGTTCATTATTTGACCCTAGTGATTTTTTTCTCTGCAATTTTTCAGTGCTGCATGATAGATCCCAGCTCCCCCCTCCAAGCCATGCCTTGCCCATTCCCTTCCGCCCCCTCCCAGCTCCAATCCTCCATAGGCCCCTCAGCTCTCGTGGGCCTGACCTGCCTGGGCTAGGAGGGCACTTGCACCTGCTGCCTCCCTACAGGCCTCACCCCTTTGCCACGGCAACGTTGCTGGAGGAAGGAAGATGGGGAAGACCACATTGGGATAGGGGGCGGGGAGCAGGCAGAGAGGCAGGCATGGCTGTTGGGCTGGCTGGAGTGGGGGCTCTTTCTCCCCTACTGGCTGCCGCTCACCTGGCCTCAGGGCTGTGCCATCCTCCCCATCACAGCAGCCTAAGAATGAGCCAACCAGCTAACAGGAGAGCATGTCTGGCACATCCGACAGGAGGGGGGAAGAGGGAGGGAGATGGCAAGAACTGCAGCTTTTTTCTGTTCTGTCTCTCCCAGAAAAAGCTCAACAACTTTGGGTACCCCCCCCCAGCAAACAAACTTTGGGCAGTTTGCGATAAATAAACCGGTTTGGGTTTGCAGTTTGGGAACTTGGTCTCTAAAAGGTTCGCCACCACTGGCCTAGGGACATACAGTGGCACCTCGAGTTAAGTACTTAATTCATTCCGGAGGTCCATTCTTAACCTGAAACTGTTCTTAACCTGAAGCACCACTTTAGCTAATGGGGCCTCCTGCTGCTGCCACTCCTCCAGAGCACAATTTCTGTTCTCACCCTGAAGCAAAGTTCTTAACCCGAGGTACTATTTCTGGGTTAGCGGAGTCTGTAACCTGAAGCGTATGTAACCCGAGGTACCACTGTAGTTCAATCTGTTTGCATGCTGGGCAGAAAGGTGTGTGGAATTTAACAAAGAGCTGTGGCACTGTGGGTTAAACCACAGAGCCTAGGACTTGCCAATCAGAAGGTCGGCGGTTCAAATCCCCACGACGGAGTGAGCTCCCATTGCTCAGTCCCTGCTACTGCCAACCTAGCAGTTCGAAACCACGTCAAAGTGCAAGTAGATAAATAGGTACCGCTCCAGCGGGAAGGTAAACGGTGTTTCTGTGCGCTGCTCTGGTTCGCCAGAAGTGGCTTAGTCATGCTGACCACATGACCTGGAAGCTGTACGCCAGCTCCCTCAGCCAATAAAGCGAGATGAACGCCGCAACCCCAGAGTCGGACACGACTGGACCTAACTGTCAGGGGTCCCTTTACCTTTACCCTTAGGCACCTTTGAGGGTGATGGGCGTACTCAGAGCCTGGCAGCAGAAACCCTTCACTTGGATGCAGACATATGATCACTAGGGATGAAATTTTATGAAAACCTCAAGCTTATCTGCATGGATGTTTAAAAATGCCTGTCTTCTTACGTAATATTGATAAGGGGCCTTTTTTAAAAAACCAGTCCTTCAGATTTCCAGTAACCAGCACATAAACAGACATAGAATTCAACACATACAAGTGTATACAAATATTTATGTATTCATACTTATAAAATGACGCTGCAGAAATATATTACCACATGGGGACTTGGCACTTATATATATATATTATACATCTTTTCTGCATAATTTTATAGCCAGGCATTAAAAACAACAATCCACAATGCACAAGTTGTCTGAACCTAATTGGGCACTCGATGGAAGAGGTGGTTAATCAGGTTTGAATCCCAAAATTTCATATAAAGGTAAAGGTAAAGGTACCCCTGCCCGTACAGGCCAGTCTTGACAGACTCTAGGGTTGTGCGCTCATCTCACTCTAGAGGCCGGGAGCCAGCGCTGTCCGCAGACACTTCCGGGTCACGTGGCCAGCGTGACGAAGCTGCTCCGGCGAACCGGCACCAGAGCAGCACACGGAAACGCCGTTTACCTTCCCGCTATAAAGCGGTACCTATTTATCTACTTGCACTTAAGAGTGCTTTCGAACTGCTAGGTGGGCAGGAGCTGGGACCGAACGGCGGGAGCTCAGCCCGCCGCGGGGATTCGAACCGCCGACCATATGATTGGCAAGTCCTAGGCGCTGAGGTTTTACCCACAGCGCCACCCGCGTCCCTCCAATTTCATATATTAGAACATAATAAGAGCCCTTCTGGATCACACCAAAGGCCCATATAGTCCAGCACTCTGTTCTCACAGTGACCAACCAAATGCTTACAGGAAGCCCTGAGCACAACAATGCTCTCCCCATTAGTGCTTCCTACCAACCAATGTTCAGAAGCATGCTGCCTCCAAAAGTTCGAACAGAACATAGACATTGTGACTGCTATGTTCTATGCTAGCTTTATCCTCCACACATTTTTCTAATGATCTTTTACAGCCATACAAGTTGATGGCCATAGAATCACAGAGTTGGAAGGGACCATGAGGGTCATTTAGTCCAACCCGCTGCAATGCAGGAATCTTTTGGCCAAGGAGGGTCTTAAATGTACAACCCTGAGATTAAGAGTCTCAAGCTCTACCAACTGAGCTACTCCAGTATGGCATCATTGCCTCTTGTGGGAATGAATTCAATAATAATAATAATAATAATAATAATAATAATAATAATAATAATAATAATAATATATTATTTATACTCTGTCCATCTGGCTAGGTTTCCCCAAGCCACTCTGGGTTGCTTCCAATAAAATATTTAAAATACAATAAAACATCAGACATTAAAAACTTTCCAAAACAGGGCTGCCTTCAGATGTCTTCTAAAAGTCAGTTGTTTATTTCCTTGAAATCTATCTGATGGGAGGGCATTCCACAGGGCGGGTGCCACCACCAAGAAGGCCCTCTGCCTGGTTCCCTGCAACCTTGCTTCTCGCAGTGAAGGAACCACCAGAAGGCCTCTATGCACTGTGTGAAGAAGTTTCTTCTTTTGCCTGCCCTGAATTCCACTTCATTTGATCTTCCCAAGTACTAGTATTATGAGAGAGGGGAGAAAACTTTTCTTTATCTACTTTCTCCACACTATGCATAATTTTACACACCTCCCTCATGCCCCATTGTACTCGGCTGGAAGAGATTCCTCCTACATCCCTAATGATCACAGATCTCATGCCTGGCATGTAGCTTCGTTCCATTCCCTGCAAGTTACCACTTCATAATGACCACTTGAAGCCATCCTCTGTCCTGACAGAGAAAGTGATAGTCAGGTCTTAATCCCTTGGAACGGTCTCCAGTTCTCCTCTTCCCTTGAGTTAGCGGCACAAATATAACAGAGTTTTTATGTCCTTTAATATACTCGTATTTGGAATGTAAAACTTAAATGTGCATATCACTCGGCTTGCATATTTCAACCCACTTATAAGTTTCACTAACAGCCCAGGATGCTTTTTATGAGAGCCCATGAAATAAAAAAAGGCATAAATTTGTATCTGATTTAAAATTTTATAACCAGAGTTACACTGAACATTAAGTAGGCCGTTTTCGGCTAATCCATAATGCTGTGAATTAAAGTGTTTTGCTAAAGTTAAGAGGAGAGAAAAGCAGTCCCCTCCCTTCTAGGTGGCCTTTATTGTTTTGACAACCTGAATCTCAGGTTGAAAAGTATATTAATCACTGTTGGTATTGGTTTCTCCATTGGATAGCGTCCCTCACCCAAGATACAGACCATCTCATTCTTTGAGTGTTGAGAGACTCCAGGGATTGAGACGCTTTCCCAGGGTTTGATATTCTTTGACTGAAGTTCAGCAGAGACTGTGGTATCTTCTGAATATATGGTTTTATTTACAAATATATCCAACTTGAGCATAAGATGGAGGGACTCGCAGCTCAGCTCTCACACACTGTTGGGAAAGATTGAGGGCACAAGAAGAAGGGGACGACAGAGGATGAGATGGTTGGACAGTGTTCTCGAAGCTACCAACAAGAGTTTGACCAAACTGCGGGAGGCAGTGGAAGACAGGAGTGCCTGGCGTACTCTGGTCCATGGAGTCACGAAGAGTCGGACACGACTAAATGACTAAACAACAACAAAGTGTGGTTGTGGGGAGACCCACCCATTCATTGTATGGCATAATGCAACTTCTTTGGCTATGCTAGCTATGGTGCTTAACAAGCCAGTCACAACCATTGCCTAGACAAAGGGACTAGTTTGGGAAGTTTTCTCTCATATCTTCTACCCTCCCATCAGATGTCAAGGAGATGAGTAAGGACAAGCTTTAGAAGACATCTGAAGGCAGCCCTGTATAGGATAGCTTTATAGTAAAGGTAAAGGGACCCCTGACCATTAGGTCCAGTCGTGGACGACTCTAGGGTTATGGTGCTCATCTTGCTTTATTGGCCGAGGGAGCCGACATACAGCTTCCAGGTCATGTGGCCAGCATGACTAAGCCGCTTCTGACGAACCAGAGCAGCGCACAGAAACGGCGTTTGCCTTCCCGCCAGAGCGGTACCTATTTATCTACTTGCATTTTGATGTGCTTTCAAACTGCTAGGTTGGCAGGAGCAGGGACCGAACAACAGGAGCTCACCCCGTTGCGGGGATTCGAACTACTGACCTTCTGATTGGCAAGTCCTAGGATCTGTGGTTTAACCCACAGCGCCACCCGCATCCCTAGCTTTATAGTATGTAATGTTTTATTATGTTTTTGTATATGTTGGAAGCCACCCCGAGTGGCTGGGGCAACCCAGTCAGATGGGCAGGGAATAGTAACAACAATAGCCCCACAGATACAGGAATCCAAGAATTGGAACAGACTCAGGGCATTATACAGACTGACCCTCACCCACACCTTCAGTACCCTCAATCTAAATTTCTAACCCTTATCACCCATGGGTTTTTGGCCTGGTAACCACTGTTGATTCTGGACAGACAAAGCCTGGACATCTTTTATTTGTGCCTTGGCAACATCCAGGTTAGACTGCTGCAATGTGTAATGCCTGGGACTGACTTTGAAAATTACTCCAGTTGGCTAAGACATGGCAACTAGATTTTTACCAAGACTGACTGGTTTCACTATCTTCCCATTCATTTCTGGACACAATTCCAAATAAAGAGCAGTGCATTAGCCAGGTTTGGAAGATACAGTACGAATGCATAAATCACTGTGGCCATGCTACCCCAACAGTTTGCACACCAGCTGAAGCTGATGAATAGCATCCTAGCTATTGAGGCTACCTGAGCCTCAAGTGACAAAATGGATCCAGGATCACCCCAAACTATGCACCTGTAGTCCAGGTGCATGCACTGAGGTATGAGTTAGCACATATGCAGGAAGCAAGTTTGATCGATGGAATTAAAGAGAATGATATATTACTTAAACTTTGCCTGCTCCTCTCTAAAATGTTTTTAGAACATGTTTTCAAATAATTTTAGATGTTCTTTTTTAAAGAAAGAAAAACCCCCAAATGTTTATGGTTTTACCTTTTAAAAAATAAATAAATGTATTATTCTACTACTTTATTGTTTGTTGGCCTAGGCTCCTTTGGGAAGAAAGGCAGGATAGAAATGCAATTCTTCTGCATCTTTGTCATCAAGTGGGTCTTCCACTAATTCTCAAAGGCCTAAGGATTATGAACAGGAGAGTTTTGAGGACTTGAGCAGGATTAAAGCAGCAGCTTTATAGTGCAGGATTATCAGGGAACTGATAAAAAAAAATGTAACTGTTCCCTGGCTTTGATACATGCACATGTTCAGAGGTTTGAAGAGCTGAAAATCTTCTCATCCTGGTAGGGTATTAAGAGTCTTTTCCCTTTTGATTTGAGACCTCCCTGGTATTAGCTAGAATGGCCAGGTTTCTTTGAACAAGGACAAGCTTACTCTCATCTCTGCAGTAAAGTATTCAGGCTGTTTTGTGGTTATCAGATCAAAGGCAGCGTTCTCTTTTATATTTTGAATGTTAGGGCTTTCAATTAAGTCACACACCAAAGCCTTGAAATTGTGACAAGCCCTTTTAATAAACATACTGAAATATCCATTACAAAAGAAACAGTGATGATTTATTACTTTCTATATTTTCTTTTAAGCGGGATGTTCACATGGGCCTATAGATCATAGGAAGCTAGTTTACACCAGGTCAGATTAAATGCCTATTTTTGAGTGTGATATTGCCTATTCCAACCATCTTCAACCTAATGCTCTCCAGATGTTGCAGGCTACAACTCTCTTCATCACTGACCATTAGTTGAGGCTGGTTGAGGCTGATGGGAGTTTGCATCCAAAACATCTGGATAGTACTAGATTAGGGAAAGGTGTTCGACTTTAACTGGTAATAGATCTCCAATGACCTAGTCAAAGAGAGGTCATAAACTGTTTGACCCTTTTAACTAGATGTACTAGGAATTAAACCTACAGCCTTCAGCATTTAAAGAATGTTGTTATGTGTGATGGGACGATGAGCTGCTTGTGCGTAAAATGCAAGTCCCTCAGAGTTTGATCAGGTTTTCAAACCTCTGCCTGTGACGGAGCCCCTCCAGCATGGCTGCGTCAATCACTAGTAGAATCCGAAAGTGGCTGCTTTCGGAATCGTTTCCAACATAA
The DNA here is from genome assembly GCF_964234715.1 of Podarcis melisellensis. Lineage (NCBI taxonomy): Eukaryota > Metazoa > Chordata > Lepidosauria > Squamata > Lacertidae > Podarcis > Podarcis melisellensis. The sequence goes on from NC_138532.1 coordinate 8,762,968, forward strand.
AAGCTCTTTAACGGAAACACGTCGTCTGGCCTCTCGGCGTGACAGTTTCCGGCGAGGTGTGGGTGTCCCTATAGGAGGTCCTGAGACCTCCCCACTGTTTTCGCTGGAAGCGTCTCTGAGCCATCCCTCCGACTCACTTTCCCTTGGAGTTCTTGCTCGCCCTCTACTGGTTCCCTCTTCCGCTGCTACTCCTCTCTCAACCTCAGTGAGCCTTTGCGCCCCCGGCGCTTTAGATGGCAGTTCCCTGACATCCACCTCCCCTCCAGGGCCCCCTTCACCCCTCCCGTCTCCTCCCCTACTGGCGGTGAGGAGGTAAAACCCCTGAAAGAACCTCCTTCGTCTTCCGACGTCGCGAACACTTCCCTCCACTTGTTGCTGTTCCTACTCTCTCGGTAATCTTCGTCATCGGAGTCCACTCCCTCTTCCAACTCCGACTCCGCGAACCCTTCCATTTCCTCTTCCTCATCGGTGGTGCCGAAATACTCCCTCCTAAACCTTGCTATCGGCTGAGGTTTCCTCGGGAACCTTTGGTGGAACGTTTCTGTTAAAACCTCGTCATTGACTTCCTCTGCATTCACCCAGGTGTTTTCTGACTCCGGTTCCCCTTCCCACGCCACCAAATACTCCACCTGATTTCCCTTCCACCTGGAATCGAGGATTTCTGCTACATGGTTGCGGCGTTCCCTCTCTTCCAAGGCTGGTCCCCTGACGTACTCCCCTTCACGTCCCCCCCTGTATGGTGACAGTAACGACCTGTGGAACACTGGGTGCAATTTCATGTGGTTGGGTAATCGGAGTTTGAAAGCTACCGGGTTGACCTGCTGAACGACCTCAAAGGGTCCCAATCTTCTGGGCCTCAATTTCTTACAACCCCCTTTGAACGGCAACCCTTGGGTTGACAACCACACTTGATCCCCCACCCTTATGGTTTCACCTTCCCTTCTGTTCTTGTCTGCCTGCTTCTTATATTGTGCCTTAGCCCTTTCTAAGTTGAGCTGGAGCTGATGATGGATCGCTTCCATCTCTTCTACAAAATGTTCAGCCGCTGGGACGCTCCATCTCTCCCCTCCTTCCCCTGGAAATGCCCTGGGGTGACACCCGTAATTAGCCAAAAAGGGACTCATCCCTGTGGACACATTCTCCGCATTATTGTAGGCAAATTCTGCCAACGCCAACTTTTCGACCCAATCGTTCTCTCTGTCATTGACATAACACCTCAGATATTGTTGAAGAATGCCATTTGCTCTTTCCGCCTGCCCGTTGGTTTCAGGGTGCCGGGCAGTTGAAAAATTGACTTCCACGTGCAGCAAGCTCATGAGCTTCCTCCAGAACCTGGAAGTAAATTGTTTGCCGCGATCTGAGATCACCCTCAAGGGAGCCCCGTGCAACCTAAAGATGTGTTCTACAAACAACTTCGCTGTTTCTTCCGCTGTGACTGCATGTGAGCATGCTACAAAGTGGCACATCTTAGTTAACAGGTCTACTACTACCATGATGGCTGTTTTCCCCTTGGACTTTGGCAGATCCGTCATAAAATCTATTGATATCGCTTCCCAAGGCCGTTCTGGTGTGGGTAATGGTTCTAATAACCCTGCCGGCGCCCTTCTTTCACCTTTGGCTCGCTGACATTGGTCACACCCTCTTACATACTCCCTTACATCTTCCCTCACCTTAGGCCACCAAAATTCCCTGGTAACCAACCACATGGTCTTGTGTTGTCCAAAATGTCCCGCTGTGGGGCTATCATGCAACTGCTTGAGTACTCTCCCCCTCAATTCACCTTCGGGTATATACAGTGCCCCTTTGTAATACAATGCCCCATTTCTTTCCTCAAAACCTCCGGGGCTCTCGCCCTCCCCCCTGAGACCTCTGAGCTTATCCTGGGCATATTCATCATTTTCCGTTTCCTCTACCAGTTCTCGTTGCCCCACCAGCGCCGCCCCACCCACCCAGCGGTCCTCAGGGATGACATGTCTCTCTTCGATCACCCCCTCCCCTTCCCAATACTCTGGTTTGCGTGAGAGCGCGTCCGCCCTGACGTTTTCTGGGCCTGGCACATAACAAATTTCAAAGTTGAATTTGGAGAATTCCTGTGCCCATCTCACTTGTCGTTGGTTGAGCACTCGAGCTGTTCTCCAATACTCTAAATTCTTGTGGTCGGTGCACACTTGCACCTTGTGTTGTGCCCCAATTAATAAATGTCTCCACCTCCGGAATGCTTCGTGAATGGCAAGTAGTTCCCTGTCATACACCGTGTAATTCCTCTCGGATTTATTCAGCTTCCGCGAGAAGAAGGCACACGGTCTCCACTCTGACGCACTCCTCCCCGGTTGAAGAAGGACCGCCCCTACCGCCCGGTCGGATGCATCGGTTTCCACTCTCATGGGTTTTCGTAAATCCACATGCAGAAGTTGTTCTTCCGAGGCGAAAGCCCTTTTCAGTTCTTCAAAGGCTCGATCCGCCTCTACCGTCCAAACAAATTTCTTCTTGCTGCTGAGGCAGTCGGTGATGGGCGCCGTCAAGTGGGCAAAGTTCTTGATGAACTTCCGATAAAAGTTCCCAAACCCCAAGAATCTTTGCACGTCCTTCTTGGTCTTCGGTGTCTTCCATTCCAGTACCGCTTGGACCTTGCCTGGATCCATGGCCAATCCCTTGTCTGACAAGCGGTACCCCAGGAATTCCACCTCCTTGGTATGAAACTGGCACTTCTCCAGTTTCACCCACAGCTGGTTGGCTTGCAGCCTGCCCAACACTTCTCGAACGTCCCTCACATGCTGTTCCTCATCTTCCGAATACACCAACACGTCGTCTAAAAAGGCCACAAAATTCTTGTAGAGCAAAGGTCCCAGAACGTGGTTTATAAAAGCTTGAAAACACGCGGAGCCCCCTTGTAGACCGAAGGGCATAACGAGGTATTCAAAGGCTCCCAAAGGGGTAAACATGGTGGTCTTCCATTCATCTCCCTTCCTTATGCGTATCAGATTGTACGCCCCCCGCAGGTCCAGCTTTGTAAAAATCTTTCCCTTCCTTACTCTGGTCAAAATGTCATCAATTCGGGGCATAGGGAAAGCCAGGGGCTCCGACACTGCATTGAGGGCCCTAAAGTCACACACCAGTCTCGGTTTGTCTGTGTTCTTTTTGTCCACAAAAAACACTGGGCTGCCCCCCACCGCTCGGGACTCTCTGATGAAACCTCGCTTCAGGTTTTTGTCAATGAACTCCCTCAGCTCCTGCATCTCCCTGTCTGACATGGCGTACAGCTTGCCTACTGGGAGTTGGGCCCCAGGGAGTAGGTTGATTTGACAGTCAAAGGGTCTATGCGGTGGCAGTTTGTCTGCTTCCCTTTCGCTGAATACGTTGCTCAGATCTGCGTATTGCGGGGGCACCTTCCCTTTGCCCATCACTTCCATCCCCGCTAGGGTGACTCTGTCTCCTCCCGAAACCTTCCCCTCCTTGCAGTGTTCTAGGCAATGCGCTGACCCAAAGGAGACCACCCTCTGATGCCAGCCCACTAGCGGATCGTGTAGCGCCAGCCAGCTCATCCCCAAAATGATGGGCGCTCCTCCCAGGATGGCCACATTAAACGCTATCTGTTCGGTGTGCCTTGCCACCCTCATTATCATCGGGACAGTCTGTTGGCTAACTTCTCCCCCCAACAGCTCTCTGCCGTCAATCGTAGTCACCTGCAAGGGGTTACTTAAAGGGATGGTCTGTATCTGGTGCTCAGCTGCAAACTCCTTACTCATGAAATTACAGGAGCTGCCTGAATCCAAAAGCGCCTTGATCTTTAGTGGGTGTCCGTTTGGCAGTTCTAGTAACACCTCTATCACTAAAGCGGGTCTGGGAGGTTCCGGCATGGGCACTTTCACTGCTCTTTGGCCTGGCTGCTGTGCCCCGACGGTGGCAGCCAGGCGTTGGCTTTTACTTGCTCCTTGCCTTCCTCTTCCTTTCCCCCAACAGCTCCTGCCATCCCTTGCCATTCCTTTCTTTGTGGGCAGACTCTGGCAAAGTGCCCTGGCTGTTGGCAGAGATAACATCTCTTGGCGCTCCTTCCCTCCTTCTTCCGCCCTTCACTGGGATTTGAAACTGTGCGCGCCCGCGCTGTTCCAACTTCCATCGGCTCTGCCGGCGGGAAAGGTGGCTCTGGAATGTCTGGAATGCGGAACTCCCTCCAACGGTCTCCTTTCCCTTCCCGCTTTTCCAAAGCCCTCGCCTCCTGGCGCGCTCCTATGCACAGCGCAGATTTGGTTAACTGATCCATAGACTCCGCCCTGGGCCCCCGGGAAAGCTCATCTTTGACGGTTGAAGAAAGCCCCTCTTCGAAAAGCATTTGGATGGGCTCCGCCGATAGGTCCCACCCCAATTTATGAATCAGCATAGTAAACTCAGTCCAGTACTCACGGACAGATCTGCTTCCTTGCTGGCAAGCCATTAACTGCCTTCGCACCACCCCCTGCTCAATATCGCTGGAAAACATCAGGTCCATGGCACGAAAAAACTTCCTCGTGTCCTTTAGGATCTCATTATTCGCTGCCATCAGGGGTCTAACCCAATCCTTCGCCCCGGATTCGAGATGGCCAATCACAAAAGCCACTCGCGATTCCTCGTCGGGGAAGTCATCAAACTGCAAGTTTAGAGCGTATTGCATCTCTGTTCTAAAGGCATGATAGTTCCTGGGATCCCCCCCGAATTTCTGCACCAATCCTGGCACCTTTCTGGCGAGCGGGGTGGTTTTCTCCTTTCCCTTTTCTGCATCCTGAGCCCTCCTCTCCTCAAGCCTCGCCGTTTGCAGCGCCAACTGGATCTCCAACGCCCTGTACCTTTCTTCCAGGCTTGGACCCCCTCCAGCTGCTCCTGCTCCTCCGGTTCCGGCTGGGTTGCTCATGATGCTTCTCCCTGCACAAGCTGGCTTTCGGTGACTTTCGGATTGCTGTGATGGGACGATGAGCTGCTTGTGCGTAAAATGCAAGTCCCTCAGAGTTTGATCAGGTTTTCAAACCTCTGCCTGTGACGGAGCCCCTCCAGCATGGCTGCGTCAATCACTAGTAGAATCCGAAAGTGGCTGCTTTCGGAATCGTTTCCAACATAAAAGCTCTTTAACGGAAACACGTCGTCTGGCCTCTCGGCGTGACAGTTTCCGGCGAGGTGTGGGTGTCCCTATAGGAGGTCCTGAGACCTCCCCACTGTTTTCGCTGGAAGCGTCTCTGAGCCATCCCTCCGACTCACTTTCCCTTGGAGTTCTTGCTCGCCCTCTACTGGTTCCCTCTTCCGCTGCTACTCCTCTCTCAACCTCAGTGAGCCTTTGCGCCCCCGGCGCTTTAGATGGCAGTTCCCTGACATTATGGCTTGGTCTCTCTCACAAATGTGAGACGACTCTGGCTGTTAATTATTTCAGATTTATTGCTAAAACAACAAACTAGGACGGAGCTACTCCACTCATCGTCTTCCCCATAAGATGGAGTTGCAGGGACTGAGCTCCTCCCCCTTCCCCAGCACGGAAGCCCCCACCTTCTCTTCCAGTATCTTTCACGTGTCTCGGCCACTTTTGAGATCCTATGAGATTTGGGAGAGAATGCTTCCTGCATTAAAACGTCCGACTCACTATTTTCACTCTCACACAACTGCCTGTCCCTCTGGCCCTGTTTTTCTCTTCCCCTTTGTTCAGAGCTCAGATTACAGCTGCTGTCCCCATCCTCTCTGCCTTCTGCTACTAACTGTCCTCTCCCTATGCCTGCTTCTTCTCCTCTGATCAGCATCTGAGCTTTGCTGACAAATGTGCTCTACCATTGAGCTACGGCTCCTTCCAAGACAAAGACAAACCATGAACAGGTTTCTACCAACAGGAGAGTTAAAAAATATTAGGCTGCCACAATGACTCCCTGTATGTCTCTAATCCTGAAAAAAATCCCACTCAAATATGTTTGGCATGCTCACTTCCCACCTGCAATCCTACAAATGAAAAGTCCTCTCCACTTCCAAGTGGGGAGAAGTTGCGGGCAGACCACATGGTCACCCACTCCGCTCAGGGGATGGGACAGGGTCCCACATCACCTGGAGTGCCCCAGCCGCACCATAGATTCAGCTGACCAATCCGGTTGGCCAGGGGGGCGTGGCCGGGACCATTTAAGCTGCTGCGTGGGCCAGGGAATTTCCTTCTGGCTCGCTCTTTGGATCTCCCACCCTACTCTCCCTATTTTCAGGTTCCAATACTGGCCTTGCTATGGACCTTGGTTGGTCGCCATTGAGGGGCCTGGTAGGAATTTTTCCACTTGGCAAATTGGCTTGGGCCATTTGGTTTTTGCCTACCTCATAGCAATCGCCACAACTTTGTAAGGTTTGGCAGTTAGGCATTGGTAGAACATGTTTTTGGGGAGGGGAGGTGTGGCCATCACCTGCCCCCCAATGTTAAGGATATTCCGTTAAAGGAATCCAGGGGTGTGGATCTTGTCAGAAGTCCAGGGAAGGGCTAGGGCCATGCCACGACCTCATTGGGAACCCTGGGGTAAGCTTGAGTTGGTTTGCATTGACGGAGCTCCCCTGTCAGTGGTTGACCCTTACAGGACTCCCTGCATAGCAGGCAGGAGTCAGATATAGTCGGGTCTATTCCAATGCCTAAGCCAATACCACTCACATTCTGTAACCAATAAAATTGTGGCCTAAATTTGACCAATAACCATTAACCTAATATACTGTGTCCTAGTGTCATTATTTTTCTATGGGGGGTGGCCATGGGGTCTTGACACACAATGTGTTTCCAGGGTACATCTTCAGCAGGCCTTGGCTAGTTCTTCAAATCTTAAGCATTGGATCATCTGTGGCCCCATGTTAACTATAACCCAATATTTTCCATTGAACTCAGTTGGGCAATTTGTAAAGTTGGAGACGGAGTGGGGAAAACATCTGGCAATTTTGGTACAGCAGTTAGATTCACTTAGTTGACCAATGGGGTGGACAAAGTTACCCCCACTTATTATTCTTATTAATATTTTAATGCCTCTCTGCAGCCTTATCTTCACAGCCTTCTGACTTGCATTGTTTCCATGGTGTTCTGGCAAAAGAAGAGCAAAGTGGCCAGAGGATACCCAAAGGATCACGGAAAGTAGACTGCAGAGATGGGGAGCCTTACTGTCTCTGATAACAGCTGGCAAGACTTCTCTCAAATCAGGGGTGAGGAGCCTTTTTCAGTTCAAGGGCTGCATACCCACGTGGTCAAACTTCTAGAAACTCCATGCCAGTGGTGGGCATGGGCAGAGGCCAAAAAGGGCACAGCACCAAATGTGAATATTGCCTTTTTGCAGCAAGTTAGTTTCTGCTTACTCACATTGCCTGCTGTGTCCTCTATCCAAGCAAGCAGGAAGACTAATTATCCGATTGATTATTTATTTTCTATGCCACTTAATATATTTAAAATATCTCTAAGCAGTGTAGGAAAAAAGAACCAACAACAGACAACTTAAAATATTGCAAAAATGTAACAAACGTTACACCAACACAAAGTTACAGTGGTACTTCAGTTTACAAACTATTTGGTTTACAAACTATGCAAAACCGGAAGTAGTGTTCCAGTTTGCCAACTTTACCTCGGTCTACGAACGGAAGCCGAATGGTTGGAAGGGCAGCGGTGGTGGGAGACATTAGGAAAAGCAAGCCTCAGTTTAAGAATGGATTTGGTTTAAGAACTGTTCAGGAACGGATTAAGTTTGTAGACCAAGGTACCACTGTAAGGTAAAGGGACCCCTGACCATTAGGTCCAGTCGTGGCCGACTCTGGGGTTGCGGAGCTCATCTCGCTTTATTGGCCGAGGGAGCCGGCGTACAGCTTCCGGGTCATGTGGCCAACATGACTAAGCCGCTTCTGGCGAACCAGAGCAGCACACGGAAATGCCGTTTACCTTCCCACCAGAGCGGTACCTATTTATCTACTTGCACTTTGACATGCTTTCGAACTGCTAGGTTGGCAGGAGCAGGGACCGAGCAATGGGAGCTCACCCTGTTGCGGGGATTTGAACCGCCAACCTTCTGATCGGCAAGTCCTAGGCTCTGTGGTTTAACCTATAGCACCACCCGTGTCCCAGTACAAATCAATATCAATTCATTTTCCTCCTCTCAGCCTCCAGTTCTCACTCTCAGCTCCCCCACAAAAGTCTCTTAATGAGAAGTGTTCCTGGAAACAGCGGGTATCACCCTAGTCTCTCACTCTAGGCTTGCTTTTTATGGATAGGCTCAAGACAGATGGTACTTTCTCAGGCTGCCCACCTCTGTGTTCCATTCAGATGCACTCTCCACACTTGTTGCAGGTACAGTAGGTTTGCCTATCATCAGAGTCGAAGGGCACATTCCAACCAGGCAAGAACAACAACCTCAAGGAGGGCACAAGGCATTTTGGGGGAAGAGAGGGGGTGTGACTGGGAAGGTGTTACGGCCTAGAAATAATCCCAAAAGCCAAACAGATAGGTCTAGGACCCACATTTGATGTCCAGACCTAAGGTTCCCCATCCCTTTTTAAAGTGCTAAATAATGTTGCTGTTTTTAGTCGTTTAGTCGTGTCCGACTCTTTGTGACCCCATGGACCAGAGCACGCCAGGCACTCCTGTCTTCCACTGCCTCCTGCAGTTTGGTCAAACTCATGCTGGTAGCTTCGAGAGCACTATCCAACCATCTCATCCTCTGTCGTTCCCTTCTCCTTGTGCCCTCCATCTTTCCCAGCATCAGGGTCTTTTCCAGGGAGTCTTCTCTTCTCATGAGGTGACCAAAGTATTGGAACCTCAGCTTCAGGATCTGTCCTTCCAGTGAGCACTCAGGGCTGATTTCCTTCAGAATGGATCGGTTTGATCTTCTTGCAGTCCATGGGACTCTCAAGAGTCTCCTCCAGCACCATAATTCAAAAGCATCAATTCTTCGGCGATCAGCCTTCTTTATGGTCCAGCTCTCACTTCCAGACATGCTAAATAATAGGGTAGGATAGGACAACTGTCAGCCATGTAACTTAAGCCTATTTCCCCCCACTGACCCACATACACACACATCTTAGCAGTTTGAAGAAAAAAAAAATTTGGAGGGGAGAGCAATGGTTTCATGAAAGCAGAAATATAAACCCAACCTATCCTTAGCTTTTTTTCAGAGCAAGTGCATCCTGCAGATAGCAAATGGATGGGCTGAAGCATTTCAAAAATATTTGAAATATCCATAGAAAGACATGAATCGGCTTTTCAGATTGCATAGGAAAAATAAATGACTTACATACACTAGCAGGAAGCAAACAATCACGCTCTAGAAGAAAGCTTTGCAAATACAAATTAGAAGTTTGCTCTTTAAGAATGAAGCCTAAAGCTAAGCATACATTTTCAGTGATGACCAAGGCATTGGTACATATGAACTAGAGCAATTCACTGTATATTATTTTAGTACTGGACACAGAAACAACCTGCGCTTCATGTGCTGTGAATCCAAAATGACCCCAAGGCTGTGCACCTCTGCCTTTAATGGCACAGTTACCCCATTCAGGACCTGGGAGTCTCCCACATTTGCCCACCTCCTGTCCCCCAGAATCAGTAGTTCTGTATTGTTGAGATTCAACCTCCATCTATTAATCAATAGCCAGGGATGAAGTGAGTTGTAGCTCAACAACATCTGCAGGGCTTAATTCCTCATCCTTGCCATATAACCTGTAAGTCAAAGTGCGTACAATTTTCCAGGGCCTTTGCTACCATCTTCTTGCCATCCTTTCCATTTTAAGGAGAAATGGACAGGGCTGGTTGCATCCCAGTGTCTTCAGCATGGTCTGTCTCTAAAGTTTAAATGAAATAAGCACCTCCCTCCCCACCCCCATTTTTTAAAAAATCATGCAATGTTGGCCACAAAGAGAAATTTCAAGCCTTCCAGCTTTGAGTAAATTGCAGTGGCAACCTTAATCAACCATGTTAGAGGATTTTCCAGACAGGAAAGTAAATCTGAAAACATCTCATGCTTTCTTTAATATGTTGACATTTTATTCATTTTATGCTGGTTTGCCACTGTTTAAAGGGGAGCCTTTTAAGCTTGCAGAATCTGGAGTTCATGGAAGTCACGAGTCAAACATGGATGGACTTCAGAGGCAAAGGATAACTGAGTATAAGGAATAATTGCATATGCACTCCAGGATCTATACCCATGGAGATGTCTGTTTCCTATCACCATAAGGGGAAGGGAGATTTGATCAAGCCATTTTGCTAGATTTCTGGTAGATAAGGATGAGGGAGACGATTAATTTTCTATTTTCTGAGTTTCTCATTTTCTAATCTCAATTTCAGTTCTCCACATTCCCACAATAGTATGTGAAACTACTTTTTAAATTTCCTCATGAAAATTCATAAGTATTTCAGTGTGAGTTTCTCTTATACACTTGTGGTCTGCAATTTTGTCCATTTTAGCAGAGCAATTTTCTTTAACATAATGTGTTGTTCTATGCTATTTCCCCTCATTGATGCATTTTTATGCAAACTTTGCGCTAGTATTTTTTCGCTTCACAGAAGAGCTGCACTACAAAATTTGAAGATGCATGGATTCCGAAGGATGGCTGTGTTTTGGTTAGTGCATTGCTTTGGAAAGTGTGATTTAGTAGTTTCACTTTTAAAAGTGAACCAAATCAAATTTGTTCCCCATCTTTGCTGGTAAATGTTTTACTATAGAACTAAATTTGAGGAAAGAAGTAACTTGAAGGCAATGAGAAGATGGTGACAGAAGCAACCAGCAAATCTGCAAAGAGTTGCAGAAAAGAAAAACAACAGCATCAGTGCAAGGGGTTGTAGCAGTACAATAGCTTGTAAACTGCACCTGTGCCCATTCTATTCTCAGAATAGATTAAGGCTATTAGTCTGACTTTTAAGCAAACTGAGGCAGCTGCTTCAGGTGGCAGATGCTAAGGGACAACAATAAGGTTGTTGGAAGATGGGGCTGTATGTGCCTGAATCCCACCTGTCCTATGCTTCCTTAACCTTGACTGTTACCCTCAGAAGCCATGAAGGACAGTGTCCCATCACCAATGTTGAAATAAGATTCAGATGTTGGTCTAGTCACCTTCAGTACATGTAACAGAGGCAGGATGCCACTTTGACTCTAGCAGAAATGTTGTTTCTACCCTAGATGTAGTGTTCAGCATAATTAACACATCAACATAATGTAAATTATTAAAATCCAGATAAAATTAGATTTATAACACCAATGAATTTCTATAATTCATAACGTCATTGCTGTTTTACAATACTGCAGCTCCATCTGTACTACTGCTGAGTCCTAGGATACTTAATCTCCTCAAACCCAGGTGAATATCTTTAGCAGACACCTGAAAAACAGCAGTGAGACCCTGGTGGGGGGGTGCATCATATTTCCCAAAGAAGGGAGTTCCTCTCACTGGTGGAGGAATGGGGGGCGGGGGGAGCACACCGCTCTCGGCACCATTGGGGAGGGGGGTACCATCGTGGCCACCCCCCCGGACACATGCCACACATGCCCCTACTGCGCTGGATGCCCCCAGGACAAAAGGCACGCCCCGTGGACGGCGCACCATGCCCCCATGGGTGGCATGCCATGCCCCTGGGATGCACACCAGCCACACCCCCACCTGCTCTCCGCCCCCAATGTCCGAGCATGTAGCTTCGCCACTGGTTCCTCTGAAGTTTGGGAGTGACCCCTGAAAAGGCCATGTCTCAAGTCACTTCCCCCTTCATGGATCACTGCCTTGTCGTGGCGAAGGGGCTTGAAGAACTCAGAGAAGCTATGAAGTATGCCGAGCAGGGCACCCAAGATGAACAGGTCATAGTGGAGAGTTTGACCAAACGTGATCCACCTGGAGGAGGAACCGGCAAGCCACTCCAGTATCCCTGCCAAGAAAACTCCATGGACAAAGACAACAGGCATAAAAGGAAATGCAAGAAAGCAAAGTGGCTGTCCAACGAGGCCTTACAAATAGCGGGGGAGAGAAGGCAAGCAAAATGCGAGGGAGATGGTGAAAGATACAGGAAATTGAATGCAGATTTCCAAAGAATAGCAAGGAGAGACAAGAAGACCTTCTTAAATGAGCAATGCAAAGAAATAGAGGAAAGCAATAGAATGGGAAGAACCAGAGATCTGTTCAAGAAAATTGGAGATATGAAAGGAACATTTCGTACAAAGATTTCCATAATAAAGGACAAAAGTGGAAAGGACCTAACAGAAGCAGAAGACATCAAGAAGAGGTGGCAAGAATACACAGAGGAATTATACCAGGAAGAAATGGATGTCTCGTATACCCCAGGTAGTGTGGTTGCTGACCTTGAGCCAGACATCCTGGAAAGTGAAGTCAAATGGGCCTTAGAAAGCACTGCAAATAACAAGGCCAGTGGAAGTGATGGTATTCCAGCTGAACTATTTAAAATTTTAAAAGATGATGCTGTTAAGGTGCTACACTCAATATGCCAGCAAGTTTGGAAAACTCAGCAGTGGCCAGAAGATTGGAGAAGATCAGTCTACATCCCAATCCCAAAGAAGGGCAGTGCCAAAGAATGCTCCAACTACCGCACAATTGCACTCATTTCACACGCTAGCAAGGTTATGCTTAAAATTCTACAAGGAAGGCTCAAGCAGTATGTGGACCGAGAACTCCCAGAAGTGCAAGCTGGATTTAGAAGAGGCAGAGGAACCAGAGACCAAATTGCAAACATGCGCTGGATTATGGAGAAAGCTAGAGAGTTCCAGAAAGACATCTACTTCTGCTTCATTGACTATGCAAAAGCCTTTGACTGTGTCGACCACGGCAAACTATGGCAAGTTCTTAAAGAAATGGGAGTGCCAGATCACCTCATCTGTCTCCTGAGAAATCTCTATGTGGGACAAGAAGCTACAGTTAGAACTGGATATGGAACAACTGATTGGTTCAAAATTGGGAAAGGAGTACGACAAGGCTGTATTTTGTCTCCCTGCTTATTTAACTTATATGCAGAATTCATCATGCGAAAGGCTGGGCTGGATGAATCCCTAGCTGGAATTAAGATTGCCGGAAGAAATATCAACAACCTCAGATATGCAGATGACACAACCTTGATGGCAGAAAGTGAGGAGGAATTAAAGAACCTTTTAATGAGGGTGAAAGAGGAGAGCGCAAAATATGGTCTGAAGCTCAACATCAAAAAAACGAAGATCATGGCCACTGGTCCCATCACCTCCTGGCAAATAGAAGGGGAAGAAATGGAGGTAGTGAGAGATTTTACTTTCTTGGGCTCAATGATCACTGCAGAGGGTGACAGCAGCCACGAAATTAAAAGACGCCTGCTTCTTGGGAGAAGGGCAATGACAGGCCTAGACAGCATCTTGAGAAGTAGAGACATCACCTTACCAACAAAGGTTCGTATAGTTAAAGCTATGGTTTTCCCAGTAGTGATGTATGGAAGTGAGAGCTGGACCATAAAGAAGGCTGATCGCCGAAGAATTGATGCTTTTGAATTATGGTGCTGGAGGAGACTCTTGAGAGTCCCATGGACTGCAAGAAGATCAAACCTCTCCATACTGAAGGAAATCAACCCTGAGTGCTCACTGGAAGGACAGATTGTGAAGCTGAGGCTCCAGTACTTTGGCCACCTCATGAGAAGAGAAGACTCCCTGGAGAAGACCCTGATGTTGGGAAAGATGGAGGGCACAAGGAGAAGGGGACGGCAGAGGACGAGATGGTTGGATAGTGTTTTCGAGGTTACCAGCATGAGTTTGACCAAACTGCGGGAGGCAGTGGAGGACAGAGGTGCCTGGCGTTCTCTGGTCCATGGGGTCACGAAGAGTCGGACACGACTAAACGACTAAACAACAACAACAACAAGTCACTTCCAAAGCCACTCCTGGTGGTGGCACCACAAGCAAAGCCTCATACAAACTGGCTGCTACCAGGAGAAAAGGTCCATCAAGCACTTGAGTTCCAAATCATATAGGGTTTTGTAGATTAATACCAAACTCATGGAAAATTGATGCATTAAGCTTCATCAAACCTAAAACCTTCTATGAAGTTTGGTATCCTTTTACATCAGTGTAATAATTGTGACCATTGCTTCCCAAGTCACTTCCTAGCTTGTCATTCTTTTTGAACAGATACTGTTTGTTCCTGAAGGCATCTGATCAGCCATGGGAAGAACAGAATGCTGGATTAGATGGGACTTTGTTCTGGTCCAGTATGTCTTCTGACATGTTTTGGGTGAGAGAGTCTTTTTACCCAATCTTCTTATAATCCTAAGGTTTTATCTCAAAACTGGGTGTGATTTCTTTGTTAATTTATGTGGATTTCATTCTTTTATTTTGAATCCATTTTAACTTTGTATCCTGTTGATGAACTTCAGTAAAAGAATATTGGGTTATATTCAATTGCCATTGAGCAAGAGGAATGACATCTATGAGTACAACAGAACTTCCCTCTCCTTCACTTGTGCACCCACTAAATCTGTTTTAGGGGATCCCCCAACCCTCTGGAGCAGATTTTGTGGTGGGGGAGGGGCACGCAGGGGAAGAGAAGCAGAGGAGGTTCCATTGCACTTGTGGAAGTTGTACCACTTGCATAATGCTTAAGTTGAATTCAACCCTATATTGGTAATGTAAAATAAATATTCAATATTTCTTATCGAGCAGCTTGTTTTATTTTTACACTTTTATTTTAGCTTACTGAATACTGAAATAAAATTTGGGAAAATTAATAAAGAATGGTGGTAAAACGATCACCACCACCATAGCATGGCATGACTACATTCAAAGAAGGGGGGGGGGAAACAGCCATTATTTTTAAAAGTCACATCACTAGTGTCCTTACAGCTCCTGGTGACCTTCTGACTGATCTGGGAGAGAGAAAACAGACAGGTTAGCAGCCTTCTGGTAATAAAATGAGGCAATAAAGTGCACAGAGGCTAATTACTATCATTGGACAACTAGGGCAGAGCAGAAAGTTAATGGGCTTAAAGTGCATTTGGCCTCTGAAGAGCAAACCTGTAAAAGGAACATTGTCTCCCAATGATAACATTTTCTCAGATTTCAAGTTAAAAGGAGATATCCCTGGTTCTCCATCAGCCAGCTATGCACATCCAACCTGGATTTTTTTATTTTTGAAAAGAGAAGTAATGTTCTTTCTTCTCCAGGTGCTATTTCTTCTCCAGGTGCTATTTCCTGCTTCCATTTCTTTATTGTTCCCCATGCTCGCTCCACTCGGGTTTAGCTAGGATAAGTTCTAAAAATTACAACAAGCACGGCGTATGCATTTGTTTCGTGGTGAATGTAAAATGAAATGAAAACAAATGGGGGGCATTTATTTCATTTGTTTTTGTCATCAAATGAATGCAAGAGAAATGGATATGTTCCAAATGGGTATGCGTGCCACTTTCAAAGCCTCTTCCTTTTGGAACTCAAAATGTTGCATTTGCAAAAAAAAAAAAAAACACACAAGAAAAACCCTCCACCAATACTGCCAACTTTTGAAATGTTTTTTGTGTGTGTGTGTGTGTGTTTAAGAAGAAGAGGAATTGTATTCATAATAGTGCTAAGGAGATTGTTCCATCAGTGCATGCATTTTTGCTTGCCCAACGGAATGATCTCCCCTCTCCTCCCTCTGTAGATTGTTTTGGGAGTTCTCCCAATTCAGTTTTGGAGAGGATAAGGTCACACATAGTGAGCAGAGAAAAGGGAAAGCCCCATTGCACGAATGGGCCTTGTTCTGCTTGCTTCTCCTTGTGCTGCTATTTTGTTGCTTAAGGTGCAAAATGTTGAGCTGCACACATTTCAAAGAGTGTGATGTAAACAAAATCTGCTCCTTTTCCCTTACGGGGTATCCAAGAGCCCATATAGAGTCCTTAAGTAGGTTCCCTATAGGTAGGAGAAGATAACAGAGGCCAACCAGAGAATATTGAGAAGCAAAGCAGCTAGTAAGCCTGATCTTTATTAAACTCTTGCAACAGGGTCCTCACTCACCACATGCAGGAGGGAGGTGGAACCATGGTGTGCAGGACTTTTGAAATTGCCCACCCTGTAGCTCAAGAACACCCCCAAAAACATCATACATACATCACAGAAGGAGGCGGTCTACAGCAGAAATCCTGTCTGCCTGATACCAGACAACGGCCAGTGATTGCTTACTTGGGCAGCCTGGCCATTCTTTTGGGATGGTAAATACTTTAATTCCTGAATCCAGGTCACCCTATTCATACACAAAGATGCCCTAAAGACAGGTAAGCAAAAGACAATGGAGAGGTTTCCCCATTTCCTTCCTCCTTGCAGAGAAACATTTGAAGTCAATTGGGGAGAGTAAAAATGGTTTCAGGATTGTTCTCCTGTACCTTTTCAGACTGGTTTTCCCAGTTTTCCCAGTAGTGATGTATGGAAGTGAAAGCTGGACCATAAAGAAGGCCGATCGCCGAAGAATTGATGCTTTTGAATTCTGGTGCTGGAGGAGACTCTTGAGAGTCCCATGGACTGCAAGAAGATCAAACCAATCCATTCTTAAGGAAATCAGCCCTGAGTGCTCACTGGAAGGACAGATCCTGAAGCTGAGGCTCCAATACTTTGGCCACCTCATGAGAAGAGAAGACTCCCTGGAAAAGACCCTGATGCTAGGAAAGATGGAGGGCACAAGGAGAAGGGACGATAGAGGATGAGATGGTTGGATAGTGTTCTCGAAGCTACCAGCATGAGTTTGACCAAACTGCGGGAAGCAGTGGAAAACAGGAGTGCCTGGCATGCTCTGGTCCATGGGGTCACGAAGAGTTGGACACAACTAAATGACTAATTAAACAACCATTTCAGACATGTGATTTACATGCTTATGTATGTGTTTGCCTTGTTAATTTATGAACATTTAATTTATATATTTGAGACCTTAAATTCTTCTGACAAGTGGATTCCACTCTTTTTAGTACTGGTACAGCATCAGTTTCCATGCTGCTCTGAGCACTCATCACTGGAATCCTAAGAGAAGAGATTTCTCATTCTTTTCCAAGGCCATTCAGGAAGACATTTATCTGGTAGCCGTGCTTCACTTTACACAACTGACTTTCTACTTTCGTCCAGGTATCCTGATGCCTAATTTTCAAGTCACTTCCTCTCCAAATGAAAATCACTATCAGTATGGCAAGCATTGGGGAGTTTTAGTATTGATTTATGCCTTCGGTGAAGAGGTTAATTAAATGTGAATTTTAAGCTGACAACATGATTAGGGGACTGTGGAAACCTGAATTCATGAATACTTCCAGAGCTGTTAAATCATTTAAAATGAACAAGGAGTGGAAGAAAAGCATCTGTTGCCAGTCACTGGATTAATACAATTCTGAAGACTTTAAGGCAAATAATGGATTCTTTCTCAGAAGCCTCAGTCCAGCTGTTCTCTCTTTGTTTGCATTTATATTGACATTAGTGCAGCATTTAATAATAAAAAAGTAACCTCAGAGTTTTTGAATTTGCACTTCTCACTTTTTCTTCATTTCTTTGTTTCAGCTCTTAGTTTACCTTCAGGTACCCAGGAACAAGACTGTCTTAAGTCAACAGACATTTCTGAACAGTCCCCAAACCACAAATGAAGAATGTGTGAATATCATGGACCAACTCTATACAGTGGTACCTCAGGTTAAGTACTTAATTCGTTCTGGAGGTCCGTACTTAACCTGAAACTGTTCTTAACCTGAAGCACCACTTTAGTTAATGGGGCCTCCTGCTGCTGCCACGCCGCTGGAGCACGATTTCTGTTCTCATCCTGAAGCAAAGTTCTTAACCTGAAGCACTATTTCTGGGTTAGCGGAGTCTGTAACCTGAAGCGTATGTAACCTGAAGCGTAACCTGAGGTAACACTGTACATGAATTCCTCACACATCTTGAGGAGTCAATGACAATAATAATAATAATAATAATAATAATAATAATAATAATAATAATAATAATTTATTTATACCCTGCCCATCTGGCTGAGTTTCCCCAGCCACTCTGGGCGGCTCCCAATCAAGTATTAAAAACAATACAGTGTTAAATGTTAAAAGCTTCTCTGAACAGGGCTGCCTTCAGATGTCTTTTAAAGATAGGATAGCTACTTATTTCCTTCACATCTGAAGGGAGGGTGTTCCACAGGGTGGGTGCCACTACCCAGAAGGCCCTCTGTCTGGTTCCCTGTAACCTTACTTCTCGCAATGAGGGAACCGCCAGAAGGCCCTCAGCGCTGGACCTCAGTGTCCGGGCTGAATGATGGGGTGGAGATGCTCCATCAGGTATACAGGACCGAGGCCGTTTAGGGCTTTAAAGGTCAGCACCAACACTTTGAATTGTGCTCGCAAATGTACCGGGAGCCAATGCAGATCTCTCAGAACCGGTGTTATGTGGTCCCGGCGGCCACTCCCAGACACCAGTCTAGCTGCCGCATTCTGGATTAATTGCAGTTTCCGGGTCACCTTCAAAGGTAGCCCCACGTACTCTTTTTACTACATATTAGTTCCCATGTTCTTGTCAGATATCAATAGATGAGTGGGTCATGGGTGCCTGAGAACCAGGGAGATACTCCAATCTGTAGCCCTGATGGCACATCATGTTGTGTGTGTATTGGTGGACTCCCAGTTCTATCTCCAACAATCTTCTTTTTTACATTTCTTCCACTTTGTCTCTTTACAACCAACCACTGCCTCTTCATTCAACCAATAATATGCCATTACTGATTGACCTTCTCTCCTTTTTACAATGGGGTCCCTTTGATAATAGCTCTGAAAGAGGCCACCAAGGTTTGTTAGTTCAGTCCATTACCCAAACTAATGGACAAAAATAATGATCTCGGTGGCTTGTCTCTTGCCTGACCTCCTCTATCCTTTGTTTGAAACACTCTTTTCTCTTCAACATGAGCTACACCTGAAATTTCACTGGAACACTGAACCACAGCAATTGCAATAAAGTGTTCCTTCTAGTATTTGCCTTTGACACATTGCACATTGTTCAAGGGAACAGAAAGACTCTGGGTTTTTCCAAAAAAAAAGATTCCAGTGCAGAACGATTGTTGGCATTTACGTTCTAGGGTATGTAATAAGAAAGGAAACTGCTGCTTTTCCCTTCAAACGATGCATTGCTTGGAATAAGGCTTGTTTGCTGGAATGACCTTTCAGTGCTGGTATCCATCCTTATCTTAGGCTGCAGACTTACACCCATTTACCCGGGCCTATGGGTTGCAGCCAAAAATACCCCGCTGTGCAAGTAGAACAATCTGCTCATGCAATGGCTTCCATTCATGGAATGAAACTTCATCTCCCATGTGCCCCACACACCCACAGCCCCCTGGAACATTTATTTTGGGGGGAGTTTCATGGGGTGTACAGGGGCGAAGTGCCATAATAATAATAATAATAATAATAATAATAATAATAATAATAATAATAATTTATTACTTATACCCCACCTATCTGGCTAGGCCTCCCCAGCCACTCTGGGCGGCTTCCAACAGAATATTAAAAACACAATAAAACATCAAACATTAAAAGCTTCCCTAAACAGGGCTGCCTTCAGATGTCTTCTAAAGGTCTGGTAGTTATTGTTCTCTTTGACATCTGGTGGGAGGGCGTTCCACAGGGCGGGTGCCACTACTGAGAAGGCCCTCTGCCTGCTTCCCTATAACCTCACTTCTCACAGTGAGGGAACCACCAGAAGGCCCTCAGTGCTGGATCTCAGTGTCTGGGCTGAACGATGGGGGTGGAGACGCTCCTTCAGGTATACTGGGCAGAGGCCGTTTAGGGCTTTAAAGGTCAGCACCAACACTTTGAATTGTGCTTGGAAATGTACTGGGAGCCAATGTAGGTCTTTCAGGACCGGTGTTATATGGTCTTGGTGGCCACTCCCAGTCACCAGCCTAGCTGCCACATTCTGGATTAATTGTAGTTTCCAGGTCACTTTCAAAGGTAGCTAGCCCCATGTGGAGTGCATTGCAGCACTCCAAGCGGGAGATAACTAGAGCATGCACCACTCTGGCAAGACAGTCCACGGGCAGGTAGGGTCTCAGCCTGCATACCAGACAGAGCTGGTAAACAGCTGCCCTGGACACAGAATTGACCTGCGCCTCCATGGACAGCTGTGAGTCCAAAATGACTCCCAGGCTGCGCACCTGGTCCTTCAGGACCAGGGAGTCCCCCACACCCACCCACCCCCTGTCCCCCCAAAACAGTACTTCTGTCTTGTCAGGATTCATCCTCAAGCTGTTAGCCACCATCCGTCCTCTAACTGCCTCTAGACACTGGTATGAACAGAAGTTGTTGCACTCACACAAGTGCTAGATTAAACCCTACTCCCCACTGAATGGGACTTACTTTAAGACATGTATAGGATTGTGCTGTTAGTTCCTGATCCATATTTCCTGCAGCCCTCTTCAAGCCTTACACAGCTGAGTACACGAGGGTGGGCAGTTTGCAGAAGCACACAAGTTCTGCCCCCTCAATCCCAATTTCCCTCTCCAAGAGTCTCCATGGCTACAAGATGTTGGAAGATGACAAAAACAAGGATGAAGGTGAGGAGTTTGTGCTCTTGTTCCTGTTGCTCTCCCTCCTGTGGCAATTTCCCAAATATATAATGCTTGAAAAGAGCTTCTATCTTTATCTAATAACCATATCTATCCGGAGCTAGACTAAGGTAGTTGAACTTAGAACCCCTTGGAAGAAATGGGACATTTTCCCACTTTTGGGGCAGCACTGGGTGGGAGGACTGCAAGGAAGGGAATGCAGCTAATGACATTAACATCAAATATGAAATTTTTAAAAATGGAAATGACATCTAACAACAACATCAAATTAGGCAAACAATGGAAGAGAAAGCAAGTTTCCAAATTGTGCCAGATTTAGGTTGTTAGGCCAATACTACAGTCCACCAGAACAGTGCAATATTAAACAACTGTGTTCGTTTCTCATTTTTTGCAGTCTTAATTTCTGCTCACATTGGCATATCAATTTGCATTTTTTTAAAAAAATCTTCTCACAAAAAATCACCAGCATTTACCGGTACTGGAAACACACTCTCTCTCTCTCTCTCTCTTTCTTTTTTTCTCCACCTACACCCACCCACCCACCTTCTTGCAGGGCAATTTACTCTAATATAAGCCACTGTTGTATGCTATTTTCACTAACATCTGTGAGTTTATGCACAATTTCCTGTTATATATGCATTTCTGTGCATGTTGCTTGTTTGGAGAACTGCATCACAAAATCCAAAGGAGTGCAAATTCTGAAGGAGAGCAACATTTTGATCTGTCCACTGTTTTGGAAAGTGTGAATTAGGTAAAAAGGTAAAGGCAAAGGGACCCCTGACCATTAGGTCCAGTCATGGCCGACTCTGGGGTTGCGGCGCTCATTTCGCTTTATTGGCCAAGGGAGCTAGCGTACAGCTTCCAGTTCATGTGGCCAGCATGACTAAGCCTCTTCTGGCGAACCAGAGCAGCGCACGGAAACGCCGTTTACCTTCCCGCCAGAGTGGTACCTATTTATCTATTTGCACTTGACATGCCTTCAAACTGCTAGGTTGGCAGGAACAGGGACCGAGCAACGGGAGCTCACCCTGTCATGGGGATTCGAACCACCGACCTTCTGATCAGCAAGTCCTAGGCTCTGTGGTTTAACCCACCGTGCCACCCGCGTCCCTTCGCCACCCACATGAAAATGAACCAACTTTGCTCCCCTAAAAGCAAGGAGTGACAGGTATCTCTCTCTAGGAAGAGAGTCTCAAAGCACCCACTAATCCTGAACATTTCCTTTCCTAAATGCTTCTAAGATTGGCAGTTTGGGAGATGCCATGACTTTTTTGAAGACGGTCCTTTTGAGGTAGATATGTCAGTACAGAGAGTATAGATGTATCCTTAAAAGGGGATGTGCTGATCACTGAATCAGTTGGGTCTTCTAGTCTAACCCTCTGCAATGCAGGAACCTTTTGCCTAACTTGGTGCTCAAACCCACAACCCTGAGTTTAAGAGATTCATGCTCTACCAACTGAGCTATTCTGTTGCCCTCCACTATGCCTGCTGTGATTCCCTGAAGTTGTAGTGGGGGTGTTGAGTGGCATTGCAATTTAAGTAAGTGCAGAGCAGCAGTTCTGCCTTAGCTCTTCTAGAAACACTTCCAACGATCAGTCAGTTGTTAATTGCACATCCGCTGATACATAAATTAATCATGCTTATTTTATTTCAAAAAGGAATCACACTTTATTCCAGAAGTATGGCTGATATTTGCAAACACAGGGTATTGTTTGCAAAGAAGTCTCCTGTCAAAACTGGTGTTCCTTGTGCATAATTTAGCTTCATATTTTATCCCCCTAACAGTTTTTATTTCCAGAAACATAGCAGGATGTGATTATTATTATTATTTTATTTATTACCGATTCATCCATTCTGCAAGGTCTCTTGGCACAATATTTCCTTCCATGGTAATGACACCTTCTTAGATTCAGGTTGCAATCCTATACACAGACTCATCAGCAAGTAAACAGCACTGAAGTATTGACTTCTGGCTAGACATGTACAGACTTGCTCAGTTAATAGTTTTAAAGGAAAATCCTAGGCATGTTTACTGATAAGTATGGTAAATCCCACTATACTTGGTGGGGATTGCATCCCATTTTTGTTATGACTGTGCACCAGATTAAAGGTAAAAGTAAAGGGACCCCTGACCGTTAGGTCCAGTCATAACTGACTCTGGGGTTGCGGTGCTCATCTCGCTTTATTGGCCGAGGGAGCTGGCGTACAGCTTCCGGGTCATGTGGCCAGCATGACTAAGCCGCTTCTGGCAAACCAGAGCAGCGCACGGAAACGCTGTTTACCTTCCCACTGGAGCAGGACCTATTTATCTACTTGTACTTTGATGTGCTTTTGAACTGCTAGGTTGGCAGGAGCTGGGACCAAGCTACGGGAGCTCACCCTGTCGCGGGGATTCGAACCGCCGACCTTCTGATCGGCAAGTCCTAGGCTCTGTGGTTTAACCCACAGCGCCACCCGTGTCCCATGTGCACCAGATTAGCTCAAACCAAATCAGGCCTATTCATACAATCAAAGAATCACAGAGTGGGAAGGGATCCTGGGGGTCATCTATTCCAACCCCCTGCAATGCAGGAATCACAGCTAATGAAGGAGAGTCAACTACTTCCCGTGAGAGTCCGTTCCACTCTCAAACAGCTTTTACTGTCAGAAAGTTCTTCCTAATGTTTAGTTAGAATCTCCTTTCCTGTAACTTGAACCCATTGGTTCAGATCCTCACCTCCAGAGCAGCAGAAAACAAGCTTGCTCCATCTTTCAAGTGTTAGCCCTTAAGATATTGTATTTATTTCCAAGTAGAACCACCAAACGAATCCTCAAACCCCACAATTGTTTGGGGGGCGGTGGGGGATGCTAAAACCTGCAGCTCAGAACTGGAAGTCCTGTCTGAATGCCATTTGAGGCTATCTAGCCCCTTTGTCTGGCTGTTATGAAACCACAGAGAAAGTTCTAGAACGCCATCTCCTCTTAGAGTGATGGGCTTGGTGGGGCTTCCCCTACTTTCTCTCTTACACACAAAATTCAACACTTTCAATTGACTCCCAGCCCCAAATGGAAGAAGGGGCAGATTTTCTTCCCCAAGAATGATCCTGAAAGGAAAGTGAAGATGCATTTGTTGATATAAGCATCAATAAAATCTGCCAGACCTCCTTAGTAATCAAGGTCCATGTGGATATTCTTGGGTGTTTGCCTCATGGTCACAGAGACAGGCTCAAGGCAACTCAAAGCCGCAAGTTGAAAAGGTGAGGACACACCAAACTGCTTCTTCAAAACCCATCACCACTCATTAGGATTAAGTCTGAATGGACCCTTTCTCCTGGCAAAATCTTTTACAACCCCTATAGCTCACATTGCTTTCTCCACCATCTTAATCTCCACCTCCCACCAAGGCCTCCCTGAAGGGAATTCAGAGATCCAGGCATTAGTCAGACTGGGCTGAGACATACCTGGATCACCGTAGGTCCACTTTGGCAGCCTAGAGCAGGAATCGGCAAGGTTTTCCTTGCCTGGGCCGGTTCACTCCCACGGAGATCACTCTGCAGGCTGGATCACATCTGCACAGATGCGATTTCCGGTGTCTGAACATGCGCAGATACGATTTCCAGTGCTGCAGAAGCGAGTCCCCGCTCTGTGCTGTGCCGGTTTAGTGCAGCATGCGAGGACTTGCCGAGTGGGCAGCTCGGTTCAGGGATGGCTTGTGGGCGATTTAAATGACCCCCCCTTGGGCTGCTTGTGGCCCATGGGCCACAGGTTGCCAACCCCTGGCCTAGAGCAATCTGAGGCGGTCAGGGGGCAGGGCATCAGGCAAGAAGGAGAGGCCTCCACCAGGTGGGAAAACCAGTAAACTGTCCACTGGTGTAGGTAAGGATGTGGGGCTCCAGAGGAACAGCTGGGAGCTCAAAGGGCTTACTGATCAGCACTGATAGTGAGCCCAGAGGGATTTCCTAGGAGATTTCCCATTAGGAGCTCCCTAGGGCAGTTGTCGGTGCCAATCAGCTTATGTCACTGGACTCCAGCTTCCAGCAGCACCAGCCAACATGGCTAATGGCCAGAGATGCTGGGAGCTGGAGTCCATCAACGTATGGAAGGCCACAAGTACCCCAGCCTTGAGCTAGGTGGACTGATGGTCTAATTTACTATAAAACAGCTGGAGCACTGTTAATTAGCATTAGTCTGTGATATGTCCTAGTCCCCTGAAAGAAGATTCACCCAAGAAGTTTGATTTCTTTATGAGAGGCAGTTTCTTAATTTGTGAGGTACCTTGGTTGTCAAAATTTAAAGCAGGGCCCATTATTTAGCACCATCCTTTCTAAAACTCGTTAAAAGGGAAGTTCCTAGTTATTTCACAAATAAAAAAGAGAATTCTCTTCGCCCCCAGTCAAGGAATAAATCTCTGCTCCAATATGCTGATTGGTGCCCCATCTTGCTTCTTAATTCCTTTAAGCAAGCAAAATTGATTGTCTTGACTGAACTGAACCAATGCAAACAGCCTTCTATAGAAGCCGTGTTAAAAATGGTCTACTTTCCTCCTGTCAACCTTGTGGATTCCTCATGGGGTGTTTTCTCTCTCTTCCTCCCCTCTCTAAAAATAAAAATAAAATCTTGATGCACACCAAAACTAATATACAAATGTCACCAAACCCTAGTTGAGAGGGTGACATTTACAGCTCTCTAGAAAGCCCCATTGCACCTGGCTCTCTGGATAAATAAAGTTACGACAAGAGGAAGAAAACCAGCATATGAACATTTATTTTTCAAGTCTCCCCCCTTTCTATTTTTAACTGTACCGGTAACAGATATATCTATGGACCTCACTAACCTCTGCAAATCCATCTCATATCCAGTGGCAGGATTTGTGAGAGCAACACAAGTACTTGCCTCATTATACAGCTCTCAGTTTTTAACATTTACAGAGGGTGGAATAATTTGGGTTTGTTTTGTTTTGTTTAAAAAAAGAGAATTGAATAATTCTGTTAAAATATGATTTTTTTATTAGGAATGAATGATTGGAAGGAACGATTAAAAATATGTCACTTCCGAAAGGACCGGATTGCAAAGGGAATTCCTCCTCTGTACACACAAATTTTTCCACTTTTATTATGAAATGTCTCCCCTTGGACTTATTCATTTCTGCTACCATCATGTCTTCCATCCATAGCTTCTATCCACTAAATCACATAGACAGGCTGTGTTAAATCCAAAGTAATATCATTGCGCTCCCACTGCTGATCCTCATCCATTTTACAGGAGAACTCGTTCCCCATTGCCATTTCCAGAGGGGTAGCCCTGTTAGGCTCATGCAGCAAAAACAGTGGAACATTTTTGGGCTAGTAAACTCAGGTGGGAGTGAAGAAGGGATTGCTTTCTGTTTCACTCCACATGCAATAGTGTTTTGATTCCACTGGATCTCTCCTTCCACTCAAAACTATGTCATAATTTCAACTGACGCAATTAATTACATCAATTACATTGTCATTAACTTATTCTACCCCATTCAATTCAACACAAAAGGAAACACAATCCAAACGGGAAGAGGGAAATGTAATCAATTGCATATCGTTAACCGACTGAAAGCAACAAAGACTTTCTGCCCCAGACATGGCACAAATAAGTGGACACCAGCAATTTCCATTTCCATCGTAATTCCCTAGCTGCAGGTATAGTTGAATATGGTTTCTTTTTTGGTGTGTTGAGGTTTATAAGTATTGCCATCAGATGGAAATTAAACGCAGAGAAGTAGAAAGAGCCACAATTGTGCTGGTAATGGTGGGCATTCATAAGGCAGCAAATGGCCACCATTAACAGGGCAATTATCACTGCTTGTACTTTCTGGCATTTCATTTTGGTTTTTGATCCAATGTAAGGGAAAGCATGATTTGGGTAAAACTAGGAGCTCATGGGAGGTTTGTATGTGTTATTCTAAAGCAGCAATGCGGCAGCAAGCAAAGGCTATAGCAGCCAAGACTGCTGCTTGTGGCTGGAAAGCCAAACAGGAAGTTTGTGACTGTTGCCATGGGAACAAAGGGGCAGTCCATTCTGTACTGAGCACCGGATGTTAGCTCAGTGGGTTTGTCATATGACCTGTGCTGGAAGTACATGGGTGGAGTTTATTTTAACTGCTGATGAGTGCAGACATGTTTTCTCTGTACTGAAGTAAAAGACAGGAATAAAAGATGTAAATAGATTTCTGTCTGCTTCTTTCCCCTCCCTGGGGACACCAAAGGGGAGAGACGAGCAGTTGGTGTGTTTTCCTCACAGCCTGAGGAAAATCGCCGGAAAGGACCTTGAGTATGTTTTATCCTGCCGGGAGTCGCCGGAGGGAGGTCTAAGGAATTCAGCCGGTGCCTGAACAGATAGGCACATACCTCAAGACGGGCCAGAATTCCAACAGTATGTTCATCCTTAACACAGCCCATAGGTCAGCAATAGCAGCCTGAGAGCCTAGAGGGCACATCACTATTTCCCCAGTGGCATTGTGGTACCCAGGACGGGGTGGGGAAAAGCAATGGTGAAGTCAGGGGAGCTCCAGGTTGGTGCCAGAGGCACCCCACAGGTTAGCCATTGCTGGAGGAGGAGGAGTTTTGGATTTGATATCCCGCCTTTCACCCCTTTAAAGAGTCTCAAAGCGGCTAACATTCTCCTTTCCCTTCCTCCCCCACAACAAACACTCTGTGAGGTGAGTGGGGCTGAGATACTTCAAAGAGGTGTGTCTAGCCCAAGGTCACCCAGCAGCTGCATGTGGAGGAGCAGAGACGCGAACCCGGTTCCCCAGACAACGAGACTACCGCTCTTAACCACTACACCACACTGGCTCTCAGTGCTGTTATACTTTTTAGGGATGCAGGTGGTGCTGTGGTCTAAACCACTGAGCCTCTTGGGCTTCCTGATCAGAAGGTCGGCAGTTCAAATCCCCGCAACAGGGTGAGCTCCTGTTGCTCTGTCCCAGCTCCTGCCAACCTAGGAGTTTGAAAGCACACCAGCACAAGTAGATAAATAGGTACCACTGTGGTGGAAAGATAAACAGCGTTTCCGTGTGCTCTGGTTTCCGTCATGGTGTCCCGTTGTGCCAGAAGCGGTTTAGTCCTGCTGGCCACATGACCCGGAAAGCTGTCTGTGGACAAACACCGGCTCCCTTGGCCTGAAGCGAGATGAGCGCCACAACCCCATAGTCACCTCTGACTGGACTTAACCATCCGGGGCCCCTTTACCTTTTACCTTGCTTTGTATTTAAGCTCTCTCTCTCTCTCTCTCTCTCTCTCTCTCTCTCTCTCTCTCTCTCTTTAAGAAAGGGCAAACCTTTCATCACCATCACCATCGTTTTGCTAAATGCCAAAATAAGCTTCTAAACATTTTACAAAATACAGTCTACAAAGCATTATCAAAAAACACCCTAAAACAATCCCATCAAACCATTGTTCATAGTTAGCATATGCAGGGAAACAAGGCCACTAAAACCCAATGACTGAAACAGGAGACTTGGGCTGAGTGATCAATGGAATAGCTGTGTGAAACAGGTGCATCTTCAAATGCTGAATGAATGCCAGATAGGTAGTGCATTTCACAAAACAGGTTGCAGTAGTGGAAAGTCCTACTTCCACATCACCACAAGCAAATAATAATTAAGCTGTGGGAGGACTTGCCTGGTTCCTTCTGTATATCTGAATGTCCTTACTCAGCAATGGCAGCGAAGGTGGTCTTTTAGGCAGTAATATTCCAGTGCCGATGTTGCTGTTACCATAAACTCATGATCCCCAAACTATTCTTCCCCAGTGGGCCAAATACAAAGTACAAGAATAGCTGCAGAAACCTGAGACAACCCTGAAAGGCACCAGCATCCCTGACAAGTTGGCTGACACCTGCCAACCAAAACACTGCACACCAGCAATCAGGCCACATTAGCAGTATGAGGAAACAGAGAGAACGAAAAGCCTCTCTACTTAGGAGAGCTACAATTCTTAGAATTCCCCAGGAAAAGAGATTCTTTGTCGAAGCCGTCTGAGGATTGCTGGTTTTGGAAGAGCATGGAGTCTCCTTAACAACTCTCAGCACCCACAACAAACTACATTTCACAAGATTCCTTCAGGGGAAGGCAGGAAGACTGTTCAAAATGCTATCGTAGAGCTTTAAAATGTGTGATGCAGATGTGGACTACTGGCTACCAGTAAGTAAATTGATCTCTTTTTTTCTTCCGCTCCTCTACTTGGTGCATCAAGAATGAGAACAAAAGGTCTAGTGGGGTTTACAAGTATGCATTTTAAAAAAAAATACTATCAATATCCTGCCATTTAAACTATTGGTTTTGTTTCACATGGTGAATCACACTCGTGCTTGGAAGCCTCCGGCTTCAGAGCCTCAAGTCGAAGACAAATTAGTCACTCTGCTGCTGCCTCTCTGTCACAACTGGGCTGTGACAGAGCTCTCTCTTCACCCTGAGTGGATGTACCTAGATATTAGGGTCTTCTGGACAGCAGCAAGTGCAGGAGGAAAGCCTATCGAACATTCGCCTCCGCAGCCCCATGGGAAATACTGAAGGGAAATGGAAACATCCAAGGCAATTGGCCAATCTGAGGCTTTTAATTCAATGCAATACCAGGTACATTTTATTTAGTGGCAGGATTATTAGAAAACACCTGTCACCTTGGCAACCTGGCACATTTACAAATAGACTCAGGGAGAGAGAAAGACACCTACGCAAGGTGGGTGGGACTAATAGAAACACCTGCTTCCAACATATCTATAGAGCTCCCAAAAATGTCAATTGATGTGTCAGACCAAAAAAAAAAGGGGGTTCTATTATATGTTTTCCACTTCCCTGATCAGTAAGAAATTCCAGGAACAATGCTGGATGACAGAATGCATGGCTGTTTGTAATATTTGATTTTTTTTTCTTATGAACAAACAAATCATGTACAAAGGGGTACATTTAAGGGACAGATGATCCCTCCCAGACTGCAATTTGAGCACTCCTATATCAGAATGAACCTCCGGTTTTGGATTCATCTCATTTCTGTCTGTCTGTAAGTCCTTCTGTCTGTCTTTAAGGATGTTCAAATGCACATCTCCATATTTATATGAATGCATTCAGGAAGAAGCAGGGCTGCACAACTCGCAGCTTATTCCCGGGGGGGGGGGAGAGCATTTATGTGCCACCCATCCCCATTTCCAACACCTTCATATTGAGCAAGGATAGGGAACCTAAGCCCTTTGGATGTCATAGGACTGTGAAACTTCTGCTTGGGTTACTCTCTCCTCTGCTCCTGTAGCTCTCGGGGAGTTGGCCAGTTCTGAACCCAGGCATCCGCTGTGAGGACCTGGCATATCTCCCTTCCTATGTCCTTCGTCCTCTCAGTGTAAAAATGATCCAAATCAAAACTTGATGACTATTTCTTTATTAATTTATAGTAACGGTAAAGGACCCCTGGATGGTCAAGTCCATTCAAAGGCGACTATGGGGTTGTGGCACCCATCTCACATTCAGGCCAAGGGAGTAGACGTTTGTCTACAGACAGCTTTCCGGGTCATGTGACCAGTAGGACTAAACCACTTCTGGTGCAATGGGACACCATGAGGGAAACCAGAGTGCACAGAAACACAGTTTACCTTCCCACCTCAGGGGTACCTACTTATCTACTTGCACTGGCAAGCTTTCAAACTGCTAGGTTGGCAGGAGCTGGGACAGAGCAACGGGAGCTCACCCTGTCACAGGGATTCAAACTGCCAACCTTCCAATCAACAAGCCCAAGAAGCTCAGTGGTTTAGAGCACAGCACCACCCACATCCCTAATTAAATTTATAACCCACCCTTCAGCCGCAAAAAAGTGATAAAACCATTTTTAAAAATCTTTAAAACAATTTCAATGCATATGCAGACTGGGAAGGCTTCAACTCACAAGGCTTGTTGCAAAAGGAAGGTCTTCAGTAGCTGCTGGGAAGACTACAGAAATGACACCTGTCTAACATTCAAGGGGAGGGCATTCCACATGCCACAATATGAAAGGAATGACTCCAACATTGTGTGAAACTGATCTCCAGAACAGATAGTACCAGCAGGAGGTCCTCACATGCAGAGTGCAGCAATTGGTTGGGTATAAAGGGGGCGAGGCAATCTTTCAGGTATTCAAGCTGATGTCTACAGTATTAAAATCACTCTCCTAAACTCAAAACTCATATTCTTTTTGTATGGCAAACCACACAGACTCAGATCAGTTTCTAAAATGGAGAATAAGCCTATCTCCTGTTCTGCAGTGAGATTCTCTGTCCCATCACCACATTCACCTAGTGTTATACAAACTAATTTGTTGCAGTTAATAATAGACTGCACTAGCCGCTTTTCAAAAAATTAAACGAAAGGAAAGTAGAGGCTTTTGGTGAGCTATAAGGGACACCTACTGGTGAACAGAGGCATTGTAGCCTATCAGCTCTGGCCTTATAGATGGAGAGGATGATGCTTTTATCGATCAGAGGGTTGGAGAGATGCGACACGACATCACAGTTTCTATATGTGTGCTTGTTCTTTGATCAATAGGCTAAAAGGGAGGAGGAGTCAGGAGGGAATCCAAAAGGGCTTTTGGTTTAGCCAAGCTTCAACTCTGACATGTATCTGAATTGCTCAGCTCTGTGGAAAATTGCTGCAGGTAAAAGGGTTAAGCAGCCTCTTATGCCATCCTGACAATGACTGACAGTTCAGCTGTCTGTCTCCTGAAGCTGCTCTTGGATAAAAAAAGAAGAGAAGAGGCAAAGACGTCCAGTGCAAGTTTCAGGACGCTTCAAATGCCAACTGAAACGGACTTGATCCACATTTGATGTGTGCAGATACTGGAAATCAGTTGTCCACCAGATTTAATGTCTCTATTGATACTGCAGCACAATTGTGAAGAAGAAGAGTTTGGATTTGATATCCCGCTTAACCCTACCCTAAGGAGTCTCAAAGTGGCTAACAATCTCCCTTTCCCTTCCTCCCCCACAACAAACACTCTGTGAGGTGAGTGAGGCTGAGAGACTTCAAAGAAGTGTGACTGGCCCAAGGTCACCCAGCAGCTGCATGTGGAGGAGTGGGGAAGCGAACCCGGTTCACCAGATTACGAATCCACCGCTCTTAACCACTACACTACACTGGCTCTTATGAACATGAGAAGAGCTTTTCTTATTATTATGAACATAAGAAGAGCTCTTCTGGATCAGGGCCACTGCTTGGAGGGTATGCCATGAGTATTTTTGTCTGGCTGGAATGTGTTCTTTAACTTTGATAATGCCAGGACTCAGCGGGAACCCTGTGGTAAGCTTCAGCTGGTTGCCATCGATGGAGCTCCCTTTATTGGAGGTTTACTGTTAAGTTGTGGGTAAACATATCAGACAACACAGTGATTCTTCAAATAGCTCTTGTTTATTCACAGGCCCAGAACAGAACTGAACTGAAGGGTTCAGCCAGCCTGCTTATATAGAACTCCACTAGAACGCAACAGTAACCATTTTCTGTAACCATCCAATCACTGAACATCACTTTCAATTCCTTATTTGCATATGTGGACTTGAGCGTGAAAACTAACTACAGTATCCCCCTGCTGGCCCAGGGTGAGAACTTCAGTACATAACATTTACCCTTACAGATTTCCTGCAAGGTGGGCAGAAGTTAGATAAAGTCTGTTGTCAATGCCTAAGCCAATACCACTCACATTGCTGTCATCAATAAAGTTGTGGCCAAAATTTGCCCTTTACCAGTTAAACTAAATTATGTGTCAGTGTGAATTTATTTCCCTGGGGGTGGCTGGGGGCCCTGATGTGCAATGCCTCTTCCTTGCTTGGATAAAGGAAAGAGAGAGGGGTGACTGCGCATAAAAACTAGCCCCCGGCACAAAGGTAACATTCCTATTTGTTGCTCTGCTCACTTTTGCCTCTGACTCCTTGCACTTCTGGCAAGTGGGCCTCAGAAGGTTGCCCAGAATGGTACAAGGCCTGTGGACTGAAAATGTTTCCCTATCCCTGGGCTATAAAAAGCATCCATAACTAAGAGAATTCCTATATGAATGCCTCACCAGAATCTGTCACTTCAGAATTCTGCCTGTGAAATTCTTTACACGGGCTGCCTGAAGGATGTACAAAAGCAGCCCCATGTTTATTCCCTGCCTTGAAATGCCTTGATTTATGTGAAAAATGCATGCAAATCCATTTCATGTAGGCTTCGTTTTTTGAAAAGCGGTGCTTCCTCTCCTTCTGCTCTGAAAGAAATGCTTGCTAATAATAAGTCAAAGCACACACACACAGCAGGATTCACAACTAAGAATTTTCATTAAGTAACAAACACACTATAATAAGTGTGCCGACAGAACAGTAGTTTCAATCGAACCTCGTACTAAGTGAAACAATAACTGCAGATTTGGTTTAGCAGATTCAAATACATAACGACCTGCACACACTGAAATGCCAGAAGAAGAAAAGCTCTCATATTATACACTAACCCAAATGTGTGCTTGTGCTTTTTGTGTGTGTGCATGTGTGGGTTAGTGACTAAAATGGTATGAACTGAAGGAGAATTGAGATGTAAAGTTATCTTTTTCAAGAGCTACTGAATACAACTGAGCAAAACAGATGTTTGTATTTTAAAAAGATGGTAACATGAAATACACACTAAATCTGTACTATATTTCTCTATAGTTCCAGAAGTGGCTTTTACACTATAATGCAAAAATCCCCAAGGATGTGCTCTCCGGGCAGCTGGCTTCAGGCACCAAGCCAACTGGCAAACCAACTCTGTGCTACAAAGATGTCTGCAAACAGGACGTGAAGGCTGCCAATATCAACCCTGCCATAAGGGAATCCCTTGCAGATCACCACAAAGCCTGGAGACAGGCAATCAAGCTGTGCATCCATAGCAATGACCAGGGGAGAAGTGACCGATGGGAGGAGTGCAGAGAGAACTGTCATGGTGAATCTGAAGCACAGCTGGATGTCTTCATCTGCCCAAGCTATAATAATAATAATAATAATAATAATAATAATAATAATAATAATTTGTACCCCACCCTGCACAGCCAGAGCCAGGCTCAGAGTGGCTAACATCATATAAATAATACAATATGCATAAAAACAAGCAATCAATCAATTAACATGCATCCCAAAATTAATTCAAATAAATTAAAATTAAAACTGGACAAATGACAGGTTAAAATTGAAAGCGGGTAATACTTGCCAGGACCAACTGTTTCCACTGATATTA
The DNA here is from genome assembly GCF_964234715.1 of Podarcis melisellensis. NCBI lineage: Eukaryota > Metazoa > Chordata > Lepidosauria > Squamata > Lacertidae > Podarcis > Podarcis melisellensis. The sequence continues at coordinate 8,796,677 of NC_138532.1, forward strand.
TAAGGACCTGTGAGCGGGCTGTGAAACCTCCTTTCTGCTTGTTCTTATACAAAGAGAAGATGAGTCAGACTGAACCCTGACCAAAAGCCTGGCGGAACAGCTCCATCTTGCAGGCCCTGCAGAAGGATGTCAAATCTTGCAGGGCCCTGGTCTCTTGTGAGAGAGTGTTCCACCAGGCCGGGGCCATGGCCAAAAAGGTCCTGGCTCTAGTCAAGGCCAGTCTAATCTCCCTGGGGCCTGGAATCTTCAGGGTGTTGTTATTTGCAGACCGTAAGGTCCTCTGTGGGACATACCAGGAGAGGCGGTCTCATAGGTATGAGGGTCCTAGGCCGTACAGGGCTTTAAAGGTTAAAACCAGCACCTTGAACCTGATCCTGTACTCCACCGAGAGCCAGTACAGCTGGTATAGCACTGGGTGAATGTGATCCCGCAGCGAAGACCCCATAAGGAGTCTCGCTGCTGCATTCTGCACCTGCTGAAGTTTCTGGGTCAGCTTCAAGATCAGCCCCACGTAGAGTGAGTTACAATAATCAAGCCTGGAGGTGACCATCACATGGATCACAGTGGTAAGGTCAGGGCGAGAGAGGTAAGGGACCAACTGCTTAGCTTGGCAGAGATGAAAAAATGCCGCCTTTGTTATACCTGTAACCTGCGCCTCCATAGAAATATGTCTCTCCCACAGCAGTCTCTACAGCCACAGCAGGTGCGGCAGCCTTCCAACAGCTTGACCTCACCCCCAGAGGCACACTCCTCAATGCGAAAATTAATAGTTAGACAAAATCCATGAAAATGGAAGAAACTGCTATGTGAATGCAGCCCTTTTATTCTTTTGAGCCAGTTCTCTTGGATGGAGGTTGCGGGTTGCAACAACTGGAGGGATACACGCTCCACACACTGATTTCTAAAGGCAAGAGAAAGGAGTGACAAAGAACACTCTCAAAAGGCAGCAAATCCCCTGTTCCATGTCAGATTCCCAGAGACAGGCTCATCACCTCAGAAGAACTGCACCTTCAGCCAGCCCTCAGCTCTTTATCTCTCTGCCTTTGTATCTTCAGAACTGCCAACTGACTTTTTAAATAATTTGGTCAGCTGGCAAGCAGACAAATCCTAAATACTCTCAAAGTGCTACAATTTAAGGCACTTTACAGCTCAGTGTGAACGCCTACCCCCAAAGGTTCAACTAATGGCCACAGTAATGCACTGGAAATAATTAGAAAAAGAATAATTGGTTAGAATTAAAAAGGGTTTCTCATCTGAGAGTGATGGAAATAATGACCAAATTAAATTAGTTTTATACAGTTCCCAACTAGTGGTTGGGAGGTAGGAGGAGAGATGATTTATAAGTCGAAATTGCCTTGGTTAATTGTGGGGCTTCATCCTGTTTTGAATCAGACAGGACTTCAGAGATAAGGACTGATCTTTTGGAGTTTGTCAGAATCTCTTGAGGTTTCCTTTTTTATCATGCCTTTCATTTCTGCTTTGATTTTTTTCCCCTAGCAAAGCTTCACAATGAAGTTGATTAGTTCTTGTTTAGTTGGTTGCTCAAAGTTTTGACATGAAAGGCAATAATCACAATACTGCTTTCAATTTAACAGGGAAAAATAAAGTTTTAAAAAATCAATTTCTTTGGGGATATATACACACAGAGAGAGCATTGTCTACTCAGAACTAACCCTCAATGAGTTCATTGGGACTTACTCACGAGTAAGTGTTCATATCATTGCACTGACACTTGGTTTCAATATTCTGCTCCGACAATCTTTGCAACTCCTTTTGCTCCAAGCTGGCCCCAGTAATTAAAATAACTGATGAAAACACTTTTTGAAGGTCTCTGCATGTATTAGAGTTCATCAAAAAGGTAATTCCTACAAAAGAGGACTATTTCAATTCATTTGGATGTGAGAAAAAATGAGAGGGGGGGAAATGAGTTGCAGCTCCCTTTCTCTCTCACCTTTAGGCTGTATGTGTTAATTACAACATATTTACATAAATGAGAACAGAAAGATGCATTGGGGAAAAAGTAACCAGATCTTAATTGGGACTATAGCTCAGTCACAGAGGACATGCTTTGCATCCTGAAGGTCTCAGGTTGTGGAAGGAGGAAAAAAGAGAGGGGGGGAGACATACATATGTATATATAAATATAAATATATTTCAATATCACTCATACTAGGAAAACTAGGGTCATTGAATGAAGCTGAATGGTGGAAGGACAGTCAGAAAATGAAGTACTTCCAATGTATAGTTTAGTAAACTACAGAATTCAGTTCCACCAGGTATGGTGAAGGCCACCAACTTGGATGGTATTAAAAGTGGATTAGACAAATCTTTGAAGGATAAGACCATATGAATTTATGAAGGATAAGACCAGTGACCAGCCATGATGGTTTTGCTATTTCCTCCTGGACAGCATCCCTCTGAATATGAGTTGCTGGGAAACAGCGATTCAGCAGCAACAAAGCAAGGTTCTTAGCTTTTCTTAGCCTTTCATAACTTACAGCAGTCCATCCTCAGTCCATCCTAAGCCGCTGTTAGGTGACGCCTCTCCCATTACTTCTCTTCACTTGCCAGATCTGCCACATCTTTTCCCCAACCTGCTTCAAAACAATGATACGCTTTAGCTCAGCCTACTTGCCATTTCAGTCATGCCACCATGGTGCTTTGATGTTCCACCTGCTTATCTCATGACAAGGTGAAAATCCAGCGCCAGCTTCGTTGAGAAAGCACTTTATCATTCCATATGTGCCGTTGTCTTTACTTGTCAAAGCTATGCAGAGATGCTGATGCATATGCACAGTGTCTACTTGACTCTTTGGGGGAAACCTGAGCAAAACAGAACATGTTTAGGAGAGTGGAGGGGGTGGTTATGGGGTCCCCTGGTTCAAGGGCACCTTGAAATAATGCATCCCAGTTGCTGTCAAAGGGTCCTGTGGAGATACCTGGCCAGTGGATTGAGCAGGCACAAAGGTCACTGGGTCACAGTTTCCCCCAACATGGTGAGGTGCATTACATTCCTATTTAAATGATAGTAATTGATGTTCAGGGACATGATGTTCAGCCTGAAAGTGAGATGAGCGCTGCAATCTCAGAGTTGTCTGCAACTGGATTTAACCGTCATGGGTCCTTTCCTTTTATCTTTTTAATCGGTGTTCAGGTTGCATCTAAACATGCACATTTTATGCAAATCTCTGCCCCCCTCTCTCCCCCCCTTTATTGGTGGCCACCCTGCCATGAAGGACCAATCTTGCTCTGCCAAACATCATAAAGCCCAAACCTCAGGATGCCATTTTCTTTTCTCCCCATTTTCTTTTTGTTTTACGAGTTCATTCACAGAAATAATTTTCTTGCAAATATTAGAATTTTACACAAGATTCTTTCGAATCCTAGGACTTCCCTCCTCCCCTCTGTGGGTTCTTTATGTAACTTTTCCAACTGCATATTATGAATCCATCTAGTCTACAGTCCTTCATTGTATCCAAAGTCTATGTATCATGGCAAGAGTTATTTAAAGCCTGCCAAAGAGTTCGAGTGTTTCCAGTGGTCTTTCAAATATAATCTATATTTGTCCCATTCTCTGTTGAAGTTTTGATCCTCCCGGTTTCTGATTTTCCCAGTTAATCTTGCCATCTCTGCATAATCCAATAATTTCATCTGCCAGTCTGCCCTCGTTGGTATCTCCTCATCTTTCCAGCTCTAGGCAAGCAACAGCAGGATGCCATTTTCATCTAGAGCAGGGGTCAGCAAAAAGAATTCAGTTGGGAGCCAGTCCACTGTCCCTCACACCTTGTGGGGGGCCGGACTATATTTTGGAAAAAAATATGAACGAATTCATATGCCCCACAAATAACCCAGAGATGTATTTTAAATAAAAGGACACATTCTACTCATGTAAAACCACACTGATTCCCGGACCGTCTGCGGGATGGATTGAGAAGGCGATTGGGCTCGATCTGGTCCCTGGGCCTTAGTTTGCCTACCCATGATCGAGAGCAGGCGTGTCCAAAGTCCGTTTCGGGGGGCTAATCTGGCCCACCGGTTGATTTAAACTGCCCCCCATGGCAGTATATGTCCTGGGGTAAAATCTTTTTAAAAGCTCAACAACTTCAATCCTAAAAAAAGCACAACAAACAAATTTGGGCAGACCTCATACATGTTCACTTCTTCAAATCTGACCCACTTTGAAAAAAGTTTGGACACCCCGATAGAGCAACTAATCTCACAGGAACAGGCTCTGCCTGACTAATCTTCTGCTCCTTCAGTCCCTGCTATTGGCCCTCAGAGTCCTTGGATTACTCAGTGATCTCCTGGCTCTTCTGTACATCAGCTGCTGCTTGGGGAACTAGATCCCCCTGCCTGCCTTGGACTAAGTTATGTCCTCTGAGTCTTTCTAACTTGTGCTTCTGTGACCCCTATTCACCAATAGTAGCCACTTACTGAACTTGACAACCCTGGATTGTGCTTCTGAGACAGAGATTTCTATGTTGGCTGAACTGATTCACATCCCTTGAGCCACTGAGTGGAGCAGGAAGATGGGTCAGAGAGCACATTTTTCTGAAATGTGCAATGTGGCCACCTGCTTTTTAAAATAGACAAACATTTGTTATAAAAGTAACATGCATAAAATATTTGCAAAATATGGCAAAATTATATAAAACACACATTTTTAAACATACTTTAATGAGTCTTAATATTTAATGTGACACACACATGAGAAATGTGCATCAGCTCTCTGTGAGGGACAAATGATAAGACAAACTGGGGATTTTCATGGGTCTCTCTCTGAGTTGGGTCAAAGCCCATGCTACTTTGTCAAACTGGTTTTTCAGTTCCTGTTCTTTTTATTAAAGTATGGTCCTACATTTTCCTACTTCTTTATGCTTCTCTAGGTCTAAGAAGTAAGGCTGTCCAAGAAGTAAGAAGAATTAAGATTGTTTGAAATATTGCCTGTGGAACGCCTAGAAGCTCCTTATTTATTATTATTTTTTATTAAAGCATAGCAGCAGAACATTAAACAAAAGTTTAAAAGCTTTTCAAAAACAAAACCAAACCTACATTGTTGTGCTTTGACATACAAGAAAGAAAAAAACCCAATGAGAAAGAGGTCTTCAAAACTCTGCAGGCAGTTTTCTAGACAGCCTCACATTGTAAGGCCTATCAGAGGTCTGCAATACATACTGCAGAACTCAGAGAAGTGTTGTAAAGGAAAGGATGGTGTGAAGCTGCAAAGTTTTAAAAAATGCACAAGCAATGATGCATACCGTTTGTTCACCTCTTAATTATTTTAAGATAAGAACGAGCAACAGACAACCTCTCACCCCTTCCATAGGAAAGTGAATCCCCCTTTTATTCCCCCCATAAAGAACCATTGGACCTACTTATCTGCAACTTGACAGGCTCAATACACTATGAACACACTTCTGTGTCTGTAACTTTCATCCATTTTTATCAAAAGAGGCAAAAGTTATAATGATTTTTAGACTTCCCATTATAGCAAATGGAGAGCACAGAGCTTTATTGTATACAGAGCAGCTCGGAACCTGAAGCAGAGATCAATGGAGAGAGAGCACAGAATCTCTCTAAACAGAACAGATTTTTTTTAAAAGCATAGATACAGATACAAAATTATTACTGTTACCTGGGCACACCCCTGATAGAAACACACACACATGAGAGTGGATGTGGGAACAGATAAATGACTTGAAAATGTGCAAAAGAGAATGGAATGACCCATATCTATTCTCATCATCATCATCATCATTTTTAATTTGTATACCGCCTTTCTATCTTACAATATTCAAGGTGGTTTACAAGCTGAAGAAACAAAAAATGTACATCTTATAACAATCTAATGCAATACAAAAATGTGATAATAAAACTTAACTTTAAAATAGGCAACCTCCATCAAAAAAGTAACATTCAATAATCATTAGAATAGTATAAAATAATAATATCAACATACAGTGGTACCTCGCAAGACGAAATTAATTCGTTCTGCGAGTTTTTTCGTCTTGCGAATTTTTCGTCTTGCGAATCACGGATTTCCATAGGAATCCGGTTTTAAGAAAAAGGAAACAAACTTGCAAGACATTTTCATCTTGCGAAGCAAGCCCATAGGGAAATTCGTCTTGCGAAGCAACTCAAAAAATTAAAAAAACTTTCGTCTTGCGAGTTTTTCGTCTTACGAGGCATTCGTCTTGCAAGGTACCACTGTATAAAAGTTAAACAGAAATCCACTCAACAGTTACAATAATATCTAAACTATAATCAATAAAACAATGGCAAGCCACAGTACATAAAACAATACAATACACATTGAGAAGCAGAGAGTGGGGCAAGGCAGGTGGAAGGAGGCCTTGCCTGATGGAGTCTCTCCCCTCAGTCTCTCCCCATTTCAAAAATTCTCACCTCTGGCCTCAGCAGACCAGTAGCTGTCTTATCCCTGAACTTCAGACTTTACCTTTTGGGGCCCAACTTAGGCGGCACCCTAGCAGGTCCCCCAAAGAGTATGCCAGATAATTGACTGTGTGAAAGGAAATCTAAGGCTTCCTTGATGACAACTGCCAATTCGAAATCTAAGGTGCTATTGCACAGAAGAGCTCAAATTTGTGAACATCCACAGCAAATGGTGCCCAGCTTTTGTAGGGTGCAAGCCAGAACTCTTCAAATTGTCCTCCCCCTCTGATTTTATTTTGGCTTTTCAAAAGTTCACACAATTGTATTTCTCCCCCCCTCTCCTTAAGTGGTGTTTTACGAAGTGTTGATAGATGCCAACAATCATGACTGACTTCTATTATTATGTTTCGTTCCATGAGTGACAGGATGAATTGTGTGAATTCATTCCACACTGAATGAATTCCTTCAAAGCACCTTTCATAGAACTGGAGCTTTTTCAAAGCCCAAGTGACAATTCCTGGTGGAACCTAACGTTGTTCTAATTTATTTCTTTCTAAGCGAAGCCAACCCCCTGCTTCTCATTGCAACTGTCTGTAGTTTTGTGTTGTTGCAAAACACATTCATTTGGCCTCTTGGCTGCGAAAACAAAGACTAAGGCTCAAAGAACAATATCCTCTATTAGAACTTATGCTAAAAAATGAAAAGCAGACTGTTTTGAAGAAGTTTCACTTCACATATCACATGGAGAGTTCTCTCCATTCAAGGTAATGAACCTGACTAACTTAGATTCATTAATTTGAATGGGGCTACTTGAAAGAGAACAATCCTAAGTCTATTTTGCATCACTACTCCCTCAGATTTAAGAGGGTCAAGCAGTTTTTAGACTTCCAATGAAGAGTAATAGTTACAGATAGGTAGCCGTGTTGGTCTTCCATAGTCAAAACAAAAAAAATTCCTTCCAGTAGCACCTTAAAGACCAACTAAGTTCTTGGTATGAGCTTTCGTGTGCATGCACACTTCTTCAGATACACTGAAACAGAAGTTACCAGACCCTTCTATATAGTGAGAAGGTGGGGAGGGGTATTACTCAGAAGGGTGGTGGGAATGGGTGATTGGCAGATAGCTGTGATGAGCCTGTTGACGACTCTTAACGACTGCAATAGGTCTTACAGGAAAAAGCAAGGGGTGAGAAGGTGAAAAATGGCTTTGTCATGTATAATGAGATAAGAATCCAATGCCTTTGTTCAGACCAGGTCTCTCTGTGGTTTTAAGTTCATCACATCACAGCTATCTGCCAATCACCCATTCCCACCACCCTTCTGAGTAATACCCCTCCCCACCTTCTCACTATATAGAAGGGTCTGGTAACTTCTGTTTCAGTGTATCTGAAGAAGTGTGCATGCACACGAAAGCTCATACCAAGAACTAACTTAGTTGGTCTTTAAAGTGGTACTGGAAGTAATGAAGAGTAATGTTATAGATGGATGAATCTGTCAACGTTTGGTATCTTTGTTTCTTCATTTTCTTTCTTTTTTTTCTATCTTAAGTTCAGTTTGAAGATAGATGGTGTGGACCATGACACAAATAAACACGAGCATCTTAAGAACAATAGAACATGAGCAATGTTAGGCATATCATTAAAAGACGGGGGGGGGGCTAATATTGGGTATGGCAAAGATCAAAAGTCGTGGAGGCAGTGGAAAAGGCTGCAAAATTAAAATGGACGTCTGCAAGGCATATGACAAGAAGAGACCCAGGCTGATGGAATAAAGCAGTGCTAGTTTGGAAACCCTACAATTTTAAAACACCAAGGGGATGACCATATATGCAATGGGTGGATGATATAAAACTAACAGCAGGGCTTATGTGGATGCAGGAAGCAAACAATAGGAAGTGATGGCAGCGGTGGAGGAAGGGATGTGGGGGGGATGTGGCTGCCCTTGGTGTCATCACTGAGGGGGTGACAAAATGAAAAAAAATATGAGGTTGTTGTTTTAAATGGGCTCACAAAACTTTTTAGTTCAGTCAACAAATGTAATGATGGCTCTGGGCACCACACCGTCACGTCCTGGGAGTGACATGGTGGCTTGGGCACCTGCAGGCTTCATGCTGCCTGAAACGGCAGCGTGGGGCTTGTGTCTGCTCACCACCTCTCCCTCAGCCACCCTACAGCTGAGGGGAAGGCGACAGAGAGGCTCCATGCAGCATGCCCCGCCCCCAAGGGCAGCTTGCCCTGCTCCCGGCTGCAGGATGCACGTGCCACACTGGGCACCCAAGCGGCAACCTACGCCGCTGAGTGATGGTGATAACTTAGAGAGGTGTATATCCAAAGATGGACATGAGATGCTGTAAAGAATAACAAAGAAGAAGTCCAGTTTGTGCCACTTCCATATCAGTTTATGTTATTAAAAGGGTGCGCATGAACTCCCCTCCCCAAAACCAGTTTGTGAGCCCAATTTGTTAATTTGGACAGGGCCTGATTTGGTCTGGACTGATCTTCACATGTTTCAACATGCCCAAGATCCACATTGCAAACTGGAAAATACAAAACTTTGGGTACCCCATTGACTTGCATTAGGAAACCAAAATGCCCATAACTTTCTTGCTTTTTCACATAAAAGGTAAAGGTAAAGGTACCCCTGCCCGTACGGGCCAGTCTTGACAGACTCTAGGGTTGTGCGCCCATCTCACTTAAGAGGCCAGGGGCCAGCGCTGTCCGGAGACACTTCCGGGTCACGTGGCCAGCGTGACAAAGCTGCATCTGGCGAGCCAGAGCTGCACACGGAAACGCCGTTTACCTTCCCACTGGGAAGCGGTCCCTATTTGTCTACTTGCACCCGGAGGTGCTTTCGAACTGCTAGGTTGGCAGGCGCTGGGACCGAGCAGCGGGAGCGCACCCCACCGCAGGGATTCGAACCGCCAACCTTTCGATCGGCAAGTCCTAGGCACTGAGGCTTTAACCCACAGCGCCACCTGCGTCCCTTATGCTTTTTCACATAGGACCATGGAATCTGTAGACATGCTAGCTGAGACAGGGGGGGGGATTAATCCTGACATATTGCAGATGGGTAGCTGCAAGGGTTTTTGAGCCACCTACCTTTAAAACTTAAAGAAAGAAAAACCCTACTGCTCTTATGTATGTGGTATTACACTGTATGTCTGCTGCTTGTTTGTACAGTATGCTGGACTTGTTAGAGTGTACTCACAAGACTTACTGATACCCACAGACATCAAAGTACTAATAACAACAGACAAAGAAAACAGAAGTCAGCTGTAAATAAAGCTTGCCTAAAAACTAGAGCCAAAGTGGGGGGCAGTACAACTAAGACAGCAAACTTTCTAAAAAAAATTAAGGTTGAGATTGTAGACTCAGCTATACAGCTACAAATAAAATGTTTTAATTGTGTTTTAAGTGCAATATACAACATGACACTAGATGGCAATGGTGAGCCTCTTGGAAAACTCAATGTATTTTTTTTAAATGCTTTTTAAAAAGGAATTTTCAGAACGGTTTTTTATATGCATGCAGATTCCACCTGTGAGTGACAGTGAAAGGATGGTAAACATTCAATTGGGTATATATTGTGAAGAAAACAAAAACAAGTTGAACAAATGCCACCAAATTCCATTGAATTATTTCTAAAAGACAAGACCTGCAAAAGAGTTCTGCATTTTAAGATTTCACCGACCCCCTAAAAGCAATGTGATTGGAGAAGAATGCTGGGTGGGGTGGGATTCTAGCCCTCAAGTGCTCATTAATAAAAGTTCAGCTCCCCCTCCCCCTTTCCCCACCCTGGTGCTCAATATATTAATGTTGTCATTTTTAATTGCAACAATTTGTAGTCAGTCTCTCTGGATTCTTGGGAGAATGTTTTAAACTCAAATGGGCACAAATCTCTACAAGTTAATTCAACCCAACCACCCTGTAGCAATTTGTATATGCCTCGAGCCAATCTGTACACAGCACAGATCAGTCCAATTTGGTTAGGGTTTCAGCAGAATCCAATGCATTGATATTACCTTAAAAAAGAAGTTTGCATGAAAATTCATACAAATTGCCATGTGCATTTCTGCAATGAAAACATATTGTATGCAATTTTCTTTAATATACACATTTTTGCTAGCAAATTCCCCTAATGTATTTTTGTATAGTATTTTCACTAATATGCAGTTTTTGTGTCTGTCTGTCTGTCTGTTTGTCTGTCTCTGCATTGCTTGGTTGGAAAATTGCCTTGCAAATTTCAAAGCATAGATATTTTTCAGTTCATATTGGTTCAGGAAGTGTAGATTAGATTGTTTCACATTAAAATGCAAACTGAATGGATTTCAATGGGATTCCCAAAGATTGCATTATAATATACGTTAATAGCTTCCTGCCCTCCTTGAAAATGGATGTAGAGCTGAACTAAAAGTCTCAACTTGAAACATTGTGGTGTGCCTTCCTCCTATAGCTTCAGGCAAACATTCAGGAAACATTCAGGAAGTACTAATGCCATTGGACACCTAAGTTCTATTTTAAACATTATTCCTTGGGTGTACATCTGGCCAATTCATATTGGAGTTCTGAATTGCTTAAGAATCCGTAACAATAGTACTGATGCAGCCACTGAAACGGACAGCTGACACAGAACTATTCCAAATAGCATAGCATATTTAGATCTTCACATATTTTCTGTTATGATTCCTGCACCAGGTGTCTGTTCCTCGGGAAATGTGATGGGAATTAGCTGCTATTTGTCCCTGCTTAACCTTCATCATCTCCAAAGATGGAGACAAGCATAAAAAAGAAAGAAAGAAAAAAGGTGTGAACACTTGGTGAAAATGCATCTTAAGGTTGCGCAGAACCTGCTTTCCTTGCTGTCTAAAAATATAAAGGTTAAAAATTGGTGACAATATTTGCTTTCTACTAACAAAAGAGACTCGTTAACAGGCTTACTTAGACTAACATCATGAATCTCTTTCAATCTTCATGATACTGAACCAAACAACACTAAATCAAATCATTTGTTTCTTTATGTAAGGGAAAGAAACAGACAATTAAGGCTGATGCAGAGGTATGCACCAACCTCAAGATTTGGTTCAGACTCCAATTCAGTAACTCAGAAAATGGCTTTCATTACTCTAAAGCACTTTGGAGCCTGTCTGATTTGGCTAAAGATTTGAGTCCAAATCTGCTTTGGAAAAAACAAAGCTTCATTTCCATCCATTTACTATTAGTAAATCAAAACAATGGCTATAACATTGACGTAGTAGATCTCCAGAGTTGTTAAAGCCTTCCAAAGTACAGGAAAATAGCTCCAGAGGTTTGGTTATGTGCTGTTTAATTTGGCAGATTTGGATGAATTTTGTAAACACGGTGAATCCTTCAGAGAGTATCATTCCTAACCAATTCCAAATTGGTTGTGGTTTTTTCTTTGAGGATAGGCTTTGCAATTGGGGGGGGGGTGGATCAGAAAGGACTCACTTAATCTCCCTTAGTGTTTTGCGGTCAGTTGGTCAGAAACAGTTGAAATGAGAGGGGGATCAGATCCCAGACTATGGACTTCTGTTTGCTCCCACTCCTAGTGCTGCCAGCCTCAGCACAGGAGTGGGCCATAACCTACAGCTTCTGTGCTCCTGTGTAAAACTGCAAAGGTGCTTTTGAGTTTGGTGTGTGTGTGTGAGAGAGAGAGAGAGAGGGAGAGAGAGAGAGATCAGTGCTGCTACCACACCACTATCTCCACCTCTGTTCCTAAGGTTCCATGTGGTTTGCTGTGAGAAACAGGTCCATGTCTCATATTCAGACACAATAATGGATTATTAACAACAGGGTATTTACACAGCATTCTATCGGTGGTGGTGACCAACCTGTGGAATGCCCTCTCATCAGATGTTAAGAAGATGAGTAATTATATAACATATAGGAAACATCTGAAGGGCGTCCTGTGTAGGGAAGCTTTGTAAATGTTTTACTATGTTTTTACTGTGTTTTTATATAAACTGGAAGCCACCCAGAGTGGCTGGGGCAACACAGTCAGGTGGGCGGGGTGCAAATAAATCATCATCATGTTCACAGTACTGATGATGATCAATGTCAATGCTTCCAACAGTGAGCCATTGTGCAGTGGCAGAGTTAGTTGCATGGGCACCCAGAATGGTGGCCATGTCATGCACCCTGGGTGAGCTGTGTGGGGGTGGCGTGGGGTAAGCCCCCCATGGTGTGCCTTTTTGTCACCCCCCTCAAGGATGATACCTGGGGCGGACCACCCCCTTCTTACACCCCTGTCATTGTGTACACAATGGACATTGTAGTCCAGTAAAAGAATGTGCATATATGTGTGTATGAGAGAGAAACACCTGCACTCAGAGAGAACAACAACAGCAGCTTTATAAGACAGACTATGGCTTTGCTGATAAATAATAAAATATCCCAAGATATAAATGAAATACTTTGCTGCAGAGAGCACAATTTCACATGTGGCAAACCCGCAGGATTCAGATGATCGGTCTGATTCACAAATGGAGAGAGAAGTCCATCACAACCCCATGGACAGAGACCAGCAACATTTTCAGCACATGAGAGATAGATACCAAGGCAAACAAACAATTCAATATGGAACATGGACATTCATCCAACAAGAAGAGTTTTCTGCCACGTTAAAATCTGACTCACTGAGGAGATATTTTCTCAACTTTTTTGTATGCATTTTGTGTTTTCTGCCTGACATGTACTATGACATGGTCTAAATTGCAGGGAATTGGATAAATAAAAAGAAATTATATAAAACAGATAATCCTTTTTACAGATGTGAAATACTGAGGCTGAGACAGGTCCTAAGTATTGCCTGTGAATCCATGGCAAATACAAAGATATATAGTGCTTTTTTCTGGGGTACGCATACCCCTAAACATTTTGCGAATCTAAGTTTGGCCTCACTGAGGGGCAGTATTTCAACATGAGTAGGAAAATGAGAGTAACCCTAAACATTTTTTAAAGAAAAAAAGCACTGGATATAATCATCTTTCCTTCATTTGCTATATTTATAACGAACCTTGTCTCAAACTGTTCTCAGGGAAAGGTACAATACCACGTTCAAAACAATCATTATGTTAATTAAAAAGTACAAATAAAACAATGTATAACAACAATCTTAAAATTCAGAGCAACCATTTTCCTGAAAACAAGGTAGAGTTAGCAACTCATAAATGCTTGAGAAGACAAATTCTTCCTGTGAAATATGCTGCTATTTGGGATTCTTAGTAATTTTTCACCTTTAAGTGAGAATATCCCAATATTTATGAACAAAATGAATCTTTTTTTCTTTTCTTTTTTTAAAAAATACTACTCCCACTATGAATTCCTAGGGTTCTCAGGACCTCAGGCCAGAAAAAGCTTGGTGAGCTCTTCACTCAGATGTCTCTAGCCTCAGAAGTACCAGAAGTGCTGTCTTTCCCCCCATGCTGTGTCCTGGGTTACTGTGGCAAAGCTTGTGCATAGCTGAGCTCTTTACTCTATTTCTGCTATTCCTTCGCTGTCCTTGCTTCCTCCCTCCCTGGGAACCAGGGGAAGGGGGGTGCGGTGGGGGCAGGCCACCCTGGGTGTAACCACTGAGGAGGGTGATAAAATGCCAGGCAGCACTCACTACAGGGCCTGCAGTGCGCCCTAGCCACACGTCTCTCCTGGGAGTGCCACTGTGGCTTGGGTGCCCACAGGCTCTGCGCTGCCCCAAACAGTCTGCCCACTGCCTCCCCCTCAGCTGTAGGGTGGTTGAGTGGGAAGAGGCAGGCAGAATCCTCAGAGGCCCTGCAGAGCTTCCTGCCCCGGCTGGACACAGGGCATGCACGTCGCTCCAGGTGCCTGATTGGCTTGCTCTGCCGCTGCTGAGAACCCCTCAAAATGTGCTGCTATCACACTTCTATCCCACAGCTCACCAATTGTCTTTCCACCCAGTCCCTTCTGGTCTGTTTTGTTCATGGATCCAACTGTCATAAAGGATAAAGGGGACCCCTGACCATTAGGTCCAGTCATGTCCGACTCTGGGGTTGCGGCTGTCATCTTGCTTTATTGGCCGAGGGAGCCGGCGTACAGCTTCTGGGTCATGTGGCCAGCATGACTAAGCCGCTTCTGGTGAACCAGAGAAGCACGGAAACACCATTTACCTTCCCACTGGAGTGGTACCTATTTATCTACTTGCACTTTGACGTGCTTCCGAACTGCTAGGTTGGCAGGAGCAGGGACTGAGCAACAGGAGCTCACCCCATCGTGGGGATTCGAACCGCCGACCTTCTGATTGGCCAGTCCTAGGCTCTGTGGTTTAATCCACAGTGCCACCCGCGTCCCCGCAAGTGTCATAGGAGCCAACTAATAGGATCTGAGGTCCCTTAACCCCCTCTAAAATATTTGAGAGGGCCGCCACCGCCCCCCCCCCCAAAGTTGATGGACATTGCCATTCAAATGGTATGGCTGAGCCCTATCATATGATAGATGGCGTGGGTCAGGGCTTTGCTGCTGACCATTGGGCTGACAGCAGGATTGGGGAGCAGCTGTGCTGGGCACTCAGAATGTCAATGTGTCCTGGAAATCAATCCATGATACCTCTAGAATGCCATAAGGATACAATAGAAATGTGCTCTGTAAGAAATCTGAACTTGGCTGCAATAGGGTGTGGGTGGGGATCTGATTCTTATACAGAGCAGATACTTCACTCTGCAAGACAATTTTTGGAGTGCAGATCTTTGAACCAGTCCCTAATCAAGTTCTGCACGCAACGTTCACTCAGATTAAAATCTTCTAAATGGCCGTACTTAAGCGTTGCACAGGCCAGCCATGCCAAACCAGCTGTGCCCACTGTGAATTTTCATTTGCAATGTATTTGGCACCTCAGCTGCATACAGTTTGATCTGCAATGTTTGCAGCTGGATCTGTGGAAAAGACCCAATCATGATGCTAAACAGATCAGCAATGCTTTCCTCCTTGCTAATGCCATGTACATAACAGAGAGCAAATTAGATGCCTCTGTTACTAAACATTTCAGCTCAATCAGCCCAACTCAGGGCAGCTTCACCTGCCAGTAATTTACAGCCATGAACAGAATACTATATACACACTGGGTATGAAGTAGATAGAGATAAGTTTTATCTCCTCTCAAAATATTAGAACCCGGGGCTATCCAAGGAAGCTGAATACTGGGGCAAACAAAATGAGGTACTTAATTAAATTATGGTATTGTTACCAGAAGATATAGTGATAGTCACCAACATGGATGGCTTTAAAATGGGATTTGATCAGTAGTGAGCAGAAGGTAGATTGGGATCTTCTGCTAGAATTCAGTGGGTTTTAACATATCCCCACATTCTGCAAAACAGTGGCAAGGAGCATGAATTGCATGTGCTAAGTCATGATCTTTATGGAAGCCAAAGTGTTATGAAGCTGAGCATTAAGTCCGTGTCAGTGGCCCTTGAAAGTCATTCCAAGATGAGGTTAATATGTCATGAAGATGCAATAGAGATATATTCACTAAGAAATTAGATATCCTCCCTGCAAAGATTGCACAGGTTCTACAGCATTTATTTAGCACCAATAGTGCATCTGATGCTTTTGCAAGGCCACAGGAATTAAAATACAATCAAAGGGTTAATGGTAGTTCCCCAACTGTACAGATACAATAAATTCATTCTAAAACATCACAAAACACCCAGAGATAAAAATGTACAAAACTTTTGTAATAGATGCTGCCTGTTAAACAAAAAAGAATTCTAGTACATTGATTATCAATAATACATTTCCTAGAGTGAAAGACAGTCTTTGTTAATATAGTGAGCCTGCAGTGAGTAATATTGAAATCTTGAATGAATCACTTCAAATGTGGCTCAAATAGGGATGCTGCAGTAATCTGCCAGGATCAATTTGTAACACAGATACTGTAGTTCAGCTGGTAAGGACAAGTATCCCCATTTCTTATGTCCAATTCAATCTGATTTCATTTCCATCCATCAGGGAGAAAGTGTTCATAGCCCGAGACTTAAAAACATGTTCGTGCTGCTTGGAGCGGGGAAAGAGATGTAGCTGGTTGCACAACATCTTGTCCAAGTTCAGAGATATGGGTACACACACGCGACAAAAAAGCAGCACTGAAACTGATAAGCCATGCCTTTCTGCAGGCAGTTCAAAGAAATTCCCTCAGTGTCTACAAAAAGTTGAGGAGAGGTTGTCAATTTCATTTCTCCGGTGAAGAGACCTCTGGACTCAGACTTACCAGTTTTTCTGCTTTTTTTGGCCTTTATTTTGAGGAGTCTGGACTAGATAATGCAGAGGTAGGAAACTGGATCTGACTGAAGAGACAGATCTTTACCTCTCCCCTCCCATGAGCCAAGTTTGACAGGTGAGTGGGGCTGACCACCTATCAATCACTGGGCATCACAGTGACACCAAGGTCACCTGTTTTTGCTCCATGTGCTAGGGTTGCCATACACCCAGAATTTCCCAGATACAGCTGGGATTCAGGGCAGAAAGCTCTGAAGTGTCCAGATTTTCATTTTTTTAAATTTGGCAACCCTCCCATGTGCTGATTTGATTGTTGGGGCTTCAAAGCAGCATATACAACTCCTTGCATGTGCCAACAATCAGCTACAAATCCCTTCTTGGTCCAGACCTGTCTTTCCTTGCCCCACACATGATGTAAAATATGACATGAGGTGTAGGAGAAGTGAACGTGTCTTCACCAGAACAGCCTCATGGGTCAAATGATAATTAGGTTCATGGGCTGGAGGTTCCCCACCACTGCTTAAATGTTGCAAATTTTGTGGAAAGGCTGCAGAGAGCAGCAATGAAACAGGTTGTTTGGATAATCTGTGGATATCTATGGCTATCTATGATGCCCTCAGATGCAACAGCAATAAATAAATCCTGTTTGAAGCCCTAACTGCTGATGCGGCTGCCCCACTGGAGTACAGTTAGACCAACATTAGCTGCTATAACACCTGGAAGGCTAAGAGAGATAACATACCATATTGACACTTCTCAGAATTTTTGTCTTGATACTGTCAGCCTCCTTTGGAGGAGGGAAGAGAGAGACAGCAGCGAGCCAGCAGCTTGGCAAGATCTCCTATAAGATCTCTGAACTATTTTTAAGCTAGTGGTGGATAGAGATGGGGAATAAATTTAATTTAATTCAGTTCCCATTTAAATTCACCCTTTCTAAAACCTGAAAACAGAGCCATCCTTCAAAAGTCACAGTTCTCCAAATTTTGTGATGCAGTTCTGGAGGCCAATTCACAACATGAAGAGTGCAACCCGCAGCGGCGCATCTGTGCACGTGCGGGTTGCAATTCGACGCTTCTGTGCATATGTGTGATGTCATTTTGCGCTTCTGTGCATGCGCGAGCGGCAAAACCTGGAAGTAACCCTTTCCAGTTCTTCCAGGTCACCGCGGGACGTAACCTGAAAGAACGTAACATGAAGCAAAAGTAACATGTGGTATGACTGTATTGTGAGAAATGTGCCACCAGCTCCTGAACTAAGCCTGAGGGTATTTGGTAGCATTTGCAGTGTTTTAATATTTACATTGCAAACCACCTTGGGTGCCTTGGCAGAAAGGTGTCATATAATGCAACAAACAAACAATCCCTGCCTCCTTGGCACTGCCCCATATGTACACACACACACACACATGGTAGCACAGTTCATTCTATCCCTGTAGGATGCTATCACTTCATTTTGCCAAATGTGTGTTGTTGTTGTTGTTTAGTTGTTTAGTCGTGTCTGACTCTCCATGACCCCATGGACCAGAGCATGCCAGGCACTCCTGTCTTCCACTGCCTCCTGCAGTTTGGTCAAACTCATGCTGGTAGCTTCAAGAACATTGTCTCACCATCTCATCCTCTGTCGTCCCCTTCTCCTTGTGCCCTCCATCTTTCCCAACATCAGGGTCTTTTCCAGGGAGTCTTCTCTTCTCATGAGGTGTCCAAAGTATCGGAGCCTCAGCTTCAGGATCTGTCCTTCCAGTGAGCACTCAGGGTTGATTTCCTTAAGAATGGAAAGGTTTGATCTTCTTACAATCCATGGGACTCTCAGGAGTCTCCTCCAACACCATAATTCAAAAGCATCCATTCTTTGGTGATCAGCCTTCTTTATGGTCCAGCTCTCACTTCCATACATCACTACTGGGAAAACCATAGCTTTAACTATACGGACCTTTGTTGCCAAATGTGTAGATGAGGCCAAAGCTCATTTGAAAAATGGTTGTGTAAGTCAGGGGTCAGCAAACTTTATCAGCAGGGGGCTAGTCCACTGTCCCTCAGACCTTATGGGGGATGGGCTATATTTTGAAAAATAAAAATAAAAATGAACAAATTCCTATGCCCCACAAATAACCAAGAGATGGATTTAAAATAAAAGGACACATTCTACTTATGTAAAAACACGCTGATTCCCAGACCGTCCACAGGCCAGATTTAGAAGGCGATTGGGCCTGATCTGGCCCCTGGGCCTTAGTTTGTCTACCCATGATATAAGTGATGTCTACTTCTGTATCTAACTTGAGATGATCCTCCAGGGCCTCTCAAGCCTCCGGAAGAAGGCTCACGAAATGTGGCATTCATTAGTGCATCATTTTCATAGCCTGCCTTCTCTCCTCAGTATTTTTGATCTTGCCTAAGACTTCGTGCATCTTTTTAGGAATGCTTTCTGCTTAATTCACAGCTTATAATTTTCTTGATTTTGTCTGATTAAGCGAGACCTTTAATGACATTTCCAATTTTATTTTTTTTAAATTTTATTTTTATGTTGGGTGACGATTTAAGGTAACGACCTATTTGCTATACTGAAAGCAACGGAGACAGAACTTACCAGATCTAATTATGCAGTTTGCAAATGTGACAGCTCAGATTTTGCTGGCGCGCGAGTCTCTGTGGTTAGATTAAAAGTATAATGACAGTAATTACATTAATTAGCCTTTTTCCAGTTTGTTGCTAGCAAAGGTTCCCCCCTCCTCTTTTTTGCATATTTACATGAGTAACATCTACTTTGGTTTCTCACTAAAAAAAGGCTACTGTAACTAAACAGCTGATTTATCATAGGTCTTTTAATTCATGAGTTATGCTCTGAGAGAGAAGGAAGATGCCAAAAAAGAAAGGATTAACATCTCAACAGTTGCTTTCATAAATTATTGAAATGCACAGCCTGGAATCTGTAACACTTAAGATATTTAACCAGACATGTGGTGAGATACATAAGGAAAGCCACAAGCACCACTGTGCGACATAAGACACAAATTGCTACATGAGTTTGCTGTGCAAAGGATGTAACTAGAGCTATCTCTTTAACCCGTACTGGTGCTCTAGCGGAGGAATACAGATGGGGATGACAAGGCCGTGCATCTGCTGATCACATACAACCCAAGAGGAGCTGCCCTGGCAAGAGCCTCTTGGATCTCCTCCTTTTTGCCATTGTTCATCCACTCTTCTCTTGCTCTGGCCTGGACAACACTAGTGGCTAGTGGCTATTTATTTATTTATTTCTACCCTGCCCATGGGACATGGGTGGCAGTGTGGGTTAAACCACAGAGCCTAGGACTTGCCTATCAGAAGGTCGGTGGTTCGAATCCCCACGATGGGGTGAGCTCCCGTTGCTCGGTCCCTGCTCCTGCTAACCTAGCAGTTCAAAAGCATGTCAAAGTGCAAGTAGATAAATAGGTACCACTCCAGCAGGAAGGTAAATGGCATTTACGTGCGCTGCTCTGGTTCGCCAGAAGTGGCTTAGTCATGCTGGCCACATGACCCGGAAACTGTATGCCGGCTCCCTCGGCCTGTAAAGCAAGATGAGAACCGCAACCCCAGAGTCGGTCACGACTGGACCTAATGGTCAGGGGTCCCTTTACCTTTAGGTGGCTTTTAAACTCCCCCTGCCCCGCCCCCGGCAAGGAACTTTACAAAATGAAAAGAACAAATAAGGTTGGTGAAGGGGCAATTCGAAGAACTGTACACCACTGAATTAGAAGCAACTTCACAGTTGATTTAGATAAAGGCATTAGGATACTGGCTGTTTTCTTTCCCGTTGTCAATCCCTTTGTGGCATGGATATTGTTGTCTACATATGGCTGCGTCTGAGTCTTTCTGCCACCAGAACCCAGTGTGCCAAGGGACAAACAAGCTGCAGCCCAGCACTGGAGACAGAGGGACTCAGGAGAGGCAGTGGTTTCACTGGTTATATAAAAGTAAAGGTAAAGGGACCCCTGACCATTAGGTCCAGTCGTGATCGACTCTGGGGTTGCGGCGCTCATCTCACTTTATTGGCCGACGGAGCCGGCGTACAGCCAGCATGACTAAGCCGCTTCTGGCAAACCAGAGCAGTGCACGGAAACGCTGTTTACCTTCCCGCCACTTCTACTTGCACTTTGATGGGCTTTCGAACTGCTAGGTTGGCAGGAACAGGGACCGAGCAATGGGAACTCACCCCGTCGCTGACCTTCTGATCAGCAAGACCTAGGCTCTGTGGTTTAAACCACAGCGCCACCTGTGTCCCAAAAGCCACACAGACATATATTAAATAAACAATTTTTTAAAAAAATGATGTAGAGCTTGGGAAAGGTGGATAAGCGAAAGTAAATCAGGGATGGGGTACCTGTGGCCTTTCAGGTGTTGCTGGACTCCAACTCTCATCACCTCAACCATCATGATCAATGGTCAGGGATGGTGGAAGTAATATTCTCAGGGTCAAAGGTTCCCCATCCCTGGGCTGAAGAAAGTCATATAGTTCAACCTAGACTACAATATGCTATAGTTAATGATTTTTTATTTTTTTCAAAAAAACACAAAAACTACCATGACAAGGCTAAGCCCCTCCCATACATTTAAATGTTTCATCATACTGAAACAATATGATCAAAATTTCATCGAATGCTCACCACAGTCACCATTTCGAAGGACATGTTCTCACCTCCAAACATTCCATTTGGCCCTAATACCCACACATAGGTCGCAATATTTAATATGAGAACAGGGAGAAATGGCCTATTTACGGTATATTTCCACTCAGAGATTTCTGGAGCATTTATCTGGAAAGTTGGTAAGTCTCCAAAAGCATCAGAACCAAAGCTTGATTTTGAATGCCCAGAAGAATCTGTATGCTGGCTAACAATTAGGCCGGCCGAACTGAAACAATGCATCTTTATCATCTGAAGCAAGATTATCAGCAGGGTGCAAGTGCTCAGGCAATTTAGCTGGGATTCATGCCTGTCAATTTAAACTACAGATGAAATGCAACTTCAGGAAGGCATTGGGGCTGCCTTTCCCCTAAACACTCATAGAAAAAGCTAATCAGCAAAAGAAACATATTGCACAAACTGTTTAGATATTCAAGCTTTAAAAAAAATAAATAAATTAACAGGTATTTGTCACCTTCTTGCACAAACAAAAATATGAATTATGTATCCCAATGGAGGTATTTTCGAATTCTTTTTTTAGTATTTTGTTTAAAAAGCTATTAGTACATTTTTTAAAAAAATATTATTATTTTTTAAAATGTAAATCCCCCTCCCAACATCTTGATTTGGGAAGAATTAAGGCTTTAGAACACAATGGCATCTGCTCCAATGGGACCTGAAGCTAAAATTTCACTCCAGACAAGCTGCTCTGATTAGTTGCATCCTAGTTCACAGTTAAGGGATGCGGGTGGCGCTGTGGGTTAAACCACAGAGCCTAGGACTTGCCAATCAGAAGGTCGGTGGTTTAAATCCCCGTGATGGGGTGAGCTCCCGTTGCTTGGTCCCTGCTCCTGCCAACCTAGCAGTTTGAAAGCACACCAAAGTGCAAATAGATGAATAGGTACCGCTCCTGCGGGAAGCTAAATGGCGTTTCCATGCGCTGCTCTGGTTCGCCAGAAGTGGCTTAGTCATGCTGGCCACATGACCCAGAAGCTATATGCCGGCACACTTGGCCAGTAAAGCGAGATGAGTGCTGCAACCCCAGAGTCGGCCACGACTGGACCTAATGGTCAGGGGTCCCTTTACCTTAGTTCACAATTGCTACTAACATGAGTTTGAGCAAATTGCGGTAGGCAGTGGAAAACAGGAGTGCCTGGTGTGCTCTGGTCCATGGGGGTCACGAAGAGTTGGGCACGACTAAACGACTAAACAACAATAAAGTTCACAATTAAAGTGAAATGATATGGTAATCAATCATGGCAGATTCAATGGTGTTTGGGTCTAGATTATATCTGATGTTTTCCTAGCCGAGGTACACTTGCTACAGAGTATTCATCATGAACGCCACATCCCACTGCTCTACTAAAGCTAGACAATGTCTTTAGTCAAAATGCTGTTTTGTCCAAAGGTCAAATGATGACCTTAGAGACTGAATCTGAAACTCGGTCACCAATATTTCCATGAGGGATAGAATATAAATATTTTTTTTAAAAAAACAATAATAAATAAATCAAACAATAACAAGTGCTGGTGATGTAAGGAACAGATAGGAACATACTACCATATGTGGTGGTCCTGTCTAGAGATACAAAGATTTTGGAACATGATTTATGAAGAGATAAAGAGGTTGATAAAAATTACATTTAGCAAGAAACCGGAAGAATTTTTACTAGGAATGGTTTCAGATATTATTCCCAAAAACAAAACTAGGCTATTTATGTATGCAACCTCAGCAGCAAGGGTTATAGTGGCAAAACACTGGAAAGATAAAAATACACCCACTAAAGAGGAATGGGTAGTCAAATTGTGCAAGTACTCGGAGCTCGCAAAGCTGACAGATGCAATAAGAGATAAACCTAAAAAATTGGTGAAAGAAGAATGGGAATGTTTAAATAATTATTTAGGGGACAAGGGCTCAACAAGAAAGATCTGGCCTTGTTTAGAATGATACCACATAGAGAAATGCTCCCTGATACCAAGATGAGGGATTCCTTTGGAATGCAGATAGAGATAATTGATAAGAATAATTATCTGTTGTGAGCTTGATGGAAGTGTACAATAGATGAGCTTTCCTGCTTTGGCTCATCTTCCTTTTTGTTTTTGTTTTTCTTTTTTTTCTTTTTTTCTTTTTTCTTTTCTTTTATCTTTCCCATATATTTATATGTACCTGTTTAAAGTAAAATAAAAGTTAATAAATAAATAAATAAATATTCTTTAAAAACAAATCCATATGAAATCCCCTCCTGATGTCGCAGTAACATATAGGTCTGAACTCATTTTTGGTACCTCAAGAAAATGGTGAGGCGCAGTTTCATGGCTTACCACTTGAGGCAGTGGTCAGCAGTTCTTGACACCTTGGAATAAACAACAAGGTTTTCTAACAATGTTGATAATTGGATTTGATGTTCTCTGCATTTTCCTAGAACTTTGCTTCCCTTGGAAACTGAGGTTTCCCTGAGCAACATTCATGTTTTTCTTCTAGTATTTGGCAGGCCGTGTTTTTCTCCCAGGGGTTCCCCATTGCTTGCACCCTTGGAGCCTGAACAAATCTTCCATTTGGCAAAAGTAGCCACTTAACTTGGAGAAAGTGTTCCTGTCCAGGGAATACAGGAGCAGAAGCTTTATTTTAGTCTTCCTCCTGCATCTAGCTGAGCCAACAGGTGGTGGCAGGGTGGTGATTACTACTCGGGGAAAGAGGAGAGTTTAATCTCACCCTGATCTTCATAGCTGGAACATTGCCGGTATGAGATTTGGTGCCCTGCCGTTCCTAAAGCCCTGTTTCAGCTGACAGACTCCTCCGTGCTTGGCCAATCGATCACTCACAACCTGACAGAGAAACGGAGCCGGCTGAGTTGAAAGATTCCCTACATTTTTTACCTGGAGGCGTTTGACAGCTCCAACAGCTAGTGTCTTCCTAAAAGTCCTGTGCTGCTGTTTCTGCTGGTTAGAAACTGTTATTATGCCTTACTGATTCAGTTTTCCCAGATAAACAGCAATTTTGCTTGGACTTTGCTACCAAACCAGACTCCAAAAGCTAATATTTAAACAGCATGGTGCTTGTCCTATTTGAATTCTCTTCAGATGCAGAGCTGCATCTTCTCATCTTCACAAGCCTAGTTAGAAGAACAAAGGCTGCATTGAGTGTCATGATCAGTTGGAAGTCAACATGCATTGGGGCCTACTCCCAAGAAAGCATGCTTAGGATTGCAGCCTGAATAAGCATGGAGAGAGCAGGATTGGGGGGAGGGGAAGGAACTCAATTGCACCATTAAACTACACCCAGCATAGCAAATGTGGTATTCTCCAGATGTTATTGGACTACAGTTTCCATCTTCCCTGACCATTGGCTATGTTGGCTAGTCCGGATGGGAGGTGGAGTACATACAACACCTAGAGGGCACTACTGTGGCTACCCCTGCTTCACACACACACATATGCATACTTGTGCTGTGCCAAACCTGTCCTTCAATTTGTTTGAGGGCTTCCTTTTCTGACAACCGTGTTTGCAAATTTACCACCAGCACCTCCCTCAATCATCCATTTTTCATATCTTAACGCATTTTCTATGTAATATTGCCGATTTGAAATTAACCTTCCGTCTCAGTTCCATTCTTACAATATACCTTATATTATCACAAAGCCTCTTTAAAACCCACTAGCATTGTCTGTTCATCACATACAGTTTTCAGATATTCCGTAAACTTTCCCCAGTCCTCAATGAATTTGTGATCTTTCTGATATCTAATTTTTCCAGTCATTTTGTCCAATTCTGCATAATCCATAAGTTTCATTCTCCACTCGCTCAAAGTCGGTAATTCCTCTTGTTTCCATTTTTGGGCCATTAATATTCTTGCCGCTGTAACTGCATATTGAAACAGTTTATAATCACTTCTTTTTATCTCTCTTCCTGTTACAGTGGTGCCTCGCAAGACGAAATTAATTCGTTCCGCGAGTTTTTTCGTCTAGCGAATTTTTCGTCTTGCGAAGCACGGTTTCCCATAGGAATGCATTGAAAATCAATTAATGCATTCCTATGGTCAAAAAAAGTCCAAACAAAGCCAAATTTGGTACAACAAGAGTTTATTAACTGCTCTTTAAAGTCACACATACTGTAAAGAGCAGTTCAAAAATTGAAGGAAAAATAAATTAAGTTTCTAAACATGACAGAAAAACATTTAAAAATCAACAAAGTGTACAGTACATTTTCTAAGACTCTGGGGGACCACTCGAAGAAGGCTCCTCTTCCACTCTTTGCTTCTTGCTCAAGAACCTGTCCATAGTCTGCTGCTTCATCCGCCTTTTCAGCACCTCCCTGAAAGAAGACATGACCGTCGCATCATAACTGTTCCCAGAGTCACGTGCCTTTTGGTTGTCAGGGTGGTGCTGGTCTGCAAAAGTCTGCACCTCCTTCCACTTCTGGCAAATGTCCCTCAGTCTTTCGGAGGACAGCCGTTCCTCAGTTGCTTCCTCCTCTTCCAGTGAGGCCCACTCCTGCGCAGCCTCTGCCTGCAGTTCGACCAGCTCCTGGGTGGTCAGCTCGTGGTCGTGCTCCTTCACCAGCTCGCTGATGTCCTCCTCTGTGACCTCCAGTCCCATGGTCCTCCCCAAGGCAACAATGTCCTGCACCACTGTTGACTCTGGTGCATCAGAGTCACTTGGTGCCACACAGTCCGGCCACAGGCTGCGCCAAGCGCAATTCAAATTTCTCTGGCTGATCCCGTTCCAGGCCGTGGTGATCATCTTCAAGCAGGTGACGATGTCGAAGTGGTCCTTCCAGAATTCCCGCAGGGTGATGGTGGTGCAGTCAGTCACCTCGAAGCATCGCCTGAAAAGCTCCTTGGTGTACAGTTTCTTGAAATTGGCGATGACCTGCTGATCCATCGGCTGAAGCAGTGGCGTGGTGTTAGGCGGCAGGAACATGATGCTGATGAAGCTGAACTCCTCCAACAAGTCCACCTCAAGGCCTTTAGGATGAGCAGAAGCATTGTCCATCAGAAGCAAAGCCTTCAGCGGCAGGTCGTTGTCCAGCAGGTACTGTTTGACAGCAGGGCCAAAAGCAAGATTGACCCAGTCCACAAACAGCACACGTGTGACCCAAGCCTTGCTGTTGGATCGCCACATGACACTCAGCTGCTCCTTGTCAATCTTGTGTCTCTTGAAGGCCCGTGGGTTCTCCGAGTGGTACACCAGCAGGGGCTTGATCTTCAGGTCGCCACTTGCGTTGGCACAGAAGAGCAGGGTCAGACGGTCCTTCATGGGCTTGTGGCCAGGCAACTTGGCCTCCTCCTGAGTGATGAAAGTCCTTTTGGGCATCCTCTTCCAAAACAGCCCGGTCTCGTCACAGTTGAAGACCTGCTGTGGAACGTAGCCCTCCGTCTTCACAACCTCCAGGAACTCCACTGCAAAGTCTTCAGCCGCAGGAACATCAGAACTGGCGGCCTCTCCGTGCCAGACCACGCTGTGGATTCCGGATCTTGTCTTGAACCGGTCAAACCAACCTCTGCTTGCCTTGAAGACTTCTGGCTCGCCTGAGGTTCCTGGCTGATCCTGGACGAGGTCTGCGTGCAAGGCCTTGGCCTTCTCGCAAATGACGGCCTCAGTCACTGTGTCCCCTGCACGCTGCTTCTCTTCTAACCAGATGAACAGCAACTTCTCGACCTCCTCCAGAACAGCTGGCCGGTTCTTCATGATCCTGGTGACTCCCTTGGCCGCATCAGTCGCCATGATCTTCTCCCTCATCTTCAGGATGGTCCCGATGGTCGATGGATTCCTGCCGTACTCCCTGGCGAGGTCCGTCACACGCATTCCGCCGTCGTGCTTCCGGATGATCTCCTTCTTCATTTCCAGCGTCACCTTCTCCTTCTTCCTCTCGCCGGCCTCTGCAGCAGCAGTCTTCTTGGATCCCATGGCAGCACAGCTCCTTTGTAAACTCAGAAAAAGAAAAAAAAAATCAGTGATGTGCTTCAAATCCAAAAAATTCAGAAGCACACAGCCACCCACCACACAGAAATTAAAACCCAGAACCAAGTCCTTGAATCCCAAACACCCCAACCCAAAATCCAAAAACCCCAAAAAAAGTTTTAAAAGTTTAACTAACCAAATGGATGCAAAAGAGGTTCGGGAAAAGCTTCAACAATCAACCACCGAAGTCTTCAGAAACCTCAAATGGCTGCAAAAGAAGTTTTGGAAAAGCTTAAAAAATCACCAAAGTCTTCAAAAACCTCAACTGTTCCCCCAGCCACCCATACCACACAGAAATTGCAAACCCCTAGCCAACTGCTCCCCCAGCCCCTCCCCAACTGCTGCAAACCCCTCCCCAACTGTTCCCCCAGCCAACCAGCACACAGAAATTCAAACTCAGAAAATTTTTTAAAAAAACCAACATGGCCCAATGGTCACAAAAAAATCCAAAAAAAATCCCCACAAGCTCCCAGATTGCTGCAAACCCCTCCCCAACTGTTCCCCCAGCCAACCAGCACACAGAAATTCAAACTCAGAAAAATTTTAAAAAACAACCACATGGCCCAATGGTCACAAAAAAATCAAAAAAATTCAACCCCCCCCCCAAGTTCCCAGATTCTCTTAACCCCCCCCAACACCAAGTCCTTGAATCCCAAACACCCCAACCCAAAATCCAAAAACCCCAAAAAAAGTTTTAAAAGTTTAACTTACCAAATGGATGCAAAAGAAGTTCTGGAAAAGTTTTGGAAAAGCTTCAAAAATGAGCAAAGTCTGAGAAAAAGGCTACCAAACCGCGTGCTAACAGTTGCTCCTCGAAGTCAAGTCACAACTGCAGCTGTTCAAGCAAAGCACCCTTGGTTTTAACGGTTTTAAGACAAAGGAAACAAAGTCGCAAGACGTTTTCGTCTTGCGAGGCACGCCCATAGAGAAATTCGTCTAGCGAAGCGTTGCAAAAAACAAAAAAACCTTTCGTCTAGCGAGTTTTTCGTCTTGCGAGGCGTTCGTCTTGCGGGGCACCACTGTATTCCTAACAAAAAGGCTTCTGGTTTTTTTAACAAACGTATATTTAAACATCTTTTTCAATTCATTATATATCATTTCCCAGAAACCCTTTACCTTCTTACATTCCCACCACATATGAAAAAATGAACCTTCTTTTTCTTTACATTTCCAACACTTGTTACATGTTTTATACATTTTTGCTAACTTTACGGGTGTAATGTACCATCTGTAAACCATTTTCATAATATTCCCCTTTAACGCCATACATGCAGTAAATTTCATATTGTCATTCCATACCTTTTCCCAATCATCCAATTGTATATTATAACCAAAATCTCTGGCCCAGTGAATCATAACCGACTTTATCTCCTCATCTTTTGTTTGCCATTCCAAAAGTATTTTATACATTTTTGACATTATCTTAACATCATTATCAATTATCTCCGTTTGAAATTTCGATTCTTTCTCTATAAATCCCCTCTCTTTGAGGTCCATTTTGAACCTTTCATTTACCTGAAGATAATGCAACCAATCATACACATGCTCTTTAACTTGTTCGTGTGGCTTCATTTTCCATTTCCCCCCTTCTTTCATTACTAACTCACCATAGGTTATCCAATTTCCTCTCATATTAATTTTCTTTATACTCATTATCTCTAATGGTGACAACCAGTGCGGAACTTTAGGTTCCAGTATATTTTTATACCTCTCCCATATTTCTAATATGGAGCTCCTAAAAATATGATTGTCAAAACCCTTATGAGTTTTCTTCTTCTCCAACCATAAGTAAGCGTGCCAACCAAATCTATTGTCAAAACCTTCTAAATCCAATAGTTTATTGTTTTTTAATTTTATCTATTCCCTTAACCAACAGAGACAAGACGCTTCATAGTATAGTTTCAAGTCCGGCAGGGCAAAACCGCCTCTTTCTTTAGCATCTGTTAATAGCTTAAATTGTATTCTTGGCTTTTTGCCCTGCCAGATATATCTTGAAATCGTTCTTTGCCACTCTTTGAACACGCTTGTTCCCCTGATTATAGGGATCATTTGAAACAGAAATAACATCTTTGGAAGCACACACATTTTAATCGTTGATATTCTGCCCCAAAAAGACAGTTTCATTCTGCTCCAAGTTTCTAAATCTTTCTTAATTCTGTTCCACACCGGTGTATAGTTGTTCTGATATAAATCAATATTTTGGGGGGTCAGCCAAATTCCTAAATATTTTATCTTTTTAGCCACTTCAATCCCTGATTCTCTTTGCATTTCTTCTATCAGACTCTGGTCTATATTCTTAGCCATAATTTTGGTTTTCCTCTTATTTAGCGTAAATCTAGCCACTCTACCGAGTTGGTCAATTTCTTTTAACACTTCATTCAAACTATTTTTGGGGTCTTCAATCGTTATAACTAGGTCGTCGGCAAAGGCTTTAACTTTATATTCGTTTTGACCGACTGTCACTCCTTTTATTATTTCATAATTCTAATGCTCATCAGATTTAAGCAGGCCAGGGGCGATAGGAGTTATGGTACAGCAACATATGGAAGACTATGATTATTATAATTTTTAGACTTTTCTCTGTGGTGGACACTAGAATCATAGAAACATTAGCTGTGATCGTAAGAGTATACAGGCACTTCCAAAGCAAAAGAAGTTAGGTGATTCTGGAATAGAGATAGATTTAAATTTGTTGGTCAGACAGATTCCCTAGAATTGATCTTAGGCTAGAACGATGCACTGGTAAAGAAGAGAAGAGGTGTGGACTTTTATCTGTGCTAATTATTTTGCGATTTCTCTTACTGAGTCTCACTTGCTCCTGCCAGATCAGCATCTTGAGAGACATTGTAGGAGGTATGAAGAAGCTAGGACAGCACAATGTTTATGAACAACTGTTGACTGGTAAGCAATACTAATGTCCATGGACTACATGCAGGACACTGCTGGACAGTGTCAAGGTTCTGTTAGTGGCTTTTGGGTAGTTGCCCAGGAAAGTATAAAGACAAGGAAAAGTTTCTTACTGTCCTTTTTTATTCCAATCTTTACAGAGAGAGGCTATAGAACCTAGCCTCTTGGATAACGGCGTTGTCCCAAGTGAATCTCCACCCCCAGTCTCTCCCACTTCCCCATTCATCACTTCTACGGGTGCTGCTAAGTGCCCTCTGTCTCTGAGCTCTTTGCTCTCCTACTTTTAAGGCTTGCCGGATTCTGGGAGATGGAGGGTCTGGAATGCTTTCCAATGACACCATGTCAGCCAGCTGCTGCTCCACTTCTGCTCCTCCTCCTCTCGCATGATTTCACAACTTTCCCCCTCATCTGCCTCTGAGCTGTGACCTCCTGCAAACCACTGTTGTAAATCTATACTGTCTACCTCTTCCTCCTCCCTGGAAGGGTCAGAATGGGGAGGCGGTATCCACCATTCCTTCTCTGCCCAGTCCCTGACAGTCAACAACAGCAGCTCTACATAGAGGTAGTGCAGACTCCCCTGCCTATGATACCACTTTCTGGTGTCTATTGTTATGGATCTGACCGCCCCCTCACCCCGCAGCAGCTAAGTTCGTGCGCCACACGCCACACCACATTGGCAGATTTAAAATAGGCAAGAGTCTCTGTTTTGCTGATCTTGAATTCCTAGTTGTCCTTTCTTTTATTGCTTGTCTGATGCTTCATAAACAACCTAGGAAATTGCCTTCTACTGTGGAAGAGCACTGGCTGATCTAGCTCAGTACTGTTGATGCTCACTTGGTAGCATCTCTCCAGGGTTTCAGACAAGGAGTATTTATCAGTCCTAACTCTGTTTGCCAGGGATTAAAACTGGAACCTTCTGCATGCAAAGCGAGTGCACCAATACTGCCTTTTGTCCCACAAGCTTGTTAGAATGAAATGTGTATCAGACATTCTCTGTTCTCTCAATGTTCTCTTTCTCTATTTCCACCTCTTTTTCTTCCTGTTCTCCCCCACCCCCATTTTTCTTCTTGCCTTTTAAAATGTCATAAATGAGACATCCTAAATGGCAACATTGCCACTGGTACAACTTGGCATCACAACCCTGGAGATTATGTCTGCTTTTTCCTTTGTTTTTAACGGGTTTTATACCCTGTTTATTTTATTTTTAGGACAAAATATAAGAGATGGCATTGCCTTGTTGAAATAGCAGAACGTTGTCAAATATCATGGTTCAAAAAGTCCAAAACAATTGCCTATACAACTGGGCCAGTTTGGACTATGCTTTCAGCATGCAAATGGATCTCTTGACATGCCTTGAAACAATAATCTGAATATAATTATGTATTGTGCCTATACACATCGTTCAGTGGTAGACTTACAGTGAGATCCTATGCACACTTACGATGCTTGACTGAGGCTTAGTCTATTTATCTATTTATTTATTTATTTATTTATTTATTTATTTATTTATTTATTTATATTATCATATCACTTAATTGCCAAAGGGGCTTCTAAGTAGTTTACAAGAACAAACCCAATTACAAAAAAATATAAACGGCACAACAATTAAAAACGATTAAAACAGGAGGTAAAGAACAGGAGATCAGGGGAATGCTTTCCTAAACAGGTGTGCCTTACGGAGCCAGCAGAATGCCAATACCAATGATGTTCCTCGTATTTCAGCAGGAAAAGCACTCCACAGCACTGGTACCAATTGTGAAAAAGCCCACCTCTGTGTTATCGCAAGCCAATAATCATTAGGTTGGAGCAAAACTAACCAGGTTACATTTGTTTAGTTTAATGCCCTTACCAGTGTTCAGATTGCAGCATTCTTGTCACTTTAAATAACGCAGTGAGCCTTTTTTTTGTGGTGTGTAATGACATAGACAATTATCTACCTTGTTCCAACATAGATACAACCCCAGTATGCTCCTAGCAACTATTTCACACAAATTAGTTGTTTCTAGTTATGTTTGGGGAAGTCAATTGCTGTGAACTGGGGTACACTTTGCCTTGACCCACACCTCCCATCCTAAAATGCAGAGTGAAACTCAGCTGTTCACTGGCTTTTGCCATTCTTGGCTGTTTCTCACTCAAAATATGTATCCATATATGTTGTTGTTGTTGTTGTTGTTGAAAAAGGTTGGAAATATGCCTTTAAATTCTATTATGGGGTAATTTTTTTAATGTAGATTAATGCATAAACAGGATGGAACAGGCCTATGGGCCAATTCATGCAAAAGTGGCACAGACCAGAAAATGACCAAATGGTCCATTCTTAGTTATTTAAGGGTTTATTTGATTTTATTGCATCTTCCTGATGAAAAGAAAGAGGAACTAAGCAAACACTCTCCAAATGTCCCTGCTTTAACTGTAAAGCCTCTTTTTCTGTCACTCTTAACCGCCATCTTTTTCTTTCCTGCCAGGTGTGTGAAGGAGATTTTTTTGGGGGGAAAGGTCGAGAGCTCCCAATTTATTGCAAAATGTTTGCTCCATTCCCCCTCAGGGTCCATCAAGCAGAACATGCCAGATTGCCTGGGAGGAAATGCCTTTGGCACAAACCCAACAACGTCTTAGAAAGGAGAAGAAGGGGGGAAACAAAAGGAAGTAGAGGATTTGCCAAGGGCAACAAGAAGGATACTGGATAAATCCACTGCTGGAAAGTGAAGGGAATGGTAGAAAATGAGATCCATGCTAAAGAATGAATCCTTATGTTATGTCCTCTGGTTAGGAGCATTGTGCTTTGCTTCTGTTGTCTACAAGAGCTATTTGATTATTATCAACATTTTAAAAAATAGTCTTCAGAAGTCTGCCAGCTTATGCAGATTCCATGTCGATGCTTTATGGATGAGTTTTACCAGCTAGTACATCACTCGGGGTCTTTATGGCTGAAGAAGGTCCTTTCCCATGTTGACTTCCTTGACCATAGTGATTAACAGAGTACACCAGCTTTGTAGACTTCCCTAGTTCACTGGACTCTGTAGGAGACTTGCAGAATGTAGCATCTAGTTCAAGGCTACACTGCATTCACAGGTTGGACACCTCAACTTTGCCTGTAAGGTTGTAGAAGAAGGTTGTAGAAGAGGCGGAGGAGGAGGAGGAGGAATTTGGATTTGATGTCCTGCTTCATCACTACCCTAAGGCGTCCCTTCCTCCCCCACAACACTCTGTGAGGTGAGTAAGGCTTAGAGACTTCAGAGAAGTGTGACTAGCCCAAGGTCATCAAGTAGCTGCACATGAAGGAGCGGGAAAGCAAACCCGGTTAACCAGATTATGAGTCTACTCCTCTTAACCATTACACCACATTGGTAGAACCTGAACAAGCACTTTTGCACCATTAAGGCACCAAACGGTAACCAGGCAGATGCAAAATGGGGTCATATACTGGTTACACTCAGGACAGGGTTGGCTCACCCATAACATATAAACTGACCTGGACCATGTGGCCATTATCTGATTATTCTTCATGTGTCTGCTCCATGAGAGGTCCAGAGGGCACCAACAAAAGAACAGGCCTTTTCTGTGATGGCTCCCCATTTGCGGAATGCTCTCCCCAGGGAGGCTCGCCTGGCGCCTTCATTACATATTTTTTGGCACCAAGTGAAATTTCTTTCTATAACTAGGCCTTTGGCTGATTGAACGTTCTATGGCCCTTTAAATGCACTTGTGGGAGGGGGGTTATTGCTTTGTTTTTGTTTTATTATGTATTTTGTGTTTTTATTTTGCATTTCTATGCTGTGAAACTCCCCCCTCCCGATGAAGAGTGGTATACAAATTTAAACAACAACAACAACAATATAAGGAGAAGAGAAGGTGTCAAGGCCACCACCGCCTTTGCCTCGGGCCACACAATTAGATTCTCATAGAAGAATGATTACTTTTTAAGTTAAAGCAAGTTGTGACCCTTAGTTAACCCGTATCTGCATCTTTCCTTTTCATTTTGGGCTCTGGGTGCAATCCACTGTCTAGGCCAGTGTTTCCCAACCGGTGTTCCGCGGCACACTGGTGTGCCGTGAGACCTTGCCTGGTGTGCCGTGGGAAGAGCGAGAGAAGGCGCCTGCGCGGAAAGAGGAGCGAGCAGTGCGCCTGCACGCCGCGGCGCCCAAGATCGCTTCTCCCCACCGCCCCTTGCTTCAAAAGAGGTCCGGGGACAGCGGGAAGCGCTGCCCCCGGACCTCTTTTGAAGCAAGGCTTTGCGGGGAGAAGCGATCTCCCCGCAGCCCCTTGCTTCAAAAGAGGTCCGGGGGCAGCGGGAAGCGCAGCACTTATTCCCCGCTGCCCCCGGACCTCTTTTGAAGCAAGGGGCTGCGGGGAGATCGCTTCTCCCGGTGCTCCGAAGCGGGGCGGGGGGGCGGGAACACCTGCCCCAGCCGCCCCGCTTCGGAACGCTGCTCCGAAGCGGGGCGGGGGGGCGGGAACCTCTCCCCCCGCCGCCCGGCATCGGAACGCTGCTCCGAAGCGGGGCGGGGGGGGCGGGAACCTCTCCCCCCGCCGCCCGGCATCGGAACGATGCCCCGATGCCGGGCGGTGGGGCGGGAACCTCTCCCCCCGCCGCCGGGCATCGGAACGATGCCCCGATGCCGGGCGGTGGGGCGGGAACCTCTCCCCCCGCCGCCGGGCATCGGAACGATGCCCCGATGCCGGGCGGTGGGGCGGGAACCTCTCCCCCCGCCGCCGGGCATCGGAACGATGCCCCGATGCCGGGCGGTGGCGCGGGAACCTCTCCCCCCGCCGCCGGGCATCGGAACGATGCCCCGATGCCGGGCGGTGGGGCGGGAACCTCTCCCCCCGCCGCCGGGCATCGGAACGATGCCCCGATGCAGGGCGGTGGGGCGGGAACCTCTCCCCCCGCCGCCGGGCATCGGAACGATGCCCCGATGCCGGGCGGTGGGGCGGGAACCTCTCCCCCCGCCGCCGGGCATCGGAACGATGCCCCGATGCCGGGCGGTGGGGCGGGAACCTCTCCCCCCGCCGCCGGGCATCGGAACGATGCCCCGATGCCGGGCGGTGGGGCGGGAACCTCTCCCCCCGCCGCCGGGCATCGGAACGATGCCCCGATGCAGGGCGGTGGGGCGGGAACCTCTCCCCCCGCCGCCGGGCATCGGAACGATGCCCCGATGCAGGGCGGTGGGGCGGGAACCTCTCCCCCCGCCGCCCGGCATCGGAACGATGCCCCGATGCCGGGCGGTGGGGCGGGAACCTCTCCCCCCGCCGCCGGGCATCGGAACGATGCCCCGATGCCGGGCGGTGGGGCGGGAACCTCTCCCCCCGCCGCCGGGCATCGGAACGATGCCCCGATGCAGGGCGGTGGGGCGGGAACCTCTCCCCCCGCCGCCGGGCATCGGAACGATGCCCCGATGCAGGGCGGTGGGGCGGGAACCTCTCCCCCCGCCGCCCGGCATCGGAACGATGCCCCGATGCCGGGCGGTGGGGCGGGGACCTCTCCCCCCGCCGCCCGGCATCGGAACGATGCCCCGATGCCGGGCGGTGGGGCGGGGACCTCTCCCCCCGCCGCCCGGCATCGGAACGAGGTCCTGGACCTCTTCTGAAGGCAGGCGGGGGCAAAAGTCTTTGCTCCCCCCGCCTGCCTTCCCGGGACAGCGGAGACTTCTCCGCTGCCCCGGGCGATCTTAAAATGCTGGCGGGCGGGAGCGAAGCGTTCGCTGCCGACCCCCAGCATTTTAAAATCTCCTCGGGGGCAGCGGAGACTTCGCTCCCGCCCGCCAGCATTTTAAAATCGCCCCGGGACAGCAGGGGCTTTTAAAATGCTGGCGGTTGGCAGCAAAGCCCTGCTGTCCCCGGAGCTTGCGGGGCGGGAGGTGGGAAGAAGGGCTTTTCTTCCCACCGCCAGCCTTCAGAACAGCCTTCTGAAGGCTGGCAGTGGGAAGAAAAGCCCTTGTCCCCGTCCCCCCCAGCCTTCAGAAGAGGTCGGGGGACAGACTGTCCCCGGACCTGGTCTGAAGGCGGTTTCCCTAGGAACGCATTAATTGATTTTCAATGCATTCCTATGGGAAACCGTGCATTGCAAGACGAAAAACTCGCAAGACGAAGAGACTTGCGGAACGAATTAATTTCGTCTTGCGAGGCACCACTGTACTTTTTATATAGTCAATATAGGCACAGAGTTAATTTTTTTAACATTTTCTAATGGTGGTGTGCCTCGAGATTTTTTTCATGAAAGAAGTGTGCCTTTGCCCAAAAAAGGTTGGGAAACACTGATCTAGAAAATCAGTTTCCTCCAAGAGCACATGGATCTGTTCCACAACCAACTGCTCAAGAACCTTGCCCAAGAAAGGGGCTGATTCACAACTGGCCAGTAATTACTTAGATTTTCTAAATCCAGGGAGGGTTTCTTAATGAGAGGCTTTACCACTGCCTCCTTCAAGCAGGGAGGCACCCTGTCTTGTAGCGAGGCATTAATCAACTCCCTGGTCCAGCCAGTTGTCCCCTCCCTGCTAGCTTTTGTCAGCCACAAGGGTCTAGAGTGCAAGTGCTCACCCTGACCAACCCAGGCAGCTTGTCCACATCCTCAAGCCTAACCAACTGAAACTCATCCGACACAACAGGACTAGACAGTGCTCTGAACACCTCTTGAGATTCATCCGGTGTAACAGCAGAGTCAAGGTCTTTTTGCTGCTGTGTTTGAAGCCAATGTAAGTTTCCAGAGACTTCTCAAAATGTAGCCCCCATGTAGAGCATGTTACAAAAACCCAAAGCCAGATGTGATTGCTAATGGTTAAAAACTAGGCATTCTCAACCTTACAGCTAAAAAAGAGAAGAAAACAGTGATCAGATTAACATTTGCAACTCAGCGACTGGAAGGGACCTGCCTTTTGGAGGTTTCCCAGTTGTGAGATGTGAGAGCTTGCACACATCATTTATTATCATATATTAATTTATATGCCAAACTAGACTTAGAAGTGATTTATAAACTATAAAAAACAATTGTGCAGCATTGCTAAAAGACACTTTAAAAATAAGCCACAATTAATATTCACAATGAAATAAATCCATTAAAAAGATTAAAATACGAATTTCCGTAATTAAAACGATCCCATTAAAACAATACAGTGATTAAAACAAGAGAGCCCAGCAAAGAAACCAAGGGAATGCCTGTGTAAACAGGTGCATTTGAAAAGCAGGCAGAATGTGCATACAGGTGGGGTTGCTCATATTTCAGTAGAGAGTGCTTAGGGTTAGGGAGTCGTTTAGTTGTGTCCGACTCTTCGTGACCCCATGGACCAGAGCACGCCACACACCCCTATCCTCCGCTGCCTCCCGCAGCTTGGTCAGACTCAGGTTTGTAGCTTCGAGACCACTGTCCAACCATCTCATCCTCTGTCATCCCCTTCTCCTTGTGCCCTCCATCTTTCCCAACATCAGGGTCTTTTCCAGGGAGTCTTCTCTTCTCATGAGGTGGTCAAAGTATTGGAGTCTCAGCTTCAGGATCTGTCCTTCCAGTGAGCACTCAGGGCTGATTTCCTTCAGAATAGATCGGTTTGATCTTCTTGCAGTCCGTGGGACTCTCAAGAGTCTCCTCCAGCACCATAATTCAAAAGCATCAATTCTTCGGTGATCAGCCTTCTTTATGGTCCACCTCTCTCACTTCCATACATCACTAGTGGGAAATAAAGTATATGTACTCATATATTGTAGGCTTTATTTATAGCCTCAGATGAACATATGGAGGTATTATTATTATTATTATTATTATTATTATTATTATTATTATTATTAATTCGATTGCTATACTGCCCTTCATCTGATTGCCTTTGATTACAATTTCAACCATTGGGTAAGTTTGATTCTTCACTTCTTGTTCCTGATATAGATTTTTATTCCTCACCACCACCCCTTGTTCCTGATGTAATAATAATAATAATAATAATAATAATAATAATAATAATAATAATTTATTATTTATTCCCCGCCCATCTGGCTGGGCCTCCCCAGCCACTCCGGGCGGCTTCCATAAAAACCAAAAATACAGTAAAATATCACACGTTAAAAACTTCCCTGAACAGGGCTGCCTTAAGATGTCTTCTGAATGTCAGGTAGTTGTTTATCGCTTTGACATCTGCTGGAAGGGCGTTCCACAGGGTGGGCGCCACTACTGAGAAGGCCCTCTGCCTGGTTCCCTGTAGCTTTGCTTCTCGCAATGAGGGAACCGCCAGAAGGCCCTCGGCGCTTGACCGGGCAGAATGGTGGGGGTGGAGACGCTCCTTCAGGTATACTGGACTGAGGCCGTTTAGGGCTTTAAAGGTCAGCACCAACACTTTGAATTGTGCTCGGAAACATACTGGGAGCCAATGTAGGTCTTTCAAGACCGGTGTTATATGGTCTCGGCAGCCGCTCCCAGTCACCAGTCTAGCTGCCGCATTCTGGATTAGTTGTAGTTTCCGAGTTACCTTCAAAGGTAGCCCCACGTAGAGTGCATTGCAGTAGTCCAAGCGGGAGATAACCAGAGCATGCACCACTGTGGCAAGACAGTCCGCAGGCAGATAGGGTCTCAGCCTATGTACCAGATGGAGCTGGTAAACAGCTGCCCTGGACACAGATTTGACCTGTGCCTCCATGGACAGCTGTGAGTCCAAAATGACTCCCAGGCCGTGCACCTGGTCCTTCAAGGGCACAGTTACCCCATTCAGGTACCTCGGATTAAGAACTTAATTTGTTCTGGAGGTCTTTTCTGAACCCAAAACCATTCTTAACCTGAGGTACCACTTTAGCTAACAGGGCCTCCCACTGCTGCTGCGCCGCTGCTGCACTATTTCTGTTCTCATCCTAAACCAATGTTCTTAACCCGAGGTACTATTTCTGGGTTAGCAGAGTCTGCAACCTGAAGCGATTGGTACCTGAAGTGTCTGTAACCCGAGGTGCCATTGTACTTTTATTTGACGATTGTCTAGAATCAGGCTTGAGTTCTGCAGAAGGAGCTGTGTATTTAGAAGACTAAGAAGACTAGCTCTGCTCAGATGGAATTTATAGAGGGAGTTGTTGTCCCACCCCCACCTCACCCCCCATACTAACAATGATTATGTGGGCCATGAAGAGTCCTTTAAAACTCAAAACATAATGCACTAACCTACACAATGACTCTTTGCCACAAAATTGGAGTCAGCACTACTGTTGGCATCCCTATCCAGTTTGAGAGTCCATGGTAGCTTCCCAGATTATTTTGTTAATTTGTTTGTTTAAAAGCTTTCTAACTGGTCAGTATTTGAAAGTGGTATGTACTTAGATACAGTAGAACCTCTGGTTAAGAACTTAATTCGTTCCGGAAGTCTGTTCTTAACCTGAAACCGTTCTTAACCTGAGGTACCACTTTAGCTAATGGGGCCTCCCGCTGCTGCCATGCAATTTCTGTTCTCATCCTGAAGTAAAGTTCTTAACCCGAGGTTAGCGGAGTCTGTAACCTGAAGCGTTTGTAACCCGAAGCGTTTGTAACCTGAGGTACCACTGTACATACATCGGCTCCCTCGGACAGTAAAGCGAGATGAGTGCTGTAACCCTAGAGTTGTTTGTGACTGGACTTAACTGTCAGGGGTCCTTTACTTTTTAAAGTGGTACAGTATGTAACAAAAATAAAATAAAAACGATTAAAAAAAATACAACACAGAACCAGTGAAGCAGTAATATATAGGCAGCTAAAAACAGGAATTTGGGAAATTATGAATAATAATAATAATAA
The DNA here is from genome assembly GCF_964234715.1 of Podarcis melisellensis. NCBI lineage: Eukaryota > Metazoa > Chordata > Lepidosauria > Squamata > Lacertidae > Podarcis > Podarcis melisellensis. The sequence continues at coordinate 8,836,568 of NC_138532.1, forward strand.
TAATAATAATAATAATAATAATAATAAACCCACCACTTTTCCTTCAGGGAGTTCAAGGTGGCAGCCTTCCCATATTCCCATATTATCCTCACAACTTGTGAGGCAGGTAAGGCTAAGAGGCAGTATCTGGCACAAGGTCACTTCGTGAATTTAATGGCTGAGTTGGGATAACTCAGGTTTCCTAGGTGCTAGTCCAACACTCTTAATTACTGCACCACACTGGGCTTATCCACACTTGCCTGTTACCCTGCTCTTTCCAGACATGTCTGCACTTTAATGCTCTGTGTCTGAGCATGGTTTCTTTGCCCCGAGCTTTCCCCATGAAAACTCGCTCTTTCAAGCTGAATGGGAGCCAATGTTAATTTGGGCTTTCCATGGATTGAAGTTTGCTCCGGCTGAGCTTCAAAGAGTGGGTTTTCATGGGGAAAGCTCTCAAGCAAAAAAAACAGATGCATGAAGCTTTAAATCACAGACTGTGCTTGGAAAGAGCAGAGGGAAAATAAGTGTGGGTGAGCCCATTGTTTTCCAAATTCGGCATCTATGCACTCATTTGTTTGCTGGTGAGGACTTTACCTGAGAAAGGATGTGGGGAATGTGCTAAAGATGCAGAAATGGTGGCACATTGTTATGGGGATGATATATGATTATTTTCAAAGCTCCAAAAGAAAAGAGTCAACTTTGCAGGCTTTGATTTATGTTTGTTCGTTCAGAGGTTCAATAGGAAGGTCAGGTGAGCCCAGCCGAAGTATTTTGTTAGCTCTTTTCTCTAACCCGAGCAATGAAAAACCATTTGCCAGCTCAATCTCCCCTCCCTTGCTTCGCCAGCCTTAGTCAGGAGATAGTTTTCTTTTTGCAGTTTGTAAAGGCCATCAAAAGCCAATTATAAAGCAGCAGCAGCAGCACCTCAGGGCCTCTTCGCCACTGTCAGGTGTGTTCAACATTAACTAGTCCACTCTGGCCTCTTTGCCACCCAGATCAATAGAATCTCTTGTTTCGTTATTACAGCGGGCTCCATGTTGCTGCAATCTGTTTTCATTGGTTCAGATAGGCTGAGCTTTGGGATTGCTGAAAGGCACATAGCTGCCAATGATGTGTGCTGCAGCCGGACCAAGCCCATTAATAGATTCATAGTTTTTTTGTAGATGTCACCGAGTCCAGACAGAATCTTCCAACTGTAGCATTCCCTGACAAATGACCATATACATATCTCCAGCAAAGGAGTGTCCACCACCTCATGAGTCAATCTGTTCCAGTGTTCACTCCAATAAAGTGCAGAAAGCAATCAAGAAAAATGGTTGTTCTTGGGTTTTATCCTACTAACTCCCCCTCATCATGATTATCCAAAAAAAATATTCTAAGGATATCAACCAGAAAAAAACGGCAGGGAATTATTTTTCAAGTACATAGCCAGTGGTGGTGAACCTTGTCACTCCAGATGTTTTGGAACTTCCATTCCCATCATCCCTGACCACTGGTCCTGTTAGCTAGGGATGATGGGAGTTGTAGTTACAAAACATCTGGAGTGCCAAGGTTCACCACCACTGATGGGCTCTACAATCTTACAGAACTGTTAAGGCGGGGGGGGGGATAAGAGAGCTGATTTAGAACACATGTGACTTAGAACACATTAAAAAATACAAACATAAATGTGTTGTACACTTCTATACAAAGGTAGGAGTGGCATCCATTACTCTGCCTATTTTTGCAGCTCGCCCCACTCTAGGGGTAGAAGGATAAGTCAGTTTCAGTTTCTCAATTCTCCAATCTTAAATTCAGTTCTCCACATTTCTGCAGCAATTTAACTCTTGGAAAGAGAGAACAACAATGCTGCCCATGAAAATTTATCAGCATTTTAATTTATCATACAATTTATTGTGAACTGTCTTCCCTATACCTAGACCCTACCCACTCATACGATTGCCAACAAGGGAATGCAGCCCTGGGGCTGAAATAGATTTCCCACTCCTGTTTCTCAGTTGTCCATTTCCTCTTATCTTGGTACTTAACTCTGCTGTTCACTTAATCTCTCTGTGGCCACAAATCTTCGTATTATTATTATTAAGATCTCTCCATTGGCTTCTTTGTCTTGTTTCTATGCAGTATATACTGTTCTTTGTGTGGTTAAGGCTTCATAATCCTGTTCATACCTTTATATGCCAAATTCTCTTCCCCGTGATCTCCTTCTTACGCTCTGCTTTGTATGTGTTTAAAAAGCGTTCTATATTATTAATATATTTTAGATACCGTTGAATTGTAAAGGTGGCTTCTAAGTGGTTTACAAGTATAAAACTCATTACACCCATAATTAAAATATGCAACTAAACCATTTCATCAACACATTAAAATAAGCATCCACAATGTAAATTGTAGCAAAAGAAGCCCATTAAAACAGCACAACAATTTAAAAGACCAAAGCAGCCATTTAAAACATAATAAGAGCCTGCTGGATCACGGCCCATCTAGTCCGATATCCTGTTCTTAAGGCGGTCAACCTTTAAGATAGTGGCATGGAGAAATGTTAGCGATGGTGAAGGAGAATATTACACACACACACACACACACACACACACACACACATTCAGTCTGTAAAGCACATATTTTCTTCCTCACTTTGAAGTATGTATCAAAAACATTTAAGCTCAGCGGCCCTTGAGGTGATATGAAAATATTTGTAGTAAATATCTACATAAGGTTCCATCGCGATTCCAGATGATTCTTCATTGGCATTTTGCAGGGACCTTTCTGAACTGCGTAGGTATTTGAATTTGATTCTCTTTTAAGAAACTCTTTCATCTTTTGCTATGAAGATGGGAAGCGCAATTAAGAGGATGTTTTCCAGCAGGGGTTCCAAAAATCCTTTGACTGCTCAGCTTGTAGTGCAGACATGAATTGCCACACATCAAAACATGGCCCTGTGCTATAATTTGATCTATCTCACTGATCATTGTTGTCCAAGGTCATCCAACGAGCTGACAAAACAACTTGCTGGTAGGAAACGAGTTCTCACATGGAGAAAACCATAGGCCATACCCAATAGTTTATAAAAAGGGTGAGTACAGGGGACACAATGTTATGCAGACTGTGAAGAAAGTGGAGATGTAGAAGTTTCTCCTCTCCTTCTCTCACAATACTAGGACTCAGGGACAGACAAAAGAAAAGACTTCTTCACTTGGTGCATAATGTTGTAACCTACCCTGCTACTGCTGCTACTACTAATATGGAATGCACTCCCACAAGATATATTGGTGGTCACCAATGAGGTGATGGCCAGCACAAGATTCATGCTGGATAAAGTTATTGGTGGCTGCTATCTCTGATGACTATGTTCTGTCTTCACTGTTGGAGGCTGTTTGTTTTTATGTTCTTAATCCAGAAGTATCAATACACTTCCTAGTAGGGATGCTTGAACCACTATGAGACCTGTGGGTCTGGGGTGGTATACAGCAGGTGGTGTTGTGGTCTAAACCACTGAGCCTCTTAGGTTTGCCGATTCGAAGGTCAGCAGTTCGAATCCCCGCGACAGAGTGAGCTCCCAGCTCCTGCCAACCTCACAGTTCAAAAGCATGCCAGTACAAGTAGATAAATAGGTACTGCTGTGGCGGGAAGGTAAATGACATTTCCGTGTGCTCTGGCTTCTGTCACAGTATTCCGTTGCACCAGAAGTGGTTTAGTCCTGCTGGCCACATGACCCGGAAAGCTGTCTGTGGGCAAACGCCAGCTCCCTCGGCCTGAAAGCGAAATGAGTGCCACAACCCCATAGTCTCCTTCGATTGCACTTAACCATCCAGGGGTCCTTTACCTTTACCTTTTCCAAGTTTAATAAATAAATAAATGCTTAATGATTTGTTTAGGCGGCATCAACTGATAGGATCCTCACTTCCTGAACAAATGCGCAGATTGACACACAATTATTCTTTGATTTTGCACTTCTATGAATTTCACTGCATAGCTCCCGGCTCAGAAAACATGCAAAAAAAAAAAAGGTTTGTTTTAGGGTACAATTTGTTCTAATGTTCACTTTTAAGGTCACACTTCTATTGCCTTTGCAAAAGTTCAGAAATGCTTAAAGGTGCATGACGCATCACATTTGGAAATGCAAATGCTGAAAATACCAGTCAGTCAGTTTTATTGCACATAGCCAAAGGTTGCCACAACGTACACAGGATCATTCAACAATTAAAAGAAAATATGCTGGATTAATACAAAAAACTTAAAACATTTATATTATCAAGACATTACCTACTCTAAACAGAGCTATAAAAGTACCTTGATATACAGGTTAAGACATTAAACAATAAACTTTATAGGCTAAAATCACCACATGGCCACTAATATATTTAAAAAATAATGTTAATTAATACAACGCGCAATTATATTCGGAGTTTGGTGATAAAGATAGAATATATACTCAGATAAACCTAAGTTCGTGATGTTCACCAGCTTCAAGGTGTTTGCTGTGCATAGGACTAGCACTGGGTACAATCCTAGATTTAAAATACACTTAGTATTTTAATTATTTTTTGGCTTTGAAGGAGTTTTGATGTAGATGTGTTAACATTTTTGGAGGGTGTGTGTTTCTTTTGTAAGGAGCTTATTAAGCAGTAGACAGGTGATCCATTGATAAATAACAGAGGAAATAAAAGATGGAATCCAGTGTAAAAATGTAAGAAATGAAATGGATTATCAGAAAAGCATGTACATACTGGATAGCAAACCTGGGCTTAGCGCTACATGATTTGCGTGTCGAGGTCCCCAGGTCCACCCCAATAACTCACACATCACACAGAATTTTTGTTTAAGGTTTTTGGTATAATTTTGGCCAGAAATTTATTAAAATACAAATTTGTGAGTGGTTGCTTAGGCATTGGTTGCGACTATCTGCCCCCACCATGGGGGACAGACTGACATTCCGCACAATGCGCGATACACTTGGGGGTTACGCGGAGCAGGGAACCTGCCCTCACTCCAAATGCAACCAGGAGCTCATTGCTATGGCCCGAGCCCCCTTGACAGAGTGGACAAGCAATAGTTAGCCCCCAATTCCTTTAACGGAATCCCTTGCAGCAGCAGCATTAGAGGGGCAGGCACAGCCAATCCATGCCCCTCAACCAACCAAACCATAAACCAATGCCTAACCGCAACCTTACAAGTTGTGACGATTTGCTACGCAGTAGGCAAAAACCGAATGGCCCCAGCCAATCAGCCAGATGGACAAAATTCCTACCAGGCCCCCGCTCCAAAGCAGACAACCCCATGACAGGCATAGCAAGGTCAAAGCGAACAACCCTATTCTAGGGATGGAGGGACAGGCAATCCGCTGCACGGGCGAAAAGAGGAAGCCCTAGCCTCGTGCAAGGAGTTTTAGCATTTCTGGCTGTCAATCAATAAATGGCAACATTAATTTCTTCCCAACAACAAGGGAAGCCCCAATCGCATCAGTGGCCAACAATCAGTTAGCCCGCCCCCAACTTTGGAGTGTCCTGGCGGCCCCCACCGCAACACGTGCTCTCCATGAAGGAGAACACGCTATACAAAACGTATTCCAAATTATTACAGTGCAAATATGATACAGTTCTGTTTCTCTCTCCCGCCCCCCTTTCTTTTTGCTACAAAGAGGGAGGAAAATGTATTATTGTTGGAGGCTCTTGAAAAGGTTGAGAAATTGGTCAACCCCAAGTTTAATGAAGGTACTAAAAGGTGGGAGAGAGATCAAAGGATATTCCAAGTTAGAAATTTCATTGGATAATGAACACATTAGTCAAAGACCCAAGAGGCAAAAACTGAATTAAATGGGTTTTCTGGTTAATCAGTTATAACCCAATAGATTATATGTCTGTGATGCAAACTTCACCGCTTTGTTAGACCCCCATGAATATACTGTATTCATGAAGAACATCACCTTTATTTTTTATATAATTCTATTACTATTACCCAAGTTCAGAGCAGGTTTATGGAGTGTAAAAAGCCTCAGATGCAGCCATGAATGTTTGATTTTCTCATGCAGAATATTATTCCTATGGAAATGATACTGCACTTAGAATTACATTAATTTTTTTTTAATCCAGAGGAATATGGAGAGGTAAGTGATAAACGAGGCAGCCACTAATTTTCATAGTGATTTGTTTCCTCCTGAAATGCACATTAACTTGCTATGTGTGTTTTCATCGCACACCTTCGATAGGTAAATGACAGGACCCGCTAGAGTAGATAATGAACCTCTGTTAGCCGCTGTTACTTAGAGAAATGATATAGTTTTTTATATATATTGAAAATGGGCATTTTTCTCTCCTCTTTGCATGAGCTAAAAGAAGAGTCACGTTCCGCAAAATTGTTCAGTTTGTCATTTCTGTGAAATTAAGCTACTTAGGCCCACTGTGGACATTCTCAAACAGTTAGCATCATATGCACTGAGAAGCCAGATCGACTCTGCTCCCTTCTATATGCCAGCATCAAAATGAAGAGACTAAGAAACCCTAAACCAGGAATCAGTAATGTAAGGGGTTGCCTTATATGGAATCAGACAAGGCTCTCTCTCTCTCTCTCTCTCTCTCTCTCTCTCTCTCTCTCTCTCTCTCTCTCTCACACACACACACACACAGACACACACACACACACACACACACACAGTCTTGCCTGGAGATGCTGGGGACTGAACCTGAGACCTTCTGCATGCAGAACAGATGCCTTGCCACTGAGATATGGATGTTCCATTTAGGTCTGTGACTGGGATCTAATCTGGTGTGCAACCATAGACATCAGTGCCGCCTTCTGAAATGGCCTGGATGGGATTGCCTAGCTTTGTGTTGGAACTAAAACGAGGGGATGCAAGTGGCGCTGTGGTCTCAACCACTGAGCCTCTTGGGCTTGCCAATCGGAAGGTTGGTGGTTCGAATCCCCACAATAGAGTGAGCTCCTGTTGCTCTGTCCCAGCTCCTGCCAACCTAGCAGTTCAAAAGCATGCCAGTGCGAGTAGATAAATAGGTACCACTGCGGCAGGAATGTAAACTAAGGTTACCAGATTTTTTCAATGAATCCTATGTACAAGGCCTGAAGTAAGAAAGACAAAAAACCAAACCCAACCCCTCTCTGCTTATTTCATCTCAAATTATATACCGCTTTTCTTCAATAAAGTGTTTTCAAGATTTCTTTTTTCTTCTTCTTTTGTTTTTTTCCCCTTTCTCCTGCTTTATTGTTCATCATCACATCTGTACAACTTAAACATTCTTTCATTATCTATAAATCAAAATTGTCAAACATCACAACAACAACAACATAGCTACAAACTCTCTAACAATAAATTTTCTTCATTGACTTGTGACTTCCCGTCCTTTCCATATTTCTTCCGTTTTAATAAACTTGTTACAGAAATGTAACTACTTTATTACTGAAAGAAGTATTAAAGCTTGTGTACACTTTCCTTTAACATAATTATTTGCAGAGGCTACTCAAAGGCTACAACCGTGTTCAGGTCATGGCAACTGTTTTTTAAATGTTTCTTAAAAGGTTCCCAGCTTGAAATAAACTCTTGTTTAGACTTAACGTTGAGATCTTTTCAGAAAGATTATCTAGCTCAGCGTAACAGGATTACTTTTTTCTCTGGACTTATTTCCTCTGTGTTATTTAAGCGACTTTGCTAACACAATGCCAGCTATGAGTAATGTGGGGCCTTTGAATAAGGAGTCTTCTGTGCACCATATTTTTGGTTTCCTTTATCCTCCTCTACAAGACACTGCAACCCTTGCCCTGTTTGCCCTCTGCGATCAATCCATAACATTCTCAAAGGTAAGAGGGGGCCACTCCTCACTCTTGCCATTGCTTGCAATGCCTGTACTAGGGTTAAGCGTGGGCATACGGGCATATATTAGGGAAAGCAGCATACATAAGTGTGCTGCATTTTGCTCTTCAAAAATGAGTTGGTTAGTATGGGGATTGGCACTGGGAACTTCTGCATGCAAAGCAGATGCTCTACCACAAAGCTATGGCTGTTCACCCATCAACTTGTGTACACTGATGGCAATGGCAATGTGAGGAGGGACTGAAGAGCGAAGACCCTTGTCTCTATCTCCTGGCTCCCCCTCCCCTGACATAGTACTTGGGCTCTTGGTTTGAGGAAGCCCAAAAGCTTTATTCAGGAAATCAGCACACAGCCTCAGCATCAGCAGGGTTCATAGGTCTACAACCTAGTTCTAAGGTTCATGACCAGGTGATAGCTAAGATGTTGGCACAGCTCTCCTTTTAAAAGCCCTACTTTTAAAGAGCAGAGTGGGACCAGTTGTTTGCCTAGTTGCGTGTTGAGGTCCCCAAGCCACCCCCTAAATAAATCATAAATCACACAGAATTTTTGTTTAAGGTTTTGGCATAATTTTGGCCACAACTTTATTAAAATACATAATATGAGTGGTTGCTTAGGCACTGGTTATGACTATCTGTCCCCGCCCCAGGACGGAATTGACTTCCGGATTCCTTTAATGGAATTCCCTTGCAGCAGCAGCAGCATTGGAGGGGCAGGCACAGCCAACCCTTACCCCTCCACCCACCATATTTTAACTAATGCCTAATCGCAACCTTACAAGTTGTGACGATTTGCTACGCAGCAGGCAAAAACCAAATGGCACCAGCCAATCTGCCAAATGGACAAAACTCCTACCAGGCCCCTGCCCCAAAGCAGACAACCCCATGACAGACATAGCAATGTCAAATGCAACATCCCTAAAATTAGGGAAGGCAGGTGGGTGATCCGGTGCACCCAGCAAAAGAGACTGCACCAAGCTGCGTGCCAAGAATATATAACCTTCGGGCCAACCCTCTAAATGGTAACATCAAAATCTCCCCAACAACCCAATTTAGCCCAATCACAGTCATGGTCATCCAAATGGTCTTGCCCAGCAACCAAGAAGGGGTTTCCTGCTAGACCCCACCACAACACGTTCTCTCCATGAAGGAGAACACGATTTTGCATCCCGAATAAAAAGATTGAGGCTGCAAACACATGCTCTGGCAGGTGATCTGGGTCTGTTTGCATCAGTGCAAAGAGCATTGTGTCCTTAGCAATGGGCCCTGAGTGATTCCTTCTGAGTCCTCTTCGGGCTCATCTGACCTCAGGCTGATTGAGTGTGCAACCATTCTCTGAAAGCAGGACGGGCTCTGGCCCACACAATTCTGCATCTCCTTTCGTGATGTCCAGCAATAATGGGGCAGAGGACATTCCCAGCTCATGCTCAGGCCCCCCACCCCTCCAGACTCTGGATCTTCCACTTCCTCTGATGGATCCTGCCCTCCCTGACCTGACCCAATTGGTGTCATGGAACCCATGACAGCTGCCTTCAGAAACAGAATGCTTGAGGAGGCCTATTTAATTCTACCCCAGAGCAAAAAACAACAACAATTTCTAGCAACATCTTGGTAGGCTTTGGAAAATGAGTTTTCTTGATAAGTGGGATGTCCATCCAATTAAAGGTCCTATTCCAGCTGCAAAATGACAAACAGAAAAGGTTTTCTCCAGGCACTGTGACTGGTAGCTTTGCCTCTCCACCCCAGGGATTCATGCAGCTTTTCCTGATAGGCAAACCTGACCCCCTTAGCTCCTCTTCGCATCTCTTTTATAAGCGGCCAAAGATTTTAGTCCTGACAGCTACTTGTATGTTCATGAATAAAAATCTATGAGGCAGCAGGATTTTGGGTTTATGTTGTCTGGCTGGTTTGCACTTATTTAGGGGGAAAGCAATCAAACATGACTACTCTTCTTTCCCCTTCATATTAGATATTAAAGTTGCAGTGTTTCTGTTACATGAGTGATACACAAGATGAAAGAGCATTCCCTTCTCCTTTATAAATGGAACACTTAAAAAAGAAAACTTTCAGCCAATTTCTCTTGATCCTGGCTATTGGTGGGATTCCTCGCTCCTTCCTACATCAGGAAGCTTCCTAGAGGTGAGATCTCCCTAGTTGGATTTTAAAATAGTATTATGTACTCCCCACTTTCCTGCTTGTGTGGCTTTCCATAGACACTTGGTGGGTTATGGTGGGAACAGATGTTGGACTAGATCAGGGCCAGCCCACCCATGAGGCAAGGTGAAGCGAGAGCCAGTTTGGTGTAGTGGTTAAGAGCGGTGGACTTGCAATCTGGGGAACCGGGTTCGCATCTCTGCTCCTCCACATGCAGCTGCTGGGTGACCTTGGGCTAGTCACACTTCTCTGAAGTCTCTCAGCCACACACCTCACAGAGTGTTTGTTGTGGGGGAGGAAGGGAAAAGGAGATTGTTAGCCGCTTTGAGACTCCTTAGGGTAGTGATAAAGCGGGATATCAAATCCAAACTCTTCTTCTTCTTGGGTGGGAGGATTCACATGGGCACTCTATCCAGCCTCCAAGGAATGTATCACCTGCTGCTGCTGCTGAAAACTCCTTGGAGACTGGATCTGCCACCTCCTCGACAGCCCCCAAACATGCCATCTCTCTGACAGTCTCTTGGTGATGTTACTTGTCTCCTCCCGCACCTAGGGAGGAAATGGCAGGGGCTGCCCCCTGATGTTCTGGGCTCTACACTTTCCCAGCTTGATTCAGAGTGGGGGGGACCCATGGCCTTTGATTCCCACTTAAACCATCAGGTAAGGCTGGTTTTCTTTCCCCCCTTTGTTCCTGATATAGATCTCCCTTACCCTTCCCTCCTTGTTTCCTATGTAATCATGTAAGTCACACGAGCCACTGATTATGCTGAACCTTCTCCGTGTATTTCCCCCCCTGTCTAGATTTGTGTCCTTGAATTGTGATAGTGCAGCTTGCCTGCTTTGAAAAAGGATAGAGACAAATATGGTGTGTATGTGTTCTGGCTTCTGTGTGGCTGGAATTCCATCTACTGCAGAAAGACAATCTCTTGTTCCACCCACTTTTGTATCTGGCTCTGTCCAACAGTGGCATGTGGCCCCCAGAAGGTTGCCCAAAGGTTAATGTGGCCCTCTGGCTGAAAATCATTTCCCTCCCCTGCTGCCATAGTAGGAAACAAGGCTGTCTTCAGGTAATCTGTGTGCCTGCCCAGTTTGCACTCCAAATGCTGCCTGCTGATTGGGGAACATTTAGGGCACTCCTACTCTCCACCCTTCTTCTGGTTCTTTAAATTGGCCTTGGATCAGACAAGCTTTCAAGTGGAGGACCCCTTCTGATAGCAGGACACATGGCACCCTATTCTACTGCCTCACTGAGCCAAATCTGTAGCTTAGGCCTTAGTGGCCCATTTCAAAATAAATGTGAACATTTATACCTTTGTTGCCTTATGACTCAAAATTTATGGTCCTATACAGGCTTAGGACTAGATTACTTGAAGCATCACCTCATATCATCCATATCCAGTAGGTCAATGAGGTCTGTTTCTCCTGCAAGTTCCAAAAGTTTCAGAAGCCTCTGAAAGTTGGAAACTTGGAGCTGGGCTTCTAGCATAGCTGCTGTGGAATACATTACTGTTGAGATATGACATCACTCACTACAGTCAAACCTCGGTTGATAAATGTAATCCGTTCTGGAAGCCCGTTCGGCTTCCAAAACATTCAATAACCAAGGCGCAGCTTCTGATTGATTGCAAGAGCTTTTTGCACTCAAGCGGAAACCACGTTGGATGTTCAGCTTCCAAAAAAAGTTCGAAAACCGGAACACACACTTCCAGGTTTTCGGCATTCAGGAGCTGAAACGTTCGTCAAAGGAGCTGTTCAAGAAGTGAGATTTGACTGTATCCACATGTTTTGGAAACAATTAAAGCCCATTTGTTCTGACACACGTTGCCAGCTAGATAAATAGATATTTGCTGTGAGTGCCAATTCTGTATGGTTTTTAGTTTTGTTTGTGTGTTTTTTAAAACTTTTTTTGCTGTTTTTATTGTACATGATCTTGACTGCATACAAGGTGATTATTAAACTACTACAACTACTACTACTAATAATAATAATAATATAAGCTGAACTCTAGAAATACTAATGAAATGTAGCCAAAATATAGACTCAAATAGACAAAGTGTTTTTGCCTTCTGCAGTGCATTTCCCATTTTGCTTGATGCTCTTCAGTTCACAAACCAAGCTCATAATAAAGTCATCATCCATATAATTCTTTTGCTTTTAAAGAAACAGCTGAAATTTAATAATTCCCCCCTCTGCTTCAGGCATGGTAATAACCAAAATACCTTCACAGCAGGATTAATCCTGACACCTAGTGCTTATGAGATCCTCTTTGTATAGCAAATGCTATCTGTGGAGATCAGAAAAGCAACAGTTTGGGGGTGGGGTGGAAATTCAAAGGGCAAGTGGTAGTTTGCAAACAACTAAAACAACAGCTCCCCAAAAAACTAAAATGGGAACTTACCTGCAACAATTTGTTATTGATATGTATTCCAAAATAAGGATACTGATATCAATCACTGAGGGATATAGTTGACTCACTAGGAGGCAACGGACTTAATTGTAGCTAGAGGAAGTCAGAAGTTTCCTGTTGTTGTTCTGTTCTTGCTAGAGAGGCACAATAAAGTTGTGCTGATATGATAGCCAGTGTGGTGTAGCGGTTAAGAGCGGTAGTCTTGTAATCTGGGGAACCGAGTTCGAGTCTCCGCTCCTCCACCTGCAGCTGCTGGGTGACCTTGGGCCAGTCACACTTCTTTGAAGTCTCTCAGCCCCACTCACCTCACAGAGTGTTTGTTGTGGGGGAGGAAGGGAAAGGAGATTGTTAGCCGCTTTGAGACTCCTGAAGGGGAGTGAAAGGCGGGATATCAAATCCAAACTCTTCTTCTTCTTCTTCTTCTTGCCTAGTTTCCTAATGGGTGTATTATTTAAGTCTTCCATGACAATTATAATATATTTTATTGCACCTTATGTATTGCTCTAGAGGATTTATATTGAACCAGTTCCACAGCGCATTAACTGTAAGCCTTAAAATCGTTAGAGTGTGAGAAGATGAGGAGAAGGCAGAGAATGGTTCAAAGTTAGAGGAAGAAAGCAAGTTTTCATCTGAATTTTCATCTGAATTTTACATCTGAATCTGACTATGGAGTAGGACTTTTATGGGTCCCAGAAGTCTTTGCCCCAGGCTGCAAGCCCATTATCATGAAGGAGAAAATTAAGACTGCATAGTAGACAATGTTTTAGGACTGGAACTTGGCATAAGTCTCATACAAACAAATTTCTCTGCATCTAGATCTAGGACGTTTTCGTGAACATTTCAGAGCGTTAAGTTACAGTTGCCAACAAGATACCTGGGGTCAAGGTGAGAAAGACGCCAAGAGAAATGGCTTACAGTGTGTGTTCAGTATTCACAATAGACTCAATGATTTTCAAATGTGCCCATTGACCCGAAAAGGTTGGAGACCTAGTATCACCTTAGACTAATCAGCAAACAAGAAACCCCTGCTATCATCTCAGCACAAGTACAGGAGCCAATATTGTTCATTAGTTATTTAGAACCAAGGGCTTGATACTTGCATACCTAAAAGATTGACTCACTGAAAAGTCCCCACTTTTTAAATGCATCTGATGACATGAATTCTAGTTGACATAGTCATTTAAGACATCAGGAATCTGTTTCTTGTTGTTGCAGCGGTTAAATAATGAATTGTGAACTTGCCTTTCTCTGTCCGGCTCCCTAACTCATCTTTGGTCATGAATTATTTAGAAAATTAAGTAGTGGTTAATTTAATTGTTCCCCTTCTCATCTATCCCTGCATTATTCCCTTGAATTGATTTTCCCATAAGGGCTTTTCTAGCGTTCCATTACATTCAACCTCCCCACCCCCGCCGCTCTTAACAATAGGCCTTTTATTTCACAGGAATTGACTACTTTTTATATTTATCACAGTCATGTTCACCCAGTTAATTGCTCTGCTTGAAATCCACTTAATTTTTCAAATTGCCATGGAAGATGTCAAGAACGGTTGCACTTTTACTAACTCTGCCTGAGCTCATTTGCAGTTGTGTACTGCTGCATATTGCTCTTTTGCAAAACGAGTGCTTGACACACTTTTCTGCAAGTACAGATCTTGTGTTGGGTGGAAGTACTTGGGCCCAATGATTTTCTGCAAGTTTCAGCGATAAAAATGCACAACAAATATTGGATTAATCTATGTGGAGAGATGATGAAATCCACAACTTTTTTTTCTTCTTCACACTTTTGGGGAATCAGTTTATTTACTGCATTGATACAATGCCTTCCTGCCAATGCACCCATGGCGTTTTATAATTTAATACTAAAATAACTGATAAAAAGTGAAATCCACAACTTTTGAGCTTCCGACGGTGGAAGGGCTTACCTTTAAAGATGAAGTAGCTATGTTTTCCTTCTTTTTCTACCCAAAAATCATAGTTTGGTTACCCAGTGACATTCTTGGCACAGAGGGTTGTTTCCAACTGACATCAACTCAGAGTAGACCCATTTTTTTAAAAGATACAAAATTATCCCCAGGGCATTTGGGAGGGGCAATGGCTGCTCCCGTTGATCGATGAAAGAAATAACTTGGGCACCACATCTGCCACTGAGCTTTCCCTTCTCCCTCCCTCCCTCTTCTTCCTCTCTCTCTCTCTCTGACACACACACACACACACACACACACACACATTCTTATATAGGTGGTAACAGGAAAAATCACAGGGGGAAAAATTATGGCTACACAAAATCATAGGGTTGTATCCAATTAGGTTCTACTCAAAGTACACCCATTGAAATTAATGGACCTAAGGGAGTCATGCTCATTGATTTCAATGGGTCTATTCTGAGTATGATTAATGTTGGAAATCACAGCTAAAATCAGTTGGGAACTCACAGCATAAGCAGATGTGAAGATTAGCACAGAGAGAATGTGTGGGCAACAGTTTTGAATAGGATTGATGAACATAGGTCTTCAGGAGCAAATATGCTTAAATTAGGAATTTCAACACCAAAGGTTGGCATCTACCGTATTGGCATAGCTGTCAGCTTACAGATTTGAAAATAAGGGACCAGCAGCCTTGAAAATAAGGGACCAGCAGCCAAAATAAGGGACCTGCAGCCTCACCTGTTCCAGGCGCTCCAGTCTTCCTGTCCTCCTGCAGTCTGGTCAAACTCATGCTGGTAGCTTCGAGAACACTGTCCAACCAACTTTGTAACCAGAGGTTCAACTGAACAGAATCTGAATCACATGCACCACAAGGCCTATGCAGCCTCAACTTAAAATGGCTCCCCAGCCTGGCTTTGCACTGCAAAGTTTGCAGCAGCACGTGCAACAAAATGGCGTCCAGCATTCAAAAAACCCCTCAGCTTGCATTAACTAGCCACACACAAGGCGTGCAAGCTCCACCCCCCAGTCGTTCTTAGACTTCTTATTGGGTGAGCAACACAGCCAAGCAACACAGTTGGAGCCTCCCTCCTCCCTGGCCGGCAGGGAGGGAGGGAGAGGAGCTGCTTCCTTTGAAATTTAAGGGACATCATTTAAGGGACATTTAAGGGACATCCATCAATAAGGGACAGCAGCGGGACATGGCGCTGGAATAAGGGACTGTCCCTTCAAATAAGGGACACTTGGCAGCTATGCGTATTGGCCTGAATATAAGCCGCACCTTTAAAATTCGGGGGGGGGGGGAGAGAAAAAAAAAGACAATACCCGAATATAAGCCTCTCCCTTAAAATTCCGCAGGCACTCACACCCATTCCCATTCCATTTTATCGTATGTCCATTTCAGCAGCGATATCGAAAAAGCCAATTTTTGTTAGGTTGCAAATTTAAGCCGCAACCTTAAGTTTCCACAGTCGGTATTTTGGGGGAAAATGAGGCTTATATTCAGGCCAATACGGTAACTAATGCATCCTCATTAGCACAAGGGTTTTTGCTTGGACAATGGGACTTGTCCATCCCCTGTCAACAGCAGAAGCACCTTCTCATACTTGAAAGCTAATGCCCTGGGAATGGATTGTTTCTATAGGGAGGCTCACATCCACCTCATCTGCGTCCCCACCCAGAGGTGCTCCAGGAGTCAGACTTTCAAAGGTCCTTTGCAACAATGAGTGTCCTTCTGTAAGATGTCTTTAGTTTATCTTAAATGTACAAAATGCAGTGGGTGGACTAATTGCAAGTCCAAGTGTAGACTGCCATGGAGAGGCAGGCAGGTGAATCTTTCTCTGCATCACCCAGTGCCCACAGACAGACCCAGTGACATCCTCTTCGACAGATGGAAAGACTATTTAAAAAGGAATCAAATGCACAGGCAGAAGATATCATGTCTGCATTGTTATGTACTGCTCTAATCTCTTAAGAGAAAAGCCTCTCTTACAGGAAGAAAATCCTTCTTCAATCCAAGTTTGATATCACTTCTGTGCACACAAGAAGCTGCTTTCCCCATCATACAAGGTACCATAGAATCACAGAATCATAGAGTTGGAAGAGACCACAAGGGCCATCGAGTCCAACCCCCTGCCAAGCAGGAAACCCCATCAGAGCACTCCTGACATATGGTTGTCAAGCCTCTGCTTAAAGACCTCCAAAGAAGGAGACTCCACCACACTCCTTGGCAGCAAATTCCACTGTCGAACAGCTCTTACTGTCAGGAGGCACTGGCTTCTCCAGAGGATTGGGGGGGGGGGAACAACATTGTGCACATGATGTCATGAGGAGCTTGGGGGTGGAGCTGAATGCATTCTGAAAAATGAGGGGGCCTGGTCCCCTCAGAAAATACATTGGGGGTGGGAACTGCCTCAGCCCATAGGAATTCGGTACCTCTGCTAGATCCCTCTCATTAAAGTCATCCTTGACCATATCAGAAGGCAGGTTTATTAGGCAGGATAGCAAAAATAGTATTTGTTCCATCTATATAGGCAAGTGCTGTATTTCCATTTATTTACCTAAGAAATCTCTGTGCTCTAGTATAAAAAAGTAAAGTATCAGAGAACCTTAAAAGTATTCAAAAACACAAAGCCTTAAAGCCTTTCTTCTGCAGATTCCCTTTCTAATTGGGAATCTTTATCATATAGATCAATACTCTCTCTGATGCATGTTTTCCCACTAATTCTTGTGTCCAATTTTCTTTATTCTACATACCTACAAAGGCCTCCAGATTTCATCACTGGTGGCTTTCCTCCATCTTAAGAAGTCCAGTTAATGGCTTTAGTAACTATCTCAGACCTAGCCACAAGGTTATCCACCTTTTCCATGTCTGCATTTATTCAAAAAACAATTAAAACTCTTGGCATCCTATTGTTATTTACAGTCATGTAGGGTCATTTCTGGGACATGGGTGGCGCTGTGGGTTAAACCACAGAGCCTAGGACTTGCCGATCAGAAGGTTGGCAGTTCGAATCCCAGTGACGGGGTGAGCTCCCGTTGCTCGGTCCCTTCTCCTGCCAACCTAGCAGTTCAAAAGCACATCAAAGTGCAAGTAGATAAATAGGTACCGCTCCGGCGGGAAGGTAAACGGCGTTTCCGTGCACTGCTCTGGTTCGCCAGAAGCGGCTTAGTCATGCTGGCCACATGACCCAGAAGCTGTATGCCAGCTCCCTTGGCCAATAAGGCAAGATGAGCACCGCAACCCCAGAGTCGGCCACGACTGGACCTAATGGTCAGGGGTCCCTTTACCTTTACCTTTTAGGGTCATTTCTATAACTCAGGCTAATGTCACAGGCTGGAAATGCCTAGGGAGTTCCAAAGCTAGAATTACCACTCCTTAGTTAATAAGTGTCATGGTCCTCAGAATACATGGGTGCCACACAAGGCAAGCTTTTAAGACAAAAGATGCTAATGTATGAGTTGTTTTTTCTAAACTAAAACCTCAGTATTCGTGGGTTTTGGATTTGGGCACTCAGTCTCTAAAAGGTTTGCCATCATTGTCAAAGGGCATCTAAGTGAGCGCTTTGTTACCAACTTTCTCTAGGACAGGATAAACCATCTGTCCTCCCTTAATCTAATAGAACTTCATCAACACCCGAATGGTTTTCTATGCCTTTATTTTCACTGACACCTTATGTCACTTGTAAGAGAGGGTTTCATTAAAGAGTACCTAAATAAGCAATTTGTTCTATAGCCTACTGATCCAAGCACCATCTATACCTAGGACTGGGTCTTCCACAAATCTGAATCTTGGCCTTAGAGTAATTTCTAGATACACTTTCCTGTTTACAGTATGTACTGGACACCTCCAAGAGATTTTGGAGGACCAATCAGGAAAGAGAGAGGAGCACTAAATCATCTGCATACATCCATACTGATGTCTTCCTGTTCCTAATTACTGGAGAGGGGGAGTTTGCATTGACTAAATATGGCACCAGATCATTGATATAAAGTTAAAAAGTTGAGAACTAGAATGCAACATTGTTTCACTTCTCACAACATTTTAACCTTCTCTGATCCTCATTTCTGTGTTACTGTTGAGTTCTTGCATGGATATCAGAAGTCCACAGTTGATGTTGGCTTGAAATTTATCCCACAGTCTACCATATTTTTTGCTCTATAAGACTCACTTTTTCCCTCCTAAAAAGTAAGGGGAAATGTGTGTGCATCTTGTGGAGCGAATGCAGGCTGCGCAGCTATCCCAGAAGCCAGAACAGCAAGAAGGATTGCTGCTTTCACTGCGCAGCGATCCCTCTTGCTGTTCTGGCTTCTGGGATTCAGAATATTTTTTTTCTTGTTTTCCTCCTCCAAAAACTAGGTGCGTCTTGTGGTCTGGTGCGTCTTATAGAGCGAAAAATACGGTAAATAGATCTGAATGCAGCAGAAAGATCCACAAAGGCTACATAAAGATTATTCTTAATGTTCTTAGTATGTTTTCTTATAAGATGGTTCAGAGTAAAACATTGATCAATGGTACTGAATCTTCCTTTGAATACAGCTTGTTTCTAATGAATAATTTTGTTAGTTTGCAGAAGACACCATGCATATAGCTTTCCGAAACATCACCAACTTCAGTTTCTTTGTTAGAAGGTCTCGTGTTTCTTGAACACCTGAGCTTTCTCTTTGATGCAGCACAGTCTAAACCCCTAAAAATTCAATTCCTGCTTAATTATTATCATCTTTAATAAAAATGCAGACCTGAATTTTTTTATTCTGCCCCCAAACTTATTCAAATGAGTTGCATTCTGGGTCTACATCACATTCATGACCAACCAACCCCCCCACATTTTTATTGTTAAATTTGATTGTTGAGTGCAAGAATGTTTAATTTTAGTAGAGGAGCACCCAAGAAATACTACTGAGCCCCATAGCTGAGAAACTGGCTAAACCCATACGAGTTAAGTGAGAGTAAGTGGGTTTAATGAGGGGCTCCAGCACCCTTAAATAGAACGACGCAGCATGACCTGTGATTTTCTGTGAGGCAGCTGGATATAACCTCAACCATCCATCCAAGTGTGCGCTTCTTCTATATGGGAATGGGGTAAAACTGCCATTCGTGAACTTGCAGGAGCTGCAGTAATAATAATAATAATAATAATAATAATAATAATAATCAGATTAACTGTTTGGAATAACATTGCATCTTTAGCTGACATTTGAAGAAATTTAGACCTGCTGGCTTCTGCAGGAATCAAAAGGTTAAATTAATGTACTGCACATTTTCCACCATGGTTTTGCTGCCTTTTGAAGCTATTGATTTCATCTCCTTCTAGCATGCTCCTAAAGTGCCTTTCTTTTCCTTTCCTTTTTTAAAAATGCACAATAGGAGTCTTTTGCTGGTGCAGAAACGCAAATCAAGCAGCTATGATCAACATGAATTGAGCTAGCTCCTTGGAGATTAAAGCCCCAGGAGCAGAATTATCCTCTGATGAATTTTACCAAGACTTATTCAAAGGTTTTTGAAGAGCTTGCTTTTATTGGGTTAGGGGGCTTAGATTTCTTCCCCTACATGGATTTATACCAAGGTGAACAGAGAAGAAGCCCATCTCTCCCAAAAGGAATAAATTAGTGATTTTGAAGGAACATCTGTGATTATCATTGAAAACATGAAGACTATGAAAAATAGCTTTGATCTACAAACTGAGTAATCTTAATACCCTCTGATATGCTCACTGATGCTATGCATTTCAGCTAGACAGCTGTGAAAGTGTTTCTGTGGGCGTTGCAAGCCAAGTCATAATAAACTGCAAAATATTAATTTGGTTTCCATTTCCATGGTGTGTTTTTTAAAAAAACAACAACATGCCATTAATTGTAGAAGAATTACAATAAAGTAGTCAAGCAAGAGGCCGCGCAAACAAAACTACAGCTGTGAAATCAACACAATGAACTAATTGCGTAAGGAAAATATAGATTTTGTGATAAGGACTAAACGCTGCTGGAGCCTGGGGTGGTTCCAGAGTTTTCTCCATTCAAATTCTGCTGTTTCCAATTAAATGAACTTGTTTCCATAATGGCATCAATGCATTGGTGGTCTGTTTCCCCCCACATCTTTTGAAAATTCCAAACTTTGTTCAGAGTGCTGTGCCGCACCCCTGAGTCTAAGGTATCCCAGCTTTGCTCTAAAATGGGTTGAGGCATGAGCCCACCACTGCAATCTGCCTGTTTCCCACCAGGTAATTCATTTAGCTCTTAATAGGAAAGATGGAGGCACAAGGAGAAGGGGACGACAGAGGACGAGATGGTTGGATAGTGTTCTCGAAGCTACCAGCATGAGTTTGACCAAGCTGCAGGAGGCAGTGGAAGACAGAAGTGCCTGGTGTGCTCTGGTCCATGGGGTCACGAAGAGGCGGACATGACTAAACAACTAAACAACAACAACAGGTCTTGAAGATTTTTTTGTTGTCTATCCATTATCAATTTTTGCACAAGAATGTAGCTGCAGACAATCAGAAGAAAGTAATTTTTTGTGACCGTTAGTGTGGTCATCAATATGTTTGCCCTCTATATCATTCTCTTGGGCTGGGGACAGACAGAAACTCCTACTTCCTCCTTTCCTCCACTGCCATGTTTCCCCATAATTATCATCAAGTTCCATTTACAAGTTCCACTAGGCAACCCTGTGACCAGCCAAGGAAAGACAAGAATGAACTATGTGTATTGGGGGTTTTTTATACATATAAAAAGAACCAGCCATAGAAGATGGTGTCAGGAAGATTTATGGATGATATCTCACCGCTGAGAGATTGTAGCTGGTAAGAAGCAACTATAGCCATAATTTATTGGGCCCTGTTATGACAAAGTTCACAATTGGAAATGGGGGGAAAGGCAATATTAAAACAAAAGCAGGCTATCCGAGATGTTCTCAGCCCAACTCCTGCATAAGGATGATCAATACCTGTAGTTTGAATAGCAACTTTGCCCAACTGTTAAAGCCATGAATAACTGGGCCTTCTTCTGGCAGCAGTGTCACTACTACATCCCTGGGTGGGGAGGGGGTGCAGCAGGGTAGCAAAGAGGTTTAGGTGGCTTGGATACCCCCAGTATGTGTGCTGGGCTGGCTCTGCTGGGCTATCCAAACCATACCAAACTCGCCGCTTTCCTGCCTTGCCCCTGCACTATCCTAATTCACGGGAGCAACACTGCTGCTAGGAGGACAGTTCCATGGCAGCCCCTCCCCACTCCAGTGGATGCCCCTCATGCTTTGTGTCATCTGCACTGGTTGCCAGTCTGAGTCTTAGCTCAAGTGAAGGTTGCCATGTTCATCTTTAAAGCCCTAAATAGCTCAGGACCCAGCTATCTTAAGAACTGTGTACCTCCCTGTATGCTCTGATCACCCTAACACCCTAAACTCTACAGCACTTGGCAAGCAGCAACCAGGCACAGAGCCTTTTCTGCAGCACTGCTGTCCTATTTTAGGCAACTGGCTAGAATGTGGCTGTTAAAAAAATTCTATCCACCATGGAAGGGCAAGGCATTTGTTTAAAAATAGGAATCTAAGAGGGGAGACCTGTTGCCATTGGGGCTTCTTTAAGTGGAGCGAGAGAAGATGGCGGGGTTGGAAGGGAGGGGAGTTTCCCCCTAGTTGTGGTTTAATCGTGCGTCCTTCTGGCCTTATACTGGTTTCTGCTTTTTCCACTCCAAATAAATACCAATTTACTTCTGCTTCACATACCCCCCCCCCACTGCCTAGTCAGTTGTATTTTCCTGAGGGTGAGGAGTTGACCACGTAGTGGGGGGAAAGCTCTCAAAATGTTTCAAAGTGCACTTTGTTTGTATTTTCCTTTTGTTAGTATACTCTTTTCAGATTATCTTATTTATTATTATTTACATTTGTTTTCATTTCCCCCCAACATACAATAGCAGTATGTAGCAGGGCAATGAATGACTCATAATTTTTAAAAGCCTTTTCAAAGCTCTATCACTTAAATTTTAAGCCTTAAAAAAGGAGAGGCCAAGCCGTGAAATGATGAAATAACACAGGTTTCTACCTGGAATCCTATAGGGGAGCTGTAAAGAAGGTAGTTGGTCAAGGGAGCCACAGACTCAAAAATGGTGAAAACCTATGCTCTATAAAGACTATCACAAAATCTCCAATTGTCCTGGGAGACGGAAATATTATCCATTGCTGATTTCTGCTCCAATTATTCTACTGGCAAATCTTAAATCCATCAGGTCTCCCAGCAGATTTCTCATATCACATGCAAAAGGCAGTGAAATTGCCTTGTTTGAGAAGCAAGACTAGCTCACAGCTACTGTTCCTGCTGGTAAATATCAGGAAAAGCAGATGTGATGTCTGGAGAATTTAAGGGGAAGTCAAATGTGTTTTGAACTGGATCAATTCAGAATTAGTGCAGTATATTTAAGTTTTCTCTGCAAGCATTTGGGGTGGGGAAATTATTCTAGAGAGTTCTTTCTCAAATATCCATGGTGTCTTAGACATGCATATTATTGCCCTCTGGAAATTGCAGTTTGGCAATAGCAATGATCTTAAAATTACTAGATTGTGAAATGTGATTTAATTTATAGCTGTATTGCAAAATTGGTTGGTTGGTTGGTTTCAATTGCCTGTTTGTGAGCTTTTTCAATATGGAAAGGTAGTCAGATATGAATGTGGTTTATTTGTGTACACAGTAGGTTACAGATTGTAACTTACATGCCCAATTTAAAAGTTCTCACACTTTCACAGCAGTCAAGAGTTTTATCCAGATAAAGACTGCAATCATATACCAATTTACCTGGGAGTAAGTACCACTGAACTCAATGGTACACTTATTCTCCTCCACATGCATAGCAAACCGTGAATTTGTGAGGTGTTTTTCTTTTTCTCACCCTCAGTACAGTATATACATATCCAATGCACGTGACTTACCATTTACAGTATAGGGTTATGACTCTTGATTGTTGTTCTTATGGCAACAATGTTTTGCACTGTGGTTGAAAGACTGTGAACCACTGCATAATATTGCATGATGTAGCTATATAACTATAATATTGGGTAACTGTGTAATACTGATATTGAGGACAAAACTATGTAATACCAAGTCGTATACAACAACAATTTTTATTGTAAAGACCCACAAGACAAAATTCAGTGCATATAAAATACATTGAAAACACAGACTACTAGGACGAATCATAAACTATGCTTGTTTCTGACTTTCGTTTAATACGAATTGATCTCTGATCCTGACCACCTCAGACAGAAACGTGGCAACAGCCAAAGTCACATTGGGAATCTTATCATCTAGTAGGAACTCGGCATAGAATTGGGCAGATTTACATGGTAGATTTGCCATTAGTCAAGTCATATAATACTTTATACTTCCCCACTACATTTTCCCCAGTAAAGAATATGGATGTAAAAAATCTTGAATTTTGATATTCTAGTAAAGAAGGGCACCCTTAATCATATGGTCATGTCCAGTGCTTGTCTTATGCAGAGTAGACCCATTGAAGTCAATGGACAAGACTAGCTTAGGTTCATTAATGCCATTGGACCTTCTGTTGAGTAGCTACAGCCCATTTCTTATTCTTCCCTTCCTATTTAGTTTCATCACATAAGCAGTCCCAAATGTTAGCCAACCAACAAATCAATAAAAAGTAGACTTGATTTCCCCCTATTGTGCCATATTGTCATTTTAGTTGCAGACATCAAACGAACTATCATTTCAAAATCCTTGTCCATTACTATGCTCTTAAGTTATCTGAACAATAGTGCAAGAGGATCTTTAGGAACACCTTGACCCTGTATTGTATTGTTGCTGTTGTTGTTATTGCTATTCATAGAATCATAGAATTGTAGAGTTGGGAGTCATCTAGTTTAACCCCCTGCGATGCAGGAATCTCATCTAAAGCATCCATGACAGATGACCATCCAACCTCTGCATTAAAAAAACTTCCAATGAAAGATAGTCCACCACCTTCTGAGGGAGTCCATTCCACCTTCAAACAGCTTTTACTGTCATAAAGTTCTTTCTTGTATATTGTTATTGTTGTATAATATCTTGATTATTGGGCACACCTATAAATCATGAAATAAATTAGCCTTGCCTTACCAACACTGATCACTAATCCTAGGATAAAACTTGTTCAGTCTAGCTGGAGTTAAATACCACCTAGTTAGTAACACACACACACACAAGTTTTATGCATTGACATGCCTAGCTCCGATCTTGCAAGATAATAATCTCCAGATGGTTCTAAATTAACAATTAGCTTATAGTTCCCTTATAATACTCCACTCCATTGACCGGCAGTCGAGATTAAACATGTCTAGTTCCTTAAAGAGCCATGAAACTTTAATGATCTATAGGTAATGTTTCTAATGGAGATATAGATAGAAGAAATGGCAGTGGTACTTGAGCCATATCCCCTTTCACTGCTAAAAGGTTTTTATGAATCCCTCCTTCATTATGGTCCTGAGCCCTATCATTTCCATAGCATCTTGTGTCACTGAATAAATCTTTGCTTTCACATTTGCCATTATAATATATTGCAGTGAATGAGGATAGACCTGCACTTAACATGCTGTTAAATCTTCTCCACATCAGGCATATATTCCTAGTTATTTGATTTGATAACAGAGATCTTTCTCCTACTGCAATGCCAAAGTGGGGGGGGGGGGGTTTAAGGAATTCAGAAGGAGAAAAACATCTATGCGGATTTCTCAGCATCTGGGTCTCCTGTACTCTTTAAGTTTGACTCCCAAGTGCACATCTGACAAACCAGTGGGCTTGGCTTGGATACGAATGAGTGTTTTAAGCTGGGAAACTTAAAGTTCCAACTAGCATAGCTGGTTGCTGGCTTTCGGGACTACCAATCCTGTAGGTAGGAAAATAAATGTGAGGAGCTACAAGTATCTCTTGCAGCTTCTTGTTACTTTGGCCATAATATTGCTAGACCGGGGTCCTCAAACTTTTTAAACTGGGGGCCAGTTCACTGTCCCTCAGACACTGTTGGGGGCTGAAAAAAATATGAACCAATTCCTATGCACACTGCACATATTTTACTGCACACAAAAACCAGGAAAAACAATTTAATATTTAAAACGAAGAACAATTTTAATCAACATAAACTTATAAGTATTTCAATGGGGGGGTAGGAGAGAGAGAGGAGGGCAACCAAGTAAGAGGGAGGAAAGGAAAGAGGCTTCGCCACAGGCTCTGAGGAGCAGTGGCGGTAGCATCTGGCTGCTCCTCCCTCAGTGCCCTCTGATGAGAAACCCAGCACCCCGGGCCGGCTGCGGCACTGGTGTTGGCTGCTGTGCCTTCGCACTACGCTCGCATCTCCACAGGCCTTCTGTGGCAGTGACTCCCCTGGGCTTGTCTCCAGGCCTGGCTGGTCCATGGGCCGGTCCCTCCCGCTTCAGACCCACCTCATCTGGCAATTGAGGAGGAGGAGGAGGTGTGTGTGTGGAGGAGAAGCAGGACAGGGAGGAGGGGATTGTGGTCGCCCCCACAGAGGCCGCCACTGAACTGGTGGTCCCTTCCCAGCAGTTTGAGGGAGCTGCCACAAATGCCAGCAGCATCTCACTCTCTCACACACATGCACACACACCCTCCCTGGAACACCCATGCACACACACGCTGAGTGGGATGGGGATGCGGCCGGAGAGTGTAGTCTGAGGAGAAGCTGGAAAGGATTGGACCCAGCCCCTTGCAGTAGTAGCAGTTCAGAGGGAAAGAAGCTCGTGTTGGCTGTGGCCATCCGGGCAACAGGAAAGAGGAGCACCGCGGGTTCTGCAATTGCTGGGTGGGCTGGGTTCAGGACTTGGCGGGATGGATCTGGCCTGCAGACCATAGTTTGAGGACGCCTGATGTAGACATTAGTTGTAATTTATTTTAGAGGTATGGACTATATATTTTTGTTATATTTTTATATAAAACAGTAAAAGAACTTCCATATAATTGGACTATAAGTACCATTTAAACCAATGGGACTTTAATTTGTTTCAACTAACTTGTCCCATTACTTTCTATGGACCCAATTGTTCTAGTTAATCTAATCTAATCTAATCTAAATCTAAATCTAATCACCTATCTAGCTATCTAATTCTATCTTGTAAGGATAAAACTTTACCTGGCCCATTTTGATGGATCAGTCTATTGGCTTTGCTTGCATTAATCAATATTAAAATTGGCCCCTTGTGAATTTCCTTTGACCGTGATACAGCTTCTAGCTTGTCTGTGACATGACAAAGCAATTGACATCCTTTCTCCAACAGTTAAAATCATGTCATATCACTTGTGTACCAAAGCTAATCCCATGACTTTTGTGTAGGAGTTAGACCCAAAACGTATTTAAATTATATATTTTGTCAAGGTAAATTGGCACACTCTCCTCCAACAATGGGAATGAGCACAAGATTTTAAGGGGGGAGCTTAGTTCTCAAAAAGGCACAGATTTCTGTTTCCTGACTTTGTGTTATGCTTATTACAGAATCAGGTTGAAATCTTGGAATCTGGGACGAAAGTTGTGCTTACTCTTCTGGCTTTTAAGTATATTAGGACTCTTATTAAGATTAAGGTATGTGGATGTATTATGGGCTATTTGCATCCCACATGTGATAACATCATAACTCTCTGTTTTAAGCTATGGATATGTATTTCCTTTCCCCATGTAATAAATCATTATTTTGCTAGTTCTTGGTGGTGAAGAACTTGATGGATATGAGGGTTAAGAATATGCACACAGTCAAACAATGCATGTTTTTGCCTCTGCACAAAAGGTTTTGTTCCTCTCAGAAGGAATATGTTGAGTTTCTCAGGCAGCGTGGACATGCATGTAGGTTCAAGCATACACATGTAACATGGAATTCAGTTCCAAGCAATCATAATTCACTCGCAAGCAAGTGTGCATAGGGGTGTATCCTTATTCATGAACCATGACTGGGGGGTCTGCAAATCTGTCAATTTCAATTTTTCCCAGTTTCTCATTTTTCCAATCCTGAATTCAGGTCTACACATTTCCACATCTGTTTGGGCTTTATTTGTACAAAACACTCATCACGAAAATATGTCAGATTTTAGTGTGAATTTCTTGTAACATAACCCCCCCCCCCCAAAGAAAACCCCAACAATTTCTCATAAGATGATGCATTTCTCTATGTTTTTTTCAATAATAAAAGGTAAAGGTAAAGGGACCCCTGACCATTAGGTCCAGTCGTGACGGACTCTGGGGTTGCGGCGCTCATCTCGCTTTATTGGCCAAGGGAGCCGGCGTACAGCTTCCGGGTCATGTGGCCAGCATGACTAAGCCGCTTTTGTCAAACCAGAGCAGCACATGGAAACGCCATTTACCTTCATGTCGGAGTGGTACCTATTTATCTATTTGCAATTTGATGTGCTTTCGAACTGCTAGGTTGGCAGGAGCAGGGATCGAGCAACTGGAGCTCACCCTGTCGCAGGGAGTCGAAGTGCCGCTTCTGATCGGCAAGTCCTAGGTTCTGTGGTTTAACCCACAGCACCACCCACGTCCCTATTTTCAATAATAGATGCGTGGATATATACAGTACATGTTGCTTTATCATGTGCTTTTTTGAACACATTACTTGGCTGGAGATTCTTGCACTGCAAGACGCAGAAAAGTGTGAACTTGGAATGGTGACTGTGTTTCAGTTCTCTTGCTGCTTCAGAAAGTGAACATTTGGTAGGTTCACTTACAAACTGAATTAAATTTCTCCCCCATCCCTACTAATTACATGATTAAGAGCTTGTGACATTAAGGCTGCAGTGCTAAGCACAGTTACTAGAGACTGGTCTACCCTGGTCTCAGTAGCATTTATTCTGAATAAATGTGCTCAGGATCAACACTGCTCACATATACAGTGTATGGAAATGTATTTGAGCTGAAACATGTGATTATCTAAATGAGATTAACAAAGGATGTGTGATCTCTCAGGGACATTGTACTGTACATCTGTCAGAGAGGTACTTAAACAAAGGTACATTTAAAACACTGTAGATGGAATTATTAATAGTAATGTTTTTAAAAAATCCAGATGGCTAAAAAAAATGCTGTACGTTGGACCAATTTAAAAACAGCAAACTGGTAATGCATTTCCTTAAATAGGACACTGATTTACAGATCAGAAGCTCAAAATAACTTTGATTCCCCTCCTTTTTCCCTTTAAGTAAAAAAAATAAATAACATTTGATCATTTTGCATGGATGCTGCACCAAGATGTACATCTCATCCTTTCCTATGAACTTGCCAAAAAGTGATGTCTTTCTAAAGTACGTTTTTGAGATATATATATATGGGGGGGGGGATTTAGAAGTAACCCCACAAGCAGAAACTTCAAACTCTTCAGGAGTCTCATAAGAGATGGGGAGATCTGAGAACTGGAACAGATTTGGTATCCAGCATTAATGTCCCCTTCTTTCTCTCCCCTTTTAAAGGAATATTATGGGTTTACTTCCAGTGCTGAGAAAAAGCCGATACCATGTTGTTCTTGTGGGTCCCCTGCTCAGAACTTTCCTGCATGACTGGATGGCATACTGTGTGTCAAATTAAAAACCCAGCTTTCTGAAAATTAAACTTTGCCATCTCCCGACAGAGTCTGCCTTTGGTCTATGTTTCTGTGTTTGTCTGTTTAGAACACAGTTTATCAACCCTTTCTCAGAGACCTATGTTCCTTTAAAAAATAAAATGAAATTTCAATATATATATTTGAAAAGTAAACCCCGCTCCCTGCATAAAGATCCCCCGGAGAAGCAGGTTGAGAAAGCCAGATAAGAGACGGTATCTAAAATAGCCCAGGCTGCCAATGGATTAGAAAGGAAAAGAAAATTGTATGTAATCTCAAAATCATATTTCTCTTTCCGGCCATCGACAGACAGACTACAGCTTTCTCTCAGCATCTCTGACACTCAGCGCTTCCTGCGAAACCTTTCTGGGTTGATATCCAAATTGCTTTCTTATAATAGTTAAAAGTCAAGAAGTTATAATTAATTGAATCATCCTGTTAATTACCTAATATCACCCCCACTAATCCTCATCCTTTCTTCAGAGGCTCCATTCTCCTGATCATCTCTGGAGGAAGCTGAAGGGCATTGCTGTGACTTTGTATATTTTGTATATTTTAAGCCCATCCTCTTCCCCGCCTCCTCTGGCATTATTTCCTTGCAGTGTTGTTCCTCTACCTAATCCATACCCACTTTGAAAATCCTCAGTGTCTCTCTAAATTTGTCTGCTAGGATAGCTTGCCCTGCAATCATTCCTTGCCCAGGACTCTACCTCCTCCCAAAGCCAGCCTACCCATGAGGCAAGGTGTGGCAACCATCTCAGGCAGCAGAATCCACAGGGCCAGCAGATCTGGCCTTGGAGGAATGAACCGCTCACCGCTGC
Source organism: Podarcis melisellensis (assembly GCF_964234715.1). Lineage (NCBI taxonomy): Eukaryota > Metazoa > Chordata > Lepidosauria > Squamata > Lacertidae > Podarcis > Podarcis melisellensis. The sequence goes on from NC_138532.1 coordinate 8,866,237, forward strand.
TGCTGTGGTGGCAGCGACAGCCATGATGCACTTTTTGGAGGCTGAAACTACCACCTCCTTGGTACCCCGGTCCATTGCTACCTCTGTATCGATGAATATAGGTTGTCTCTCACCTCCTTGTTCCTGATGTACATCTTCATCTACTCTTTCTTCACTGGCCGAGGTGGCAGTGCCACTCTGTGGTGTCAATATGTCTCAGGCCAGCCCAGCCTCCTTCTTATAAAAAAGGAAGCCAAGCAGCACAATCTCTGAACCATCCAACTATTCTCCCCCCCCCCTCATGTTTTCAAGCCCTGATGATCCACTGATGGGGGTAGGTCTTGCAAAATGCTGCACAATAAGCTTTCTTCAAATGCCTGCCCCACACCTCATGTGGCCGTGGCTTGGCCAAAGTGGCCTTAATGACCAAATGGGGAGGCCTGGCATGCAGAATTAGGATTGCAGGTTCCTCGTGGCTGTTTTAAACCCACCACAATAATTTCACAATGTAACTCAAGATACTCTCAATACTCTGGCATCTTTATATAATCTCTCCATAATCATCCCTTGTTCCTAACCCCTTCCAGGCCACTTTTCTTTTAAAGAAACTTTGGATAATTCCTCCTGCAATCCAGAAACCAGGAAAACTTAATTCATAATTGGGAAATCTGAGGTGAATCTGAGTCATAGAGAATGTTTGGAAGTATCCAGAGTGCAGACACAACTGGAATTAGAGGTTCTGGCAAAGGTTGCTGGACTTGAAAAACCAGCTTTGGAAATTTGTAATGGTTACATCAAAAAAGGGGGGATATTAAAAGGGCCCTGAATAATTCCTGATGTGTTTCTTGCAAGCAGATAATGTCCAATTGTTCTTTTTTCAAAATATGAAATACTTTTCTCCTTTTTTCTGGAGAGTTCCCGCCATTTATGTTCCAACTAAGAAGCTGTAGAGACATCCTGGTCTAGTACTTAAGTATCACAGTTGGGTATCTATGTTATCCTCCGTTCCCGAAGGATGTGGTGCCGGTCCGCCTCCAGATGGTCCTGGTGGTAATCCCGGTGGTGGAGGCCAAGAATCTGCGGCTCTCTTTTGGAGGTCCTCCTCGTTGTCGTGCAGGAACTTCTGCTGGTCCTCTAGTGTTTTAATTCTTACCTTCTTTCCTTTATAGGTAAATGATAAACCTTGAGGGAATTCCCACCTGTAAGGAATTGCGTTGTACCTTAACAGTTTGGCCAAGTCTGTGTATGAGGCTCTAAGGTCCAACAGATATTTAGGAATGTCTCTATAAATGTCTGCTCTTTTGCCTTCAACTTCCAGAGATTTTTTTAAAATGTTGGCCTAGTATCTTGTCTCTTTCCTCTCTTGTTCTCAAACAAACCAAACAGTCTCTGGACCTGTCTTTCTTAGCCGATCTTCCCAATCTGAAGGCCGTCACAATTTTAAAGTCTTTGTCTTCCTCAACCCCCCAAAATTTAGAAAATAACTGCGTCAAAAATTCCTCTAGGTTGCCCTGTTCCAGTTCTGGGACGGCCCTCAGCCTAAGATTGCATTCCTTACTTTTCAATTCCACCATTGACAGGTAGGCTTGCTGTTCTCCTACCTGTCTTTTCAGAGGTCTTACTTCCCCTTTGATCTCCTCGACCTTTTTGCACGCTTGCTCAGCTTTTTGGTTGGCTTCCGCAGCTAGTTTATAGTTCTCTACCGTGGCTCCTTGCAATTTCTCAATGGCCTGGGTATGCTGGGAAACCTGATCTGATAACTTACTGATAGTAGATGTAGCTCTGTCAATTTTAGATGACTGATCATCCACCTTTTTATTCAGAAGTGCCAATTGTTCCAAAATTTGTTTCAAGACTGGATCAGTTCCTCCAGTTGCCATATCTTCTGTGGCAAGCGTTTCAACTTCTTCCTCCTGCGCCGTCAGCACAGTTGGTACAGAGGATCTACGTTGATGGATTAACGTTGTTTGAACAAGCTGCCCAGCTCTCTTATCTTTTTCTTTAGCTTCCTTAGCTTTAGCTGCTCTTGTTTTCCCTGGGCCACTCATTCCCCAGCTGCCTCTGTTCAAGGTCAAATAGTCTTTCAATCCATGAGAAAGGCAAGTCCAGAATGTAAACAATTAAACCACAAAAAATCTCAATATGGTACAGTTCCCAGACCTCTATACCTCCGCAAATCCACTAGGGGGGGTGTTTCATAGGAAGGAAAGTTTCTTTTCCACCATCAAAGTTCCTATTTCAACTTTTATAGTCCCCAAGTTCAAAAAGGAGGCTTCCAGATAAATCTGTTTCAAAGTAGTGCCACAAGTTGACAGAAAGGTTCCAGTATCAGTATTAAAGCGATAATGTATCCATCAATGCGACAATTTGTACTTCAGAGAAAGTTTCAACAGCCTGACAGTTCTCCTTTGCAACACTGGCAGCCCGACAGCTCGGTTATCCCCTTTAACTCCACGTCACTCAACAGTAGGGGGAAGGTTCCGTGGCAAAATAAACCAAAAGATTTAATCCTTCAATCCTTTTACTTTCTAAAAACACAGTCTATTGATGCCCCTTCGTGCTAGTTTCAGAGTCTCTTTTTAAGCGCTTCAGCCCACACCGAATTCTTTGCTTTGCTCTGATTAGCAGGATCGGGAGACGGACTTCCTGTTACTCGCCTCCCGTTTTCAGCCGAATTAAATGAATTTAAGTCAATCTTTAAGTCAATCTTTAGTACTCCTTACTCACGGGTAAATTGCAGCCAATTCCGATGTTTTTCAAGAAGAAAGGTCGACGCTCATCAGCAGCAGCAGCGCGGCTTCACTTCCGCGAAAAGAGCGATGAACTCACAGCGCCGCTCCCCCTTTCACGCTCCGGAGCCTCTTACGAGGTCCCTTCTCCGTTTCTGGGGGGGCTTCTGGCACCCGCCGAGTCCCACGGCCGCAGGCTCGCTCTGCCTGCGGTTTGTCTTAATGGGTCTCCGCTTTGCCGCAGCGGACGACCCTTTTTCGCGGAGCCCCTCTTCACAGTGTAAAGAGGACCGCCATTGCCGTTTTGCGCCACCTCCGGAAGTCCCTCATTTTGCATTTTTATAAAAAAAAGTCCTCAGAAATATTTGTGAGCATTTTGGATACATTTATCAGAATACACACTTGTTTTCTATGGAATTTCCGCAAATGGAATATATTTTGTTTTCACTTCTATGTATACTTGGTTTGGGTCCTTTTGCATCAATTACTGCCTCAATGTGGTGTGGCATGGATGCTATCAGCCTGTGGCACTGCTGAGGTGTTATGGAAGACCAGGAAGCTTCAATAGCAGCCTTCAGCTCTTCTGCATTGCTCGGTCTCATGTCTCTCATCTTTCTCTTGGTAATGCCCCATAGATTCTCTATGGGGTTCAGGTCAGGTGAGTTTGCAGGCCAATCAAGCACAGTAATCCCATGGGCATTGAACCAGGTTTTGGTACTTTTGGCAGTGTGGGCAGGTGCCAAAGTCCTGCTGGAAAATGAAGTCAGCATCCCCATAAAGCTCGTCTGTGGAAGGAAGCATGAAGTGCTCCAAAATCTCCTGGTAGACGGCTGCATTGACCCTGGACTTAATGAAGCACAGTGGCCCAACACCAGCTGATGACATGGCTCCCCAAATCTCTTTTCTGATGAGAGCAGCTTTTGCATCTCATTTGTAAACCAAGGACCCAGAGTCTGGAGGAAGAATGGGGAGGCACACAATGCCAGATGCTTGAAGTCCAATGTGAAGTTTCCACAGTCTGTGCTGATTTGGGGAGCCATGTCATCAACCAAACCAAGTACTGAGTACATATGCATGCTTCTACTTCTCAGAGGTCCAATATTGCTCTATTTGCAATCCTTGTTTTGCTGATTTCATTTAATATTCTAATTTTCTGAGATTGTTAATTTGGGGTTTTCAGCTGTACGCCATGATCATCACAATTATAACAAATAAAGGCTTGACATATCTCATGCTTTGCAAGTCATGAGTCTATCTCATATATTAGTTTCATCTTTTATGTTGAATTACTGAAATAAATTAACTTTTCCACGATATTCTAATTTTCCAAGTTTCACCTGTACATTTTTATGCGCACTCTCGGCTAATACACACATTTTTGGGTAAGAAAAGCAATTGTTAGAGTGCACATTGTTAACGATGGCTATGTTTCAGTTTGTGCATTGTTTCAAGAAGTGCCAATTAAGCCACCTACATAATGAAATGTGTACCTAACGCCCCCCCCCCATCCCTCATTAGGATGCTGTCACCAACTTCTCTGAAGCTAGGAGTTTCCTGCCAGGCTCTTAGCACAACATCTCACCTTGCTTCATTTTGCTGGTGAGAATCTGTTACTTATGGGTAACCTTGAAGCCTAATCTTGAATTTGGCAGCAGAGTCTCACATTGGCCTTGAACAGGCTGCATCCAAGGCTAATAACTGAGAGCCTTTGTTCAATATGCCCATGTGTATGTCAGTTTGGAAAAGACTGTCCAGATGGTGAACAAAAGCTTGCCCTCTTTTCCTGCTTCCTCCCTGAGGGCTCTTTCTTTGCCGTTCCACTGAATGCACACCTAAGAAAACACTGAAGGGCTTGTGTGATTTTGATAAATAGGAAGGAACCTCTGAGGCTGACTAAGAGTAATAGAAAACAGGGAAGTATCTATGAGAGAGCTGCGACTTGGCATGATAGATGGCTATCCTCAGGGAGTGAGCAGGTTGCAGGGAGAGAATATTGCTGGGGCTACTGGAGAAGTGATCAGGGGATCTGCACCCCTGTGATGCTGCAATGACCTCCAAAAAATAAACCAAGCAGTGTAACAAATGCAGAGATACAGAGAGGATCTGTGTGAAAAGATCCAGACTTATAGGCTCTCCATGTTCAAATGCAATTGGCCTAATAATAAAATGTATGGTTGTTTTAGAACATTAACTCCTAGCTCTCAATGGAAGAGAGTCTTCTTGCTTTTTGCTTAACAGTTGATCAGCCTTCCCCATCACGGTGCCTTTTGGATGTCTTGGACTACAACTCCCATCAGCCCAAACCAGCATTGCCAATGATCATCATGATGATCTGGAGGCCACCAGGCTGGGGAAGGCTTGTTGTTGTTTAGTCGTTTAGTCATGTCCGACTCTTCGTGACCCCATGGACCAGAGCACGCCAGGCACTCCTGTCATCCACTGCCTCCCGCAGTTTGGTCAAACTCATGCTGGTAGCTTCGAGAACACTGTCCAACCATCTTGTCCTCTTCGTCCCCTTCTCCTTGTGCCCTCCATCTTTCCCAACATCAGGGTCTTTTCCAGTGAGTCTTCTCTTCTCATGAGGTGGCCAAATTATTGGAGCCTCAGCTTCAGGATCTGTCCTTCCAGTGAGCACTCAGGGCTGATTTCCTTAAGAATGGATAGGTTTGATGTTCTTGCAGTCCATGGGACACTCAAGAGTCTCCTCCAGCACCATAATTCAAAAGCATCAATTCTCCAGCAATCAGCCTTCTTTATGGTCCAGCTCTCACTTCCATACATCACTACTGGGAAAACCATAGTTTTAACAATACGGACATTTGTCGGCAAGGTGATGTCTCTACTTTTTAAGATGCTGTCTAGGTTTGTCATTGCTTTTCTCCCAAGAAGCAGGCGTCTTTTAATTTTGTGACTGTTGTCACCATCTGCAGTGATCATGGAACCCAAGAAAGTAAAATCTCTCACTGCCTCCATTTCTTCCCCTTCTATTTTCCAGGAGGTGATGGGACCAATGGCCATGATCTTAGCTTTTTTGATGTTGAGCTTCAGACCATATTTTGCACTCTCCTAGACTATATTAAGCAAAAACAAGGCACAGGGTAGAACCCCTACCTTAGGCACCTGTAGCTTTTGGCAGAACACCTAAGTCACACCTGAAGATCTGCTGCGCAAGGGCCCTGTTTTCTTTGCTTATCCTCCAAGGATACCTTGGGTTATAGGTCTCAGCAGGCCTGAGTCCCGACATTCTCTCACACAAGTACTTGAGCACAAAGGCCCTTTTAGCTACAGCAAGGTAACAGCATTATATGCCTAGCTCTCAAATGCATCGGTCAAATAGGAAAGACACAAATATGCTGAAGAAGCCAATCAAGTGTGTGTCCTCCAATTCAGAAACTAATTTTAGGAATTCTCCTAGTTAATCATAATTTGAGAGGAATGGAACGTAGGGGTAGAGTGAACCAGAGGAACAATAAAGAAGTAGAATGTGGGAAATGCTTTCTTCCCTAAATTAGCACTTAAATCTAAGAGCATCTGATAGAAATTACAAGTTGGGCAATTGTTTTGGTTTCTAAGATAATAGCTACATATTTGATACACAAATCTCATCAGTGAATCAATTTCTTCAAGGTATCTTTTAAAATACTTTGACAGTAACCCATTTACCAATATTGCCACTGGGATCGTTTTCATTCTAGGCAATTTATATTTCCCCTAAAAGTTCTGCTACTAATTTCATATATTTTAAAACCGACTGCTTTGCAATTGTAATATTTCCCTTGCCTCTACATGATATCTATTTACAATCCAATTTATGCTTCGAAATTAATCAATGTTATAGCCAGTTGATTAACTTGTATGGGCTTGCCTGTGATGATGCCCTGATCCTATGATTATTGTTATTTTATTAAGATGTATAGCTTTATACCTTAAGCTAAGGGTGAATAACAGCACACCCTGGCTTGTCCTATTGATGCCCGCACTGCACTTTCTCATTATAAACACTGTTATCTTCCTTTTCTTTCCGCCATCATTGTTATTTATGTAAATCAGGAGTGGCTTACTCAGCGGCTTATAGGGTATATCTAACCTCCACACAGTTGTATGTAACTCCCCAAGACATTACCATTTGCCCTTTTAAAATTATACAGTGGTACCTCAGGTTACATACGCTTCAGGTTACAGACGCTTCAGGTTACAGACTCCGCTAACCCAGAAATAGTACCTTGGGTTAAGAACTTTGCTTCAGGATGAGTACAGAAATCATGCTCCGGCAGTGCGGCAGCAGTGGGAGGCCCCATTAGCTAAAGTGGTGCTTCAGGTTAAGAACAGTTTTGGGTTAAGAACAGACCTCCAGAACGAATTAAGTACTTAACCAGAGGTACCACTGTACTTAGACGAGGGGCTGCACCCCTGCTCACTCTGCTTACCAAATGTTCTGCCATATCTTCCATGTTACACACACACCCCGAGCTTCCCCTTCCCACCCCATTCAACTACTGATCTCACTTCTCACCTTCCCAGCCCCATTTCTGAGGTCACTTCTCTCTTCTGCTCCTCAACCCAGCCTTGTACCCATTTTCACCCTCATGCCCACGTCCATACCTCCTGCTTCCTTTTGGGCAGTCCCCTTTGCACACAACTTCCTGCATCTTCCTCCTCCCATGCTTTTTAAAGGTAATAAGGAGGACTTCCTGTCAGCAAAGCTGCAGAAATAATGCAAACAGGATTCAAAGATGAAAGAAACCCTGATAGCACTTTACTGAGAAAACTGAACAGCCTTTCCCAGTTTGTCACCCTGGTCCAGGTATTCTAGAATATAACTTGAATCAGCCCTGCCCATTGGCCTTGCTGGCTAAGGCTGACCGGAGTTGCCATCCAAAACACCCAGATGGGCACCAGGCTTGGTAAAGCTGGGCAAGATGGAGAAACAGTTTGACCTGGTATATGGTGAATTCCTATGTTGCTTATAGTTAGTGGTAAAAATTCAGCCTCATGACCGACAGTTCTTCCATTTCCAGAGTCATACTGAGCTGGTTAGCATTCCACTACAATCCTCGGAGAATCCTTTGGGAAATGGATGTAGCTCAATGGTAGAGTGTCTGCCTTGCATGCAGAAGATCCTAGGTTCAATCCCATCATGTTCCAGTAGGGCTAGGAGAGACTCCTGTCTGAAATCCTGGAAAGCCACTGCTGGTTAATGTAGACACTACAGAGGCAGATGGACCTAATGGTTTGATTCTACATAAGGCAGCTTTCTCTGTTCCTTGCTGAGTTTTAGTCCTTTCATCCGTTTGTAGCCTGAGGAAGCTCCCACCTCCTCTAAGCTTATATCCTTTTTCTAACATGTACTTTAAGGGACAGATCCCTTCCTCTACCATTTTGTTGAGTATTTTCCCCTCTTTCCTTAGGTAACAAAGCACAAGTCCCTAGTCAGTGTAACGCTTAGCATATTCCTAGGAAAAAAATGCAACAGTCTTCACAAAAGAGCTTGCTGCAGAAGCTTGCACAGTTGGTATCCAATTTTACTTTAAATAAAAGAAAATTCAGAACTGTGAGGGATTTAAAATAAGAGAAGGGAAATGGAACAAACAAGCTTTGAGGCACAGCAGGGTGATTTGCTGTGGTCAGGAGCGAAGAGTCATGCTGAACTATTTGGATAATTATTCTCCTTAGCAAATTGAAACAAATTATAATGTTGCATCAAGGTTGTATAACATGCTGACTGATAAACAAAGTGAGAGAAAGAGAGAGTGAGAGAGTAAGTAGTTAATGTGTTTATTTGTTGGGAAGGAAACTGGGTATGACAGTGTTTTGAACAAAGGGAGGTGTAATACTATTGTGGGAAATAATCATACGATTAAGGCAAGCCATGCACTTGGCCACTGCAGTTGGGAACCCAAAGTGATGGAAGTAAGAATCGTGTGAAGAATTTGATCTTTGGGAATTTCAGTACAACCTGCCCCAATCCTGAGCTAAGTGCTGATAGGCACGTCATTGTTCCACTCATTTGCCCAGTCTAAAGAGCAGCTGTCTGGTGCCCATCCTGGGATGGAGGTGGGACGCAAATGGGTAGCCCAGTCATACTGAAATAGAGATTCATGGGAAATGCAGTCTTTGTGAAATCCAGTGCAAACTGATCTGTACCACAATTCTCAAATTATGTGTGACCGCCAGGAAGCATCATGTTTTGGGCCCTGGAAGGGGGTGGAGAACGGGTGGAACAGGGCAGGGGCAGAACAGGCTTACATGCAACTACTTATGCATGCCATGACCTGGAATGCAACCCCCGTGCAAACATCTGAAGGCAGCCCTGTACCTGTATAGGGAAGGTTTTAACGTTTGATGTCTTGCTGTGTTTCAATTTGTTGGAAGCCACCAGAGTGGCTGGGGCAACCTAGTCAGATGAGCGGCATATAAAATAATAATCGTAATAATTAATGGCCTGTGATTTGTGAATAGGGAATCATCTCCCCAGGTGGATGGGGCTGCTACTTGCGTTAGATAGAGGTAGGATACAAAGAGGGATGTTGAATAGGATGTTCGTATTTTCATCAGAGAGATGTTGAAGTTTATGTGAGAGTGGGGGAATCTAGACACATATAGAAAACACTGTGAAAATGCTTTTTATAAAAATGCTTTTTAAAATAAATTGAATTTGCCATAAGCTCACCATCGCCTTCTAGTGTAAATGCACCTAAAACGCACTTAACACGTTATATTTGCAGCTTTATAGTGTGTGTAAAAACTAACCTGCTGCACAATTAATAACCCTGCTGGGTGTTGGAGGGGCAGGGCTTAGAATGGTCACTGTGTCCATTTTCCACCCTGGGCTTTTAGAGCTGGTGCTGCCCGTCACTGAAGTGTCAAATAGTGGGGTGCTTGTGGATGTAGCCAAAGTCATTGGTAAGTACCCAGATATGCCCAGATGGCAAAAAGGGACTCCTTAGGCATGCCTTTAGGGCTTTAAGAACCTGTGGTGGGAAAAGAGACTTGCCTAGAACACACTCCTGGAGCCTTATCAAGATCAGTGTTCTATAGATCTATAGATGTTGGGGAACTACAACTGCCATCATCCTGAACCTTGATGGCTAGCTGTGCTGGCTGGGGCTATTGGGAGTTGTAGCCCATAACATCTGGAAGGCACCCATTGGCTATCTCTGTCATTAAGCCACAATTACAGCTTACAGACAGTTGGATGTTCCTGCAAGTAGAGGTGGCTCATTTCAACATGTATACAGTGGTACCTCAGGTTAAGTACTTAATTCATTCTGGAGGTCCGTACTTAACCTGAAACTGTGCTTAACCTGAAGCACCACTTTAGCTAATGGGGTCTCCTGCTGCTGCTGCGCCGCCGGAGCACGATTTCCTGAAACAAAGTTCTTAACCTGAAGCACTATTTCTGGGTTAGCGGAGTCTGTAACCTGAAGCGTATGTAACCCGAGGTTACCACTGTACAATGGTACCTCGGCATAAGTACTTAATTCATTCTGGAGGTCCGTTCTTATCCTGAAACTGTATACTGTTTGTCCAATCCATCAGAAGGGTTTTGGTAAGTAAGAGAATTCTAGAGTGCCTTTTGTTTATGTGGTTTTTAGCATTCCACCTGAGAGAAGCGTTTTTCTTGTTATTGCTGTTAATGGCAAATTTATGGCAACAGGACAGCCATTGTCGTAGATGTCAAGGAAACGAGAAACAAAAATACTCTTGGTTGCATGACTTTAGAAGTCTCCTCACTGAAATTGCTGGCACAAAGCAGCAGTGGGAACCCTTTAATCCTCAGCCAAATGATGCAGATAAGAAAACTGAAATGATTCTTTAATGAAGAAAAATTCCTCCAAGTGGGATTCATTTGAAAACTTAATTATGACAAAAGTGTCTCTTGCTTTAGTGCAATGATGATAATTCAGTATTAGGGGCAGCTGAACCACAGACACTTAGATTAGAACTATTAGCATGCCACTATGTAATGGAGTTAACAGTCATTGAAATGATAACACAGCCCTTTGGGAAGAACCATAGCTATGTCAAAAGATACATGCCTTCCATGCAGATGGTCCCAGATTCAAGTGCCAGGAGAACTGAGCCAAACTTTCTTAAATTTATTTTTCTGAGAAAATTACTGGGATATGTTCTTTTTCTTTTTCTTACTCCTCAATAAAAATGGCACTTTGCAGCACCACAGACTGTTTTGAAAACTGTGATAAAAAGAAGTGGGAAAGAAACTATGCTTCATGATTCCTACGTAGAATCATAGAATCATAGAGTTGGAAGAGACTACAAGGTCCACCGAGTCCAACCCCCTGCCAAGCAGGAAACACCATCAGAGCACTCCTGACATATGGTTGTCAAGCCTCTGCTTAAAGACCTCCAAAGAAGGAGACTCCACCACACTCCTTGGCAGCAAATTCCACTGTCAAACAGCTCTTACTGTCAGGAAGTTCTTCCTAATGTTTAGGTGGAATCTTCTTTCTTGTAGTTTGGATCCATTGATCCGTGTCCGCTTCTCTGGAGCAGCAGAAAACAACCTTTCTCCCTCCTCTTTGTGACATCCTTTTATATATTTGAACATGGCTATCATATCACCCCTTAACCTCCTCTTCTCCAGGCTAAACATGCCCAGCTCCCTTAGCCGTTCCTCATAAGGCATCGTTTCCAGGCCTTTGACCATTTTGGTTGCCCTCCTCTGGACACGTTCCAGTTTGTCAGTGTCCTTCTTGAACTGTGGTGCCCAGAACTGGACACAGTACTCCAGGTGAGGTCTGACCAGAGCAGAATACAGTGGCACTATTACTTCCCTTGATCTAGATGCTATACTCCTATTGATGCAGCCCAGAATTGCATTGGCTTTTTTAGCTGCCGTGTCACACTGTTGGCTCATGTCAAGTTTGTGGTCAACCAAGACTCCTAGATCCTTTTCACATGTACTGCTCTCAAGCCAGGTGTCACCCATCTTGTATTTGTGCCTCTCATTTTTTATTTTTTTTGCCCAAGTGCAATACTTTACATTTCTCCCTGTTAAAATTCATCTTGTTTGTTTTGGCCCAGTTCTCTAATCTGTCAAGGTCGTTTTGAAGTGTGATCCTGTCCTCTGGGGTGTTAGCCACCCCTCCCAGTTTGGTGTCATCTGCAAATTTGATCAGGATGCCCTTGAGTCCATCATCCAAGTTGTTGATAAAGATGTTGAATAAGACCGGGCCCAAGACAGAACCCTGTGGCACCCCAATAGTCACTCTTCTCCAGGATGAAGAGGAACCATTGATGAGCACCCTTTGGTTTCGGTCAGTCAGCCAGTTACAAATCCACTGAGTGGTAGCATAGTCAAGACCATATTTTACCAGCTTCTTTACAAGAATATCATGGGGCACATTGTCAAATGCCTTGCTGAAATCAAGGTAGGCTACATCCACTGCGTTCCCTTCATCTACCAGGGTTGTGATACATTTAGTCCCACTTCCTCACAGTGCCTACCTTGGACTTCTTCACACCTCTAACATCCCCAGCCTACTCAATAACTGAAGCTCTATTCAAAAGTTATTCACATTTATTTGCTTATTTATTAAATTTATATCCCACAATTTCTCCCAAGGGAGCCCAGGAAAGCATATTTACAATATATATGTTCTGCCTTTCCCCCTGACAACAGACCTCTTAGGCAACTGATGATGGTGATGATAATGATGATTACAGTGGTATCTCAGATGATGAACTTAATTCACTCCAGAGGTCCGTTCTTAACCCGAAACTGTTCTTAACCTGAGGCATGCTTTCACTAATGGGGCTTCCCGCTGACGCCGTGCTGCTGGCACACATTTTCCGTTCTCATCCTGGGGCAAAGTTCTCAACCCAAGGTACTGCTTCCGGGTTAGCGGAGTTTGTAACCTGAAGTATTTTTAACCTGAAGCGTTTGCAACTCGGGGTACCACTGTATTATCATCATTATCAAAATTTGGATAACGCTGTTCATCTGAAGATCACAGGACAATTCACAACATAAAAACCCAAAATACATAATAAAAGAAAAATAACAAAACAAATGAATAGCCTCCCTCCCACAAGCACATTTAAAAGACCACAGAATGTTTTATCAGCCAAAGGCCTAGTTATAGAGAAACGTTTCTGTCTGGTGCCTAAAGATATGCAATTCAATTCAATTTATTTACGGCTATTAGCCCATAAAATATGTACAAACATAAAAACACAGAAGCATAAAAACCGGTACATCTAACAACCGAAGGGGAACACCACGATGCAAGGGTGGTCATTGAACAGTGACAGTAACGGCTTGGGGCCCGGAAAGATCCAAGGGACGGTTCACAGAAAAAGGAGAAATGGAGACGAGATCCGTCATGCACTCTCATCATGACTGTCCGATTAGTTTTTGTTGTTGTTGTAATTTTTTGGTGGTTTTTGTGTGTGAGATAACCGCATTCAGGAATCTCGCCACCTGCAGAGTTACAGAAGGATCTGTATCCTGCAAGAGCAGTGCGGCATGTGACTCAACAGGTCTGCCAACCAAGCGCAGTAAAGCAGGGCCCAGGAATTTAGTCCTAGCTATGCTATGTAAGGGACAGTTGAACATTATATGAGGAAGAGATTCAACTGTTTTCACGTCACACTCGCATAGCGGAGACACCAAACCCTTGGAAAATCTGTAGCTCAACAGGTTCGAAGGAAAAAAAAGATATGCAATGAAGGTGCCAGGTGAGCTTCCCTGGGAAGAGCATCCCACAAACAGGGAGCCACCACAGAAAAGGTCCATCCTCGTGTTGCTGCCCTCTGGACATCTTGTGGAGAAGGCACATTAAGAAGGCCCTCAGGCTGGTTCATATGGGAAGGGGCAGTCCTTGGGATATTGCTGTCCTGAGCCATTTAAGGCGTGATAGGACAAAAACAGCACCATGACAATTGGGCCAGGGTTGGCGTGATATGCTCAAGCCGTCTTGCCCCTTTGAGCAACCTGGCCGCTGAATTCTGCACCAGCTGAAGTTTTCAAACCATCTTCAGATGCAGCCATACTTATAACACGTTGCAGTAATCTAACCTAGAGATTACCAGAGCATACAATAGTAGTTAGGCTATCCCTGTTCAGGATCTCAAGGACCTGAAGGAGCATCTCCACCCCCATCATTCAGCCCAGACCCTGAGGTCCAGCTCTGAAGGCCTTCTGGCAGTTCCCTCACTGCGAGAAGTGAGGTTACAGGGAACCAGGCAGAGGGCCTTCTTGGTAGTGTCGCCTGTGGAATGCCCTCCCATCAAATGTCAAGGAAATAAACAACTGTCTGATTTTATAAGATACAGTGGTACCTCAGGTAACATACGCTTCAGGTTACATACGCTTCAGGTTACATATGCTTCAGGTTACAGACTCTGCTAACCCAGAAATAGCGCTTCAGGTTAAGAACTTTGCTTCAGGATGAGAACAGAAATTGTGCTCTGGCGGCACGGTGGCAGCAGGAGGCCCCATTAGCTAAAGTGGTGCTTCAGGTTAAGAACAGTTTCAGGTTAAGAACAGACCTCCGGAACGAATTAAGTACTTAACCCGAGGTACCACTGTATCTGAAAGCAATCCTGTATCAGGAAATTTTTAATGTCTAATGTTTTACAATTTTCAATGTATTGTAAGCCGCCCAGAGTGGCTGGGGAAACCCAGCCAGATGGGCAAGGTATTAATGATGATGATGATGATGTAGCTGGGCCACCAGCCAAAGGCATTCCACACCACAGAGGCCTACTGAGCCTCAAGCAATAGCAAAGGATCCAGAAGCTACATACCTGCTCCTTCAGAGGGAGTGTAACCCCATCAGGAGCAGGTGATCTCCCATCCATTCAGACTAGTGAACCGAAAGCTGTCTGTGGACAAACGCAGGATCCCTCAGCCTGAAGCAAGATGAGTGCCACACCCCGTAGTGACCTTTGACTGGACTTAACTGTCCAGGGGTCCTTTACCTTTGCCTATCTGGATTGAGCTTCAGTTTGTTGAATCCCATCCAGTCCATTCCCAAGGCAAGTCCAGCAGTGTGGCAAGAGCCAGTGTGGTGTAGTGGTTTAGAATGGTAGACTCGTAATCTGGTGAACCGGCTTCATGTCTCCGCTCCTCCACATGCAGCTGCTGGGTGACCTTGGGCCAGTCACACTTCTCTGAAGTCTCTCAGCCCCACTCACCTCACAGAGTGTTTGTTGTGGGGGAGGAAGGGAAAGGAGAATGTTAGCCGCTTTGAGACTCCTTTGCGTAGTGATAAAGCGGGATATCAAATCCAAACTCTTCTTCTCTTCTTCTTCTTCACTTTCACCTACAGGTGTAAAGAAGCAGAGCTGTGTGTCATCAGCATATTGCTGACAATGTACTCCAAAGCTCCAGATGACCCAACTCAGTGGTTTCATGTAGATGTTAAATAGTATGGAGGGTGTCCACAAGATTAGGTCACACCTGCAGCCAGGAATCCCAGTCATGTGGGTCCGCTACACATAAAGAGGTGCTCACCTGTCTGAATTTTTCTGCCAACAACCACACACAACACATGGTACTTGGAGGAAGCAAACTTGGCAATGGGTGTGCTGCTATGAAAAGTATGGGCCTGGTACACCCTCAACATGGCGATGTCCTACACATGATAAATGTCTGCTGTGGAACATAAGCCCTATTCACATATTTCTCTAACTTTTTTCTGTACTTGTGTGCAACGTTCTGGGGGAGGGGGGAAAATTTTCCTCTTTATTTCTGGCAACTGACACTTCAAGGAAACACCTACAATGGCAAACAATGGCAACTCTGCCTGTGAATTAAATGACTAGTTCCTTTCCTTTTCTCCGTCTGAAGATCCGCAGCTCATCCCCATCATCTTTTGTTTGGAACAGTGTAGCTCACAATGGAAAGAAAGCTACAAGCAGCAAAAGGGACCCCACAACAGGGAAAGATTAAAAGAAGCAGATAACGCTGACTTGTACCTAAAGAATCCTTGTGCGCAACGGGGGCATAACGCATGTAATTAACAGCTAGCCCAAAATAAGGAAACCAAGAGAGATTTCCTAACTCCTAGACTTCATTAGCAGTTAAAAGGGAAAGAGAAAAAGGAAAGAGAACTCAACTGCCAGCAGGTTAGAAGTTAATTAGGAGCGGTGCTAGGGGACTTCTGCCAGCCTCTGAAGCTTATAGGATAGTTTAAAGCTCTTTATTGCCACTATAAAAGTTCTTGTGCTGGCATGCTCCCTGAAAAAAGGAAAACAACTCTCCGAGTAATTGTAAACCAGGTTGCAGCTAGTTGCGGCCTCCTTGGAGTACAGGGACTTCAAATCCATGTGACAAGAGACAATCACTCCTCTATTAACAGACACTTCTACTTGTCAAACAATATTGTGGACAGAGAAGAAGGGTATAGAGTCCTTTTGCAGCTGGGCTGGGGGAACCTGTGATCCTCCAAACATTGCTGAGCTCCAGCTACCATCAACCCCAGCCAGTATGGTCAATGGTCAAGGTTGATGAGAGGGGTAATCCAGCAACTTCTGAGGGGGAGAGCACAGGTACCTCAGTCCAGTTTTATTGTATACAAGGCCTCCCTTATTTGATCTCAAGATGGATGCTCAAGAATGACTTGTAAACATTTGATATCTGCAGGGCCAGTTGTCAGAGCTTTGGGGGTTTGTGTGAGAGGTGGAATGGAAACTGCTCCAAATACAACATTGAAGAGAAGGCTAACTGCAACAGCAAGTCCTTTTATACATTTTCCCAGTCCAACGGGGTCAACCTGGGTGGACAGAATTAACCTATGGCAGGAATGAGAAACTTCTAGCCCTCCAAATTTCATCAGCCCCAATTAGCATGACCAGTGATCAGGGATGAGGGGAGTTAGAATCCAGCAACAACTGAAAGCTTACTGTTTCCTCATGGCCATGAAACTGAAAAGCTATCACCTGTGATTCAAGGTGAAGCTCCACAGAGATTCTGCAGCTGCCACCAATTATGAACTAAACCCTAGTCTTGTTCACATATTACAGTAAACACTGTACACGTGTACAGGTGTCTGTGTGAAAGCATGTATATTGGGAAACTACTCGGTACACAAACCCTTCTTGTTGTGCTCATTTGGGTCTCATTTGGGCAAGCAATTAAGGCTATAATCATAATTCCACTCAGTGGCGTAGCGTGGGTTATCAGCACCCGGGGCAAGGCAAGTAATTTGCGCCCCCTAACCCATGGATTTGCGCCCCCTAACCCGTGGATTTCCCTAACCCCCAGATGTTGCGCCCGGTGCGGCCGCCCCCCTGCACCCCCCACGCTACGCCACTGATTCCACTTACCTGGGAGTAAGCTCCATTGAATTCAGTAGGACTTCCTACTTCTGAGTAGATGCATTGCATAAATAAATAGCAGCGAAGGCAGAAATCTAAGTTTGAAGGATCTGTTCTTGATAAGGAAAAATCGCAGCAGATCCCTGGACCTGATTTCAGTATGGCATTTCCCCTCAAGATTCTTCATAGTCCTCCTTTTCTTTTGCAACAGAGGTTCCAAGCAGCGGCAGGCGTTGAGAGGGCCTGCGAGGCCGGGTGCTGTGAACAAGGAACAAGCTGTAAATGGCTCCAGCTGTGTATAATTAACTGTAATACTGTGAAGTAAATGACTTTTATTGGCAAGCATGTCATAACTTCATTAAAAGTCGTATTTACAGCCCTCTCACATGGAAGGAGCACTTGTGTAGTCTACAGCTTAATGAGTGCTCATTTACACCTTGTTCCAATTATCACGCAAGAGCCCCCTTCCCTTTCCCTACATTACGCCAGCAGCTTATAATGGGAACGTAATTAGGACTGCCTTGCATCTTTTCACAAACCCGCATTCCTCCATGCTGGTAAAAGCCTTTTTGTCTTTGTTTTATTGTTCCAATAGCAAGACACTGCCTTCCAAACAGTGCTGCAGTTGACAATAATTTAAAAATTGCTGCACCGCTCCCCAAAAGGGTTTCACCAACTTAGCACTTCAAGGGACCAAAGTGCTGCTAAACTGTGCTTCCTAATGGCAATAATGGGGCAAAGCAGGCTATGTGGTTGGGAATGTGGGGCTTAGAAACAGAATCTGAGGTAATTTTGGAGAGATTCTCTGGTCTAACTTCAGGTGTGTTATTAGGGTTGCCATATTCCCCAAAGTGAAAATCCGGACAGAATTGACTTTTTGTGCTCAAAGTTTAGCTTTTTTTGAGAGATATCTCACCCAAAACATAAACTTTTTTTGAATTTTATTTTAAAAAATACCCCCCTTGCTATACCTCCGGGTTCCCCCAGACATTCTACTTATTGTACGAAAATCCACCCGGACGCCAAAATGCTGTCTGATTCCAGTACATGTCAGGAAAAATTGGGACGTATGGCAGCCCTGACAATGTGTTATACAAATAAGGCCACATTTTTGCTTGAACCTATATATGCTCATATAAGGGCTATGTGTTTGGCCATAGAATGATTTATGCAGAAACCTCATTTATTGTATATGCACTGCAATGCTTCGTGCTGTTTGACTGTATTTGTTTATTGGCTGTGTTTATGGATATAAAATGAGGAGAAAGATAGCAAGAAGAAGAGGAAGAAGTTAGCTTGATGTCAAGGAATGCAGAGAAATTATATTGTTTATGTGATAAAGTTTGATTCGGTATAACATTCTGATTGCAAACAAGATGATTCACAGAATCCGAGACCAGGGAGAAGAGTTGGTGGAAGAAGATTGGAAGAAATTTAAAGACTACTTAGATAAATACTGCAAAATTAAGGAATGTTAGAATGATGTCGGAATGAAGTTAAGTGGTTTTGGCAGCAATGTTATAAAGGAGTATGTAAAAATGGAATGTTATTAGGTGAGAAGGTAAAGTTATAATACATTAAGGTAAAGGATTAAGATAAAAACAAGGAGGGAAAGGATTTGCTGAATTAACTAATTGAACTGGAATACAAAAAAGGGAGGTGTGAGGAGGTCAGGGAAACAAGCAAATGAAATATAAGACATGAAAAGATTGATTTGTTTTTAACTGTTTTCTATTTTTTTGTATTTTGTATCTTTTCTTTGTATCTTTGTATTTTTTCTTTTCTCCTTTTTCTTTTTTCCTCTTTCCTACTTTGTAACCTTTTTTTTGTAACCCTTTTTGAAACTTTAATAAATATCTTTTTAAAAAAACCCACAAGATGATTCAGTGCATTTACATTTCACTTTTTCCTCCAAAGTGTTCAAGGTGGTGTAAATAATTCTTCCTCTCCTCATTTAATCCCCACAAGTTTATCCCCTGTGTTGTAGGTTAGGCTGAAAAGCAGCAACTGGCCCAAAGTCACTCAATGAGCTTCATGACCAAGTCGGATTTGAACCCTGGTCTCCAGTGGCGTAGTGTGTTGTCAGCACCCAGGGCAAGGCAAGTAATTTGCACCCCCTAACCCGTGGATTTGCGCCCCCTAACCCTAACCCCCAGATGTTGCGCCCAGTGCGGCTGCCCCCCCCCCTGCACCCCCCACGCTACGCCACTGCTGGTCTCCCAAGTACTCGTAGTCTGACAATCTGATCACTGTGCCACACTGACTCCACTGAACTAAGCAGACTTGGGCTGCTCCCTAGTGGAAGGTATAGAATTGAAAGCAGACTAGCAGGCATCAGAGTGTAAATTAAACTCGCACTGTAGCCTTGTATCAAAAAGTGGATGGCTACATTTGGGGGCTGGTCCCTGGAAGGGAAAGCAACCTTCCAGTTGAAATAAATATTCCCTCCCCCTGTTATACATGTTACAATATTGGGACGATAGGAGGTGGCAATAGGGATGGGTGAATCTATAGATTTTGCTTTCTCTTAGTTTCTCATTTTCCCCATTATTATTATTTTCTTTCTGCAACCTATTGATGCGGTTGCTTCTTTGGAATTCCTTATACTAGTTATGACAGGGATTTCTTGCTGGGATCCAACCAAAGCTATCTGGATGCAATCATATTTGTTTTGAATTGCCAACCCCACAAACGAGTCAAGTTTAATGGAGCTGCCTGAGCTGTAGATATGTAATTTAATGTAAAAGTGCTGCTACAGTTCACTTTCCCCATCCTCTTTTGTCAAATTTGCCCTGAATTATACACAATTCAAATATAGCTTTAGGCTTTGCGAGGACTTTGATTTTCACTGATAATCTGTTTCTCTCTAACAGAAGTAATCATCAAAAGGAAGGGTGTGAAACTGATGCATAGCTTTTAAAATAGCTAAGATCTTGAATCCATCAAAATTTTGCAAATTTCTCAACTGGCTACCCCTCCAGTTGCAGTCTCACCAAAGCCTAGCCTACAGCCTTGCCCAAATTTAGCCTGATATGAAATACAATGCCCAGACAGACTGCTAGCCACAATCTCTATCTTCGACCTCCACTGAAAGAGGCAGTATACCTCTGAATATCAGTTACTTGGAATTACAGGTGGAAATAGCATTGGTAAATGCAAGTCCTGCTTTGAGGCTCCCATAGGCATCTGATTGGCCACTGTGAAAACAGAATGCTGGACTAGACTGGTCATTCACGTGATCCAGCAGGGCCCTTCTTATGTTTTTATGATTGATTACATTTATTTCCTTGCAGGGGGCCATTGCACAGTTAGCATTACAGCTTTGCTCTACGCAGCAAGAAGTACCGAAGCAGCTCATCCGGTGGGGCAGGGCTGCAGCAATTGTATTCCAGCAACAGTGTCACTGCTGCTTACCAGGAAGACTGGGAGCAAAGTTTGCTAACACCATCACCATCTGTTTCTAGGTAGGCCACTTTTCCACAAAACTTTGTTTGGATGAACAAAAACGAGTAGAACAATGGAAAACTTATGTATTGAGAACAATTTAAAAATAATCAGAATTTCCAGAAATGTGGGAAATAAATCTATAAAGGAGTACAGTGGTACCTCAGGTTACAGACGCTTCAGGTTAAAGACTCCGCTAAGCCAGAAGTAGTACCTCAGGTTAAGAACTTTACTTCAGAATGAGAACAGAAACCGTACGGCGGCAGTGCAGTGGCAGTGGGAGGCCCCATTAGCTAAAGTGGTACCTCAGGTTAAGAACAGTTTCAGGTTAAGAACGGACCTCTGGAATGAATTAAGTTCTTACCCCAAGGTAAAGGTAAAGGGACCCCTGACCGTTAAGTCCAGTCACGGATGACTCTGGAGTTGCAGCGCTAATCTCACTTTACTGGCTGAGGGAGCCAGTGTTTGTCCGCAGACAGCTTCCGAGTCAGGTGGCCAGCATGACTAAGCCACTTCTGGAGAACCAGAGCAGCACACAGAAATGCCGTTTACCTTCCTGCCAGAGCAGTACCTATTTATCTACTAGCACTTTGACGTACTTTCGAACTGCTAGATTACAGGAGCAGGGAACGAGCAACAGGACCTCACCCCGTCATGGGGATTCGAACCGCCGACCTTCTGATCGGCAAGCCCTAGGCTCTGTGGTTTAGACCACAGCGCCACCCGCGTCCCTAACCTGAGGTACCACTGTAGAAATAAGCTAGCTTATTTAGCAATTTAAAACTAAACAGGTTGAGAGAAAAGTCCAACAGAAATACAGTGCGAGATTCCATGGGGTTGAGAGAAGACATTCCACCACAATTTGTTCGCATGCATTGCAAGACAGCCAAATCTGCCACCCTCCCATCTCTCAGCTGTTTCTCCTCTGTCACTCCCCTTTCTCATCTGGGGAGGCAATGATGGTCCTTCAAGCTTCACATTTCTTCACAGTTTTAATATAGCTCACCCTGATCTCCAGATATCCCTTCCCACACTGTCCTCGAGGCACTTGGAGACCAGGAGCCAAGTTTGACCCTTAGAGTACTGCTTGTTAGTCTGTTCCATCTCATGCTCCCATCATCTTTTTCTGCAGCAGCATTTCATACCCCAACTGCTCGCCTTAGGATGAGAGCTTTGACGCACAAGTCTTAACTAGCACTGAGGGAGATGAGAGGAAGCAGCTCATTCCCAGCCATTACAGCAAAGGATGAGTTGGTGGTGAGGGTTTGGGTGGAGGTTGTGTGGAGGTTGCATCAGGAGTGCCAGATTGGCTCCACCAGAGCATCTGCACAGTTCTGGTTTCATTGCCAGCAAACAGTGAGAGATGGGTTGTTAGTGAGCAAGGACCCAAGACACCTAGGCTCACAGTGCATTCCTTCCCACTCATCTAAAAGGAATCTGGAGGAAAGCCAATTTCTCATAAGTGAGAAGCACAAAAATTAGGCAGGCTGCATCCGTTAGTAAGATGTCGACAAGCGTCATTGTTCTGTCAATAAGATATGCCAATAAGATGAGCAAAAATGTCTTGCTCTTGCAGCAAGGAGCGTTTGGCATCATCTTTCATTTGTCTGCCTTGGACCAGGTTCTTTGCTGCCGACCTCACATACATTCGCCACTTGTTGCCGCCTTCCAGAATTTACAGCAGCCCTAAGAAAGGCTGACATTTCTTTATTATTCACAAGCAAGGCCATCAGGCATGCCATGTTTGTTGGTAAAACTAATTATTAAAAAGATGCTGGCACCGTGTTTGTAGCATAAGGAGGCAGGCAAAGATTGACAGTAAATGAATGAATTCACTTTGTGTGATTTGAGCTGCAATGAATTATTCACAAATTATTCATGAAATGTGTGTCCATGGCACTGCATTTAGCTGATTTCTAAATCTGGAGTCAAAATCCTCCCTAAACACAACAAGCTTTGCAAGCAAAGTTCTTTTCTGGGTGTATGGAAGCAAAAGACAATGAACTCCACTAGGGACATTTTGAGGAAATTGATTCTTTTTTATTTCTGATATGAACTGACCTGATCCTCACCCCCCACCCCAGACTAATGAGTGGGTCAGAATGCAATTATCCTAACTTTTGCATTTCTCTGAATTTTGTGGTTCTGATCTTGGCTCACAAAAACATATCAAAATGCATATTTAAATGTGTATTTTAGAATAAAATACATTTAGAAATGAGTACATTTAGATACTATTGCTACTAATCCTTATTATTCTAAGCAGAATGGCGGTATCCAATGCCCTTGTTCCATTAGCCATTGTGCATTGGGACTTTTCCCCATCTCTCTCTCCCCCCTCCCCCCAATCTTGGGCATGCCCCGTGTCTTCCTCAAATGGGGGAACCCCTAGAACAGATTTAAGGGATGCATGTGAGATGAAGATGGGGAAAGTCCCACCGCTAAAGGCTAAATCCTTGCATTGATCCTTGCAATCTCCTGGGCTTGTATACAGCTGCATTCTGCAGCTCTCCAGCCAAGGTTTGAGATGAAATTACTCCCCTCTTGCCAGGTGAGCCATGGCTGAGCAACTTGCACATTGAGCCTCTGCTGTCCAACACTCAACCAAGATGCACCTGTCAGACCCAGAGGGCAGAACTCCCAAACCCACCACACAGAAGGCAACGGCTAGCTTAAATGGTGACCTTAACCAAAAATACATACGATTACCTAACATTAATGTACTTCCTCACCTGTCTATACTCAGTGCCAAACAGACCACATTACTTCCAAGAAACAGATCAGAGTGGCCCAGCAGTGTAGAGTAGAGGTGGAAAAAGGGGGAAGCAGCCCTTTCGGTGTTTGGGGCCTAAGTCATTTACGGCTTTAAACACTAATAATAAATAAACACTAATAATAAGAATTTTATTTATACCCCACCCTCCCCGGCCAGAGCTGGGCTCAGGGTGGCTAACATCAATAAAATTTCAGTAAAAGCATAATAAGAAAGAAAAAGAAAAAAACAATTTAAAATGCAGGTTAAAATGCAATTTAAAATGCAGCCTCATTTTAAAAGTCAAAACTTTTTAACGGGAGGGAAACATAAGGGTCAGACTGAGTCCAAACCAAAGGCACTCAGAACAGCTCTGTCTTTCAGGCCCTGCGGAAAGATGTCAAGTCCCGCAGGGCCCTAGTCTCTTGTGACAGAGTGTTCCACCAAGTTGGAGCCAGTACTGAAAAGGCCCTGCCCCCAAGTTGAGACCAACCTAACCAACCACCTTGTGACTTGGGACCTCCAAAATGTTGTCATTTGTGGACCTTAAGGGCCAGAAACAAACTGGCAACCAGTGAAGCTCTTTTGAAACATTTGCTCTGGCTTCTACTTCTAACACCCTTA
The DNA here is from genome assembly GCF_964234715.1 of Podarcis melisellensis. Taxonomy (NCBI): domain Eukaryota; kingdom Metazoa; phylum Chordata; class Lepidosauria; order Squamata; family Lacertidae; genus Podarcis; species Podarcis melisellensis. The sequence goes on from NC_138532.1 coordinate 8,890,051, forward strand.
GAAGGCATCCTCTGCTGATCTTAGCACCTGAGAGTCTGAGCTAGATGGACTAATTGGACTAAGTCAGGATACAGCCGCTTCCTGTGTTCCATTTTTGCTCAACCCTAGACGATTTTGGTAATATCTCTAGATTTACTTCCCCCCCGAGGCCCCAGATCCTTGGGCTGGAAGTCTTTGTGAATGAATTGGTACTATGGAAACTGGGACATTGATTGAGAACCACCCTCATTAGGGCCTCCTTTAACTACAAGAACATTAAACCGAAAGCAATTATTTACAGACTTCGTGGGAAATGATGCTTTCAATCCGCTGGTAATAAAAAGAACCCGCAAGGTGTTCAGGATGTTATTGGCGCTGTGGGAAATTCTGTATGGGTTGTAAATCTACCGTCACTTTTTCCCAAACTGACCAACCAAGCTTTAGTAGCTAATCGATAATTGGCCAGTACTGAGGCAGCGATTAGCACTTACTCTGAAAGTAGGAGAGGAAAGGCAATAAAAAACTCAATGTCCCCCAATTTCTCTACTGGAATAGAAAGCTGTGATACGGTGATTTATAACGTAACCTGAAAATGATTGTCCTCTTGCATCCCTGGAGAGTGTCGTTGACTACTAAGCTGCTTTGGTGTGCTAAAAAGAGAAAGCGAGCGTCCCTGGTACTGTAATAGTGAATGCCATCGTAGGAGCATTGGAAGTTGCCTACGGTTCATCTAGCTCAGGGGTCAGCAAACCTTTTCAGCAGGGGGCCGGTCCACTGTCCCTCAGACCTTGTGGGGGGCCGAATTATATGTCGCCATGATTATGAGCCGCATTTTTGGCAAAAACCCTTATTGGAACCAACCCAACATTGCCCAAATGTGATTTTTTTTTGGGGGGGGGTGTTCGCTCACACACCCACGCTGCTTCCTTTGCATTTTACGTGTTGACAGTTATTATTTATCTTGTAAGGCGGGGTGAGGGACTGAGGTAAGCACACCATTCCTGTCAGCCCGGGAGAGCATGTGCACATGCGTGGGTGAAAGGAAAAGCCATTGGCCATGTTAAGTCAGGCCGGCGCCACTCAAGCAAAAACGTCCTTTTTCCCATGTGAGGGAAGATGAGGCGGAGGCGGCTATTTACCTTTCCATGGCTCGTACCGTGTAGCTAACAAGCGGCCTCCCCAGCAGAGCGCAAAACTGCTTCAGAGTGCAGCTGCTCAGGCGCTTCCCGTTTCTTCGGGGGGGGGGAGCACCACCACCACAGACACGCGGGCGTCACTCCCGAGGTGCCTCCGAGCCCCTGCCGCTGCAACTGCCCTTCCTGAGGTCAGTCGCCAGCAGCTCCATGGTGGAAATCTGAACTGTGTCTCCTTTTCCCTCTCTCTCCCCCAGCCCGCAAGAAAATATTGCTGCGCCTGCGTGACAGATGGAGAAGGGGCTTGTCTTGAGTAGCTGCCCACCTCACTTTTGACCCCCAAGCCTGGCTGAGTCGTAAAAACCATTGCATGTGCACGCTCTGCTGGCTGCCTGGATTCCCGGACCGTCTAGAAGGCAATTGGGCCTGATCCAGCCTGCGGGCCTTAGTTTGCTGACTCATGATCTAGCTCAGTAATTGCCACATGGTACAGCAGCAGCTCTCCAGGACTTCAAAGAGGGTTTGCCCTTAGCCCAAATCAGCCCCAGCCATGGCCAATAGTCAGGGATGATGGGAGATGGAGTCCAGCAACATCTGGAGAGCACATGTTCCCCACCTGTGCTCTAATTACTAGCAACAACTGCTACTCAAAGGCCTACTACAATAAATGTTTGTTTAGGAGAATTTTGATGACAGCTATAGGGAGAAATTTGTTTTTATAATGGAGCAAAATTGGATTATACAGGGGGGAGGGGAATGCTCTTTCTAAGATTTAATGGTGACATCCCATCTTAAAATAATAGCAACAATACATTTGGATCCTGGAGGTTAATCTGAATCTAAGGATGAATCGCAGGTTACTACTTTGAGCCCTGGAAACGATTTCCCCTACAATGAAGATTAATCCCTTTTATTTTGTTGATGAAATAATGACACAATCATAAAACATAAGAGAACAAGAGGAAGATTACAAATGTGATTAATTGTCCTAATATATCATAGGCTGCTGACTGCAGAACTTTCCCCCCAAGGCTCATTTTTCAGAATTTAACACTTTCATGTAGACTCTGAGAGGTGAAGAGAACAAATGAGAATTTAAGATGCCCTGATCCCATTGCCTACTACAGGGGTCGGCAACGTGCAGCCCATAGGCGGATCAGGCCCACAAAGACCGTTTTACTGGCCCACGAGCCACCCCTGAACTGAGCCGTCCGCTCTGCGAGTCCCCTGCGTGCTGCGCTAAACTGGAAATTGCGTCTGCACACCTGCAGATACGGAAATTGCTTCTGTGCATGCCCAGACGCTGAAAATCACTTCTGCGCAGGTGCGATTTCTGGCAATTTCCAGCAATTTCTGAAGCAATTTCCAGCATTGCACTGCACCAGTCCAGTCCACAGATGATCTCCATGGGAGTGATCTGGCCCATGGCCGCTAAACCTTACCGACCCCATGTCTACTATGTAAGGTAAAGGGTAACCAACACAGTGTGCTCCAGATGAGGTGGACTGCATCATCCCCGACCACTGCCCATGCTGGCTGGAGCTGATGGAAGGCATAGTTCAAAACATTGGGAGGATGAAGTGTTTGTTGGCTAAGCCTGGTGTAAGTCATAGCAGGTGCAAGAGGTGTTATGCTCACGTCTAAAACTTGCAGTATCCATTCAGATGCAAAATGATGTAAAAGTCATAGGATCATAGAATCATAGAGTTGGAAGAGACCACAAGGGCCATCGAGTCCAACCCCCTGCCAAGCAGGAAATACCATCAGAGCACTCCTGACATATGGTTGTCAAGCCTCTGCTTAAAGACCTCCAAAGAAGGAGACTCCACCACACTCCTTGGCAGCAAATTCCACTGTCAAACAGCTCTTACTGTCAGGAAGTTCTTCCTAATGTTTAGGTGGAATCTTCTTTCTTGTAGTTTGGATCCATTGCTCCGTGTCCGCTTCTCTGGAGCAGCAGAAAACAACCTTTCTCCCTCCTCTTTGTGACATCCTTTTATATATTTGAACATGGCTATCATATCACCCCTTAACCTCCTCTTCTCCAGGCTAAACATGCCCAGCTCCCTTAGCCGTTCCTCATAAGTCCATGCAGAAGATAAAGGTTGCCAGGCTTAAGGTCACCTTTCGAAGGGAACACGAAGACCCACGGCCTTGACATCTTCAGGATGGCTTTATCCTACCTAAATAAATAAATAAAATCCAGCAACACTGAGTCTCACGGATATGGTTATAACTTTTCTTTGTGTGTGTAATTAGCTTGAATTGGGGACATAGCAAGTTGTCATATTCTGGAATCTTAGCTCTCTGGAGTATGCATTATTAATTGAGAAAGACAAAACATTGTTTTTTAAAAAAACACACCAATAATACAATGAGAAGGATCTTCAGCCAGAGATGAAACTCTCCACATTACTTAAACAGCTGCAAAGTGAAGTGCACAGAGGGATGCTTGTTTGAGTGCAGCTTCAAGCAGCTGTTCCAAATGGTCCCTCAAGGACCTGTAAATGTAGCAAGTTATCTTCCACTCTCTTCCCTCCTCTATCACCACCTCTTTTCTTTTTATGCACTTTAAACTGCTGTCACATTAGAACCCTCTCAACAATTCTTTTTTTAAAAAAAAATCATCCCCAGAGATGCTAGTAATTAAAGAACATTCCCTCCTACAATTGCCAATCATATAATTGTAAAATGGGTCATCGTGGCCTGTTAGACAAGAATCTCCCCACGCACAGATACAGACACACACACTTATTTAGCAAGCAAGACAAATTTATCTCTCGGAGAGAGAGGAATTCTAAAACCAAAAAAAGGGATTATAAAGGATTCATTGCCTATCACAATGGCTTTAGAGAATATTTAAGGTGTTTGTGGTACAGATGTGTGGCTTGGACCATTTCCAAGTGTTCAGTCATTGCGCTTTTCTGTCACATTTTTTTTTGGTGATTTAAAAATAAACATTCAAAAAAGGCATTTTAATTGTATGCATTTCCCAACCATCATACATGTTTTGTGCACATATTTCCACTAACACCGGTGTGAGGAACCTTTGCCCCTCCAGATGTTGTTGAACTCCCATCATTCCTGGCCATTGACTAGTGGCGTAGTGTGGGGGGTGCAGGGGGGCTGGCCGCACCGGGCGCAACATCTGGGGGTTAGGGTTAGGGGACGCAAATCCATGGGTTAGGGGGCACAAATCCACAGGTTAGGGGGCACAAATTACTTGCCTTGCCCCGGGTGCTGACAACCCACGCTACGCCACTGCCATTGACCATATTTGCTAGGACTAATGGGAACTGTACTACAGCTATATCAGGAGGGCCAAAGGTTCCCCACACCTAGCCTAACATAGGCATTTTCTGTTTGCATTTTTAAAAAATAGAAATTGAAAATACATCACCAAATTTGGAGAAGTGTGTCATCTGACTGACAGCTGCATTGCATTCCACATATAGATCTGGGACTGGAGAATTAAATCAGTTTGCACAGGCAGGAACATATTTGTGGTTCAAGGAAATAACTTAGGCAGGACACCAGTGTTGGGTGAAATCAGGCCACGACTTTATTAATTAACGGCAGTAGGGTAAAGGTAAATTCTTTACTCCACTCAGCCCTTGCTGATGGGACGGCATTTTTCTTGGGGGTGGGAAGCATCTAATCCTCCCACCATGGAAGTTGGCCAGTTTTGAAAGCTAGCATGGTGCAAGTCAAACATCCTGGATCCCGCTGAGCATCCTGGATTCCATCCAGTCAGATGCCCTACCCCAGGGGTCTGCAACCTTTAAGACAAAAAGAGCCACTTGGACCCGTTTCCGAAGAAAAAACAACAACTGGGAGCCGCAAAACCATTGCGGGGTATAAATAAAGTATTATTATTATTATTATTATTATTATTATTATTATTATTATCATTAATCCCGTGAGTCCTGTATCTAGCAGTATTTTGCTTTTGTCTTCCCAGTACCCACATGCATCACACCAATTTTATTCCAGGCAGTAAGTACTGGTACCTTACTCAAGACTGGTTAACGTGCTGTAACTACCAAAGCCTGATTTCCAATACGTGCTTTCGCGTGTGTGGGTGGCATTTTAATCCACATTAGTGACTGACAAGGTGAAACTGGAGCAGGGTAGTGATTCCAAATCACCGCCACATTCAGAATAAAGGTTTGCCATCGACTGGTGTATTTGTCTCATCAGTATTGTAACAATTTGATTCGGACCATTGGTCCATCTAGCCCGGCACTGCCAGGCACTGACTAGCAGCGGCTCTGCAAGGGTTAAGGCAAGAGTCTTTCCCAGCCATATCTGGCGACAGTGAGGGTTGAGCACGGCTGACTAGCAGCGGCTCTGCAAGGGTTAAGGCAAGAGTCTTTCCCGCGCTAAACAGCCTCTCCCCAGCGAAGGGTTGCTCGCAGAGCACAAATGGTCACGTTCAGACCAATCCACAAACTCCTTACGTTGCGTTAGCGGCTGATGTGGATCGGTAGCCTGCAAATAGTTTAAACTGCCACTTCTTGAACAATAGACCCTGCGACAGGAGTAACCACTCTATTATGTCGACAAGCAAGGTCGAAGTTCCACTGGGATTTATTTGTTTGCTCCGGAGGAAGCGGTTTGCGGATCGTGGCCCTAATGCAATTCCCAGCTAGTTTCCCCATCCCAATTTAATTATCCTTATGGGATTTTTATGATTACCAGGAGCTTTCCTCGCCTTGCAACTGCCTCTCTGCAAAAAGTGAACACGTGCCTTGGGAGGAACGAGACTTCTTTAGAAACCAGCACCCTTTTTCGCGTGGTTGCCGCTGGTGCCAACCGGGGAGGCGCGGAGAGAGGAACCTATAACTTGATATCTTTTTCTCCGCAACAACTGCTTTTCGGAGAAAGCTCTGCAGAGCGAGCCGCTGAGCAGGCGTGAATCCGGCGCTCGGATCCCCCGAGCTCGGCTGGCGCGCCAAAACGCCACCGCCCGAAAAGGAAAAGTCCTCTGTCGCCTCGCCATTGGCTAGCAGGAACGGTCGCGGCTTGCTATTGGGCAGCGTGGAGGGGAGAGCCCTCCTTTAGGAACGTACTATGGCTTGTCTGGCATTTTTCTCTCCGGGGGGGGGGGGAGAAAGGGGTGGGACGGCGCGTGCCTCCTTTCCCGCTTTGCTGCTCGGAGCCGGACTCTCGTGCGCTTCGCCTTCTGCGCGCTAAAGCGGCAGCCAGATTTCGTGCGGAGGGAAAGCCCAGCCTTGTTTGCACAACCTCGAGCCAGTCAGCAACAATGAGTGAAAGGCGGCGCACTAAAAACAATGGCTCGCGGGGAAGGCGGGCGCGCGCCGCTCGGCCCTTGGGGAGCCTTCCTGCTGCCGCTGCCCTGCGCCCAACTCGCGAGGAGAGCGGCGCTGCCTTCTTCTCTCCGCCGCCGCCTCACAGATGACAGCGACTGCACAGGAACAAAGGGAAATGCGCCTCCTCCCCTCGCCTCCACCCCGGAGCCACGGCAAAGGCGTTAAAGAGCCGCATGCGGCTCCGGAGCCGCAGGTTGCCGACCCCTGCCCTACCCAAACCTAGGATGTGCATTAAGTCAATTCTTCTCCCTGGCCACTTTCTTAAGCCTACCACCATCAGAGCTGCTGGGCAAAGTTGCACCCCTCCCACAAGGTCACTTAGAGTGGGATTTGTTTTAAAATATGGTCTTAAGGGTTTTTTTCCTCTGTCCCTAGCTTGGGGTCTGTCAGGAGCTCTTCCTACACTCGAGTAGGACCCTGGTAGAGACACATGTCCGACTGGTATGTTCTCTCCCTCCTGGTCGAACGTTCGGGAGCTTCAAAAGCTTTCTTCAGCCCAAACATCACAGCGACCAATGCCAACAGACATCGGCGCACTTAGGGATCCGCAGAGTCTTTACAGTTGCGTAACAGACCTCAGCAACTCAGCATTTGGCTAATCTACTTTATTCACATATAAACACACACGGAGCACTGCAACATGGCTCCCTCTCTCTCTAGCATCAGACAGCAAAAAAGAGAAAAGGAACAAAGGACAATAGTCCCACTTCACAGAACACAGTAACACAAACATCCTGTCTCAGTCACTTCCCACTCTGTGGAGTCAAAATATACACTGTCATGTGATAGACAACAATCCCATGACTGCAATCATGGAGCAGGAATTCTAACATCCTCCCCCAATTCTCGATCTGTGTTGCAGTCATCAGTATAACTGTGACAACCATACAGATGTCATGCACACAGTGTACCCCTGTATCACCCATTCCGCCCTCGGAACAACCTGCAACTGGATTAGCATTGGGCCTCACCATCTTCTAACAGGTCAGGGACGGAAAGAGCCCTGAGGCATTCCTTGAGGTCTTACCCAATCAAGGATCATTGAACCTAGACCTAGAGAGTGTTACATGGTGCTGAGTCTAGGATGGGGACATCTGAGGTGGGAAGAAGAGGGTGGTAACTACCATAACTTCTCCATCCCATTAGAGCTGATGCAAACATTCTCAGCCTGGGGGCTGCATTGCCTCAGTAGAGTGTGATAAAAAGACCAAAAGTGAACAGGGCCAGACCCAAATCTGGGTGGAACAATTCATGTGTCTCTTAACTTTGTCAACCACAGTCTCCACTTCCAAGCCAGCTTCCAAGAGGCTTTCTTTGTGGACATTGCCCTACACATTCCTCCCACCCCAAACTCACACACAGGCTCCAACTGCACTGTACATTTAAAACAGCGCCATACTACTTTAAACAATTCCCAGAGTATATTGGGAGGAGAGGCTGATTGTTAAAAGCACCGTGGACAGGACTGAGAAGCCTGGTGGGTTGGATTTGGCCCGTGGACAAGATTTCCTAGTTCTGGTTTAGGTATCCCCACTGCTGTGGTTATAAAACAGTTGATTAAAGGTAAAGGGATCCCTGACCATTAGGTCCAGTTGTGACCGACTCTGGGGTTGCGGTGCTCATCTCGCTTTATTGGCCAAGGGAGCCGGCATACAGCTTCCGGGTCATGTGCCCAGCATGACTAAGCTGTTTCTGGTGAACCAGAGCAGAGCACAGAAACGCCGTTTACCTTCCTGCTGGAGTGGTACCTATTTATCTACTTGTACTTTGATGTGCTTTCAAACTGCTAGGTTGGCAGGAGCAGGGACCGAGCAATGGGAGCTTGCCCCATCGCAGGGATTCAAACCGCTGACCTTCTGATCAGCAAGTCCTAGGCTCTGTGGTTTAACCCACAGTGCCACCTGTGTCCCAAACAGTTGATTAACCTGCTGCAAATCCTCTATTATTTTACTATTATTGTTATTGTCATTATTATTATATTCAGCGAAGCGGTGAACCTTATTTGAGCAACACTTTTGGCTCTAGCAACTCATCTTTCTGTTGGTCCATTCCTTTTCTCCTGGTAGCAAAAGAGGGAAGGAAATAGCTTGGGTGCTTCTGAAGGCCTTGAGATTTGATAAGGTGACAGGAAGTTAGCAGAGCCCCTCCACTGTCTAGACTTGGAAAGCCTCCCATCTGCTGCCTGCCATCACCTCACATTGGAGATTCATTTGTAATTTCAAATTAGCAGCAAGATGCACTATGCTAAATTACCCTTGAAATTGAAGAGAAGATTCATGAGGGTGTGTGTGTGTGTGTGTGTGTGTGTGTGTGTGTGTGTGTGAGAGAGAGAGAGAGAGAGAGAGAGAGAGAGAGAGAGAGAGAGAGAGAGAGAGAGAGAGAGAACCAACATGTGTTTGCAAAGGAGCCAAGTTTGCAAAATTCTGTTGTGTTCTCTTTACTTAATAAGCACAAGTTATCGAGAGCAGTATACTTTCAGAAAACTAGGTTAGTATTGAACAAGCCCAAGTGAATATGTATTTGAAGACCCATTGTGTCAAAACTATTTTTATACTTTTGCTGTTCAAGGAACTGGAAAGAGCAGTTTATTAACTCGGGGCTTATAAACCACGAGAGGAGCAAGCAATAAAGGGCACAATAATCAGAAATCAAGGCCCTACAAGATTTACTCAATACTGGAGCAAAATATATTAGGGATGGGCTAAAGGGGTAGAAAACTGGTCGGATCCCCTATTTCTATACAATGTTAGTTCAGCTCAGAGTAAACGTAATGAAGTTAATGGACATCACTAATTTGAGTTCATTAATTTCAGTGGGTCTACTCTGAATACAATTTAGTTGGATACAACCCATTATGTCCCTAGCTGATGCATTATGGATTCTCCCATTGTTCCACATTGAGAAAGGTGGCAAGAGACATCTCCTTCCCCGCTGTCTTTTAACATTTCAAACAGTTGCTGTTTGCGTGGACAGGCGGAGTCCCCAGATCCCGCGTGGGCCCCCTGTCATGTGGAATAACGACTCAAGACAACGTGCTATGGGATTAAATTGGCCACAACTTTATTAATTTTCAAATGTGGGTAGACCTTGGCTCAGGCATTGGGCGTTCTCCCTCCCCAGTCCCCAGCCGGGGACCTAGGGAGCATCAGGGTTATCCAGTGGGGGGGGGGGGAATGGGCCGGCTCTGGAGAACATATGTTCAAGCAGAGATAGCCGCCCCTGTAACGCCACCGCCGCAGGGGAGAGCAATGACGACCTTTCGGCGTACGGTCAAAGCCTCCCTTCAGAAAACCCCTGGAGCCAAGTGAGAATTCCCAGGTAAGATCCTCCCTCTATTGTGTGGGCAGGTAATCCCTCCCCTACCTGGCCTGGTCTCCTTGGCAACACTTCCCCCAGGTGGGATTGGACAACTGACTGAGGTAGGCGGAGACCTCCAGGTATCCCACCTGAGGGAAGGCAAAGCCAAGCCTATGCTGGTTGGAGCCGCTCCAGATCTAGGGGCTGCACGCGTCCACGCAAAGGGCGCCCCCCGTTTTAAGCGGGGAGCAGTCATTATAAAGTTCATTTGAAATCTACAGAAAAATACAATCAATAAATCCAATGAGCACTTACATTATAAAATTTCCTCCCTTCAATACAAAACTTTTGTGGAGCGCAAATGAATCATAACATTGATAATATTTGCATACATACTCAATCAGATGTACTTTTCATTTTCAAATAAGCTATAAATATCGACCATCCTTCCACAAATATCAGCACAGCCTTCTGTTTCCTTGTGCACATATGTAATAGCACCACATTTTTGCACTTAAGCGTAACATGCCAAAGTGTTTGAATACTCTCTTCCAGAGATGATCTATTTTTATTCTTCCTTTCTGAGTGGGATGGCTCTGATGTGGTGAGCATAACATGTCATCTCACCCTCCTAGTGGTGGGACTGTGATTCTACCTATTTCTTCTTTCATCAAAGTAAAAGGCATTGGTGGAATTTTGTTATAATAAAAGAGGACAGCTGATTGAACCTGCCCTAAAGATACTTGGTAGCCAAGTGCTTACTTTATGGCATTGAAATCTGGGGCTCTGATTCGAACCCCATCAAAGGTTTGCAGAACATTTCCACCCTGGAAGCTATACTCTCTACCACCAGGAATTTCAGCAGAAATTCTTCATACAGAATCTGTGTGGCCAACAAATAAGGCAAGAGTGGACTGGGCTCAGTTAAAGTATATCTTGGAAATTGCTACTATGCCTATGGAGTGCTTTCCTGCTCTGTGCTATTGAGCAATAACCAACTCTGGAAAGCAGCTTGTCAATATATTTTAGATTATTATCTTCCAGAACTGACCTTTGCGTTGACCTTGAATAAGTGTCAACTGAGAGATTGGCTCATCTGGATGGAATCCCACAGCTAATTATAAATACCTGGTTTCCCCCTTGGTATCCACTCTTAAGAACAGATCATTTTAGACCTAGTTATTAGACCAAACTCTCATCAGTTTCCTTAGGAAATGCTTTTATTGAGCTGCATTTCCAAGTAATATTCAGTATTGGATGGCTACAGTGCTACAACAAGGTCCCATACACATACAGACTTTGTATTTGTGGTCAACCTCAGGTGGAAGACATCACTCGTTATCTGTTATATAGAGACCCAAGAGGTCGCCTTCTGAAATCTTTGTTCACACAAGCAAGCAGAAATGCTCTGGTTTCTACTCAGTAACAATGAAAGCTTTGTAACACAGAGAGTGCCCCTCTCTGTACTGGCTGCAAAAGAAACCAGGGGAAAGGGGTTAGATAAAAGCACTATAAATGGTTGTGGTGATTTGGAGGTAGGTTTGCTGGTGTAACTTTCTAGTAACTTTCTAGTAACTTTCTGCCCTTACATCATGGCAAACTGGATTTAAAAAACGCAACATAATATTAGAATTGGAGCTGTCAGAGATGCACAAGGGAAACTGTGTTTTAATGCTCAGGTACTTGGATGTATGTTTTGTATTATTATATTATTACTATTGCTTAATACAAGTTGTATTAAGCCTTTGGCTAGAACAATAAACTTAGGAACTGAAATAAAATGGTGATGAATTTTCATGCAGATATTTTTTTAAAAAAAGCAATTTGCATACTGATGTGGGAATGTGGAGAACTGAATTTAAGATTGAGAAACTGGGGAAAACCAAAATTCACAGATTTTTCCATTCCTGCCTATTCCGTATTACTGCTCCAGCATTCTGAGTGTGGGGAAATGACTTTCAAGTGAGTTTTGAAGCCTGCTCATCAGATCAGCATCAAAGGTCAGCATTGTCAAACCTTGCCAAGATCCGCACTTAGGGTTGCCATATTTCAAGAAGTGAAAATCTTCTTTTAGTATTGCTCCAAGTTGTTGAGCTTTTTTGGCAAAATCACACAAAGGGAAATTGTCTAAAACTACACCGACAACATGGGTTGCCATACAAATGAATTTCCCCACACATTTTCTGCTATTCCATAGTGAAAGAAAGGAATGTGAAACCACAGAATTTACAATTCTTCAACATTTTAATCCTATCACTTGTAAACCGATTCAGGGCTGTTATTTTTATTATTTTTATTTATTATTATTATTATTATTATTATTATTATTATTATTATTATTATTTATTATTATTATTACATGTGTTAATTTGCTTCCCAATGCCAGGCGGTCTATGGTAACAACTTCGTGTGTGTAAGTGGCCGCTGATAATAATGTAATTATCACTGTTTGTACTTTTCTGTATTTCATTCTTTCCTTCCTCACAGTTCACAGTCTCCACCCCTGCAATTCAGTATAACACTTCCAGCACCCAATGGGGTGGGCTGTAATCTATAAAAGCTTATGCTGCCATATATTTGTTAGTCTTTAAGGTGCCATAAGGATCTGAGCTGCTTTTGCAGTAACAGAATAGCACAGTGCTCCCTCTATGACCTGTTCAGATTTAGAACCGGCGGGATCTTGTGTCACTAGATATATTATAAGATGGTATATGCAATTGTGATGTGCCAGAAGGAACAGAATAGTTAAGGCTGAGCAGGATGCAAAAGAACAAACTGACAGCTGGAATCTTTCTATTTCAGGCACTTCCTCCCAAACTGAGTGCAAAGGGCTTCACATTTAGATGTACCTCTAACATGAGAAGAATACCGCCAGCACTTTACATACTTACATGTTGCTAGGAAATTTTTTCTGCTGTGCCAATGAAAGATGCATATTAATTTAGATCACCCGAAGTGACAAGAGACTGCAATTTCCCTTACCTGTGATGAATTATGAGCCTCCACCTTCTGTTTGTTCATATATGGGGAATCAGAAGTAATGCTTAATGCAAAATGTCTGTGTACGCTGATCCATAAGCCAAGGTGTGCTATCCTTTTTTGGGCCCAGGCACACATTTGGAAATCTATGCAACTGTTGTGATCACTATAACCATCTCACAGAAGAGAAAGAAAACCTGGTAATGCTTAAGGCAAAACTCCACCCGCAAAAGACAAGACACCTACACCTCATTTAAAAACATTAATTACAGATTTTTTAAAAAGGCAACATCCTGAAAAACAGACACAAGAACATAAGAAAGGCCATTTAACCCAGCATCCTGTTCTCAAAGTGACAGGTGGTATGTATATCGGAAGCATGTGAACAGCAGCTGAATTATTTTATTTATTTAACAATTACATACTGCTTGATTGTAATAAAACACCTAAGCCTTTTACGTGCAACAACACCTATGCATCCTGCAGTTTCTAGCTACTGGTTTGTGTAATGCATAGCTGTCCATGTTTCCCTTTTTTAAAGGGAAATTCCCTTATTCTGAATAGGATTCCTCGCAAGAAAAGGGAAAAGTTGACAGCTATGGTGTAATGTTTTATTATGTTTTTATGTATGGTGAAAGCCGCTCAGGGTGGCTGGGGCAACCCAGTCAGATGGGCAGAGTACAGTGGTACCTCTGGTTGCGGACATGATCCATTCCAGGGTGCCGTTTGCACCGCAAAAAGTCCATAACCAGAGCGGCACATCTGCACATGCGCGAACTGCACAGAACGCTTCTACGGTTTGCCACGTTCTTAACCCAAAAAAGGCAACATGAAGCGTTCACTAGAAGAGGTATGACTGTATAAATATTATTATTATTATTATTATTATTATTATTATTTCATAAGTATAGAACATACTTGTCAGGGTTAGTAGACATTGATAGCCCTGTCCTCCATGAATCTGTCCAATTCGCTTTTAAAGAGCCATCACAACCTCTTGCAGGAGCAAATTCCATAGTTGTGAAGAAATATTTTCATTTCTCCATCCTGAATATTCCAACCTTTAGTTTCATTGGATATCCTCAGGTCCCAGCATTATGAGAGAGGGAGAGAAAGTTTTCATCAACCACTTTCTCAATGCCATGCCCTTGCATAGTTGTATATGATTCTGTCATGTTGCCTCTTACATGAAAAGACTCTAACGTTGCAACCTTTTCTCACGGGGAAGTTGCTCCATTCCCTTGACACTCCACAAAGAAACAAAAGGGAGAAAACCAGACAGTACATGCCCCCAAAGATAAACTTCCAAATGAAGAAACAAACAAACAAAAAAGCAACCCCTCCCAAAACAAACAACAAATGAAATCACACACACAAAGCACTCTTATTTGGGACCAGAGACATGTTGGGGATATGATGCCTGCTTTTCAGTTTTCAGCTACCTCAGTAAAGAAAAGAAGTCATAATTTGTAAAGGCAGGGAGATATACATAGCTGTCAACTTTTCTCTTTTCTTGCAAGGAATCCTATTCAGAATAAGGGAATTCCCCTTAAAAAAGGGAAAACATTGACAGCTATGGAGATATAGCAGGCATCAGTGGTGGTGTCAGAGGACCATGAGCATCACAAGGTCATGGGTACCGTATTAGAGACACCAGCCATAAGGCCTTTTTCTGAAGAAGAGTGTTTGCTGCATTTTCCTAATTTAATTTCATGTTTAGCTACACTGGGGAAAAAAATCTTAACTGTTATATGTCAATTACAGTCATCTGTTGTGGACCACTTTCTTGGAGCATCTTTTTTGATGCATTATCATTATTCTTAAAATATCTTAAAATATCAGCCTGGTTCTGTCAAATTCTCTCTGTATGTTCTTTAGAAAAGGTTGGAAGCAACTGTCTCAAGATGACAGAAATAGAAAGCTGCAGAGACATCTTTTACTTAGTAATGGGGGTAGATGGGAGGATAAAGCACATTTTCATTTTTTTAAAAAAAGACCTCAAAACTGGGGGGGGGGTGGGTGGATGGATGGGTGGGTGGCATTAACCTAATTGTGGCTATAGTTATTTTCCTTTTCAGTTTAAAAAAAACAAAAAACAAAACAGAATTTATCAAGTACTTGAACATTTGTGTGTTAGTGTTTTGTTGCTGTTGAATTGTGTCCCTTGAATTAAGATTCCAAACTGTGGCCTTTGAATCCAGTGGACATATAAAATCTCTCACGCACATTGGGCATTTCTTTGGGGAGCATCGGAAACGGAGCCTTTTGTTTATTTTCTTTATTTGTTCCAAGTGGAGATGAAGTCGAAATGTGCTGAGCTTGTGCCCAGAATAAAGTGTCAGTTTCATCCCTGTCTCCAGTCCCAGGGGTCCTCAGAACCCCAGGGGGTCTTTTGTTCTCAGACAGCCCCGGGTGGGAAACTTGCTGAAAAAGGTTGGTGGCCTCTTTTAATCACTGCGTTTTGCCGGGGGGTTGTTTTGGCTGGTTTTACACACACACACACACACACACACATTTTATCCTCTCTCTCTCATTCTCTTGAATGGTACAGTGATACCTCTGGTTATGAACTTAATTTGTTCCGGAGGTCCGTTCTTAACCTGAAACAATTCTTAACCTTAACTTTAGCTAATGGGGCCTCGCACTGCTGCTGCGCCACCGGCACGCAATTTCTGTTCCCATCCTGGGGCAAAGTCTTTGACCCGAGGTACTACTTCTGGGTTAGCGGAATCTGTAACCCAAAGTGTCTGTAACCCGAGGTGTTTGTAACCTGAGGTACCACTGTATATATTTCCTTGCCTGTGCAGAGGTACCTCTGGATGTGAACGGGATCCATTCCGAAGCCCCGTTCGCATCCTGAGTAGAACGTAACACGCAACTGTGCATCTGTGCGTGCGCGGGTCGCGTTTCACCTCTTCCGCGCATGCACGTGATGTCATTTTGAGCATCTGTGCATGCGCGAGTGGCGAAACCCGGAAGTAACGCGTTCCGTTACTTCTGGGTCGCCATGGAGCTTAACCTGAAAACACTCAACCTGAAGCATATTCAACCCGAGGTATGACTGTATTCTGGCAAACTTTCTTTTTCTTGTACTGCCTGCCTGTCCACCCCTCTTCCTCTTTCCGGCTTGCTATCAGGGATAACAGGCACCTGCAGGGGCAGAGGAAGGGGGTGCAGTGGGGACAGTCCACTGAGGGTCACCACTGAGGGGGGCGACAAAATGCCGGGCAGCACTCACCATGGGGCCTGCATTGAGCCCGAGACACGCACCTCTCCTGGGAGAGACGCGGTGGCTTGGGCGCACGCAGGCTCCACACTGCCCAAACAGTCCATTGGCTGCCTCCCCCCCCCCAGCTGTAGGGTGTCTGAGTGGGAGGAGGCAGGCAGACTCCAGAGGCCCCACAGTGCGCCCCACTCCCCACCCTGCCCTGCCCCGTCCTCCGCTGTTGGGCATCTGTGTCTCTTTTCCTCTTCTCTTCCTTACTGAGGCACCACAAATTCCTTTTGCAGCTCACCTTTTCCTCTCTACCACCTCCTTGTCTGTTCCTTATAAATCTCTCCCTTCCCTCCAAACCATCCTGGCTTCTTTGTTTCTTCCGTGTTTCTTCTCTGTTGCTCCCCCAACAGCTTCTCCCTGCTAGGACCCAGCTCAGACATTCCCACAGAACATTTCTGTAGGTGCTGTCTGCTGTCTGTGTCCTCCTGACATGAAGCATTCCCAACCACCTGGATTCCTGCAAATCAAGCTTTAGGGCATGAATGGGGACCCTCCAGCCTGTGGGCTCAAGGAAGCTCTCGAAGATTCTGCATGCAGCCCACCAGACTCTCCCTGCTTCTCTCCATTATTGGTCTGCTCCATGTTCCCCTTATGTGCTTTTGGATTGCTGGAATGCATCCTTGAATTTTGATGCCTCTTCCTTGCCTAGGTGGAAGATGCCAAATGCAAGGGGGTTCTTTTAATGAGATTCAGAAGCAAAGCAAACACAAATGAGTGAGAAGATTGAAGATTTTATTCTAAACACCAAACATTATATACATTACCAAGCAAGCACTTTGATCTGCCACTGGGAAGCCCTCAAGGAGTGGCAAAGTGACCCCCAGTCTCAGGTTGCACAAACTTCTGGCCATGAGTTCGTACATGAGCTTCCAGACTATGCCTCAAAACCATCTGATTTATAGACAGCTAAATGTGCCTTGCCCGACTAGCTAGTGCACATTATTAATTAGCTAGCCGCCTCTTCCAATTCTGCACGTTCCTCCAAACAATGTCTAACATCAAAGAAGGTCAGAAGGTAACCTGCATTATCACTTCTTCCTTCCACCAGATTGTACATTAAAGGCTGCTTGCTCTCAGCCATCAAAGAGCAGAACAAGCGATAGAGATGGGAAGTAAACAGAGGCAGGAAGAAATGGACATGTCAGATCACTTATCTCCTCGAGGTACAAATATCTTCTGGAAAAGGTTGCCCATAAAGATGGTGAGATTTGTGGGGGGCAGGATAGAAACCTCTGCCCTGACCCTCCCCCAAAATGCAGACAGAGGCTCAAACTTGTAAGGAAGGTTCAATCAAGTAACAGTACAGGCTCAGCAGTACTGTTGAGTACTGTTGAGTACACACAACACAGTGCTCAGGAGTCATGTTCCAGGAGTTCAGGAGCAGGGCAAGGAGTTCTGAACTGGATAGAAGCAACAAAGATGTCCCAACAAGTTTCCCCACCCCTCACTCTGACTTTTGAAAATGAGGCATGGCACGCTCACTTGCAATTCTCTCTGGCCATGTGTTGAGATTGCAAGTTTATGCTCCACCAGAGCAAGTGGGTCTGCTCCCATCTGTGAAGGTGGCAGCTGGTTCTAGATAATAAGACTTCACCTTCCTGTTCAGGGTCCTGGTTAGTCACTGTTGCCTCCTGCTCAACCTCCTCTCCTCAACTGATCACACCCCTCAGCAGCCTCCATTGAAGCTCCTCCCCTCTGCAGGAAAATTGGAGTCGAGAGGCGGTATCTCTGCCACCCCTTGTAAAGTGACTATGTTGGTGTGGAAAAGGGAGATCCTCAGCTCCTCCAACCCAAGTTCTCACCATTCAAGCCCCTCCTGTTTCTTCGTCTTCCTCCTTTTTTTGTATTTTGGTTTAAAGGAATAAATACAAGATATGGTAAAATAAAAGGGGAATTTTCCTGGATGCAAAGATACAGGTTCAAGGCAAGTATTCTCTAGTGAGAAAGCCCCAGCCAGAGATTTAAAATCACAGAATATACAGCAAACTAAAGCATGGAAATATAGGCTGATAGACCTTTAAAATACCCCTTCTAAGTTCTTCCAGGTTCCCAATTCCCTTAGCACAGAAAGAGCCTACACATTTAGTAAGTTAAAAATTGTTTTCTTACAAATCCTTCAAAGGTTAGATTCATGTGTTTTTCCATACAACAATAAGAAAAGGCAGGCAGTTTCAAAACACAAAGACAGCTGTCTTTTCTGTGACTGGAATGTGGGCAGCTGTGGCTCTGTCCACTTATGCCAACATAAGGTTGCTCATGAAGGAAGGGAGGCCAGCTGGGGTTGGGGTGGGGGTGGGATTCTCTGCCTCTGCTTTCTGGGGGTCAGTAATGCTCACTTGCAAGGAAAGGAAAACATTAGTAATTCCCAAATCCTGATAAACCAGGCAAAACATCTTTTAAAAAGTGAATTACAAAAAATGTGCAAAATGAAGCCGCAGGTACTATTAGAGAAGAGGAGCACCCTCTGCTTTAACACAGAAGGAAGTTCCTTCGCATGGTAGTATGTATTGTGGCACATATATCTATAATCCAAGACAATGCTCTTTAAAAAAAAGAAAGGAAAATAGCCCTGCTGGATGAAGCCAATGGCCTGTCTAGCCCAGCATTGTTCTCACACTGGGCAGCCAGATATCTCAATATGAAGCTTGTAAGATTGACATATAGAAACAGAAACTTAATTTAAAATGAAATCAATTAAAACTCTTATGGTAGATCCACTAAAAGCTTTTCAGTACAACAACAACAACTAATAATAATAATACTCATAATGATGGGAGAGATTCATGTTGTTTTCAGCTGTGTAGTGAGAAAAATAAATGAATGAATGTCTTGACAACAGTAATTAGAGTCTTCGTTAAGAGACAAACCATAGTATAAGGCCTTATTTTATTTTACTTTTGTGATTATTGTGATTTTTGAATAGGAAGCTGCCAAGTCAATATTGTCTAGCTCAATATTGTCTAGTTCAGTGTTGTCTACACTGACTGGCAGTGGCAGGAGACATTTCCCAGTCTGACCTGGAGATGTTGGGGATTTAATCCAGAAATGGTGGGGACTGAACCTGGGACCTTCTGCTTACAAAACAAAACCTCTGTCACTGACCGACAGCCCTTCCATTTTTATATTGCTGCTCAGAGTTGGGGGTGCTACTGCAGAAGGCTTTCACTTGACTCACCTGTTTCTTTGGATGCTAGTATGTTGCCATCTTTTCCGTTATTGGCTATTTGTTTTAAGGGCATTCCCCTGCACATCTCTGTGCATGGCGCTGCCCGCTTCAGCTGTGACATGATGAAAGGAAGGTCACACTGCTGGGATTTCATAAAGCTGTAGAAGAAAGCAAATGTTACACACAGCAACTTTCATCACTGTTTGCTTTGCCTTGCAGTGTTTTGATGGCTTTTCGCTTTGCATTTGTTTCTCGTGCTGAGCAGCAACCAGCATTTTGACATCACAGACATCATTCCTAGAGGGCAAAATGGGAGGAATTATATGGCAAAATCACAGGATTTGCCAGGTTTGATCAGAAGCTTGGCTCAGCAAACAAGCCCAGTGATCTTGAATCCAGCCACCCTTATTAAGCCAGAGGACAACCTGAACCTCCTTCACAGCAAAACATAGCCAACTGTGCGGAGCTTCACAAAGGGGCAAGTCTTTCCTGGCCCCCTGCAATAATCAGCTTTTCCAAACGACAAAGTTTTGTTTCCTTTGGGTTATGTTTATTTTTGTTATTAACAGAGCTGCATATCTTGTGTGATAAATGAACAGGCAAAGATGTCCTCCCTCCCCATGCTCCCATGATCACAGATCCAGCTTCAGGGCTGAGCAAGCCTTTGGCTAAAGCGATGCCTGGTGAAGCTTCCACTGATACAACCCCCAGCTGTGGGCTTACTTGGCAGCAACTTGGAAGCTATGGCTTAAATTTTCTCACAACACCCAGAACGCTTGTATGGCATCACTCCAGCACACTGGTAGAAATTAAAAATGCTAGCTTCTAAGGCTCTGCTGCCCAGCATGGGGGAACCCGGGGCAATTACCCGTGCCTGTTGAGTTGCTAGCAATTGCTCAAGGATGCCAGATTACTGACACTGAACCTCCATGTTTAAAAGAATTCATACAGCACCCACATGGAGCCCATGATGTCAGTGTACACAGACAACATATCAACAACATGTGACATCAGGGGAGGAGCAAGCAGAGACACAGCTGGATTGACTGTGCCACTGTGGGCAACTGAATCATGCCGCCAATCCCTACTGAAAGCTACTGAGGCTCCATCTACACTATACGTTTAAAGCAGTGCCATTTCGCTACAAACAGTATTGAAGCATGATGGGAGAAGTCCTTTGTTAGGGTGCTAACAGTTGTTGGGAGCCTTCTACACCCCTCACAAAGCTACAATTCTCAGAGTGGTTTAACAGTCAATCTCTCTTCCCAGGGAACTCTGGGAATCGTAGCTCTGTGAGGGGAATAGGGGCCCCCTGGCAACTTTCAGCACCCTAATGAAGGACAGCTCCCATCATGCTTTGGGAGGCATCATTACTGTTTGAAGCCGAATGGCCCTGCTTCAAATGCAGAGCTCAGATGGGGCCCGAGAAAGAGAGGAGCAAACATTGTATATAAAAAGTGAGCAAACTCCGAGAGGAGTCCTGTAATAAAAGAAGGCAACCAAACTCTTTGAGGACGCTCCCCACTGGTGGCTTTCTGAGACCACCTGGGGTCTTGAGGGTTCCTAGGACTGGAGGCAGAGACGGAAGTGGCATGTCACAAAAGATGCAAGCTCAGCACATGTTCACTTCATCTCTGCTTGGAACCAGTAAATGAAATCAATAAAAGACACCATTTCTAGTTCTCTCCAAAGATATACTCCATGTGAGAGATTTTCTGATATGTCCATTTGATTCAAAGGCCATTGTTTAGCTGAGCTCAACCAGCACTCATTCCAGCATGAGCCTCAGTATTAACAATGGATAGAGAGCATTGGTTTTAAGGGGCAGGTGCAAATTATATGATTTTGTTGCAGAAGATATTTTCTTCTTGCAAAGCCTCAAGGGGACTGAGAATGATATTTTTATTATTTGCAGGAAATGTGCCGTTCCTGCCTGACATATATTATTTGTGAAGTAACACACAGTCCCTTGGGGTCATGCAAAAAGCCAACTCAAATATTATGGAGGGCCTCTTTTGTTTCAGGTGCTTTGAAAAATAAGCCCAATGCTATGCAGAAAAAAGGGGGGAAAGGAAATGAATGGAATGGTGGGAACATACCTGCATAAACTTCTCTGCCAATAAATTTCTAGTGGCTTCCAAGTCTTTGTTTGTTTTTCTAACTTTTGCATTAAGCACAACACGGAGATTTAACAAAGAAGTGAGTTTTCATTGCATCGGAATCCCTCAGTTTTTCAGACTTTGGTGTGTTGCCTTTGTGTCAATCATATGCTAAAGCAGGGATTTCATCCAGAACAATCCCCTGGGATATATATGCTAAGGGATATGCACACAGCACTGCCAGCAGACATGTGCCAACATTATGGGCTGGGAGAGAAGAGACTCTTTCACCATTTCCTGAAAAATCTCATGATTATCAAACCATTTCTCAGTTGAGCTGAAGGGAGTTTGCCCATCACTAATTGTAATAAGACTGCTTTAATGCCATGCATACCCCACTTATATAGGGTTGTCATATTTCAAAAAAGTGAAAATCCCCAAAAAGTTGTTGGGGCCAAAGCTTTTTTTGGGGGAAGTTTTTGAGCTATTTTTAATGTAATTCATCAAAATCTACATTACTGACATGGGCTGCCATACATCCAGATTTTCCTGAACATAACAGCAATTTCAACCCAGACACTGTTTACGAGGGCTGAGTAACTTATATCATGCTGGCACTCTATCTTAGCATGACATGTGTTTTCACATAACATCACTCCCCTAGTGATATGCTCTGTGCTCCCATTTGCTCTTTGCGATATGGTAGTTGTAGGAAAGTGGTCACAGGTGTAGCTGCTTGTAGCAATGTCTGGGTCCTGTGAGGAATGATTGAAAGAACTAACTAAGCTTTGCCTGGGGAGAACGTGATAATGGTGATCATGGATGAAAGGTTATCATGCAAAAGATGGAGGACACTGGCTGTCTGTTGTCTCTAAATATCACCATGACCCCCACCATGAGGTGGAGATCAGGAAGTAATACCGGGCCAGTTTGCTTATGTCACATATGCCCATTTGACTGAATTGATCTGCAGAAAAGGTATGCAGGTGGCGCTCTAAACCACTGAGCCTCTTGGGTTTGCCAATTGGATAGTCAGCAGTTTGAATCCCTGTGATGGGGTGAGCTCCCATTGCTTTGTCCCAGCTTCTGCCAATCTAGCAATTCGAAAGCATGCCAGTGCAAGTAGATAAATAGGTACCACTGCGGTGGGAAGGTAAATAGTGTTTTTGTGCACTCTGGTTTCTGTCACAGTGTCCTGTTACTCCAGACGTGGTTTAGTTATGCTGGCCACATGACCCAGAAAGCTCCCTGTGGACAAATGCCGGCTCCCTTGGCCTGAAAGCGAGATGAGCTCCATAACCCCATAGTTGCCTTTGATTGTACTTAACTGTAACTGCTCCAGGTATCCCATAATACCCATTCTACATTTGTAAGTCATTGTCCTTGTAGTGTGGCAGCACCTACAACCAGGGACGGAGCAAGGTGGTGTGGTGGTAATGGTTCACCCCGGGTGCCACCTCTGAGGGGGTGGCAAAATGCTTTGCAGCACTCACCGTCTGGGAGAGATGCTGTGGCTTTGGCGCACGCAGGCTTCCCCCTGCCAAAATGGTCCGCCTCCCCCTCAGCTGTAGGATGGCTCAACAACTCTGGCTCCCCCCAAAAAAGTTCAACAACTTTGGTCAATCCATTGGGTAGATCACTGCCAGTTGTTTTTATATATATAGATATATATATAGATATATAGTGGGAGTAGATCGCAGTCTCTTGGGAGCTGGACATGCCTGCTATAAATAAAATAACACAAGCCAAAACACAATCCATCCTGGAGATTTAAGTATCTGTCCACAGTTGCCTACTTGTTATCAGAGGCCCAGAATCCACATTCCTTTGTAAGAAAATATGAAATAAATTCAAACCATTTTTGCAGGCAATAATAATAATAATAATGATAATCAAGGTAGGGGTGTGTGACAAGAGGTTTTCTACACTGGGTACCACCTGACCTTGCTATGCTACTGCCTACATTTTGGAACCCTCTGCATCTTGTGCTTCTTGACATCAGGGAGGTGCCTCTGCTTCACTCTTCCAGTACCTGCTTAAAACATTCTTGTTTAGGTGAGTATACCCAGGCAAGTAGGAATTTCACGTGTTTTATTTCTTTTTCTTTAAAAAATGATTGCTGATTTTAGTCACCCTCTCCAACATGAGAACTCTCTCACCTCTGCTGATCTAACAGTCCCTGGGATCCTCTCCCAGAGCCCATAGGATTGACCTGTTAATGTCTGTTGTGGAGCTTGAGCTGAATATTACCTTAGTCATCTTTCTCTGTTGGGAGGTCCTTGGGCAGGTTACAACAATGTAAAATGAAAAGAAAAGTCAGGTCAAAAATGGTTAAAATCAAAAGAATAGAACAGGTCCCACAGCAAACAAACAAATGCCAGGTGTCAAAAGTCAGTTGGCAAAGAGGTGCATTTTCAGGATA
The DNA here is from genome assembly GCF_964234715.1 of Podarcis melisellensis. Lineage (NCBI taxonomy): Eukaryota > Metazoa > Chordata > Lepidosauria > Squamata > Lacertidae > Podarcis > Podarcis melisellensis. The sequence goes on from NC_138532.1 coordinate 8,913,736, forward strand.
TAGTGAAAGCTTTGTGAGGCTCACCTATAAAGCAGCGCAGAAATACCGTAATTAAAATACCAGGAGCAGGAAAAAGAGCTAGTCACATTTAATGTAATGTAAAATACAGACTGGCTATTTATTTTTAATGATTTTATTACGTAAGGGATCCATCAGTCCCACAAATTAAATTAGTCTCCAGCTGTCAGCATCACCTCTTTTAATAGTTTCCTGGCTCCTTGATTATTCCCTCCCAGTTCTAAAGTGAATTTGAAAGAGCAGACAGTTCTGTCAAACTGCAATGAATTATATATCCTTCCTCTCACCTTACCTACCCCAAATTCCTTGTATATATCTGTGGCACGTCATTTTGGCTGCAAGGATGAATCAGTCCTAGGATTGTCGTGTTCTCAGGAACAAACCTGAGCAACACGAAATTGATTAGGGAAACAAGTCTTGAAAAGGGAAGGAAATGAACAAATATAAGTATTCTACAGCTTGTAATTTTATACTTGGAGTGGGTGGGAAGAACAGTCACAAGAGCCAGGAAATGTGGAGGTGAAATTTAAGATATTTAGAAAAGTGTGCTAGGCTGATGTTTCAGAATAGTGAAAATTCATATATATTTTTAAATAATATTTATTAACAGTTTAAAGACTATAAAAGAAAAGAAATTCAACAAAACAATACAACACTATACAAAAACAAAAACACTACGTAACACTAACGCAAAACATTGAATTAACAAAACAAAACAAACACAATTTAGAACACATCCAATAATTTCAATCTCTTAACTTTCATTCACTTGTTTCCACGACCTCCTCACCTCCCTTTTTGTATTCCACTTCAATTAACTGTTCCAGCAATTCCTTTCCATCTTCCTCTGTTTTCTGTCCTGTAATTTATCTTAACTTATTCTAACCTTATTTTTTCCCTTTAATACATTAAAAATCTATTTGTACTTAATTCCTTATTACATTTCTACTAAAGCCATATAACTTCATTCCAGCATTTTTCTAACATTCATTAATTTTACAGTATTTCTGTAAATAATCTTTAAATTTTTTCCAATCTTCTTCCACCAACTCTTCTCCCTGGTCTCGGATTCTGCCAGTCATTTCCACCAGTTCCATATAGTCCATCAACTTCATCTGCCATAGAATAGTGAAAATTCAGTTGGAATTTTGCGTGTGTGTATAGGAGGGGTAGGGAATGTGCTGAGGGGAGAGATTAAATTATCTCTCCATTTTAGGTGCAATTTTCTTGGGGATAGAACAAAACAGTTGTGCTACCTTAACTCCTTGCTCCAGCCATGTTTAAATCTATATAATGCAACTGGAATTCCAAGGTGCATCTTGGATGAGAAAAGCAACTCTCACTGGCCTCCGTATAAGCAAAGTTTTTCAGTTCAGATTGCAGAGCCCCTAGACCAAGCGTAAGGAACCTTTGACTCTCCAATGTTACTGAATAACACTTGGCTAGCATGAGAGTTATAGGTCAGCAAGATCTGCAGGGCCAAAGATTTACCACATATACTCTAGACCCTTAAAAGAAGCCTTGTTCAGTTCTATTTGAACTGTAATTAGTAGGGACTGTCCACCCCCACAATCCAATTCAGCACCTGATTGAGTTAGTGTATCTGAATCCAGCCCAATACATTTCAGATCAATCCAGACCCAATCCACATTTTTTTTGGAAATCCCATTCAGTTGCATTAGGAACTGCATTACACTGCATGTATGGCTCTTGTGAACTGCATGTACCATGGACTGGACTGTGGACTTGCAAGACTTACTGGCACACACACCAGACAAAGTACTAATAAAGGCAAAATGCAGAAGACAGAACACAGCTGTAAATAAACCTTACCTGAGAAACTAGGAACAAAACGAGCTGGACAGGATAAGGAAATTATGCAACTGCTTAAGTAACTATTAGATGAAGACACAGGCAACTAAGTTTAAAAACAAAGCTTGGACGGGAATTAATTGGGAAAGGGTGGTAGACAAACAAGGATAATGTTGGGTAGGGTACTGCGAAGGAAGCAAAAAACAATCTGAATATACACCACCAAACTCATTTTAGGAGACAAAACTTACAAGAGTGAAGGCAGTGTGAGCTTGCTGCCTTTTAAGACATCAACATTCCTCCCTTCGTGCACTGTGATTGAAGATGCTTTGGTGAAATTCTAACCATGCAGCCCCCAATAAGAAAATATCCGCTCTCCTCCTCCTCCTCTCCCCATTCTGGTGCTCTCTTAATTAGTAATTGCAATAATTTAGAGACCTGCCTTGTTTTCTAAGAGGCCCTTTGAGCAACAGGTCAGCAAAAATTGTTACAAATTGAGTCGGATCAATGCAACCCACTCTGTAGAGATTTGTAGCTGCATCAGCCTGATCCAGACTGATCAGCCCAATTCAGTTTGCGTGTTGAGTTCCACAGTACCACCCCCCAAAAATTCACACATCACACGTTAATTTTTGTTTAAGGTTTTTGGCATAATTTTGGCCACAACTTTATTCAAATACAGCAAATGTGAGTGGTTGCTTAGGCATTGGTTATGACTATCTCTCATTGCCCCCAAGGACAGAGCTGGTCCCTTCCGGACACCACCGGAAGCCAGCGTGGGAAACAAGTATTGGGGAGAAATGAGGCTGGGAACCAGTCCAACACCTCTCACCCTCATGTTCCGGTGGGGCTTGCACGGCCCAAGCCCGGCACCACGGACAAGGACGAAAGAATGGCAAGCCCCTGGATTCCTTTAACGGAATTCCCTTTCGCATCATTTGGAGGGATAGGCACCTTACCCTTCCAAGCACCAATTTAACCAATGCCTAACCGCCAACCTTACAAGTTGTGACGATTTGCTACGCAGTAGGCAAAAACCAAATGGCAACAGCCAATCAGCCAAATGGCAAAATTCCTACCAGGCCCCCGCTCAAAGGCGAACGACCCCATGACAGGCATAGCAAGGTCAATTGAACCCAAGAACCACCCTATAAAAGGGAGGGGGGCGGGTGATCCGATGCAAAACGGCCAAGAGGATGTCCTTTCGTCTATCTCCTCTACTTATAGACTCTGACCCCTCCTCCGAATTGGCAACACTCAAAAATCCCCAGCAACCCATTTAACCCTTTACGGGCTTGGGTTCCCACCAAATTTGCCTAGTCATGATGGTGGTCTGTTCCCCAACCGCAACACGTGCTCTCTGCTAGTGAGAACACACTTTGTGATTCAGACAGATTGGTTGCACAGCCCCACTTTGAGTTTTGGGGGTTGTCATTTTTACTATCAAGTAGTATATCAATTTTATGAAATAAATATATATATAACAAAGTTTTTGATTTGGACAAAAAACAAAAAAGGAGAATGGAAAAAATGAGTGTAAGTTGAAAACCATATGCAAAATCAAATTTTACACGTCAACCCCCAAACTAACTTTCTAGATTGAGGACACTCAAATTGTATTACAATCGAGCTTTCCAAGCTGGGTACATTCACATTCCAAGCAAGGTAATTACAAACTTTGGAATGTCACACTCTCCAATGATTTGTAGAAAGGAAACACAGAGAAAAATGAAATCCAATATCTAAAGGTCATTTATCAGGATAGCGATACTCCCACACTATGAAACTCTTCTTGCAAGGGCCTCCAGGAGACAAGTTTGAATGCACAGCCTATCAGTGAGTGATTATAGATAATTATGCAGAAAGACAATGGCATTTTATTACAGTTTGCTTACATTGTGCAAATGATGGTTAATTTGTGCCTTGATGTATCTGACCTTCTGCTGTTGACTGAAGAATTTCTATTGCCTGAACAAGGTCAAATGAAGGACAGAAAAGGGACTGTGGTAACAGTGAAAAAGAACATTAGAATTATTAAAAAACCATGGAAAGTGATGATGATTAATTACTACCAATACAAGTGAAATAGCTAGAAACTATTAACCAGTTTAATTATTTCCCCTTTAGTCTGAATCATGGTTTAATGTAACTTCTCAAATAATTGGGGGGTTGGGGAGAATAGATAATAGAGAAGAAATGACTATTACTCATCGGAGATGAATTGCATACACAATTTCAGAGAAGTTGCTACCAGTAATTTCTTAATTTTCAGCTGGAACCAAGCTGAAAATTCCGAGAATATGGTCTTCTGAGATTCCCCATGATTATCACCATTATTCACAGTCCCCTAAAAAAAACCACACATAAGGGCACTTTGCAGATTTTCTCCAAATATTATCCACCATTTCTGGTGGTCATTTCTCCCATGCCCCTCATACAAACAATACTAGATTTGGATCACTGTGGACTGCCAGCACAATGGCTGCTGTTCCTGCACCTGGCAGAGCAGGAAGGAAGATAAAAAAACTTAGAGAGGGGAAAGAAATAATCTGGGCTGCTGCCACTGCTACTGATGAGCATCACCCCAGGGAAGCTGTTGGATAATTTCTCTTTCCCTTGGAGAAATTCCATGAAATGAACTCTCCTTCTTCATGGCTAGCATGTTGGGTTTGCAGATCTCCAAGTCTGACATGAAGTCCCCCCGAGGTTCTCCTGGCCCCCTGCAGATGTCTGGTGAAAGATTTTAATCTCCAGGTGGCTGAGAGTGAGTGTCAATCTCCAAGGATCATCCTTAAATCTCATGTTTGGAATCTCAGCTTCTGGGATACTGTTGAGCTGGCTGTCCTCACAGCACCAGGAGGAACAAAGGAGGCGGAACAAAGGAGCTTGAAAGGGAGTTGCTGAAGGTTCTTCTAACAGTCTTCCCGAGACGTAGGATTCCCTCATAGGAATGATTCCTGTCAATTCAATGTTCCTTGCTAGGTAATAAAGCTGACCATTGTCTTTATTTCAGCAGAGTAGGGTAGCACGACTGGTTTGGATGCCCTGGGAGTCACAACAATGCTGTAGAATGGAGCACAAGGGGGGGCACTGAATTTTAGTGTTGCAAAGGGGCCACTGAAATCTGAGAGTCCAAAATCCACCACTGATTCCAGTGCTGGGGTGGGGAATGTGTATGATGTGACTAGCCACACTCAAAATGTATAACATACATTAGAGAAGAGCTTTCCAAACTGTGCCGTGACACATTAGTGTGTCGGCTGCAGTGTGTAGGTGTGTCGTGTGAATGCTCCCCACACTCCTCCCAGGGATGGAAAGGGGCTACTTTAACTCTCGGTTTTCAAGTAAAACTGAATTACTGTGTCACGAAATGCTGCATGTCTAAAAAGTGTGTCACCAACATGGAAAGTTTGGAAAGCTCTGCATTGAAGAATATTTCTTTCTTTCTAGCATTTCTAACACCCCATCTTTCATTGCCAAGTCATCTCTGGGGAGGATCACAACAATGGCCTTTCTTTCTCTATCTGTTACAAATATCAGTATACAAGAATGCAAAATATATAAAAGACACAATAAGATCAGGGGAGGTCCCAACTGAAATACACCATGAAATAAATTTTAAAAACAAAAACCTTAAAGCAGACAACATATTTATTGGTAAAATGTATTTTGTGTGTGTGTGTGTGTGTGTGTGAGAGAGAGAGAGAGAGAGAGAGAGAGAGAGAGAGAGAGACTCTCATTGGGGAATGACGAGAATTTTGTTAGCTTTTTGAAGTGAACCAATCAAACTTCCACCTCCCAAACTGACACATGGATCATAACTATTCTTCAGATTTCACACTTCTTTAGTTCTTTAGTTCTGAGAGCCAGTGTGGTGTAGTGGTTAAGAGCGGTAGTCTCGTAATCTGGGAAACCGGGTTCGCGTCTCCGCTCCTCCACATGCAGCTGCTGGGTGACCTTGGGCCAGTCACACTTCTTTGAAGTCTCTCAGCCCCACTCACCTCACAGAGTGTTTGTTGTGGGGGAGGAAGGGAAAGGAGAATGTTAGCCACTTTGAGACTCTTGAAGGGGAGTGAAAGGCGGGATATCAAATCCAAACTCTTCTTCTTCTTCTTCTTCTTGGCTCAAGAAAGGTACCAAAATCTGCATAAGAACCGTCCCACCCACACCCTTGGAATGGCAATGCCCATCAACTTGGTGGGGGAGGCAGGCAGGCAGGGGAGAGGACGGGTGTCTTCCCTGAAGTGGGGGTGACATTTGGGGGGGGCCCTGCCCACGACTCCCAAGCCTACAGCAAGCAGCGGCTCCGACAAATGTCAGGACCGCCAGCAAAGCAGCGAAGCTCCCCCCCCCCTTCCCCAGTTTGCTGTAGGCTTGGGAGTCTTGGGCTGGGCGGGGGTGACAAAAAAATTCCGCACCGGGTGCCACCTGACCTTGCTACGCCTCTGGCCCCACTCTGCCAATCTAAGCACCTAAGAGGGTCTATAGGGCAGGAGGCAGTCTTTCTGATATTAAGGCTTTAAACACTATTGTCAGCACCTTTAATTGGGCCTGGAAATAAACTGGAAACCAATGCAGCTATTTTAAAACTCTGCCTCCAGTGCTCTCCCACCACTGGTGACTGAAGCCACATACAGATGACATTAGCCTTGATACATATCTATCCTTATTGCTGTTTGGTGTATTTTTCTCTCAAACCAACTTCTATATTCACATTCACAGATCGTGACGGCTTCACTGAATAACAGTTCAGCATGGGGAAACAAATTGGGGAATGTGCTTCAGGTGAAAGCATCCCCACCCTCTCTGCTGGCGTGTAGAGCAACAGAAAAGCACCTTGAAACATAGCAGGGGGTAATGACCTCACTGCATTTTAGGGGGGAAGGGCCCAACAACCGTATTTTTTGCTCTATAAGACGTACCAGACCATAAGGTGCACCTAGTTTTTGGAGGAGGAAAACGGGGGGGGGGGGAATATTCTGAATCCCAGAAGCCAGAACAGCAAGAGGGATCTGGCTTCTAGGATAGCGTCTGGCTGTTCTGGCTTCTGGGATAGTCGCACGAAGCCTCTTCAGGACAGCAGGATGAAGGCTGCCCCTGCCAGAAGAGGCAGAAGCCAGGACAGCAAGGATCGCTGTGCAGTGATCCCACTTGCTGTCCTGGCTTATGGGATAGCTGCGCACAGCCTCTCCCGGGCAGCGGTATGAAGGCTCCCCCTGCCTGGAAGAGGCTGCCGTGGCTAAGGCAGAAGCCTGGAGAGGCGCTTCGCTGAAGGGGTGCTGCGCAGAGAGGGAGAGCTGCGCAGCACCCTTTCAGCGAAGTGGAAGGAGGAACAGAAGGGGCTCCATTCCTCCTCCCACTTCGCTGAAGGGGCACTGCGCAGCTCTCCCTCTCTGTGCAGCGCCATTCACCCCATTAGACGCACTCACATTTCCCCTTACTTTTTAGGAGGGAAAAAGTGCCTCTTATGGAGTGAAAAATACGGTACATTTTAAGCCACTAATCGGTGAGGGTGAGGGTGGCTGCTTAGTAAGAGCACCAGCAACAGCAACAGCAGGAGCTCTGGAGGTTACAAAGTTGTGGAGATGCATGAAAAGCGCTGCAGGTTGAGCAAATCGATTGGCAATCCTCACCCGCTTGCATTCCAGGTCACTTTAGGAGTAGCTAGGTTGTATTGAAGAGCTAGACCAGAATATACTGTATTTGCCTTGCATGCCTTCTAAATAGGCCATTCAGGCTGGAACTTGAGCTGAGTTTATTTTTTAAAAAATATAATGTAGGCCATAGGAGACAGCTCAAAGTGCCCAAATTAGCATCTCTGTTGACTGTACTGTATCGATCTGCACAGCAATAGCCCAGCAGCAGAAGAAGAAGGAGAGAAAAAAGATGCACTGAAAAACAGACAGGTGCTACAAAAGCTATAAAACCTGTGATGCTTTAAAGTAGCGGTGCTCTAGAAATGCCTGGTAAACAGAAAGTAGCTAGTTATTATGACTTTGAGAAGGAGACCAAGAAGGGGCCCAAGCCCAATTAAAATATTTTGCATTGGTAAGTGTTAAAAGCCACATTTGCAGTTTTCTAAGTCTACATGTTTGCCTGCATCAGGCCAAGGGCCTATCTAGTCCAACATCCTGTTGCAACTGGTCAACCAGATGAACATGGAAAGCCTGCAAGAAAGACCTGAGTACGAAATAGGTCTCCTTGCTTGTGATACCTGCAACACTGGTTTTCAGAGGCACACTGCCTCCAACATTCGAGGTGGAATATTGTGGCTAGTGGCCATTTGCTGCCTTAGCCTCTGTGTGTTTGTGTAGTTCTGCACTGTTTCACAGTGGGCAGCTAGAGCTAGAGGAACAGCAAGTTCTTTGCCCAGAAGGAACTGCAGACACTCTAAATGTTCCTATTTTCCAGGGACAGTCCCAGATTTACAGAAGCCGTCCCGGTTTCTGATTTGATCCCAGAATGTCCCACTTTTCCTTAGGATGTCTCTATTTTCATCTGAGAAATGTTGGAGGATATGGAGTTATGTGACCCTTGAGCCAAGGAGATAAGATACAACCTTTAGAAGACATCTGAAGGAAGCCCTGTAAAGGGAAGTGTTGTTTTTTAAGGGTTTATTTTTAATGTTCAATGTTATACTGTGTTTTTATGTATGTTGAAAGCCATCCAGAGTGGCTGGGGCAACCCAGTCAGATGAGTGGGGTACAAATAATAAAACAGGATGATGATGATGATGATGATGATGAAATAGGATGTCCCTATTTTCAGTGCAGAAATGTTGGAGGGTATGGAACTGTTGCTCATGTGTGATAGGTCTATAGATGGCTATTAGCTAGAAGATGACTATGGTTCTTGGAACTTTCCCCAGGTCATAACCTTCACTGACTTTGCTTCACCCCTCAAGTGATTTTGCCTGGTTGGAATCTATATTTGAATGCTAATAATCAGAATGGAGTGAAGAGAGAGGTATTGGTAGACACTAGCCTCCTATACAAAGGTCAAAGTTATATTTATCATCATCATCAATCTTTATTACGGTCCAGAGACCCAACAAATCATTACAAAGCAATGCACAATTCATACAGCCTACCTCCAGGTTAAACAAGCATTTTGTTCAGAATATATTTTTGTTATATTTATTGCTCTTCCCACTTTTGCTCCTGGCCCTGACTAGCATTGGCATGTGGCCCTCAGAACATTATCCAGATAAACCTTGGGCAGAGAAAGGTTCCTCACTCCTGTTGTAGACAACACAGGAGTAGATGGGCCATTGGACTCAGCATACGTTCGCTTCCTAATTCCTGGGTCCCAAAGCAGCATAGATATCCATGCTAGAAGTTCACTAATGAGTGAAGGTGGGGGGAGGTAATTGAAGTCCTTGTGCTATTGCTCCCATGCAGCTCACAAATATGTTGGACAACACAAATATGTTGGTCCTCCTTGGCTCTGATCTTAACTACTATATGTGCTACCTACAATTTTTTCCATATTCTGCCACTATGTCAAGCAAAGCCCCTGTTAGAGTCTGGGATGTCTTTTGCGCATTGGAGTCATGTAGCTGCTTCTGTGATCCGGACTTGACCCCCATGCACAAAGACGAAAAGCTAGCTCAGCGGAAAGTCCTTGCAATTTTGAATATGCACACCCTGAATGACACTAAATGGAACTGCAAACAGTGCGCCAGTGTTTAATTTTCTGACAGCATATTTGATTAGAGGGAAGGTATCTTATCCATGGATAACGTTTTCCATTTCTATGTCCAACACAAGTAATGAGGATCAGAAAGGAGTCTGTGAAAGTTTTAAACTAGTAGTGAAGGGTGGAGGAAGGGAGAAAGAGGGAGGCGGTATTTTTCAATACATTGGGAAGAAAAGGTTAGACACATAGCAGGTTTTGGCAAGTAGAAAGTCACACATTTTGGGCTTGTGCTTGCAGTGGTAATAACAGACTGGACACCAGTGCTTGGTGAAATCAGGCCACAACTTTATTGTTTAAAGAGCAGGTGGGCAGGGTTGGCGTGGCAGTAGGGCAAGGATCAATTTCTTATTCCACTCAGCTCTTTGCTGATGGAATGGTGTTCTGTTCCATGTTGCAAAGCATCCTAATCTCCACCATGGGAGTTGGCCAGTGCTGAATCCTGGCATGGTACAAGCCATACATCCAGGAATCCCATGAGAGAACCAGGGGCAGAGATTCTAGCCAGACAGTGGCCCTATTTAAGCTTAGGGTGTGTCTTGAACCCGGAGGCCCCTTTATGTCCTCCGCGCATTACAATGTTGATCCGGCCCAATGACATTTCTGCCCAATGTTGTGACAAAAAATTGCAATTGCCTAACATACAGAAGCATTTCTCTGAGGTCCAACTGAGTTTGAGAGGGGGGGTGGAATACTGACTGGCTCTATCTACCAGTGACCCAAGTAGCTCAGTGAAGCTCTAGCACTGATTGTGGGTGGGAAGCTTATGTGGCCAGGGCATTTTAAAGGCCTTGGTCTCCCCCTACTCTTGTGAGATCCCCTTCCTGTGAGCCCTCACAAGGACAATGCAGGAAGACGAAGCCTCACCTCTCCACTGTTCTCCATGCTCCTACACTGCTAGGCAAAGTCACCCTGTATGGAGGCATGTGCGGAGCAAGCCTCAATAGAGGTTCGCTGCTTTCACTGCCTTGAGGATGAAGGGCTAAACCAGATCTGATGGTAAATGTTCTTTTGCACTTAATATGCATGCTGGAGGAGACTTGAGAGTCCCATGGACTGCAAGATGATCAAACCTATCCATTCTGAAGGAAATCAGCCCTGAGTGCTCACTGGAAGGACAGATCCTGAAGCTGAGACTCCAATACTTTGGCCACCTCATGAGAAGAGAAGACTCCCTGGAAAAGACCCTGATGTTGGGAAAGATGGAGGGCACAAGGAGAAGGGGACGACAGAGGACCAGATGGCTGGACAGTGTTCTCGAAGCATTTAATGACACCTCAAGTTTAACTACTAAAATTTCACAATGAAAGTTAGTGGGGATACTCACTTATCTCATTTCATGATGCATCTTAGGGCAACGTACAAAGGGCTCTCAGGTGGTCCCCTATCCAGCTGTTGACCAGACCTAAAGCAACTTAGCTTCAGCAATGTTGCTGCAGAATCATATTCCTTCTGTCACTAACAAATTTTGCAGTCAATCTTCTTCCCAGGGAACTCTGGAGCTGGTTAAATACACTTTGTCATATATGTGCTGATAATTCCCTTGAGCTGCAATCTTAAAGACAATAAGTAGAAAGCATTACATATTCTGTGGAGCTTCTGAATAAGCATGCGTAGGACTCCATGGTTTAAATACAGAAAGCTAGCAGATCAGTGAGGTGCCTCTTCCACCAACACAGGGATGGGGAACTTCAAGGCCAAATGTCACCCTTGGCAGAAACCACAAGGGCAGGAGTGCTCTTGAGCTCAAGTTCCTACTGAGGGTTTCCTACTGTCATCTGATTTATCACTGCAATAACAGGATGCTGGCCTAGATGGGCCATTGGTCTGATCCAGCAGGCTCTTCTTATGTTCTTCTGAAGATATCCTGTTCCCCAGACTCACAACATCATATGTGGAACATACCTCCCTTAAGGAGATTGGGGTCAAATTCATGCAACCTGCATTTTAACCCATGTAATTCACACTTTAGAAACCAATAAGAAGTGTTGAAAATAATATAATGTTGAAATTAACATTTAAAAATAGCATTATGTTGGGGAAAGTTACTTGCAGAAACTGTGTATTTTAGACTGAATTGCGTACAAAAATACATATATTTAGAGAAATTTGAGCAAAAAAAAGGGAGATGCATATTAGTTTTGATGCAGATTTTTAAAAAAGCAAACCCCACAAATTAAGGTTGAAAAAAAATGAGAAACTGAAGCTGACATATTTCTCCATCCCCCTATCTATTCCCTTTACATATTTTGTGATTTTCCCTAGCAGAGGGTAAGAATACATCTGCATCAGGCTTGGCTTAGCATATTCAAATTGCTACGTTTGCTAAGTGATGAACAAAACATCACAGCAAGAACAGCTGGTTTCTTAACTCCCATCTTTTCCTTTTAAAAAACCAAACAAACCAACATGATAAATTTAAAAAGTCTTCCCCTGCCCTCCCGTTACTCTACAGATGTGTCATATCTTCCTCAACCTGCCTGACAAGTGAATTATACAGCAGAGCTCTTTAAAGTTCAAACCATATTGCGCGGCAGATGCTCCAATACTATTAATTCAGGAGCTTCATCCAGACTCCCCATTGTCACCCCTCTCCCCTGAGGCAATTTATGGCCAGCTCTTGCTTCATAGCATCACATTACGGTCACATTAATTGTAAAGATGCATTAACCTCACCTCTGGCTTTCCTGATTCCCCCCCCCAGGTGCTACTTTCCCTTCCCCCCTCCTCTCCCCCTGCTGTTTGGTGTCTTCTGCTTCATATCTTCCTATTAGTTCCAAGATTATCACTTTATATTATAACCAGTTTTAGTTTTCTCTTGTTCGTGTTTGCTTTGTCTTGCATCTTGTTGTAACCATTCTTGGAAAATAATAGTCCTCAATGAATCTCCCTTTAATGCTTGTATTGGTTGGTTCTTCAGGAGGCTTTAGGAAGTTCTAGGTGGCATCCATTGCAAAACAAAAACAAAAACCTTTGTTATATAGTTTTCATTCCTATTTTTGATGTTCAGGCTGTGAGTGCTGCTTATATAGCCAGAAAAACACCAACACCCCACAAGAGGGAGGCATCCACAGGCTTTCAGGAATTGCTAGCTTTGCAGGAGCAAGCTGTTTGTTGGTGGTGGGGGCTTCTCAGAGGAGAAAACCTAAAGAGAAAGAAAGATGCAGACTGACGTGGATTGAGAATGCTCAGCAGTCATGGGATGGAAGAAGGGGAATGGAATGACAAGGCTGGAATCTTGTGGGGGTATGTGTGTCATAAATATTGTTATGTGTTTGTGGGTGCCAGACCACTAAATCCCTGGATCCAGTAAGTGTTAGAATTTAATCAAGTGTTAAACTGGGTGCCAGACTTCTAATCTTTGGATCCAGCAACTCTTAAAAGCTAATCAAGCAAGGATAGTCTCCTGGTGATGTGTAAGGAGACAAAAGGAAGGGTGATGGACTACATGGAAATGGCGGAAATGACTGGCAGAATCTGAGACCAGGGAGAAGAGTCGATGGAAGAAGATTGGAAAAAATTTGGAAAAACATTGTAAAATTAATGAATGTTAGAAAGATGCTGGAATGAACTCACATGGTCTTAGCAGAAAGGTTATCAAGAATTAAGTTAAAATGGATTGTTAATGGGTTAAAGTGTAAAATTTAAGGTTAAATTGCGTTAAGATAAATTATGGAACAAAATCCGAGAAAGAGGGAAAGGACTTGCTGAAACAATTATGAATTAAGAATACAAAAAAGGAGGCGCAACGAAGTCATGGAATTAAGTAAATGAAAGATAAAGATATGAAAATACTGGATGTTATCGTTTTTAAATGTTATTGTTTAACTGTATTGTTTTTGGGTTTTCTCTTTTTTTCTTTTTCTTTTTTCTTTTTAGTATTGTATTTTCCTTTATTTTTGAAGTATTGTAATTTTTTTATCATTGCTGTCTGTTCTTCTTTTTTTGTAATTGTTAAACTTTAATAAATATCTTTTTTTAAAAAAAAAGGAGACAAAAGGAAGGGGCTCTGGGGGAGATGTAAATGGGTGTGGCCCACCCTCAACTCACAGATACTGGGAAGGAATGAAGCCAGAGTTTAGAGTGGGGAGTTAGCAGTTATGTGAGCTAGAAGCTGGATGCAAAAGTGTCAGGCCAGAAAGCAGAGAGCGCGCGTCCCGTTCTGGATATCTACTCGACTCCAAGGCTGTGGCTATGGGAGACGCAAGACACTTGAAATGAATGAAAATGGAACAGAGAAAAATACAGTGGTACCTCAGGTTACATACACTTCAGGTTACATACACTTCAGGTTACAGACTCCACTAACGCAGAAATAGTGCTTCAGGTTAAGAACTTTGCTTCAGGATGAGAACAGAAATCATGCTCCGGCGGCGCGGCTGCAGCAGGAGGCCCCATTAGCTAAAGTGGTGCTTCAGGTTAAGAACAGTTTCAGGTTAAGAATGTACCTCCGGAACAAATTAAGTACTTAACCAAAGGTAGCACTGTAAGGCTAAAGAAGACACAGAACATTTGGGGAATAATATTGATGGAGGACTGCCACAACAGAAGAAGAAGAAGAGTTTGGATTTGATATGCCGCTTTATCACTCCCCTTCCGGAGTCTCAAAGCGGCTAACAATCTCCTTTCCCTTCCTCCCCCCACAACAAACACTCTGTGAGGTGAGTGGGGCTGAGAGACTTCAAAGAAGTGTGACTGCCTAAGGTCACCCAGCAGCTGAATGTGAAGGAGTGGGAAATCGAACCCGGTTCACCAGATTACGAGTCCACCGCTCTTAACCACTATACCACACTGGCTCTCGAGTGGAATGATACAGCTGGAGACAGTAGATGGTGAAATAGAAAGGACCTCACCCCAAGTGCCTGGAGGAGTGAAATAGTCAAACGGTGGAGCTACGATGTTGGAGGAGTGGGATAAAATTGTGGATGGAGAGATTAAGAAATATTCTGAGCTGGCAAAGATAGATCTGAGAAAAAAAGAATTCTGTTTACAGTTTGGAGTGAATTTAGAGGGGAAAGCTACCAAGCTTCTGGCAACACTCTTGGACAAAGAAGGAAGGATCTGTTTTGTTTTGTTTTGTTTTGTTTCAAATTAGGATGGAAAACCATAGTCAACAGGAAATGGGAATGGAAGATATGGAACTAGGTGTGGATTAATGAATACACAACAAATAAAGAACTATGGATTGATGTTTTAATATATTACCACAGCAAAGCGACACATGTGTGAATAAAGATGAAGGAATTATTGCTTCTCAGCACAGGAGGTAAAGTTGTTATGCTGGACTGGAGGAAGATTATTGTTGACATTTATTGATAATAATATTTGAAGAACCTCTTTTGGACTTCTTGTGTGGAAGGAAAAATTGATAACCTTGAGATGTCTGGATCTGAAGACTAGGAAAATATCGCCTAGGAGGAGAAAGAACATATGGATACCATCCTGGATTGAATATTTTGAATATTGAATATTTTGAATCTTTATAGATATAACTGACAGACAGAGAATCAGAAGCTCTTTTATTTTCTTCTTTTTTCTTCTTTTTCCATTTCCATCTTCCTATTTCTTTCCCCTACCTTTCTGTGCTTTGCTCTTGTTTCTGGATTTTTGTTTGTTTGTTTATGTTCTCTACTCTGGGTCAATGTGAAGATTTTATGCACATGAAGGTGTTGCCTGGCTGGTGAAGGTCCCTGTGTGTAACAATATGATGTATCTCAGCAATGTGCCACAATTCATTTGGAGCTGTATGGCATACATAAGTCAGAAAATCAGATGCCTTTCAATAAAGCCAATTTTACTAAAATAAACAAAGGGGCAGTAAATGTTGTGGTGGTTCTTTTGTTCTTTTTTTTGAGGGGGGGACTATGATAAATTTGGATTCCGACCTGCACAGCTGTCTTCCAGAAGCTCCTCATTGAATTGCATCATCACTTTCCAGCTCCAACCATTTCTAATTGTACCCCTCTGTAGTATCCATTAAGACTGGAATGCAACACCCTGCCCTCTAGCTGATTTCAAGAATGATATTATCCCATCAATTTTCCAGCAAATTACAGTGCTTTGCAGAAGCACATTAAACCATCAGATCTTTCTTATTATATATTTCTCACAAGGCTTTTCATTCCAGATGAGCTTTGAGCCCACCTTAAATCTCTGATGGGGCTGCTGCCTTTCACAGCTACATGAAATGAGAAGTGCAACTTCCAGGCAGTAATCTGGACCTGGGTCTACTCGAGTGACGTCTGCAGGATGCAATCTTGGAAAGCTGAGAAGGAGGGCTTAGTATTTTCAAGAAAACACATAGTCTAGGAATCATGAGACTGGAGGACTCTGTGCTTTGTATTCTTTCTTCACCTACTGTGAAGATGCTCGTTATTTCAGTCAACCAGGATCTGTGGCCCAGTAATTATTAGAGCAATGATATCATGGTACAGAGATGATGTTGCCCTCTCCTGATGAAACAACTAATATCTTTAATATGCTGGAGAGATTTCAAATTCAGGAAGCCCTAAACCATTGAAGCAGGTTGATTTAGCATCTCTTTTAAATACTGCTCATGCTAGAGGAGTTAGCTTTATTGCTCAAAAGTGACAACTGTTTCTGAATTTGCATTTAAGGAGCCATTGTAATTTTGCTGGGAAGAAAAATGTCTATGCATGGCTCCCTCTGCTCCATGCAAATTACAGGTGGAACACATCCTGGTATTTTATCTTCATTGTCAACTCACAGCATGAGCAAAGCACATTCCTGGGAGCTCTGAAGACAAAAGAGAAGCACAAAGAGGTAGTGGGTGGATTTTGCATTTACCCTACAAATGAAGAGGGAAGTTCCAATTCTGCTTCTAATGGAACTGAAGATCAAAGTAGCATTGGGATCAAAGGGAATTCAGCACTTGGTACGATCAGATAGAACACCATTTATAGAAGGACTGGAGCTTCTTCTGAGCTGCCTCCCAATTGTTCCTGCACTATTTCAAACCATTTGCCTCTATTACCTGAGTCATTGCATGTAGTATAACACATGTCTTCCTCCTGCTACAGTATATCTGGGTAGCTTATGACCTCTTGAAGGTCTTATTTCATCAGTGGAGAATCTCAGGCCCAGGGGCCAAATGTGGTCCTCCAGACCTCCTTATTTGGCCCTCTCCCCAGGCCACACACCCCTTAGTGGTCCTGCTTCACATCCCAAATATTATTGCCTGGCTGGAATGTGTCCTTGAATTCTGACAATGCCTCTTGTTTCTCTGGATAGAGAAGGGCATGAGGGTGTTATAGAAACTAGCCTACTGTGCAAAGCTAAACTTTATATTCATGGCTCTGTTTATCCTGCTGCCTGCATGAATCTGTATTCTGCACAGCTCAAGAGGCTCAACCCTTTATCATGTGTGCATCATAACATCTTTCTATAAAATTAAGGTGGGAAAGCAGATATGGTATCTAAGGATCTTTATGGTAATTAGTGGTGCAACTTAATTAAAAAATAGCTGTGCTTGAAATCATGCAAGCTCTCCTTGCTTTCTAAAGTTATCCTTGAGCTACCTTTCTCTCTTCCTCCTCCCTCTGGTTTGCACTCTTTTTTATTATCATAAAGAAATGGCATTAAAAAGAACAGGGAGAGTTTCACCCAATAGGTCTAGGGGTTCCCACCCTACTCAGCAGTCTAGATTGCAGCTGAAAAGCTTATTGAAATAACAAGTAGTCTTTAAAGAGATTAGCAAGCCTAAAAATGACAGGAAGCACACATCCATTCAAAAGCATACAATAAGAAGAGTGATGCATTTTAAATGCACTCCCAACTGGCTTGTCAGTAACAAATTAGACTTGTCACATTCTCCAAACAGATTTTTTTTGAGAACATTAGCAATGCTAATGATCTTGGATCTCAGCAGGAGCAGAGAAGTTGAAACCTGGTTCAGAGGTACTGCCAGACGGCTCACCTCCTTCCTTGGAGACCAAAAGCAATTCCTTGCTCTGGAAGCATGGATTAATTGGCAAGAATAAGCGCAGACCCAGCCCTTTTAGGGCGAGGTTCAAGGTTCTTGTGTTAGTATACAAAGCCCAGAACGACGTAGGTTCAGTATACATTAAGGACCACTTTATCCCATATGCCCCAAACTTGCCTTTGTGGTAAACTGGAGAAGCACCATTAGTCCCCTGCCCCATAGGCCAGAAGCACAACTCATGTCAATGAGGAGTCAGACCTTCAATGTAGTAGGTCCAATTCTATGGAGCTCACTCCTATTAGAAATCAGTCAGGTATCAATCCCAGCTAAATTTAAGATGTTGAAACTCTTTTGTTTTCAGACAGCCTTTGCACTAAGAATGTTGTTCTGGTGTCTGCATCTTCCGTTGTTATGTACAGTATCTGTGTTTTATAGCTGGGGTGGGAGACTGTTTTAATTCAGTTCACGTCTGAAGTTAAATCTATCAAATTTGCAGATGCTGAAACAGTGTGAGAGCCAGCATGAGAACCTGCTGGCGAGTAGATGAGAGTTCATGGCACTGCAGAACCAGGCTGATCAACTTGCCTTTATGTGGGATGTCCCTTATATAAAAATCTGCCCTGGCCTCCTTTCCAGAGACAGGCAGGATTAAGGTTCCGGCTCCGGCTCCAGAAGAGCAAATCCAGACATCAATGGACAAATGCTCATAGTGTTACAACAGGTTGAAAGCAGCATAAGACTGAACAAGGAAGAGTCAAGCAAACCTGATCAGGACAGCTTTAAAAATATTCTGAGGGGAGGGAGACCATATTACAGATGACAGGGGAACAACTGGTATTGGGGATTATAGCTTCATTGGTGCACAAGAAACTGACGTAGTGTTCCCCTTGCTAAAGGGCAGAAAACAACATACAGTGGCACCTTGGTTCTTGAATGTAATCCGCTCTGGAAGTCCGTTTGACTTCCGAAACATTAAAAAACCAAGGCTCGCCTTCCAATTGGCTCAGGCGCCCCGGAAACAATAGCCAACAACCGCGTTGGTCATTTGGCTTCCAAAAACTGGAACACTTACTTCTGGGGTTTTGGCATTTAGGAGTTGAAATGTTCGAGTACCAAGGTGTTCAAGAACCAAGGTTCCACTGTATATGTGTGTGTGTGCATATATGCGCTCATTTTTGTAAACACTGATTGCATTGCAAAATTTGGTGAAGTGTGAATTTTGAAGAATGGCTGTGTTTCCATTCTCATATTGTTTCAAGAATCTGCAAATTTGATAGATTATTTGGCTTTCAATGTGAACTTCCCCTCCATCCCTATTCTCAAATCACACTGAATTAATCTTCTTGTTCAAGGATCAAATCCAAGACAAATAAGGCAATACACTGTTTGCCAAGCATTCAGCACATTCTAGGAACCAACTTACCTATCCCTTTTTAAAATAAAGAATTATTGCAATGGTCCAGCCACAAGGGGTTTAGTATGGGGTAGGAGAGAGAAATAATAGATTGGTAGGATGAGTCATTCAAACTAGAGACAGTTGGTAATTAATTCAACAAAACAAACACAGTAATTACTAAAAGTAATAAAACTTTACATTACATTAAAGGATCTAATAGGTTTTATAAGAGGATTCTATTACACTAAGCGCAATGGAAATGTGCTATTTATAAAAGCGAGCTTTGCAAAATGTCAATAGCTTGGTATTTACCTTAGAAAATTAGACAACCATACGAAAAAATAATTATCTTTAAAAATGCACATTTGGAGATTCTTTCATTAGTGAAATTAATTGCATGATCTTAATTGCGTTGGCGGCACGTTAATGGCTCCTGTTCGTGGCACTTTGTAAATGAAAAGCGATCAAGAAATATAATGGGAGGAAAATTCTATTCTCATTCCATGCAGTCATATATTGTAAAAGAGCTCATCTGGAAAGTAAAAGTCAGTTGAAAGAGTTCCTTAGGGTGCCAAGGGTTTTGAATTAGACAAATGATAAGGTGAGTTAATGATTCTTTCAAACTTGGAACTTGTTTGCTCAGAACCGGAGCCAAAGTATTATTATTCCTGTCTTGAAAGGTTCTAATTGATCACCCACCATTTCATCTAATGCAAAGGGTTAAAGTAATCAACTGCTGAGCATACACCAAAAATGACTACTGAATTTGAGTGCTTATTGCGACGAACTAGTAGAAATTACCCAGCGCCCTCAGGAATTATTGGAAATCAAAGGATACCGAGATTTATAAATGGATAATGTAATTTGTTCATTCCTGAGTCTGTGCATCCCCCCCCCCAAAAAAAATAACCCAGGGAATGTTTTGTCTCCTTTGTCACCCTCCCAACCACCCTGCAGAGAGCAGAAGGCTTCAGTCCTGCTGGGTGCTGTTTCACTAGCAAGTTCCCTCCAGGAACTTCACCTTAAATGAATAGCTCCCGCACTGCTGCTTCATGTGCTTGGCTGATGTGCCTGCCTTCTTGCCACCCCTGATTCCAAGTCACTTACCCCCATGTGTCCCAGCTTGGAGCAGTTCATGGCCCAGCTGTTCCCACCACCACTGATGACTCCATTGCTTCTCATTCCAGGGCCACCACCCATCCAGCTACTGTTGTTGCCGCCGCCACTGCTGAATTGTGAGACGCGGCTGCCTGAGCTGGACCCCGCTCACTCCCACCCAGACTGACCCCTGCATCAGCACCACCGTGGAGACCATAACCAACAGTGAAAGACAGACCCCTGGCACCGGGGCAGTCCTGTTCTCCACACCTCCTCCACTACCCCATTCCTCACCCTTGTACTTAGGTTTCCTCTTCCTCCGTTGGGCCCTCTCGGCCACTCCCTTTTCAGTCCTGCTAGGGACTGCTTGCCCAGTGCAATCCCTTGAGATAACATTCTGGCAAATCGTGTTCTCTTCACGGGGGGCATGTGTTGTAGTGAGATCTCCAAGACTGAGCTCACTGTCTGTGTAGGTGGGATCGTTTGGATAGCCACAACAACCTGATTGGGTCGCTCAGTTGCTGGGGAAATTCTGGCCAAAGGGGTTGAGAGAATTTGCAGCCAGGGAGACCTATTTAAAGAGCTGCACGTTGTGTCGAGCTTCTTCTTAGCACCTCGTGCATTGGATCACCCGCCCACCCCCCTATATTTAGGGTCTTGCCATGACCTTGCTATGCCGTCGTGGGTTGTCTCTTCTTGGGAAAGGCGCCTGTTAGGAATTTTCCCATTTGTCTGATTGGTTGGTGCCACTTGGGTTTCACCTGCCGTGTAGCAAATCATCACAACTTTGTAAGGTTAGGCGGTTAGGTATTGGTTCAAGGTGTGGTGAGGGGAGGTTGTCACACCTGCCCCTCCCAATGTGCGATAGGGTATTCTGTTAAAGGAATCCAGGGGCTCACCATGCTTTTGTCCGATCCCCTTGCAGGGGTTAGGGCCACACCAGAGCACCTGGGAGCATTTTGGGGTATGCCAATAGCCTTAAACTAATATTGGTGTCAACTGTGTCTTTCTTGGGAGGTCTTGGGGGTTTTCACACGCAATGCAGATCCCAGCAGAATTGACCCTTCTGCTCACAAAGCTACAATTCCAAGAGTAGTTTCACAATCGATCCTTATTCCCAGGGTAGCTCCCTGTGGGGTACCTACAAAGAACTCTCAGCACCCTTAACAAATGACTATTCCCAGGATTCTGTGGCCATGACTGTTTGAAGAGGCAGGATACTGCTTTAAATACATAGTGCAGATGGAGCGCAAGTGTCAGTAACAGAGCCCTGAGGTCCTGGCAGCCACCTAAGGGTGCCAGGTCTGGTTAAATGAACCAGTGCTCTGGGCTGGTAAAAGGCAGTTCTTGTTTGCATTTCTGTCCTGCCTTTCCACCCAAAGGAACTCAGGGCAGCAAAGAACAAAGCAGAAAAAATTATTTTAAAAAAGAAAACACAATGGAGTTGGGTGCACCTCACCAGGGAGCACATTAAAAAGGGGGAGGGAATCACCACAGAAAAGGCCCTGTCAAAAAATTCAATGGCAGCACCAACAAGGCCTCCTCTGCTGATCATAGGGCCTGAGATAGTAGATACTGAGGAAGACATTGTTTGAGGTAAATGGTTTCTAAGCTGTTTAAGGGCTTATTTTTTATTTTTTATTTTCTTGTTACAAAATTGCACACACATAAATCATAAAACACGACATGACAAACAAAAATAGGTCACTTGGGGGGAAATACCAAACATTATTTTACAGTACGTAATAATGAGATGATTGCAGAAAAATGAGTTATTTGGTGAATGTACTTAGAAAACACAGAGTAATTGGAGTAAGTACAGAGTTGTGTCTACCTATCTGTGTCATATTGAAATATATGTTGTAGGTATTTCTTGTCCGTGTGTTGTTTCATTTGTGTATTTAATAAAATCACACCATACGGTGGAAAAATTAACTTGTTCCTCCCCCCTCCCCTTGTCACCTTCAGTTTTTGCTACAGCTTTTCCATTATGGCTGTTTGCCTATTTAAGGCTTATATGCTGTGGCCTCCCACTCCCATAAATATAATGAACAGGAGCTGTTTGTCATTACTCAGAAGTGAAAGACACTATACTCCTTTCCAAAGGAAACTTTTAGGTATTCCAGTGTTCAGAGGTTGAGTCTATTATTGCAATCAGGTTCAAGCATTAAGTCCGTCATGACCTTTTGCTCAAATGTTTTCATATCTTCTCTATTTTTTTAAGAAAATGAAGTTTGAAGGGATAAGGAAGCAAGATCAAGGATAGAAAAAATATTTGATTTCAATGGGTTGTTTAATCAAGACAAAGACAAGCATGAATGGCTTTCCATTTTTGCTATTAAGCCAGGTGTTTGGGTTTTTTTAAGAGTAGGTAATTATTACACTATTTAGGAGAAATGCAGAAAGAGAATATGACAAGAGACTAGGAAAAGTGAATGATAAACCATTTATGTACATTTGTACATATCCACACACAAAAATCTGGTCGAATACCTTGTAGCTGCTGCTTACAGACAATAAATGTTATAGGTTTACAGTGAAGAGAAATGAGAACTGCCATTCCCAAGGGACCCTGAATACATCTCTTCCAATGACTAGCAGTTAACATTATGGATAGCATCTGCCCATGCTTTTATCATGATTTAAATTTGTTTTTCATTCACCAGGCTGGATTGCAGGAGAATAATACTGAAATGTGTGTGAATCACCAGACATTTTTTGTTTTTTGTTATTAGCATCTCTGTGGTGATCCTAGTGCAGAGAGAGGAAGTTTATGAGTGAACAGGAGTACAAGGCACTTTCTTGTCTCCAATATTTCCTGCAACAAATGGAAGGTGTAATTGATTTTCTAATAATAGAGAGAATTCTCCTTTGGAAGCATAATATTGCAGCTTTAGACCATGTCTGGGTTCTGTAATCCACACTATATAGAGCCATTCAAGTGCTTTATGGCAAATGGTTTGTAGGCTTATTTGTTGCTGGAATCTGGAAGGATATGAAACATAAAGGGTCTCCAAGCCACTAAGGTAATTTAATAGCCCAAGACACACACACCCAACACCATGGAAATATAAAGTGCAAAATATTTGGCACTAGGGTACATGTGAGGAGCTTGCAGTGATGAGACAGAAGGACTTATTGGTTCTATCCTGTCTGCCTTGCAAATTCCACTGGTTGTTGACAAGGAGACTAGTGAGGGTGGTGAAAAATCTCAGCCACTATTAGGCAGGACAGACCCCCTCACTGTGAGTCCTTGCAATCTGATAGACAAGAGGACTTGGGAGGGCTGGCACTACATTCCCAGTACTGTCATGATTCAGGGAGAGCCTACCTATAACTTGGGTAGTACAGGCCATTTTTCAGCCTGAGCACCACATTCCCTTCTGGAAAACGTTATGAGGGTTATATGCCTGCGGTGGGTGGAGTCAGAGGCAAAAGTGGGTGGAACAACGTATGTCAGGCATCCCTCTGTATCCTCCATCCAGGTGACATTTCGGGTCACTTCCAGGTTTGCACATATTGAATGCACGTAAATGGAGTTGCCTGTACAGTGGTACCTCGGGTTAAGAACTTAATTTGTTCCGGAGGTCCGTTCTCAACCTGAAACTGTTCTTAACCTGAAGCACCACTTTAGCTAATGGGGTCTCCTGCTGCTGCTGCGCTGCTGGAGCACGATTTCTGTTCTCATCCTGAAGCAAAGTTCTTAGCCCGAGGTACTATTTCTGTATTAGTGGAGTCTGTAACCTGAAGCGTCTGTAACCCAAGGTACCACTGTATTTGCACACACACATCAAACCCCGGAGTTTCACTTTTTTGAGAGTTCAGGAAATGCAGTTGGAAATAATTAGGGTGTGGAAAGTCTTTAACGGCTATAAAAATTCCATCTACCCTGCATACCTAACGGGGGTTACTGGAGTTTCATTATTTGACACGATGTGTTTTTATTAAATTTATATTTTTATGCTGTGCCTTTATAGAAAAGTATGGAACTTTTTAATGGTAAGATCAGTTTCATAACTGAACCAATTATCTAGAGGTCTTCAAGCAGAGAGGCTGGACAGCCATCTCTTAGTGATCCAGGAGATTGGACTAGAGTATCTTCGAAAACAAAGCAAAGAGCTCCAGACACCCTCTTTTAAAACCCGTGTGGGCGAGGTTTATTATAGAGCAAATGAAAACAGCACATAGAAGCTTTCTGAGATGTGTAATATTGAGGGGCTGGTTCAGGCACTGGTTCTTCATGTTAGAGTTGGTGTATGACAAGCAGACCTGTTTTCACCTCTGAAATATTGGACTGGATGAAAGGATATAATTTTGCTGGCTCGGTTGCATTCAGAACTCTGTGCCTGAAGTCAAAATATTCCTTCTGAGAAACAGACAGGAAGTTGCCAAGGGACTGTTTTCCTTTAAGTAAAATGGAAATGAGCAACCGTGATATGAGAGTTAGAGCAGAAAGGCTGGAAACTATTCACATGTCTTAACGTAAATCAATAGTATTGGAATTAAGGTTTAACATGAGAGGCAGCTGTCACAGAGACAAGGCTAACAAGAGCAGAGTATCTGTAGAGACGATTAACGTTGTCCACTTTTTGGAACAGACATGCTGCTGAAAGTGAAGGGAGGAAGGGAGAAGAGCTTTTCTTGCAAGAAAGATGCGCTGGCATATTCATGAGTCAATTTCCCAAGATTCTCAGTTGGGTATTGCAGAAAAGCCCCATGAGCCTTTCCTCTCCAACCAGCCTCTGATTAGCAGTTCTGAAAAGCAGTCAATCACTTTCACTGGACGGCCCTGTGGTCTAGCACGGTGGCATTGGAGTGAATTCTCTCTGTCTGCTTTCTACCCATCACACATACTTTTGTAAACCTCTATGAAAAGTGGAGAAGATGGAGGTTTATAAAAAAAAATAGTCATGGTGTGGATAGAGATCTCCCCCTGCCTTCTTCACCTATAATTCTGGAATGGGGTCATTGTTACTGAGAAGCTGATCTGGCTGGAATGGGTCCTTGAACTCAGATTCAGATACTCAAACTTTTATTGGCATGTGCCAATGTCTTTTGTTCCCATGGATGTAGAAACCAACCTGCTGTACAAAGGTAACATTTATATTCAGAGCCCTGCCTCTTTTTGCCTCTGGCACCCAGAAGGTTACCCACAAGGGAATGTTCCCTGCCACTGACTTTGCTGACTTAGTTACAATTGCGAAGACAAAGGACAATGATCTAGTCAGGCTTTGCTGGACCTACAAAGCCTTGGGAGGGAATTATCCAGCTGCCTTGTGGAGAAAGCAGCATAAGCACCCCACTGATTGGCCTCCTATCTTCCTTCTGCAGTTATTTTTCCCTACTTGAAGGAATGAATACTAAAACACACAGATGCACACAACAAAGTGAAGTGCTAAAACTTCTCTCTGGTCACCATGTTTCTCATATTTTAACATCCCTTCTGCTTGTGGAATTTTTCTTTTTATTGTCCCTGCCTTTAACAAGCACGTCTTGCACCTTTTTCGCTGCTCACAAAGGCTATGCTACAGCCACCCAGATTGCCTCCGAACAGCCAACTTCTGATAGTGAAGCCTGCCTTGAGGCTTTGATACATACAATTCCATAAAAAAAATACTGCATGGTGACTTAATGTTCATGTGTGGATCTGCCTACATATGTACTAGTGATAAAATGAACCCACTCACCCAATTTCCCTTTGAGACCTTGGGAAGGGAGCAGAACATTCTAGCATTTTAATAAGCAATACAGGGATGGTGATTTAGCAGGACAGGTAGCAGAAAATAAGGATACTCCTTGATAAATTGTCTCATACTTGTTGCCAAAGTCAAAGAAGGCCACAAGGGAAACAATTCTTCTCTGGCTCATAATTCAGTCTGAGCCAGAGAAAAATTTCAGGGTTTGAAAAGCCTGCTTCTCCTTTGAGGTGGACTTTACAAATCCTGATAGTTCTTCTTCAACCTGTAATATGGAGAAGTTCACCAGGATCCCTAACCGTAAGTGTGCCTTGACACAGCTCATCTGCTTGCCAGGGGCCCCCAGACAACAGCAATTTTCAAGTTTGTATATAATCTGCATGATTTATTCTGAAAGCGCAAGTAGGTTTTCTCTGGAAGACGTGCTGGATGTTATTTATTTAATGGTTCATTTGGAGATGCATAAAATATTCAGTTCTGCTTCTATGTGAAATCAACAGTAAGAACAATCCACTTTCTAGGTTTTGTGTTTGTTTTTTAAATGAAATTTTATGGCCAACTTTTAGGTCTTTGTCCACAAAGCACACATTATTTGGCAGGGTATCTGAATTTAACAAATGGTGTCCTTTACACAAGCGTGTTAAAATACTGTCAGTTTTCTGTGTATGGCATTAGTTCCAAAGGCAGCAAAGTGGGGGTAGGGAAAAGAATAAATTAAGCTCAACAATGTAGAAAAAGAAAAGTTTCCCTTTCTCCCAACAGTGTTAATCAGAAAAGGCTGAAATATAGAATATCATTTCTCTTGAATAAAACTGACAGAATATAAATCACTCTTAATACCTCCAGCCCTCCGCAAGAATACAGACGGCATAAGGCAGTCGCTGTTCTACACACACTTTGTATGCTTCAAAGCCTTCCGCTTTGTCTGGCAATTCTGAATAATAGAGGATCCTGAGCCATGTATATGAAACTTGGATTAATGTGCAAGATTTAATCTACAGTTTGCAAGGACCAGGCAAATTCCAAGGGAAATCAAGAGTTTAAGAAGTCTCTCTCCCAAACAGGAAATAGGTCTCAAGTCCAACTTGTAACATATTGCTTATGACACATTTCTTGTTCCAGGCCAATTCTCGCCTACCCCTGCCCCACCACAACTGAAATTAGTGTAGAATGAGAGGGGCCGGAGTTATGCATTAAAGAGTCTCAAGCCTTCATCTGCAGGGGGAATGGAGGGAGATGGGCTTGAAGCTCCAGGAGCAGCGGAGCTTGCCAAAGGCTGGGTGAAGTCATAGGCTGCCTCATGCCAGGTGAGACTATCTGGCCATCTAGCTCAGTATAATCTGTTCTGTCAGCAGGTGTCTACGTTAGATATTACTGACATTTTGGGATATGTGTGAGAGAGAGAGGGGAACAGAGGAAGAGACTGATTTTGTTCTATATTTGCATTACTTTTTTCATTTTTATCCTTATTCTAAAGCCATACTAGGGTTGTTTATTTGAAGGGAGGGGGGAATAAATGAACAAATCATTGTAGTTTTTCCCCTGATCTTGGCTAGCACCATAACAAGGTGGCAGCTGTGGATGGGCCCAACATTGTTTTCCACCAGGCCATAGAGGGGCAGCTGCTATCCTGTATATCCATGAGCTTACTGGAGGCACTCCAAACAGCTTTTCCCTTTTTGAGATGCTCTGATCTATATCAGTTGACGAAAGAGTCACATAAGGGCTAAAGTACACATTATGTTCATGGTGTAGCTGTGTCTTTAACTGACGAGTTTTTAGAACAAACAAAAACAAACAAATTACCTAACATGGAGAATAGGGAGTTCCATCATTTAGTCCCTGGGCTGGTCCCAGTATGGGTAAGACTCTCAAACCAACCGCTTAAGCAGATGGGAAGTTTCCTAGTTCAGTTTGCAAGGATGTGGGCTATGATTCAGATTGGGACCACAGAATTGGGCAAAGGGTTTAAGTTCCTTATCAGAATTCCCTTCCCGTCCTGATGGGAGCACCCTCTTTGCTTGTAATTTATTTTTAAAAACATCAGTTCCCTTAAAAACACAGCTCCATAGCTACTGTAGCCAGCGGCGGAGGGAGCATCTTGGGCACCTGGTGTGGCATGCCCAGGGGTGGGGCAAACCACCCACAGGGGTGGGACACACAGCGCCCATAGGAAGGGCTGGGGCAAGGTGTGGGACGCCCATAGGGATGGGGCAGGGTGTGGGGCATCCATAGGGAGGGCTGGGTGAGACATGTGGTACCCATAGGGACGGGGCATGCCACGGGGCCTCAGCTGCCCTACAGCTGGGGGGAGGCAACAGGCGGACAGCACAGAGCCTGCAGGCGCTTGAGACGCGTGGCTCGGGTGCGCTGCAACAGGCCCCGCGTTGAGTGCTGCCTGCCATTTTGTCACCCCCATCAGGGTGACACCCAGGGCGGACCTCCCCTTCCTATGTCCCTGACTGTAGCAACTTAGCATGCAGCTTGATCCTAGCTCTGATGTGTGCCCAAACAGTTGCACTAGTGCATTATTGCATTATTAAATTTCCTGTCTTTCCCCCTAGCATCTGCCACTAATTAATGTGAAAGGAAACTGCATTCAAAAAATATCAGAGCAGAAAGAAAATTTGGGTGAATTGTTATGGATGGGTACAGGATTTTTCTTGTGCTTATCTTATTTTGAAAGTGGCCAACAGGTGTTTACAAGTGTATTTTCTTTCATTCCACAAAACATCTCCCTGGCTGTCTGCTCCTGCAGCCTTCCCAGGTGCTTGCACATTAATTAAATCCCAGGGGAACATATCATGAGATAATACATTTTTGTACATCACAAAGTTCAGGCAGCTGGGGAGGCTGCTCAGGGCTGGTGAAATGTTTACTGGAAAGCGAAACACACAATGAGAAAGGCAAGCTCAAAACTGAAACTTAAAGGGGAAAACCTGGCCCCTTTGCCTTTGGATTCAAGTCGACCACCCCACATTTTCCTATTGGTAGACCTGACATCCCAAACCACCCACCAAAATTCTAATGACAATCTAAAGAGGCTGGAGAATTTGGCAGAAAAATAGAAGCTTCGTTAGCTGAAGAAGAAAACTTTCAAGAAACTGGGGCACAGATTCTGGACGTTACATGCAGTTCTACCCCACTCTCTATTTTTTGGCCAATTTGATGAAATCCTGATTGCAGGAGAAATCTCTTGATGCAAGCAGTCACAGATGAAAGACCTTCCACAGAGATTTTTTGGGAGACACAAAAGCCTTTACATGACAAAAAAGTAATTATTCTTCAAAGTTCCTTGAAAGAGGGAGTTTAAGGTATTTAATGATTAAAAACTTGATGTCCTTGAGTACAAGTCAGATAAAGGAATTAGCATGGACCTTAAGGCTGCCAAAATGACAAACATAAAGACTGCAATAATGAGTGTGCCTGAGGTGATTACATTTTCTAATTAGAAGAACACATGTCCCATTTAGGCGTGGTAATCTTGTTCTGCCTTTGACGTCATTTGGGTCGTCCTCAACTAATAGAAGCTCTTGCAGTTTTTAAATAGTAAAGCTCATAGGCAGAAGGCAGAGTCAACTCCCAAAAAGAAAAGGAAATGAACAGCACCAACCACATCTCTAAACATGAAGTGTGAAACTTCATGTCCAGGGTCCAAATGCAGCCCTGTGGGACTTCATTCACGCTACACTATGATACAACTTTAAATGGTCATGGCTTCCCCAAAAGAATTCTTGGAGCTGTGGTTTGGTTCAGAGTTGTTTGAAGACCCCTATTCCAAAGCAGTGAGAGATTTTACTTTCTTGGGCTCCATGATCACTGCAGATGGTGACAGCAGCTGCAAAATTAAAAGACCCCTGCTTCTTGGGAGAAAAGCAATGACAAACCTAGACAGCATCTTAAAAAGCAGAGACATCACCTTGCCAACAAAGGTCCGTATAGTTAAAGCTATGGTTTTCCCAGTAGTGATGTATGGAAGTGAGAGCTGGACCATAAAGAAGGCTGATCGCCGAAGAATTGATGCTTTTGAATTATGGTGCTGGAGGAGACTCTTAGGAGTCCCATGGACTGCAAGATGATCAAACCTACCCATTCTGAAGGAAATAAGCCCTGACTGCTCACTGGAAGGACAGATCCTGAAGCTGAGGCTCCAGTACTTTGGCCACCTCATGAGAAGAGAAGACTCCCTAGAAAAGACCCTGATGCTGGGAAAGATGGAGGGCACAAGGAGAAGGGGACGACCAAGGACGAGATGGTTGGACACTGTTCTCGAAGCTACCAGCATGAGTTTGACCAAACTGCAGGAGGCAGTGGAAGACATGAGTGCCTGGCATGCTCTGGTCCATGGGGTCACGAAGAGTCGGACACGATTAAACAACTAAACAACAACAACATTCCAGAGCTGTAATTTGCAGAGTGGTTTAACAGTCAAGCCCTCTTCCCAGCTAGTATGACCAATGGTCAGGAATTTGGAGAGTTGTTTTCTCCCTGTCTCATAATAATAGAACTCATGGACATCCAGTGAAGCTGAAAGCTGGAAGAGTCAGGAAATCTTCAAGACAAAAAGAAAGTACTTCTTCTTGAAATGCATAGTTAAGCTATGGAAGTTGCTCCTACAGTACAGAAGGTAGTGATGACCATCAACCCTGTTGGCTTTAAAAGAGGGTGAGGCAACTTCATGAAGGCAAAGGCCATTGGCAGCTACTACATAACTGCTATGCTCTGCCTTCAAAGAAGGAGGCAGTAATGCCTCTGAAAACCAGTCGCCAGAAGCTTCAGAAGAGGACAGTGCTATTGTGCTCGAATCCTGTGTGCTGGTTTCCCACAAGCATCTGAGAACAGGATGCTAGACTAGATGGTCCATTGGCATGATCCAACAGGCTGTTCTTATGTTCTTAGTCCAGCAATACGTGGGGGGCCACACAGAGGCGTAGCAAGCTCAGGTGGTACCCGGTGCAGAATATTTTTTTTGAAGGCCTGGGGTAGGCTTGGGAGTCGCAGGCGGGCTGCATTCCAAATGTCACACCCCCCCCCCACTGATGACACCTGGGGCGGTCCACACCCTGCACCCCACGGTCTGCACCCCCCTTCCTACGCCTCTGTCCCCATATCCAGCAATGGGAGGGCCACTTCTTCCTATGGTTCAGTTTCATACACCATGTCCGTTTCTGTCTAAGGGAAGGACATGGGCGGGCTGCTGCTTGGCCAGAGCCTTTCTCCTGGCATAAGCATCCACTCGAGGGTAGTGGGGTCCCGTGGGCCCTCCCCAATGATTTTCTTCTGGGGCACAGCCCCTTCAATATTTTCTCTCCCCCACACACTCCTGTCTGCCTTCCCAGCTACCTCCCTACCTCAGTCTGCTGCCCCCCCCCCCAGCCTCATTCCTCCTTCTCCTGCATGGCACAGGGAAGCTCAGCAGCAGAGCAGGGGAAGGCGAGACAGTGGAGGCAGGGCCCTACTGGGGTGGGGACATAGGGCCCTTGTGGGACCAGTCCCAAAATTACTTGGCCCAGCCCAGTATACCTGAAGGAGCATCTCCACCCCCATCATTCTGCGCAGACGCTGAGGTCCAGCGCCGAGGGCCTTCTGGCGGTTCCCTCATTGCGAGAAGCAAAGCTACAGGGAACCAGGCAGAGGGCCTTCTCGGTAGTGGCGCCCGCCCTGTGGAACACCCTCCCATCAGATGTCAAAGAGATAAACAACTACCTGACATTCAGAAGACATCTTAAGGCAGCCCTGTTCAGGGAAGTTTTTAATGTATGACATATTAGTGTATTTTTGGTATTTGTGGAAGCCGCCTAGAGTGGCTGGGGAAACCCTGCCAGATGGGCGGGGTACAAATAATAAATTATTATTATTATTATTATTATTATTATTATTATTATTATTATTATTACTACTACTACTACTACTACTACTACTACTACTGTGGGGACAGGCTGAGCACTGGTGAGTGCCTGGCCAGCTGACCCAGGGAAGGAGGGAGGCAGAACAAGCACATGTCCATGCCCACGTCACCACTGGCTGCCGACACAATGGCCCGATCTCTGGCTCGGAAGGAGGGGGTGAGGGGCTGGGGTGAGGTGAGGTGAGGCGGGTCTGCCCCCCCACCCGTTTCACTCAGGTTGGCGCCACAACCTCCTGGCACATGTGGGGAATGGATTCCCCGTGGAATTAACATACCATGACTTTGACTGCGGGCTCGCCTTCTTTTGATATCCACAGCTGCTTATGTGGCCCACTTGTCCAAGGACCTGGGAGACAGAAAGGAAAATAAAAACAGAGGAAGAGGTTACAGGTGGGCAATGTCTGGGGAAACTGTTTGTGAAGCTGTTTCCCAGGTGCTTGGAGGGGGTGGTGCGGGGCATCTGGGTATTCACAGTAGATGCCAAGCCCTGGCTCTGTGGCTCACCTAAATGGAGGGAATTCTGTCCCCGGGCAGCTGACAGAACCCCTCTTGGCCACATGCCCCTGGCGATGTCAACTGGACTACTGAGCCTAAGCCCGGCCCAGCTTCTGGTCCCCCACCAAGTGCCCCCTTCTAGAACCCACCGCTCTTAACCAACTCTCACCTGCCTCCCCCCCAACAGTCACACTTCCCTTTCCAAGCCTCCTCCAATCTTCCGTCTGCACCAGAATTCCCCTCTCTCTCCCTTCCCCCCTCCCTCCCTGTTTGACATTCCCTTAGGAATTCTAATAGCATCACCTCAATTGCCATATTGAAAAAACAGAGGAAAAGGTTACAGATGAGAAATGTCTGGGAATCCCAAAGTCTAAAGGCAGAGACCCTGGCTTATGTCTCACAGCAGGACTCAGGATCCACCCTGGACCTCAACCTTTCCTGGTTCCCTCCCTGTATCAAATTAAAGATTGTAAGCCCCTTGGGGCAGGGACCTGTTTCTCAAGGGTCACATGCAGCGATGGCGCAAAGAATACAAAAGAAATCTCACTAGGCTCCTGCCCTGTGCAAGCTGAAGCCCGCTAGATGCCTTTACCTTAAAAACAAAGGCTGTGTACACACCATCCATTTAGGGCAGGGGTAGGTAACCTAAGGCCCGTGGGCTGGATGCGGCCCAACTGCCTTCTCAATCCAGCCTGCAGACAGTGCGGGAATCAGTGTGTTTTTACATGAGTAGAATGTGTGCTTTTATTTAAAAGGCATCTCTGGTCTGAGGGACGGTGGACCAACCCACGGCTGAAAAAGGTTGCTGACCCCTGATTTAGGGCTCCTGCAGCATGAAAAGGGGCTAAGTCTGCAGGGCTGCATTACTGATAGACAGGGACTCGGACCTTAGAAATGCAATTGGCAGAGAGGCCTCTGTGTGAGGTCCTTTCCCCTGCTCTCCTTGAGGGAAAGAACCATATTGAGTTCTCTCATTTCCTTGGACCCTTGTAGGATGCAGACATGCCTCTTCCGCAGGTGCCTGGGGTTGGTTATCATGTAAATATCAGAATTGTTACAAAAGTTGGGTGCCACCCCTACACTCTGCAAGATGGCAGGGGGGTCCAGGAAGTCACCCAAGATCCGTGTTCCTTTGGAGAGCGGAGACACGGCAGAGAATGTCATAGCTCTAAGAAAGACGGTTTGTTCACCCATTTGCACTTTCTGTCTGCATGGAGGGAGCCCGCATCTGACAGCATGGTCCTGTCAGGAGGGGCTTGTCCCCCACAGCAGGGAAGCCCTGGAGTCCCAGGCATTTCTCCCAGGCTATCCAATGGGCCATTGACCCCTTTTGGCATGTTCCTGTCTCTATATCAGGTGAGGCCCTGACTTGGAAATAAATCTGACCCTGTACTTTCCCACTGACTTCCAATCCTCCCTTCAGTGCTCCAGATCATCAAAATCCCACCATTTATTAATCTCTGGGGTTTAGGGGTGTCCTCTGCAAATCCATAACAGTATTTTGCCTGCATAGCTTTTACTGCTACTGTTGCTATGAACCAGTGTATGATAATAAAGTAAGGAAGGCTTATTTTTAAACTTCTCAGCTTGTGGTCTGATTCTTTCTGAAGTGGGCAGCTGACTTCATAGCTGGACTTCCTCCAAAGAAGGTTTTGCAGCCAAATTCCTAAGCTTTCAGTTTTGCTGTCAAGGAGGGGATTTTAAACCTCTGTTCATCTCACATTTGTGGGTATCTGGAGGGATAAATTTCCATTAACGTATACTCTTCTACGTGTTAAAACCAGTTCACACAGTGGCAAGATCTTGAAACTTTGGGAAATTCTCTTGAAATGATCTAGCACATGTTTAGGAATGATGAGTCTGTAGGTTGACATTTAATGGAATGACCCCGTGACTTCAACTCTCTTAGAGTTAAGAGAATAGAGGCATGAATATGGTCAAATTTGAGACTTTCCTTGTTAGGCCGAATTGCTGTAATTAAGATGAATGTACTGCCTAGAATGCTATTTTTGTTTCAGACATTACAGATTGTGGACAGAATGGACTGTTTCAAGAAGTGGCAGAAAGACATATCTAAATTTGTCTGGCAGGGCAAAAAGCCCAGAATAAAATTTAAGATATTAACTGATGCAAAAGACAGAGGGGGGTTTGCCCTGCCGGACTTAAGATTGTACTATGAATCGGCAGCTTTCTGCTGGTTGAAAGACTGGCTACTTCTTGAGAATACAGACATTTTGGATTTGGAAGGATTTGATAATAGATTCGGTTGGCATGCATATATATGGTATGACAAGGTAAAAATTCATAAAGGATTTAAAAACCATATTGTCAGGAAAGCATTATATAATGTTTGGATTCGATATAAGGATTTGCTGGAAAATAAAACCCCTAGGTGGCTATCACCAATGGAAGCTAAGGAGGTGAAAAAGCTCAATATGGAATCTAAATGGCCAAAATATTGTGAAATTTTAGAGCAAGAGAGTGGAAAAATTAAATTACAGAGTTTTGAGAAAATAAAGTCTAAGGTAAGAGATTGGCTTCATTACGATCAAATAATGGAGGTGTTTAAACAAGACAGGAAAATTGGCTTCCAGATGGAGAGATCAAAACTAGAAACAGAACTGCTAGAACCCAATACTAAGAATTTATCAAGAATGTATAACCTGCTGTTGAAGTGGAATACACTAGATGAGACAGTCAAATCAGCTATGATTAAGTGGGCACAAGACACTGGTCATGACATTATGTTTGCTGACTGGGAACAGTTATGGACCACCGGGATAAAATTTACGGCATGTAATGCCTTAAGAGAAAATATTATGAAAATGATTTACAGGTGGTACATGACCCCAGTCAAGCTTGCAAAAATCTATCATTTGCCCAATAATAAATGTTGGAAATGTAATGCGACTGAAGGTACCTTCTTTCACCTTTGGTGGACTTGCCCGAGGATTAAGGCCTTCTGGGAAATGATTTATAATGAAATTAAGAAGGTACTTAAATGTACTTTTCATAAGAAACCAGAGGCATTTCTCCTGGGCATGGTCGGCCAATTGGTGTCAAGGAAGGATAGGACATTTTTTATGTACGCCACCACAGCAGCAAGGATCCTTTTAGCAAAGTATTGGAAGACACAAGAACTACCCACACTGGAAGAATGGCAGACGAAGGTGATTGATTACATGGGACTGGCGGAGATGACTGGCAGAATCCGTGACCAAGAAAAAGAGACGGTGGAAGAAGACTGGAAGAAATTTAAAGTATATCTTAAGAACTGTTGTAAAATTGATGAGTGCTAAAATGTCAAGGGAAAGGAAAATATAGAATTACAGCTGTAATTGATCGATTAATTATGAGAAGAAACTTAAAAAGAAAATAAGTAATTAGTTAATTGGTGTGAAGGGTTGTTGAAGAAATTTTAAAACAGGGATGCAGAGAAGGGGAGGTAAGGGGAAGTCCGAGAAGTAAGGTTTATGAAAAAGAGGTTTTGAAATTATACATGTTTATATGTTTTTGTTTGTTTATGTGTGTATGTTGTTTTGTTTTTAATTTGTGTTGGAAAATTAATAAAAAAAATATTTTAAAAAAAGAGAATAGAAGCATGGAAAGGCCATATTGTTCAACCTAGTAACCAACCAGATATTCACAACAGTAAATATAATCTGGGGACCGCAGCTGAGGACCTGCCAAGCTATCAACAGCTGTGGACAAGTCAAGCCAGTTAGCCAAATCACATGCACCAGTGAAGGATGACGCTAATAATAATAATAATAATAATAATAATAATAATAATAATAATAATTCTATGCCACTCCCCTCCTCTGGGCCTCAGGATCCTCCTACCTTCACAGTTCCTATTCATGATGAGTGATGGGCAAGTATCCTGGCAAGAATCTCACCATCATCTGACAGGCATCACTCTTGCAGGCCACTATAAGGCTTGCTTGCAAAGTGGCACTTTGTGACATCTTCTGGCAAACAGCTGGTGGGTGGCTGCTGGGTTGTTAGGGAGCTGAATTAAGAAAAATAAAGCCAACAGGGTCAGGCCAGGGTGTGCTGTTGGGGTGTGTGGTTTGCCTCCCCGATGTCAGGATTGAAGAACCTTCATATAAGAATCTGCCGCTATCTGAAGAGCACATTCTAGCAGAGGCTGAAGAGAGGGAGGAGGGAGAGAATGGAATGCAGGTTGCCAGGGAAACAAGCAGACAGGAACTAGGTGTAGTAGGGTCGGGTGATAGAGCGAGGGAACCTGCAGAAAGTGACAGCTTGTCAGAAAGGGAATCTGAACCAATCAGGCACAGACTTCGCTGGAGGGGAGGCCTACAAGACAGACAGAGAGAAGCAGCACAAGAAGAAGACGTACTTTGTTGCTTCTTCCGTAGTAAGAGAAAGGGAAACCAGAGCCCAGTTGAATCATCTTAGGCTTTTATGGATGCTGCACGGGAGCGAGCTAAAGGACTTTCTGTTTGTTCTTTGCAATAAATCATCCTTTTTAATTAGCCGGATTCATGCGTTTTAAGTGCTGCTGACACCCTTGTTCTTGCTCCTCCACCTGTTCCTTTAGCTGTTTGATAGAATCATAGCATGGCAGAGTTGGAAGGGATCAAAAGGGTCATCTAGTCAAACCCCCAGCAATGCCAGGATCCTGCCCACAGCCAGCCCTGGCTGGGCTCCAAACTCTGACCATCTTCTTACCAGCCAGATGCACAGACCCCTTGCAGTTCTGCATGGAGTGGAGATAGGGGAGAGAGAAACAGTTTGCGCTCTCTCTCTCTCTCTCTCTCTCTCTCTCTCTCTCTCTCTCTCCATTGATCTGAGAGCCACACCATGCAGCCCTGTCAATATCTCAAGGGCTGTCAGAGAGAGGCGTGAGGGAGCTTGTTTTCTCCTGCTCCAGAGGCCCTCAAGACCTGAAGCCATGGCTTCAAGTTACAATAATTGAGATTCCGACTCAACTTCAGGAAGAACTTTCTGACAGTAAGAGCTGCGTGACAGTGGGAAGGAATCTCTTGGAAGGCGGTAGACTTTCTTTCCTTGAAGGTTTTTCAGCAGAGGTGGGATGGCCACAGCGGCGGAGCAAGTCGATCAGGTGCCTGGGGTGGCACACAGGGCCAGGGCCAGCTGGGGCAGGTTGTTCCGTAGGGCCTCCGAGGAGTCTGCCTGCCTCCTCCCACTCATCTGCCCTACAGCTGAGGGGGAGGCAGCGGGTGGTGGACCATTTAGGGCAGCGTGGAGCCTATGCATGCCCAAGCCACTGCATCACTCCCAAGAGAGATGCATGGCTTGGGCACGCTGCAGGCCCCGCAGTGAGTGCTGCCTGGCATTTTGTCACCCCCCCTCAGTGGTGACACCCAGTGTGGACCGCCCCCACCGCACCCCCTTCCTCCTGGGGCCACATGCCCCCCCCAGCACAGCAGTACAGTAATACACATATGCCAATAATGTTTTAAGAGGTGCCCTGGAAGTGTGATCCCTTTGAGCTTGAGAGATTTAATATCACAGCTTCGAGTGCGTAAAAAAAGCACATGCTGACACATTTTCCTCCCACTCTGAACAGCTGCTGGCATTATGGAATTAGGTAATGCATTGGTCAAGCCTTGTGCTGAACCACTTCATCAGAAAAAACCCAGCGCTTGATTGTTTTCGCAATCCCCATTGCTGCAAAGCTGTGCTCTTTACAAACAGCTCGCCTTGGTGGGTCTGGTGAGATCAGAGATCAGCTCAGGAAAGAGAAAGGGAGATCATGCTAACAACATTTGCTGCATGTCAAAGACTCCATGACACTCTTTGGGAACACCAGCAGAATGCATGGGATACAGAACAGCACTGATTCAGTACTGTTCACTTCCTCACTTACCCTCACCAGCCTTGTTTGTTTCCTTTTATAGCTGTTTAAGTAGAATCTGATTGACTCTTTGGCTCACTTTCAAACCCTCAAATGCTTTGAACTGCATGGCTACTTTGCAACACCAGGATACAAGATCTCTGGAGGCCTCTGCAGTCGGTGCCCCCACCTGTTGGTTCCAAGGGCTGATCTTCATGCACTGAAGATATTTTTGTCATTATAGATAGAGGGGAAAGTGAGAAAGAGAAACATAACTGAGTGCTGCATTGCAATTCCAACTCCTGTTTAAAATGGCACAGAAAATTGGAGTGATTCTCTAAGGCTTCATTCTATCATCCTGACATTTTGTTACCTGTTAATTTTTGTGTTTTATATGATCTTTCGCACAATGTAAATGCCACTTCTGGAAATTTAGCAGAATCTAGTGGAAGTGTAACACTCATTTCTGTGTTGTTTCCAGAGGAAAAAATCCATTTACAACCCTGGAATCCTGGAATATCACATGATTTTTGTGCTGTAAGTTTCCCACAATTTTCATGGATCATGCCCCCACCACTCATATATGGTATGTGGATGGTATTTTTAAAATATTTCCTGGTGAATCAAGGGGGTGGTGGAAGTGAGCGTGTGTGGAAACGGTGGGGGAGTGGCAAGACATCTGATGACATTTGTTGCTGTGTTGGGCAACTCCCACTGATGTGAATGAAATTCAGCACAGCTTGATGGTATATTGATCAAAAAGCCACAGTTCCAAAGCTCAGCAGGTATTGCAGTGGAAAAGGCAAGTTAAAGACCAGGGCAGAAATGCTAGCATTATAACCATAAAAAAACAAAAAACCTAATGAAATAAACCCCATGTCTGAATGCAGCATTCTTCAGGATCTGAATTTGCTCATGGAAGAGTTTGGCTTCCTCCATTTACAGGACATATGGCTGCTGCCAACTTCTCTCTCAGTGCCAATGGATCTGCCCACTAATACCTAAGAAGTTTCTAACTGGGATTCAGGGTTGTCTCTACCATGAGATAGAGTGAAGCGGTTCCCCAGGTGGCAGGCGCTGGTTGGCAGGAAACGTGGCAAAGCTTTTGAGGACAGAGTGGTGTGTCTGCCCAGCATCCTCTAAGCTGGCCTGCTACATAGAAGTGTAGAGTTGGAAAGGACCCTGAGAGTCATCTAGTTCAACTGTCTGCATCGCACAAATCCTGCCCACAGCCATCCCTGGTTGGGCTTGAACCACCAACCTTCTGGTTAACAGCCAGACAAACTGACCCACTGTGCATGCAGTGAAAGACTCTGACCTGTCCGTAACACTGAAATAATATTCCATTGCCTGTCTGATAGATAGACCATGTCCTTCACCTCAGATGGCAAAAATGTCTTGGGCTCACCCTGCTCAAACTGGTCACTGGGATCATATCAGATTGATTTGACTGTCTTTTAGTCTAGTTCTGAGTTCTGTGTTTCTGAGGCTTAGCAATACGGACCTAAACTGGGGTGGGAACCTTTTTCAGCTCAATTGCCATGTTTCCTTCAGGAGTTTAATCATTCTGATTAGCTGTTTCAGTTTTCTGTTACTTTTAATAACTCCAGACTTAATATTGTTTTTACTAGATTTTATGGTATTTGTTTTGCATTGTTTCAAGCCACCTTGGAATCCTGTGATGGAGGACACTATACACATTGATTAAACAAACATGTAGAGGAAACACCTAATCTCATTTTGGAATTATCAGGTGCAAAACAAGTCATGCAAAAATAAAATTGTATGGCC
Organism: Podarcis melisellensis; assembly: GCF_964234715.1. NCBI lineage: Eukaryota > Metazoa > Chordata > Lepidosauria > Squamata > Lacertidae > Podarcis > Podarcis melisellensis. The sequence continues at coordinate 8,953,411 of NC_138532.1, forward strand.
ACTATTAGAGCAAGAAAGTGGCTGTTTGGGGCATATACAGAAAAGATCCCACCGGTTTTGTGGCTGTGAATACCATTAAACGCAGCATCTCCCAATAATTTGGGGAGAACGGAAGGTTCACAGAGTGCAGGATGTAGGGCAGGGCAGGGAGATAATAGACCCAATTCTCTTTCTCCATCTGCAAAAAGAAATAAGAAACTATACCATTTGCTCCAGCCAAACTTTTTTAATTGCATGCTTTGAGGTCTTTATTCTAAAGGGACCATTTAAATGTGAGATTTCCTTGCAACAAAAAGAGTAATCATGATAAATGCATCCTTCCCACTATCATTTTTCCTCGTAACTCCTGGCCTTATCCATGCACAAGATCTTTGCAGAGGCCTGAAAATATGCATAGGCGCCGACTCCATGGGGCCTGAGGGGGCCCGAGCCCCCTCAAAAATTCTTTTGGGGGGGCTCCGCCCCCCCAATAATTTAAGAAAATTATTACCGTATTTTTCCCTCAAAAAGAGGAAGCGGCTTCTTTCCTGCATTCTGCCTCTGTTTCCTTGCTGTGTTTGCTCAAACGGAACAAAGAGCAGGGAAAGCCCCTCCCCTCCCCTCCAGGCAAGCAGAGTGTCGTCTCTGTGCTCCAGGAGGGGGGGGGAGAGAGAGAGAGAGAGAGAGAGAGAGAGAGAGAGAGAGAGAGAGAGAGAGAGAGAGAGAGAGAGCGCGCGCACTCGGGAGCTGGCTGGCTTGGGTGGGTAGGTGAGGGAAAACTTTTGCCTTCTTAGCCAGCTGCTTCTCTGCACACCCCTCTCGTGCTCCTTGTCCGTTCTGTTTTTCCTTCCCTCCCCACTTAAAATGTGGTTTAAAAGCATGGATCCACATGGATCCTCAGGATCTTTGCATTGGGTCACCCCAAATTCACCAACAGATCACATAGCATGTCCATGGCTACAGCCTGCCCCCCCAAAATCATGCACCCACTGTTGCCTGGGGCTGCAGTGGTGCAAAAATGTGGTTAAAAAGCATGGATCCACATGGATCCTCAGGATCTTTGCATTGGGTCACCCCAAATTCACCATCAGATCACATAGCATGTCCATGGCTACAGCCTGCCCCCCAAAAATCACGCACCCACTGTTGCCTGGGGCTGCAGTGGTGCAAAAATGTGGTTAAAAAGCATGGATCCACATGGATCCTCAGGATCTTTGCATTGGGTCACCCCAAATTCACCATCAGATCACATAGCATGTCCATGGCTACAGCCTGCCCCCCAAAAATCACACACCCACTGTTGCCTGGGGCTGCAATGGTGCAAAAACGTGGTTACAAAACATGGATCCACAGGGATCCTCAGGATCTTTGCATTGGGTCACCCCAAAATCACCATCAGAGCACATAGCATGTCCATGGCTACAGCCTGCCCCCGAAAATCACACACCCACTGTTGCCTGGGGCTGCAATGGTGCAAAAACGTGGTTACAAAGCATGGATCCACAGGGATTCTCAGGATTTTTGCATTGGGTCACTCCAAATTCACCATCAGATCACATGTCTGTGGCCACAGCATGAAGCACAAAAATGATACATCATTAATATTCACCGCCCACGGCGGCAGCCAACCTCACAGGTTCACTTAAGGTCGGGGCAGCCCGGGGCTCGCCCCTTTCGTTCCCCCAGCAGCAGCGGTTTGGAGGTCTTGGGCCCCCCCAATATTTTTTATAAGTCGGTATGGGCCCCCCCAATATTTTTTATAAGTCGGCGCCCCTGAAAATATGGCAGGGTTGCAATGAGGGGTAGGCAAGCAATGAGTGGGGCAGAGAGAGAGAGAGTCCTGAGGACTCATAGGGTGCAATTTGTGGGCTTCAACATCTCAAAAGTTAGTCTCTGTGGATGTTGGGAATATAACCACCGTTCTTAGAGTACATCGGCCCTTCACAATGAATGCCACATTAATACAGTAATGAGGCAAGCAGGGATGGGGCCTGATGCCAAGTCTGTATGTAAGAAGAAATCTCCTAGCATTAAAACCACAAGGCAAAACCATTTCCCCTAATTGCAAACCTACCTGTATGCAGTGGAGCACCTGCCAATGGGAGCAAAATGGTGCCACTCAAAAATAAAGCAGGGGTTTCTTTCTACATCGCCTACATGGGGAACCCTCTAAGTATGCAGTATATAAGTTTGCAAATCAAAAGGAAAACAACATCAGCAAATAAGCAGCTTGACAGGTGCCTGTGATTTTCCAGGGTATATTGAATGTTTAGGTAGCACTAAGGAGAAACAGAAGGAGTGGGGGATTATTTTCTGATTTAAACTATCCTTAATTTTTGAATACTCAAACCATATCCCCATGCTTTATTCACGTATTGACAGACAAACATAAAACCCACCAGGTGTTTATTAAGGCTAGAACTATTGCCTGCTATGACTTCTTCACCCATCACGATGACTAGAAGCTAATGATCAGAAAGCTGCATTGGATGTCATAAGGTCATGGAAGATTGGATTTTGTGCAGTGGGCAAGACTCTCACGGGATTTGCTGTGTGGGTGGGGGTTTTGCTTTCTACTTGCAAAGCTGCTGGGCATCAGCATTTGAAGCACCACTTCTGAGCCACTGTGAACCCTTCTCTGTGGTGCCTGCAATGCCTTAGGCATTTGGCCCCTTATTATTCCTGGCATATAGGTTTTTTTTGTACCCTCATTAGGCTTAAGAGGCCCCATCAGATAAAAATACTATTTCCAAATCAGCCTGATTGAGGCAATCAAGCTGCTTGCACAAGGCTTTTTAAAATCCTTCATTAGCCTCAAGGATCCCTTTTTATATGAATGCTGCAGCCAAGGAAACTCATTGACCAACTCACATCGTCCCTAAAGAGCCAAAATGATGGGCTGAAAGGGTTCAGAGATGGTTATGCAGACTGGAAACTATGCCACTCAAACCACTGGAATTGTTTTGAATGTTTTCATTAGAATACACTTCCTTTAGATCTGCATATCCATTTCTTGATCTAAAACCTCTGGGTTTACACAGCCTCCAACATTTCACAGATGAAAATAGGGGTGCATTTGCAATGCTCTTAAGATGTTACAGCTTATTGATCTTCCAGAACATGACTGGGGTTGCAACAGCTAGCAGTGCCAAAGTAGGGAGCAGGAAAAGGGTAGAGAAATCCCATTGCTTAAGTACCAGGGTGATGAATAGTAGTCATCACTGAGACTGTGCCCAGGCCCAGGCCCTTCAATAAAGTCAGCCCACCCAGGGCCAACCCAGAGATTACCTGACCCATGATGGATCCATTCACAGCAACTTGGGCTTTCAGAGGATCTCCTGGGTGCTGTGGCTTTCCCAATCACCAAGGCCATGTTAAAAACTAGGTTGTGGGACAGAGATTGCCAGGAACTAATCTCAGCTGCAGAAAAAATATGTTCCCCACTTTATTTTCAACTCTCTTGGGTGCAAGAATTTAACCTGCATTATTTACAATTTTTGTTTAACCCACAAGAAAGAAGGGCTTTTCTGCTGGCTAGGTTCAATTCTAATCCTTCTAACCTCCTTTGGGGTAGGTTTGCGGGTATGGCAGAAGGAGATAGGATCTGCCCATGTGATGCCCACCTGGTGGAAACTCTAGCTCACATGGCCCTTAAATGTAAAATGTATGATGATCTCCGCCAACAGTTTCTAGACCATCTATGTATTCCAACATGGAAACCAGAGATAGAGGCTATACACTTCTTATTACAGGGGAGAGACCAGGAGCTCACCAAGACAGTAGCTAAGTTCCTCTATTTGATGTTTTGTCGCCGAAGGACGCTACAAGATCCTGCCCCTGCTGGAGACCCACAGAGATGAAATAGATTGCTCACCCCTTCTTACCTTTGGCAAATGACTGTACTTTTGAAATGGTGACAAGATCACACTGGCCTATTTATTCTGAATGTTTGTATGTGATGCCAATAAAGGTTTGATGATGATGATGGATCCATCCCCAAAGCAATTCAGGGGCAAGGTTAAGGGTTTTTTAAACTCCATTTTCAACACATGGTATAAGGCAGGGATAGGAAAAAGGAGACATAGCCATCTCCTTCTCCACCCCTCCAACCAAGAGCAGGAAGATTTTATCCTGGGGGTGGGAGCCCGCAGCAAGTGACACTATGCAGGATCAAACCTCCCTGCTTACCAACTGTAATGTAACTTAGAATAGATGCATACTTTAAAACATATTTTTTTATTTGTTTACTTATTTTTTCAAATGCAATATGGCATGCGTAGACCAGATGCACAGAAAACAAAAACAATCTAACGTGGCAAAATTCAATTGTGCATAGAGTCAGATATCTGAAGAGAGTCTGATTACATAAAGATCGGGGGTGGGGGTGGGGACACTGTCAGCGCTGAAATGCAAGACCACAGATGTCTTGGCAATATGTCTTTCCAGAAGGAGTTCTGAGGACTTGATGGTACTAGAAGCCCCTTCCTGCCTAATGAAAGGCTCCCATGGCTCTATAAAAGGACCCTCTGACTTTATCGCCTGAGAACTCAGTTTTGCTGTGTTGCCTTCTCAGCTAAGACTATGCACCACACTGTTGACCTTCTCAATGTGACAATCTAATAATGTGAATGTTGAACGGAGACGTATATGTCCAGTGATGGGTAATTTCCAGGTGAGCACAGTACCATTAGCAGAAAAACAATCAAATTTTTATAAAGCAAATCCTGCATTGCATTAGGAAATATCAATAGTACAGCTAACCCTGGGTCTAACAAAGCTATGCAGATGCTGCAAAAATCAATGCCAAAAGGGGCATTAAAGGTAAAGGGAACCCCTGACCATTAGGTCCAGTCGTGACCGACTCTGGGGTTGCGGCGCTCATCTCGCTTTATTGGCCAAAGGATCCGGCGTACAGCTTCCGGGTCATGTGGCCAGCATGACTAAGCCACTTCTGGCAAACCAGAGCATCGTACGAAAACGCCGTTTACCTTCCCACCAGAGTGGTACCTATTTATCTACTTGCACTTTGACGTTCTTTCGAACTGCTAGGTTGGCAGGAGCAGGGACCGAGCAACAGGAGCTCACCCCGTCGCGGGGATTCGAACTGCCGACCTTCTGATCGGCTAGTCCTAGGCTCTGTGGTTTAACCTACAGCGCCACCCACATCCAAAAAGGGGAATTAGTAGCCATTATTTCCAAATTTTGCATATAAGAGGAAAGAAAAGATACCAAGAGACTGACATTTTAGGGGCACTACCTTTTAAGTATAATTGTTTAATTCACACTGAAATGGAGAATGCCTGTGTATTTCTAATGATGGGGATTTCCTGTGGCATCATACTGAGATATTTCTGAGCTCTAACCAAGTCAACGATTAACTGAGAATATTAAACACCTGAGCATTTAGCTTTGGGTCACATAAGGATCACAACTGCAAATTCTCCATCTCGAAGGGAGTTGCCAGTTACTCTTTCTCTGGATGCCACAAAGACAACAAAGAATGAGATAATGGCTCTCTAGGAGCTCCTTAGGCTGCATTCAAACCAATGCAGGTGGGAATGGGAAAGAGACACAGTTTTGATTTCTGGAAGAAGTACAGTTATTTCTTATAAGGCACTGAGCCTGTGCTGGACATGCACAAGGTATTATATGCAACTATTTTGGATGTGCTCACTGGAAGGACAGATCGTGAAGCTGAGGCTCCAATACTTTGGCCACCTCATGAGAAGAGAAGACTCCCTGGAAAAGACCCTGATGTTGGGAAAGATTGAGGGCACAATGAGAAGAGGACGACAGAGGACGAGATGGTTGGACAGTGTTCTCGAAGCTACAAACATGAGTCTGACCAAACTGCGGGAGGCAGTGGAAGACAGAAGTGCCTGGCGTGCTCTGGTCCATGGGGTCACAAAGAGTCGGACACGACTAAACAACTAAAGAACAACAACAATTTTGGATGTATCACTATTTTTTTTGTTCTGTTTTGGAAAAAAAAAAGTTCTGCAAGTAAAGTTTTGAATAACATTTATGGGTCTGGACATAGTTTATTCCAAACAGAGCCAGTTTTTTATGCATCCAGTTGCTCCAAGCTGTGCAATATTAATATCTGCAATACTACCAAGTCAATGCTGTACTGTTTTCCATATCAACTTCTTCCTGAAGACAGGTTTAAGCAATGTAGCATCCTGATGAAAAATGAATGCATGCCTATGTTCTACCTCCACTGCTGGGTGCAGTATACCTTTGAAACTGAATGCTAGGTGCAGGGATTCACAAGTGAGGTGAGTAGTGTTATGCTCAGCTTCTCCTTTCAGGCTTCCTCTAGGCAACTGGCTTGCCACTGTGAGAACAGGATGCTGAAGTAGATGGGCCATCGGCCTGATCCACCCAGCTGTTCTAATGTTTGTGTCAGGGACCATGCTGAGGAGGGCTGTACTGAGGAAGAATGGTGGGAGCCACCCCCTCCCCTGATCATGATCCTGAATCTTCCCAGGAGCAGGAGGACAGTATAGATTTGGAACAGTGGTTTGCAGAGGAGCATAGTTCAGAAGGCAGAAGCTGGGAAATACTGGATGGGGAGCATCTAGCAGAAGAAACACTAGAAGAGAAAGGGTTAACTGATTCACAGTCTCTGGACAGCATTCAGCCCCCATCCCCAAAGACACAGAGAGCTCAGATAGTGTTGGAATGGAAAGCAGAGAGGGTACAAGCTCAGATTACAAAACGTAGGAGTGACGTAGATTAATAGGTATGCAGGGGAGTAAACCTTAATTTGGAGTACCGCCATTTCTAGGAGAAATGTTCTTTTCTCTCTCACTGTGATTATTAAATAATCTAACTGGTAAGACATTCCTTTAATTTGATCTTATCATTCATGGCCACAGGGGGGGAAGCCAATTCCCCAAAGCCTGACACTATAATGCTATATTTGGTTGAGTTTTTTGTTGTTTGTTCACCTGTTGTGAACAAGGGATTCACCCATTGTGATAAAAGTGGGTCTTCTCTCCTCTACCCCAACAATTTTTTTTTAAAAAAGTATCTTGAATCCATGTTTCGTGGTACTAAACCTCTTGAATATTAAAAGAGCATTGTACATAAAATCACTGCTGAGTGGACATGGGCAGTGAGAATCAAAAACAAATATTAACAAGTTATCAGATCGAAATAAATAACAGAAAGACTGTTGGGTGTTTTCTTATATCAAGGCGCAAACAAATATTCAAGCCTAATTTTGGGGGGAAATGTGAAATACACAGACCTACCTTATTAAATGAGTTCTTCAAAAAAATGAAAAAACCTACCACTGTGTGTAGAGATGTGCATATTTTCTGCATGCCGCCAGTGACGGTAGAAAGAAAGTTTAAGTTTGCTAGCACTCAACAAAAACTGCAGGCGTTCTTCAATGGGGCTAAGGACAGCAGAGCCACCTAGCTGTTTTCTTTATTGAGTGTGACCTTGCAAGTGAAATTGACTTTGGGAAATAATTCATGATTTTGCAATGAAAAAATCCAGAAAAACAAAGCTTTGATGTCCACTGGTTTATTTATAAATGTTTGCAGCCCTATTAGTCCATTAAAATTGTTGGGGGGGGGGGAATCAAAACATCAACAGGAAAACCTTGAAAAAATCCTTTCATTCTAATAGTCAACTCTTCTGCAATATAATGGCTATGTTAAACCAAAACAGCCACTGCCGAAGCAACAAGAAATGGTGATATCTTGGGTCATGGTATAACATCTCCCTTTAGCCAACATTCATCATCATCATCATCATCATCATCATCATCATCATCATCATCATTTATACCCCACCCATCTGGCTGGGTTCTCCCAGCCATTCATGTGTACAGTTGAACATGCAAAAAGTGGTGGCATACCTATCAACTTGGATACATGTGTACCATTGTATACGATGGGGGTTCTTGATTGCATGGAAGCTGAACATGCAAAGGGACCTCTTTTAAGCATTCCATTGAATGTGTGGATGTTGAAGCATGACCAAGGGACTCGGGGCTGCCCTGTCCATGAGGCAGAGAAGTGAGGAGAAGTGGTTGTGGAACCCAGAAGCTGCCACCACAAACCCACATCACCCTGGTAAGCGAGGGTTTAGCCTCAGGTGGATAAATGGGACAGGCTACCTCTGCAGGGAAAGTTTCAATATCAGAGAACATAGCTGGTGAACATGCCTCTGTTCCTCATGCACATGTTTATATAAATGTCCATGCTCTTGTCTGAGATCAATACCAAAGTCTTTAGTTTCTGTTGTATATTTCTACTCTGCAATAGACTGGCTTCCATTGGTCGTTGTTGTTTTTTAATGTGGTTTTGCTCCTTGGTTAAACATATATGGAGGGGAGAACGGATTGTCCAATAATATGTGACTTTGCATTCATGCACATGTGCTTACTTATGCATGCACTAAAGACAAAATGTATTTGTCCCCATTCAGTGAGTTCAAAAATGGCAGCTTTTGTCCAAAATTCAGGCTGTGTGTCAACTGATTCCTTTTTTGTTTTGTTTCTACCAAGTGTTTGTGTGAAAATGTGTACACTGGTTGATTTGTACATGGCAACTACAGTGTATACCCATATAGCAATTCATGTGTACAACGACTGCACAACTTGACTATTTGTGTACACAGGGAAATGGTTTGTACACTCACCGAACATAATACGTGACAACTGTTAATGTAATGAGATTTCTGGGATGGCATTCTTTGATTGGTATCATTGTTACAGCCTGGTGGAGAGTTATAAGAGCGCCTGTTTGTCCTTCTTTGGCAGCAAATATCATCATCTTCACAAGGAGAATATGAAACATGAATGAGAATATATATATATAACACTATAAATTCCCCACACCAATGCCTTTGATGCTGTGTCATATCAGGAGCCTTGCCTGCATTAACCGGAGTAATGGCCTCTCGGAAAAGATATTAACAAGAAATTTTCCTCTTGGAGCTGGTGGCATTAAGATGAGATGCCCTGGCTATTATGCTGTCAATTTGTTTAATGATTATTAGAGAAGTAGGTGATTTCTATTAAAGAGAACTGACAGACTGCCCATTAGATATAGATGCATGTTTATTAAACTGGAAACTGGGAAGGAACAGAGCCGACTGGGTTATTTGCTTCCAAACTTCGGGCTAACCTCTTTATTTTCTAATCTAGAAAGTTCAGGTGTCTTTTTTCTTTCTTAAGTGACTTGAAAGAAAAGTGCTTAGCCACATGACTTTTACGAATATATGGAAGGATGCTAAGGGTAGGTATTTATTTTATCTGAGTGCCAAAGAGTGCCAAAGATGGAGGATATTAAGAGTGTTCTAACAGAAACTGGGAATGATGTTATTATTGTGTAGTAGTAGTAGCAGTAGCAGTAGTAGTAGTAAAATTTTCAGCTGAACGGAGCTGAAAATTTCAGTCATTTTAATTATTTTTATGCCATTTGATGGATGAGTGGACAAGAGGCAAACTTGCACCTCCAAAACATGGGAGGGGGAAGAAAAAATAATTAACTAACATTTTCAGTCAGGATTGCTCTTACTTTACTTTAAACCACAGCATTCTCTCAAGACATCTTTTTTCTTTTTTTAAATAAAATTTTTATTAAGATTTTTGCATTACAAAATAGAAAAAGAAAAAAGAAAAAAAATACAAAATAAAAGTTGTTAAAAACAATCAGTCTTCTCATCATATTATTTCTCATTTTCTTGATTCTCAGACCTCCTCGGACCTCCCTTTTTTGTATTCCAATTCAATATATTAGCTCAGCAGTTTCTTTCCCTCTTTATTCTACCCAAATCTTTCATCTTACATTATTACCACCTTGAATTTTTACTTATAAAAAACCATTTTTTCATATTCTTTTAGACCATTACAGCTAGAAACCACTTAATTTCAATCCAACATCATTCTAAGATTCATTAATTTTACAATGTCTCTGCAGATAGTCTTTAAATTTCTTCCATTCTTCTTCCACTGACTCTTCTCCCTGATCTCAGATCCTGCCAGTCATTTCCGCCAATTCCATGTAATCCATCACCTTCATCTGCCATTCTTCCAGAGTGGGTAAATCTTGTGTCTTCCAGTATTTTGCAATAAGTATTCTTGCTGCTGTTGTGGCGTACATAAAGAAAGTTCTATCCTTCTTTAACACCGATTGGTCAACTATGCCCAGGAGAAAGGCTTCTGGTTTCTTCAAGAAGGTATATTTAAATACCTTTTTCAATTCATTATATATCGTCTCCCAGAAAGCCTTAATCCTTGGGCACGTCCACCAAAGGTGAAAGAATGTACCTTCAGTTTCTTTACATTTCCAACATTTATTATCGGGCAAATGGTAGATTTTTGCTAGCTTGACTGGGGTCATGTACCACCTGTATATCATTTTCATAATATTCTCTCTTAAGGCATTACATGCCGTAAATTTCATACCGGTGTTCCACAACTGTTCCCAGTCAGCAAACATAATATTATGTCCAACATCTTGTGCCCATTTAATCATAACATATTTCACCGTTTCATCCTGAGTATTCCATTTCAACAGCAAGTTATACATCCTTGACAAATTCTTAGTTTTGGGTTCTAACAGTTCTGTTTCTAATTTTGATTTTTCCGCCTGGAAGCCAATTTTCTTGTCCAAATTATATGCCTCCATTATCTGATAATAATGAAGCCAGTCTCGCACTTTGTTCTTTAGTTTCTCAAAACTCTGCAGTTTTAGTCTATCTCCATCTTGTTCCAAAATTTCCCAATATTTCGGCCATTTAGCCTCCATATTGAGCTTTTTCTGAGCTTTCGCTTCCATCGGTGACAAAGACATCTTTTTTCTTGTTCTGTACTTTGGGTTAAGGGCTCTGAAGGTTTGGATAGTGCACACAGCTCTTATGGCAGCAATATCTGTACATGTGTCCTCCTCTACTGATACCTGTAGAACCATGTTCCCAGTGGCATTGCAACGGGGGTGCGGGGGTGGGTGGTTCGCCCTGGGTGCCATGCCTGGGGAGGGGGTGATAAAAAGGCACCCCACTGGGACTTGTCCCACGGCAGCATCACGAGCAGCCATTGCACCACTGCAACCGCAAGCACAGGATCCCAGCGCTGTCCATACGGCGCTGGAGCTGCGCCGCCAGCAAACCACTATGTACAGCGCATGTGCAGCATCGCTACATACAGAGCATGTGTCGTACGTAGAGACGCCGCACATGCGCCCTACATAGCAATGCCCAACCCTGGGTGTCACGACGCCTTTGTTCACCCCTGGGCCCGATGCCATGTCACAAGGAGCCAGGGGGAAGAGCCAAATGCCCTCTGAACACTGAGGGGTTCCACCCCCTGGAAAACAATTGGGGTGCCCAAAACTGTCTTGGCCCCCAGGAGTCAGTGCCTATGGGTGAATCAGAGATCTGGGAACAGATGGAAAAGGAGCTCTCCAGTCGCACCTCGCCCTTCCATCTTCTGGTGCAACCCTTGCCACTGTTGCTGACAGCCTGTGGCATTGTGAAGCATGGTAACTGAAATAATAGAGCTACCTTTCCATCACCTGCTGTTAAACCCAATTCACTTTTAACTAGTAATAAATACATTTCTCTGGGTTTGTGCTGTGAGCCTTTAACTTACTATACAGGAGAAACTTGGGCCTTGGGGTCTCTCATTTTCTTATAACATGTATCTGGAAAGAAAGATTCCCTGCTTCGCTGTAAGCTGCAGAAATGTAGGTTAAATACAGCCAAGGAAGGATGAAGAGCATGCATGCCACACTAGGATACTCAAATAGCATTTATGCCTACACAAAGATTACCTCAAATCTCTATATAGCAGAGTAAGACCAGCCTTTGAAAGACTGGATCAGAAATAATTCAGTAGCAGAGGAGATAACACAGAGCATTGGGCTACACTGGGGTGGCCAATGTGGTATCCTCTAGCTCCTGTTGGACTACCACTCCCATCTGCCCAAACCAGCATGGGCCATGGCCAGGGATGGTGGGAATGGTTGTCCAATGACAACTGGAAGGCACCACATTATACTACGTTATATAACAGCTGACACTGCTTTCCCTAGGAATCCAGGGAATGGCTAAAATAAATTGTTGTTATTGTTGTTGTTTAGTCATTTAGTCGTGTCCGACGCTTCGTGACCCCATGGACCAGAGCATGCCAAGCACTTCTGTCTTCCACTGCCTCCCACAATTTGGTCAGACTCATGTTTGTAGCTTCGAGAACACTGTCCAACCATCTCGTCCTCTGTCGTCCCCTTGTCCTTGTGCCCTCCATCTTTCCCAACATCGGGGTCTTTTCCAGGGAGTCTTCTCTTCTCATGAAGTGGCCAAAGTATTGGAGCCTCAGCTTCACGATCTGTCCTTCCAGTGAGCACTCAGGGCTAATTTCCTTAAGAATGGATGTGTTTGATCTTCTTGCAGTCCATGGGACTCTCAAGAGTCTCCTCCAGCACCATAATTCAAAAGCATCAATTATTTGGCGATCAGCCTTCTTTATGGTCCAGTTCTCAGTATTTATAAAATAAACACTGTGCCTAAAAACTGAAGAACATAGAATCATAGAATCATAGAGTTGGAAGAGACCACAAGGGCCATCGAGTCCAACCCCCTGCCAAGCAGGAAACACCATCAGAGCACTCCTGACATATGGTTGTCAAGCCTCTGCTTAACATCTTTGTGGAACATCTTTGTGGAATTGTGAGTGTGTTTGAGTGAGAGAACTTCTACTTATCTATTGTCTTCCCTGTAGCCCTACCTAGGCATTCTAACTGTAGTAGAGGCACAGGGCCTTTCATCCTAACCATAGTGCAGAAATAATTTGAAGGGAAGGTTGCCAGTGCATTTGACTCTAGACTCCTGCCCACAATTGAGCAGGGGCATAGCATGGGGAGGACAAGTGGGGCCATAGCCCCAAGCACATTATTTTGAGGGGGCACAAGCCAGGTGTCCCAATGCAGAGATCCCCACCTTCCTCTTGGGGTCTATGGGCCACAAAGCCTGGTCTGGCCATCGTGTCTCTGCCCCCCTCGCAGACTGGCCACCCAGCCAGTGTTGGGGGGATGTGTCTACCAAGGACCATGCCAGCCAGCTGGTCTCCTCCCTGTGTGGGTGGGCAGGCAGCACAGTGCGGCCCTATGGATCCCCTGTGCCCCACACCTGCCTGGCGGCGGCAAGGGTTGGGCTGACCTGGTGGGTTTTGTTCACCCTCCACACCCAGCTCCTGGTCTATGTCATGGGACAGGAGTCAGCTTCACCTGCTGAGCAGCAGCCTAAAGGAGCAGAGGGTGAAGTGACTCCACCTGCTGCTGATCAGCCTTCTTGCTCCTGATGAGAACCAGCTGGCTCCAGCTTTCTTAAGCAAGATTTCCAGCCTCAGTCAGATGCTCGAAACAACATTTGTCATTCCTGACCAGATCTTGCTGCTTCTTGCTTCTTGTGATCTAGGACCAGGGGCGGAGATACCTGCCCTGGCACCAGGAGTGGTGGGGGGATGGGGCTAGCCAGCTGTGGCGTTTGCCTCCTAGGATGGGTCATAGGAAAGGGTTAAAATGGGTGTGATGTGATTGGCCAGTGAGAATGCAAGGGGGAGTAAAAGTTAGAGTGGGAGGTTTTGAAATTCAGTTGAGGTTTGGGAGTTGAGTGTTGAGGTTTGGGAACTGGAGAAGGAAGAGGGAGGAATAGGCAGTGGGTTGGTTGAGTTGTATTGTGAGAGAGAGAGAGGAATTGTTAGGTTGAGTCAGATAGATAGTTGGAATAATCAGTTTGGAGTTGTTAGGAACTAAGATTAAGAAACTGACAAGAGAAAAATAAACTGAAACCATACGCTTGTTCCTGCATTTAAAAATAAACTTGATTATTTGTTAAAGTTAACAACTGTCTGGACTCTGTGTGTCCCCGTGAGAAGCGGGGTGGTGGCAGCGAAGAGGCAATCACAGTGGTGGCACAGGGTCAATAGACCGCCAAATGTCCGGGGGCCCTGTGTGATCACCACACCGGCCCTCACGGTGAGCGTTCCTAGCTGCCTGCACAGCAAGTGGGGGGAGTGCTGCGTCGCCCCTCCTGCTGCCCGCGAGGTGAGTGTCCCTAGACACGTGCTGCCCTTGCAGCGAGTGTTGGTGGGCACCGCTAGCTGCCCGTGGCAGCACCGTCCCTAGCGGCCCACCGCCTGTGCAGCAAGCGTAGGTGTGTGTGTGATGCGGTGATGTCACCCGCCTTCACGGCTGACACCTGGTGCGCACCGCACCGCCTGCACCCACCTTCCTCTGACAGTGTCTAGAACAAGGGCCTTGCAAAGCCAGGCAGAGGCCCAGGCCAAGTAGATAATGTGTCCCCTGGGGATAACTGAAGTCTTATAAATAAGTAAGTATATAAACAGGGGCGCTGACTTATAAAAAATATTGGGGGCGGGGGCCCATACCGACTTATAAAAAATATTGGGGGGGGGGCCAAGACCTCCAAACGGCTGCTGCTGGGGGAACGAAAGGGGCAAGCCCCAGGCTGCCCCGACCTTAAGTGAACCTGTGAGGGCCCGCCCTTTCAGGCAGCCGATTGGCTGCCGCCATGGGCGGTGAATATTAATGAGCTAGGGGGAATTGCTGCTTCTCGCGGGGCTGGCGTCAGCCTGATTGTTGATGGGTCGAGAGCCCGCAACCCCACCCCCTCTCTAGATCGGGAGTGGCTTTGTTTTAACTCATTACTGAATGTATTTTAAAAGGTAACTATCGTCAAACAAGGAAAATAAAAAATAATTTTCTTAAATTATTGGGGGGGTGGAGCCCCCCAAACGAATTTTTGAGGGGGTTCGGGCCCCCTCAGGCCCCATGGAGTCGGCGCCTATGTATATAAATCATTGTCACAAAAGTTATGCTGACAAATAATTTTATTTCAAGGCTTGAACCATATCTGCATATAAAGACAGTGCATCCCCTGCGATTGTGAATATGCTGACCGAGGCCCCCTTTGGAATCGGAGACCTGGGCCAAGTGGCCCATATGGTCCCGTCCCCCCGTCTGGGCCTGTCTAGGACCCTTGTCTTTCTTGACCCCTGGATTGTCTGACTACGTGAACCGCGATACTCCTGACCTTAGCACTGGACTGGACCTTGTATACAGACTCTGCCTTCAGGCAACTACCCTCTGAGACTCGGCTGGCTGGCTTCTCCCTCCACTGAGCTGTGCCATGGCTGGCAGAACAGGACTACTGCAGTCTTGCCTTCTGTATGCATGCATGCAGACACTCCAGATGCTAACAAAGGATGGAACACCACTGCAATAGGGGACAACAAGGGGGAGGAGGGGTGAGAATGAGTGCGCACACCTGCTTCCGCAAACAGAACTTAAGAAAGTCTCAATAGGGGTGCATTCAAACATGGGAAATATTGTGTTGGTTTTCCTGGTTGTGATGGTAACTTTTGGTCCCCTTTTCTAACAATCCTTTCACACTGCAGTACCTGTTGCTTTGTGGACCTGTGGCTTTTTGACCATTATACCAGCATGTCATGGTAAACGTCATTCACACCAGTAGATGCACTGCGCCACAGCGGGATTGGACAACATCACTACTCCCCCACCCTTTTCGCACATGCATGCTTCTCTGCCCCCATGAAAATGGCAGGAAAGAACTGTGTGCCGACGTACTGCCCCAAATTTCGTCACTTTACTTCTCCAATTTTGTGGGTTAATGTGGTTGGAAAACGGATTATTTCTGGAACCAATTAACATGGAAATGAGCACTAAACTTCCACCATATTCTGCTAGATTTTCAGAAGTGGCTCTTACGTGTGAAAGCTCAGAGATAATGTAGAAAGTAACAATTAGGGAGACATGGGGGGGGGGGGAACAAAATAAACTGTGGTGCGCTTGCAACCTAGGGTTACACCCATACCATTCAAACACATCACAACATGTTTGTAACACTATTTCTGCAATGTTAAAGTAAAGGTAAAGGGACCCCTGACCGTTGGGTCCTGTTGCGGACAACTCTGGGGTTGTGGCACTTATCTCGCTCTATAGGCTGAGGAGCCAGCATTTGTCTACAGACAACTTCCGGGTCATGTGGCCAGCATCACTAAGCCTCTTCTGGCGAACCAGAGCAGCGCACGGAAACGCTGTTTACCTTCCCACTGGAGCAGTACCTATTTATCTACTTGCACTTGACATGCTTTTGAACTGCTAGGTTGGCAGGAGCTGGGACTGAGCAATGGGAGCTCACCCTGTCATGGGGATTCGAACTGCCGACCTTCTGATTGGCAAGCCCTAGGCTCTGTGGTTAGACCACAGCCCCACCCACGTCCCATTTCTACAGTGTTATCAACATTAATCATTATCATTATGAAGCTGAAGAACTCCTTGTCTCCATCACTGCAACCTCCTTGGCTTCACCCCCATTTAGCCACCAGGTACACAAATACACAAACACACATTCTGCCACAGGCCTGGGAATAATGGCAGGGGAAAGGAGAGGCCTGGGGAAAGTCCCAAAGACTAGGGAGGTCTGGAGGACAATATTTGTCCTCGCCTGGGCAGGGGCTCCAACTTGGGCCCCAGATTATGGATGCCCAGTGGTGCGCAACCTAACATGACATTATGATGCCACACCACACCATGACATGATGTCAGGTTGTGCAAGCCACAGTGGCACCTGGGGAGCTCAGAGATCACGTCTGGGGCACCCCCCCCATATGGTTGGCACTAGTGGATGTGGGGTTTATTGGTTTATTTTTCCATGTTATAATGCTAGCACCATTTTCTAATGTTCCCTTTACACTGCAGTAACTGTTGCATTATGGATCTGTGACTTTTTCATTGATATACCACCAAGTCACACTAAACTTTAAGCGGTGGGGGTGGGGGTAGGAGGGGGAACTGTATGCCAGGATACTGCCCCAAATTTCAGCACATGAAATGGCAACACAAAACTCAAAGTGAACTGGGTTGCAAATAGATCCCTCACCTCTGTAAACAATTAACAGGTAGATTCCACTAGGTTTCCAGAAGTGGCATTTCCCTTGTGTGGAAGTTCACATAAAAAATGGAAAATATCAGGTAAGGGAATGCGAGGAAAATGGAATAAAACGCTGCCTGGATGCAGCTTAAGAATAATGAAAACACGAAAAAGCCCTTTCCAGCCTTAGTCCTGTATTTATCACAACCTACCTTCAATCACATTTGTGAGATAGAGTTTGAGTCTAATAGGAACAAAACAAAGGCTACATACACACCATAGATTTAAACTGCAATTGAATCACTCATCCCCCTTATCAGAATCCTGGATAAAATATTTTTTAAGGGTGCAGCTCTGGGAGGGTTAAAGTACAGTTACCAGGATTCCTTGGGGCAGAGGTGGGGTGCTTTAAATGTGTGGCTGCCAAATCCCGTTCATCTGTGAGTTAACTTTTTTTTTTTAAAAAAAAAAACTGTCCTCTAGTTACTTAATGGACAATTTCCATTTGCATGTACTGAAATCAATGATTATACAAGCAGCAATTCATTTCTGGAAGATTGCTAACTACTGATTGTCTTTTATATACTGAAGTGAATGCAAAGTCAACTGCGACACATCACCAACTCTGCAGTAAATACAACCTTGCAGCTTGAAATCAGAGTAGGAGTAGCACTGTCTCTAATAAATCCCGCACATTTCCCTCTACACCCTTCCTGTTTGTGTTTTTGCTGTACAAATTTGTGATTTGTGACTGACTTGTTTGCACTAAGAAGTGAATGCTGGTGGCACTTCATTTTAAAGGCAGGAGAATGCTGCCATCCAATGGTGAGCCCTATATATCAGCCTGCCTTCACCAAAACAAGCTGCAGATGATGGCTGTGACTATAAACCAAGAATGGTGCCCATTTATGTGCTTGCATTGGCATTAAAATGCAAGTTATCAGGAAAGCTATGGATACCGGTGGTTGAATAAGCAGACCACTGCAGCATGAATAGATAGGAGGAAGTGTGGCCTGATCGTGGGGGAGATACAGCTGCAAGATTTGGAGGATTACGCTTGCTGTAATGAGTGCTATCTAAAAACAAAGACTATGCAAATATAACAAAGACTGCATTTTTAAACTGTTGCTATATCTGTATTGTCCCTGTTATACCTAATTGCAAATTCAAATGTATCCCTATCGTGTTTTATGACTTCCTTGATATTGTATGTGGGCTGGAATTGGTCTGTGACCGAAATAAAAAAAATCCTTCCTTCCTTCCTTCCTTCCTTCCTTCCTTCCTTCCTTCCTTCCTTCCTTCCTTCCTTCCTTCCTTCCTTCCTTCCTTCCTTCCTTTCTTTCTTTCTTTCTTTCTTTCTTTCTTCAGAATTAACGTCTTATTACCTGCCCGCTCTCAAGGTGACTTGAGAGACAGGACATTTGGTTTAAGGTTATATTTATTAATGTAACATTAGGATCTACAGTCAACAATCCAAACTTAAAAAGTGCAGGCAGGTGGAATCTGTCTGTAAACAAGGTGGGGGGATATCCCTCCTTTCATCCTAGGCAATATCTCCCTGCCTCACCTCTTTCTGTAAGAAACGCCATTATCTGCATGAAGTTGCCCAACCTGAAGATTGCTTTCTGAGGCCATGCTCTGTGTCTCATCATTTGGGTACATTTGGCCACTTCTATGCTGTCTAAAAGGAGGATAAAGATTTGTGCAATATTTTCCTACACCTTGTCTAAGGTAATGAGGAGTTTAACATTCCATGATTCTTTGCCCCCTCCCAATTGTTGCAGTCGCTTAACATCTGATATACTGCCTTCTAGGATTCGGTGGTGAGGTTCTGCTGTGATGATGATCAACTGGTGCCATGATATGTCTTTTAAGCACCAGGCCTTTGGCTATTAAATAATCCATGGCCTCTTATATTCGTGTGAAGGAGGCCATTGTTGTTATTATTAGTATGCTATTTATCATTATGCTCTGTATTATGCTTTTTAGTATTCCATAAAGTATGTTCTTAATATTGTACACCTCTTTGGGATCTTCTGATAAAGGGTGGTATATAAATCAAACAACAACAATAATCAGTTTACTGTCCATGTTATCAATAGCCAGACCTTTCAGTCCCTTAGGATGACAAAATATTAAAAAAAAATAACAATTGTCCAGTAGCACCTTAGAGACCAACTAAGTTTGTTCTTGGTATAAGCTTTCGTGTGCATGCACACAAAAGCTTATACCAAGAACAAACTTAAAAAGGTAAAGGACCCCTGACAGTTAAGTCCAGTCGTAAACGACTCTGGCGTTGCGGTATTCATCTCGCTTTACAGGCCGAGGGAGCCAGCGTTTGTCCGCTCCGCAGACAGTTTTTCCAGGTCATGTGGCCAGCATGACTAAGCTGCTTCTGGTGCAACCAGAGCAGAGCACGGAAACGCCATTTACCTTCCCGCCAGAGCGATACCTATTTATCTACTTGCACTGGCATGCTTTCAAACTGCTGGGTTGGCAGGAGCTGGGACCGAGCAATGGGAGCTCGCCCCATCACAGGAATTTGAACCGCCGACCTCCTGATCAGCAAGCCCAAAAGGCTCAGTGGTTTAGACCACGGCCCAAGAACAAACTACTGGTGCTACTGGAAGAGAGAGAGACTAGAACCCTAGGAGAATCAGGAGGTTACACAGGTGTGCATACATTGCATATGAGCAGATCCACCATTCAGTGACTCATCTTTATAGAGATGGTGGTGTCCACCTTTCTACTGAAGGATGTGATTTATTTATCAAGGATCCACATAGGGGTCTGTCCGACCTTGTGCTCTGCAGGTGGGCAGAGGGTAGCCCAGCTTAAGCTCTTGTGGCACATAGTATGAGCAGGGAAGGAGTTTAGCTTAGCACCCCTGATGAGCACCCAAGGGCAACATCTCAGTGAAGGGATGTTCATTCAATCTACCCCGACTCCTCACCAGGAACAGAAGAAAAAGACCTTGAGCACAGGCTTCCTTCGAAATGCAGGGATTCAACTCTTGGATGCCCACCTCAGCTTGATTTTAAGTGAGCAGACATAAAGGTAAAGGTAAAAGTACCCCTGCCTGTACCAGCCAGTCGTGACCGACTGTAGGGTTGCACGCTCAGCTCCCTCAAGAGGCCGGGGGCCAGCGCTGTCCGGAGACACTTCTGGGCCACATGGCCAGTGTGACGAAGCTGCAGCTGGCGAGCCAGCACCAGTGCCGCACATGGAACGCCGTTTACCTTCCCGCTATAAAGCGGTACCTATTTATCTACTTGCACTTTGATGTGCTTTCGAACTGCTAGGTGGGCAGGAGCTGGGACCGAATGACGGGAGCTCACCCTGCCGCGGGGATTCGAACTGCTGACCTTGCGATCAGCAAGTCCTAGGCACTGAGGTTTTACCCACAGCGCCACCCATGTCCCAAGCAGACATAGAGGGGTACTAATCCATTAACCATCTAAATCTGGGACCCTGAGCCAGGATTGAGTTGCCCAGATGAAGGGCTGAGTTCTCAAAGCACCTTCATCATGTTAGGCTTCCTACAGTTCCCTAGATTCATTTTCTTTCAGTGCCTTGATAGTTAATAAAGTTGTGACGTTGAATCCCAGTCACGTTTTGCTTCTAGGGGTGGGGAGACCACCCTTGTATTTGCATGCATACAATCTAATTCTAGAAACTTGCTTTTCAGCAGATGTTGGCTTGAGCATGAGGGTATTCCACAATGAAGAGTTGATGATAATTGTGCTGGGTCAGCTGGAAAGGACACACATGTGGAAATATAAAGAAGAAGAGTCACATTGCCAAAGTTACAAAACGGCTACTGTCGGCACATTGCTTTATTCACACGGTAACACTGACTTGAACTGGCCCCCTTTGGCTTTCACAGTGGGGAGGAGATGCATTCAGTAATAGCTATATTTAAAGGCCACAAAATATTGCATTCTTTGCCCATCAGCCCTCATGCTAGGGAACTGTTTTGCTACTTGGTTTTCCTGGGCATGTGTCCCCTTTTCAGACAAAAATCACCATTTCCCCACTCAACTGTTCTGATTGCATGAAGAGAAATCTGATTGCGTTATTATTCATCCATTGGTTTCATAAAAGATTTTTAAAAAACCTCTCTATGAACCCTAGAGATTTTGATGAAATTATATTGCAATGGGGAGTGAACAGCTGAGATAACTAGCTCCATCTGATCCCAGCAGCTGCAGAAGTGAGGCTTGAAACAGGGGAAGGAGGAAAGAGGGATGTTCCGCTATAGCAAGCGATATGTAGAATATAGTGCATCATCCTTTATGCCTCCATTGTCTGTTCCCTCTGCCCAAGGCCTAGCCTGAGACTCAAACTTGTTGTGACACACAGGGGGCTTGTTGTGGCATGGTGGGAGGAGCTACCGGGGTGGTGGGCCCAGGTACATTTGGGGGGCACAGTTTTGGGAGGAATGCCTGTTGCCTCCTCACGCTGGCCCTGCACCCTAGCCATGTGCCACTTTGCAAGAGCAGCTGTGTTTTGTTTTGCTGCTGGTGAGTTTGCCCAATGCAGTGCAGGGGTCTCAAGGCAACTGCAAGTGGGGGTCGAGGACGGTGGAAGGGCTGCCTGGGCCAGAGGAGGGCCATGGCAGGGTGGTGGGTGGGGAGGGAGCTAGCAGCGAGAAAGAAGCACAGAGGAAGGAGGAGAAAAATCAGCTGCTGCTGTGGAGGCTGCTGTAGCTTCCCTGCTCTTGTGAAGGAGCCAGTTGTGGGAGCAGGGGGGAGGCAGGTGGTGGTCAGGGGGAGTGGCAAGGAGGAAGCATTGAGAAGGAGCTTCTGCAATCTGTGCAGCCCACTCACCACCTGTTCCCTGAGCCTCTCTCTTACACTCTTACAGAGACTGAATCCATTGAATGAGTGCATCCAAGTCCTACCTGTGTAAAGGTAAAGGCAAAGGTAAAGGGACCCCTGACCATTAGGTCCAGTCATGACCGACTCTGGGGTTGTGGCACTCATCTCGCTTTATTGGCCAAGGGAGCCAACATACAGCTTCCGGGTCATGTGGCCAGCATGACAAAGCCACTTCTGGCGAACCAGAGCAGCGCACGGAAACGCTGTTTACCTTCCTCCAGGAGTGCTACCTATTTATCTACTTGCACTTTGATGTGCTTTCGAACTGCTAGGTTGGCAGGAGCAGGGACCGAGCAATGGGAGCTCACCCCATTGCGGGGATTCGAACCACCGACCTTCTGATCTGCAAGTCCTAGGCTCTGTGGTTTAACCCACAGTGCCACCCGCATCCCTTACCTGTGTAGACATACCCAAATAGAGACTTAATGCAGGGTTGAGGGACCCCGTAAGTCACACTTCCCTGCTCGCTTCTTCACCTCTCCTGTGAGGGGTTCCACCTGCCTCATTGTCCAGGTGGCAGCATCATTCATTGGCTGCGAGGAGCCTCTGGGTTGGAGTGGGACAAGGGAGGAAGGAGCAGCACAACTGTCAACACCAATGTGATTGCCCGGTGTGACCTCCACCCTAGTTTCTCAGTCCACTAGGGGGCACAACACTTCCCCATGCTGGGCACAGGCAACCCATGCTATGCCCCTGGTGACATAGGAGATCTGCTAACTCTTTTTATTTACTTCCAACAGATCTGAGAGTTGATGTAGGATTGTGAAAGGAGTGCTGGGGTTAATTCTTCCCATATTCCATTTGCCAACTGGTGTTGTTTACCAAAGTTACTATGGGTCCCTCTTGAGGAAAACATGCCACTTCCCTGAGTCTCACATGGAGATAAGTTGGGCTCACTCGAATGGAGGAGGAAGCCTTGACAGACTTCCCCCTGAAGGTGGAGAAGAGGAGATGTTTGTACCTTAGTGGGTCAATCAGAAAGAGGATATGGGTCTGGCCCATAAAGGCTCATTCCAGCCAAGTGAGACCACTGCACCTTGATTGCTGTGGTGTCTCATCCATCCACCCTGGGACAGTGTGGGTTTACCCAGTCACCCTTTCGGGGCTAAGTAGGAAGCAGCAGCTGAGACAACTTTCTTTGTGTAATCCACATTGTTCCTTGTTCAGCTGGTTTTCCATACACATAGCTGATGTCTACAGTTCGCTCTATCAATGACATCATATGTTGGCAGTGACATCACAAAGATTCTAGAAAGGAAGGGTATTTCTTAGAACATCCCAAGTGAACAGTAGGAAAAAAGCAGAAGAGACAGGACAGGAATGAGATATGTATTATCATGAAGTGGGTGGAAGCTGGGATGAGGAAATTGGGAGCCACTGCACTGAATATGTTCAGCTGGCCTTTATGTCCGCCTGTCTGTCCATTTTTGTGGGAGGCATCCTCCTCATCTTGATGTTCAGAGTAATTGAATACACATTGAAGTCCTTGTTTAAATTTGCTGGATTTAAGGTAAATACACAATTGGATGCTGAGCAAGGAGGGTTTGCATGCCTGTACAATATACAGCAGATGGAACTAGTTACAGCTGGTTACTAAGAACCATCCTTGGGGAGGCATCTTGGTTCTTCGGGGTGGGGGGGGTGCTTTCTCGCTCCCCAACCACACATCAGGGATAAAATATTGGTGCAATTGTACTCAAATATACATTTCAATTTATCTTGTGTGATGCTCTGACAACATACGACAACATACATGTGCAACAGTAAACAGCTCATGAGCATGGCCTTGGGAAATGTAACCGAAAAGGCTAAGAAAAATGTAAACAAATTGAAGAAACTGAAAGCTGGGACTGGCTGTGAATGATCTAGTTCTGCTGCTCATGATTGCTATCCAGTTGTTTGTTGTATGTTTTTAAAGAATTGGGGAGTGTTAGTGGAATTTGCGTAATTTTCTCTATTTGTTTTTATTGTTAACACACCAACACACTGAGGGGTTTCCAATATTTCCAGAAACCACACTTCTCTCACCCCCTTTTACACTTGTGTCCGTCAGTGGAGTAGCGTGGGGGTGCAGGGGGGGCCGGCCGCACCGGGCGCAACATCTGGGGGTTAGGGTTAGGGGGCGCAAATTCACGGGTTAGGGGGCGCAAAGCCATGGGTTAGGGGGTGCAAATTACTTGCCTTGCCCCGGGTGCTGACAACCCACACTACGCCACTGGTGTCTGTTATTTAATATTTGGGCTTGGTGCTCCAATAGGAGATTTGCCTTGCTCACCAGCAGGAGCAAAATGAGCAGGTGTGTGCTTGGTTTTAAAGCCATTTTTTCCCCTCCCTGTTTCTCCAAAAGATTCTGCCCCTGTTTAAACACCTGTTCAGTGTTCTCATGCTTTTACAGAGACAGGTGTGCAGATTTCACTCGTGTGGAGAAGTGGGGATGTGGAGAAGTAGCAGGGGGATACACCAATAATCTGAGAGATGAGAGCACCCTGCTTGCCTGTAGCAAAGCAATGTGGATTGTGGCCCTTTTCAAGGACTCAGCTCCTTTCTTTTCCCCTTAACAGGCTCGAAGGATGCCTAGGTTAAATCTATGGAAGAGATACTTTCAGGTTTGGGTGGTCAGGATGATCTCTGCTCAGACTGTTGTGGGACGTATACTGGTGAGTTGTTTAATTAATATGTACACACTGGGGAGGGAAATAAAATTATTATTATTATTATTATTATTATTATTATTATTATTATTATTTATATACCACCCTATACATGGGGGTCTCAAGGCGGTTCACATAATAAAATCAAGCTATAAAACCACAAACG
Organism: Podarcis melisellensis; assembly: GCF_964234715.1. Lineage (NCBI taxonomy): Eukaryota > Metazoa > Chordata > Lepidosauria > Squamata > Lacertidae > Podarcis > Podarcis melisellensis. The sequence goes on from NC_138532.1 coordinate 8,978,022, forward strand.
ACATAATAAAAATAGGAACAACAACCCAGTAGCTCCCCCCCCCACAAAAAAAAAAACATATTTTAAAACGGCATAGGAGGTCAATCAAATCAACCAAAGGCCTGGTTAAAAAGGAATGTTTTTGCCTGGTGCCTAAAGGTGTATAATGAAGGCACCAGGTGAGCTTTCCTCTGAAGAGCATTCCACAGATGGGGAGCCACTGCAGAGAAGGCCTGTTCTCATGTTGTCACCCTCCGGACCTCTTAAGGAGGAGGGACATGAAGAAGTACTACAAATAATCATATATGATACTGCAGTAGGAGAGGAGGCAGGGCTGCAAGATGATAACCACCCCCATAGACATTTCTTGTGTTCAGGCACCACAAAACAACACCACTCATGCAAAATCTGAAGGTACTGGCAGATTCAATAATATCTCAAGGTTTTCCAAAGTACAAAAAAAAGAAGAACGTTGGGAGAAAAAACCCTATCCAGAATACTGCAGTCGGAAGCAGTGTCTGGGCGGAATTCGTCAAAATGTCTGGGAAAATCCAGACATATGGCAACCCATGTCAGCTGTGTTGTTTTTGCCGATTTTCCATAAAAATAGCTCAAAAACGTCAACCCTGGGTATGGCACTCCAAACTGTAACTTTATGTTGCAGGTTCAGTTTGTTATTTCAGTTAGTGATATGTGAGGTTCATTGTGGCTTACAATGGGGATTGGCTCAGATATAAGCTGGACTACTTTCCCACCAGGGATGCGGGTGGCACTGTGGGTTAAACCACTGAGCCTAGGACTTGCTGATCAGAAAGTCGGCGGTTTGAATCCCCATGACGGGGTGAGCTCCCGTTGCTTGGTCCTTTTCCTGCCAACCTAGCAGTTTGAAAGCACATCAAAATGCAAGTAACGTAGATAAATAGGTACCACTCTGGCGGGAAGGTAAACGGTGTTTCCGTGCGCTGCTCTGGTTCTCCAGAAGTGGCTTAGTCATGCTGGCCACATGACCCAGAAGCTGTACTCCGGCTCCCTCAGCCAATAAAGCGAGATGAGTGTCGCAACCCCAGAGTCATCTGTGACTGGACCTAATGGTCAGGGGTCCCTTTACCTTTACTTTCCCACCAAACCCTAAGAAATAGCTCCGCTTATTTCCAAGCCAAGCAAAATTTGACTTCCTCTGCTTTGAGGTCAGCATTACATGATATGGAAGCTCAAATGCAGGCCCTAAGCTCAGCGTGCTCCACCAAAATCTCTGTTGTCAAGAGTTCAAGGCCTATAACGACAATGTACTGCAATATATGGACAGACTGTGCTCTCCCAAAAGATCACAAACTTACATTCCAGTCCTAAGCCTCATAGATTTTACTTCCAGCTAAATGTTCTTTGGATTGAAGCCGACCACTTCTGATCTTAAATAGCATTTGCTTGGAGGTAAGCTCCATTGATTTCAGTGGAATTGGCTTGTATTCTGAGTAATAGCATTTTAAGATCAGAGTGTACCAGAGCATTCACACCAGTTTTTCCCTCCTAGTAGATGCCTCATATTCTGGACAGAGTCAGTGATTAGTGCACCACTTCCAACTTCAATTGCAGTCATGCTGTCAATCACATCAACCTCCCCCTCCCCAGAGTTTTATGAATGCAAACATGTGCAACCTGGACATGCTACAATTCCTGAATTAGTTTTAGAAATTATAGTTTTAAAACCAAGATTCAGGAAGAGTGGAGAGCAGGGCAAAGTTAATGAGAGAAACAGTTTTTAAAAAATGGAACCAGGGGAAGTTACAAATCCCAAATTCATATAAAGTGTGGCAATGAAACTGCTAGCACATTTGCCAAGCTAAGCAGGGTCTGCTATGGTTTCAAACTGGATGGGGGACCATGTGTTGAGATTCCTGCATTGCAGGGGGTTGGACTAGATGACTCTTGGGGTCCCTTCCAATTCTACAATTCTATTATTCTATGTGCGCTGTGTAAAATTGAATGCACTGTGTAAAATTGAGGGTTGATTTATGTTACCCTAAGATTTTATCTGATGATGGTTGCAAATAATAATAATTTATGTTGTGACATCTGTGTACATTCCTGGACATGTTTAATTTCATGTGCTGAAAAAATATATATAAAAACAAACAGTGCTTGATACAGATTAATCCATTTCTCCCATTCCTGCATAGTACGAACTGTGTAGTGAACATATGCTTGGAAAGAGACGGTGTATCATCACAAAATAAAGTGTCCAGTAATCTGCACATGAAAGCCATAAGGTGTACATCCACCCAACATTTTTGTGAAGTTTAAAGGAAAGGATGGGGAATTTGTGCCCTCCAGTTATTGTTGGACTTATTTTTCACCAGCCACAGCTAGCATAGGCAACACCCAGGGATAATGGGAGTTAGAGACCAAGTGGATCTGAAGGGCTACAGAGTCCCCATCCTTGTTTTAAGAAGATAGTAAAATGGTTTCGCATCCTGATATTTGAATGGCATGATTTAGAATCAGCTGGATTTTCATATCAGTTATCACTGTTTTAGGTCATACTGGTGTTCCTGTTTAGCATTGGATCACTCATCATTTACTTCATCAACTGTCAAAGGTAATTATAATTCAGAAATCTATCCTAAAGTGTATTTTTAATTTGTTGCTTTTTTTAAAAAAACAAGTGATATAGGTATTCAAAATATTTGCATCCTCTTTTCTCTTGAAATCACCAAGATGGCAAACAACACAAGCAACAGGGTAGGATAATAATAAAAAAATGAAAAATAGAAATAAAAAGACAATGTTAAAATTCATATTGAAACACTCAGTAATCCATCAGTCACATTAAAAATCAAATGAGCACTATTGGGAAGGAGCACTCCTAGAAATGCTCACAAGAATTATATTTGGAGGCAGAATGCCCCCAAATATCTATCTTTGCCGTGAGCAAAGGTTGAAAGGTGATCAAAAATGGAGCCAGGTGGTCTTCCCTTGGGGACACAGAAAATGCCTTCTCCCCCCAACTATTTGTCATATTTCTGATGTTAGAGGAACCTGCAGCAGGATTCAGGCTGACCTCAGCCCTCATAGGAAGCTCCCTATACCAGTCAGAACCTTGGCACACCTGGATTGCTATAGTTCAGACAATGGTTGGCAGCAGTTTTCCAGTGTTTCAGGCAAGAGTCTTTGCTAGCCCTGCCCAGAAATGGTACAAGGCAGCTCCCTATGTTTCTGAGCCAGACCATTAGACCATCTAGCTAAGTCTTGTCCACAATGGCTGGATCTCTCCTGGTCCTACCTGGAGATGCCAGGGACTGAACCAAGGGTCTGCTGCATGCATGGTTTTGACCTTTAAAGCCCTTCATGGCCTAGGACCCTCGTACCTATGGGACCGCCTCTCCCGGTATGCCCCACAGAGGACCTTAAGGTCCATAAATAGCAGCACCCCAGGGGTCCCGGGCCCTAAGGAAGTTAGATTGGCTTCAGCCAGAGCCAGGGCCTTTTCAACACTGGCTCCAGCCTGGTGGAACGCTCTGCCTCATGAGACCAGGGCCCTGCAGGATCTGATTTCTTTCCGCAGGGCCTGTAAGACAGAGTTGTTCCGCCTGGCCTTTGGCCTGGAGCCAATTTGATTCCCTCCCCCTCTTTCTTTTTTCTTTCTCCTCCAGTGATGAGGCTGCATTTTAATGTTTTAATGTTGTATTTTAATCTTGTTTTTAAGTTGTATTCATTCAACTTGTTTTTTATTGGTTGTTAGCCACCCTGAGCCCAGTCTTGGCTGGGGAGGGCGGGGTATAAATTATTATTATTATTATTATTATTATTATTATTATTATTATTATTATTATTATGCAAAGCAGATGCTCTGCCACAAAGTTATGGCCCTTCCCAATGCCAGGGATTGGGCCTTTTGCATGCAAAGCATAACAACAGAAGAAGAGCTCTTCTGAAGAGTCTCATCCAGTCTAGGATCCTGTTCTCACTTGGCCAATCAGGTGCCTATGAGGAACTTGCAAGCAGAACCTAATTGCAACAGCAATCTCCTTACATGTGTTTAACCACTGAGCTGGTGGTTACTCTTGCTCAGACAAGCTCATATGTGAGTAGACAGTGATACTCTTTGTTCTAGGCCATGTAGGGTTTTAATTAAAGCAACAACCTCAGTACATTGAATTGATCTTTGGAAACTACTGGTAACCAACATAGAGGAGACATTAGTGGCACTATGTGGTATGTTTGCACAGTGTGTATGTTTCGGCTTTCACATTCAGATTAAAATACTAAATTCTATACTTTATTCAGAAATTTAAAATGCAAGGTATTCTATCAAAGTCGCTAATACTCCAAATTGAGGACCCACATGAGCAGCTGGGGAATAAATAGTGAGAAAACAGCTCCTGTATCTGTTAGATACTTGCAACTGAAGCATATGGTCCCGCTAAAAGATATAGGGTACAGGCTACATCTTGAAAAGTGGGATCATTTTTTTTTTCTGGGTTGGAAACAGCAACATCATATTGAAAAGCACAAATCAAAATGGCTTTGGCAATTTCGTTCTGTCATTCTGCACTTGTCAAAAACACAAAATGTGGAAACTGTCAAAGGTGCCAAATGGAATGTGAAATTCAACTTGTTGATATTTGGGAGGGGACATAGCATGGTGATGCAGCATGAGGGTGGTTTTCCTCAGTTGCTGCCAGTTCTGAATATCTCATTAAACCCAAATTTGCTTTTAATGACAAATCTTGCACCAGTCTATACTGGTTGAAGGAAGAGAGTCAGGCATATGTCACACCTTAATATGCTTTACAAGCATATGCTTTGCAAACAAAAGGTCCCTAGTTTGATCTCTGTCATCTCCAGATGAGTATTTCCCTAACCCTTCCTCAAATCCTAGAGACTAGATACAGCATATTATAGTTCCATTGTTCCCATGAAAAAAAGGTCAATGTTGTGATGAGTGTCATGAAATGGGCCAGATTAACTACAGCATAGCATTCCGCTCAGACTTCCATTATCAAAACAAGGACCATTCATTGCCCATGTCTCCAGTCGCTCATGATTCTACACTGGCTGCTGTGTGGTGTCCTATTCAACAGCCTGGCTTATATTAATTTGAAAAGGAACTAGGGCATGTTGGCCTCCTCTTTGGTTAAAATTAGTGCAGTAGCAGCAGCAGCAGCAGCAGCAACAACAGCAACAACAACAACTCCAGCTCCTCCTGTGATGAACCCCCAAAATCCACCTCTCTCCTTACCTAATCTAAATTACAGAAAGCTTCTTACTCTTTATACAGAGCCAGGAACTTCAGCTTATCTCAGGCACCTGCCCCGTCTCCTAGTAACTTAACTGTTTCAGATGAATTGGCTTAAAGCAAAACAGCACTCCCCCTTCATTGCCCTACAATATATATCACAGAATCATGGAATTATAATTGAAAGTGATATCAAGGGTCATCTATTTCAACCCCTGCAATGTAGAAATCAGAGCTAAGGGATCCCTGCCAGGTGGCAATCTAGCCTCTGTTTAAAAACTCCCAATGAAGGAGAGTACAGCACTTTCTGAGGTGCCCCTTCTCAGTTTCTGGATTCCCACTGAATGGCCTTTGCCCAGAAACAGGAGTCTTCCATGTTTTTTTGCTAGCTTCACTCCTAGAATAAGTGTTAGTGCTGGTTCTGGCTCCAGATGGTGACGAACCTATGACCAAAAAAATGGGTGAAATCATGCCAAAGTCATATTTTGGTCTGCCAACTTGAATCAAAATGGTGCCTGGCATCCTATCATTGACAAAGATTGCCACCCCCACCTGTGGAATGCTTGCATTGGTTGTGGTGACAGTATCTTGAGATTTGGTCGAATCTATGCCAGAAGGCTGGTGAAGTCATGCTAAAATCAGGTTTCAGTCCATCATCTTGATTCAAAATGGTGCCCTAAATCCAAACATTGGCAAATACTACCACCTCTTCACCTCAGGAACCCTCATGCTGAGTTTGGCGATAGTATATGAAGTGGCATCCAAATCCAAAGAGAGCAAACAGACCACGTCCCACAATATTTATTTCTATCCCAAATTTCATCCAATGAGCTCAGGGTTATGTATTTTAACCTTTTAATATTTTGTTGGAAGCCGCCCAGAGTGGCTGGGGAAGCTCAACCAGATGGGTGGGGTATAAAGAAATAATAATAATAATAATAATAATAATAATAATAATAATAATAATAATTATTATTATTATTATTATTATTATTATTATTTACATAGAACTCTGGTCTCCCTGGTCTCAGTCCAAGAATCTAACCATTAAACCACACTGACATGGGAATTCATATCGGCCTGCAAACAATAATGAATCACTTTCCCTCTCTTCTCCAGTGTTAAACAGTTCTGTCTCTCATTTGAAGACCAGACAGTTTTTGTTGACCTCTTCTTCAATTTATTCTTCCTCTTTTACTTTGGATTGCGGGTAAGAAATATTTTTCTTTTATAAATTAATAGGGAAAGTCATGGCCATGCATAAAGGAATGTGCAGTTGTTAGAATAACATATGGCAAAACTGAGGAGATGTATCTCCCACAACAGTGCCCCAACACTCTCAGTAGCAGGTGAAGTACTAAACTTTTTTTTCCCCAGGTGGCTGGTGTAAAGTCACTTCATGAAATGCATGAGGGGAGACATCTGTCAGCAGGGCTGGCCCACCCATGAAGCAGGGTGAAGTGACTGCCTCAGGTGGTCAGATCCACAGGGGCAACAGATTCTGCTTCTTCCACTCTGGTGTCAGTGACATCTGCAGCCTGCTCCTTGGAGGCCAGTATTCTGCCTCCTCAGCAGTCGCCCACCCAAGCTGCCTCTGCTGCAGCCTCTCAGTGACCAGGAGGTGCTGCTAGTCTCATCCCACCCAGAGGAAAGAAATAACAGAGGCTGCCCTGCAAAGGGACAGCTGACCTAGAACCTCATCAATGTGATCAGGAGCCCAGTTCTTCCACAGCTCATGTGAAAGAACCTGTGCAAATGAAGCCAGCCTCTGTATAATTGGGAACCCCCTTTGGCTTCATACACACACACACACACACACACACATATTTATATATATGCTTTATTGTTCAAACTTGCATCTGTACATCAAAGACATAAAGGTAAAGGTAAAGGGACCCCTGACCATTAGGTCCAGTCATGGCCAACTCTGGGGTTGCGGCGCTCATCTCGCTTTATTGGCCGAGGAAGCCAGCATACAGCTTCCAGGTCATGTGGCCAGCATGACTAAGCCACTTCTGGCGAACCAGAGCAGCGCACGGAAATGCCGTTTACCTTCCCGCCAGAGCGGTACCTATATAGCTACTTGCACTTTGACGTGCTTTCGAACTGCTAGGTTGGAAGAACAGGGACCAAGCAACGGGAGCTCACCCCGTCGCGGGGATTCAAACCGCCGACCTTCTGATCAGCAAGCCCTAGGATCAGTGGTTTAACCCACAGTGCCACCCGCGTTCCTGTGGGAAAGTAGTCCAGCTTATATCTGAGCCAATCCCCAATGTAAGCCACAATTAACCTCACACATCACTAACTGAAATAACAAACTGAACCTGCAACATAAAGTTACAGTTTGGAGTGCCATACCCAGGGTACTGCTAGGTTGGAAGAACAGGGACCGAGCAACGGGAGCTCACCCCATCACGGGGATTTGAACCACTGACCTTCAGATCGGCAAGTCCTAGGCTCTGTGGTTTAACCTGCAGCGCCACCCGCGTCCCCTATCAAAGACATATCTTCCTTATTTTGCATATGTCAGTTTTGTCAAAACGAAAATCCAACAAAAGAATGGACAGTTTGAAAGCACGTCAAAGTGCAAGTAGATAAATAGGTACCACTCCAGCGGGAAGGTAAACGGTGTTTCCGTGCACTGCTCTGGTTCGCCAGAAGCAGCTCAGTCATGCTGGCCACATGACCCAGAAGTTGTACGCCAGCTCTCTCTGCCAGTAAAGCGAGATGAGCGCCGCAACCCCAGAGTCTTCCACGACTGGACCTAACTGTCAGGGGTCCCTTTACCTTTACCTTTACACTATATTTAGTACATATTTTGACTTCCCATCCTTTCCCAATTTTTCCACTCTAATAAACCTATTGCCTCAATATATTAGTCATGAAATAATAATTTTCATACATATATAAATCTGTTTTCTCCCTTTTAACCTATATTACTTGCAGAGGTTACTCAAAGGCTGCTACCAATTTCAGATTGCAACAGTTATCCTTTAAATATCTCCTTAGAGGTTCCCAGTTTGAAATGAACTCCTGTTTTGACTTATCTTTGATCTTTTCTGAGAGACTGTCTAATTCAGCATATTCTACTAGCTTTAGATTTACTAAAGCTACTAATTTAGAAAGCTACTAGATTTAGATCTACTAGCTTTCAGATTTAGTGGGAATTTTGTCATTCTTCCAATGTTTTGCTATAAGTATCCTTGCGGCAGTGGTGGCACACAGAAAGACTTTTTTTATCTTCCTAACAATGTCTGGACCTGGAATGTCCAATAAAAATGATTCTGGTTTCTTCAGAAAAGATGCATTTAACATTGTTTTGAGCTCTCTCTATATATATCATTCCAAAAGGTCTTAATCTTTTTACACACCCACCACATGTGGAGGAGAGTTCCACCTTGTTCTCCACATCTCCAGCATGTATTTGGAACATTTTGTACATTTTGGAAAGCTTACAGGGGGTTAAATGCAATCAATATAGCATCTTTTAGAGTTTCTCCCTTAATGTAAAATATGCCGTAAATTTCCAATTAGCTTTCCATAGATGAGGAACCACTTCTGGACTTTTTGTGTGAAAAAGAAAATGAATACACAGTATTTGGGCTGGGAGATTGAGATAATACTAGTTTGTAGAAAGTAGAATAGCTTGATGTTAATTGTGGGGCAAATGCTTTGAATAATTCTTTTTATATAACTCACAGGGGGAGAATCAGAAACCCTTTTTCTTTTCTTTCCCCAAATTTATCTCCCCCTTTCAGACCACCTTAGGTCAACCAGATGTTTTTTAGATTAAATGGCTGGTGGCAGATGTTGATAAATGTGTCAGTTATAGGGTGGCACTTTTTGCTCAAGCAGCAAGAAAGGGCAACCTTTATGGATAGTGCAAGTGTCAAACCCTAAGGATGCTGATCAGAAGGAATGTTTTTTTTAAAAAAAAAAATCTGGACATTGTAGATTTGTCTTTCGTTCTGAAGCTGTGTGATTTGTGCTTATATTGTATTGTGATGGCCATTAGCTATAAGCAATAAAAATCTATTGGAATAATTCTTTTTTATATAAATAACAAGGGGAGAATTGGAAACCTTTTTTTCCTTCCTTCCTTCCTTCCTTCCTTCCTTCCTTCCTTCCTTCCTTCCTTCCTTCCTTCCTTCCTTCCTTCCTTCCTTTCTTTCTTTTTCTTTCTTCTCTCTCTTTCCCTCTGCCCCTTTGTTGAATCAGGAAAAATCTTTATGGAAATAAATAAAAAATGGTGGAAAAATGAAAATGGATTCAATTTCTCCCCCATTCCTAGTTGGAAATACTAATCATCACCATAATTTTATTATTTGTACCCTACCTGTCAGGCTTCGGAGAATGGCTTCCTCCCCCCTTTAGACAAGCAGCAGCAGAACAAAGCATTTAGAGACCCTTACCAGTTTAAGAGTGTTTAATGATCACAGCAAAAGAACACAGCAGCCATTCTCAGAGCTAAGGTGCTCCCAATTAACTTTTCCTCCTCCCAAGTCACTGTCACTTCCCCTTCTTGCAACCTGATCTCGCAACCATTGAGCCTTCTGCATAGCAACCTTATGAGCTCTCCTTGCCTTTGGAGAGATAGGCTGGGCACTCTCTAGAGAAGGGGAGTCAGTTATCTCTCTTCCTATTCTGCTTCTTCTAACTGTTTCACACCCAGCTCTGCCCAGCTGCTGTTTTCCGAACCGTGTCCCTCTGCAAACCAATTCTCTAAATCTATACTGCTCCACTGTTCCTGAGCAGCTTCAGGATCCTGGTAAAGAGCAGGAAGAGGGGGAGGTTCTCACCATTCCTCTTCAGAGTTGTAATCCTCAGTCAGCTCTCTGACACTGCCCATCTGATTAGGTTGCCCCCACTACTCTGGGCAGCTTCCAGCATATACAGTGGTACCTTAGGTTACATACACTTCAGGTTACAGGTGCTTCAGGTTACACCACTAACCCAGAAATAGTACCTCGGGTTAAGAACTTTGCTTCAGAATGAGAACAGAAATTGCGCAGCGGCAGCAGGAGGCCCCATTAGCTAAACTGGTGCTTCAGGTTAAGAACAGTTTCAGGTTAAGAACGGACCTTGAGAATGAATTAAGTTCTTAACCTGAGGTACCACTGTACAAAAAGTAGAGGATAGGTCAAGGATGCAGGATTCAGTATAATAACCTTCTCTGTACTAGCTTTTCATATGAAGGGCTAATATCTGAAGCAAAATGGTGGGTGATCATCAGCTGGCAAGCAGGCAAGAAGAAGGCATTGAACAGCAACTTCACCCAGTCACCCTCCCTGAAATGGTGTACATAGCTAGTTTGGGAGGATGGATATTGGATGAGTGGGTGGGCGGAAAGACAGCTAGACAGATATGGTCCTTGTGTCATCTGATTTTGTGCAGTTTTTCTAGTTCTTTGCAGCAAGTGACAAGTTGACCTTCTGGGTTGAACTCAATTCCATTGTGGACTTCTTCACCATTACTCCGGTCTGTATCTCTTTCTATTTAGGAAGAAACTGGCTTGGTGAGTACACCAATATTTCCATTAACTTGCATAGAAAACAGCATAAATTCCCAAGAAAGACTGAGGTAGAAAGACTTTCTTTCCCAAGAAAGACTGAGGAAAATACCACTCAGTCTCCCTCACTCACACACCAAGGACCCTCTTACCTCAAGGATGGCTGACTGGAGCAAGCTTCTGCCCCCATGAGGGATATGGTAGACTTCTCCTTTCCACAAATTGCTGTAACTGGAGTGCTCTGAGAACATAATTGTTGTGGTTAAAAGTTAGATCTGCCCATCAAACTTAAAGAACCCCCCTTCCCTGTCAAGCTCTGAGCATTTCCTCAGTCTGTTTGGTTTGTTTTTCAATAGGAAAAACCCACAGGATTTGAGGGCAGAGGTGAAGCAACCTGCTCCGGTACCCAGAGCAGCGCACCTCCCAGGGTGTGTGGCATGCATCCCAGGGGGCGTGGCATGCCACCTGTGGGGTGTGGTGCACATTCGGGGGGGTGCGTGGCATTTTGTCACCCCAGGGTGACACCCCCCTTTGGAATGGCACCCGGAGCAGACACACCCCGCCCCCACCTTGGAACACCCCTGTGTGAGGGACAACTGAAGCCCCGAGTTACTCAAAAGATTAGGCTTTCCCTGCTCCAACTTTGGATGCCTTTTTAATAGTGCAGCCCAACACAGAAATATGTGAACTTTCTGAAAATCGGCCCAAGTGACCTTGTATTTCAGGATACAAAAGGAACCGATGCACATACTGCTAAATGACACTGTAATTAGCCATGAAATACTACCAAATACTCAGTACATGCATGGTGACCATCAAATACTACCAACTCTTCTCCTCAAAACCCTGTTTCCACCAGGAACCATTGCTATACTCTAGTAGTCCACCTCACTGAGTTCAGTGGGACTTACACCTAGGTAAGGAAGCTTAGGCTTTCAACCTAAGCGTAGCAGACCAGATAATAACAGGGGTTATGCACAAATGCTCACCAATACACGGACACCCACCCACCCCCACTCACAAAGCCTCATTCTGCATCCTTTCCTGTAGGCTTACGTTTCTTGCGAGCACTCAGACTGATGGAACTTCCCAAAATTTTACAGTTTCTCCAGATTACGACGACTGCGTAAGTCAGACTCACATAATGTAGGGGGTTGGGCTAGTTGGCCCTTGGTGTCCCTTCCATCTCTACAATTCTACAATTCTATGATTCTAACTTCTCCAGCAGTCAGGGGCCACTTAGAGTGTTTCAACCTCGGAGTTCTGTGTATCCAATTAAATTCCAGACTGCTTGTGGAATGTCCTCCTGACATCACCATGAATCCTGTATAGAGAACTCGATATCTGAGGCTGTATCCGCACAACATTTTATTCTCAATATCAATGGAGACTACTTTCTATGTAGTCCGCACACAGTCCAGATCTAATGTGTATTTTGCCCCTCAAAATTGCTTCTTGGGAAACTGGTCTCATTCCAAAAATAAAAGCTCAAAGCTTATTGCAGGTGAATTCTGCATTACACTGCAGTTTGCCCTGGCTACAGGTGTGTGTTTAAACACACATGTGCCCAATGGCATTGCACATAGGTGTATGCCAATATCACAATCCCCATTTCCTTCTTGGTTCACCTGGACAGCAAGAATCTAGAATCAATTTAGATTAAAAGCAGCATGTTGAGGATGAGCATGGATGATTCCTGGGACTGGCACAAGCCTGAGACTGGTCCAAGATCAGCCAGCAAATTTTCTGGATGAGTGGGGATTTGACCCCTGGTCTCTCAGGCTTTATCCCAACACTCTAATCACTATACTGGCTTTCTAACTGAGTGTGGTTTCTTATGTAGTCAAAAGGGCACCATCCATGCATCAGAGGGTCAGGGAAAGTTTTATGATTTGGGAAACAACAACAACTTTAGGGGGGAACCCTAAACGGCCCATTGAGGATTGAACATGCTCAGTGATCACAGAATCCTAGCTGACTGGGGAATGGATGCATAACCTGGGGTAAGGATGGAATGGTAGATCCTGGAAGTGGGTATGGCTGGCTTGCTAGAACCCTGCATACTCTTGCACTGCAACATTTGTTACATGTCCTGCATATCCTTTAGGAGTCCTACTGTGTGTTGGTAAAACACCACACACAAGAAGTGTCTTGATTAAAGAGCACACACAGTTGTATTAATTGCTTTTCATAGTTTTTCTTCAAAACACAACTGCAGGTTGGTTAAAAAGCAGTGGATGGGGAGATAAAAAATGAACTGCAGGAACTGAAAGCTATGGCAAAATGTGCTCTGTACAACATATGAAAATTGAAACAGAGCAGTAAAAAAATAAATCTAATGCATTAGTGCCATTTCGGATGCAATAGCAGAAAACCTGGAACTCTGAAATCTGGAGAGAAATTAAGATAAAGAGAAAAATGGTATGTTTGGGGAAAATTCATACATACAGTGTGTTGTGGTTATTGGTGGTTAGTCACTTTGGGTGAACCACAGGCCAAATAGCAGAATGTAAAGGATAATTCATGAATGGATCTATATTTATCTCCAATTGAATTACTTATGATAGCGGTACGGTGCCCAAGTGGGATTCTACCCATCTGAGTAATGTTAGGAAGAATAAGTAGAGATGACTTTGGCACTTTGGCACTCAGGTCATGTCTTCTCTTGCCACTTTAGCACTGCAGTCAAGCTGTCCAAACTCCTAGCTGTCTCTGTCAGCACTTGTCTCACAGCTGCAGGATTTCTTCATTGGGTATGTAAAACAATGGCTGCAATGGCTCAGGCTTTCAGGTGAAATGCTTTTTTTACACAATATTTTTCCTTCTATTTCAATTAATTTATTCATTTTCTTGTTTTTTGCACAGATCGAAAATTCTGGTGATCCCTGGGCATATACTAAAAATTCCCAAAGCCTGACTTACTTTGATTGCTTATACATGATCATGGTAACCATGTCTACAGTTGGATATGGCGATGTGGTGGTAAAAACCTCCTTAGGGCGTTCATTCATCATTATTTTCATCATTGCTGGCTTGGTAAGAAATTTATTAGCCCTTTCAGATCTGCTCTACAGTCTTCTTCAGAATCCTGTATCTGAGGTCTTTAGTTCTACCTAATTTGATGCATTACAGAACAGCCTTTTTTCATTGGCACCTTTAAGTAGCAATTCCCAAGTGCATAAACCACTATAGTAACTCAATTGCCAAACTGACAGATGACATGATGGAGGAGGCCACATTGCTGAATAATCTCAAGGGGAGGACTGAGATTCTCAAAGAGTTCAAGAGGAGAGTTCCCTCCCACCATTTCCTCAAAACCTTGGTCAGAATTTCTGTCTGAGAAATTTCAGTTCATTAAGTGTGTCAGGTCAATGACATCTTACGTGTACTAGGAAGTGCAGGAGGCAGTCTTCTTTTGAATCAAACCAACTCAGCATTGTCTTCACTGACTGGCAGTGACCCTCCAGAGTTTCAGCCAGGAGTCTCTTCCCACCCTACCTGGTGCCAGGAGTCAGAGTCAAGCATAGGTTGAAACAGTGTCTGTGCCTTTAATTTCAAAGAAACCAGAACAGTGATTCCAGGAACTCTTCCCAATAGGCCTTACTCCAACGAGGTAGCTGTGAGGACTGAAGCTCCCCACCTTCCCACCACTCTCTAAGGCAGGCTTCCTCAACCTCGGTCCTCCAGATGTTTTTGGCCTACAACTCCCATGATCCCTAGCTAACAGGACCAGTGGTTAGGGATGATGGGACTTGTAGTCTCAAAACATCTGGAGGGCTGAGGTTGAGGGAGCCTGCCCTAAGGCTCCTCCTCTCCAGGGTCTTTTCCAAGCAGTTGCAAACTCCATCTATACACAACCAATCTCTGCTCTGCTCTTTTCATTTCTCTGCATGTTCTAGGAGACCAAGGGGGAGGAGAGCTGGTCGCAGCAGGAGGGGAAATTCCCTGGTTTCTTCCACAGCCTATCTCAATGCTGCCTCTTGGCAGGCCTTCTCTCCAGTCTCTGCTTCAGCCTTGGAGTTTGAACTGCTCTCTGCCAAAGTCTCTTCCTCCTCACTAAATCCTGTTACCACTTCTACTTCTGACGCTTCCACCTCCTAATCTGCTCCTTCTTCTCCCTCTGAGCACACATCATCGTCCTACCACCAATCCCCTGGCTCTGAGCCTTCTTCCCTTGGGGATCCCCCAGCTGGTGCTTTCCACCACTTCTCAGCATCCAGCCAGTCCGTGATACCTGGAGGTTGAACCCAGAGCTTCCTGCATACAAAGCAGATGTTTTACCACCAAGCTGCAGCTCTTCCCGAGACTTCTAAATGTATGGTGAATAATAGCCTCAGTGCTAACATTTATTTTTTCTTCCTCAAATGTCCTTGGGTTTCCTATTTATTTACTTAAGAATTTTCATCCCGGCATTTCATTTAACTGAGCTTGTATATTTCCATTGTCCTAGATGCTTTTTGCAAATTTGGTGCCTGAAATGGTAGACATTGTTGGAAGCACTAAACTACACAAGGGTTCCTACGTGGCTGTGAAAGGCAGAAAGTGAGTAAATTCAAGTTCTCCTTTATTTTAATTACTAAAACAACAACAACAGCTCGGAATGTGAAAGTTTTTTTGTAATTGGTATCGCTTGATCATACTGGCTGCTGTTGAGTAAGAGATGGTGAGTATTGGTTGCCAGTTCATTTCTGAGCCCAATTCCTGGTACTCCCCTTAATTATAAAGCCCTAAATGACTCAGACCCCTAATATCTGAAAGAACTCCTCCTTCTCTGTGGGTGCTTCTAGGTTGTTCCACCACCCTCATAAGTTTGGGGAGTTGTGGCCACGGATTGAGCATTTTCTGTGGCAGCTCCTAGGTTGTGGAATTCCCTCCCCACAGAGGTTGTGTCTGGTACCCTCTTTATACTGTACATATGCTGAAGGCACATCTCATTTCCCTGGACTTTCACACGTGACATAGGTGTCTTCAGGACCTACCCTCTTCCTGTGACTGTAACCTGCTCTAGATGTTTTAATATTGAATGTTAAATGGTTATAATTCACTCTGGAACCTGCTGGTGAAGGGTAGATGCTAAAAGAATAGCAATTTAGGGCACATAGACAGTGGGATGTCTTTGCACACTTTTGTCTTCTTTTTAAGTATCCTGCTCTGCCTTTCTTCCATGCAGCATGGGTGTCAGTTGTAAATGGAGGGGGGGAAAACACAATCTTTTCCTTTGTATAGTTTTATTATACATTTATTATCTGAAATGTAAGAGTGCAATAAAACAACTTGTATTCCAAAAGAACTTAGTCCACATTTAAGTTTAGTTGTTCTCTCCCTCCGGCCCATCCATCTCTTCCTTAGAGAATTTTAGGTTTCCCGTGAGCATTGTTTTGCCTTCCCAATGCTCTTTCCTAGCCACACGTGGTTTGTTTTTGTTTTTTGAATTTTAAAGAGATTTTATAAATAAATAAAGAAAGTCAAATTGAGGCAAAATAGAGATGTATAAACAAAATGTTGCTAGGAAGAGGCATGCTTTTGAGCTGCACTGCTGGGATACAATCCTAGGGACATGAATGGTGAAATCCAAAGCCCTGCTGAGCTCAAACCAATGGGGCAGAAGCAAAAGTGTGTTTGTGTGTGTGTGCATTTTTCTATATTTTCATCTTTTAGAGCCTCTCCCCACCATTTTTTCCTCCCATTGCTCCCAGACAGAAAGGAAATCAGTATGCCAATTCCAGGGCTGCTGTATTTCCCACGTGATGGAACCATGTCAGGAGAGTGGGAGAGCTGTGGATCCAGTGGTTCTATAGCCTTTCCCAATCCACCCTGGAACGAAATTATCATCCTTGGAACTGACAGTGGATTCAGCAGCAAAGCAAGCCGATCGGGCGTCTGGGGTGGCGTGCATGCCCTGCACCCAGGGGCGGGGCCAGCTGCCCGTGGGATGGGGCTAGCTGGTCAGGACACTCCGCAGGGGCTCTGAGGAGTCTGGCTGCCTCCTCCCACTCAGCCGCCCTACAGCTGAGGGGGAGGCGGTGGGCAGACCGTTTGGGCAGCACGAAGCCTGCGGGCGCCCAAGCCACCACGTCACTCTCAGGAGAGATGCGTGGCTCGGGCGTGCTGCAGGCCCCGTGGTGAGTGTCACCTGGCATTTTGTCACCTCCCTCAGTGGTGACACCTGAGGCAACCCACCCCCACCGCCCCCCTTCCTCTGCCCCTGCATGGATTGACAAATGTGGAGGAGGTTTTCACACCCATGATGGAGTAGTCTGCAAGGATAGACCTCCTTCTCTGCAGGGCACATTGACAAATCTGCAGTTTTTCTTGGGTTCTGTGACATCTTTCCAAGGACTATAGGATTGCTCTCTAAAATATGTGATATAATGATTATATAATTAGAAGCAACATCATATGAATAAAAAGCCATACATTATATGAATGAAAACATATAAATTCATCAAGATTATTTTTGTGTAGTGTTTTACCAATCTGCAAGTGCACTTTTTGAAAAATCAAAATCTGAGTAAATATCACAGCAAGCAGAAATAGAGTGGGATTCATGAGGAATGCAAAACAGGGTGGATCAAACCAACAGAACACTAAAGGAATGAAGCAAGTGAAATCTTTTTACCCCTGCTATTTGAACAATGAATGTAGATTAGGGCAGTAGAATCTTGCTTTCAAATAATGTTTTCTATGCTCTGGTGCAGCATATAAATCGCAAAGCACTGAAGCATAGTTGAGTCCCAGCTTGACAGCACTACATGCAGAAGTTTGGGGATGGAGTAATGTGAAGTACAGAATTTTAGATTTCAACCTACTTTTGTCCCTTCATTAAATAAAAAGTACCTTAGATATAAGGGACGTGGGTGGCACTGTGGGTTAAACCACAGAGCCTAGGACTTGCTGATTAAAAGGTCGGCGGTTTGAATCCCCGTGATGGGGTGAGTTCCCGTTGCTCGGTCCCTGCTCCTGCCAACCTAGAAGTTCGAAAGCATGTCAAAGTGCAAGTAGATAAATAGGTACTGCTCCGGCGGGAAGATATACGGCGTTTCTGTGCGCTGCTCTAGTTCGCCAGAAACGGTTTAGTCATGCTGGCCACATGACCCGAAAGCTGTATGCCAGTTTCCTTGGCCAATATAGCGAGATGAGCGCCGCAACCCCAGAGTTGGTCACGACTGGACCTAATGGTTAGGGGTCCCTTTACCCTTTACCTTTACCTTAGATATTGGTTGATAAAACACAATTACTTTTAAAATAGATAAATAGCAAAATCAATCAAATTTAGACAAGGAGCTTCTGTATGCCTACTTGGGAGTAAGACTCATTTATTCAGTGGGGTATATTTGTGTGTGAACATGCATACATCTCAATTTGCAATATTTATTGTATTATTATTTTCTTAAGAATTATATACTGCTTAATTAACAAAAGCTTCTAAGCAGACTTCAATATAGATTTGGATTGTCTTGGTGGCAGCTACGTTGGTCTGCAGTTTCCTAATTTGTAGTGTTGTGCTACATTTTCCAGACAAGTAAATGATCTGTGGACATTTCTTCTTCCTGCAGATATATTGTGGTCTGTGGTTATATCACTCTGCACAGCGTAACTACTTTCCTAAGGGACTTTTTAGCCCCAGGCTCTGGGCAGGTTGCCACTGAGATTGTCTTTTTGGGAGAGTAAGTATATCACATTGATTTCAATGGGGGGGGGGAATACAATACCATCCAGATTCCTGGAGTGGAAATTGCATTAATTCTTGCATCTACTAGCAACACAACTACCATTCTTAAGTACCTTGCATTGTATGAACGTATAATGCTAACCTTCTTTAGTGCTGCACCAAATGTTTAGGGTACAAGCAAAGCACTCAGCAAGTGTGGCTGACTGTCACAATGAAATTGCAGGGAGAAAGCCTATCTCTTACTACTTTATTGAGCAAGTAACACAGGAACTGCCAAAACCACTCCTCTTACCTATGGATGCATAAAGTATCTGAGCTGGTACCTGAGTAACATCCATAGCTGTTGTGCCACAGGTCAAAGGCCCAACCATAGGGGGACACCCCCTCCATTTATTTTAGCAAGGATCCCTTTTCTGGGTGACTGACAGAAGGAGGTAGGGTTGGAAGTACTTGAGAAATACAAACAAAATACTCTTGGTTAATTTTCAATGGGACCTTGCCTTGCTGAAAGGGAATGATGGGTTTGAACTTTTCAGGATGGGCAAAATGATTACTTGATTTAGTACTTGCTTCACTCTTGTTGCTCCAGCTACACACACACACACTTTCTTCCAAGGTTGTTACTGCAGATGTTTAGAATTGTACTGAAAAAGCAATCATATATTGTTGCACATACCCCAGTATCTGAGTGGTGAGAGACTCCAGGGGTGCCCCAGTGCTTACCCAGGGTTCAGTTTCCTTGGGATGAAGGTCAACTGAGACTATGATGTTTGTAGCGTTTACGGTTTTATTTATACACGTGTACAACCTGAGCATAGGATAGAAGGTCTCACAGCATTAACATTCCAACAGACCTTGCCTCCCCATTTGGTTCCTAGCCCCCCAGGCATACACTTGGATTCAGCACAGCCTAGAAAGTCAAGACTTTCTCACTAGCTTCCAACCTAGTCAAAACTCAAACACCAAAAACAAATTCCTCTGTCCTATTGTCTTCCTTCATCAGATGACCTGGCATCCAGCCAAGTGGGGGTGGCGGGGAACGCTTCCCTCCTGAAAGCATAATCAGTTGTCACTTTGGTAAGACATCTCTTTAAGATGCTGATGAGGCCAGCCAAGACCATCACCTTCACAAATGAATTGGTTTAACCAGTTCACTAGTAAATTCTAAGCATGGACACAGAATCACAGGCCTATATATACATATTCATTCTCAGGAATTGATGGACACCTTCATTCTCTCTGCATACATTTCTCCTATCTAGAAATGATCCAGGTCTGGAACTGGAAACTATATTCAGATGTTATGCTGCATATTCCACTTTCTTCCAAGGTTCTGTGATGAAGACTGAAGATCTGCAGAGAGTTCAGGTAGGACTTCCTCCTCTTCTTCACAAACGAAGCCTTAGCTGTGAATTCTCTTTCGCAGAACCAAAGGAATGATAGAAATATAGGAAGCTGCATTATACCAAGTCAGACAATTGCTCATCTAGTTCAGCATTGTCCATACTGCAGCGGTTGAGGTTCCCAATCTTAACTTTGAAATGCCAGAGATGAGTGTGGGACCTTCTATGTGCCAAGCTGATTCTATACTACTGAGCGACAGCCCTGCTTGTAATTTGCAGGTGTTTACTGAGTTTGAGTTGGAAATAATCTTCCTGCACTAGGAAAGTAACACTCCATTTTGAGTTGATCCCAAGTCCCTGTGAGTCTGGGGCAGAGTTGAAAAGGAATGCAGAATGAGCAGAACTTCCCCCCAATATTTATCCTGCAAAGCTTGAGTAGTAATTATACGAACATCCAGTAACGAAGGGTTGAAAACTTTATTAGAACCATGGAATAACTTTTCCTGCCTGGGCATAAAAAACAACAACTGTTAACAGCCAGAATGGAAACTGAAACTAAACCAAAGCATGTGATTTGTTCCTAAGGGGCAATATATACAGTACAGTACATAGTTATTATAACTATATTGTAGCGGCAGTGGCTGCTGATTCAGTGTAGATACTTAGATTGTGGGTCAATGGTTTCATCCATTATTTGGCAGCTTCTTCTAGTCCAAGGATGAGGAATCTTTGGCCCACCAGATGTTGTTGCACTCAAACTCCCATCAGCCTCAGTTCGTAGGCCGGTGACCAACAAGAATGGAAGTTGGATTCCAGCAACCTCCAGAATGCCACACATTCCCCATTCCTACCCTATTCTGTTGGGAAACATTCACAATTGCCCACTACAGATATTTGCCCTTGCAACTTACCATTCTCTTTATATGAGTGTTTGTTTCTTTAATGTATTGCACAATTGAGCTGAATTTGGATTATGTGAACTGATGGAGGGAGGGTCAGGAAGCAAACATCCACACACACACACACACACACACACACACCAAGTGCTACCACACCCTCCCATTAGGTTGTAGGGGTTGTCAGCCTGAGGTTACTGAGGGGAGCTCTGATGTAGCAGTGAAGCTTAAAATCAAGGAGGAAATTTAGAAAAGCAGAGAAGACCTCAGGCTTCACTCCTGAGAAATAATTTCAATATTTTTGTCCTCCCCTGAAAAAGAAAAGAAAACCACCAAAATGTACTTTTTCCAATTTGCTGCTGCCTGTGAATGGAGTATCAAATTGGAGGCAATGACATTTCCCCCAATCCCTTTTCTTAGGGGAAGCAAGAAGAATTTTTGATAGTGGGAGGGTTGATAAGGGCAGAGGGCAACTCCTAATTGCGAGTCATGCTCAGCTCAGATTAGAGCCAGACTTTTATTAACAGCAGTGCTTGTACAAAGGTGAAGCTGCAGTCTGTTCAGATGTATGGATGGACTAAGCCCAGCTGAACACAGTTTTACTTTAGAGTAAATAAGAATAAGATTAGGCTGCCAGCTTACTTCTAGCCTCCCCTCTCTTCTCTTGTTGGGAAATAGATGGGGAAAGCCGAAGCATGTCTCATCTTGGCTGACACATGTTCTGCCAACCCCTATATCGAGGATACTACTAACATCATGAGGTAAGATGGGGGGGTTGCTGGGGGGGATAGTGTTAAGTATAATAGTTTAATTGTGCATTGAAATAGAAAATGATTCTCTACGTATTGCTAAAGAGGTATGGGAATTGCCATAGGAGTTAAAGAAAAGCTCTCTGATGGGTTAGTGTTTAACTGTTAAAGTATCTCTGCTCTGCTCTCTCATGTGGTGTTTAATTTTAGATCACATGAAAAACTTATTCAGTTGCAAATAGCCATTTTAAGAAGAGTTGTTCTTTTTCTGAAAGCCACAGAGGACAAAGGATGGGATAATGATTTCTCTTCAGGTGAACATCGCCTTAGGCTGGAATGCAGGCGACAAGAAAGACAGAGCTTTGTTTTTAACTCTGATCATAGTTATTTTATATTTGTAAGAAGCTGAACCTATACTTAGACAAACGTGATTTTATACAACTTTCTGGATGTAACATTGATTGTTTTGTGTCTGTTTTGGAACAAGTTCCATTAGTAAAGCTTTGAAACCATAAACCCAAACCATCTTTAAAAATTGTCTTGCAGGTTGCTTATTCTTTCATTTTTTTGAATAGGAACAATAGTTCTACTGACCAGGTGATATGTAGGTTTTTCTAGAGCTAAACTCTGCTTTTCAGATTCCTTTTTCATGTTTTTATGTAGAGCAGATACAGGCCTACTTCTAGTACACCTGTGTGTGGAGTGAATCACATTAGATTGCTTGTGGAGAATTACACATTTGTGAATGCATCTATCTATTTATTTGTAAGGAAAACTCTGAACATAGCTATCTTCTTGATCTACCAATTTTATTTGCTAAAACCTTACTCTCTGAGAAGAATATTTTTAATGGAGGGCTATTCCTTTATGTAAGTCACTACCTGCAATTTGGAGTGGCTGAAATGAGATTTAGGCTTAATACATTAGTGAAAACTGGGTCTCAGTCATCTGTATAATACATACTGTATCAAGATTAAGCATGGAGAAGTCTATCAATCCTAATTTCTCTCAATTTTTAATTTTTCCAATGATAAGTTTAGTTTTCACATTGGCTTATGATTTTTTTAAAAAAAATATAAAAATACCTTCAGCATGGATCTCAGAAGCAGAACATTCAGAGTAGAATGTGTTAGTGAACATGATTCATTTCTTCTGATTCTGTGGGTGGGTGGGATTCATGGTTCTGGAACTACAACTATTATCTTTTTCATGCAGGGTACTGTCCATCAAGAATCACTTTCCAAACACCAAAATCATAATACAGATCATCCAGTCGTCTAACAAGGTTGGGCTGTCTATTTATCTGTGGTGTATATCAGCTTCAGACAAATCCCAAATCCTAAGTGTGGTAACTCAGAGATATTCTTGGAATGTCTCAGTCACCATCCCAAGTTGAAGTGAGGTTGTTCCAAAGTGTCATGTGATGCCTTAGTGACTCAGACACCAACAACATGCTGCAGATGAATGTAAAACTATGTGGTTAGAAACCAGTGGTGGGAAAATGTTTCCGGCCTGAGAGCCACATTCCTTTCTTGACAGCCTTCCAGGGTGGATGTCACTTCCTTAGTGGCCACATAGTCCTCCTGCTTGTCTGTTTTAATTGGAAACTTAATATTCTGCTGTTTTTCATCCTTCCACATTTCCCCCCTTTTTCACCTGAAACAGGTCTACCTTCCAAAGATCCCCAACTGGGACTGGAGGAGAGGGGATAGTATAATCTGCTTTGCTGAGCTCAAACTTGCGTTAATAGCACAGAGTTGTGTGGTGCCCGGCTTGACTACACTGTTGACCAGTCTGTTCATTAGGGAAGACTCCAAGGTAATTCATTTTCCAATTCTTTAATGGGTGTTGAGTTAACCAGAGCATTCCTTACTGCAGATTTATCAGTACAGCTGTTCCACTGTTTACAGTTAAATAAATAACAGATATATATTTTACAGGTTTGGACATCACCATGGGCTAGGGTGATTCTCCATAGAACCTGCAGCCCTCTAGATACTTGGATAGCAGCTAGGGATGCAGAAGGAATTTGTTTGGTCTGCTTTTTGCAGTGGACTCTCCTTACCTGACACTCCTAAACTTACTTGCACAGTGGTACCTCGGGTTAAGTACTTAATTCATTCCGGAGGTCCGTTCTTAACCTAAAACTGTTCTTAATCTGAAGCACCACTTTAGCTAAGGGGGCCTCCCGCTGCTGCCATGCCACCGGAGCATGATTTCTGTTCTCATCCTGAAGCAAAGTTCTTAACCCGAGGTACTATTTTTGGGTTAGCGGAGTCTGTAACCTGAAGCGTATGTCACTCGAGGTACCACTGTAGATCAGAATGCAACTCCCAGTTTATATAATAATGCATGGCAGTATATTACATTGCACACACATGTGCGCATGCGCACACACACACACACACACACATCTCACGTCTTTGCTGTCCCCCCTCACTTTCCCCCTTTTATCTCTGTATCACTATACACACACACACAGCTTTTTTGCTGTCCGTAGACTCAACGTACACAGTGCAACAATAGTATATATCAACAGTTAATAAGGTGTAAGTTTGGCCTTGCTAGACAACAGAAGAACTTTAGCCTATACATACTGATTTCTGATTTTTACTGCCTCTGAGAGGAATTTTGCTACAGCCAGTGTAATAGCATCAATCTTATTCTCGAGGAGAATATTGACATGAAAAGAGCCAGCAATTCCAGGTTGTTCTGTTAATATTGGATTGATTAGGTGCTGTCTGACCTGTTTATACAGACTGCATTATAATAAAATATGCTTCATACATTCAACATCCTGGGAACATGGGCACAGCCTATCTTGGTATGAGACACCAGCCAATCTTCCCCTCAGTACTTCAAATGGCAAAACAGATGGTGATAGATACCATCAAATATATATGGCGATAGTTAGATATGATCAAATATATATTACTATACAGTGGTACCTCGGGTTATGTATGCTACAGGTTACAGACGCTTCAGGTTACAGACTCCGCTAACCCAGGAATAGTACCTCAGGTTAAGAACTTTGCTTCAGGATGAGAACACAAATTGTGTGCTAGCAGCGCAGCGGCAGGGGGAGACCCCATTAGCTAAAGTTGTACCTCAGGTTAAGAACAGTTTCAGGTGAAGAACAGACCTCTAGAACAAATTAAGTTCTTAACCCGAGGTACCACTGTGTGTGTGTGTGTGTGTGTGTGTATATATACATACACACACACCGTATTTTTCGCTCTATAACACGCACCCGACCATAACACGCACATAGTTTTTAGAGGAGGAAAACAAGAAAAAAAATATATTCTAAACGAAACAGTGGATGTATGATTTTTGTGGTTCATGCTGTGGCCACAGACATGTCATCTGAGGGTACGGTAGCCCAATGCAAAAAAAAGGATGCTGCTAATAATGCAGGCGATGGGGTTTAAGGGGAGAAGGAACACGCGTGGGGTGTGTGGAGAAGGATGCTGCTAATAATGCAGAAGAGGGGTATAAGAGGAGAAGGCTCCTCTCCTCTCCCGCTTTGCTCCTTTAAAGCAAGCAGGCTCTCTGTCCCTCTCTCCTCCACACTCAGCGGATCTTCTCCCGCTTTGCTGTTTCAAAGCGAGCCACGGAGGAGGGAAGGAAGGGGAACCATGGATCCTCTGCTCACAACTGCAGCAGATCCCCCTGCCATCCGTAGGCATTCGCTCCATAACACGCACAGACATTTCCCCCTACTTTCTAGGAGGAAAAAAGTGAGTGTTATGGTGCAAAAAAATACGGTATATATATATATACCGTATAAAGATACAAAGATACAAACAGATAGAAGGAGCACCTATGGGATCACCCCTCTCACCGGTCATCGCAAACCTGTACATGGAACACTTTGAAACCAATGCTTTAGACAAGTCAGAACACAAACCCAAACTTTGGCTCAGATATGTTGACGACACCTTTGTAATTTGGCCACACGGGAAGGAAAAACTGGATAGCTTCCTCACACATCTCAACAGCCTACACCCCAAAATACAATTCACTATGGAAATAGAAGCCAACAACCAACTTCCCTTCCTTGACGTCCTAATCTACAAAAAACCTGATGGCTCCCTAGGACACACTATCTACCGGAAAAAAAACACACACCAACCGCTACTTACATGCACAATCACACCACCACCCTGCACAAATAAACTCCGTAGCCAAGACTCTCATCTCCAGAACCAAACGCCTGGCTGACAAAGACCACTTGACAACTGAGTTACAGAATCTCTCAAATGTGTTAATTGCCAATGGATACCAGCAAAACAGGGTTACGAAGCTAATCCAAAAAGAAACACCCCCCAAAAACCAAGACACAGAAGAAAACAATGGCATGGCCCTCCTTCCTTATATCAAGGGCACTACAGATAAAATTAGCAAAATCCTCCGTAAACACAATATCAAAACAGCCTTTTGCACCAACCAAAAAATAGCCAATATCCTCAGAAACCCCAAGGATAAAATCCAGTTGGAAAACCAAGGGGTCTATGAAATACCCTGCAAAGTCTGCCCAGCCACGTACATTGGACAAACAAACAGACGAATAAATGCACGTATCGCAGAACACAAGAATGCCGTCAAAAAAGAAGAAAAAACTTCCTCTCTTTTCCAACACATGAAAGAAACAGGACACGAAATTAATTTTGCAGATTCCAAATTGCTCTTTAACATGGAACATCACCACAAGAGAATAATCATGGAAGCCATCGAGATAGAGAAACACCCTCACAACATGAACAAGCGTGACGACACATCCCGCTTGCCAGACATCTGGAAATTAGCCCTCCCCACAAAAACTGACACCAGATCCAGAGGCACACAGAACGCCATCACCAATCAACCACACCAGACCCAAACCCAGACCCTCTCCACAGATAAATTACAGACACCATCCAGTAGCCAAACCATGGTGGCACCTCCGGATGCTGCACCCCCCTGCAATCCCTACACAGATCTGGCTGACACAGGCCACAAAACCACAGCTCGCCCCTATACACGAAGCCAAGCCAGAGCACAACTAAGTGCAGTACAACCATCTTCTCAGAAAAACTCTTCACAAAGTTCAAGAGGTCAAGACACAAAGACTTTAGCAACTAATCCACACCTAATGACCCACCTAAGTGGTACTCAGGATATCACTCAAGAAATCACTCAAGATATCCCTCAAGTAATTAAGGAACAAAAGAAGAAAAGGCACACTAGCCTGGGAACTTCCTCTCTGCCCAGAACATTGGAGGCTATACACCACACCCCCTCAACAGTATTTATAGGAACTCAAACACTGAGATCCTGCTCTGTTCCAGTAACAAGAAGCCGAAAGCACCAGCCTGAAGATGACGAGTGAGACCTCGTCGAAACGTCGCCTAGACACCCCAACTTTTACACGGGAAGACACCCGAGGACACCAAAACCTGCATTCCTGTACCCGTGAAAATCTACGAAAGCAAATATATATATATATATATATATACACTGTGTAGGTTTTGGTGTCCTCGGGTGTCTTCCCGTGTAAAAGTTGGGGTGTCTAGGCGACGTTTCGACGAGGTCTCACTCGTCATCTTCAGGCTGGTGCTTTCGGCTTCTTGTTACTGGAACAGAGCAGGATCTCAGTGTTTGAGTTCCTATAAATACTGTTGAGGGGGTGTGGTGTATAGCCTCCAATGTTCTGGGCAGAGAGGAAGTTCCCAGGCTAGTGTGCCTTTTCTTCTTTTGTTCCTTAATTACTTGAGGGATATCTTGAGTGATTTCTTGAGTGATATCCTGATATCACTCAAGAAATCACTCAAGAAATATCACTCAAGAAATCACTCAAGATATCCCTCAAGTAATTAAGGAACAAAAGAAGAAAAGGCACACTAGCCTGGGAACTTCCTCTCTGCCCAGAACATTGGAGGCTATACACCACACCCCCTCAACAGTATTTATAGGAACTCAAACACTGAGATCCTGCTCTGTTCCAGTAACAAGAAGCCGAAAGCACCAGCCTGAAGATGACGAGTGAGACCTCGTCGAAACGTCGCCTAGACACCCCAACTTTTACACGGGAAGACACCCGAGGACACCAAAACCTACATTCCTGTACCCGTGAAAATCTACGAAAGCATATATACACTGTGTGTATATATATATATCTACACACACACACACACCCCATATTTTTCTGTGTATAAGACGCCCCCATGTATAAGACGCTCCCTATTTTTTTTAATCCAAACTTAAGAAAATACACTATGCACTATCTGTATATAAGACAACGACCCCTTATTTTAAAATAGTCTTATACACTGAAAAATACGGTGTGTGTGTGTGTGTGTGTGTGTGTAGTCATATATATTTGAATGCGACAAGGCTAGAACAAGGTTTAATAAAATAAATGTGTGTTATATCTATTTATATCAATGGTACAGTAATGTTCTTGAAGCAGTTAAACAACAACAAAAATAGTGTTATGAAATTGACAGTGAAATCAAAGTGTTAAAACAGCAAGCAAACAACAAACTTATAAAATCAGAGTGCATTTCATCTATCTTAGTTGTTAGATGTTGTTAGTTGGCCAGATGATGATGACAATGATGATATTTGTTACAGAAACTGATCACTTTGAATAAGCACCTACATGAAATAGAAGGCCAGGATTATAAAGTGATGACTCAGCTTCTATCCAACGATTTTATTGACATGTCCTTCAAAGACGTGGCCAAGTAAGTCCAGGATTTCCCACTACCATTGCCTAAGTTGATTAGTAAGAACATGAAATCTTTACTGGGTCACACCAGGCTCATCTTGTCCAGCATTCTGTTCCCACAGTGACAAATCAGATATCTATGGGAAGCCCACAAACGTGACATGAGCACAACAACACTGTCCTACTCATGCTTCACAGCCACTGGTATTCAGAAGTCTTGTTGCTTATGGGCCTCATTCCATCCAGGGGTTTGTGTTGTAAGCAAAGCAAGCCAATGGATGGGTCTAGTGTGTGATGACATGGTCTTGATCTTCACTCATGCATAATAATAATTTTTCCCAAGTAGAGCTCATGGGACAGCTCACTCACATTGTGTTTTACCTATTGGGCAAATGTCTCCAGCAGGTTTTAAGAACTGATACAGTTTTCAGCAATGGTTGCTACTCTGAACCCCCCAATTTCCCCTCATTTCTTCACTTGCTTGTTCCTTTGTCAATAACACAAACTAATCTCTTTCTTAGATTGTGCTTTTTGAAGCTGGATCTCATGTTGCTTGCTATCGAGTTTCGATCTGGCATGCAAGGAAATAGGTGGGCACCTATCCTTCTGAACTTCTTGCATTTAGCAGGATTAACTATGATATCGTAAAATCTTTGGGTTGGAATGTCACCATGGCCAGAGCAACCTGCCTAGGACCTGAGCAGGACAGATTGCTGTGAGACTACAGAAAAGCAGAGGAAGGAATATCTGATGTATAGATAAACTGGGACAAGAGAGCCACATTGGGCCTCAGAGTAGCCATGCCAAGGGGCGGCTGTGCATTACAAAATTGCACCAACCCTGCTGGCATCAGATCTAAAGCATCTTTGTTCTTCCAACATAACCCCTCCCAAACACATCTTTCTTCTTATCTCCAACAGAAGCCCATGGGGCTTATCCATACTTGTCCCACAGCTTTCCTCCAGGGAAAACTGCTTTTTAGAGCTGAATTGGAGCAAATTGCAATTGGGACTTGCCCTGGATTGTTGTTTGTTCTGATCTATCGCTAAACAGTGGGTCTTTTCAGGGGTGACACAAACGGAAGTGTGGGCGAGCTTTTGAAAAGGCAAAACACCACTCCATTATGTCAGCCTGGATAGCTCAGTTGGTTAGAGCATGGTGCTGATAGCACCAAGGTTTCAGGTTCAATCCCTGTATGGGATGGCTGCATGTTCCTGCATTTCAGGGGTTGGATTAGGTGATTCTTAGGGTATCTTCCAAGTCTATAATTCTATGATTCTGTTTAATGCCTATGTAGAGAATTCAAGTGTTGAAACTCTGGATGTGATAGCAGATTCACTTACTTTGAGTAGAGATGGGGTACTTACGCCCCTTGCTGGACTACAGATCCTATCTTTCCCTGGTGCTGGCAGGGGCCTGGGGAGAGTTGGAGTCCAACTACATTTGGAGGAAACAGGTTTTCTGCTCCTGATTTAAACCCAATTCAGTCTCTGCCTGCTTTGTTTGGCTCATTGAGTAGTCACCCCACTCGGCAGATGGAACAACCAGATTAGTTGCTAAGGTCTTGGCACTACATCCAAGGCTTCTCTAATTTTCTCTCTTTTTTTTGCTCATGTAAATATTTGCCTTCCATAGAAGAAGTAGGTCACCAGGATAGAATATTGGAGTTATTTTGTTGGAGACACTGAATTCAGTAAATTGGGGAAGCTCTTCAAGTTATCCTGGACAAATCTGCATTTGCACCCTCCGTTTGCCCTAAAGATCATCTTTCCCCATCACCTCCTAGTCTCTGATTCTGCATGTAGCAGCTGTACAGATTAAATACAAATGTTTAAACAGTAAACTAAGGGAGGCTTAAATGACATTTCTTGTTGTTCTCAAACTGTTTTACAATAGCATCCTGATCAATCCACCTTCCATTATTAAACTCCATTTCGACACAATGGGCTTTTTCATCGCCAAATCTGCAGTGCAACTCAGAAGGTAATTTCTTTAATTACTTGCATCCATATTTGAACTATATTCTAAGTTGTTAAACATTGGAGTGGATGTCAAACATTGGGCAGGTGTTTTTTGTAACAGTGTTATTTTGTGCTGTGTTTCACAACCAAAGAAGGGAAACTCTCATCGTTTATATATACAGGTGAATACAGATGCGGATGAATCTCACATTTAAATGTGAACCTACCTAATTTGCAGTTTCCAAACAATATGCAAACCCACACAATTCTGCCCTTTGAAATTTGCACAAATTTTGTGATTGCATTTTTTAAAAAAATGCTACAAAAGGCATATTGTCAGGGAAAGCATGCAACAAAATGCACATATCCTCCCCCAACACAAAGACAGCCTTGACTCATGCACAACACATATAATAGGTGTGGGGAACTTTTGGTCTTCCAGATGTTGCTGAACTATAACTCTTATCAGCCCAGCATGCATGGTCAATGGCCAGAGATGATGGGAATGGGAATATTGAGGGTCAAAGATTTCCCACACCAGACATATAAGGATATACATTCCTGAATGACACGCCTGACCGCCATTTCTCTCCCCCACACACATTTCACTACTATTCCCAGACTTGGGAGAGGTGAAATGAAGTAATTTTCTCCACCATATAACATTCTTACAGGCCTGTATCTTTTCCCATAAAATGAATTAACATTGCAGTCCTTTCTACCAGATCTCTCTGTACCTTACAAAGCATTCTGTCCCCATAGCTTTCCATCTTTGTCCACCATAGTCACCCCCAGGACTTTGATTCCAATCTCCCCTCATCCGATGCACTTCACAAATTTATAATAACATTCTCTTCATCCTCACAAGACCCACCGTTCCTTCTCCCTCCTCTCCACCCCCAGGCCTAATTTCCCTAACTGTCGCTTTCCCAAAAAGTCAAATTCCCTTGACACTTTTGTCCAGACTGTTCAGAACTATCTCTTTCCCCTCCCTTGCCAAACACAACTAGATACATTTTTTTCATTATCACCTGTTTTCCACATACAACTAGCCTTATGAAATATATTAAAAACCAAAACAGAAACTTTATTCTGGAAGCATTTAAAAAATTAAAATAGGTTGAAGTACACATATTCTGGAAACATTCAAGAATTCTTACTTTTTCTATTTTCAATGAGTTTTATGGTTGCTTTTTAAAAATGTTATCATGCATTGTAAAAAGCAGGCAAAAACAAAACAACAAAAGAAAAGACAGCCAGTGTAGGGTTAAAGGTAAAGGGACCCCTGACCATTAGTTCCAGTCATGGCCGACTCTGGGGTTGCAGCACTCATCTTGCTTTATTGGCTGGGTCATGTGGCCAGCATGACTAAGCCGCTTCTGGCAAACCAGAGCAGCACATGGAAATGCCGTTTACCTTCCCACGGGAGTGGTACCTATTTATCTACTTGCACTTTGACGTGCTTTTGAACTGCTAGGTTGGCAGGAGCTGGAACCGAACAAGGGGAGCTCACCCCGTCACAGGAATTCGAACCGCCAACCTACTGATCGGCAAGTCCTAGGCTTTGTGGTTTAACCCACAGCGCCACCTGCGTCCCAAGTGTGGGGTTGTTGTTGTTGTTTAGTCGTTTAGTCGTGTCCGACTCTTCATGACCCCATGGACCAGAGCACGCCAGGCACTCCTGTCTTCCACTGCCTCCCACAGTTTGGTCAGACTCATGTTTGTGGCTTCGAGAACACCATCCAACCATCTCGTCCTCTGTCGTCCCCTTCTCCTTGTGCCCTCCATCTTTCCCAACATCAGGGTCTTTTCCAGGGAGTCTTCTCTTCTCATGAGGTGGCCAAAGTATTGGAGCCTTAGCCTCACGATCTGTCCTTCCAGTGAGCACTCAGGGCTGATTTCCTTAAGAATGGATCTGTTTGATCTTCTTGCAGTCCATGGGACTCTCAAGAGTCTCCTCCAGCACCATAATTCAAAAGCATCAATTCTTAGAGTGGTTCAAATTACCAGTTGAAATCTCCACTTGGCTGGGAGCTCACTGGGTGACCTTGGACCAGTCACTGCCTGTAAGCCTAACCTACTTCACAGGGTTGCTTTGGAGACTAAATGTGGGGTGGGGTGGGGTGGGTGGGGTGGACCATGTACACCACCTTGAGCTCCTTGGAGAAAAGGGTAGGATATAAATGCAATGCAATGCACAAATAAACAAGGAAATGCATACATACAAATAACTGTTCTGACTATTTTCTGTCCTATTAAATTTAATCCAGATGATTTTTCTTTTCCTTTGTTGTCTAGAGCACGGTATTACTGTAGACAATGCCACAGTGACATTCTGAATCCAGAGCTAATTGTAAAGTGTCGTTGCAGAATGAAAGTCCCAAGAAAATCTGCAATCTCCCTTTCTGGTAAATTCTCCCTACATTTCAGACTGGACTAACCATGTATAAGTCAGAGGTGGATTGCATAGCTAGCCTTCAAGTCCATCATCTATCAATTTTATTTTGATATAAAATGTATATCTCCAAAGATACCTTGGGAAAGGAGACTCTTGTGCTCGTAGCTGTGTGGGTTAGTAACACCACATGCATGGGAAAAGGCAGTTTATAGCAGTACTAGACTAGACTACTGCAATGCATTCTATGTGGGGCTGACTTTGAAGATAGTTCAGAAGCTGAAGCTTAATTTGGTGGCCAGACCTATAACTATGACAAGAAGGACCAAGCTTACAACACTGGTCCATCTACACTAGCTTGTGCTTGGTTTCCATACCAAATTCAAAGGGCTGATTTTAACCTGTCAAGTCTTATATAGCTCAGGACCCCACTACCCTTTCCCATATGAACCTTGCCTGGACCCTCTTGCCATCTTCAGAAGCCCTTCTCAGAGGACTCCATTCGGGGGAAGGTACAGAGGGAGACAGCACAAGAAAAGGCCTTTTCAGCAGTGGCTCTCCATTTTTGGAATGCTCTTCCTAGGGAGGTGAACCTGGCTCCAAGTCTAAGATCTATTTGGTGCCCTCGCTGAAGTAGGGTTTTTGTCTAGTGGCAAGCATGAGCTGCCACTGTAGTCCAGTGTGTGCAGGGGCATCAGAAAGTGGTTGTAGGGGCATGAGATTGCCAATTGGCTAGCCATCCTTTACCAGGCTGCTGTCAGCGAGCCAATTGGCTAGCCAATTTTAGGACCACATGCTTGCATGGCCCTGACTGAAGCACCCTCTGCTTCCACAATCACTGCCTTCTGGTGTTTAGTGATGGGAATTCCTCCTGATGGTTACTGCAAAGGGAGATGGCTGCTTCATTGTTTGGGCTGCTTTACCAGCTACTGCTGAGCACAATTGATGCCACTTGGGTCTTTGTTACTGGGAGCCATGCTTGTGCTAAGTTGCTAAAACAGCACAGGGCAGCCCTCAGCAACCTGGTTCTCTACACAGCTTTTTTGAAGTTGTGTTTGAACCACAGCTCCCATCAAGCCCATCCTTGCTGGCTGGGGCTGATGGAAGTTGTAGTCGAAAACATCCGGAAGCTGCTAGGTTAATGAAGATGAGCACAGAGGCTCACCAAACAGGAACATTTATCTCCCAGAGTATGTGAAGCTGTAGTTAATGCCAGCTTTACTGCTTTGAGAACTGTTACTCCCACAGAGTGTTTGAACTGGCCATGGTCTGTTCAAGGATTTATTCTTAAACATTCTATCTTTTATTTGAACAGCAGATGGCAGGCAAGCCCCATTGCTAACCCGACTGTTTTGTTGCCTTGGTAGATTTCGCAGGAACACACTTCCTCAGTGAGATCTCAGAAGTGCACACCTGTGGGCTTGTTCACACATTACATTCATGAGAGATAGGGGTGGGAGGGGGAATTCAGTTCAGTTCACTTTTAACATGAACCTACTGAATTCACACTTCCCCAAACCAATCTGTGAAACGAAAGACAGCTATCCTTTGAAATTCTCACTTTCTCTGAATTTTGTGCTGTATTTCCCCAACCGCATAATGTCTATGGAAATGTATATATTAGGGGAAAGTGTGCATTTAAAAAATCATATATTAGTGAAAATAGAACACATTACATTAGAGGAAATTGGCTGTAATAATATTAAGGGTTGGATAAACATCTTACAAAATAAATGTGCATGTTTATGAGGAGAAATCTGCACTAAAATGCTGAAGAAGTCTCACGAGGTCTAGCAAACTGAGATGCAAATGTAGAAAACCCAATGTAAGCATTTGCCTATCTTCAGACGAATGTGATTTCTCTATAGTGTTCACGTTTGGTGTCAGTGTCATGGCTACATAAAATAAAACAGCTACTGCTCAGCCCAGTGTGGTTTCTTGTAATTCCACAGCATTCAATTTCTGCTGAAGGTCTAGTAAGTTCTCTTCCACACACCAAGCAAATGGAGCATCTTTGGCCAATGACTTAGTGGCTCTGGGACAGTGGACAGGTGGGGCATAAGTTTCCCACAGTGCCCTTGCAAGAGTCTATAAGAAGTTGTATTATCCCATGGGAGCTCACATGGCGTGGGAAAGGCCAAGTGCTTAAAAGCTTCACCCACAAATAGATTGGGCACTTTTTGCCCTGTGAGCTATCGCACCTGCCCACCTGTGATGTTAGTGGCCTCACTGAGCTCCTTGGGTCAGTGATTAACAGGAGCAGAAAGGGATTTTTCTCTCAAAGTCAGTTGGCTCTTAATGAGTGCCTCATCATGTTAAGCATTCTCAATATTCTGTGACAACTCTGTGTGGATATGGTATTGGGTAGTATCAGAATGGTAAGGGGGCCATAAGGGGCTTGGAGGAAAGATAGGTTCAGGGTATGCTCCTAGCTGAGGTGGAGTCCTGCCAGGCCAGAATGTCTCCCCTGATTGCCCAGTGGGATCCTGGATGCTGTCCTGTCCTGTATGGTAGCCAGGGTCTAACACTAGTCAACTTCCATGGAAGCAAGGACTGGACTGTGCAATCCCAACCATTGAACAGAATGCCATTCCTACAGCAAGTGCTGATGGGAATCAATAATTGATCCTTTAAATATTGTCCATTCCTTATTGACTCTCTGTTTCATGTTGTTTTTTACTCTTCCTGATAACTTTTATATTTAAAGAATACTTTTAAAAATCATTATAAGAATGAAATTCTCTTAGCAGAACTAGACTGATTCTTGCAAAACAAAAACTGTAAATAATATTATGTTAGGATATATGAAGATAACTGGATGTAATATGAGGCTGTGCGTTACAAAGGAAAGAATAGACACAGTAAATTAAATTTTTTGGAAGTCTTTTAAAAGTTTATTTATAGAAATCTTTTTTTCTTTTCCCCCCTTTTCCCCTTCTTTTTATGAAATTTTATTTGTATGAACATAAAGGACAATTTGTTATATTCGTACAGAAGAATTGTATAAAATTATGTACTTGTTTTTCCTTATCTTCTTCTTTTTCCTTCTTTTTTCTTTGTTCCAGCTTTGGTATTGAATATTGTTGTATATATAAACTTCTCTTTTTTTAGTTGAAACGAATAAAGATTAATTAATAATAATAATAATAATAATTGATCCTTGCCCTACTACCATGCCAACCCCTCTTACCTGCTTTATTATCACTAAAGTTTCACCCAACACTGTTATCTGGTGTGTGATAACAGTGTGACTGTCTCCACGAAGCCCCCTCCCAAAGTGTGTCTACCTCTTTCTAAAGGCCAGTATCACTCTGCTAAAGCTCAGCACTGCTATCACCTCCTTGCCTGCCAGCAGGCTTACCAATTGGGAGCCAACATGGGCAGAAGATGCTCTGGAGATCATGCCGGGGAGCAGGGAGGATGAAAATCACCCTCTATGCCTCCTGCCCCCGCCCAGTGCTTGTTGGAGGTGGCAGAAGATGGCAGTCCCCTCAATACTGGGGGGGGGGTCAGCCTCCCGCCTAGAAATATTGAGGGGGCTGAAGCCCCTTCTGCCCTCTATAGCTGGTGCCCCTGCTTGCCAGACAGAGAACTATCAAGGCACCAGACATTGACAGGGACGGAGGAACGGGGGTGGGTGGGGGTGGGCTGCCCCGGGTCTCACCACTGAGGGGGTGACAAAATGCTGGGCGGCACTCACCACAGGGCCTGCAGTGCGCCCGAGCCACATGTCCCTCTTGGGAGAGACATGGTGGCTGGGGGGTGCGCAGGCTCTGCGCTGCCCAAACAGTCCACCTGCTGCCTCCCCCCAGCTGTAGGGCAGCTGAGTGGGAGGAGGCAGACAGAGTCTGGTGGCCCCCCGGTGCACCCCGCCCCTATGGTCAGCTCACCCCACCCTCACCCTGCCCCCATGGCTAGCTCATCCCACCCCTGGGTGCACCGCCCCAGGCCCCCGAGCTGCTTCCTTTGCCGCTGGACATTGGTAGCTACTGTTCCTTGTCTTCATAGTATCATACATGGCATGCTCACCAGCTCTGGTCCAGAAAGGACAAGGTGAACAAGCAGGTGGGGGGAATTGTGAGGAGGTACAGGGAGCTCTTGCCAGTACGCCCACTTCCTGGAACATGGATCTTAGCAAGTGCCCAACCATGTTGATGTTGACACCAACTTGGGATGATCTAATTGGTTGAACATTACCATTTCACTTGGCTTAGAGCAGGCTTCCTCAACCTCGGCTCTCCAGATGTTTTGAGATTACAATTCCCATCATCCCTGATCACTGGTCCTGCTAGGGCTTGTAGGCCAAAAACATCTGGAGGGCCGAGGTTGAGTAAGCCTGGCTTAGGGGCTACCATGAACCTGAAACTGGTAATGAGATGCTTCTACATGCACTTATTTGCCACTATCAAAATGACTTTGATTGACCCTAGGCTATTGAAAAACAATTAAGACTAGCCAGAGAAGAAATGGACTCTTAATGCTTTTTATTTCAGATAAGATGAAAGCGGCGCAGGATTCGAGCAGTCTAGTAGTCTCACGCTCCCTTGGATTTTTCCCTTTCTTGAATTTCCCCTTTCAGACTGACAGTGAGGACAGGTAAGACATTGGGGAGATCTGTGTGTGCACCATGTGTGCACCATTTCCTGGTCTGAATTCCTTGTGAATTTGTGTGAGCATGAGATGGGAGAAAGGAGGTTATGCTTCTTTTAAAGTTAGGATGTCTAGGCCTTCTTTGCACTTTACATCTAATGCAGGAGGCAGGTGGATCTGACTGGTGAAGTTTGTCACTATTTATGGTGGACATTTTGAAATTTTGGGATTCTGTGCCGCATTACGAGCTTAGCCCAGATCAATCTGAATTCTGGTTTGAAGTGGGGTTCTCACCCAACTGCCATTGGTTACATCTCTCTGCCTGGTCTACCTCTTTCTGAAACAAAGGTCAGGCTGACTAATGATAGGCTGACCCCCCCCCCATGGGGATATTTTCTTACTGCTTTTTAGGGGGAGAATTCTCCCCAAAAATTCCAGAAGGGATTTGGCACATCCTGTAGGTGTGAGGGACCTTTGATATTTCAAATGCTGCTGAACTTCAACCTCCACCACTGGTGGCCATTGCCCATTATTTCTTCGGTTAATGGGAGCTGTAGTTCAGTATTCCCAAACACCTGTCTTACTAGGTCCCACTTAAGTTCCTGTGGGAAGAACCTTGTGTCCCTTTCCACAAACAGCAGTTCCTCAAATGCCCGGGATAGGACACAATGGACTATAGCAGGATATCTATCCAAAGGCGTTTCCAGAAGTGAAAACAGTGGAGAGCTACTGGGAGA
This sequence comes from Podarcis melisellensis, assembly GCF_964234715.1. NCBI lineage: Eukaryota > Metazoa > Chordata > Lepidosauria > Squamata > Lacertidae > Podarcis > Podarcis melisellensis. Next base: position 9,015,801 of record NC_138532.1, read on the forward strand.
ACCTTTATCACTATGATGTAGATGTTACTTTTTAAAATAGTTATTATAAAGCCATATAAAGAAGAAGAAAAGCCCGTGGCCACCTCAAAAGGTAAGTAAAGGAAGCAACCCACTCCTGAAAAAAATGGAGACTATTCTTCCCTACCTTCATGACCAAGTGGTTGCTTTCATTGATACCGCAAGGAGCTCAATGTTAGCCCCCTCATTTAATTCTCACAGCTGTAAGGTAGGTTGGGCTGAGAGGCAGTCACTGGTCTAAGGTCCCCCAGTGAGTTTAATAAGTGAGTGGGGCTTTGAATCCCGGTTTCCCAGCTTCTAGTCCAATACTCTAACCACTACACCACACTGCCCCCCTGATTTCACAGGAGGGTTTCGTTTCCCCCAGTGAATGGCAAAAAAGACATTTTCATTTATTGATTTAGACACTGTTTTAGTATCTTCCTTTAATGAGTTAAGTAAGTGGTAAAATATTGGAGGGGAGCACCTTAAATTTCCCCTCCTATATGTATGTGTGTACACAGACAGACATGCACAAGGGCGTCCTACCAATTTGTTCAGGAGGAGAGGAATTCGTCATTAAGTTTACAATACAGTCGCTCCCCGCCCCCTGTGTCCGCAGCGTAATTTGACGAAGGTGGGGAGAGAGAGACTCTCTCAACCTGCTGAAATATCATTATTAAAATGTGCATGAAAAGTCAATTATGCCAGAGGGAGGTATTTAAGAGAAGCGAGTTTCCTTACTGTGGGATTACACCTTGGGGATTACAGAGATTGCTGAAATCTTTGCAGCTGTTTAACTTAAAAGAGGAGAGGATTTTCACTGTCAGATGTTTTCTATAGCCCTCGCAAGAGGAGGGCAAGCACTGAAGGAAAGCCATTGTTCCCGTGGCCCTTGAAACTAACTCCTGCCATCAAACAGCAGAGGAGGAGATTACCGCAGCAAAGGTTTGCCCCGTACGGGGCCAGATTAAGACCTTTAGAGGCCCTAAACACCAAAAAGATCACAGTTCTCCCCTGCCCCCACTGGTATGTAACTCAAAATACAAACATTACTAAAGAGGAGACTGAGAGGTGATATGATAGCCATCTTCAAATATCTGAAGGGCTGTCACATGGAGCAAGCTTGTTTTCTGCTGCTCCAGAAGGTAGGACCCAAACCAATGGCTTCAAGTTACAAGCAAGGAGATTCACCAGGAACCAGTGGGGGGTGCAGGGGGGGGCCGGCCGCACCGGGCGCAACATCTGGGGGTTAGGGTTAGGGGGCACAAATCCACGGGTTAGGGGGCGCAAGTCCATGGGTTAGGGGGTGCAAATTACTTGCCTTGCCCCGGGTGCTGACAACCCACGCTACGCCACTGCCAGGAACAGCTTTCTGACAGAGCTGTTCAACAGTGGAATGGACTCCCATGGAAGGTGGTGGATTCTCCTTCACGGGAGGTTTTTATTATACTTTTTTCAAAAAAAATATTCATTTTATAACACAAATGAACAACATAAACAGAAAAGCAAACAATGCAAACAAATTCTTGTCGTATTTTTCTAAACATTGTTACGTGAGCTTCCCCAAGTCCTCACTATCTGATTTTCATTTTAGCTCCTCTTTAGCAGTTTACATATATCATAATTTTTAACCATTTTTTATCACACTTACTTTTACCATAAAAATCTTCACATTTTATTCCTTACAAATAATATTTTAAAATACACTATATTCTACTTCTAACCCTGCCCTACACAGCATCTTAAAAAGCAGAGACATCACCTTGCCAACAAAGTTCTGTATAGTTAAAACCATGGTTTTCCCAGTAGTGATGTATGGAAGTGAGAGCTGGACCATAAAGAAGGCTGACGGCCAAAGAATTGATGCTTTTGAATTATGGTGCTGGAGGAGACTCTTGAGACTCCCATGGACTGCAAGAAGATCAAACCTATCCATTCTTAAGGAAATCAGCCCTGAGTGCTCACTGGAAGGACAGATCATGAAGCTGAGGCTCCAATACTTTGGCCACCTCATGAGAAGAGAAGACTCCCTGGAAAAGACCCTGATGTTGGGAAAGATTGAGGGCACAAGGAGAAGGGAACGACAAAGGACGAGATGGTTGGACAGTGTTCTCAAAGCTACGAACATAAGTTTGACCAAGCTGTGGGAGGCAGTGGAAGACAGGAGTGCCTGGCATGCTCTGGTCCATGGGGTCACGAAGAGTCGGACATGACCAAACAACTAAACAACAACAAAACCCTGCAGCCTATATCCACTTCCAAAGCTATTCTAAGATATAATATTAATATATTTTTTCAAATATTCTTTAAACTTCTTCCAGTCTTCTTCCACTATCTCTTCTCTCTGGTTTCAGAGTCTCCCAGTCAGTTCGGCAATTCCATATAGTCTATCATCTTCATCTGCCATTCTTTGATAGTTAGTAAATCTTCTTTCTTTCAATTCCTCGCTAAACAGAGATTGGAAGACCATGTGTCAGGGATTCTTTAGCTAGATGACTATTTGTGTGCATTCCAGCTCTGCATTTCTATGATTCTATAAAGTGCTCCACTCAGCTGGTTATGTTTCATCCCAGCTCTGATCTCGTTTATCTGAAGAAGAAAAACAACAACCCACAAATTGCACAATGTATACTATATGCATGAAAGAAAATCAAATCAAGTACAGAAAAAAACATATCAGCAATAAAACATAGATTGATTGCAACACGTAACAAGATCTGATTTCCTTGCGTTATTTTGATCTGTGTCAGTAGGCTGCTATAGAAATAAGCAATTTTAAAAGAACAGAAAAATGGGGGGAATAGTAGTGTGTAGTGGAGGGCAAGGAAGTCTAACTAAATTCTGATTTCCCCCACAATCCAGAGAATCTCCATAGTTTCCGTTTTTGAAAAACATCAAGTTGGTAGTCCTTGTGATCATAGGCAGAGACGCTTGGAAATATATGGACAGCACTGCAATTAACATCAAAAGATCAGCACTAAGCAACCATATTTTATGGTTACAGAACATGCCAATATTCCTTTACTATATTTAGGGTAAAGTTCTGTGGGCTGTTTAGCTGGCTGTAAGCCTTCCTTAAGGTGGCAAGCTGTGTATATGGTCCCTCCCCCACATTTTATCTTTACAATAACCTTGTGAAGTAGGATCAGTTGAGAGATGGCGAGCTTTTGAAGGTCCCTCAATGAGCTTTGTGGCTCAAACTGAGTCCTTTCAGTCCAAGTTCACCAATGTAGACTGTACACTGCAATGCCTCTCAATCTCTTTAGAAGGTAATGTGCTGGATTTTTTATTTTATTTTGCAGAATGAGTCTGGTGTTTTCTCCCTACCAGCACTGTTGCAATGCCTTGGTAGCTTTACTCATTAATTAAGATAGTGTTTGTTGACTGACTTGCCTTCTTTATATGTGCACCTCTCACCATGGTTCAGGCATGCAACTTGCTCTTTTAAAATATTTGAAAGCAGCACTTGCAAGTTTATCTGAGGAAGAAGAGGCTTGTGGTATCATATATCCCATAGCCAGAGTTCTGTACAGTGAGTGCCTGTCCCAAACATAGGGAACTGGTTTCCTTAGTACTAGAGTTCAATAAATATTTATATATAGCTAGCTATTTCGTTTTGGGCAGAATGCAGTGGGTGCATTTGCACACTGGCACTGTTCATTCAGAGGATGTGGTCACATCTAGACCATACATTGGAAGCATGTGGCTTCTTCCAAAGAATTTTTGTGGACTGCTATCAGCAGAGATTCCACTAGTGGTACTTCCACCTGTGAATCTGGAGTGAAGAAGCCAGTGTGTCATAGTGGAGGAGTGGGTGGAAGCTGTCAGAGGTGACTAGGGCTAGGAAGAGGGACGCACCCACCCTATCCAAACCTTGTTTCCAGCTCAGTGCAAAATGGGTTTAGATTACAGCCTAAATCTAGGATTGACTAGTAATGAAGAGCATTTCCTCTCCCTATTACTACTATTAATTGCAGTACTATTAATTGCAGTAGTATTAGTATTTGCAGTACTGCTGTTGTGCCTGCTCTTTTGCTCATACAGTACCCAGTGTGCTGTAGTTTTACAGCACAAAAATACACAAGAAGATTTGAATGTTAAACTAATCAATGAAAAGCACAGCACCAGTTTAAAAGCAGCAGTGGAAAGATGGACTAAAACAGCACCAAAATTATATATCAAACCCTCCCGGTGTGGGGGGGGGGAGTTTCAGCCTCTGTCTAAAAGAAATCAAAGAAGGAACCTAATAAGATGTTCCAGAAGCACTGCAGCAGCACTGAAATTAAGGGACAGGTATCATCTAGTCTGGCTCATTTTTGGACACTGGATAACATCCAGCTTTACATAATGTGCTTATATGCGCTGACAATCAAGATTTTGTAGATGGTGGACTAGGACAACAATTCCTGCCTGAAACCCTGGGAAGCCTCTGCCACTTCATGTTGACAGTAGTGAGTAAAAAGCAGCTTCCTATGTTATTGTTGGGGATGTGGGTAAATCACTGTGGTGTAAACCACTGAGCCTCTGGGCTTGCCGATCGGAAGGTCAATGGTTCGAATCCCTGCGAAGGGGTGAGCTCCTGTTGTCCAGTTCCAGCTCCTGCCAACCTAGCAGTTCGAAAGCACATCAAAGTGCAAGTAGATAAATAGGTACTGCTCTTGCGGGAAGGTAAAGGGCATTTCCGTGCACTGCTCTGGTTTCGCTAGAAGTGGCTTAGTTATGCTGTCCACATGACCCGGAAAAACTGTCTGCAGACAAATGTCGGCTCCCTCGGCCTGTAAGGCGAGATGAGCACCACAACTCCAGAGTCATTCGTGACTGGACTTAACTGTCAGGGGTTCTTTACCTTTTTATGTTATTGTGTAAAGGCGAAATCAGCTAGAGCTGGTATGGTGAACATTTGGATCCCGAGAGGTTGTTGAACTACAACTCCCATAAAGGTCCCTCCATGTCAAAACTGTATGTCCTCAGATTTCCTCCCAAATTGTTTGGGTTTTTTAAAAAGAATTTTATTAGGTTTTTCAATAGTTATATAAAAGCAAAATAAAACAATAATAAAACACAGACAAAAGAAAAACGAAACAAAAAAGAACAGGTATAATTTCATTCCCTTTCTTTTCTTATACCTTACTTTCCCGACTTCCCCATACCTCCCCTCTCTGTATTCCAGTTTCTATTATGTTAATTCAGCAAATCCTTCCCCTTAATTTCATTTAGATTTTTAACCCTTCTTTTCTTATTACTTATCCAATTCGGCTGGAAACCACACAATTTCTAAACCAGCGCCATTCTAACACTCATTAATTTTGCAATATTTCTTAAGATAGTCCTTAAATTTCTTCCAATCTTCTTCGGCTGTCTCTCTCCCCTGGTCTCGGATTCTGCCCGTCATTTCTGCCAGTCCCATATAATCTATCACCTTCATCTGCCATTCTTCCAAGGTGGGTAGATCTTGTGTCTTCCAGTACTTTGCGATGAGTATTCTTGCTGCTGTTGTAGCATACATAAAAAATGTTCTATCCTTCTTTGACACCGTTTGGCCGACAATACCCAAGAGAAAGGCCTCTGGTTTCTTCAGAAAGGTATATTTAAATACCTTTTTCAATTCATTATATATCATTTCCCAGAATGCCTCAATCTTAGGGCACGTCCACCAAAGATGAAAAAGGTACCTTCATTTTCTTTACATTTCCAACATTTATTATCAGGCAAGTGGTAAATTTTTGCAAGCTTGACTGGGGTCACGTACCACCTGTAAATCATTTTCATAATATTTTCTCTTAGGGCGTTACATGCCGTAAATTTCATACCGGTGGTCCACAACTTTTCCCAGTCAGCAAACATAATGTTATGACCAATGTCTTGTGCCCACTTAATCATAGCTGATTTCACTGTTTCATCCTGCGTATTCCATTTCAACAGCAAGTTATACATTTTTGACAAGTTTTTAGTATTGGATTCTAACAATTCTGTTTCCAATTTTGATTTTTCCACCTGGAAGCCAATTTTCCTGTCCATCTTGTAAACCTCCATTATTTGATAATAATGAAGCCAGTCTCGCACTTTATCTTTTAATTACTCAAAACTCTGCAATTTCAATTTGTCCCCTTCTTGTTCCAAAATTTCCCAATATTTTGGCCATTTGGACTCCATATTAAGCTCCTCCCAAATTGTTTGGCCTTTCATTTTGCTTCAGGGTTTCAGCTTAAATGTCACTATTATTATTGTTGTTGTTGTTGTTGTTGCTGCTAAATTTCTGGAGCAAAACTCAATGAACAAGTAGCTATGCAAAGGTATTTGTTTACTATTTAATATATGTGAAACCTGCTCATAAAACAAGGTGTTGTCCAAAATCAATCAAAATAATACAACAGAAAACCCATTACTCTAAGCGATGTAACCTCACTTAAAACTGAAATACGGAAAGACTGATGCAATAAAACAACTTGAATCACAGCAGCTAAAAGACAACCAGGAAATATAGGAGCTGAATCTACATACCATACCAGAAGAACTGAAATAATGAGATTTTAAAATGCCTGGGGAAAACAAGGAAGTCTTAGCGTGGCACTGAAAGGACAACAGTGTGGATCCCTGGTGAACTTCACTGGAGAGATAATTCCATGGCTTCTTTGGGCACCGAACAGGAACCCTCTTTCATAGCTAGTCTCTGAATTTCAGAATTAGGGGGCTCTGAGAGAAAGACATCAGCAGATAACCACAAGGAACAGTGGGGATGGGGAGCCTTTTCAGCCCAATGGCCCTTTTCTACAGAGGACAACATATCAGGGATTGCTGGGGATCAGAGTCATAAAAGTGCAAAAGATGTTCCTCTTATTTTTATCCAGAAGGTAGACACTTTTGTCTACCTGGGCTCCACCATATCCAGCAAGCTTTTCATCGACACTGAGCTAGACAAACACATTGGCAAGACAGTTACAGCAATGGCTGGCCTCTCCAAAAGGGTACGGGAGGATGTGATGCTGATGACCAATACCAAGATGAAGGTCTACCAGGCTTGCATGTTGAGCAAGCTGCTTTATGGGAAGTGAGTTGTGGGCAACTTACAGACTCCAGGAGTGACACCTCAATGCCTTCCATATGCCATCAGGAAGATTTTGGGCATCACATGGCAGGACAGAGTCTCAAGCAAATATGTGCTCTCCCAAGCCCACATTCCCAGCATATTCACATTTCTGTCTCAGCAATGTCTATGTTGGCTTGGTCATGTACACAGAATGGAAGATGGCAAGATCCCCAAGGAGATGCTCAATGGGAAGCAGGTTTCAGGCTCTAGGACTGTTGGCAGACCAACTCTGCATCACAAAGATGTCTGCAAATGTGACATGAAGGCTGACTTTAACCCCGCCATATGGGAATCCCTTGCAGATGATTGCAATGCTTGCAGATGGACAGGACTTCTAGCCACAGCAGTGAAGGAGGGATGCAGGGAGGGATGCAGAGCATCTGCCCCAGCACAACTGGACACCATCTGCCCCCAGCTGCAACAAAACAGGTCTCTGCCATATCTGTCTCTACGGACACAGCAGGCGCTGTGACTTTACCTCCGAAGGCGAACTCTTCCGTTGTCTCCCAAGATAGATGGATGAAAACAACATACAAAAATCAAGTGTTTCTGACATGCACACATGGCTCTAGCCTTCATCTAGGCAAGCAACAGGCATGATCCCAGTTCAAGAACACATTCCTGCCATGCAGAAGCACTTGAGGAAGGTGCTGACCAAGAGCTGTGAGGAGTGTTGCCTGAGAAGGAACCATGTCTTGTTGCACGTCCAGAGAGTCCAATAGTTGGGACTAGAGGGATGCATTTGGCCCCCCAGGCCTGAGGTCCCCCACTCGTGAGGTACAGGTGTGTCAGTGTCATCAATCTTAAAAGTTATAATTTCCACCTGATTATGATCCCATAGCAATCATCAAAGGCTACAGCTCGCTTCCATTTAATCCAGACATGGTCAACTTTCAGCTTCTCCTTTTTGAAACCTCCCTTAGGCTGCAATTCTATACACAATTACTTCCCTGGGTGTAATGCCCTCACCCACTGGAATGTTAGTGAGAAACTACTTGTTACTGCATTTGAAGGTATTCCAAAATGTTAGGGAGAGTTAGGGAGTGTACTGGACAGAGTTTGTTGGAAAATAAGAATGTAAGTAGAATGAGAGAAATCTTTGTTCAAGGGTAGCCAGCCAAGCACATTCAAGATGTTTCTGGAGCTCAGTGCCCATCAGCCCAGCCAACATGGTCAATGGTCCAAGATGATGGGAGTTGATGTCCAACACCTGAATTTTTTCATAGCTCATGATTTATAGTTTGTTTCCATTAACATCTTGTGAGAATCATTGTTGCTTACTAACAACATCTCTTTCTTGCTGAGATCTTCAGCACTTATAGAGATTTTTTCCCCTTTGTTTCTGCACAACTTTCTTTGCTTCTCCTATGAGTTGGAAGAGAAACTTCTACCATAAACTCTGCCTGTGCTGTCATAAGCTAGGCTGTAGGGCTGGGGAACCTGTGACCCACCTGGTTCTTTTGGTTTCTGACTCCCATTAGCCTCAACCAGCATGACCAATGATCAGGGATGATTGGACTTGTAGTTCTGCAACAGCTGTGAATTCTCAGGTTCCTCCATCCCTGCTCTACTGACCTCAGTGGGGTTTGATTCAGAGTTAATTTATATAGAATTGCCCTGCACATGAGATTACATTTGGACATGCTCTTGGGAGATGTTTCAGCACTGCAACCAGAGCCTCTCTTCTCCACCCCACCCCATAACATGTAATAAAAAACAATGCCTTTGTGTAAGTGTATCTCTACACCACCCTCTGCCATCACCTCCATTCGTTGGTTGCTACTTGGAAAAATGAGCAGAAATAGTAATAGGGTGATTCCATTTCCCATTCCTCACTTTCTACAGTACTATACTCAAGGTGGTTTACAGCCCATTCTATAACAATTTTTAAAACACCCTAAAGAATTAATAAAATTCAGGAATTCGTTTAAATACAGGTAATATCTAGAAAATATCAGAAAGCAATAAAACAAAAACAACCCAAAGGATTACAACCAATTAATAATTACAAATCCTTTCCGAAAATACAATGGACAAAATCATGTCATGTCATGTGACATCCCCCCCACCAGTGCCTACCAAACTACCTCTAATTATCCCCTACCACAAGCATTCATTAAATGCTAACATGTTTTTGATCTCTGAACCATTAAACACTTTCTCTTTGTTCCAGGGATAATTATAATGTTGTGGGATAATCTTTTAATGGCTTTCAGGAAACTTAACCCTGGGATGAATTCCTCCACTCAAATTCCACAGGTGGCATTTAACTAAGCCTTATTCAGAGTATACGCACCAGCACGACAAAGTTGGGTCCATTAATTTCAACAGGTCTGTGTTGAGTAAAACTTAGTTGACTATTACCCCTTGTGTATCTTCAAGCTGTTTCTTGCACTGCTAGGACAAAATCTTATTTGGTTATAGGAAGTTTTTCTTCTAGGAAAAAGGTGCCAGTACTTGTTGTTCCAGTAAGTGCCACACTTTTAACCACTGTCCCACCCCGGGGGGGGGGTACTCCAGGGTCCGCTGTGCTGGCACCTTCCCTCCCCCCCCCCCCCGATGTTTGGTTACTCTCCTTTTGGTGAAGCCATCAAGTCTCAAATTTCATTTTGGTTACATTTACAATCTGGGCAGAGGAGGGGTCATTTGCTAATGAAGATCAGCTTTTACCAACCTGGTGCCCTACAGATGTCTTGGACTGTGACCATGCTGGTAAGGCTGATGAGAGCCATAGCCCAAAACTTCCAGAAGCCACCAGATTGGGGGAGGCTGCATATGATAGTAAGCATACAAAGCTGGCTACAGCAGCACACACTGATTTCTATCTTGAGTTTTTAAAAACCCAAAATCTTTTAACCAAACCAAACTGTTTTGTTTTTAAATGGGGGAAAAAACCACACCTAGGTTAGAAAAAGTACACTTGTGTTCCATCTTAATTGAAACTTATCTAACACCTGGATAATTGCTCATAAATACCTGTTGAGTTGCCAAGGTACAGTTATAGCATGTCAGTCTTTAATAAATTTCCAGGACCTCAGATCTCACCCTTTGATGCTACCCATCAAATCCTGGTCCAAAGGCAAGGCAGGGGGTGTCGGTGGAAGGGTGGGGAGAGAGAGAAAAAGTAATAATACTAAGCACTCCTGCATTCACTTAATCTGGGAGAATGCATTGCACTCTTTATGAATGCGTAGGAGAGGCTGTGCAGGAGTCTGCAGAAAGGTCACTGATATTTTTGGAGCGATAAATCACGAAAGGGAGGAAAAGATTTGCATTTTGGCTGTATAACATTCAGGGACGGATTAGAGAGAGAGAAGGGAGAATTCTTTGAAGTAATATTTCTCCGCTGACTTGTTTTATTAGCTCCCTTTTAACATGTTACATTATTGCTTATAGAATTTCATTTACTTGGATTGGCAGCTTGATAAATATGTCTATTGGCGATGATTTGGATTGCTCTGGGCATTAATATTATTAAAACCTGTCACAAGGAAATGTCTGAAAGATGACTTACTGTAAAGATTACAGCACAAAATAAATCACACAGTGGTATTTGTTACCGTTTATGGCCTCTTGGAGCCGAGTCAATCCCTTTTTATGTTGCATTATTTTTCAAGTTTTTATAGCTTTACATTATATATCGCTGTCAGAAATGAACAGATGGGGTGTCAAACATGAGCTTTCTGAATAATTCCCACCCTCGGGTTATTTGTGTGAAGGACAAGTGTAAAACTCTGTTCTCCAGGAAAGGGAGACAGGCAGGGGTGGGTGAATGTGTTGTTACATTAAAGAAAGCTTCCCCTCCGCCTCCCCCCCCCCCCCCGTCAGCTGGGACAGGGTGGTTTTAACTTCTGACCTCACCTGGCTTTTCCTCCACAGCAGAGCTTCTTGGGAAATCCAAGCTGCCTGCTTTTTTTGCTGGAGGAAAATCTTCATTGCAAGCAAAACAGGCCAGAAGGCAACACCTGGCACATCAGAAACTGGGGTTTGCCACTTCCCCACCCCTCTTTCTTTCTGGGATGGAATCTGTCTGCCAAATCATGACTGCCATTTGTAGTGCAGCCGATATGATCAAATGTGCCATTGGCTCTTTTCTCTGATGCATGTAGGAAGGGCGCTAATCATGCCCCTTCTTCCATAATTTGTTTTGTGTAAGGAGAGGGGTAGCACAAGCCTCAGGCTCCTTCAGCCATAGACTCAGCCTTGGCTCAGTTAGCTGTGCTTTTTTGCTTAGCCTTTTTCCATTGCTGTTGTTTGCCTTGCCTTGCTTTGCTTCAGTCAGAAAGAGCCGAAGGACTCCTTCCTCTTAGCCTCTTCTTCTTCTGCCATTTATATGTCTCTCTGCAGCCACTAGGAATGGGCAAAATCTGTCAGTTTTTGGTTTCTCGCAGGTTCTTGTCTACCCCCCTCCCAATCTTAAATTCAGTCATCCACATTTCAACATCAATTTGGATTTATTTTTTTTAAGTCCCTGCATTTATCAACATTTCTCCTAATAGGCACATGGTTTTATGTGCACTTTTGCCTAATAAACACATTTTTACAAAGCAATCTTATAATGCATTTTAATGTTTAATGCATTTATAATGCCTTTTTAATGCTATCCTGGATGATACCTGCACACTTCACCCTGGTAAATGCATTTTTGTACACATTACCTGGCTAGCGTACGGCACTGCAAAATTCAGAGAAGTGCTGGTTTCAAAGGATGGTTGTGTCCAGCTAAGTTCTGCTTAGAGCAGACACACTGGAATTAATGGACCTTAAATAGTCATGTCCCTTAACTTCGCTGGGTGTACCCTGAGTAAGACTAGCATTTAATGCAACCCAAAGCCTGGTCAAATTATGTTGCAAGTTGCACTGATGGCCTCTGGATTATACCATGGATTTGGCAAACATGCTTTAACACCCCCGTCCCGCCCCCCAAATTAAGACCACAGAACCTATTGCATGTTGATTCCGACAATTGTATGGATTTCCATGACTTTCAGCCTGTAGGGTTATATATGTACATGGGAACACCTTGTATTTCTATGTTCTGCCTTAGCATACAATGAGAAGTTTAGAAAACAAAGCAATGGGGTGGGGAAAGGAATGTGATGTGATGTAGGGCATGCAAGAGGCTCACATGTAACTTCAAAGCCCATATATAGCAATATAGGGGATCTCAAAAACTAAATATCTAGGTAGGATCTCTCCAACAAGTAATCACGTGCTGTGGATAAACTGGTTATCTGAACCCACCCTGCCTACTCCAAGCGCATAAAGATGAGTTGGCTAATTGGTTTTGCCCTGTGAACTTGTGGAAACCTGTCCATTTATAATCTGGCCAGCTCCTTATTCTGTGCTAAGGACATGGAGAATGGCTCAACCTCCTGGCAGTGCACACTTTATATTTTAATTACCCACACTAATTTCTAACATTTACACATATACCATAAATCACATCATAATGATCCTTATTTAATTGCTGGACTGGGAACTCAAGTTAAACAGGTATGAAGGGGATTAATAAGGAGATCCAGGCTCCAAGGATTTCAGCTGGCTGCATTCTCGATTTAGATTGGGAGAACAAAGCATAAAGCCTTTAGGTAGGACCAAATTTTGTTTTGTTTTTTAATAATAAATTTTTTATTAAATTTTTCCATAGAATCTCCAATCATACAAATTTCCACATCACATATTTTAACTTATTGGACCTCCCTCAACTCCTCTGACAATCATCCTTAGTTAAATTTCTATCTTCACATTCCTTAATTATAGTATCGCCTTTAAATAATTTTTTTTCTGTCCTCATTTACATTCTTGCAATATTCCTTATTTTTTCACAAAGCTTCTTTAAAGCACACTAGCGTTGTATGTTCCTCACATGCAGTTTTCATATATTCTCTGAATTTTCCCCAGTCCTCTAGAAACTTATGGTCTCTTTGGAATCTAATTTTTCCAGTAAATTTATCCAGTTCTGCATAGTCTGTTAGTTTTGTTCTCGGTACTTCTTCTTGTTTCCATTTTTGTAGGTAGGACCAAATTGTGAACCCTTTAGTTCAAGATTAGCAGTTTAGTCTGGACAATTACACAACTCTCAATTTTATTTCTCCTTTAAAGCACAGAGTCTTATCCTCCCACATGTACAAAGGGGCTTTAGCCTCCTTATTACATTAACAGTTCAATGAAAAGTGGTAAAAGGTAAAAGGCTGCTGTGGCATTCAGGTGCTCACATATGTGACTGACATAGCTGGGCACCTTTCAGTAGGGACTCTACCACAAGTGCCTGGAGCCCCATTCCTCCCTCCCTTGTCATTTGACCTCTCCAGGGGCAAAATCAGTAAGATAAATGAGTTCCCCTTGTTCCCCCCACCCTCTCTATCTCTCTATCTCTGGGCTCAACCACACTTCTGCTTGTCCAGTGCCTGGATAGCAAAGTGTGGACATGGATCTATCTCTCTCTCTCCCTCTCGTTCTCTCTGAACTGGAGCCATCTGGGCCCAGAGAAAGAGGCCAGTGAATAGGGAACTGCAACAAAACTGAGGAGGGAGAGGACAGGGGGAGGGGGAGGTTCCACTGAGAACAGCTTCTCCAAGCTGCCCCCCCAACCCCTGTAATGAGCACTATCCACCACCCTGTTGACAAGCAAAATTTTAATTAAATTAACCTACTAACTAGCCGTGCAAATACATAGAGAAGCTGTCAGAAATGTCTCACAAATGACATGCTGTCAGTAGAGATGACTTGATGTCACCCTCTCTCCTTTCTGAAATAGGTAAATATCTAGGGTTTAGGGTTGCCATATTTCAAAAAGTAAAAACCAAGACAACCCCGGAAGTCATCGAGCTTTTTTAAGGAAGCCGCCAAAGTTGTTGAGCTTTTCTTTACAAACCCGCCAAAAGAACCACAATTTGACTTCCCTAAAATCCAGAACAAAGTGCCGCCTTTCGATAATTCCTCTTGGACCTCAATTCCGCCTTTGAAATCCTGGTAATGTCTGGAAAAATCTAGATGTATGGTAGCCCTATTAGTGATGCCATATTTTAAAAAGTGAAAATCCGGACATTTCAGTGATTTTTTTTGCCCGGGCACTGTTTCCAACTGCTGTATTCCGGATATGTCCAGGAAATTCCAGATATATGGCAGCCCTATAAATATCCACACTGCAACATTGCTGCTTCCCTCTTCATTGTCTGCCTTTTCTTCTTGTGCCCAGACTCCCCACCCACCCACCCACATTGTCCCTGGCTATCATTTGTATTCCAATTACAAACATAATACATACATAATTTTATTTGTATTCCACCTTCCCATAGTTAAAATCATGCTCAAAGCAGCTTACAGCATGAATAAAATACATAATTACGCTCATAACAAAAGTAATCATCAACAATAAATAAAACATAGAAAGTACACAACCAAATCATACAATTTCCACATACATCATAAGATCTAAAATAATTACAGAAATAATGTCAAAAACACCCCTAAACACAAGAAACACCCCTAAACAATGCTTTGGCCCAAGAGTCTTTTCAGCAGCCTCAGCTTTTGTAGCTGGAGTCAGTCAAGGCCGGGTGAAAAAAGAGCAGCAAGGCAGGGAGCAGGTCTTGCAAGACTCACAGCCAGGATGGATTCAGGCCCATAGTGTTTATTGCACAGCCTGCCACATCCCTTGCACCCTTCTCATCTCTTATTAGAGCAACAGTAATTTTCTACCAACTCCACCCTCTCTCTCTCTTTCTTTTCCTCCTTTTCAGTATCAATCCCAGTTAGCTTGCATAGTTTCTGTGCTACATCACAGTGTCACAGTCTTTGCCCCTAAGAAAATAAAACACAACCTGCACCTAGTTTTTGCAAATCAGGGATGGGGAACCTATAGCCATCCAGATAGGAGCGGCTTCCCTGGTGGGTCAGAGGGGCAGCAAGAGCTTCCCATCTGTGGCATCGTTGCCACATAACAGAAGGGAGGGAGACAAGGTAATGGAGGTTGGAGCCCTGTGGTGGTTCTGGTAGGAGTGTTAGATTAGTTCTGCAAGTGCACCCTTGCAGCCCCAAACTTGTTTTGCCTTACCTCTCCCAATATATGGTAGCGACACTGCTGGCAAGAGAGCTTTGTTGTGGCTCCATGGCACTGGTGAGCTGCTGCTGGCTCCAGTTGTTGGGGCTGATGGGGTTGAAATTCTGCAACATCCAGAAGGAAGGAAGGTAGGCAACTCACCAATAAATGGTAGAGAATAGCCCCAAGACTACTGATATCAATCCCTTCCTTTGAGCTCGCATGTCATCACAAACACTGTAAGAGGGAATGTCTTGGTTGTCTTTAGTGTGAAAGAGAAAGGAAGTCATGATAATCTTAAGGGGCTGTTGCTGTAGCTCACCCAAGGCAGATAGAAGCATATGGTCTTCACTAGGATTCAGTCTTGCTACAAAAAGGCAGTGTTGATTTGGTGGTTATAATCACTAGTAGATTATTGCAGCTGGTTTTGTGATTGATTTTACCTGTCCACAGAGGCTTTTTGCTGATTAGGGGTTGGAATGCTCTAAATAATTATCCTTTTTCAATTACAAACAGCGCCTTTATATATGCGCTAATTTATTAAGTTTCACACAGTGGGTAGCAAAACACTTTGCTGAGTTGTTCTAAATCAAGTGGCATTAATTTGTGGCAATGGTGAGAGGCGGCAGCAAAGGCAATGGATTTTTAAAAAACCCACAAACAAACCCTAGCACTGAAGTGACAAGGGAAACTTCTTTAGCCTTAGGTAAAGAGGATTTTCACACATTCACGTCCCCTACATGCTGTTCTGAAAAGTAGTGATGAAGTGGGATTGAGAGCCCATATAACATGTATGTTGGACAGAACTGGGATACCCATGTTCAAACTCCTGTTTTGTTGTGAAGTTCATTGGTGGAACAGTTAGTCTTCCTCAGCCTAACCTGCCCTACAGTATCCTTGTACGGATAGAATAAGGAGAGATGGTAATATTTGACCCTGACCTCCTGTAAGCAAAAGTTTATGATAAATAACAGGGCACCAGAGAGCCACCAGGAGTGGGCCTCTGAACCATTCATCGTTGTAGAAGAGAGGGTTTTGTGATGGTTTTTCACCCTACTGCTCCTCCCCAAAGTTCACCATCCTCTGTACAACATGCAGTAATGTTTATAGATCTCCGTTGTTCCGTTATTTCTATTTATTTTATTATTTGTCCAATTTGCCAGTCACTTTATCTTGCCCACAGCAATCCAAAGCGAATAACAACCAAACAAACATACAAGAATCCCCACATAGACACATTGAAACCAAGAGGAAAGAGAACTACATAAAAAACTTCTCACCCGCTTCTAAAAGGAAACAGATTGTTAAAGGTCAAAGGCCTGAAAGCTTTTGCCTAGTGTCCTTGAGGTATTGTGGTCCTGTCCTGAGCTGGTCAAACCCAGCACTTTGAATTTGGCTCAGAAACTATTTGGCAGCCTGTTAAGTTGGGCCACGATTGGCATTATATGCTCAAATCATCTTGCCCTGGTGAGCAAGCAGGCTGCTGAATTCTGCACAAGCTGAGGTTTCTGAACCATCTTCAGAAGCAGCCCCACATATAAGACAGTAGTATAACCTAGAGTTTATCAGAACATACACAACGAAAATTTGGCTATTCCTGTCCAGAGGTGCAGCTGGGCTTGCTGGTGCTGCTGCTCCTTGATGTTTCTGCCTTTTCACTTGCTCCTTCTGAGCAATGTTAGGAGCAGGGGTGAGGAATAAATTCAGTATTTTAATGTAAAGCTAATGTTTCACACAGTGAAACAGTATGTGAACTGAAACATAACCATCTTTTGAAATTTGCACTTCTCTGAATTTTGCAATGTGGTTCTCCAAGTAACTAATGTAAATAAAAATGCAGAGGAGGTGCCTAAAAATGGATCCATTCTTGAAAATAACAAGCAGAAAGAGAGTAAATTAGTGAAAATGTCTGGAAAAACTACCAGTTTAAGGAGAAATGCATGTTAAAATTCTGACAGGATTTTTTTTTAGGGGGATGGGAATCACAAACTGATGGGAAACTACAAAAAAAAACTGATCTTAGGAGCAGAATAATGAGAAAATAAGAGAAACTGAAATCAACAGATTTGCCAATCCCTAGTCAAGAGTCGGGGAAATGGAGGAGTCTCCTGCAGTAGCTTTGCCATAACTTTGTGGGCAACTGTGTGGATTTTGTCCCAAGAGAGGAAGAAAGTGAATGGTCACTCCTTGCCCAAGGACCTGGAGCTGACACTGCTTGGTGGAAGGCAGTTTCCCAGCTTCCTATTTTAAGAGCTAGATTTCAAAGACAATCTTAGGCTTTAACAAAACCAGATCCAGGCTTGTGAAATTTCCTTGGAAGACCAGGCCATCAGTTATCCCCTTGTGCCCTGTATCTGTGTGTACTTCTACTAAGCCTACCTTCTTCCTGCTTCATTTTCCTGGAGATCCTCAGTGCAGATACTGGGGAATCACCAGAATGATTCACTGCTCTCCCAAGAAAAGTAGATTCCTGAAAATCTCACATCATTTGCTGAGAATATGGCAGAAGGGAACATTAGTTAAGACACAGAGAGATAGATGAGAGCATTCTCCCCCTCCCCGCCCCCCGCAATGATATCTGGAGAAGGATGCCTTTTTGATGAAGTGTGCTTCAAGCAGTCTTGCCTTTTTATTTCCCTACCCAGGGCTCTGACAGGTGTTTCCTTCGGGGCATAGATGCTTCCTATAACATTTTGAGTGAAGGGAGATATCATCTGTGACAGCTTGTGTACATAGATCATGGTTTTATGATGATGGAAAAGTGTGCACTGATTGATTTGCTGAGCTGGGCTGAGTTAAAAGAGCTTGCAACAAGATATCTTCCCTCTTGCCAAAACACAATTTAATCACCACCTGACCGATCCATCATCCAGGCAGGAGGGAGGAGGTTTCAAATGCTGGGGAGGTGCCATATGACTAATGGACAGAAATGTCTATTCTTGGCATGGAAGGACTGAGATACACTGCTAACATATTCTCCCATATTATCCACTAGTATCTGATATTCGGGGAAGGGCTGTAGCTCAGTTGTAGAGTCTCTGCTCTACATGCAGACTGTTCACCTAGCCTCGCATTTCCTGTTCTGGTTGGCAGCAGCCCTCACGTTTCTCAAGCTGAAAATGAGTTGGGAAATTTGGAGTGGCCATCTGAGCATCCTGTCAGCTATGGGTACAATACAATCTACTACTGAGCTATGGACAAGGGCCATCGTTCAGTTGTAGGGCACCTGCTTTGTGTGTAGAAATTCCCAGTTTCAATCCTCTGCACCTCCAGATAGGTCTAGGATGTCCCATGCCTGAAACCCTGGAGAGCTGCTACCCATCAGTGTAAACAAATGGTCTGACTCAACATAAGGCAGCTTTCTATGTGTTTCCCTTTAAAGAAGCTTATTTGAAATGACAAAGAACATGCCCCTCTACTGTGTTTTGCTTTTTGCTTTGTAAACTTGAACCCAGACACACATTCTAGCACCAGCTATTCATTAATGGCTGGAAGGGTAGTTGGCAAAGAGCTGTCATTAATTTCTGGTGCCGTTAAGGGCTCAGCTTGTATAACTCTGAGCTGGTTTCACGATGAAAGGGCATTTGTAAACCCTGGAAATCATTTAAGGCAACAAGGCACTCTGTGTATCTGCATGCCCTCTTCTAGAAATGAAACATGCAGCCTCAGCCCTATGCATATTTATTTGGAACGGAGCTTCACAATGATAAATGAAATGATTACCTGAAATGTTTACTTTCTGCTAAACATGGATAGGATCGCAACCATAACCCCATTCAGGCTTTCAAATAAACACATTTGGACTGAAACTGGGGAGAGGGGACACATGTGCTGAGTGTACTGGTTTAACCCCCCTCTCCAATATTTGTACTTTGAGTAGAAAGGTCTGAATGGGTCTTGTAAGTGCTTACACTCCTTCCTGTGATCAGGAAACCAGGGTTCTTGACCACAAGGAAACTTGTAAGTGTGTTTAGCCAAATGTGTTTACACACTCCCATCAGACCTTCTGGGAAAGGTGCAGCGGACACGCTCGGGAATATTTGGGGCGTGGCTGACATGCATGGGCCCATTTCTCCTTCCAGGTTTGAGCCCTTTGTTTGTTCTTTTGAATGCTTGAATTATAGCTCTTAGGAAATATAGGTCAGGATATTTGTCCTTCTAGCCCAGCACTTTCTTCTTGGACTGAAAGCAGTTCTCAAGTTCTTTGGCAGAGGGGTTTCAAGGAACCTGCTACCAAAGGATGGACAAATCCGTCAATTACAGTTTCTCCCAGTTTCTTGTATTTCCCATTGTAAATTCTGTTATCCACATATCCACATCAGTTTGCAACCCATTTTTTTTTAAAGAGCCCTCATGAAAATTCATCAACATTTCAGAGTGCATTCCCCGTAATGTGCAAATTTTGGTATGCTGTTTTGTCCAATACACACTTTTTGCGCTCAGTTTCCCCCATCATAATGCATTTTTTTGCATGCTATTTTCACAGATATATTCATTTTGATGCTCACTTTCCCATAATATATATACAGTGGTATCTTGGAAGTCGAACAGAATCTGTTCCGGAAGTCCATTCGACTTCCAAAACGTCTGGAAACCAAAGTGCAGCTTCTGATTTCCAAATATATGTACAGTGGAGTTTCCTGCAGCCAATTGGAAGCCGCGTCAGACATTTGGGTTCCAAAGAACGTTTGCAAACCAGAGCACTCACTTCCGGGTTTGCGGTGTTCAGAAGCCAAAATGTTTGACTCACAAGGTGTTAGGGATCCAAGGTACAACTGTATTTCAGTACACATTAATTGATTAGAAAATTCCATCATGAAATATAGAGAGCTGCAAATTTCAACAGATAAGCTACATTTTGGTTCCCATATTTCATCAGAAAGTGCAAAGTAGATAGGTTTGCCTTGCAGTGTGAAGTGAACTAAATGCCTCCTCTATCCCTGCTGCTACCTGATCCTTTTAAACTGGAGGTGATTGGGATTGAAACAGTGCCCTTTTGGAAACAAAGCTCATGCTTTACCACTGGGCAGTGGTCCATTACTAAATATTACTGGAGGGGCATTATTTCTCCCAGTTCTGCCTCATATTTGCTTCAGCCACTCCACCCAAGTGGCGCTTGCCACATGTTCAGTCCCTCTCCTGCATGACATTTGAAGTATAGAAAAAAATTTCCCTTGTTTTGCACAACACCCTGTTTGCCACTTCATTGACTAAGCCTTTTGTTTCACCCAAGCAGTTGGCATCCCATTGGTTTATTTCTGAAGGTTCTCAGATAGCAGAACTTAGTGGGGAACTCAGACCCTGGAGAGCTGCTGCTACTAAGATAATTGGACCAGTCTGTACTTATGCTGGTTTGTGATGCAATAGCTTGGTCAAACACTGAGATACTGGAATGGGATCCAATACCTATGTTCAAGGTATGATGCAACATTTCAAGTCTGAATACCACTTCAGTCAGGATATGGGTTGCTCTGTGGTCTAAACCACTGAGCCTCTTGGGCTTGCTGATCTTTGGGTCAGCAGTTCGAATTTGCATGATGGGGTGAGCTCCCATTGCTTTGCCCCAGCTTCTGCCAACCTAGCAGTTTGAAAGCACACCAGTGCAAGTTTTTAAACAGGTACCACTGTGGTGGGAATGTTTCCATGCTTTCTGGCACTCATCATGGTGTCCCGTTCTGCCAGAAGCGGCTTAGTCCTGCTGCCCACTTGACCCGGAAAGCTGTCTGTGGACAAACACTGGCTCCCTCAGCCTGAAAGCGATATGAGTGCCGCACCCCATAGTCACCTTTGACTGGACTTAATCCGTCCAGGGGTCCGTTACCCTTTTACCTTTTTTACCAGTTCAGCCACTACATCTGTTTCCCGAGGTAGCGAGTAAGATGGAGGAAAAATACAAGATACAATCCAACATGTTATTTCCCTAGAAAAGCTCTGAGTTGTGATTATCCCATTTATCAATGAAGCTGCTTTTCTGGAGAAGTCCTTATGGATGAGGTCAATGTGATGTTAGCCAGATCACATTTCTTTCCTACAGCATCACCCTTAGTGGCATCAATATGATTTGCTGGACCCATTGCCTTGCACCCTGCTGCCTACTTGCAAAACTAAACACCGATATGCACATAATGTGTACATGTTTTTGGTCATTTTGAAACCTGCAGCTGCTTTCTTGGATGAGTGGAAGGCTCAAAAATAAATCAGGGACCACAGACAAGCAACACCGTGTCTGTCAGACAGCATGTCAACACTTTAACCATAATTGTTGGAGGGATGCAACAACATGCTCTTCTGATTGTTCTTGCAGCAAGCCTTTCTAGATGAAATTATCCTGCTTTCCTCTCTCTAGATGCTGTTCTGGGGTTCTCCAGCAGATTTGGGGGAGGCATGCCCAGGGCAATACAAGGGGAGAAAGGGGAAAGCTCCATTGTGCCAGTAGGATCCTGTTGAGCCCTTCCTCCATTACCTTCTCCTCCCTCTTTCTCCCCTTTTGCCCATTTCCAGATAGTGAGCTCTTTGGGTGGAAAGAATGGAGCCTTCACATTCTTTGCACAGTGTCATGTACATACAGTAGATGGTGCCATGTTGCTGACGTTGCTATTGCTAATATTATTACATCGCCTGTTGTTTTGTCCCTTTTTATTCATCCAGACCTTCAGAAATCTTGGATGATGAACACGAAAAAACCACTCTAGACTCTTCAGGAATGTTCCATTGGTGTAAAGCTGTTCCTTTTGACAAGGCCCTCTTGGTAGGTGCACTATATGTTAGCTTATTAATTTGTTTCTAGCCAGCTGTCTGTGCCAGTCACACCTGCATGGCATGCACAGATTTGGGAAGGGAAGCTGGAGGCAGCCTCATGTTGGGGAAAAGCTTTGCCTGCCAAATAAGAGTTATTAATGCAATTCCTAAGGCACCATGCCCAGCCCCAAGTGTCATGGGGTTGCCTGGGGAAAACACCCCCTCATTGTTGGACTTGTTGGACTCTGGCGGGCAGGCAGCAATAAGCATTGGTGGCACCCTCAGCCAGACTCTGAGTGCATAGGAACAGGGGAAGCTACCTTATTACCACATCAGATCATTGGTCCATGTAGCTCAGTGTTGTCTACACTGATTTGCAGTGGCTCTCCAGCATTTTTTTAAAAAATGCTCTCTTCCAACCCTATCTGGAAATGCAAAGGATTGAACCTTTTGCATGCAAAGCAGGTGTTCTACCACTGAGCCAGGCCCCTTCTCCAATATCTAGCTGGGGAGATAGATCAGCCTTTCTCAACATGTGGGTCCCCGGATGTTGTTGAACTACAACTCCCATCACCCCTAGCTAGCAAGGCCAGAGCTCAGGGATGATGGGAGTTGTAGTCCAACAACATCTGGGGACCCACAGGTTGAGAACCGCTGAGCTAGATTAAGCCAACATTTAAATTTCCAACAATGCTCCTAAATGACTTTACATCTTGGGTATTGTTGGAAATTAAAATAGCACTTACACCTAGCTGTCAGGTATCATTCAGCACACTGGGCTGGATTTATTTATTTATTTATTTATTTATTTATTTATTAACTATCAGGATTTATATTCCGCTTAATCACCAAAAACATCTAAGAGGTTTACATAAAACAATATAAAATATTCATTAAAGAATACTGAGAAAATCAAACCTTCAATAAGCTGACCTAAAATTTAGCAAAATGTAATTAAGGTCAGTTTTTTTTAAAGCACAATAAAAATAAGATTGCATGTTAAAATTACATGCCTGGCTTAGCAGGTACCGGAAACAACATAGCAAAGGTGCCTGCCTATTCATTTCTTCTCCATGATTTTAAAAACAAGAGATGCTGCTGGATTTTCTGACAGTCAGAATCCAGCAGCATGACAATAGTTATCATTTAAAAAACTCAGGGAAATTGGAAAGACCATGCAGTCATGTCATCAAGTACAGTGGTACTTTGGTTTACAACCGCTTTGGATTACAACCACATCAAACCTGGAAGTGTGTGTCCCTTTTTTTGGATTACAACCCATTTTTTTTTATATTACAACCAATTTTTTTTTGGGGGGAGGCCTCATTGGCGAAAGCGTGCTTTAGGTTTACAACCGGACCTCCTGAATGGATTATGGTTGTAAACCAAGGTACCCCTGTACTAAGTTGCACATCTTCCCAAGCATGTCTGCGAAGATAGCATCAGTTCCTAACACATATTCATGGGAGGGTGAAGGCCCACTGGAGATGGGAGGTATATGAAGATTTGTTTTATGTGTTGCTTTGGGTAATACTCCAGTCTTCTCCAGATTAATGAAATACAACACAAAAGGTAATCTTGAGTACAACCAGTTTTCTCAAGGCACAAATGCCTGTTGTTAACCCAGAGGACATCCAATAAAGGGGGGAGGTCAGGAAGAAAGTGGAAGCACCATCAAACTACCCATGCACAGTACTCTGTACAAATTTTGAAATTTAAAGAAGAACATGTGAGAATTCCTAAATCACTGGTTTCACTTCAGAAACAAAACTAGTCAATTTTGGAAATGAACTAAAGTGGGATTATTATTTTTTTGTTTTTTAGAAGCATCCTTAGCCCTTCTTCTGTCTCCCTCCTCTCTCCCCACATCTCTTCCCCCCACCCCAACCTCACAATGCCTATGATCATAGGCGCCGACTCCATGGGGCCTGAGGGGGCCCGAGCCCCCTCAAAAATTTGTTTGGGGGGGCTCTGCCCCCCAATAATTTAAGAAAATTATTACTTCGTGTAAAGTCTGGCGGGCCAGCGCTGCGGCTGCGGCGACATCAAAAGGACTGGAGCTTGTCGGCCAGCTCGTCGGTGGCCATCGCGAACGAGAGGCGAGCAGCAGACGAGCTGATCCGGCCCGAGCGCGCCTCCTCCCGCTCGCTCGCCCGCCGCCGGCTCCGCCCCGACCCGCTGACTGGGCGCGCCGCGGCGCGGATGGGCGCCCGCCGGATGATGCCTGCGCAGGAGACGCCCAGACAGGCTGGTACGGCAGCAGCAGCAGGAGGAGGAGGGGGTTTCTGCTAAGAGTCTCAGTGGGAGGAGGGGACGCCTGACTTTGAAGCAGACCCCCCCCCGCCCGCGCGCATCTGCCGCGTGGCCAGCCCGAATCCGAGCTGTCCCTACCCCGCGCCGTGCCTCCATGGCTCTCTGCGCAAGGCTGGGAAGCCAGCCTCGCCGAGTCTCTCCCAGGAGAAGCGCAGACGACGGCAGCACCAAGAATCCCCGATCGCCGTGGGAGAGGGTGGGCGCGCGCACCTAGCAGCAAAGGGAGCAGACGCCAGTTCCTTTTGCAGCAGCTGCAGATCGACTTCCACGTGGGGTCTCAGCTTGCTCCTTTTCTTAACCCTCCGCCAGTCTCCTGACTCCACCGCTCCCGTCCCACTCTGAACCCCCTTTTCGCGCGCGGACCCTCCCCCCAATTTCGCGCGCGGACCCCCCCCCCGGTATGGGCCCCCCCAATATTTTTTATAAGTCGGCGCCCCTGCCTATGATAACAATGTCTCACACCGAATGTAGCTGACATGTAGAAAGGAGTCTATGAATTGAAAACAGAGACGTTATTTGTACCTTTGTTATTCATGAAAATCTTTTAATAAAAAATAAATTAAAAAAGAAGAGGAATCCTTAGTTCAGGTCAGAAACTGTCTGTTCAAATGATTTCTACCACACTTACAACGTGTGCTTATCTCCCCATCCCCCGGACGCCAACTGCCTTTCCCCTCACCTTCTCCTCATATCCTAGTCTGGCTAGGTTGTTGTTCAATAGTTCCTATTAAAAGGTCTATAGAATGGATCATTTCCATTGTTTAGCACCACTTGACAGACTAATAATTGGATTTAAGGCACGTTCCACTAAATACAGCTTGAGGTTTCATTATTCAATTTAGACTAATCCAATTAGTTAAGATGATCATTTAATTTGGCTATGATTCTAATCACTCATCAGCAAAGTTCCCATGACATGAGTCTTTTATTGCCCTCTGAAGAAAAGAAAAAAACCATTGTGAAGACAGTGTTTTATGAATGTAATAGTTCGGCAGCTCTTGATTGGGAATGTGGACATATACTTGGGGTTTGTATAGTCTCCGTGATTTGGCTTGTATCTGTATCTGTGCATTTTTAATTTTTAAAAAAACCCAATCTGTTTCTGAGTCACCCTGTGCTCTCTCCACTGAGATCTGTATTTTGGGTTCTGAGCTGCTCCATATAAAATGAATGTTCCCCCATTCACTATGACAGAGAATATAAAAAAGCTATAACCTTTTACCCTTTTGGCCAAAGTGGATGAAATTTACAGGGAAAGGAATCCCTCGAGAGTGAATGAAGCCTGCCAAATTGCAGACTAACATGTTGTTTGTGTGTGGGTGTGTTTGTGCAAGAAGCAAAAGTGATTCACTTTCTACCATAATATAACCAAGAGATAGCCAAGTGGTGTGTAGCCTTGCATGTACAGCATATTTTGTTTTTTTTCAAAAAAAACTTTGCTACTTCGCACTGACCTTTGCTTGTGGCCTTCAATATAGGCCTTGCAGACCCCCAAGAGGTAGCAGTAGAGTTTAGAAGAGTTCTGGTTCCTTTTTGTTAAAGCAGAGCATTTTACCTTTTAAAAAAAGAACCTCCATGGTTGTTGTTTTTTTAAAGAAAGAAAGAAAGAAAGAAAGAAAGAAAGAAAGAAAGAAAGGACTCTCACCAGCTAGATTTCCACAGATCTGATGCACATCCCTAGCATATACTATTTATACCAATCATGGAAAGATTCCATCAGTTGATACACAGAAAACATCCCAAAATGAGCTGTGTTGTATGATGCAGTAATGCACTGAAATCAAGAAGTACATCAGATCTCAAAGCAGGAACACCAATTTTTGTTGGTTAGCCTATGAATTACTTAAATATGCTTGCAGGCTTCAGGGTACCTTGTGCTTTTCAAAGGGCATTGCCACTGGGATGTTGATGGTATTCAGTTAAGTGTGAAACTCATTGATCTTAGTGTCAGTGAAGTCCTTAATCTCCAGAATACATTCATGACCAGTGAAGAACATGGCCATGGCTGAATGCTCATTCACCTAAGAGTTTGGCCCAGTGGCAGCTGCCAATCACAAGGCACCCTGTGCTGATTTCTGGTTGCACTGATTCCACAGGTTGAATGAGACCTATGCATCCCACCTACCCCAAAAAGCCTTGTTACCATAAGAGGTGGCAGTTTGGCTTCCCCAAGTAGTTTGTTGTTGTTCGTTGAATGAATGCCCCATAAGAATGACACTATCTCATGACATAGCATCCTTCCTATTGGAGCAACCTGCCCCAGGAATACTGCTGAGCTGCATGCCATAACATTAT
Source organism: Podarcis melisellensis (assembly GCF_964234715.1). Lineage (NCBI taxonomy): Eukaryota > Metazoa > Chordata > Lepidosauria > Squamata > Lacertidae > Podarcis > Podarcis melisellensis. Next base: position 9,042,278 of record NC_138532.1, read on the forward strand.
TCTCATTGTCATGCTTCGTGAGCTGTTGAGAAATGTTGCTGGACATCTCTCACTGAAAAATTCCTAGCATCATCATCATCATCATTATTATTATTATTATTATTATTATTATTATTATTATTATTATTTATACCCCACCCTTCCTGGTTTAAAAACTGGGCTCAAAGTTGCTAATAGCAAATATAAGACATTGATTAAAATGTGACTTAAAAACAGCGTAAAACAGCATAACATACAACATAAAATGCAGCATCAATATCAATAAAATTCAAAAATTCAGGAGTCATTTTGGGGAAAGAAAAAAATAACAACCCAGTCATAGACATCAAATGATCACCAGGGCTAACTAGCCAAGTTGATCCCACTAGGGCCAGCAAGGAGACCAGGGAAGAATTTAAATGTGGGGTCCCAGAAAGGGTTTCTTCATAGAAGAGGAAAGGGGAAAAGGGAATAGAGGATCAGCCTAATACAAATTGAAGGCCAGGTGGAATAGCTCTGTCTTATAGGCCCTGCGGAAGGAAATCAAGTCCCGCAGGGCCCTAGTCTTGTGGGACAGAGCATTCCACCAGGTCGGAGCTGTCACTGAAAAAGGGGAGGAATTGTGAAAGTGCATGTGTGTGCTAGACCAGTGATAGGGACAACATATATTTCTGCACCAGACACAAAGTGTCCACCCCCATCGTTGAAGTTCTTCTTGGTATGGGACCTAAATGTCCCACACAAACCCAAGATCCACCACAATGAGTGAATTTAGAATAGGCAGATATCCAACTGTCCCAGTTGAGCCAGTGTAACTCTCATCCCAGTTTAGCCAGGGCTCAGCTGCCAGAACATATGCTCGTGTAAGTCCCCAGAAAGTGGTATGGAAGGGTGTGATGGGACAAGGAAAGACTGACACCTGTTCACAACCTCTTTCAGTTCAATCACATGACATGGCAATCTGGTGGACGCCATGCCAGCAAAAAGGGTGCCGGACTCAGGCCAGTTCACATGGTAGTTGCCCAGCACCTGAACAATGTCTGGAATAGGTGTAAATTACTCCAGGTTAATTTCAACTGACAGGATTGATAGGATTGCTCTGCCTGTATCTGAAAGACTGCCTATCCAAGCCTTCAGATCATCAAGTGATGTCTTTCTTCTAGAATATCCAGCCACTAAGATACAGAAAATGGCAACAACAGAAAGCGCCTTTCCAGCAGTGGCCCCTCAGTTGTGAAATGTCCTTCCCAGAGAGGCTTAACTGTTGCCTACTTTAATGGCTTTTCAGTACCAAGGACAGACAGACACACACACACACACACACACACACTGCCCACATGACTTTTAAAATGTTAACATTTAGTTTTTAAAAGGCAACATATGGCTATTTAGCTCTGTGATATTTTAATTATTTCAGCTTTCTGTTGAAATTGGTACTTCAATGTTTTAATTTCTTGATCTCTGCATTAAAGTGATTTATTATTTTGATTTCAAAATTGTCTTATTTGCTGCTTCTTAACTTGTTTTATCATAACACTGATTTTGAATAGTTTTTTGTTTCTTCGTTGTTGGTTTTCTAAATGTACATTGCCCAGATAATTGCTTATGGGTGTCTGATCAGTTGAATGAATTTGATTTCCTATGAATCGCTGGTCTTTTAAAGAAGAGAAGTGCCAACATTTGTGTGTCATTTAAACTGAAATCCACGTTCCAAACCACAGAAGGGGAAATCCTAGAATATCACACTTGAAATTCTGATCTTGGGAGGGGGAGGGGGAGGGGAGGGGGAGGAGGTTCCCCTCCATAAGCAAAAAAAAATAAATTTTGAGATAGTGTGATACATTCTGAATTTCAGATTTGGGCAGGGAAATTAAATTGGTATCCTCCCTTCTCAGTTTGTTTCAACCACCAGTCTTTGACCTGACCTCTGTTGCTTTCCCTTGCTGTCTCTATTCTTTTGCCTGCCCTTTCCAAGAAAACTGGTAGGACTAGGTGGAAGGAGAAGGAACCAAAGACTCTTGATAGTCACTCCCTTTGCTCCTCTCCCTCTCGATAATGGTATGAACTGAGTCCAAGGGGAGAAGGTAAATAATATAATATATAATTATTTATAATGTATACCTTGCCCATCTGGCTGGGTTTCCCCAGCCACTCTGGGCAGCTTCCAACCGAATATTAAAAACAATACAGCGTCAGACATTAAAAACTTCACTAAACAGGGCCGCCTTCAGTTGTCTTTTAAAAGTAAAGTAGTTGTTTATTGCCTTGACATCTGCTGGGGGGGGGGGCGTTCCACAGGGCAGGCGCCACTATGGAGAAGGCCCTCTGCCTGGTTCCCTGTAACCTCACTTTTCACAGGGAGGGAACCGCCAGAAGGCCCTCGGAGTTGGACCTCAGTGTCCGGGCTGAACGATGGAGGTGGAGACGCTCCTTCAGGTATACAGGACCAAGGATGTTTAGGGCTTTAAAGGTCAGCACCAACACTTTGAATTGTGCTCAGAAACGTACTGGGAGCCAATGAAGATCTTTCAGGACCGGTGTTATATGGTCTCAGCGGCCACTCCCAGTCACCAGTCTAGCTGCCGCATTCTGGATTAATTGCAGTCACAATGAATGGGTAGTTGTCGCTGTGACAGAAGTGAGCAAGCATAATATTGAAGGGCCCACCAAAATCTGAAAGCAGCACATATGACATTATATCAAGGATCCCTTTCCCAACATGAGAACCGCCCCCTTTTCCTTTAACTATTTTTCTAAAATAATGTTTCATTTCTTCATATAGTTCTGTTTTGTCCTGTTTAGAAGCGACGCAAGGGGCAATCCAATGATATGCGTGAGCACATTGTAGTCTGTGTTTTTGGAGATGCTACCTCAGCGCTGATTGGACTGCGGAACTTTGTGATGCCTCTGAGAGCCAGTAACTTCACACTCAGTGAGCTGAAGGATATTGTCTTTGTTGGATCACTTGACTATCTCCACAGAGAATGGGAATTCATCCAAAATTTCCCCAAACTATTCTTACTGAGGGTATACATATTCTTTACATATCGTACCCCTCCCCAATATTCTCCTCTTAAAAATGCATTTATGTTAAAATCATGGAACTCAAAACTTCCTCAGAGCAACTCTAATGATACTGGATCATCAAAATATAAACATCCCTAACAGTATTAATTATATAATATCTTCTCTTTGTGGGCATTTGGGATTGAGTTGAACACAACTGATTGAAAGGAGTTAACATGTTCACATGGCATAATTTAAGGAGGCGATGCCTTTGGAAGTAAAAGCCTTGTCAAAAATGAAGAAACAAACAAGTTCGCAATACATAAACAGAGTGCTTTCCCATCATGGTCAGCATGAATAGATGAAACAAACCTTCTCTATTTATTGCCTTAATGTTTCCAAACACCTACTTTATTGTAAGGGTGGGTAAGCCTTTTCAACCCAAGGGTCAGAAAGGAAACTGGCCTACCGTCTTTGAGTTATTTTTGACAAGTGGGTGTGTCTGGTCACCTGCCAATCATTTTATGTCATTATGCTGTCACATGACAATGGAAAAGGGGCTCAAGGTCAGCACTGATTTGCTCTGACAGTGAGCCCAGCTTTATTAGTTTGCAGGCACAGTTTGGATTCAGAGCATTCCTGCGAATAGATATATTTCCTCTGCAGATCATCAGAGCTGTCTGCAAAAAGGAAACACTCATTTTCAGGAGAGGGTTGAATCTAGAGTGCACCTGCAAATGTATGACTTCAGAGGAGCTTGCTGTTAGCACCAGTGAGCCAATCAGTGCTTTCAGTAAGCTCCACTTGCCAAGAAATTATTTTTCCCTTGCAGACTTAACTCTACCTGCTCCACACCTGATATCACATCAAGTGTGAGATGAGTGAGTGTAGACACCCGTCAGGCCTAATTTGATCCCCACTCCTGCTTTATGGGATCTTCCATTTAGGCAGCTACTTTTCTTTGGATGTGATGAACAATTTCAACCAATCTAATGCACAGTCACTTTCTCATTTAACTGACAGCACTTGTTGGTGTAATTTGAAGGAAGATCTTGCATAGGAAAGATGCAGCCAGCAGCTGCAACCTGAACAGCTTTCCTATCCAAGATCCCCTTTGGATGAGATGAACAAAAGTCAGTATTACAAAACTGATCACGCACTGGCCTGGCTATGCTTGTTCATTACGTCTGAGAAGATTTGCCTCAGAAGAAAGAAAACCTTGGAACATGTTATTCCCAACCACCTTGTACAACAGCTGCTGGGTTCTCCTTTGGAACTTGGGTTTTCATTCCGAATCCAGTGCATTTGGCTCCAAGAGAAACATCATTTGACTTCCTCTTGAGAGTATGAGTGGAGCACACCTCATGAAATTCTTTTTACTATTAATGTCCTGTTTCTGTGCAGAAGCTCTCTATACTTTTTGCTTTCCTGTTCAGGTTCTGATGGCCTCCTGCTAGAGCCTCCTTAATCTGAAATCTGCCCCTATCACCTATTTTTTTCATATATTCAACAGAAAATAAGGGATGTATTTTAGTCAGTGTCCCTGAAATGGGACTTACCTGCCTTTATGGGATTCAAGTTTCTCTTGAACAAACATAGAAGCTTCTGAATACATGTTTGCCTGGCACCTTCATTATACACCTTTAGGTGCCAGGCAAAAAACATTCCTTTTAAACCAGGCCTTTGGTTGATCCAATTTATATCCTATGCCCTTTTAAAATGTGTTTTTTGGGGGTGGTATTGGGCTGTTGTTTTTATTTTTATTAGGTATTTTGTGGTTTTATATCTTGATTTTATTATGTGAACTGCCCTGAGACCCTCTGGTATAGGGTGGTATATAAATTCAAATGATGATGATGTTTCAGCTGAAGCTTGGATTTTTAAGTCTTGCCAGTCCTTTGACCCTCATGACTCCTTTTCTTTTTTCTTTACCAGGGCAGTGCACTTTCCTGTGCTGATCTCAAAGCAGCCAACATCCAGTTTTGTAGCATGTGTGCCATTCTCTCAGCCCATGCAAGAGGTCCTGGTGATCAAATCCTGGTGGATACAAAATCTATCCTGGCTACTCTGAACATCCGTTCCTTACATTTTAAAGCAAATTCATCATTAGGTAAGAAAGGGAAAGAGGATACATGGACTTCTCTTCACATCAGCTCCAGAGGGTTAGGGGACCCCCTAGAATATATTCAGGGCCAGATTTAGGTTTCATGAGGTCCTAAGCCACTGAAGGTAATGGGGCCCTTTATATGTCCAGCTGTCCTTTGTCAACAACGAATTGTCACTGCTTCTGTGTTGAATATATGCTGTATGGTAATTTATGGACCTAATAGGTATCTAAAGCCATTTGCACATGCAAAATGTAGGCACCCTATATATAGAAATGAGCAAACCAGTGATATTTTAGGGAGCAGGCTAGCAGGCAAGGAGCATTACTTATGTCATAGGCGCCTACACAACACAAAACACTGTTGCTGTATGTAGGTTTTGTTTTATTTGTTTTTATCTTATATTTTGGAAATGTACATCCAGGTTTTTTTCCCTTTAATTTTTTTGGGGGGCCTCCAAGAGAGTGGAGTCCTAAGCTATAGATTGTTTAGCTTATACGTAAATCCAGCTCTGAATATATTTAGGGTGTACACGGGTGAAGGCAAAGAAGTGAACACTCTATTGCGCAAGCAGAAATCAGCTCCAGTTGTGGAGGAATATTATCTAATAGGGAGCCCAATAACTTGGAAGTAGTAGTTATTTTCCTAGGTAAAGGAAGAAACTTGTTTCTGAAGGCATCGTCACATGATCATGTGGATAATTTACCACAGTTTTGAAGTCACTTTGTACTGTAAGTCGGGCGATAAGACTGACAGTGTGTGCGGGCACCTTCATAAGAAAGCTTTAACTGTGCAATGACAGAGAAAAATTGTCATGAGGTGACATTTTCCTGTCAAAAAAATATTCCATAAAGTCTCCCACAGAGAAGGTTAACTGTGATAGATGATGGGGAATAAATGCAGCAGACTCAATTCTTGAGTGTTGAATCCAGCAAAGTTTCAGGAGCTGGAAATTAGATCAGTGGTGCACTCCTATGCATGGCTACTCTGAAGTAAATCCTATTTAGTTAAATGGGGCTTACTCCAAGAAAAATCGGTATGGTATTGCAGCCTTCAGTGGACATTTTCCCATTCAACAGAATAAATATGCATAGGATTGTACTGTTAGTGTGCTTTTTAGTAAGGCTGAGAAGATTCTCATCTGTTTTTTAAAAAATAAAATAAAAAATAAAGACAATTAAAAACTTGCCTTTTAAACACAATTCTTCTCAGCTGCTGACAGACCAGTTTCTGAGTTGTTTTGACATACTGCCACCCTGCTGTTCCCATTCAGTTGTTATTTTAAACTTTGCAACAGTAGATAAAGTCTCTTTGTTTCACATCAAAAACTTTGCCAAAAATGCATTTTTTTGTCATGAATGTGATGTAGACTCATAATGTAACTCCCTTGAATAAGTCGGGTGTGTGTGTGTGTGGAATCAGGAAATGATGGGTCTGCACTTTTTTTTAAAAAAAGATGGTAATAACTAAGCAGGAATGGGGATTTTAAGGGGTTCAGACTGTGTTGCATTGAAGAGGAAGCTCGGATGTTCAAGAAACATCTTCACACTTACGATCTGGATGTCTCTGGGGCCAAAAACAACCAGTGGGGGTGCTAGACTTGTGGGCAAGCCTTAACCATTTCTACATTAGCAGAAGATGTGATTTTAAAAAATGTCAAAGACCTTTTCCCACCTGCTAGGCTCCATACTGCCTGGGAGGAAAATGGAACAGAAAGGGAGTATGGTACAGAGAATAAGAGGAATAGGTCCAAATCAAAAGTCCATCCACCTATCCCAGCATTCTGTCTCCAGGGCTGGCCAAAGGCATTTTGTTGCCTAAGATGAAGGACAAAATGCTATTTCCCTCCATTTCACAATGCAGAGGCCAACCTGACTGGAAGTCGACTCTTCTGCATTGGAGTAGGGTCAGTAGGCTAGCTTATGAGGTGCAGGGCAGGTTGTGTGGCACACACAGTTTTTGTTAGGGTTGTTGCAAGTGGAATCCCTGATCTGGACCTTGTGCAGAGTAGAAATGAATGAGCTCTCCACCGCAAGAAAAAGTTTTACTGCCAACTGTTATACTTCAAGGGAAGTAATAGTGCCACTGTATTCTGCTCTGGTCAGACCTCACCTGGAGTACTGTGTCCAGTTCTGGGCACCACAGTTCAAGAAGGACACTGACAAACTGGAACGTGTCCAGAGGAGGGCAACCAAAATGGTCAAAGGCCTGGAAACGATGCCTTATGAGGAACGGCTAAGGGAGCTGGGCATGTTTAGCCTGGAGAAGAGGAGGTTAAGGGGTGATATGATAGCCATGTTCAAATATATAAAAGGATGTCACATAGAGGAGGGAGAAAGGTTGTTTTCTGCTGCTCCAGAGAAGCGGACACGGAGCAATGGATCCAAACTACAAGAAAGAAGATTCCACTTAAACATTAGCAAGAACTTCCTGACAGTAAGAGCTGTTTGACAGTGGAATTTGCTGCCAAGGAGTGTGGTGGAGTCTCCTTCTTTGGAGGTCTTTAAGCAGAGGCTTGACAACCATATGTCAGGAGTGCTCTGATGGTGTTTCCTGCTTGGCAGGGGGTTGGACTTGATGGCCCTGGTGGTCTCTTCCAACTCTATGATTCTATGATTCTATAAACTAGTCACATAATAAATGTTGCAAATACAAAGTAACACATTGCTCTTAAACAAACTATTTGGTAACATGATCCAGCTATTCTTTAAGTTCTTAAAACAGTTCAAAAACTTTCCTCTCTCTGGCCCCAGAAAGATATCCTATGCATGGAACTTGCTTCTTCAAGAACGCTCAGCTGAGTGGTTGGTTGTCTCTGGTTTTATCTTCAGCTGAGAGAGATTGCTGATTGGGTTTCCAGGGATGAGTTATCAGTTAGCCTAAATACTCAAACTGAAAACTCTACCCTCTTCAGTGCATACAATCATAACATTTTATGTACATTTTATGTACATTAAACTTTTATCTTTCACAGTTTTCTCCTCCAACAGAAGGGAATGGACTGGGAAGATTATTCAGGGAAATGTGGTCTTGGAGAAACCCTGGTCCTGAACTAGTTAGGTCTCAGCTAGTATTATTAATATTGCTTGCTTACAGGATACAATGTAGGTACAGTGGAAATAACTTTGGAGCTTAAAAAGATATATGGAGAGAATCACAGGTAGGGCACAGACCTTACCTAAAGCCAAGAAATTGTTTAGTGATAAGCTGAGCTTCACACAGTTTGTTGTTCAGTGGCAACTTCAAAAGACAAAAATTGGAATAAGGATATTTTGAAAGTTCAAACAAACAGGGTAATAGAATCAGGGACGTGTGGTCTAAACCACTGAGCCTCTTGGGCTTGCCAGTCAGAAGGTCAGCGGTTCGAATCCCACCGACAGAGTGAGCTCCCGTTGCTCTGTCCCAGCCCCTGCCAACCTAGCAGTTCAAAAGCACACCAGAAGATAAATAGGTACCGCTGCAGCAGGAAGATAAACAGTGTTTCCGTGTGCTCTGGTTTCTGTCATGGTGTTCTGTTCTGCCAGAAGCAGTTTAATCATGCTGCCCACATGACCCAGAAAGCTGTCTGTGGACAAAAGTCGGTTCCCTAGGCCTGAAAGTGAGACAAGTGCCGCAACCCCATAGTCGCCTTGGACTGGACTTAACCATCCAGGGGTCCTTTACCTATACAAATGAAGCTTATATTCATCTTCTTGTCATAGCTTGTAACACAAATAACTCAGTTTGCATGTCAAATATATTTTTCAACTTAGGTATGATTAGCAAACCTCATGGTTTTAAGGGTATAAATATTAGATCCCAGTTCAGAGAAACTCTCTGACATTCTAGCCCAGGTGTGGGGAACCTTTGGGGTGGGGGTGGGGAACCTCCAGGTGTTACCGATCTACAACTCCAATGGCCAGGGATGATGGGAGTTGTAGTTTAGCAACATCTGAAGAGCCACAGCTTCCCCACAACCTGCCTTAGTCCCTTACTTCATTGAGGCTTCTTCTCTTCCTCATTGGGAAAGCTCAGAGGGATCATATGACTAGGATGTCTAATGAAAGACTAACTCCACTTCCTTAGGAATTCATAGTAAGCTTTCAAAATGTGCTTGTACTTATTTCAGCTGCTACACTGAGATTTTTGTTAAATGTTCTGTGCTTTCATACCATCTTTTCTTGTTGTGCAAATATTGTTTGATGTTTTGAAGTTCTTTATAAAATCTTTCTCTTTAAAGATTTTTCATCGGTGTAAAAACCTTTCAGAACTCACAATGAGCTCAGGCAGACACACTTCATTCATGGGAGATCTTACATGGCTCAGTTAGCTGATAACCTTCTGTTATCTAAATACAGGGGTATGGAACTCTCCTAATAGGGGTGGAAACATGACATTGTTTCCGATGGGGGGGGGGGAATAGATTTCTCAGCATTGCTGTAATTAGTATCCTGTCATGTTCCATCACAAACAGGTTGGCAAACCTAGGTACTGAACTAAATAATCTGTGGCATAATCTAAACATACAACAATAATTAAGCCTGACAGCTTAATATGCTGCTACAATCCAAACATACAGTAGAAATGTGCAATTAAGTAATCTTTTGTAATAGCAGCCTGCCAAGATGAGAGATTTCAGGTATAGGGCTGTGTACTCCTGGGGAGCAAAAATATTGACATAAGGAAACTGTAGCCAGGGCATGGCTACCTTCATATTAAAATAAAAAAAACTGTCTCATCTGAATAGGTGCACTGCTGGAATTCTCATTTGATTTTTCTCCACCAGTTTTTGGAGTTGTATGGAGCTTCCTTATTAAAGGAGCTTCTTTGTAACATGGAGCTTCCTAATATCTGGTCAGATGATTTGTGTATGTAGCCAAGGATTGTCTCATCAACCTGGCAGAAGCTCTCCAGGGTCTCAGACAGAGAAGGGTCTTTTCCATCCCCTGAGACTCAGCTGGGGATGCCAAGGATCAATCCTGAGGCCTTTTGCATTCAAGGCATGTTTTCCACCATGGATAGTTACCTGTCTCACTTACCTGGCCTTGTTTCTGAAATATGATGCATCACCATTCTGTCTCCATCGTTGTCTCCATCGTTGTCGTCGTCTTCTTCTTCTTCTTCTTCTTCTTCTTCTTCTTCTTCTTCTCTGGCTTTTGTGCAAACACCCTCCCAAGTTTGGGGTAAAAGGGGCCAAGGCCAGAAGTCAGATCCAGCTCCACTGATGCCCTCCAATAACCTCAATAGGGCATTACAGAACCCTCCTTCTCCTCCTCCCTTTAAAACGTATATATTTTAGAAATATTTTTTAGAAATACCTTTCATAAAAGCATGAGCAATGGAGTGTCACACAGACAGACCGACAGACAGACAGACAGACAGAGACACGCACACACACACACACACACACACAGAGTCACATGTCCTCCCCCACCATAACCACTTTAACCATGTCACTGAAATCTTAATACACAGTTTTCCTTATCATCATAGCCACATTCAGTCAAAATAATGCCTTGTGGTTTTCTCTCTCCCTCCATTAAATCTTATGCTGTGTGAGAAGAAAGGACCATTAATCTAGAAATCAGAGAAGTGTCCATCAAGCAGTGGAGATGGAGATGGTAGCAGCCAAAAAGATAGATTGCAGGTGACAAAGTGGGCAATAGCCTCAGATTCTCTTCCCCGATTCCAGGTGACTTTGCCCCATCTTGGCCCCTCCTACGTTCATCATCATCATCATCATTTTTTATTTGTATGCTGCCTTTCCACAGTTAAACGGCTTTCAATATGAAAAGATTTACATAATTACAAACATAGCAAAGTATTCATAAAAATAAATAAAATGCATTAAAAACTACATAACCAAACTGAACAATTTCCACATACAGTGGTATCTTTGGTTGAGAAGGGGATCCGTTCCGGGGGTCCGGCTGCATCCCAAGGAATTTGCAACCGGAGGTGCCGCTTCTGCACATGTGCATGCCATGGTTTAGCACTTCTGCGCATTCGCACGCGATGAAACCCAGAAAAATACTTCTGGGTTTGCCACGTTCGCATCCCAAAGTTTACATATCCAGAGGGATACGTAAGCGGAGGTACAACTGTAGAAATAAAAATACAAAAAGTTAATATCAGTGACATCAGCAAAAACTCCTGTCAGGGACTCAGGAGCAGAGGCACAGGAGAGGGAGGAAATGGAGAGCGAAGGGGAGGAATCCGAAGGGAACGTAAGCGATGACAGTGGTCCGAGGTCTCTGAGTCTTTCCAGCGAATCGGAAGACTCACAGAAAGGGGTTCCCATGGTCAGAGCAAGGGGGTTGCCTAGGGGAACACCCCAGGAAGAAGGGACCAGAGGGGACTCAGAGAGCAGCAGTTGGAAATCAGGACCAGCTTCCCCACCAGAGAGCAGTAGGGGGGAGGAGTCCCAGGTATCGGGATCAGGCTGCTCACCGCCAGCGGGAGGAGATGAGTCAGGATTGGCCACGCCTTCATCCGAGAGAGAGGAAACGGTTGAGAGGAAGGTTGGAAGCTGGGCGCGCGCGCCAAGTTCAAATGTACAGGCGAGCGGCACAGTGGGTAGCCCGGGTAGGGAGCCAGGTCCTAAAGCCCGCCGAAAGGAGGGACAGGAGTCCGGGGGATCAGCGTCAGAAGAGTCCAGGAAGGATGAGACACAGGGGGGGCAGAAGGACCCAGAGGAGAAAGGAGAGACGGAAAAGGTGGAGTAAAGCGAGAGTCTTAAACTGGTGTACAGGGGGTGGAGACTCAGACGGGGCTTCGCCGATCTAGCGTCTAGACGTAGGGCTGCACGCTGCGGCTTGTAAATGGAAACTGAACCTCAATAAAGACTTTTGTACATTACTACCGGCTAGCGTTGGTCCTCTGTGAGCTGGGACCTGGAGGCAGCTCTGACAACTCCCAACAAAACTTCCCTCAGAATACCCCAGTCCTTGCTGGACAGCAGCCACAGCAGCAGTTCTTATATGGCCTGTCAGGCCCCAGCCTAGGCCAGGTAGTGAGTGGCAGGAACGTGGTCCTCCTCATGTAACAACTTCTTTCTCTATCCTTTCACTTGCTGCATTTTGCCCCTTCTTTCAGGCCTTTTCTATCTGCCCCCTCCTATGGAAGGAACTGTTGTTTAGCATATGCTTCTCATGCAGAATGTTGCAAGTTCAATTTCTGGCACAGCAGGTTAAAATAATCCAGTGGCAGAGAAAGTGCAAGACCCTGGAGAGCTGCTACCAATACTGGTCTAGAGTGACTGTTTCCAGTTTTGGTTAGCCATTCCCTAGTTAAAGATAGCTTGGACATAGTAATCCATGCTCTGGTCACCTACATGTTATATGAATGTAATGCACTCATTATCACATTTTGCCACCTGGCCCTCTGTTGTGGGACTGCCTTGTCCAGCTTGCGCCATGCCCTTAGTTGGCAAAGGCAGCATATGGCTTCTGCCAGGTCTTGCAAATCCGCCTACAGGACGCTGTGCTGCCTGCCAAGCTCACATACCTTCATAGGCAGCAGAACCTGGCTGCCACCTAGCATTGGGGTCTGCCCTTGAAGATGGCTTGGAGGCTGTGGCTGGAATACAGGGCAGTGGCCATTTTGAGTGAAACCTCAAAAAAGCTATCGAACAACTCAGTTGCACAAACCTTCCTTTAGCAATATGGCAAATTAATTATACTGCCCCCGTAACTTTCCAGTGATATATTTGTATTAGCAGTGATGTTTCGTCCCATCACTGCACCAGAGTGTGACTTTGATCTGTTACCTAGATATTCTCAAATAACTGAAATGAAGTCAATAAAATACCTACAGTAAAGTACCTACAGATAAGGTATATGATACTTAATTGATAATATTCAACAGCGTGGATCTGCTCTCTAAGACTTTGAAGATTTCATTGTCTTAGACAGGCGCCTCTTATAGCACTTTGAAAACATTTTCATCTTCCCGGTCTGTTTTTTTTAACAACTTGCTGAGTGACTACTATAGGCCTCATTGACTTTGAAATTGGATTAACTGCTGCACAAAGGTGTGCCCCCCTTGAATCCTGTAGGATTGTATTCGTCTATGTGCACTCCAAAATCTATTTTATAATTCCTTTATCTCGTGACAAAAATATCCCACCAACAAGTTTAATACCACCCAAATTCCTGCTTATACAGCCAATTCCATTTTTAATCCAATTTATTTCCACCTTGGTAGTGTGACCTTGTTTTCTTCATTAGCATATGGGAGGGAGAAGAAAATACAGCTAATGCTTTCCTGGGTTTAAATCGAGAAATGGTGGGGGTTAATTCTTGCTTTATTTTACTTGTCTGCCACCAAATAAACAGGGCTGTGTATTTTTTATGTCACAATCTGCAATCAGATTGTACCAATCCTTTAAACTGAAACTGTTCTTATATCATAAATTGGGTCTTTTTTCAGGTGTGTGTATGTAATTTGAAATGAACACCAATACCCCTAGTTCCCACAGGTTATTCTAATGGCTTTGTAGTCACTGACCAGAAACATGGGAAATGGGAGCCAGCAAGTTTATGTCTAAAGTCTTGTGTTCACGCTGCATATAAATAAATATTATGCCAAAAAATCATGGGAAGTGTAGGGAAGTGTAGTTTGTTAATAGTGCTGAGAGTTGTTAAGAGACCCCTGTTATGCTCAGAGAGCCACATTTCCCAGAGTTCCCTGGGAAAAGAGATTGATATTAAATCCCTTTTTGTATCATAGCCTTGTGAGGGGAGTAGGGGTTTCCTCTTAAAACTTTTAGCACCCTAAAATATAAAGTGCAGATGGAGGTTTAAGTGAGCAATTGGGAAGAATACTGTGGGCCTGCATGAGAAAAAGTCACTTTTTTACAGGCAGGGCAGTGGGGATGGCTCTGGGATGACTCACAACCCTTAAATGGCTACAGCTTTGGACTGAGGCGCACTCCATTGTCTCTTGAGATAGATGGGTGCTGACAATACACACAAGCATACTGACGGACGTAGACACACATGCACACTGAAAGATGTCTCTTGCAGACTGGCTTTGGTCTTCATTGAACAATTAATATAACAAAGATAAATTCAACTGATGTCCTGCTAAATCTATTTGTTGAGCAGCCTTCCCATATGCTCAAGGCAACACTGAGGGATAACTAAAACAGTTAGGAGAAAAATTGCAAAGCACACAGGATCTAAGCAGCACTGAAGCAACTCATCAGCTGAGCTGCAAGCCATATAAAAAAGATGCCGCCACTATTGGAGGCATTATACCTCTACATAGCAGTCGCTAGGAAATTGTGCATGGGAAAACTGTTGTTGCACCCAGGTCTTGCTTGGGGACTTCCTATAGGAATCCAGTTGACCACTCTTGGTTGTATCCAACACTAGTCCTACTCCATTGAAGCTAATTGATATGACAAACTTTGGTTCATTAATTTCACTAGATGTACTGTGAGTAGAACATAGTTGGATATAACCAATGTGGGACTAGATGGGCTTTGGTCTGATCCAGCAGGGATCTTATTACTTTGTACCGTCTCTGGAAAGCTAGTAGAGAAGAGGAATTATGGAATTTAGGATTGACTTCATTTACAGCTTCAGGACCACTGGTTTGACTGACTGATATCTGATGACAATAAATAGCTCCAGGAAGAGCTTTCAAGTAAATATCTCAAATCTTTCAAGATAATGGAGCTTGGGGAGAACAGCATTCAATAAACAGAGGTGCCTTTTATAGTTACAATAATATACAATAAGCACTTTTGGGCAGTCTCAAAATTTAGCTCTTTGATCCCTGACTTTCTCTTCTTCTTTCTTTTGCCTGCATTGTTACTGAAAGTTGCTCGAATGGAAATCAGTCAGGGAACAATTGATAGTCCATCAGTGCCCATCCTTTCCAAACGGACTCCCATCATCACTGAGCTGAGTAAGTTCTTCTTTGGGAACAAATTTCACCAGTGTTATGCCTGATGCATTATTTATTTACTCCTGAAACCTCTTTAGAATTCAAAGACAGAAAATGACAGCATGCCGTGTCCAAGGAACATAAAAAAGATTTGACTTAAATGTTAATTCACAGGCTTTGAAGAAGTCTCAATAGCTTATAAGGAGAATATATGTAACAAAGTGTTACAAAGACTCAGCATGAAACTAAAGCAAAACTTTTTTTCCATCCCTGCAACATCCACATGGATGTTTCTGGAGGATTTGAAAGTGCTTTTAAGTTTTGGTGAGCATCTATTCCTTTCAGTCACCGTTCTTGGATCTTTTGACAGTTTGTAATGATTAAAACTACTGATGCGGCTGGATTTCAGAATTGGAGGTGGTTGAAAACAGCACCTCCACTTTGGAAATAACAAACTTTTTATGTTCCAAGCCAAAACCACTTTGAATTTGGGTTAGGCTTATACAGAAGCTCAGTCTGTTGAAATATTCCTCCATTCTTTCCCCAAATAGTTACTTTCCCCAGGAGCAACTGGGTCCTCAAGATACTTTTGGGCTGTGAAGGTGTAGGGGTCCATTCAAGACCTGAGGAGCAGCCCTTCACTCTCCACATTCAGTTGCTGCTCAAGGAAGATCGCCTTTGGGGAAAAGAAAGGGATGAAATGCAATAATTGAGGGATTTGGTTTCTGGGAAGGCTGGGGGCAGTGGAGGCCTGGCAGTGAGGGATTTGGAATAGTCAAGGTCTCCTGAGATATCAGAAGCATTCACAATGTTCTTATATGAAAAATGCAGGTTTAAAAAGTCACTTTATGGTGGCTTTTCTGCCACAGTAATGATTATCTCAACTGAGAACATCTTTCTTATTTTAACTATTTTTACTTAAGTAACTTTACTTACTTTCCAAATATTGCTTTCCAAATATTTTTGGCCTGCATCTTCCACTGTATTAATATACCATATTTTTTGCTCTATAAGATGCACCAGACCATAAGACACACCTAGTTTTTGGAGGAGGAAAACAAGGGAAAAAAATTATTCTGAATCCCAGAAGCCAGAACAGCAAGAGGGATCGCTGCTTTCGTGGTGCAGCGATCCCTCTTGCTGTTCTGGCTTCTGGGATAGCTGCGCAGCCTGCATTCGCTCCATAAGATGCACACACATTTCCCCTTACTTTCTAGGAGGGAAAAAGTGAGTCTTATGGAGCAAAAAATATGGTAAATATGGGCATGAGTGGTAGGGGAAATGTAATTAAATGTTGACTTGTTTGTTTTCACAAACCAGGTGAGTCTACTCAGCCTTGTCACAAAGCCTAAAAGACTTCTGATCTATCATAATATAATTAATCAAGTGCCACCAAGTTATAAATGCATCTAGCTTGCTTGCTTACTGATAATCATCACCATTATTTATTGTCACAAGAGCTCATTTCTTGATTGAGCTCAACTCCTGGCCTCAGTAAATAATTTGGTCATACAAGTCCATTAAAGCAACCACTCCTTCCTTTCTCTCACATTATTTCCATTATTTTACAGCACAGGAAATTGTTGAGTTTAATTATGATAATTTCTATTGATTATATACAACCTTGGTGTTTGCAAGCGGTTGAGCTTCTGCTATTGCTTTGTCCTCTTTCAGAGATTGCCTCCAATGCACAATTCTTTGAACAGAGCAACACAAATGAATCTGTTTATGGAATACAACAGATATCCAGAGGAACAGTATTTTCTGACAGCTTTTTGGATGCTGTAATGTGCACTGTAAGTCCCTTCTAGACCTTCCAACTTGAGTTTCATATTAAATCACCCATCTCTAGAAGACTGCTGGGTAGAAATGGTTAAGCATGAGGAATCCGGGCTAGGAACTGTATGGGTGGACGTTTATTTGGGAAGGGACGAAAACCGGGGTAGGGAGGGAGGGGGAGAGCAGAATTTGGAAAATTTATGACTTTTGTGTTTGGTTATTTTGACTTATACTTTAATATAAAAAAGGGGAAATTTGTGGAATGAGAATCTAGGTCGATCTTAGAAAAAGGATTTACTGTATATAAGAGAATGGGATAAGCAAAATTTGGCCTAACAAAAAGAATCAAGTTTAAACATAACAAGAATAGGTTAAAAGGAGGGATAAGAACTTGCTGAACTAATTATGGAAATTGGGATGTATGGGGGGGTGGGGGGAAGTCAGGGAAAGAGGGTTAAGAAAGTAAGGATATGAAATTATACATGTTTTGTCTTTGTCCTTTTTTTGTGTGTGTGTGTCTTTAAAAAATGTGAAAATCCAATAAAAATGTTATTTAAAAAAAAAAAAGAAATGGTTAAGCATGATTCTCCACTGAATTGTTAACCTCTTCCAGCAAAGTTCTACTATGGGCAGAGATGCAGTTTGACTTGCTGTCCATGTTTGCTTTGTTTACAAAATGTATTATGCACTTCTAACCTAAAACATGCATTTATTTCACATTAAAGCCAGGAATTACTTTTCTGAAATTTGGTGGAATGTATAACTAGGGTTTATAGGAGCAGGGTTTATTTTGGCAGAACTATTTCTAGATTGGGCCCAGGGTGCAGTGTATTCCTGTAAGTATATAAAGCCAGAGCTCTACCATGTTCAACAATGGACAGCTTCTTCTGCAATAGACAAAACCTCTGGACGTGTACATTGAAGTCTAGAGCAGCTCAGGGAGCCTCCGTATAATGTTAGATCTTTTCTTGTGTGGCTATAAGATTTTTCACATCGTGTAGGATAGTTTTCTTTGGTTCCTGAAAGGTCCCAGAGGATGCAAGCACAACCTGGTGACATCTCTAGATTCCTGGAATGGACTTAGGAATGGAGTTGGACACAATAAGAAATGCAAATTCACTCACTCAGAATACTATACAAATCCACCCTAATTTGACTTTAGAGATAGGCCAATGTTGTACTAATGATAGTTAGCACTAGATAACAAAGTTGTGTGAATATGTAACCAATTATCCAAAAAATCTTAAAGCCAGGTTTGAGTAGATTTCACTGATTTCATTGCTTTGCTGTTTCATAACTTGCCTCTGTCGTGCATTCTATTCCTGAATTGTGGTGTTAAGTGGAGGAATTTCTAAAGTTCATTCTGGAATTAGAGCATGTGCAAATTTCTTAACATTTTCAGGGCCCAAAGACTGCCCAAAACTAATCTTGAACATTGGTGTGTGCACAGTTTTTACAGTTGTGCATATGCACTTCTTGAGCATGGGTAAAATACCACCAAAATAATATTGATGTAATCATGCATACAATTACATCAAGACTGATTTTGTTGTTGTTACCCTGTTTAATCAATGTACAGTGCCTAAGCATATCAGTAATGTCTAGGTGAATTAGGATTTTTGCAGGAGTGCGATCCTTTTCAATGAGACTGAAGCTTCTTTTGAATGTACTCACATTTACTGCAGGGATGTTCTTAAAGAAATTCAGCTCTCTTTAGTTGTCTTTCTTTTCACTCTGCAAACTCAAACAGTGTATAACTCAGCAAATAAAATGCAGGTGACACATAAATCCGATTAATTAAGCCAAGTATGTAAATGAAATCCTTTTGATGTCAAAAAAGTTTAGCCATGATATGTTAAAGAGCTCAGCAAAGTATGTAAAATGTTGATTCCCTCTGAGCTAGATAAGCCTGGCCAAGAGAACATGATAATTCTGAAAAAATCCCTCCTCAAAAAGGCAGAAAAGGCTCAAGTAAAATTGAAGTGCAATTCACCAACATGGCCTATAAGTTTGCAAGGACCATTCAGTTATTTAAATGCTTGGCAGGTTTTATGGTATTTACTTTATTATCCTAATAACAATATGTCAGGTCCCAGCTCCTGCCAACCTAGCAGCTCGAAAGCATATCAGCACAAGTAGATAAATAGGTACCCCTGTGGCGGGAAGACAAATGGCATTTCTGTGCACTCTAGTTTCCGTCACGGTGTTCCGTTGTGCCAGAAGCGGTTTCGTCCTGCTGCCCACATGACCCAGAAAGCTGTCCGTGGACAAATGCCGGCTCCCTCAGCCTGAAAGCGAGATGAGCACTGCAACCCCTTTGACTGGACTTAATCATCCAGGGGTCCTCTATTTTTACCTTTACCTAAGCCAGGTTGAAAGGAAAGGACTTCACCAACATATACATCCTCTCTGAAACAAATAAATAACACTCATAAATAATGCTACCATCTACATGTCATATGAACCATCCCTTCAGATTCCCTAAATACCTTTAAGAGGTTGGGGTACTTTGCTGGTTCTTGATTTTCTAATCTTAAGGCCAGGCTTCCTCAACCTCAGTCCTCCAGATGTTTTTGGCCTACAATTCCCATGATCCATAGCTAGCAGGGGAATTGTAGTGTCCAAACATCTGGAGGACTGAGGTTGAGGAAATCTGCTTAAGGCCCTGCTTAAGTCTGTCATGAGAGATTTGTTGTCCCCTTATTTTTCGGAAATAATCATAGTCACCCAGTCATCTGAATTTAATAGTTTGTGGCCCTATACTGGTCACCATGCTGATCCTCCATTTTCTTGTTCATACATCTCCACAATAATATGGAGATTTCCAGTGTCAGACCAGTGAGGATTCAGATTCCTCACATACATTAAGCTGATGGCCAATACAGCATGCCAGGCACACTCAAGAGATATCAGTTAGAGTAGCAATCAAACTTTGCTTGATGAAATTTTCCAAGATTCCCTCAAAATTGTTCAGAGGTCCTAATCCTGCAGTCCTAATCCTGCCATATATATTACCTGGCAGAGAGGCTATCCACCACAACCTTCCCTGCTATTCATTCCTGCTGGAAAATGCATTGTGAGTGCATTCAAATTGTGTTGTGCGACAATGAGGCCCGAGAACCCTGAGCAGTACCGTAACGATGTTAATATTTGAAAAGGCAGGCTGGATCCTTCTGAAAATGCACATGGACTCCACAGAAAATGTTCAAACTTCTTGGTGGCAGGCAAATTAATGTGAATTAGCATTGCTTGATTATAGGAAATTCGAAAACCATTGTTCTAGAATACCTACAGGAAGGCCCTATCAAGTCTAATTGGATAGACATTTGCTGTCTTTTGTATCATCTGGTAGAAATGAATGTTTGTCTTCTGTACATTTTCATTGCAGACCTACCATAATCACCATGTGTTGGCTTTACTGCAGTCACTGGTGACTGGGGGGACCAGTCCAGAACTGGAAGAATATCTGGCAGAGGAGGCTTCACTGAGTGGCAGTACTAGCAATGTGGTGCACTTTGGATCGAGGAACAGGTGTAAACTGGCACTTTTAGCACTGACAGATTCTCCAAGTGTAGCAGACGGACGACTGGTGAGTTGTGTTTAGCTCATTTCCTTCAAGCTACCTCTTTTAAGTCTCATTGATGTGCTTCAAACCATCGTGAGCAAGTGAATTAGGAAGATAGGCAGCTGTGTTTACTGTTTTCTTGGATTTGCAATCCATAGACTGTTTTGAATCATATGCATGAGCTTTGTATCAGCATTCATATCAATACAGTGGTGCCCCGCAAGACGAATGCCTCACAAGATGGAAAACTCGCTAGACAAAAGGGTTTTCCGTTTTTTGAGCTGCTTCGCAAGACGAATTTCCCTATGGGCTTGCTTCGCAAGACGAAAACGTCTTGCAAGTTTGTTTCCTTTTTCTTAACACCATTAATACAGTTGCGACTTGACTTTGAGGAGCAACTCATAGAACGCAGTGTACATAGTAGCCTTTTTTGAGGTTTTTAAAGACTTTGGTGATTTTTGAAGCTTTCCCAAAACTTCTTTTGCAGCCATTTGGTAAGTTAAGCTTTTAAAACTTTTTTTGGGGGGTTGGATTTTGGGTTGGGGTGTTTGGAATTCAAGGACTTGGTGTTGGGGAGGGGTTTGCAAGAATCTGGAAGCTTGTGTGTGTTTTTTTTCTGCATTTTTATGATTTTTTGTGACCATTGGGCCACTCTGCTGTTTTTTTAAAAAAAATTCTGGATTTGAATTTCTGTGTGCTGGGTGGCTGGGGGAACAGTTGGGGAGGGGTTTGCAAGAATCTGGAAGCTTGTGTTTTTCCCCCTGCATTTTTATGATTTTCTGTGACCATTGGGCCACTCTGCTGTGTTTTTTAAAAAAAATTCTGGGTTTGAATTTTGAAATGCTCTTTACGATATGTTTGACTTTAAAGAGCACTTAATAAACTCTTGTTGTACCTAATTTAGCTTTGTTTGGACTTTTTTTGACCATAGGAACGCATTATTTGATTTTCAATGCATTCCTATGGGATTTCGTGCTTCGCAAGACGAAAAATTCACTAGATGAAAAAATTCGCGGAACAAATTAATTTCGTCTTGCGAGGCACCACTGTAACCTCATTTAAAAAGGTCCATTTGAGGCAACAAGAAGTGCTTAAGTCAGCGAAGACAATGGGACAAAGGCAGATGAACCTCAGTTTAGAACATGCTGAAAAGGTGTGAAATTGGATGGAATAAGAATTGGCCTGATCCATCCATCCTTACCATGTTGGTGCCAATGCCTTTTAACATCTATATCGTTGGTTCCTTTAAAAAAAATATATGCTGATGATCCTGGTGGACCCCCTAATGATTTTTCTGCTAGTGGTAGCAATTGCAATGCATTGCTAGTTGTTGTATGATTCTTAATTGTATTTTTATTGCTTCTTTTATTTCTTAAGTATCAAATTTTATTGTACTATATAAGAAATAAAAGCATTAAAAGCACAATTACAAATCAATATGAATTTTTAATGCAGTGGATGTTTCTGTTGTGCCCACCGGACTCACTTTTCAAGTGCAGCCACTACATCTGCCATTCTTCAAAAACATGCTGCGTACCGTCCAAATGAAGGTTTCTGAAGAAGTGTGCATGCACACAAAAGCTCATGCCAGTGACAAACCTAGTTGGTCTCTAAGGTGCTACTGGAAGGAATTTTTATTATTTTGTTTCATCCAAATGAAGCTCACTTTGGAAAGGCGTGATCTGTATGAAGCCCTGGGGAAGTGGTCATTAGGGGATCTGGTGCTAGATATTACCACTTTGTAGACAATGTGACACTCAGCCAGGGGCATAGGAAGGGGGATGTGGGGGGTCACCCCACCCCAGGTGCCATCTCTGAATGGGGTGACAAAAAGGCACCCCCCAACTTGCCCCATCGCCCCCGAGGGATCTCACCTCTGCAGCCGTGCGCGAAGGATTGTGCCGCCGCCACGCACAGAGGATCGCCCCGCCACCATGCGCAGAGAGGATCACCCTGCCCCCACGCGGCAGACCCCCCCCCCGAGTGCACAGCATGGCTGCCACCCTGTGTGCCCATGCAGGCAGCTCTGCTACTGTAAAGGTAAAAGTAAAGGAACCCCTGACCATCAGGTCCAGTCGCGGACGACTCTGGGGTTGCGCGCTCATCTCGCTCTATAGGCCAAGGGAGCCAGCGTTTCTCCGCAGACAGCTTCCGGGTCATGTGGCCAGCATGACTAAGCCGCTTCTGGCGAACCAGAGCAGTGCACGGAAACGTTGTTTACCTTCCTGCCGGAGCGGTACCTATTTATCTACTTGAACTTCATGCTTTCAAACTGCTAGATTGGCAGGAGCAGGGACCGAGCAACGGGAGCTCACCCCATCGCGGGGATTTGAACCACCGACCTTCTGATCGGCAAGCCCTAGGCTCTGTGGTTTAACCCACAGTGCCACCCGCGTCCCTCTTTCTGCTACTGTACTCAGCTCTATTTCTGTGCATCATTTAAGCAGAGGGAGTCTGTGTAGGACCTAGGCCAGGGCTTGGAAGCAGTTGTGGGGTGGATGAGGGCCAATATACTGGGATTGAATCCTGACATCCTAAGAGGGGGTGGTTCCTGGATTCAGGACTTTGGCAGGTCACCTGTTCTCTACAAGGTTCACTCCCTCTCAAGCAGCCTTTCTCAACCTGTGGGTCCCCAGATGTTGTTGGACTACAACTCCCATCATCCCTGAGCTCTGGCCTTCCTAGCTAGGGGTGATGGGAGTTGTAGTTCAACAACATCTGGGGACCCACAGGTTGAGAAAGGCTGCATACTTCAGGTGTGCGTCTGGATCCAACTTTGCCAGTGGAGGCACCGGTGAACTCGACAGCTACCTGACCCCAGTGACCAATGCATTATATATGAGGCCACCACAATCCTGACTGGAACCTGTGGTAAAAATGCACATGCATATGAATTCATACAAAATAAAGATTTTTTTTATTTTTTTTTTAAACCAGAATAACAAATGATTCCTAATCTATGTGTTCCACATTTTTGGGGTGAGGGAGATGGGTGCTTTATAAATGAGGAAGGAAAGTGGATGAGGAGAGTTTCAGAGTTAGCTCTAGCTTCCTACCCTGCCAAGGAGAGTAATAAGTTTGGAAACTACTATTTTAAACCAGGGCCTTCAACCAGTAGTTTATGGGACATACACAGCAAGGGAGAGGCTGAAAGGCCCTGCAGGCCAGGCATTTATCCTTGCCATGGGTGCAGTGCCAAGCGCCACTACTGATCAGTTGGCACCGTGCCCAGGGGGAACACCCTCTACATTCCTGCTGCCATTGGCCAAATTGGTGGCAGAAAGACAATGTGGACTGCAATAGGCCAGTTCACAGGGGAAGCCCAGCCCCCCCCCCCGCAAAGCCACCCGCCCAAGAAGGTACAAACAGACTTATCAATTAAATTAATCTTATCAAGGAATGTTGATATGGCATTAAGACAATATTGTCACTTTCCCCCTCTTCACAGCTCTTCTTTGGGGACATCTACAATCTAGCACTTGAGTTGCTTGGAATCCTTTGCTTTGGCCTCTACCGTCAGAAAGATGAGACCAGTCTGATTGAAAATAGGAAAGTATATTGCAAATTGAAACGTACAGATGCAGCTCCGTTTGAGTGTGTCAGTTTCAAAACAAATAAGAAAATAGTTCACATTTGCATGGATCAGTATTGGTCCTATTATTATTATTATTATTATTATTATTATTATTATTATTATTATTATTTGTATACCGCCCTTCATCCAAAGATACAGGGCGGTTCACAACATAAAAATGCAAAATGAGAATACTGCATTAAAAGATTGTATCATGTATGTATGATACATTTTATGGTATTATTACACAAGTAAGAATTAAATTTTCTCTTTCCCATTAACCCCTTCCCATTTTACGCAGATCTTTTGCACCATTATGCAAGTTTTAAAAAACGCATTCAAAACCCCTTAATATATATATGTCCAAAAAACAATTGCTCCTTTGAGTGTGTAGTTTTTCAAATTGTGATATTGCTGACTCTTTCTTTCTAAAAACAGATTTGTGATTGCTCGGCCACCTACCAATTTTGAGATCTACGCTTCTGATCAGTTCTTTTGCCTTGTCCCATTCAACACTTTAGTAAATGACCTGACAGCTGTGGTAAAGTCCATTCGAACAGTCAGACGAAAGGGTGCTTTGATGACACCAGACCAAGTGTTTTTATCATGAAATATGCCAGCATCTCCCTTCAAATAAATACTTTGTTCTTTATGAAGTGTCTGCAACCATTTCTCTCCGCTTCCATCCTTTACCCTGGGGTATGATTTAAGGTTAAGCATTCCAGGATCCAAATCCAAAATTCTCACCAAGTAATAGTTTAGACAAACCCATGTGATTGTTCCAGGGGCTTCTGGGGAGACCTCACATTACATGAAGGGAGTGTGATTGGAGTCCGCTTGCATTCTCCTTACATTCTGCTGCTTCCAGGCACTTCTACTGAAGAGAACAATGAGCTCTCTGTCAATCACTGCACCAGAGCCCATAGAGCCACAGCTGGGATGCTTTCCATGGACCCAAGGAACCAAATACCCCCCACTCTACCTTGCTGGTCCCATGCAATAGGGAGTGAACCAGGCAGGAGGCCCCTCTACAGGCCAGAGAGTTGGACTGGACACTGAGGTTCAAAGGGCCTCAGTCTACCTCTAGCCTTTGTTGGGTCAAATTGCTTGCTCCAGATCCTCCCTTCTCTGCAAGGCCAGAACGGAACAACAAGGACATTAGGAGTTTGTGTGGGTTTTCTGGTGCACCAGTGCATTTCACAAGGTCTGTGAGGGGTTGGTTAACCCCTGGCCTGGAAGCACATCACCTCCTCACTGTTCCTCCTGTTGATCATCTGACGAGTCAGGAAGGGGCGATTTGCATCCCCATAAGCTGAAGAGTGATGCCATCTCCCAGTCCCTGCTTATCCTGTTGCCAGCAGAGTGTTTTTAGTCTTCAGGCCCAAGAATGTTAGCTGCCCTTCTAAAGTCTCAAATCTGCAAGCACAGATGAAGTCCTTTATTATGTAATATCAAGCTCCCTACAAATATGTAAGCTACTTGTACCTTGAATATTTCTCTGGCCTTGTTCTGCAAAACTGATTGGGGGGGGGGAAAGGAGGGTTTGTGGGTTCCCCTCCTTCCCTTAACACTAATTAGGTTTGAAAGACTGCAGCTTGAGTCCAGCCACCACATACTGAGAAGAAAGAAGCTTGAACAGCTGACGCAGAGTTCAGACTAAACTAACTGCAAACTCCCTGGAGATGTCCCAAGGTAAATCTGATAGTCTCTGTCATTTATAATCAT
This sequence comes from Podarcis melisellensis, assembly GCF_964234715.1. Lineage (NCBI taxonomy): Eukaryota > Metazoa > Chordata > Lepidosauria > Squamata > Lacertidae > Podarcis > Podarcis melisellensis. The sequence continues at coordinate 9,067,884 of NC_138532.1, forward strand.
TATCAGGCAACTGAGCTCACTGCATTTTTACGGGGGAGCCAATTAAGTGATCCCTGAGGCTGGAGACAAAGGTCTGTGCTGCTTTCTCTTTAAAAGGGGAAGCACTAGACTTTGTTTCAAATAAATAGCACGACTTTCACCGTGGAATTTCGCAGAGATATTGGACGTAGCAGAGACTAAGCTGGAGAGTGTAAGAAGAGGCCTTATTTTTCAGGGATGGCTAAAAATGTACATTTCTATTTCTCTCCGTTTCTCATTTTTCCAATTTTCAGTTTAGTTCTCCACACTTTCACATCAGTTTGAGAATTATGGGGGTAAGTCATTATAAATTCAACAGCATTTTAGTGAGAATTTATCCAGATACACCTGTCTGTACACAATTTAGTCCAATATGCATGCTTTGCAATGCAATTTATCCAAAAATGCATTTTTTAATGTTATTTTCATTTATTTACGCATTTAATGCAGATTTTTCTACCTGTATACAGATTTTTTTGCACATCAGTTGACTGTGTTGCAGAATTCAGGCATGTGCCCATTTTGAAGCACAGTTGTGTTTCATTTCTTGTTTGGTTTTGAAAATTACAGTGAATTACAGAGGTTCACATGTAAATGCAGATTGAATCAAAATTCTCCCCCATCCCAACTCACACATCTAATGGACAAGCAATAGGTCATAACCTCATCTGTCCAGGATTTCAGGCCAAGGTGTCCCCCCCCCGTGCTTTGCAAATGGACCCCTTTTCACAGAAAATATTGAGACTAAATCTCAAGACAGACAGGTTGTGAATCCACAGTGGTGACCAGAGGAGGAATGCAAAGAGCAGAAGTGCCCTGGTGCACCTGTAACAGCAAAACTGGGTGCCTTCATCTGCCTCAGCTGCAACAAAACATGTCTCTCCCGTATCAGTTTCTCCAGCCACAGCAGGCCCTGTAACTCTCCAGTGGTTTGACTTCAGCCCCATAGGTGCACTTTTCCATCGTCTTCCGAGACAGATGGATGCCAACGAAATCTCAAGAGTAGGGGACACAACCCTTCCTGTGATAGCCTTCCTCCTTTATTAATGCCATCTCCCCCTGGTTTTCCTCCAAGGACCTTAGGGCATCCTAGTCCAAAACACCTGGAAGACACCTGATTGGTAAAGTCTGTTACTGTTAACTTCCATTTCCAAATAATTCACTTTTCCTGTGTAAGATAATTAATCCTTTAAATTTTCCAACACAGCCATTGGGTTTTTGTTACCCGGATTCCTGTTTAATTCAGGCCCAAGAGATCAAGGTCACCCCTTTGCTATGCCCTTTGTCCATGATCCTAATCATCCATATCTTTCCCACAGCCATTCTGAATATGTGAAGGGAAAACATCTCCGATCATCACTCATCTCTAATTAAGCACGAGTGACAGTCATCGTAATGTCTTTGAGAGCTTTTCACCTCAGGGATTCTGTTGGGGTAGGCAAGGTGAGCAAACTATCCTCAGGCTTCATTTCAGCCATCAGGGAAGTGATGGCTAGATGAGCCCCAAAGTTATTTCAGCTTTGTACCATGTCATTCAAAAAATATCCCATTGGGTCCCAGAGTCGCTCCCTCTTTCAACCTTTTCACTGCTTCACATGCAACATTTTTTCTCCCCATGAAAATCATTTCCATGTAGCAAAAGCAAAACAAAACAAGCCTACAAATAAAATGTGCACTGCCTTGTGTGAAGTTGATGTGAGTGGTTATTTTGCTGTTGCCAAAAATATACGCACATGCACCAGATCTCCTTCATATCTTCTTGACAAAATAAAAACCTCATGCCATCATCAATTAGTTATGCTGAGTGCCCAGTGAAATCAATGAGACTTAAGTCATGACTTCTTTTAAAAGAATACTTTTTATTCTACATTACAGTCCTGAAAAGCTATCAAAGCAAGTTTCTTCTTTTAAAAAAACAAAAACAAAATCACGCTGCAAAAATGATATACAAGTCTGGTATCAGGAACAAAATTGTCTGGATGGTGACTGGATTATTCAGATGGATTTCCTGCCCTCAATCTTGGTCTTCCTTGATGTTGTCCTCCAAGTCAAGGGAGAGGACTGTGCAGCTGGAACTTACTCAACCCATGATGGGAGGAAGTCATCCCTTCCTGGAATTTATCCCATTGATTTCATTGGAAACTTAGTGCAACTGACATAGTTTGTGTTGTTGTTGTTTAAAAAAGCTCAGCAGTGATTGGCTCGGCCCTGAAACTCTTCCCTAACTGGCTTCTGGGTGGGGCTTGCCCCGCTCCAAGCCGGTGGTGCCACAGTTATGCCAATGGCCTTTAGCCAATCAGTAGCATGGCAAGGTTGAGGGTATTTATTTGGCAGCATGACGTAGGGGCCGCCTTTCGCTTCGTGCTGCCTAACACTTGCCCACCCACCCATTAATTAGGTCATGTTTGGCCTTGCTTTGGACTTCGGTTGGCCACCTGTTTTGGAATGGGGGCCAGGTAGGAATTTTTTCCAATGTGGCAGATTGGCTGTGGCCACTTGGTTTTTGCCTACCTCTTAGCAATCATCACAACTTTGTAAGGTTTGGCAGTTAGGCATTGGTTTAGGGGAATGTGGGGAGGGGAGATGTGGCCATCACTTGCACATCCAATGAATAGGGTATTCCGTTAAAGGAATCTGGGGGTCTGGATCTCGTCCGAAGCTTGGAGAGGGGCTAGGGCCATGCCAGGACCCCATGGGAACCCCAGGGGTAAGCACCAGTCAATATACACTGGCGGAGGTCCCCCTGCTGGTTGTTTACCCTTACAGGTTTCCTGCAGGAGCCAGATATAGTTTGATACTAATGCCTAAGCCAATATCAGTCACATGTGTGTATTTTAATAAAGTTGTGGCTAAAATTTGCCTATTAACATTTAAACTAAATTCTGTCTCCACTGTGTCTTTATTTCCATGGGGGATGGGTTTTGGGGCTCAAAGCACAAATTCCCCTCTTTGGGAAATGGTCTCATTGCCCTGACCTGACAATGAAAAGGAGCCCATGGGACAGTACGGAGGGTGCCTTAGTAAGACACGTATGTACAGTAAGTCTGGACTCCTTGGGCTTTGCATAGCTCCAAGAAGACAACTTGCAAAGTGCAAATCAGATAGATTCACATTAAAGTGCAAACTGAATTGAATTTCTCCTTCATCCTGAGCTGAGATTATAGCTCATTCAGGGTTTCTGGTCACATGGCATGCCTGCGCATTTGCAACACATGCTGATACTTTACCCACAAACTTTTTGCTCAGCCTATGTGGGTGTCAGGGGCAGAGCTGGCATGGGGCCAGAAGGGAGCAGCCCCTCTTTTCCATGCATTTAGCATATATGTGGAGGGATGCATGAAGAGGGCTCTTTTCTCATTACATTCTAAGGCCTTTGTTTCCAAGACAGATAATTGTCAGGGACTGGGCAGAGGAGGAATGGTGGAGACTGCCTCCCCATCCTGACCCTTCCAGGGAGGAGGAAGAGAGTATAGATTTACAACAGGGGTTTGCAGGAGGTCACAGCTCAGAGGCAGATGAGGGGGAAAGTTGGGAAATAATGGGAAAGGAGGAGGCAGGACTGGAATGGCAGCTGGCTGGCACGGTGTTTTTAGAAAGCATTCCAGACCCGCCATCTCCCAGAACCCAGCGAGCCTTAAAAGTAGGAGAGCAAAGAGCTCAGAGGGTATGTAGCAGCACCTGGAGAGAGATGGAGGGTGGAGATTCACTTGGGACAATGTCATTACCCAAGAGGCTGGGTTCTGTAGCCTCTCTCTGTAAATACTGAATAAACAGAGGACGGTAAGAACATTTCCTTGTTTTTATACTTTCCTGGGCAACCAGCTGGGAGCCGCTGACAGCATCTTGACAATAATGTTTGTTCAAGCACCAATTTTGGTATCACCAGAAGACAAAAAATTAAGGTAAGGTAAGGTAAACAGGGAGTGTTAGAGTGCACGCGTTTATGGGAATTAGGATCTGATTTCTATACTATACTATACTGTACTATACTATACTATACTATACTATACTATACTATACTATACTATACGGAGATGTAAAAAGAAGGAATGGATTTCATTCTGGAGGGGAGAAGACGGATTGGAACTTTATTCTCTCCCCCCAAAACCTCCTTCCATTTACTAAGTATCTCTTTATTCATCACTTTAATTACTTAATCGTAAATTTCTTGAGGGGGTTATTTAGAAAGAAAATTACCATCAAAGCTTGGCAGATATTCCAAGGTTTTTTGGAGTAAGGCCAAGCTGTTTCACCTGTGATTAATTAGATGGGGCTTTCCTCCTCCCCCTATAAGTGCCAGAGGGCTGCTAAATTCTTTAAGCAGTTACATGACTTCTGGCAGCTCCAGGATTATGATTGATGGATTAGTCGGCTGTTGTATGCTGCAGTCTTTTTTAATGGTGTATGCACAAGCATTTGAAAATGGCAACAAGGTAGATAGAGAGCCTCACCAAATATTTTTAGCATTAACAATGTACAATCATTATTCTTTTGGTCAATGGGATCCTTTAAATCGGGACTGGAAAAACCTTTGGCCCCCCCAGATGTTGCTGGACTACAACTCCCATCAGTCCCAACCACCATGAGCAGTGGTGAGGGATTATGGCAGTCCAACAAGTGGAAAGCCAAAGGCACTTCACTGCTACTTTACAGCTGTCATCCGCCATTTACAGTTGATTCAGAGCTCTTTCCTCAAATCAGCACTTATTTTGCAAGGAAATCACCTTTTCCCCAGGGTTCAAACAGAAATTTGTTATGTAGGTGCTGGTAAAGTGCAATTCCTCAGACCTCACCATGTTAGCCTAGCCTGTACTTTGGTTGCTATTGTGAATTTTGTTTAGACAGTGGTTGCGTGGCTCCTACAAGCCCTTTGGGGCAGTTCCACTGTTGACATGGTGTGATGTGAAGACAAACGATGCAACCAGCGGATTTAAGATGGGAGATCACTTGGAGAACCCATGGAGGCTACTTTGAATTCCAAGGAAGAAAGGAGTACTAGCTTTGCAATGAATAAAACTGCATTGCAGTTCATGTATGTGTAGCTCCTTAATCTTTTAATTATGCTGGACTAACAAAGACTAACAAACTGTGCACTACCACACTTCAACTCTCCTTCACTGCACAGACCATTTTATTTTTTTGGTCCTGCAAAAACAGCCTTCTCATCTTTTCCATGGTTTTGATCCCACACAACTTTTAATTATCCCATTTATTCAGCCTATGCTTTGCTCCATCAAGCACATTCTGACTCCATCAGCTGTCTGAAGTACCTTGTTCCTGCGAAGAACCTAAATCCTTCCAACATCAAAAAGTAAGATGAGACCATTCACTTCGATGCTCCACCACACGCACATAACACGATTATTTCCAAGTCCTCTGGGTGATAATAGTATTATGCAAAAAAGCCCTTGACCAAATAATGCTTTTACCTTTCTTAAGCTGTGTTTCCACATTTTCTATCTCTTGCAAAGCAGAAACACCTTTGCACATAAAGGAGACTCAGAGAAGAATAAGCAGTATATGACTTTATTATTAACTTCTAATGCTAGCAAAGAGTGAAGGACAGCATGTCAAGACCAGCTGGAATTAGGCCATGCAGGGGAGTGAAGCAGTGACCATATTCTCTGGTTTTAGGGATGCACGATGGTATCCTTTTCCATTACACCTGTATTCATTGCATGCAACACTGTTCCTATTCGCCTGCAGTTTGTCTTCCACCAAAAACCACATTATTCGTCTTACTTTCACCTGGGCAGCTTCATGCAACTTAGGTATTGAGTTTGATAAAAGGTAAAGGTAAAGGTACCCCTGCCCGTACGGGCCAGTCTTGACAGACTCTGGGGTTGTGCGCCCATCTCACTTAAGAGGCCAGGGGCCAGCGCTGTCCGGAGACACTTCCGGGTCACGTGGCCAGCGTGACATCGCTGCTCTGGCGAGCCAGAGCCGCACACGGAAACGCCGTTTACCTTCCCACTGGTAAGCGGTCCCTATTTATCTACTTGCACCCGGAGGTGCTTTCGAACTGCTAGGTTGGCAGGCGCTGGGACCGAGCAGCGGGAGCGCACCCCACCGCAGGGATTCGAACCGCCGACCTTTTGATCGGCAAGTCCTAGGCGCTGAGGCTTTAACCCACAGCGCCACCTGCGTCCCTTATTGAGTTTGATACAAGAGGGCAATTGTTTGCAATTGACTAGTAGTAGTTCCAACAAATGACTTTCTTTCTTTCTTTCTTTTAAATAATTTTTATTAACAGGCCAATCAAATCACATTTATTCCAAATCACATTAGTTCCAAATTATACAGTCAAATTTTTAAAATTTTGTTGGGGGTACCCATACTTCGAGCTCCGAAAGGGATCCAAACATCACTCTTGCTGCTGCATTTATTACACAGTTCTGTCCAATTCTGTCCAGATAGTCTCCTTGTTATTTTCCTCGTCTTCTTGTTGTTATCATATATTCCTTTCTTTGTGATCGCTGACAATCTTCACAAGCGGGTTGAAAACAAACATATCCTGTGTGGATTTTACACTCTCCAAGAGCCATATCACATAAAGGACGGACGCCATTTACACACCTCCACAAAGCCGACAAATGACTTTCTAATCACTTGCTCACTGATCTTCTTAAACGAAAATTATAGGGATAGTACCTTCTGCATGCAAACCACGTGCTCTGCGAATGAGCCTCCTCTCCCAATTAATTATGCACATGTTAGTGAGAACAAGTATGTCTGAGGAAAAGCTGCTGGAGATTGACAAGCTGAGAAAGGGTTAATAATACACACAGTCACCCAATCCCCCCCTCCTAAAATGAAGGTGTCCACAGTGGCTAACAATATAGGCACATTTAAAAAAATAAAATAAATAAACTATATGATAAACAACATCAAATAAAACAAGCATTAAAAATGCAACAAGCAGCAGTAAGTAAGGGTAATATACCCCCAAAGAAGATAAAAACCCACATACAATGAACAACGCTATAAAGTGGTACCTTGATTGTCGAACTTAATCCATTCCAGGAGCCCATTCAACTCCCGGAACCATTCGAAAACTAAGGTGCAGCTTCTGATTGGCTGCAGGAGCTCCCTGCACTCAATCAGAAGCTGCAGAAGCCACGTTCGGCTTCCGAAAAGCATTCGCAAACTGGAACACTCACTTCTGGGTTTGTGGCATTTGGGAGCTGATTTGTCTGGGAGCCAAGCTGTTCGAAAACCAAGGTAATACTGTACATCAAATATCTCAAAGGTTCAGCGGAAAAGCAAAGTCTGGGTGGTAGTGGTGACCACCAGTGCAGTGGGAAGGATCTTGTCCTCATTGAGCGTGGAATGTTACACACTTGAAACCCCAACCAAAGTCTCACTCAAACATCCCTGCAATGTAAAACTCTGGGGGCTGTTCTCTTTTAAAACAATCAATCAATCATTTTTATTGATTTTCCAATAAAACAGCCAATCAACATGTCCACATCATGATTAAAAACAAATTAAAAACCAAATTGTAATTATTAATTTTTCTGGGCTCCCCATAGTCTGGAGCTCTTGGGTCTGTTCTTAACATTAAGCTTCATTGTCTCCAATTAGGCTTGTAGTACACAGCAACCTCATGATGATTAGCAATGTGTTTTCTGACACGGCCTCCGTGGATCAGCAGCATCTCTTTGCACTATGATTGGAAAAGACAAGCCTAGAAGAGGACGTCTCTCCAGGCCTTGAAACTGCTGTATATAACAAGCCAAACACACCCCAGGGAAGAAAAGGGAGGGGGAGAAACCTACCTTGACAAGCGAACAGTCAAAGCCACCCACACTGTCAGAATGAAAGATTGGAAATCCCCCAAAAGAAGTTCTAATCCCTGAGTGACAGATGATTTTGGGTTCCTTTCCTCTGATGAGGGATGAGATCTGCTATGGTTGGGCACCTCTTCAAAAATACCTTTACATCTCATTTCTGTCATCACTCTCTTCTCACCTGTCTCAAGCAAGACTCCACCTGGGAGCTTGCATCTGGCACAGCTATTATGTAATTAGGGAGGGGTTGTGTCTCCCTGTTTACACGGAAGTCTCTCTCCTGTGGAAATACCATGAGCTACAACCGCCCTGTGATGGGAACTCTTCAAAGGTGCTAGAATTTTCTTTCAACAGCAAACAACCCACCTGCTTGCAGGGAAAGTGAAATCAGCTTTTTCCTTTCTTTTTAGGGTTATGTCTTGCTTCTGTTTCACATTCCTCTTTTCATTAAAAGAAACACAGAAAGGTGTTTTAGCATCGATATTTGTGCCAAATTTGATACTCACAACCATTGGAAAACCCAAAATATTATCCCAGATGAAGTGGGAAATTGCTACGAAGTTTCCCGAGAGAATGCCCAAGGGGCTGAACGTTCAACACTATGGGATGTCACAAGACTTAAGCATAAAACACAGAAATGTGGACATTTGTCAAATTTCAGAAGAGGGGTTTGAAATCATTCAAAATCTTAAGAACCAGTTTCAAATTCTGAAGCTTTTTGTGCAAGCTTGGTTCTTTATTTTAAAAAATATTTTAAGAGTGTACAACACAAAAACCAGTAAATAACATTAATACTAAACTACAGCTCAAAATCAGTAAAACAATAGTATTAAAGCATATAAAAACAAGAATTTGGAGAATTCAAACAAATTAAAACTGTGCTCCAATCTTATGGGTCAGAGAAAGCCTACTCAAAGAGGATTCTTTTACAACCGAATCAACCCTGGCGATCAATGGGGTGACAGATGTCGCAGCCAGATCGCCCTCACATCTGAAACAACTGATGGTTGCTGCTTCATGTACAGCAATGGGAAGACCATTCCATAATACAGTAGTACCTCGGGTTACATACACTTCAGGTTACATACACTTCAGGTTACAGACTCCGCTAACCCAGAAATATTACCTCAGGTTAAGAACTTTGCTTCAGGATGAGAACAGAAATCATGCGGCGGCGGCGGCAGAAGGCCCCATGAGCTAAAGTGGTACTTCAGGTTAAGAACAGTTTCAGGTTAAGAACAGACCTCCAGAATGAATTAAGTTCTTAACCCAAGGTACCACTGTACAGGGGCAATAGCAGAAAATGCCTATTTTCAGGTTACTGCCCCATGATATTGTGTAGGGTTCAGTATCATGGGTAGATTTCCCCTTTGTTGCAACTATACCCCACCTTTCCTCCAAAGAGCTCAGTGTGATGTACATGGTTCCCTCCCTGCTTCCCATTTAATTCTTTAGGTTAAGAGACAGTAACTGAACCAAGGTCACCCAGTGAGCTTCATGCCTGAGTGGGGATTTGAACTCTGGTCTCCTAAGTATTACCATTATACTATGATGGCTCTCATCACATCACACTGTTGAAATGTGATGTAGTGATCTTATGAAAGTGGTGATACATAAGTTCTAAGTTTTCTTGCAGGTCTACACAAGGGCTGGTGGCCTTTCAGGTGACAAACTATTCAGATATTTTATTTTATTTTATTTTATGTCTTTTTCTCTTTATTTTACTCTTTCATTGTTATCATTCCAACCCCAATCCTTAGGAGCTCAAGGGTTTAGACATGCTTATCTGCTCCTATTACTCCCAGGGAGATTCGTGGCTCAACAGGACCCCCTCTCTGCACTGCAACATAGTGGCTCTCCAGAGAAATTGCTACAAAATAGTTTGTCCATTATTATTATTTATTTATTTTTTTAAAAAGACCATCAAGTTACTTGAAAAGCACCACCACTGGGAGGGAAAAACTAACATTCACATTTTGCCAAATAGCATTTTGCTGAAGTTTACTCTCACTGAGAAAGCTGTTCTCTCCAGGCTTTAAAATTTTACTCTTTGCTGAGCTTACACAATGGGGGCTCACACAACCCCCTCCAGAGGTTGGAGAAAACCCAGAAAAGATGGAGGGTTATCAGGGTGAGGAGAGGTAGAGAAGGTTCCTCTGCATGAGCTGAAGCTGTTCAGCTTGCGCAGTGATTTTGTTGGGGACAACTCATTTTGTTAAAGACTCTCCTCCCTGGAAGAGAGGGGAGTGGTTGTGGGCGGGAGCCCGAGCACCGCTCCTAGCAGGGGAGTCGAAGGGCTAGGTGTGGCCATCGCCTATGCCTTCAATTTTTGGGTATTCCGTTAAAGGAATCTGGCAGTCGTGTATTCTGTCCGATGCCTGCTTGGTGGGAGGCCATGGCACGACCCTCGGTGACATCAGGGGAGAGCCTATAGTTGGATTAGCATCAACAGGCTCCACCTTCTGGTGAATAAACCCACTTGTTTTAGAGATCCAATGCCTAAGCCAATACCTTTTCACTGCTGTAATCAATAAAGTTGTGGCCTTTCCTTGCCCATTAACCTTATATCACGTGTCCTTGTGTATTCATTTCACATTGCGGGGGTCGGGTCCTCGAACCACAAAGATATGGAGGGGGTTGTCAGGCCACATGGACTAGCACAAATCTGTGCATTGAAAATACATTGGAAAGAGTTTTCCATGCATAGCAATGGATGCACAAAGGCTCATCCGTGCAATGCGACAACCTGGCCCAAGAGGCGTTCTCCACGCACATGTTGGTATGCAGATAGAATTCTATCCAATCTTTGAACATATGGGTGTCAGAGGCAGTGCCGGATATACGTATAAGCTAAACAAGCTATAGCTTAGGGCCTCACTCTCTTGCCCCCCCATCACTATTAATATACTTCTTAATTGTATTTCAGTTCAACAATTACTTTGATAAAATACATATTTTGTTATGTGCAAATGGCTTTAGATACCTATTAGGTCCATAAATTACCATATTGCATATATTCAACATCCAAAAAAAGTGACAATTTGTTGTTGACAAAGGACAGCGGGACATATAAAGGGCCCCATTACCTTCAGTAGCTTAGGGCTTCATCAAACCTAAATCCGACCCTGGTCAGAGGCATGTGAAGAGCTCACAGCAGCACAGCAACTCCATCCCACAACCCCATCTTCTTTATAAGCAGCTATGCACAGTTAACAGTGCAAAGGAATTGTTTACTGATTATTACATTTTACTCAGAAATCTCACTGCCCGTCAAATATTCTCCTGCAAACCAGCTGCTGATCACCTGCAGAAGTTTGACCAGCAGTTTGAATTGTGCAGGAATGGGCAATTGCAGCATAGAGGAGCTGCAAACTGGACGCTTAAAGGCAGAGGATCTCAGTACTGCTGCTGCTTCTGCTGCTGCTAAATTAGTGTCTTTCAATCCATCTTTCAGAAGCAACATCCACAAAATGAGAGGCCAATCTTCTTTGAAGCACCAATGCTCTGGAGTGGCCCACTGCCCTGGGCCGTCTAATGGCTTTTTAGGCTTCCTCCACGTGAATAAGAGTTCCCTTTTTGAATAATAAGAATTATATGTCACCAGGGGTGGGGGGCATTAGGATTTTAGAGATGCTTAGGTGGGGCATGTCCCCCCCCAAAAAAAGGTTGGGAACCACTGTTCTAGACTATGGAATATTTGGGCAAGAGATCTTACTTTTGCTCCCGGTATTGCTTGGGCCTGGAGTGCTCAATTGCCCCACCTCTTAAAAGCACTGTATAGTAGTAATACTTATTGTTTTTGTTACTGGTACTACTAATGCTACTACATTTATATGAGGTAGAGTAGCCACATTTGGAATTGCACAGAAGCGTGGACTTTGATAATATGGTGGCCTGAACAAGGACAAAATGTGGCACCCCCCCAAAAACCCCATTATTTATTTATTTATTTATTTATTCATTCATTCTTTCATTTCTCTACTACCCTATGCCAGAAGAAGAGGAGGAGGAGGAGGAGGAGTTTGGATTTGATATCCCACTTTATCACTACCCTAAGGAGTCTCAAAGCAGCTAACCATCTCTTTTCCCTTCCTCCCCCACAACAAACACTCTGTGAGGTGAGTGAGGCTGAGAGACTTCAGAAAAGTGTGACTAGCCCAAGGTCACCCAGCAGCTGCATGTGGAGGAGTGGAGACACGAACCCGGTTCACCAGATTACGAGTCCACCGCTCTTAACCACTACACCACACTGGCTGCCAACCTAGTAGTTTGAAAGCACCCCAAGAAGTGCAAGTTGATAAATAGGCAGGAAGGTAAACAGTATTTCTGTGCACTGCTCTGGTTTCGCCAGAAACAGCTTAGTCATGCTGGCCACATGACCCAGAAGCTGTCTGTAGACAAACGCCAGCTCCCTCGGCGAGTAAAGCTAGATGAGCGTTGCAACCCCAGAGTCGTTAGTGGCTGGACTTAACTGTCAGGGGTCCTTTACCTTTTAGAGTACTTTAATAAAAGTCAGGGGGACTGCCTGCACTACCCTAAATCCGGTGCTGTCCACTGCTTCCCGATACCTACCCTAGATGGTCTGTGACTCCATATGAAGCACCTTTCCTGTGTTGCAGTTGTTCAGCCTGTCTGCCACTGGTGGTGGTGATTTCCTGACTAGGTTGTATTTGGGGAATAGCAAGTGATCTACAGGAGCAATTAGAAGAGCAAAGGGTTAATCAGTCTCCTTCTACAGCTTCCCCTTCTCTTGATTTTAATGGCCTCAGAGTTTATAGTTTTAATAACAGCAATTATAATTTGAATCGGTCAGTTCTGGGGACTTAACTGTAGCACAAGATAAAGAGGAATCAAAGACACTCTGTTGCCTGCTAATGAAGCGATACCCCCTGCCAGTGGAACGCAGCAAGCTACATGTTCCATGTACAGGGTCAATTAGCTCTTGGTTGAGTCCTGGCACCTAGGGAAATGATTTAGAAAATGCTCAGATTTTCATTTTTCTCCTGCCATTGAGTGGGAGAAGGGTTTGTTTGGTCTGATTCCACAGTGAACTAACCCAGCCTTGCTCCCAAACCTGCCTGATTATGCAGCAAGATTTGACATTGCATAAACTGTGTGCATAAAAGATATGCATTTTGCATAAAAGATACATGCATTTTATGGATGCATACATTGAACACAGGTGGCTCTGTGGTCTAAACCACAGAGCCTAGGGCTTGCCGATCAGAAGGGCGGCAGTTCAAATCCCCACGATGGGGTGAGCTCCCATTGTTGGGTCCCTGCTCCTGCCAACCTAGCAGTTCGAAAGCATGTCAAAGTGAAAGTAGATAAATAGGTACCGCTCCAGCGGGAAGGTAAAGGATGTTTCCGTGTGCTGCTCTGGTTTGCCAGAAGCGGCTTAGTCATGCTGGCCACATGACCTGGAAGCTGTACGCCGGCTCCCTCAGCCAGTAAAGCAAAATGAGCTCCACAATCCCAGAGTCATCCGAGACTGGACCTAACGGTCAGGGGTCCTTTTACCTTTACATTGAATAGTATGCTCATTTTACCAGCCCAAGGTGCACACAGAATTCATGCAAAATGGTGCAGCAGAGCAAAACAGGACAGAAATGTTCTACAACAGGATGGACCTACGACAGTGCCAACAAGATGGAAAGGGGATAAATTTGTCTTCTTTTCCCACTGCTGCACATTCTATTTCTCTGCTGTCATCCAGCTTTCCTCTCCCTTTTTATTTTTAATCTTAAAAAAATAAAATGATGAGAGAACTACTCATATGCATGGCTGCCCTGGTAAAAGGTTTGTCCTCAAAGTCAATGGGAAGAAGATGTCTTACATTTATAGAGCTCTCAAAAAGGTTTGGATAGGTTCAGATATCCTTGCCCAGACTGCTCCTCTATACATCACATGAACACAGGAAGCTTTGAATGGGTCAGACAATTTATCCACCTAGCATGGCATAATACACTCTGCTGGTTACAGGAAGATATTTTTATACCACCTGCTACCTGAGCTTTTTCATTGGAAATGCTAGAGACTGAAACTGGGACCATCTGCATGCCGGCTTTGTCAACTGAGCTGTTTGTGTTAATTATAATTGTTTAATGTACATTGAAGTGGAAAATAAATATATAATATACCTGTATTGCACTGTGAAGCATGGCAGGAAATCTCTGTTGAAGCTGAAGAGAGCCTAACAGGTTTAAACTTAAGTGGTGTTGTATATCTGTGGCTCAGTCACAAGGTGTTTAAATCACATGCAAAGGATTGTGCAATCTACAGGCATCCATCTTAGATGGAGTACTGTCTATGTTTCAAGTTATTGAAGAGAATGAATGTGTGAATCTCTCCTCTCCAGTAAACGGCCTCAGGCTAATGGAGGCTGGAAGAGAGATGAGTTGGAGCTTTGATTTTTAGCTCAAGATGCAAAATATTTGTAATCTAAGATACTGTGCCTTATGTTGGGACAAGTATAAGAAATTATGCAACTAAGTGGATGTAACTTTATTTGTTTTAAGTAGGTCTAAAGTTAAGTTCTGTAAGTTGGCCCCCATGGTGGAGGGAGAGGAAAGAGGGGGAAATCACATTATAGACACATCAATGATAGAGCTGCGGGTTGAACTCATCCCTTTCCTTTGAAAGCCATTCCAAGAAACATGCACACAATTTTGATTGACAGCTCCAGCAAAGGCAGATGCTCCCCAGAGTGTTTGCAGACAGCAAACAAATGCTTTGTTTGCACCATCAACTCACCATTGAAAGGTGATGTCAGGAAGCAGCAACTGGTCTAATTTGTTTCTGCCATTCAACAGGTGAGCTGTTCAGACTGCTTATCAAAAGGAAGGTGGGTCAGAGTTTGGGAAAATCAAAGATGGGGAACACCGATTCTGTCCATGGGTTCCGAGTGAATGCCAGCCTTCTGGAGTTGAGTGAACGGTGATTCAGTCTTCTTGCAATGAGAACCAAACTTAGGCATCCTAAATGAAATATGGAGAAATTAAGGGCCATGTTAGACAACAGCTGTGATTTGCACCAGGTGGTAACTACTAGAAGGACTGCAGCTCAGTGGTGTAGCATCCAGAAGGTTCCAGGCTCAGTCCCAACAGGGCTGGAAGAGACATACGCCATAAATTTTGGTAAGCCACTACCAAATCTGTATGGGTAATACTGAGCTAGATAGATCAATGTTGGCTGAGACCGGGAAACTTCCATTCTGGAGCAGGATCCTACTGGCCCTAGTCAGAACATAGCCTTTCTGCAGATCAGATCCTCTTTCCATGTTTCATCAAGTCAGCTAAACAGCAATGAAGATAATGTTTGCACACAATGACAAAAAAACCACACTCAGATTATTGCAAAAGGCACACCGTGTTCTTTCCCCCACTTTTCTTGGCAGCAAATTGGAGGCAAATATGAGATTATACAAAGACATTTATTTCCGAAGTTCCCATTATGTGGAGAACAGATGACAGTCTGGGCTGCAGCGCTATTGACCTTAATTTATTTTTAGCAATGGATAATTCTGGAAAATGCTCATTCTCCTTCACAATTGGACACAAGCAGCAGATAAAATAGAGAGAACTGTTCTAAGGGGTCTGGCTCTTCTTTCTGCTCATAGCATCTATTTAGAACCAATTCCCTACCTTCTTTCCTCTTTTCTGAGTCTGTTGGCCAACCAGAATTTGGCGGCTTGGGGAACAGAGAGCCTGGAAAGCATATAGGCAAGTCTGACTATGGTTCAGTTGGTGGGCTGCCATTAGCACTTCCCGCAGCTGCAGCCATCAGTTTGCTATTGGAGAAAAAGGACAGGGCCACTTTCAACAAAGTGGGGTTTTTCCTCCCTGTTAGTTTTATGGGTCTCAAGTTAATGGATTGGGGTGGGGAGAGTTGATAACAAAGCACCTCTGCCGAAGTTGATTTGGTGTCCTCCCTGTGTGAGGCCCAAGACAATTGTCTCAGATGAAAATGCCCTATCTTGATTTACTTATCATCTATTAATGTTGCACCCATCAATATCAGGCAAACTCCTTCACTGTATTGTTTTTGGCGTCTCCTGTTTCTGTTTCGACAACACATCCAGACATGCAATTTAAAAATGTCATTTTATTATGCATATTTGTTCTAAAATGGCTGGTTTTATTATATTTTGATACATTTTATGTCAACTTGTTTTTAACTTTTCTGTTTATATGTATTTTAAAAATAAATATTTTGTCTTTTTTTTTGAAAACTGCATGAAGTTTTTTTGTTGATTCAGTGGTTTAATAACCTTGTTAAATAGAAAAAATAAATCTAGCTAGATAAAGAATACTAGGGAATGTGGCAGCTTCCACACAATTCTGTTGACCTGTTGGTTGGGCCTGATAAAAGTATTGTGGAGTTTTATACATGTAACCCGAAAGGGCATGCACATTTCTTTATTGACAATAAATATGCACGGAACACAAATATTCACTCCTCTGTAACTAGGGAAGAGCAAGAAATTCAATTAACTTTGCATTTTAAGGTGATCCTAACTGGTTTGACCTTCTGAAAGTGTATGCAAAACAAAACAAAACAAAATTTGCACTTCTCTGATTTTTGTAATGCAGTTCCACACCCACATAATGTGTGCAAACATACATTTACTAGGCTAAAGTGTTCATAAAAATGCATATAGTGGTGAAAATAACACACAAATGCATTATATTATGAAAAAGTCATTGATGACTTTTCATTAGGCCTTTAAAAAGCATAGCACAATGTTGTGAAAAGGTGGAAAACTGAATTTAAGATTGCAAAACCAAGAAAGTGAGATAAACTGAAATTGACAAATTTACTCATACCCACCCCTAAATTAAGGATTATCAATTGACACAGGAACCCATCACAATAAACCCTTAAAAAAACTTTCTTTTCTATTTTAACAAACATATCAGTAACATACATGTTTCCATTCTTCATCCCCATCCCTCCTGGGCTTCTGCCAGCTCCCATTTCTGGTTTGTTATCCCTTTATCATATACTGCTGTTTCAACCAGTCCACTATGCCATTTCTTTATTGTTTTAAATGTTCTATATCTAAAAAAGTGTGGATGTTTATTTGAACCCTACCATCAAGTCAATGCTCTTTTTTTGTTTCTGCAAGTATAATGTAAAAGGTTCCCACTCTTTTTCAAAGTCCCTGTTTTCCTTTTCTTGTATTCTGTCTGTCAATTTTGCCATTTCTGCATAGTTCATCAGTTTCTCTTGCCATTGTTCTTTTGTTGGGACTAACATAAACCCTTAACAGCATTTGCCAATGTCCCTCCACCATCAAAAGTGAGGTGGACAGTCATCAATAGCCGGGCATTTCCAATGTAGCTCTGCAGTTTTGAAATGCCCTCTCCAAGGAGGTTAACTTTCTATGAAAAAGGATGGCTTTCCAGCAGTTAATACCTTTTCCTTTGCTCCAGCCTTTGGTTAATCCATTACTGTTTCTTACAATGTTGCTGCCATAAGGACTGTTAGCAAGTAATTATGAGCTATTATTATTATTAATATTAGTTAGACTCTCTGTGAAACTTCAGGGTGAACAGCAGACGATCACATTTTTGTAACATATACATAAATTGTTAGGCCCTTATTTCAGGAAGCTTAGAACACCAGTTTGGAGCCTTCCTCCTTGATACCCCAGTTTCCTGTGAGCAGAGGCAGCTTTGCTCAAAGGGATGCATTCAAATATAGGATACCCACAGTTACATGCAGATGTAGTGGGAATTATGCACCATTCTCCTGATGAACAAATACAGCCTTTGTTAGAATCATATACCCAAATCACAAATGAGGACAGCTCCAGAGAAATAGAGTGGTGTTGACAGTGGAATCAGTGTAAAAACAAACAAAAGTTCGTTTCATTTTGGGAACATTATTTGCAGGCTCAGTTCCCAGAGCACAGAATCAACGGAAGAGGTTGATGGCATCCAGCACCTCTGAGTACTTTTTTCTCTAAATTAACCGTCCAACCACCCTGAGACATTGCCGCCATTCCTTGTTGCTTTCAACCATCCGGGGCATCAGTTGCAACTCAGCAGTGTCATTTACAAAGTGGAACTCCCTTAATCCCTTGAGCATGTTGCTCCACTCTGACATTTCGAGGACATCTGCTTTGCAAGAGTTATGCAGAAGTAATGGATTAGAGTTTAAAATAGAAGCATTTTATCCTTGCGGTCGTGATTGTTTTGGAGAAATAACTGTTGCGCAGGACATTCTCAATAGTCTTTCCCCACGTATGGAAAACACAAGCAGTGTGGCATGCTCATACAAATGAGTGCTGTGCCAATAAAAAATCTGTGTTGTGTTTTATTTCAAGTGCTCTCCATCAATTAATGAGGAAAAATAGCATTCAAAGGAGAGAGATTTTTGGTGAAATATTTGTGGGTATTGTGCAGAGTCTTGCCATGCTTGCTTCACTTTTGCAGTGGGCAGTGGGTGTTTGTAAGCTGGGGCAAACTTTGGTAATATGGTGCCCTGTACAAGGCCAAAAATTGATGCCCCACCAATCCCTTACGCCATCTTCCTAAGGCCAGGCACCAGGCTTTGGGAAGGAGGCAAGAGGGCTCTGGTAGGGTCCTAGAGCCCTCCTGTCTCCTTTTCAAAGCTGGTTAACTGCTAGCTAGGCTTTAGGAAGGAGGAGGGAGAATGCTAGAACCCTGTCAGAGCCCTCCCATCTCCTTCCCAAAGCAAACAATTTCTAGGCTTTGGGAAGGAGGCAGGAACTGGTTGTGCTGCCCTAAATTGATAATAATAACACCAAATATATAAAATACATTAAAAACGCAAAATCAAACGATTAGTTTAAAATACAATTCGAATCACATTTAAAATAAAAATGAAATTAAGTGGGAACCCGCGAATCATAACCGTAGGGGTAAGGAATTAAAATTTCACCAGGCCTGGCCACTTGTGCTGGTCCATATGGGCCGATAGAAATAGCCAAAGAGGCCACTTACATACAGTGTCCCATAGAGAGAAGGGGGTCAGACTGGATCCCGGCCAAAGGCATGGCGGAACAGCTCCGTCTTGCAGGCCCTGCAGAAAGATGTCAAATCCCGCAGGGCCCTGGTCCCTTGTGACAGAGTGTTCCACCAGACTGGGGCCAGGGCTGAAAAGCCTCTGGCCCTGGTTGAGGCCAATCTAACCTCCTTGAGGCCCGGGACCTCAAAAGTATTATTGTTTCTGGACCATAAGGTCCTCCGCGGGGCATACCAGGAGGCGATCCCGTAAGTACAAGGCTCCTAGGCTGTATAGGGCTTTAAAGGTTAAAACCAGAACTTTAAACCTGACCTTGTACTCCACCGGGAGCCAGTGTAGCTGGTGTGGCACTGGATGAATGTGGCCCCATGGCAAGGACCTCTTAAGGAGCCTCGCCGCAGCGTTCTGCACCCACTGGAGTTTCTGGGTCAGCTTCAAGGGCAGCCCTGCATAGGGCAAATTACAATAATCTGCCTGTGTGGCATGTGTCATTTCTTTCATTGTACAAATCATCTCTCTGGTGACCTGCACTGTGCAGCCTTCCTGGGTGCTCACCTTTTCTGAAACTCCCATGTCATTTTCAGTTCTGCTTTCCTGTAAGCAGAGGAAGGTGCGGATGCTGCCCAGTAGGGATGACAGCTGACAGCTATGGCTGAGTGAATCTGTGAGTTTCAATTGCCCTCATTTTCTCATTTTTCCACCTTTAAGTTCAGTTCTCCACATTTCCACATATGTGTGCACTTTTTTATTTAAAAAGTCCTCATGAAAACTCACCAGCATTTTAGGGTGAATTTATCTTAATACATACATGGTTGTATGTGACTTTGCTGAACATAAATCATTTCTTGCAAAACAATTGGGTAGGTTCATCTTTACATGTGAAGTGAAGTGCATTTATCCCACATCCCCAGGGGAAATACACACGGGGAGAATTTCTAGGGGGGGGGGTTGGTGGGGGGGGTCACACTAAAATGCTGATGAATTTCCATGAGGGCATTAAAAAAATGTAAACTGATACGGAAGCATGGAGAACTTTAAAATTGAGGAAAATGAGAATCAGAGAAAGCAAAATCAACAGATTCACCCATTCCTAGTCCACTTTAAAGATAAAAAGAACTACCTGTATACGAAAGGAGAACCTTGACATGGTCCATCTGTGTTTAGCAACTGGGCAACAAACTGAGCTGGCAGGCATGTCACTTGGTCACTGTCTTCTTCCACACTATGTTGCATTTCTATTTATATTATAGTAATTGTTTTTAAACCTGTAACTTTATTTTAGCATATGCAAATGTTACGCAAATATGTGACTGTTTTTGTCCCCGCTCATTTGGTGATGCATATGTGGCTACCCTATGTCTTATATACATTTTGGCGACCTATATAGTGGTGGTGCTGGGGTATTGCAGCATGAAGCTGCCCTAGAATAATGTTTGGTTTTGAAGCAGCAAGTGGTGCAGGTTTCTAGGGGCCTTTAGGTCCTTTTACTATCAAGTGGTATATAAATTTAATGAAATAAATAAATATTCTTGCTCAACCCTTTGTTGTTGTTGTTGTTTAGTCATTTAGTCGTGTCCGCCTCTTCGTGACCCCATGGACCAGAGCACGGCAGGCACTTCTGTTTTTCACTGCCTCCCACAGTTTGGTCAAACTCCTGTTGGTAGCTTTGAGAACACTGTCCAGCCATCTCATCCTCTGTTGTCCCCTTCTCCTTGTGCCCTCAATCTTTCCCAGCATCAGGGTCTTTTCCAGGGAGTCTTCTCTTCTCATGAGGTGGCCAAAGTATTGGAGCCTCAGCTTCAGGATCTGTCCTTGCAGTGAGCACTCAGGGCTGATTTCCTTAAGAATGGATAGGTTTGATCTTCTTGCAGTCCATGAGACTCTCAAGAGTCTCCTCCAGCACCATAATTCAAAAGCATCAAAGCCTTCTCTATGGTCCCTACTTGTGTTCAATTAGTTTCAGCCTAAATTAAAAGTCCTAACTGGTCAAGGAACAACATACCTGAAAGTGGGGTTACAGGGAACCAGACAGAGGGCCTTCTCGGTAGTGGCGCCCGCCCTGTGGAACACCCTCCCTTCAGATGTGAAGGAAATAAGCTGCTATCTTATCTTTAAAAGACATCTGAAGGCAGCCCTGTTTAGGGACGTTTTTAATATTTAATGCTGTATTGTTTTTAACACTCAATTGGAATCCTCCCAGAGTGGCTGGAGAAACTCAGCCAGATTGGCGGGGTATAAATAAATTATTATTATTATTATTATTATTATTATTATTATTATTATTATTATTCCTTCTTCAGCATGTTCCTCCCCAGTCAGTGAGATCAACTGCAAAGGCTCTGCTTGGACTCCATCCTTTTAGAAGATTAGATCAATGTAGGTCTGGGGCAGGACCTTTCTGATGGTGCTATCAGTGTTTTGTTCTCCTCCCTCTATTATTTTCACCACTGAGAAGAGTGAGAACTGTTTGGCCACTTCTCGATGTTGCATTCCTCTGCTTGGTAGCGGTAACTACGGGGGACCAGAAATATTTTTTTTAATGGTTGTATTAGTGTTTGATGAATTATTATTTGGTTTTCCCATTCTTATGCAATGATTTGGGTATCACAGTAGAAACACACACACACACACACACACACACACACAATAATGGTATTGGGTTTCTTTAAAAAATTGTACCAAATCTCATTGCAGTTCCAAATGAGCAGTCCACTTTTTTTCTTTCTTCCCCAGGCTCATCTCAGCTGGGAGTTAGCGAGACCTTTGGGTGCACATTGCTGATATGAAGATCTTAAATATGTCAGCTCTCCAGTTCCTTGGGAAATGAAACAGCATCTCCCTTTGGTCAGCAGCAAACATCCAATGGATTTATTGCCCCCAGTTTGCAATAAAGTTCTCAGCAGCTGCATCCGGCGCCCTCTGCCACCCAACACACAAACACACTCACACTCCTCTCTCCGTTTGCTTTGTTCTGCTTGCGCATAATGTCAACTCATAAACCTTTCATCAAGTCAACCAGGTGGAAAAAACCCATTACTGAAAGAAGTACTCATTCAGGTTCTGGGGCGGAGAAGAATGGGGCCAAAGGAGGCCGGGAAAGTTCCCCGATGGCTTTAAAAAATAGCTGTGTGTGCTCTTAGCTGAAAAGCCGGCTTTGCTGTGCCCCTCAGGTGCTGCCGGGCCTCTGAGAAGGCTGACACATCAGTCATCCTGGTGACAGGATCTGGAATGCGCTGTGTACATAACCAAAGAGGCAGCACTTTCAGCTTAATATGGGGTGGTGAAAGGAAGGTTTCAGCACAAGACGTCTGTGCCAGTTCAAGCACAAACACTTGTACATTTATGGGGAAGGCTTGAGATTGGGGAGGGTAGCTCTTCCCTGCAAAAAGAGATGTGTTCAAAATTCCTTTGGCTGCAGCTCATCTGTTGACAGATAATGTTAGTTACCTGAACTGGCCTATTTCAGCAGGTTCTGATAAATGGGCAGGGTGAGACCACAAACGGAGAAGAACTGTAAGCAGCGGGCTGCTATGGTTAATACACAAATTCAGAGTGAGTCTCTGGCAGATAGAAAGATGACCAGTACAGAAATGCAGAGGAGCCCAGGATTGGGGTGTGTGTGAATCCAATCCCTGAAATCTCGGGGGAAATCGGAGCACATGGAATTGGAGTCAAAGTGACTCCAAAGCAATCACCACTATGTCCCATCCCTCCCATGCAGTAGCAGTCTAGACTATCCGCCTCCCTGTCCACCCTGAAGGGGGTGGAGGGGAAGAGGCAGAAAGTCACAGATCCAAGGTCCCCTTTCCTTTTCAATGTGTTTGTGTGTGTGTGTGTGTGTGTTGGATGTGAGACACTAGAGGTGGGCATTGTAAAAATCCCCCTTCGCCAATCTGAAAAGAGGAGCCTAAGTTTGTTCTTCTCCACCAGGCAGGTTTTTCCGCACAGCCAAGATCTCGCTACTCCAGTCACCTCAAATCTCAGCCACTCCTTCCCACCCCACTGGTCACCCTTCTCTAGGTCCCACTTAGGTCCAGCACTGAGGGCCTTCTGGCCGTTCTCTCCCTGTGAGAAGTGAGGTTACAGGGAACCAGGCAGGGAGCTTTCTTGGTAGTGGTGCCCGCCCTGTGGAACACTCTCCCATCAGACGTCAGGGAAATAAACAACTATCTGACTTTTAGAAGACATCTGAAGGCAGCCCTGTTTAGGGAAGTTTTTATGTCTGATTGTGTATTTATTTATTTATTTATTTATTGTATTTTTAATATTTTGTTGGAAGCCGCCCAGAGTGGCTGGGGAATTATTATAAGTGAGAGGATATATTTGTTAAAAGCACACAAGAGCAGCTGTAGCTGGACATACTTCTTGCTTCAGATACATTGCCTTACCAACATTCAAACTTCATCAATCGATTGATCAATTGTTCAGCAACAACAAAAAACCAAAAACCTTCCATTGAGTAATTGATTAACATTTCTGTAATCAGTCTGCAGATGATAAACCCCACTAACTCAAAACTATGCACTGGGGAGTCGGGGGGGGGGCAAAAAAGCAAAAAATAAGTAGACCACCCTGTCCTGTACTACTCCAGGTTCTGAGTACACCATGTGGTTAAAATGTCACAGGATACAAGAGCAAAACCCTGGAGCACAACAGTTGCCTTAATTCCAAATCTGCTGTTCTAATTATCAGACTACACCAGAGAAACATAAGAAGCAGGCTTTTACGGAATCAGTATACTTATACTGAATCAGAGGATGGCGCTGTGGTCTAAACCACTGAGCCTCTTGGGCTTGCCAACCAGAAGGTCAGTGGTTCGAATCCCCATGACGGGGTGAGCTCCCGTTGCTCTGCATCAGCTCCTGCCTACCTAGCAGTTTGAAAGCATGCCAGTGCAAGTAAATAAATAGGTACCACTGTGGTGGGAAGGTAAATGGCGTTTCCGTGCGCTCTGGCTTCCGTCACAGTGTCCCGTTGCACCAGAAGTGGTTTAGCCATGCTGGCCCCATGACCCGGAAAGCTGTCTGTGGACAAATGCCGGCTCCCTCGGCCTGAAAGCGAGATGAGCGCCACAACCCCATAGCCGCCTTTAACTGGACTTAACCATCCAGGGGACCTTTACCTTTACATTTCTTTTACTGAATCAGACCATTGGTCCCTCCAGCTCAATATTATCTACATATCTACATATCTCCCACTTAGACTACTGCAATGCGCTCTACGTGGGGCTACCTTTGAAGGTAATCCGGAAACTACAACTAATCCAGAATGTGGTAGCTAGACTGGTGACTGGGGGTGGCAGCCAAGACCACATAACACCGGTCTTGAAAGACCTACATTGGCTCCCAGTACGTTTCCGAGCACAATTCAAGGTGTTGACCTTTAAAGCCCTAAATGGCCTCGGCCCAGTATTCCTGAAGGAGCGTCTCCACCCCCATCGTTCTGCCCAGACGCTGAGGTCCAGTGCTAAGGGCCTTCTGGTGGTTCCTTCATTGTGAGAAGCAAAGCTACAGGGAACCAGGCAGAGGGCCTTCTCGGTAGTGGCGCCCGCCCTGTGGAACGCCCTCCCATCAGATCTCAAAGTGATAAACAACTTAAGGCAGCCCTATTCAGGGAAGTTTTTAATGTGTGATATTTTAGTGTATTTTTTGTCTCTGTGGAAGCCGCCCAGAGTGGCTGGGGAAACCCAGCCAAATGGGCAGGGTACAAATAAATTATTATTATTATTATTATTATTATTATTATTATTATTATTATTATTATTGTAGGCTGGCAGCAGCTCTCCAGGGTTTCAGCCAGGGACTCTGCCAGCACCACCTGGAGATGCTAAGGGTTGAATTTGGAACTTCCTGCACACAAGACATGTTCTCTAATACTAAACTGCAGCCCTCCCCTTATAAAAAAAACCCCAGTGAGTCTAGATGACCAGTATTCTACATGAAATATCCATGTGAACTTGTAAAATAGCAAACCAGAAAAGGAGGAAGGAGATTTGTCTGTTCTAATAAATATTGAAATCAAATCAGCCAGTGTTGGCTGGTGCCTTCCCGAGTTCATGTCTAGCAGGACTGCAGTGATTTCCACATAAATGAACTCAAGTAATTCATTTCTTCTTCTTCTTTTTACTCATATGGGATAAGAACAAAGCCATCTGGCTCTTGCTTTAGGTGTCAGAACCACTCACAAAACCAAACCCTAATCTTGAACGATGTACTCTGACTGGCTATGTTAATGTTCTCCTTTCTCTCTGCCTCCCAGAAACCAGATTCAGATGTTGCCATCCCATTAGAGACCTGACAATCACACAAACAATCAAGAGCCATAATAGGAGTACATGATTCAGCCAGAATGGCCACAAAAGGTTTCTGGCATCTATGGGCACAGGGACAAGCAAGTAATTCTATCCTTTGGCATGATCCATTGGCGGCACTGAGCTTGAGCAAGCCCTATGCATGCACTATTGAGATGGTAGCCAGAATCAGGTACACCACTGCCCTCCTTTGATGTGAAAAGACATCATTTTAAAAGATTGAGTGCAAGAATCAAGTAGCACATGTAAGGGCTCCCATACACTGACTGGTCGCCAGTTTGTCCTGGGTTCACACAAGATGGTATTCAACTGACTTTCAGAGGAAATATGCTATCACTCCTAATACACAAATACACCAGATACTCTGAACTCCAACACCTCATTAACCCAAGTCCATGGTCTGGAAAGATGGGCATTGCAGTCCAACAACTCCTGGAGAGCACCATGTTGCTACCTCTGCATTAATTTAATGAGGGATAGTCAGAGGCTAAGGGACACGGGTGGCGGTTCGAATCCTCACAACGGGGTGAGCTCCCATCATTCAGTCCCAGCTCCTGCCCACCTAGCAATTCGAAAGCACCTCAAAGTGCAAGTAGATAAATAGGTACCGCTCTGGCGGGAAGGTAAGCGGCGTTTCCATGCACTGCTCTGGTTCACCAGAAGCAGCTTAGTCATGCTGGCCATATGACCCAGAAGCTATCTGCGAAAAAACGCTGGCTCCCTCGGGCTATAGAGCAAGATGAGCAAGCAACCCCAGAGTCGTCCGCAACTGGACCTAATGGTCAATGGTACCTTTAATCAGAGGCTAGGCATGAAGTAATGTATGAGCATTTTCCAGCTACATATAATGAATGCACATGCCCTTTTGTCAAAAATGTAAGGTGTTCAGATAAAGAGACATACAAGCAGGTAAAGGACATTGATCCATTATCCAGTGTTTTGAAGTGATTCAACACTTACCAGTCCCAGAGACACTAGTGGTGAGGCATGGCATGTAACATGTAGTTTGACAATCAGACTGAGCTCAGAGCGCACACACACACACACATACACGACGGTAAACCAAGGGTAAGGCTAAGAGGCAATATTATGTGGATTTTTTTCGGGGGGGGATTAAATGTGGCTTTTACTGTTTTCAAACCTCTTCTTTTCTTTTCTTTTCTTTTTTCTTTTCTTTTCTGGAAAGCTGAAGTTCTAATGTAACAAATACATCTGAAATATGATATTTAAACTCATTATCCCTTACACACCCAAGAATTCCCCTTCCCCAAATGATTCCCCCCTTTCTTTTCACTTTAGGACTTTGACTGAAATATCCCCCCCCCCAAAAAAATAAAGACATATAAGGCCTTGTTCTTATGTGACCTCCCACCTGAGAAGAGCACCCTCCATGTTTTGTCTCTAAGCTTAGGGACTCAGACTGTGTGTTAGCACATTTCCTTAAAGGCCCCAAAGAAGACCTGGAGCTAGTTATAATTTTGTTGGTGTCCAAACAAAGCATTTCAAGCATGCCTAAATGAAATGTTTTGACATTCAAAATCATGCTCATTCATATAGTCCCCCAAAACACGTGCTTCAGGTTTGACATTCTCAAAATATTTTTCTTCTGAAATGTGGAAAAATTCAGTTTTGTCACAAAACAATGACAGCTGTGTCACAATTCAGTCTGTACATGATTTTGAAATATTGTACATTCTGGAAAATTAACCCCCCCCCCTTTTCTCTCTGACCACCTGATACACTGACGTTCACATACAAAATCTGTGCAAAAAGGCAGCCAGGGATTTCATGCTGGGAGATGCTCAGAAACAAAACAGAGCTATGCAGACACTATTTCTCCGGGAAGTTTCTCCCAGCCCAAACAGAGAACACTAATTCCTGTCCAAGAGGGCTTAATTTTGGGTAGGTATAGCCAGGCCAGGGCTAGGGAATACCCCACTACCAGGAAGATGTTCTGTGATACATTTCTAATAGCACACCAGATGGGGCAGCCCCAAACAGAACAAACAGTTCCTGGAACTATCCTTGTTAGCTACCAAGAGGGTGAAAGTTCTAAGCCAGAGGTGGGGAACCTCCAGCCCATACAGTATGTTGAGTTGACAGAGCTCACACAGATGCATGAATTCTTTATCATGATAGTTCAGAACAAAGGTCCACAGTACCGGATTGCCAAATAGGCACCAGCCTATGGTCCCCATACCTTTTAGGGGTCCCCCAACAACAGAACAAAATTAAAAATGATTTGATCTTGAAAGAAAATTGCAATCAAGCTTTCTTAGTTCAATGTTATCCTACCAGAGCATGCACATGAAAACACCCCCCCCCCAAGATTTTGACTGTCTGAGGGCCTCCACAGGGTTATCTGGCACTGAAGGTCCATGTGCTCCAGTAGCCAGCCCCCAACTATCACCCCAACATGTTCATAAGAGCAGAAGAATAAGACATACCAGAAACCAGCTAAGTCTTGACCATAAAGCGTAAAGGTAAAGGGACCCCTGACCATTAGGTCCAGTCACGGATGACTCTGGGGTTGCAGTGCTCATCTCACTTTACTGGCCAAGGGAGCCGGCGTACAGCTTCTGGGTCATGTGGCCAGCGTGACTAAGCCACTTTCTGGTGAACCAGAGCAGCACACGAAAGTGCCGTTTACCTTCCCACCGGAGCAGTACCTATTTATCTACTTGCACTTTGAGGTGCTTTCGAACTGCTAGGTTGGCAGGAGCAGGGACTGAGCAACGGGAGCTCATCCCGTTGCAGGGATTCGAACCGCCGACCTTCTGATTGGCAAGCCCTAGGCTCTGTGGTTTAACCCACAGCACCACCCACGTCCCTCTAGTCTCGACCATAGAGAATTGCAATACTTGGGTGGGTGGGGAGAGGAACAGAGATCCCCCACAATCGGAGTATACTGAACCTGTTGCATAATCCTGCCCCACTCATTGCTCATGCTGGAACAGTCCTCAGCTTTTGATAGCATTAGAGTGAAACAACTGGGAGTTTTCCTTGGCAATTGCACTTCAGCCTCATGGACAAGAATTGCCGTGGTTGCATTGCATTTTGCAGCTGTTCTAGTGATGAAATACCATACCCTGCAGAAGGGAACATGGGAGCGCACCTGGGAGAGGAGGATGAAACAAGCTTGTATTAATGAAAAACAAATTGTTGGCTGTTAGGGTCAGATGAAGCAGATGTTTGGGGGGGGAATAGCCAAGGTTAGGTTCATTCAAAAGCAGAAATCTATCTGAAATGATGGTAATAAAATATGTATTGCTTTTCTTTCATGCTGCCTGAGGTCAGTTCTTAATGTGGCCATGTGTATTACTTTACAGAGGACAGCGCTCTGTTTACAGGGGTGCCTGGACCAAATTGGGATTTAAAGATTGTGGTGTCTATGTTTCCTATTTAGAGAGAACATTCCTCTGTCTGAAGGGCTCTCCAGTTCAAACTTTTTCCTTGACCACTGGGGTCCTGGCATTGGCAAACTCAAGACTACTTTACTGCAATATGTTCTATGCGGGGCTTCCCTTCGGCTCACCCTGGAAGCTCCAGCTGGTGCAAAATGCACCAGCAAAGTTGTTGACTGGGGTTATTACACAAACATGTCCCAGAAAAGAGAAATCATGTGATGTAGCTACATTGTGTATTTAAAACTATTTGGAATCGGTTTAAATCAATTTAATTGCTAACTAATTAAAGAACTTTAACAATGCTACAACAACTAGGGGAAACAATTCAATTCTGCTCACATTTAAAGGCCTAATCCACATTTTCCAAAACAATTTATGAACTGAAATGCAGCAGATTTGCATTACTCTGAATTTTGCAATGCAATTCTCCAGCCAAGTAAAATGTACGAAAATGCATATACTAGGATAAAGTATGCATTAAAATGACATACACCGTGCATTATACTGGAGAAAACATGCTTTGCAAAAAAGAAAAAATGTCTGTTAGGCATTTTTATTTTTTTTTGCATGCAATTCTGTCTATTAGGAAACAAATGCAACAAAATGCTGGTGAATTTTCATGAGGACGCTTTAAAAAACAAATACAAACTAATGTGGAAATCTGGAGAACTGAAATTAAGAGTGGAAAAAAGGTGAATAAGAGAGAAGCCAAAATTCCTAGATTTGCCCAACCCTAGCTACGGTCTGGGACATTTTTAGCCACATTCATGCCATGATAAAAACTATGATATCAATTTAAGCAGTCATAGAATCATGAAGGGGATCCTGGGGATCATCTGGTCCAACCCCTGGCAATGAAGGCATATACACCTGTGCCATGTGGGGATTGAATCTACAACCTTGGCATTATCAGCATCATACTCTAAATAGCTGAGCTATCCCGAGAAATGGCTTCTTCCAAAAGATTATGGGAGCTGTGGTTTGCTAAAGGTGCTGAGATTTGTTAGGAGACCCCGCTGTTCCCCTCACAGAGCTACTGAACAACCTCCCCCCACCCCCATTCCCAGGGAACTCTGGGAATTGTAGGTCTGTGGGAGAAGTAGAGGAGGTCTCCTAACAACTCTCAGCACCCTTAACAAACTACAGTTCCCATAATTCTTTGTGGGGAATGCCATGAGTATTTAAAGTGATATCATAGTGCTTTAAATGTATGGTGTAAATGTGGTCTTACACCATTCACTTTTGCTTTAGGCCTAACACAACCATGCCTGTTTTCCCCTCTTCAAAGGACACTCCCAGTTAAAACTGCACAGCAATAATGATAAAAAAGAACACTGTGACATATTCCTTCCTTGTGGTGGCATGTTCCCCTCCCCACTTCAGCTTGATAGGTTTCCTTGCTCCAGTCTCCCTTGATCTCTGGCCTCTGTTCTTCCAAATTAAATTTCAACTTTTTTTTTTTTTGGGGGCAGATCATCAGTGGAGTGACAAGCCAGGGCCTGAGCTGTCTTTTAATACACAAAAGCATAAATAATGCCATCCATCACAACTGTCACTTGGAAAGATAGATTGCTCATTGTCCAGACACTGAAATGACACACAAGTGAAAGTTAGAAAGTGTCTTTCCCCTCCTTTTTTATATTTCTTTCTTGCTTTGTGGTTCTGTTCTCTTTCCTCCTCCCTTTCCTTTCTTTCTGAAGTTGCCAGGCTGCTTGATTCTGATTAATGGTGCTGTCAGGGTGGGATTCCGCTTGCCCGGGTAATGAGTTAGGAATGTATTCCCTGTCACAAACACACCAGATGTCAGGAGCAGAAGGGCCCGGGAATGCCAGAAACAATATATAGTTTCTTCCCAGTCCCCTGACAGGCCAATATGCTACACGAGGTCTAATTTATGTAGACAAAATGCAGGCAAGGGGCCTCAGTGGCAGAGGACTATGCCAGAGAACATACAGAGCACAATGTAGAAGATGGGGAAAGAGGCAGAATACTGGCTGGGACACTGAAAAGCACGGCTCACATCAAATGTCCTTAACCAGGATGGTCCAGGACCACTTTGACTTCATTAACCTGTGCTTTGTGTCATTAGGGAAAGAAATCAAACCTGGCAGAAGGCTTCTGTTGCTTTAAATAGGCTCTACCAGATCACACACCCCTCACTCTTGGCCAGCACAGTCCCCACGACCATGTGCTTTTGTATCTCTGGGACAGAGTGCATATGCATGTGTACTGTGTGCAGGAAAGAGTGTGGTACAGTAGATGTGTCAATGCCCATTGTGGCCACATCCACTTTCACTGGGAATACCCACCCCTGGCATGTAGACCTCAGAAGATTGGCCAACAGCAAATACAGCCCCTGGCTTGAACAATGTTTACCACTCCATTCTATTTCCTTGCTTTCCATTGCCACTGATCCCTTGAACTTCCCTTACCTTGGGTCCCTTTGCTTCTTCCTCTTACCTTGAAGTGGATCTACACTCATGGTTTTTACTGTTAAGAGAAGGTTAAGGAATGGTTTTGATAACCATGTGGCCACATGATGTTCTGCTCTTAACATTATTAAAATGTGATAGCAGAGGATGCTGCAGAGCAACCAGAAACCAGGGAGACAGTGGGGAGAAAGCAAAAGAGAAAGCTTCCTGTTTCGCAGAGGTAAGAAACGCTTTATTTTTTTGAGTATGCCCTGTGTTGTTTTAGAACGATCTCTCTAATATCGTTCTAATAATGTTAAACAGGACAGTGTAGATCCAGCCTTGGCCTTCAGTTGACGGCAGTGCGGCATTTAATAGCTGCATATCAAGAACTTTATTATGTAATGTGCCCTGAGGACATGTGGAACCCGATCCATGCTAAGGCAAAATCCAGTCCCATTACATGGGCTCCTCCCTATAAAGAGATGCCTTATGCTGAATCAGGCTGCTGGACTGTCTTTCTCAGTAGTGTGGAAGCTAAGGCCATGGGGCCTGAATGCAAGCCCTCAGGACATTTCTATATGGACCTCCAACTCTCTCCAGACCATGCCTCCTTCCTGCTCTATGCCATCCTCGAGTGATTTTGCCTGGCTGGAATGTGTACTTGAATTGTGATAACGGTTCTTGCTTAACTACATGAGGGATGGAGAAATGTGCGTGAGTAACAGGATGTAAAACACCTGCCATTTGCATAAGTGGAATATAGCCCACTATATAAGTGTCACATCCTTTACCCCAAATACTTTTTTGCTTTTGGACCCACCCAATACTGACATGTGGTCCTCAGAAGGTTGCAGTCTATGGTATGGAAAAGTAGTTTCACTATGGATCAGTCCCTAGTAAGTTTGGTTAGGAGGACTAACTTAAATTTTCTCTTAAAAAACTAACACCTAAAGTCCATGCAAACACTTCTTTCAACCAGCCAGCTTTTAGAAATACTAAAGGCAGGATGGGCCCCCAACACCAGGTACAATCAATATAGCCTTTCCCATAAACTTCCAGCTGCTGGCAGGCTTGCATCAACAATGCCTTTTCTTCTAAATCATTAGCTCTTTTTCTTCCCCTGACACAGAATGTTCTCATTTAAAATTGGTTCATTCCTTCTCAGAAACCCACTAATCAGAACCAGAGCCTAAGAGGCTGAAATAAAGGAAATAAAATGATATATTGCTGCGGCTTTCATTGTATAAGCCTGGGGCCTAGGCAGGTTGGTGTAGGAAGGGGGCTTTGTTTTGGTAACATTAGTTTTGCTTGTATTCCACTGATCAAAGGAGTGCATTGCTAAGTACACACACATGCACACGAACATGTCATAAAATTGTGGCAGTCAATACCTAAATAAAAGACTTATATGTCCTAGGCCAGGGGCAGAGAACATCTAGCCCTCCAGATGTTCTTGGACTGCAGTTCTCCTCATCACTGACCATTGGTCAAGCTGGCTGGGGCTGATGGGAGTTGAAGTCCAACTACATCTGGAGGGACGCCACTTCCACATCCCTGCTTCATGCAGAAGCTCATTTTTTTATTTAACAGACTCTACCATCCCTGGTCACCAGGGACAATCTTCATTAAAATAAATAAAGTAAAACCTTCCATCACCTCATAAGAACATAACATATGTTCTGCTGGATCACACAAAATACCCATCTCAACCAATATGTTGTTTTCAAAAGGCCAGCCATGGGCTTATGGGAAGCCTGTTGGGAGAACATGTGAACAAGAGAACTCCCAGCATTGTGCACCTCAGCAAATGTTATTCCCATTTTCTGAAGGAAGCCTTTTTGCCTCTAATAACTTCCTTGCCTCTGCTTATCAACTATACTGGAATCTTCTTGTCCTTGGTGGTATGTTTCATGATCTGTGGCATACATTCCAGCTGAGCTTCTATTATTATGTTGCTGAATAACTTCTGAGCATTCTGGGGGGGAAGTTGATCATCTTGACCATGGGTAGGCAAACTACGGCCCAGGGGCTGGATCTGGCCCAATCGCCTTCTAAATCTGGCCCATGGATGGTCCGGGAATCAGCATGTTTTTACATGGGTAGAATGTGTGCTTTTATTAAAAATGCATCTCTGAGTTATTTGTGGGGCATAGAAACTCGTTCATCCCCCCCCCCCCAAAAAAAAACATAGTCCGGTATCCCACAAGGTCTGAGGGACAGTGGACTGGCCCCCTGCTGGAAAAGTTTGCTGACCCCTGATTTTGACTTTCAACTTCATTGTTACTAGACCCCGTAGTTAGTTAGTTAGTTTCATTCTCTTTTGGAGTCAAATGTCACTGTGAAAACTATCCAGCTTCACATATGCTCCCAATTGATTCACCAGCTTTCATGCATGGCCCTGGGTGCTGCTAAAAATTAAGTCCAGGGTCACTGTCCCTCTGGACAGCTCCATGAAAAACCATTCTGGAGCAGAGTTTATTAAAGTGTCTGTTTGTATTGACTGGAACCTGCATGTGTCTGGAACAAGAGGCTACGTGGGACAACTGAAGTTCCCCCATTGCTACCTTTCCTCCTTTGGATGCCTCCTGGATTTCATTGTTCATCTCAATATTACTCTGTGCATTTTGAATGTGTGGGTGGGGATATAATACATCTACAGTCCAATACTAGATTGTTGTTGTTGTTGTTTAGTCATTTAGTTGTGTCCGACTCTTCGTGACCCCATGGACCAGAGCACACCAGGCACTCCTGTCTTCCACTGCCTCCTGCAGTTTGGTCAAACTCATGCTGGCACCTTCGAGAATGCTATCCAACCATCTCGTCCTCTGTCTTCCTCTTCTCCTTGTGCCCCCATCTTTCCCAACATCAGGGTCTTTTCCAGGGAGTCTTCTCTTCTCATGAGGTAGCCAAAGTATTGGAGCCTCAGCTTCATGATCTGTCCTTCCAGTGAGCACTCAGGACTGATTTCCTTCAGAATGGATAGGTTTGATCTTCTTGCAGTCCATGGGACTCTCAAGAGTCTCCTCCAGCACCATAATTCAAAAGCATCAATTCTTTGGCGATCAGCTAGATTACCAAGTAGATAAATAGGTACCGCTCCGGCAGGAAGGTAAACGGCGTTTTTGTGCGCTGCTCTGGTTCGGCAGAAGCTGCTTAGTCATGCTGGGCACATGACCCGGAAGCTGTACGCTGGCTCCCTCAGCCATTAAAGTGAGATGAGCACCGCAACCCCAGAGTCAGTCACAAGTGGCCCTCCTGGTCAGGGGTCCCTTTACCTTTACTATTGCTACCCTACTGCATCCATTCTCCATCAGTATTAAATACTAGATGATGTGAATTCATGCAGAATGACAACTCTGGGGACTCATGTTTTAAAAATATACCCAGGAGTCTCCAATAGACAAAATCAGAAATGAAAAACAGGGAGCTGATTGAGTAGGCACAGGTGTCGGTGAGCAGGGACAGTTGGACTGCATGCCAAGGAGCAGAGTCTCCCTTCTGTGCTTATAACCAGTATGTCAGCAGGCTGAATTATTTAAACTAGAACCCTCTGAACTTTCCTGAATGCCTCAATATGAAAGATTTATGCCTATCACAGCAAGCCTCTGGCCTTTATAACCTGAGTTCCTGTCGAACTGGGTCAAAACCTGGTCAGCGTTCAATCATGTCTTCACCTTTGCCAGTGCTGCTGCTAGGAGGGGATTGCATTTCAAGCGCTCCCCTCACATAGTTTGATAAAAGCTCACGAGGACAAATGGCACCCACTGAAGAGGCATTGCTCTCAGGAAGAGAGCAAGCATTTCCAATCAAAGGCTTCTCCTGCTGCTTTGCTTGAAAAACATCACTTGGGAGCAAGACTGGAAAGAGTAATTTTCAAAGATCTCAGCACCTGGAAAGAAGCATTTTGACATGAGATGTATCTTGGAAAAGGGGGAAGATCCAGCTGCAGCCTGACAAATTATAGGCAATTCTTATTATCCTAAGGTTCAGGGATCTAACGGATAACTGACCCTGATAAAATTGGTCTAAGACTTTGGACAGATTCAAAGAACAGGGACCAAGATGCTCTACTCTCTTCAAACCCACTTTAGACTTTCACACATCAATTTCTAACATATACAATGATGTGTCATTACAAATAGAGATGGACAAATCAATTTCTCATTTTTCCATTGTTAATTTCAGCTTGCCACAATTTTGCATCACTTTGTGATTTCTTAAAACTAACAAGACTTTGTCAGCATTTCAGACTGCATTTCTCCTAATATATCCATACTGGAAAGCCATTTTGCATCATAATATTGAAGTGACAAATTGATTGGATAAATCTACATTGTCACCCACAGTTTATTCCCGATCAGATTTCACAAACATTGAATTCCTGAAGCCTCCTTCATCGTGTGTGAATGAGCGTGAGTGAAAATGGGTCAATGCCAAAGATGCCCAGATTTCAAATTCCACATCATCCCCAAAGTAGTTTATTTCTGTGACTGTGTTCTAAATGATCAGGGATAGTTGTGGGTACAATTCTTAAATATCCTGGAACTTGTGGTGCCAATGTAACTGATGATTTATGGTGTCGCAAAATAATCCATTGAATTGTGACATTACCTCATTCTGTGGTGCCCCTCAGATCCCATAAACCCAAGTGTGTGTGTGTGTGTGTGTGTTTGTATTTGAGAGGGTGTGTAGAGCAAGGCCAAACAAATGACTCATGCTAACCTGTTTGTCGAAGGCAGAACATATTGCAAAGATCAACCCCATTCCAGCTTGTGTTCAATTTGGAAATGCCAAAGATTGTTTCATAGTCTTCTGCAATGTTCATTATAAAAGTCCCCAGATGGCAGATGGCTATTAGCTCACCGTGACCTATATAAATGTCAAACGCAGAGCTATTGCCCCAGTGAAAATCTCAAAATAAATAACAACAGGAGGGATGCTGTGCTGCTGTCACTGGGATTTAAGGCTTATGAATTTATGCTAATTTATCCCAAAGTCAGCTGTGGAATGAAGCTCATCCTTTCAGAGGGGTACACTTAGCACCTGTTAGAAGAGGAAGTCAAATCCTGTCGAATGCCTGCTCCTTTCTCTCTCTGCCTCCCTCCCTCTCTGCTCCAGCTCTCTGGACAGCTACCCCAAGAGGAACAAGCAGTATATCTGACATTGCAGCCTATATGCTAGTTACTAATATTGATTAGTAGCAAACAATACTCATGTCACCTCTCCCTGATGGAACAAGCCAGCCTTTGTTTGCCAGCATCATACGCCACTCACGTTAACAATGCTCTCAAATTGTCCGTTGTTACTGTTATTGATCACTGCACCTCTGGAAATTCACAGGAAAGCCTTGGCTCTTTAAGGACTGCTTAAGTGTGATGTGTTTCGGTGAATCTCTTCCTTCTCATCTCTATATCAAGCTTAATAGAGCAAATATAATTTACTGGAGATAGGTTTTCTTCTTTTATGACATATGAGATAGCAAGCATGCCACTAGGACAGGAACAGGGTTTGGCCCAACACATTTTGCTGCCTGAGGCAAACAAGATACTCCCTCCCATTCCACATAGAGAAGCTGACTAGATTGGTAGTCAACTCTTACTCTCACACTGGCAATGAGACAGGTCCTCTACCATCCTTTCAGGCAGAAGGCTAGGTTAGGTTGTGTAGGACGTGCCATGTGGCACACCACTGCTCTAAAACCTCTTACCACCAGTCCCCAGCCCTAAAATCCTGTGGTGACCAATTCAGCTTGACTAAAGGTAAGACCAGCCCTGGAAAGGAATCATCTGCACACACTTCCGGGTTGGCGCCATCGCCGAATGGCGGACTCCCTCCGAGCTCCGGAGGGAGCCTGCTCGGCAGGGGCTGGGTTCTACTGCGCCGGCGACGCGGGGACCCTCAAAAACCATGGGCGCTGAAACCCATGGGCATGGTGACTCGGCTGGCACCGTTTGCGCCCCCCGACCCATGAAGGAGCCTTTTTAAAGGCTGCGGAGCGGGTGACGGGGGGGTGCTATGAGTCCTCCACTTCCCCTGCCGAGCGAAGCCGCATGCCATTCGACGGAGAGCGCTGACTTCTTCCATTAAAATTTTGGACTTAAAAGAATAACCCGTGAGTAATTGGAACTCGGATTAAAAAGGGAGAATTTTTTTTTTTAATTCGGAGCGAGCGGGGGAGGTGCAAAAAGGAAGTCAGCCTCCCCCCTGTTGTAGAGGAGTTAAAGCAAAGGATTTGACAACTAAGATCGAGTGCAACCTTATTCTGATAAAGTTATTAAATTTCGCGATGGAAAATTATAAGACTGGGCTGGAGGAGAAAAGTGGAATGTGAACTAAAATGCAGCCACCACCACCCCAGGAACCCCAGGAGCAATCCGTGAGAGCGCTGGGAGAGGAGAAAGAGAGGTTTTGACAGCTGTCATAGGAGCTGTCAAAGCGGAAGAACAAAAAGAGAACTTTGTTACGAGGACTTTGCCGGTTACATTTGTTATAAATTGGATATAAATTGTTTAAAACAAGGAATAACAAGTTACTTTGACTGTTGGGTGTGATCTGGAAGGAAACAGAGTTACTATAATCCCTCTAGAGGAGCTGTGGGACACTACAAGTATTGCTGGCATGGAATCGGAATAGGACTTTTTATCTCCTGGGAAACTGCAGAAGTGGAACACTATTTTGTCTACAGAGGTCTATACACTAAAGGAGACAATAGATTTATCTATTGAAGAATGGAAGGGACTTGACGTAATGTTTTGTACCTGAATAACAAAGCCTCTGCAGAGGAATTAGAAGCTTTTGGAATTAGAACATTTGTGCAGTAGAGCAGGGGAAAAAAGGAGGAGAGAGATCAACAAGAACAACAAGAATAACAAGAACTGGACAAAGTTTGAAGTGGGAACATTTGGGACATCCAGATTTGAAAGGTCTAAAGAAATAAAAATGGAGTTTTTACTCTTAAATACAAAGATCTGGATGGAAAAAATGGACCTTTTTGAGTCAGACTCCTTCCAAGATTGGACATTCGATATTAAAGATGACCAAAAGACGGCAAAGACTATTAAAAAGACAGCAAAGCGGACTGGCGAAGAACTATGGTTTAGATGTGGGAGCTCCAGGACGACAGTAGACATTGATGGACATTGGGAACGCAACCGGGAAAGGGGGGGAGGGAAACTTGGAATCCAAAGGGGGTTAAATTACATTTTATTCTTTTTTCTATCTTTTTTTATTCTAATCTGTATTGCATATTAAAGAGGGAAACTCGTGGAAGGGATGAGGTCGATTTTAGGGGATGGGAAAATATTTTTTTAAATTGGGTCAATGATAATAAGTTTAAAACTTGGGGTAAGAATTTGTTGAATTTATTTGAAAGAATTGGAATACAAGAGGGGGAGGGGAGGGGAAGTCCTGGAAAGATGCCAATGAAAATAAGGTTTTAATTTTGGATGTTTTTCTTTTTCTTTTTCTGTTATATTTGAAAATCTTTAATAAATATTATAAAAAAGGAATCATCTGCACATATTTATTTTATTTGATTATTACATTTCTATTGATGTTTCCACCAAAGCACTCAAGATGGATTACAAGATCACCCCATTTTATCCTGACGACATCCCTGTGAGATAGGCTAGGCTGGGAGGGACTGATCCAAGGTCAGTTAGTGAGATTCATAGATGAATAGAGCTCTGAACCATGGTTTCACCAGTCTTAGTCCAACACTCTAGCCACTACATCACACTGGCTAATACCAGTTGCTAGAACTCTCAGGAGGGAAAAGTGCTGTTGAGCTCAGCTCCTGCTTGTGAGCTTCCCATAGGCATCTGGTTGGTCATGGTGAGAACAGGATCCTGCCCCAGATGGGTCAGTGGCCTGATCCAGCAGGGCTATTATTATATTCCCATGGAGGGTCAAAAGTGTAATTCTGATGGAATGCCAATGGGTATCGAAAGAGAACCTGTGTTCTGAAGGTTCTTCTCAAGGTTTTAATACTGCATAAACATATTCATGTTTTGTTTTATTTTTTATAATAATATTTATTGTTCATTTTAAAAAAAACACCATACGGTGTTTACATTTCTTATCATCACCTATATTTTGACTCTTCCGAGTCGTCGAGTTCCCTCCATCCCTCCAAACTGACTTTCTAACTTCCAGACATAAGTTCATCCACATTTCTCATTCCCCCATCTACCTTTCTTTTTACTTATGTTCCTCATGTTCCTTATAATTGTAAATAAGCTTCTGCTTTTGACTAGCAAACCTTTAAATCGATCCTGTTAGTGTTGTTAAATGTTTACAATATTCTTTCGAATATGCAGTAAATTTACTCCAGTCTCTTTCAAACCTTTGATCCCACTGGTCTCGGATTTTCCCAGACAGTTTTGCCAGTTCTACATATTCAATCATCTTATTTTGCCATTCTTCTACTGTCGGAATTTCTTGCTGCTTCCATTTCTGACCTAAAATAATCCTTGCCGCTATTGTAGCAGATAAAAATAAAGTATAGTCTTTCTTGGGAATCTCTTCTCCTAGAACAGGAAAGCTTCTGGTTTCTTATGAAAGTGTTCTTAAACACTTTCATAAGTTCATTATAAATCAAATCCCAGAATGCTTTCACCTTAGGGCAGGTCCACCACATATGATATCAATTCCCTTCTTTTTCTTTACATTTCCAGCATAGATTATCAGATGTCCTGTACATTTTTGCTAATTTAGTTGGCGTCAAATACCATCTATACATCATTTTCTTTTAACGCAGTACAAGCTGTAAACTTTAAGCCATTTTCCTATAACCTTTCCCAATCCTCCAATTGTATATTATACCCAAAATATTTAGCCCATTTAATGTATCCATGTTTTAAGAGCAGCTGCGCGGTG
The DNA here is from genome assembly GCF_964234715.1 of Podarcis melisellensis. Taxonomy (NCBI): domain Eukaryota; kingdom Metazoa; phylum Chordata; class Lepidosauria; order Squamata; family Lacertidae; genus Podarcis; species Podarcis melisellensis. The sequence goes on from NC_138532.1 coordinate 9,107,692, forward strand.
CAAATAGGGCGATCCTGGGGCCGCGCTTGCCTTAAATGGGACGAGCCACACCCCCGAGCCAGCCGATTGGCTGGCTTAGGAGATGACACGGCCCGAGGATTCCCCTGATCCCCTGTTGGGGGCGTGAAGCCCGCAACACCACCTCCCCCCGAGGTTGGAAGCGGCTTTAGCCCATTTGATGTATCCATGTTTTAAGATCTTCATCTCCTTTCTCCAGGTGCCCCCTTCTCCATGTGTTAGGTAGATAGCAAGTAGGGAAAGTTCCATTTCCTGTGGCAGTACCCAGTTTATGGAATACCCCTACGCAGGCATCTTTACCTGGCATCCTTTGATTATTGTTTTTTAGGCCCCAGGTTAAAACAATCCCATGATTGATTTAAAGTTACAGAAGGCTAGGGGTACCAACTTGAATATAATACTGGGAGAGAGGGGAGAAGCAAGCCCTGCCCTGCATAAACAATCACAAGATGCCCCTCAAATATTTTAGGGGGGGAGGACCCTGTTCCCTAGGAGTTTGCTCCTATGCAGGAGGCCACCACTTTTCTGAAGCTCAGCCACTTTGAGTCTGGCTAGTGCCCGAATGGGATACATGTCCATGGCTTCCATAATGGGGAAAATGGTGGGACAAAAATGTAAGAAAATAAATATTCTCCTAGGCATTTGATGGATGAGTTACGTTATGGCTTTGCCCCTGTTATTTGAAGGCTTCTAGGCTGCCTTTGCTGGTATTTGACATTGCTGCTACTTTTTAAAGGTGCTGACAGTGATTCATTTTGACATTTTTGTATGTGTGTATAAACACACACACACAAACATGCTGTTATTACATTTTGTAAGCCACTTGGAGGTTGCCTTGAAAGGTGCTCTAGACATGTTTTAAGTAAATAAAATGTATCCGAGATGCGGTTGATCTTACGTATGTGGGCAACGCATAACAAAAGAATGTTCAAGTCCAGTCCCATCCACTGCTGCACTGCTTTAAATCAACTGGCTATTGAAATTGCACTTGAAAATTAATTTCCAGCAAGGTCTCTCCTGACAGCTGACAGATTGCTGTAATGCAGTGTATATTTTGTTTGTGCCCTCCTGTGAAATGGAGGTCTTTGAACAAAGCTTTCCATCCCCCCCTTTCTATTCTTAATGCGTGCAGTTGCACAGCCCCATCAAAACAGCATTAGCGCCATCTCCATCAACCGAGTTGTCAAGCCCTGCGTTGGTTCAGGTCCCCTCTTTGCCAACAGTACAGCACCCTGACTGAAGAAACAGTTCTAGCCAAACTGCCAAAGAAACAGTTACAACTCTTGTCTTTGAAGCCCAATCACCACTGGGACACCCTGCCTCCCCATGCCTCCTGGTAAAGCCACTTCTGCGCTAAGAAGGAGGTAGCGTTGCAGGCTTCACAGCCCCATGCAATTAGGGGGATTCCTGGTTGCGTCACTCCCTAGCCGGAACCGCTAGAAGGCCCTCGGTGCTGGACCTCAGTGTCCGGGCTGAACGATGGGGGTGGAGACGCATACTAAAACCCATCATATTAGAGGAGATTGGTTTGCAAAAATGAGTACATTAGGCAAAGTTGCATACAATTATGTGTCTGTTAGAAGAAACTCTCACTGAAATAAATTTTTCATGAGGACATTTAAGAAATAAATAAATCTTAAAAGGATGTGCAAATGTGGAGGACCAAATTTAAGATTAGAAAACTGATAAGCTAAGAGAAACCAAAATCAGTTGTATCGTCCATCCTGACTCTTGCCTCCCTTATTTGTTATTTCAATGCAGGAGGATGTTTGAGATCTGATGCCAGCAATGAAAGTGTTTCAGGCTAATGAGAAGCCAGGCATTCCTCCATGGCACTAAAAACTTGGGGAAGGAAATGTCACTTGCTAATAAGATAGAAACAGCTCCAAAAAATAAATAATTTTTTTAAGAAGAAAAATGAAGGACATCTGGTAATCTCAGCTTTGTGGAGGAGTAGGAACTACAAACCCTTAAAAGAAACAGACTAAGATAAGAGTAATAAGATGGTGCTGAGTAAAAATAAATCAATTAAAGGCTTATACCAGTCCACCCACCAGGCTCCAAGTTTTACAGAACCTCAATAAGCTTGCCTAGGAAGGTAAACATAGAGTACAATCCTATATGGATGAATGTCCCCACTGAATTCACACTCCAGTAAGTATATAGGATTGCTGGTTGATGAGAGCACTCTTTATCATTCTACATTTTCCTATGTTGAAGTTTTGCTGTTTCATATTGTTCCGATAGTTGATGGCTTTTATGGTACATTTCATTGTATAATTTGTTGTTTTGATATATCACTCGTCACTCTGTGTACCTTAGTAGTATGTTGTTATTACTTAAATGGTGATGTTTACCTGATTAATCAGTAGGGCTCAGTTTTAGGTGGAAAAGAAAAATGTGCTCAGTAGGATTGGTAATTGAGGAAAATCTATTGTTTGGAGGCTCATTTGATTCCCATGGGGGTTTTTTGTGCAATATTTTTTTATAAAAAGAGGAGAGGAACATAATAAAAATATCCTTTAAAAGCAAACACTGGATGGGAGCAGTGGAGCACAATTCCTATGCATATTAACTCAGAATTAAGTCAGTGCTGTTTGCTTCCAAATGAGTGTGCACAGAATTCCAGCCTTACAGAACAACCAGAACCTTAGGAAGTGAAAGTAAATTATGCTGGTGTAATATACCTCTATTTCTAACCCTGTTCTGTAGTGGGGCTACTACTGGTCAAGCCAGCACAAGCCTAGCACAGGAAAAACAAGTCTTTAAAATAAACTTTGACTTCCACCACTCGTTTTGCCAGTGTAACGTCTGCTGGGTTGCTAGGTCATGTGACAGAGTTGGGAATAGGGGCAAGTCTCCCCCTGCCCCCCTGCCCCCTCCACATACCTAGAACACCCCTTTTCTGGGACTTATCCCAGCCTTGGCTCTGCTGACCACAGTTCAGCCCCAGCTATTTTCCGGTGGTGGTGAGACAATGCTAGCAGATCAGTCCCAAAGGAAAGGCCCTGAAGGGGAGAGTCCCAAATGAGATTATCCCAATTGGGTCACTTCTTCAGGGTGCGATGAGGGCAAATGCATGCTCCATGGGTGATTGGTTACCAAAACACTTGCCCCTAACTGAGCTCTTTGAGCAACTGTGGTAGACAAGCATGATGTGAGTTCACCTGACTTCCTAGCGAGATGTGTGAGGTTGGGGATCTGCATCTGTGATGATATTATGCATGCAACAAACACCTATCCAGTGTGCCCAGTGATTTTGCTTTTGAGTATTGTTTTGATCAGGCTCAACACATGCAATGCCCCTCCTCCAGTCCGGCCATGCCTGCCAGGATGTGCAGGCATGTCTTTGAAGATCACCAGAGCACCTTCCTGGAAGGTGCTCTGGCGATCACAGCAGGTAGCCAGGAGGGTGAAAATCACCCTCCATGCCTCCCACACTCACCCAGCAGGCCAGCGCTCGCCCGGGGGCAGTGGGGGATCTTATTCCCCTCAATATGGGGGGGGAGTCCTTAGCCCCCTGCCTGGATATATTGAGGGGGCTGAAATTCCTTCTGCCCTCTATGGTTGGCGACCCTGGTTTTGATTGTTTTATTGCATTCATTGTACTTGTGTTGTATTTTTCTTTTGCATTAATATGCTGTTCACTGCTTTGGGGGCCTTTGGGCCCCAAAGTGGAATATAAATAAATCATAATGGACACGACACCAAGCAATTCAGAACTCCAGCAGTCTTGGGGGAAATTCAAATGAAGAGAAATTCAGAAGCATCCCAGCTTCTAGGTTAAGGAGGGGATTTTTGACAAAACCACCCTGGACACTTCCTCTGACCAAGGAGCTCTGCTCTCTAATCCCAGTTGTGTATGTATTGATTGTGATTACTAAGGAGGAGGGCAAAGGCATGACTAAGCTGTGGCGATCAAACCAATCTCTGTATCTGAGCACCATCGAGTCATGGCTCAAATGGAGCCACAGAAATTGCCTTTCCCACATGATGGATGGGAAATTCCTTCTGCAGTCTAGCAAAAAGGAGTTAATTTGTCTCTGATGCAGAAACAAAGCAGGCTTTTCCCACTGCATTCTCTGGCATGCCTATTACTTTATTTGCACGGCCATAAATTTGGAGCTCTGGAGGATAGAGCCAGCCAAGGGCTGCTTGTACAGGATACCATAATGTAAACTGCATATGCCGTGCAAAGTTGTTAAAGGGAACTAGCAGATGATAATATGCCCAGAGTTGCTGTTAATATCAGTTGATTTCCTCCCATCATATGTCAAAAACAAGGCTCTCCCTCCCCCCCACCCCCTGGAATCCCTTCTAGGTTTCTGATGGGCCTATAAATACAAAAGAAGGAAGATTTTTGGTTACCAGATCCCTAATAAGAAATGGCCTGGGTTTCAGAGTTAGGTCAAGCTTTGGAATATGCATGAAACACATATGCTCTGTGTATATGTATTCCCTCTCCCCCCCCTTATTGCTTAACAGTCGATGACATATGTCAGGGAAATCTGACAAAATCCAGTACATCTGTCACCTTTCCACGCTCTCAATGCTCTTTCTCTGTGTATCTCTCTGTGTCTTAGTTACTCCATGTATTACCTTTCCCCCTAAAACATACTTGTACAAGAAGAGACACTGAAGTTGCAGAATACCTCACTTTGCCTGGCTTACAAGGTGAGAATCTCTTCTGAGATGAGCTCCTTTGCTCACAACTGTCTCCCACTCACCATTTAAAGGGAGGGTATCATGAGCTTGCAAGGCTCTTCTGCATCTGGTCGGCCCCCCCAAGTGTGCCCCAAGGGCAGAGTATGCATCATGCTTCATGCAAATGTGACCTTTAGAAAAAGCAAATTGCATGAGAGTGGCTGTTGAGAGAATAATAATAATAATAATATAAAAAATCTAGCGTTTGTGCATGGTGAGGGAATGGCGCACTGGTGCTCCTTGAACAAAAATCTAACCAATTTACAGTCTTCAAATGAGCCATTCCAAACACCCAGACTTCCACTTGGCTAGGAATGCACAGAATCACTGACTGGGATCAGGCGCCACTTGCACGGAGGAAGGGCTGGGTGGAAAAGGTGGGCTAAATGATTTTCCCCTAATACTGCAGCCATGTTTAAACATATTTAAAAGCAGGGAAATGTGTGCTGTATGAAATATCTTCTGAAGAGGATCTCTGTGTACATACAGCACAATCTTTAACGAAAAGGTCCTCTCCTCTTTCTGTCTCTTCTACAGTCAGAGATATTCTGAATTTGGGTGTTTTCACATATGACCTCTCTATCTGAGATCACAGAGAGCTGCTTTAGACCAAGCCAGAGCATATGCCCTTCTAGCTCAGCAGTGTCTCCACTGGCTGGAAGCAATTACCCAGGGTTTCAGACAGAATTATTTCTTCCAGCCCTGGAGAAGTTGGGGGATTTTGCATGCATAGAATGTCTACCACCGAGCCATGACACTTTCCTAAATAAAGCTCATGCAGGGTGCAAAATTCCATTCTTTGGACCTTTTGGAAGACTACAGGGAGGTGTTGGTAAGCAACAAAGGCAGATGAACTGTTGTTCTAACCTAGGAGTGAGGAAAGTGTTTTTTAACCTGATGGCGGCATCTCCTACTGTGGAACAAAACTGCATAATTTTTAGCAGGGGCTATTAGAATAAGATCTATTATTTGATTATTGACATGAACCTCCAGAATGTATTTTGTATACAGTCATACCTCGGGTTACAGACGCTTCAGGTTGTTTTTTTTGGGGGGGGGTTTCGGCAGTCGCACATGCGCAGAAGCACTAAATCGCACTTTGTGCATGTGCAGAAGTGCCGAATCGCAACCCGTGCGTGCGCAGACATGGGTTGCGAATGCTGCGGGTTGCGAATGTGCATCCCGCATGGAACACGTTCACAACCCGAGCGTCCACTGTAGTTACGTTTTTACCTCTATCTTCAGTACATTGTATTTTATTTTATTACTATGGCTAGTAAAAGGGTAAAGGGACCCCTGACCATTAGGTCCAGTCGTGACAGACTCTGGGGTTGCGGCGCTCATCTCGCTTTATTGACCGAGGGAGCTGGCGTACAGCTTCTGGTTTATGTAGCTAGCATGACTAAGCCGCTTCTAGCAAACCAGAGCAGCACACGGAAACGCCGTTTACCTCCCCGCCAGAGCAGTACCTATTTATCTACTTGCACTTCGACATGCTTTTGAACTGCTAGGTTTGCAGGAGCTGGGACAGAGCAACGGGAGCTCACCCCTTCGTGGGGATTCGAACCGCCAACCTTCTGATCGGCAAGTCCTAGGCTCTGTGGTTTAACCCACAGCGCCACCCGCGTCCACTATGGCTAGTGGCTGATGCAAATAAAGATTCTACAGTAGGAACACTTGCTAGTGGTGGTCAGGACCCAGGAGCAAAAAGTGGAATGTGATTTTTACCTGTGTACAGTCAGCTAGTTTCTACACATGCACAAACATCTCTATATGCCACCTACGCAAGCAAGAAGCATTGCCCAAATTCAGGGATGCACTTTAACTGGGCAAAAATACTCCAGGTGTGAGGGCTGGGCAGAATCCCAAGGACCACATGATAGAGAGGTCTGACTTTCCACACCCCTCGTCTAGCTCAACTCTACCATTTCTGTTCTAAGAACTTTCCCATTGGGATGGATTTTGGCAGTTTCATTCAGTGTTCTGAATAAAAATAGTGAACATAACCTCATAAATAAGGTGGTGTGGTAGAGAATCTTCCTTGTGTTTTCTCAATGGAAAACGTCTTTTGTGTTTTCTTTTGCTCAGACACAAATGCACGTACACACAATTAAGAAGGGATCTGCTACAGCAGGAAAAATATTCCCCCTCCCATCTCCTTTATCCCTTCTGAAGTGACTTCTCCTTATCCTGTATTGCCAGCGCTCTATGACTGAAATTTGAAAGCATGTAGCTGTTCATCGGAGAGTGATTAAAGAGCCTCATTTCTTGGAAGAGTTAGTACTCATCATCTGCCGTGATGAATGAGCATCTAACATCCCCTGATCCCATTATATTGTGATTAATTGTGCCAGTTTAAGTCAATAATTCATTTGTTAAAAATAGGGTTGCAAAGTATCATTTGTCTCTGGGGAGCAATCAGAATATTAAAAAAAAATCATTTGCTACTTCTCATTAAATTAGTGTTGGAGGTCCTACCAAAGGGTTCTGTTCATCAAACATTTATTGCACACTTATTTGATAAGAAGTTGTATTTGTCTAAAATTATGTCTGTTAACAGACATAACGGCTTGCATTTTCCCAGCATTAATGAAAGGATTTTTAAATATATATATTTTTTTTGAAGAGTCTAAATAGGTGTGTGACTGAGAAGGATAGGCTGGGACCACAGTTAGAATGATTTCTGAATGCTTGTTTTAGAAAATGAAAATGGATAATATCCTTCTTCTTTTTTCAAAATGAAGTGGGGGCTTCTTCCTTCCCACTGATGTGGCAGTCCCTTAGTGGCAGGTCGTGCATCATTGGTGAGATGTAGGGACCCCAAAGTCTCATATTTATAAATGGTTGTAAAGGTTGCATTCATATTCATAGAGCTAATAAAAATAAATGTTCAGCTGTAAATGGTTCCAAGAGGAATGTATAAGGAATATCACCTAGTATGCTGTGCTAATGATCATGGCCATAACCAAGGAAGACATTTGCTTCATACATCTCTCTAGTCAATGCCTTTTTACACATCTGTAAAATTGCTAGAGATGTGTTGACACATGCTGATCAAATGGTCCTATACAAAGGCCCTGAAGCAAAGGTGATGAGCATAGGGTCCCTCCATATATTGCTGGGCTCTAACTCCAATCAGTTCCATCTAGCATGGCCAATGGTTGGGGATGATGGGAGATATACTGTAGGTCAATACTATCTAGAGGGCCATTGAACTAAGAACATAGCTCAGTGGTAGAACATCTGCTTTACATTCAGAAGACACCAGATTCAATCCCTGATGTGTCCAGGTAGGGCTGAAACAGCTCTTGTCTGAAACTCTGGAGAGCTGTTGCCTTACAAATTAGACAACACTGAACTAGATGGACTAAAGGTATGACTTGGTATAAGGAAGCTTCCTATGGAGAAGGGTCTTAGCTCAGTGGCAGGGGATCAGCTTTTCATCCAGAAGTTTCCAGGTTCAATCCCTAGCATCTCTAGCTAGGGCTGGGCAAGTTGCCTGTCTGAAACCCCGGAGAGCCACTACGAGTCAACACAGACAATTCTGAGCTAGATAGGTCATTGGTCTGATTCAGTATAAGGCAGCTTCCTATATTTGTGTTATTCAGCCCTGCTTCAAAGAACCATTACAAATCCATGGAAGGTTGGCCACCTCCAGACTGTCAGCATTTTGTGAGAGGGTGTCACAGAGCTGACAAGGAGAACAGGTCATTTCATTTAAGCTCTGCATAAGCTCTCTGCAAGCAAATCAGGATGCACCTTCAATAAACAGGTCCGCATGCCACAAAATATTGTTAGTTTTTGATGAGGTGTCAGCAGATTTTGTGGTCATTGCTTACGAGATGGTGACACTAGCTAGCTAATATCTAAGGTGCTTCATAGCATTAAACTGCAAGTCACTGAATCAAACGTAGCTCCTAATCAAATAATTTTTCATCCCAATATATCTAATTGTCCAGGTGACACGAAGTGCCAAATTTTAGTATCCTGTTGGTTGATGCTGGCTAAGAATTTTAGAAACTTCCTGTCCTTTAGCACGGATTCAGATGCTATCAAGTTGTGCTTTTATCTGCATTAGAGCAGGGGTTCTATACTGTCAATACAGCCAACCAGGGCTTGTAACACAGGTCACAGTTAAAGAATCCCTGACCAATGGGCATCCTAAGGTAAAGGTAAAGGGACCCCTGAACATTAGGTCCAGTCATGACCGACTCTGGGGTTGCGGCTCTCATTTCGCTTTATTGGCCAAGGGAGCCGGTGTACAGCTTCCGGGTAATGTGGCCAGCATGACTAAGCCACTTCAGGCGAAACAGAGCAGCGCACGGAAACGCCGTTTACCTTCCCACCAGAGCGGTACCTATTTATCTACTTGCACTTTGACATGCTTTTGAACTGCTAGGTTGGCAGGAGCTGGGACCGAGCAATGGGAGCTCACCCCGTCGTGGGGATTTGAGCTGCCGACCGTCTGATCGGCAAGTCCTAGGCTCTGTGGTTTAACCCACAGTGCCACTGGCTTCCCATATGGCCATCCTAGCTCCGTTTAAAAACCTCCAGTGAAATAGACCACCTTGGATTCCATGGTGGAAGAAAGTTAATCATATAAGTGTAATCATTTTTTTAAAAGGGCAAATAGTAGTTTGAGGTGGTATCCTGATCTGGCGCCCCACCTCTCATGAACTGCTACCTGCAAACATTTTAGAAGATTAGCACTGCCTCTATACATCTCCATTGTTGCATCTAGTGTGGCCCTTTTCCAGAGTTCCAGATTCAAAATATGTAGCAAAATCCTTCCTTCGTTCCTCCATAATGAAAGTATCATTTAGTTTCTTGCTGAAATTAACTTAAAAATTATTCCTCTTAGCAGGGGCAGGAGATACAGTGTGGGTAAAGTTGCTCCATTAACAGCACCAGGGCATGGATTGTAATTTTTCCTTGAGCAACTTATGGAGGTTTGAATCAAAGTGTAAAAGTAGAAACATGGCATCCTTTAAGGAAATGTGCACATTAAGAATCAGAAACTGAGTGCAGTTCTGAAGCAGGTCATCTTGGAAAGAAACATAGCTCCAGTTTCTTTACAAGATTAGCCTCAGTTCTACTGCTTTTGCTTCCTTGATACCTTATAGGTCTTGCATCAATTTTCTTGGGAATCTGCCCATCAGCCAAGCTGAGCTCTGCACAATCCCTTCATTATTTGCAAAGCTTGAGGTTTGACAGGGAGTTCTATTAATGTGACAAGCTTGACCAAAAAATTTGTCACTGCTACAGTGGTGCTTGGGGGAGAAGGAGGGAGTCTGAGTGACTGGTTTCATATGTCTGTGTGAGGGACAGGAATGCAGTATTGAGCAACAGCCTAAGGAAAGAAAAACAAGAGGTGGTGTTGATAACCTACATTATGCAGGAATGGGAGTGTTGTGTGTTGTGGTTGCACCCTTTGTAGTCTTTTTCATAACTAAAATGGTCCAAACACTTAGCCTTTCTTCATACAAAAGATGTTTCAACACCTTGATCACGGGATCAATCTTTTCTACACCTTTTCCAACTACACTAGTATCCTTATTGGGGGACCAAAGGTGTACACATTTTCCTTGAGCCAGAGAAATATTTATTCTATGATTCCACACCTGCATTGAACATTCTGAGATGATGATTTAAAAAGGTAAATTTCTAAAGCAAACATGGTGCCTTCCAGGTGTTGTGATTCTGTCAACGTAAGTTTCTCTCAGTTTCTCATTTTTTCCAATCTTAAGTTAAACTTCTCCACATCTGTTCACATTTTTTTATATATAAAAATTACTCATCAATTTCCCAGCATTTTCCTTAACACTGTGTGTGAGAGAGTGATTTTCACTAAAAAAATACTCGCACTTTCCCTAAATGTATGTATTTTTGTACACCTTATTTGGTTGGAAAACTACATCTCAAAATTCAGAGAAGTGTGAAAATTCAGAGAAAGGAGAACTGTGGAGAAATGCAAATTTCGGATGATAACTGTATTTTAGTTCATGTATTGGCTTGGGAAGCGTGAATTCAGTGGGTTCACATTAAAATGTGAACCAAGCTGAATTTATTCCCCATCCCTATAGATTGCAACTGCTATCAGCCCCCTCCAGCATGGTTAATGGTTAAACACAATATCTGAGAAGCCTCACATTGGTTATCCTCACTGTAGTCCTTTGGCTGTGAAAAGAAATCAAAAAGTGCATTGTCAATGACAGGGAAGATCAGAAAGTAAGAGAGGAGGGAACCTACATGGGATTTACAATAGAGTAGTGATTTTAGATTATTTTTATCCCTCCATCTCAACTACTGTTGCTACTGAAATATCACTAAAATGCTAAATAAATTTGGATATTATTTTTCAATCAAAACATCACTGTCATTCAAACATCATGTGGTTCAATGTATGTTTCTTTCTTATGTGGGTTAATTCACTTTCTTGCAAACATTTTATGCTGTTTTTAAACCCCATCCAAATATAAAACTAAGCTCGCCATATTTCACCCACAAAGTTGAGCTTTTGTAAAGAAAAACCCAACAAAATTATTGAGCTTTTTTGGGACACAAGCCCAAATCGGTGAGCTTTTTTGGAGCTGTTTTTTAAGCTTTTTGGGTTTTGCCTGACATTTTGCCCATTTGGTAAATTTCCACCCCCAAACCAGGAAAAGTCAGGAAATTTCCAGACGTATGGCAAGCCTACTAAAACCTCTTTTCCCCAGATGTGTTTGTTTTTGATGGTGTGGGAGGGGGGGTTGGATTCTGGTTCTTGGGAGTACAATTGCCAGGGGGCAATATGATAATATGTATGCACTTGGCAACACCATCAGACTGCAAATGTCAACAGTACAGGCCAGGAAATAATTCTTAGAAACAAATTGACTCCTCAGTGCTCATTGAGAATTCTTGTAATGACATGTTTTAATGTTGATTTGGAATCAACCTTTGGATAGGTCACATATCACTAGTTTTGATGAGACTAGCAAAACCTTGGAGAAGGTTTGCAAAGCCCTACCTATAAGAAGGTAGGAAGAGTCCTGCTAGAAGAGACTAAAGGCCTACCTAGGCCAGGATTCTGTTCTTGCAGTGGACAACCAGCTGCCTATGGGGAGCCCAGGAACAGGCAGGAACAAAAGCACTTTCTCACCCATGATCTCCATCAGTGAGCAACTGGTTAAATGGCATACTGCCACAGCAGATTCCTGGTTTGAGGGGTCACTGGCAAGGTATCTCTTATTCAGAGGCTCATCTGGTGGCAGTGGATAGCTCTGGAAATCTTCATTACATTTTCCTTTCCCACAGTGGTCTTCAGAGATCCTAAGCTGGATGCCCCAAGACATCATTGGAAAGAGAAATGGGACTCTCCAGAGCCATTCACTACTGCTTGATAAGACAATAGCCAAAGGGGCAAGGAATGGGTGGGTAAAGTGATGGTTGGACGCTCCTGGGGCACTTGGGACCCAAAACTGCCCAACAGTGCCAGCACTGGTCCTGATAAGCAGAATAAGTTATGTCAATACATGGAGATGAGGACAGACAATTGATGTACTTGATTGATTCAGCTCACCAAATTTAGCTTTGCATTGTACCAAATTTTGATTTAAAAAACCAAGCATACACAGCCTTGTCTTAAACAAATCATTTGAATAAGTTCCCTTTCACACTTGGCATGGTATGGTTGAATTAATCAATGTTTATGAGCTCAATAATTCACACGCAGGTGCTGGTGAAGACATGCTGTAGGCTGCAAAGAAACACACTTTGGTGTGATTTATTGCACAATAACTTATGCGCTGTCAGGTCTCATTGTTTAACCCTATAAAAATGCCATTAGTACAAAGTTTCACATTTTATCCCCTGATTTGTTCTTTGACAGAAACCCCATTCAGCCATATCAAAGCAAATATTCATTGCGGTGGGGTGCGGGAGGAGACAGAAACATCAACCACTGCTGAGCATGGACGTATTTTGTATGCTAAATCAAATCCTGGAATCTGTAGTCATCCAACCCAGGGGGTTGGGAACCTGTGGCCCTACAGATTCAGTTGGGCTACTGCTCCCATCATTGCTGACCATTTGCCATTCAGGTTGGGGGCTGATGAGAGTTGATGTCCAACTACATCTGGAGGACACAAGCTTCCCCACACTTAATCCAACCCATGGTTCAAATAATCTTCAAACCAGGATTTTAAAGAGCACCCACAAGTACTGGCCACACAATCCCAGATTTGAAATATTTTGTGCCATTCTACCCAGCTCCTGCCAACCTAGCAGTTCGAAAGCACGTCAAAGTGCAAGTAGATAAATAGGTACCACTCCGGCGGGAAGGCAAGCGGCATTTCCATGCACTGCTCTGGTTTTGCCAGAAGTGGCTTAGTCATGCTGGCCACATGACTGGGAAAAACTGTCTGCGGACAAATGCCGGCTCCCTCGGCCAGTAAAGCGACATGAGCGCCACAACCCCAGAGTTGTCCACGACTGGACTTAACTGTCAGGGGTCCTTTACCTTTACCTCACCTTGTACTATGGCTGCCACTCTCATTCTGTGTGGGAAAAAAACACCATAATATCTTTAGCTGGGAACATTTTAAAATATTCAGTGCAAGACTCAAGTACCAAATCTGGGAGCTTCCATGCAATGACTGGTCCCCACACTGGTTTCACACAAGAGTCTGCTTATTATGATACTGAACCAGCTTCACAGAAGAAAGGAAGCTCTTCCAGTTCTGATACTCAACTGATGAGCTAAGCCCAAAACCCATCATGTAGTGTAGGAATAGCCAATGTTGTGCCCAGGATGTTCCTGGTAGTGCCATACTTTGGTTCACTACAGTTTTGGCATAACCCAAATAATTGCATTGGGGTAACTGCTTCTGAGAAATCTTCTGTTCCTGACATTTACTTTACTCTATGTGCTGGACAGATGTGATAAGAATCAACATAGAAATAAGAATCGTTGTTGCAATAATGACTATAGAAATGAAAACCAATTTAAGATAAGGTTTCAACCATGATTGCTCACCTAGTTCCAGTGATTTCCTGCTTCCTTCACATCATTCTCAAAGACCAGCTCCATCAGGCTTGCCCTGAAGTCACCAAGAATTGAGTAAAACTTTGTCTCTATTTCTATTTGACTTATCACAACAAATGTTGTTGTTGTTTAGTCATTTAGTCCTGTCCGACTCTTCGTGACCCCATGAACCAGAGCACGCCAGGCACTCCTGTCTTCCACTGCCTCCCGCAGTTTGGTCAGACTCATGTTTGTAGCTTCGAGAACACTGTCCAACCATCTCATCCTCTGTCGTCCCCTTCTTCTTGTGCCCTCCATCTTTCCCACCATCAGGGTCTTTTCCAGGGAGTCTTCTCTTCTCATGAGGTGGCCAAAGTATTGGAGCCTCAGCTTCACGATCTGTCCTTCCAGTGAGCACTCAGGGCTGATTTCCTTCAGAATGGATAGGTTTGATCTTCTTGCAGTCCATGGGACTCTTAAGTCTCCTCCAGCACCATAATTCAAAAGCATCAATTCTTTGGTGATCAACCTTCTTTATGGTCCCTCAGACCACATGGTTTCTCTTTTTAGATTAGGATTTCCCCCCTTAAACTTTAGATTATGGGTGCATATGTGCATTAGCTATAGTGCTGACCTGCATATCTCTGTTAAAACTGTGTGAGCTGATACATATGATGCACAGTTAGAACAGTACATGTTTGTTTTCTTGCTCAAGGTTTCAGTACTTTCATAAGAAGGGTGTAGTTGGGATCATATGGAGGGTAAACACACATAGGAGTTCCCACACACATGTGGTGTGGACTCCAATTCTCATCAGCCCCAGTCAGCCTGGTCAATGGACAGGGGTGATGTAAATTCTATCTCTAGAACATCTAAAAAGCAGCATGTTTGCTACCCCTGCTGTAGAGTCTCTCTGCTTGTCTATGCAGTGCATCTATGCCTAGAATTGATATTTGGTGGGAATGTCTACAAAATGCTCATACCTTAGGAATTTGTCTGTGCAGTGGTACCTTGGGTTACAGACGTTTCAGTTTACAGACGCTTCAGGTTACAGACTCTGCTAACCCAGAAATAGTACCTTGGGTTAAGAACTTTGCTTCAAGATGAGAACAGAAATCGTGTGGCGGCAGCAGGAGGCCTCATTAGTTAAAGTGGTACCTCAGGTTAAGAACAGTTTCAGGTTAAGAACGGACCTCCAGAATGAATTAAGTTCTTAACCCGAGGTACCTCTGTACCTACCTATCAGCTTTTATTTACCAAAGCCAGACCAAATGTATTTCCCCCAGACGTTCTAAATGGCAGACTGAGAGGCATCCCCAATCAGAATAGACTTTGTTTATGTTCCCAGGACGTTGACTATATGAAGCATATCCTACTGCATTGTGGGCAATATGAGCAAGCACGGGATCAACTGATCAAACTCTTACTGGCAAATTAGCTGGGAAAATCCAAAACCTCCCATATTAAATATCTTTTGGAAGACAGGTCAAATGATATTACACTGGCCATGGCAAAGTTTCTTTTGGAGGTTACAAGAAACAAATATCAGTATGCCCTAGATAAAACAAAATGACTGCCTTGGTTTCCTCCATCTGTCTCTCTGGTCGTTTTAAATGTATCTAGTTTTGAAATTGTTTTGTGGGTCTTTGGACTGCAATAAAGTATTGATTGAATATGATGAGAGAGCAGCAATTTTATTAGTCCAATGCACATCTGTGTTTATTTTAAGGCTGAGAACATTTTGCATATCCTATTTATTCATATTCTGAATTGTTCTGCTCACCATGCCACTACTACTGGTCCTCAGTTCTACTGGAAAATTTCTCAAACTAATTCCAGAATTTGGGTGATGGTGGAAGTACAGTTTGCCTTAGTTTTCATCAGTGAGGGAACACTGGGCTCCCACTATCCATGACTGTTGGCTGGGGTTGATGGGAGTCATAGTCCAACAATACATGGAAAAGATCTTTATTCAGGCTAATAGCTGTTGAGGCTCAGCAGCAAACACAAGGTCCAGAAGTCAAGATTCCAGGACACATGAGGGACACAAGAAGCTTTGAAGATGTCCCAACAGGAGCTCCTTACTCACAAGTCTCTCCCTACAGTTCTGCCATGTGTATCCATGCACAGTGTGTTGAATGGCTGTGTCTGATCCCACCTATGAAGACAGTGCCTGGTTTGGCAACAAGTTATATCTTGCCCACCTTCCTCCAGCTCTACCACCTGCACCTCCTGTTCAACCCCTCCCTCTGGCTAGTTGAAGTCCTCCCTCCTCCCTGATGTGTCTCTGCACTCTGCAGGAGGAGTGGGGAGAAAGATCTGCTTCCTCCTCTGACATCTAGAGTCCCAAGGAGACACAGCTCTCTCCTCCAACACCTCTCTGCTGTTCCCAACCCTCAATAATCTGCTGCCTGAGGTGGCCACCTCGCTTTACCAAAAGAATGGATTCGCCAAAATAGTGCTCTCCAGATATTACTGAACTCAATTCCCACCTGCCCCAGCTAGCATGGCCAATGGTCAGGAATGATGAGAACTACAATGTACAGCATCTGGTGTGCCCCATATTGGCTACCCTTCGAAGCAGTTTATGACACATTTCTCTGGCAACTGAGCATGTCTCCTTAAAAAGGCATATATGGAAGTGCTAGCTTAAATTATTTTATGTCCTGTGCTCCCCCCCCCCTTGAGCTGCAGTTCATCTCTGGAGTGGAAACAATGGGGGGGGAGGAAGGAAGGAAGGAAGGAAGGAAGGAAGGAAGGAAGGAAGGAAGGAAGGAAGGAAGATGCAGGGCAATGTATATGGAAACATCAGGTGAACAGAACCTCCTCCAATTTCTTGTTCTTTGGGAGTTTCCATTGACTGATAACCTATTTGACCATGGTTTGCTGTTACACTCCAGTTCGGGAAAGGAACTGCTCCACCTAGCCACAGTTCAGGCACTTTCTGTGAGTGCCAGTTATGGTGGATCTGGGTGCCAGTCATGCACCATTCATTCAAGGATACTGCTGAGTCCTGTTCTGATTGTTACTAGTTCCAAACAACTAGGACAGCCAGCACAGGTAACAAAAGTTTGATAGTTCCTAACTCAGATGAAAACAGTTACTTCCTGTACTGTGTTCTTACTTCATTTTCTGACTCGGTACCACAGTTCTTGGGAAGACAGTGCTTGAACTGACTCTTAAAGAAATAAATGATACAACACATGCCAATGTACTTTAGAGCATGCTCAGTGTCTTCAAATGCATTTGTATTCTGGAGGGTCTCTTTGCACCACTTGAACCAGTGAGCTACTGTGGAATGCATTTGGTTCCTCAGACCCAGGGGTAAGTACCAATGAAGGTCTGTATGGGCCCTGCTGTGATGGGAGGGTTTTCTGGGGACTCCTGTCTGTCAGCCTGATCAGGCTTCTTAGCTGGTGATTTTCCGTCCTCCATCTCTATATCCACTGCTGGACTTTGGGGTAATGAGAGAGCCCTTGAAAGCAGTGCTAGTAGACCGAGGTCCACCCAGAGAGCAAAGGACATCCTTGCCAACCCCCCCCCCTCCTAACACCAGCAATGCAACACCTCTTGGTACCTAATATCCACTGACATTTGACCACACCAGAGCCCATAAAAGACTGCAGAACAGTCAACAATCCAAAATATAGCAATTCTGTTAACAATGCTGTTAGAGAAGACAAAGTATTCCCATTTTCCTTCCCACTTTATGCAGTTTTTATCAAGTCCTAAATTGTCGCCAGGAGGGAGAAAGGAAAGGGGAGGAGAGAAAAACATTTCCCAAGTTTTTACTTCTTCTTTTTCTTTTTTAAGAAAGAAAAAGATTTTGTTCAGTTACTAATTCCTTACAGACTCTCCTCTGAGCAGAGACCCAACTGTATCCCTATTAAATTATATAGAGCGAGTCCAGTCCTTGGCTGTCAGCAGGACCCATCAGTCCTAATTTATCGCCCCAGGAAACACAGTACAATTATGGTAATAAATAATAATAGGATTCAGTACATGACAACATGAGTGATGGAGCCTCTCCGAACTCATTTACATTGCTTTGTGTTGCAATCACCCTGCCTCTAATGTAATGCCAGGCAAATGAGCCTTTTTGAATATTGTGCAATCTATTGCAAGTCAACTGGCACAAAACTCACTCAATAAATCTTGTTCAAACACATGCCTTTAATGACAGGTAAATCAACAATGAAGTAATTGCATTTAATGTAGTGATAGACTGGACAAAAACAGTGACCTCAAAGTGACTTTTTGTAAAAGGTATGATCTAGTTGCTGTGGTGCGTGGGATGTATTTTTGTGCTTGCTTTATTTATTTCTTCTTTCTTTCCTTCTTCCCCCATTTTTTCCCCTTCTTTTTTGTAAAGCAGGAACTTTTTGCTCAGATGCACACCATAATGACATAGTCTTTGATTTAGTGGTTGACCTCTCCAGCAACTGGTGAACCCAAACGAGCTGGTTTAGACCACAGGGCTCTTAATTTAGAGTAGACCCACAGACTGTACTCAAATTCCCCCAAATAGTTATAGATTGGAAAGTGCTGCAGACATGTACCAGCTTCTCTGCTTCTTCTCCTCTTCCCCGCCCCACAAAGTACATTTGAGCTTGCATAAAATAATTTGGTGGCAGAGATTCAATGACCAGATGTCCCACTTATTTTTTTTTAAGAAGAAATGCCACTGGGACCACCATCTGGATCATGGCCTCAGTGCTGCGGGAGGTGAAGTTTGCTTTCCCTCCCTCTTCCAAGCTTTTGCAAACAAAATTGGAGCTGCTTTTTGTACCACTGGGCTAACCCCATAGTACAGTAGAACATCTCATGGTTTTTTGGCCTTGGTTGTAAGAGCAGCAAGGTTCCAACTTGAACTGCAATAATTTGAAACAAATGTGGATGGTGTCTTAGCATGAGAGAAGCTACCTCAATGCAACTAACACCAAGAGCTAGAGTTGCACTTATGTAGGTACACCTATTGAAGGAGGGTTTAGGTTTCAAATAGGAGTTGTTCTGATGTAGCACAGCATGTAAATTTGAGATGCACAGGTGAGGAAGAATGCAGAAAGCTGCATGTGGCTGTGAATGCCTAGGGAGGAAAGCAGACATTAATAGCACCGTATATAGGTTTCATTTTGCAAATAGTCAGGCTGCTTTGGAGGAAAGGTGGTATTGTTCAAAACAGCTACAATGGGGATGGGGCTCAAAACCCTTGCTAACTCCCCGTCAGCACTGCCTGAAATCCCTTCACTGGAGCTACTGGTGGCAATGTAGTGCAGATAGAGCATAGAAAGTTAAAAATACCCCCCCCCAAAAAAATGTTAGGATATTTCCGTTCCACCTTAAAAGGGAGCAGGCTATGTGAGTCACAGAGTCTGCGTATTTCCTGTTGACAGGATGTTTATGTTTTCTACTGCTTTCGTTTCTCTCTGTGCCTGAGCAGACCGAAGCAGGCAGTCATGTTTTTTCTTTGTTCTGACCAACGCTGAATAAACTTGTAAATATGCTCTCCTGCTGTGCATCTTTCACTGTGCATTATCTGCTGATAGAGCATGCATCAGTTCTGGAATGTGGAAGGCTATTTTCTGGAACTCGTGTCGCTAATTGCTGATACTGTATCTACGGGAGATCGATGGACATCCGGAGTCGACGTGGAGGCAGTGATGGCCTTTGTCTCCCTGGCAGTATCTGAGGGTTTATCCACACTTACCTTTCCTTTGCTCTTTTCAGGAACAATCTGTACTTCAAAGCTCTATGTCCAAGGCCCTTTTGTTTTTTGCTCTGGAGCTTTTCCTGTGAAAACCCGCTCTTTAAAGCTCAATCAGAGCAAACAGCAATCTGCAGAAAATCTGATACATGCATGAGGAACACTGATTCCACAATAAGTATTCATCTGAAAGCAGCCCATAACACTTAGAAATATGGGGCCTTATATACATTAATGGTGATAAGGCATAATGTGTCCTTCCTAAGGAGAGGGAGAGGTCTTTCTCTGTGGTGATGCCATGGCAAGGAATTTACTTTCCATTGGACTTGCAATGAATTCCTGCACTGTAGGCTGTTTGGAAGTCCCCCTTCATCTTTCCCCTCTTGCTTCAATTGGCCTTTCAGATATGATGTTTTTTAGCTGGGTGATGGTCTGGTTGAATACTATTATTTCCCTGCTTTGTTACAGTGTTGCTGAAGTGTAGATTCAGGTTTGTGTATTATGGCCCTTCTTAATGTTGGTTGTTTTTATTGTATGCTGCTTTTGGACATTCATTCAGAAAAGTGGCCTAAACATGTTTAAATAAATAAATAAATAAATAAATAATATTTTAGGGCATTAGCTGACCCTACTGGGGATTTTAGTCAATATACCAAATGCATGGACCTTGTGAGGGCTGCAAAAAGTGAATAGGGGGCTAGAACACTGCATCTAAAAGTCACAAGGAAGAAACTGACCGGCAAAGCAATCTCTTGTTCAGCAGACATGCCAGTAATTGTCTGCCTTGCTGTTGTTCTTCATCTGTTTGCCCTTTGACTCTATAGCTGAATGTCTTAGCGGTGAATCAGAAAGGCTAAGCATCTATATTACTGGTGGGGTGTCTAAAATCTGTAGGGAGATAGAGGAAGATATTTTCTGTGCGCACTGCTTTCAGTCCTGTTGATTCTGAGCATAACCAGACTCTGCAAGCTGCATAGTCAAGCAGACAACCTTTTCAAAGAGAAGTGTGATGTGAAGCACATTGCTGGAAACTTTGATTAAATGTTTCCAGCCTCACCTCACAGATGGAGAACTGGGACACAGAGATGGGTTGCATTTATTTACTGCTCTGCTGTATATCTGAGAAGCAAGACAGGTGGGTCTTTACAACAGGGCTGGGGAGACATTGACAGCCTCAGGGTCACATTCTGGACAACCTTTTGGCAGTGAGGGGCCAATGGTGGTGGGTGGGGCAAACGCAAACATGGGTGGAGCACCAAGCAAGGCTTATGTAGGAAATGGTTGGATGGGAGGATAGAAAGGCTTGGAGGCTCTGAGTTTTCCAATCCCTTCTTTACAACAACCCTGTGGGATCTGTCAGCATTATTCTCATTTTTACTAGTAAGAAATGAAGGATTAGAGGGGAAATGGAACAGCCAGGGTCACCTCATGAATCTATTTCTGAGACTGAACAGTGGACAGAGGCTTTCCTTCAGTCCAAACTAATGGGCTATAGTGTGAGTAGGATTTCTAACCCTGAATGAGCCAAGAAAAGGCAAGCCCAATTTTTTAGAGGCAGGGGAGTGGATCAAAATGAAAGTAGAAAGAAACTACTTTTTGTGGCAGGGGTGTGATTTTTGAGGGTGGGATAAAATTCATACTGCTGTTCCTGAGCTGGTAGCCACCATAGTGATTTCTTCAGAATGCTTGGAACAATATCATGTCAGGCTTAAAGATGGGGGTGAAATTTACCCTCTCCAAAACAAAGTGAAGATCCCTGTTGAGTCTACCTACTAGCTTTCCTGTAAAGTGCATGCTTATTCCTTAAGCAGAATGACTTCTGCGCACACAACAGAATGTCCCCTCCCTCTCCTTTACCCTTGTGTCCCTGCAGCTGAAGCCTAAAACATGAGCTTAACTTCCCACTGAGATAACCAAGAGAAAAAGTTTTCTCAAAAATAACTCCCAACTGAAATCAGTTAGATTTAATCCAGAGTAAGTATGCATAAGTATACTTTAATGTGTTCAGCTTTGGCCAAATTCTGCTCTAAATGATTATGAATAATAGCCATCTCATGCAACTTGTTTGACCTCTACATTCAAGCTAATGCCAACAAGGAAGATGAAATCTATCACAGAGTCCTTCTCCAGATGTTGTTGAACTCCAGGCCCATCAGCCTCTGTCAACATGGTCAATGCTAAGGGATGGTGGGAGTTGTAGTCCACTAATACTTAGAAGGCCTGCGGGACCCCCATCCCTTTTTACAGTTTTACAAGTTGTGGGGGGGGATCATTCATAGGAGCTTTGGGCTCCAGCCTGTTCAGAGCAGCCTCTGGACTCTTGAGCACAATCCTTTGTCTCCCACTTCTTTGCTTTTTCTTTCACAAGTAAGGCATTAGGGAGAATATCAGAGGTCGGTGTGAAACCATTAAGGTTTACCCATGTCCCTGGGCTCTCTCCGTTGATGGCTCCCATATGACGTAAACTGATTAGTGGGATGGCTAGAGGCAGGAGAGAGGCATCATTAAGAAAGGAAGAAAAAAGAACAACAAACCCCCACTAATTTTAGAAAATTGTTACCAGTTGTCTGCACCACAGAGCTTGCTCATCCGTGCTGAAGATGTCAGGCCAGGATCACACGCCTTCCCCTCTCAGCCTAGGCAGCAGGCTTCTGGGACTCTGATTACAAATATATCTTCCATGTTGATTGTGATTCTTTTTCTATAGTTCTGTGCTGTATCTGCATCTTTCTTAGGAGCATGACAGATACTTGGCACAAGGGCATTCCCCAGCAGGAGCACCAGACATCCATCACCAGGTGCAAAACCTTATTATAGGCCACGGTGCTGCGAACGAGTTGGGGGTGGTGTTGGGGCTCTTTGGCTGAGTCTGCCTGGCTAACTGCAGTTTGTTAAAGTTGGCTCAAGCACTGAAATTCAAAACAGGCCTTGGATTAAGGCTCTCACGGAGCATGCAGAGGTAGATGCCTCTTGAAGTTCTACACAGGCAGAGGGTTGCTTTTCAAAGGTGCCAAGATCCTGAGCCTCTGAAATGATGATGGACTGGTCTGAAATCAAAGCTTGAAGAATGGCTAGCAGACAAATGTGAAAGCAGCTCTGAATTCCTCCAGTCCCAAAGGCACCAAGGAGAATGGGGCCTGCAATCTGGGGTCTGGGCCATGTTGAGCTGCCAGATGTCACTTGGATCAGCGATTCACAAATGATCCTAGGGTCATAGGTGGCATGTGGGTAGGTCACCAAGGTAGGCCACCAGAGCTAATGCAAAGAGCTAATGCAGCAGAAAGCAGAGGGGGGAAAGGTTCCACCTCAAGGTCAAAGGTTGGAGGCAGCAAATGGCTCTAAGCAAGCTAACTGGCAGGGCTGGATGACGACGGCACTTTGCCAAAATTTGCCCTTGAGGAGCATTCCAGTGACCCGACAAGGGTTTATTTAAATGGATCCATGCAACATTAACAGCCGATATTCGACCTTGTTCGTCAGCAAGGGAACAAAAGTGTTTCACACAAATTCAGTCACATTGCCAAGATTTTAAGGATGTGAACACTGGAAACTGTCTTATTTCAGGTCAGATGTATCCACGTAACCAGTATTATGTACTCTGATCAGCTGCGGCAATCTGGGATCCCAGGCAGAAATGAATCTTAGCCCCAGCCAGCACAGGACGATAAGGGGTGTTATGCAGCAACATCTGGTGGGCCATATCCCTGCCATAAAGGCCCTCTTCATGGGATGGAGTCTTGGAGGACTAGCTACATCCAGGAGGGATATAAGGGCTCAGTTGGATCAACTTTTCTCTTCCATGTAGTCTGTTAAGAGCTTTAGAAGATCTGCTGTGACTGCCCTTGGTCTCGAACCCAATGGTCTTGACCTTGGCTTGGGCACAGAGAGTTGCATTCAATGCTAGGCCGACTCAGAATAGACCCATTAAAGTTAATGAACACGACTAACTTAGGGTCATTCATTTCAATGGGTAGAACTTAGTTGACTACAACCCATAGTCCCTGCCTGCTGTTTTCTGCTCTAGAATTCTCTCTAAATTTGTGTCTTCTTTTCAATCCTTCTCTGGTCTCTGTCTTCCCAGTCTTAAATTTGTTTTCAGACATAATTCAAAATGCCACTTTTGACCTTTAAAACCCTAAACAGCTTGTTATCTGCTTCCATAGCAATCTGCCTATGAAGAATATCAAAGATAAGGTGAGCCACTATCCAAAACAGGTATGTCTAAGCTGTGGAGCCTAGTCCCCTGTCAGTTTACTTTGAGCTCATTGATGGCCTTTAGATTCCATTTTAATAAAATGTGTTGTTGTTGTTGTTGTTGTTGTTGTTGTTGTTGTTGTTGTTAAAAGGATTTGCAACCCCATTCTGCTGCTGCTTGTAAACTTGTAAACTTGTTCGTATTTGTGTTAAATCTACACTGACTGATACCAACTCTCCAGTATTTCATTCAAGGCGCTCTCTCTCTCTCTCTCTCTCTCTGCCCTACGTGGAGGTGCCAGGAATTGACCTGGGAACCTGCTGCATACAAGGCCAATGCTCTCCAACTGAGCTACAGCCCTTCTGGGTTTTCAGCTGCGTACTGTTTATTTATTTCTTAATACAAATCTATACCACTTGATATAATAAAAATATGTAAAGTAGTTTACATAAAAATATTATGAATACAATGACATTCAGTAAAATATCCTTAAAACTAGATAAAAACAGAGCAAAGCTTTTTATCATAAACAAAACTGAGCAGTGTATGAATTGGAAAATTTAAAATCAAGAGTCAGAGTCCAGGAAAGTTTGAGTAAGCATATAAGCTTTGAAAGGGTCTTTGCAGTCTGTGCAGGACATTCATTTTAAGATATCTGTGTTTGAATTCACATAAGCAAGTTTGAGATGGCAGGATTTACTTATTTCCACCTAAATGTGTTGCAGATCTATAAGTCTGCTTACTCCTGAGACGGATCTGCAACATTGTGGGCCAGCGCTGCCACCCCCACCATGATATGAGGAGGCTTAATACTCACCTCATTGGCCAGGAATTGGCTCCAAGCCTGCCTGCAGATTGGCCAATGGCAGGGCTCTCCTTGGGGAGGGACTGACAGAGTATGTAGGCTTCCCTCAGGTCCATCCCCAGGGCATTTAAGGCAGCCTGCCCTGGCCCTGGTGCTCACAAAGAGAAAGGGTTAAAAAACACAAACCACTAACTAAATAGGTTAATTAATCTGTGAATGTGTAGAAAATTCACTTTAGGAAAATCTGAGTTTGAATTCACATAAGCAAGTTTGAGATAGCAGGGTTTTCTTATTTCCCCCAAGATGCATTCCAGATCTAGACGTAACCTAATCCAGTACAAGATTCTCTCATGGTGAGTCAGCACTGATACTATCAGAAGTGACATATGGTGATTGCAGTTATGCAAATGTCAAAAATATCTGATTTTGGATTGCCTCTGGACTGGGGGCAAGGAAAGAAATGATCCAGATGCGTATGTGCTTTCACCTCTGGGTTAATTGCCAGAAATATATGTGTAGAAGCCAGATATGTGATTGCAAGAAATATTGAAGTAATCACTTTCATTTTGTGCATATTCTTATTCTGAGAGCAAGGTGGATGAACTCAACTCTCAACTCAAGCATACCTTTTCCCATTTGGTTGGCTCTGAGACTTCAAAGGGAACCTGTGTGTGGTTTCTTCAGAAGATCCCCTGAACAGAGGTGGAAAAACGAATGTGGTGATGTGGCAACAAGAGTCATGATTTGTTCCCCCCCCCTCAAACCTAGATCCTTGGACACCCTCTCCCTGTGACCTACCAGGTTCATGACACCAACCACATGCCTGAATAGGTAAAGTCAAAATGTGGCACCCCTATTTGCTACTATTTACCAGGGAAAGATGCGGGTGGCTCTGTGGGTAAAACCTCAGCGCCTAGGACTTGCTGATCGTATGGTCGGCGGTTCGAATCCCCGCGGCGGGGTGAGCTCCCGCCATTCGGTCCCAGCTCCTGCCCACCTAGCAGTTCGAAAACACCCTTAAGTGCAATTAGATAAATAGGCTTTATATAGCGGGAAGGTAAACGGCATTTCTGTGTGCTGCGCTGGTGCCAGCTCGCCAGAGCAGCTTCGTCACGCTGGCCACATGACCTGGAAGTGTCTCCGGACAGCGCTGGCCCCCGGCCTCTTAAGCGAGATGGGCGCGCAACCCCAGAGTCGGTCACGACTGGCCCGTACGGGCAGGAGTACCTTTACCTTTACCATTACCAGGGAAAGTAAGCCACTCTCCTTAGCTTCTCCCTAATTTTTGCCTTTGGGAAATACTTTGCAAAACTTCAGTATGAGTTGCTAAATTGTTCATTTCAAGAAGCATTCCAAAATCTTTATCCCAGATGGCATCTGTTCTGGATCTAAGTTGATTTTATGTATATGTTATTATTTTAAACTCTACTTATATGTATAGCTTTTAAAAATATTTTTATATGCAATTATCTTTAATTGTTTTTATATACGCAACTGTTTTATAGACATAATTATATCCCAAATCAATTTGAGATGCTTCTTGGGAAGTGATTCATAAATAAATCATCATCATCTTCAAGGGTCAATCTCCCAGGTTTCTAGAAGCCAAGGGTTATAACCAGCTATGTTCTATTTCTCTTAAAAAAAAAAATTTAATTTTACAATTTGATCAGCATGATCTATTAACATAAATCACATAAGAAAGTAAACATACATCTCCTTCCCCCCACCCATAGACTTCCCTCAACTTCCCCTTCCAGTTCTTTCTAATAGTTTCTCATTCTGCATATTCTAATCTAATATTAATATCATTCCTCTTTACCTAAAAACTCTGTTTTCTTCCAAAATCTTCTATATCAAACCATTTATATTCCATATTCTGCTTGTTTCATTCCACATCATTTTTCAACATCTACCACATTCTATTTTGTCAACTATAAGTGTTTACTCAAAACCTGCTAGTGAGTCTAGTTCTTTACAATATTTCTGTTGCCAACAAAGGTCTGTATAGTTAAAGCTATGGTTTTCCCAGTAGTGATGTATGGAAGTGAGAGCTGGACCATAAAGAAGGCTGATCGCCGAAGAATTTATGCTTTTGAATTATGGTGCTGGAGTAGACTCTTGAGAGTCTCATGGACTGCAAGAAGATCAAACGTATCCATTCTGAAGGAAATCAGCCCTGAGTGCTGATTGGAAGGACAGATCGTGAAGCTGAGGCTCCAATATTTTGGCCACCTCATGAGAAGAGAAGACTCCCTGGAAAAGACCCTGATGTTGGGAAAGATGGAGGGCACAAGAAGAAGGGGATGACAGAGGACGAGATGGTTGGACAGTGTTCTCAAAGCTACCAGCATGAGTTTGACCAAACTGTGTGAGGCAGTGGAAGACAGGAGTGCCTGGCATGCTCTGGTCCATGGGGTCACAAAGAGTCAGACACGACTAAATGACTAAACAACAGCAACAACATGTGAAGGAGTACTTCCTTTTGTCTCTCCTGAATACTCCTACATTCAGGCCTATTTTAGATGTCTTCAATTTCTAGTATTATGGAGGGGGGATAATTCTCTTTCTCCAAACTGTGTACAAAGTGGATTTTTTTTGGGGGAAGGGGGTTACTCAGCTCTACAATGTTTACTGTGATTAGCAATCATTCTCCTGAGTCTTAGGAAGAGGTTTTTCCCAGCCCTTAGACTTCAGATGCTTTTAAGTCCTAGGGATTGAACCATAGCTGTCAACGTTTTCCTTTTTTAAAGGGAAATTCCATTATTCCAAATAGGATTCCTTGCAAGAAAAGGGAAAAGTTGACAACTATGGATTGAACTTGGGACCTTTTTCATGTGTCACCTTCTCTTGCAAAACTGAGTGGATTCCTCTGAGGAAAAGAAAGAGCCATTTCTTGAGTTTCTCTTCTCCTCAGTGCCAAGCGTTTGGTTTCACTTGTCCCTTCTGCTATGATCTCCACCTTCCTGAAGGCAGTAGGGCATGCTGGTCAATATCATTAAACACCCAGTTTAATGATATTGCTGCTCTGTGATTGTATTTTACTAGAGGCCTTGCAACTGATACATCATGCTTAAAAACATATTAATCCTCCACGTGTTATGTGTTCCTTCTCAGTCAATATCATATGTTGGCTCAGATATTGTGCCAAGTGCCTGGCCATTCCTGCCTGATATTATATGGAGAGCAGGGAGGCGCCTGCTGTTTTACAAGGTAACACACCCTTGGTTCCATCAAGGAAAATGGGCTCGCATCTGGAATGAACTTAGTCCAGAAACGTCACATCAGGAAATTGAGTTCTTTCAAACAAACCTCCTGGTGATCAGCCGGGGGAGCTGCTGGCATGCAGCCATACGTTTTGCACAGCCCACCACCCCAGGGCAAGTGCAGCAATGAGTAGGAACACAGCTGGTAATGTATGAGCTCCTAAATGTTTTTAAATCTCATTCCTAGCACATTTATATCCCACTTTTCTTCCATCATAGAACTCAAGCTGAGCCGGTATAGGTAGGTTTCCCTGGAAGTTTTCCATTAAGGCATTGACGAGGGCTGTAGTTCTGTGGTAGAGTGTCTGTTCTGCATGGGGGAGCCCCCTGGCTTAATCCCCAGCATCTCCAGATAGGCCTTGGGATGTTATATGCCTGAAACCTGGAGAACCCCTGGAGAATCACTGTAGGCAGCACAAGCGCCAATTGACAGTGCAAGATAAATATGCTCCGATGCTCCTGTTCAACAAAAAAGAAGACGAAGAGAAGAAGAGTTTGGAGTTGATATCCCACTTTATCACTACCCTAAGGAGTCTCAAAGCTGCTAACATTCTCCTTTCCCTTCCTCCCCCACAACAAACACTCTGTGAGGTGAGTGGGGCTGAGAGACTTCAGAGAAGTGTGACTAGCCCAAGGTCACCCAGCAGCTGCGTGTGGAGCAGCAGAGACGTGAACCCGGTTCACCAGATTACAAGTCTACCACTCTTAACCACTACACCACACTAGCTCAGCAGGAGAGCATCTTCTTTGCATGTAGAAGGTACCAGGTTCAGTCCTCAGCATCACCAGATAGGGCTGAGAGAGACTTCTGCCTGAAACCCTGGATGGCTACTGCCAGTGGGTGTAGGCAATACTGTCCCGTGGGCTGACTTGGTATAAGGCAGATTTCTACATTCAAGCCCCAAATGTGCTCATCTTCAGCAGCATGAGTGCATCAGGAGACTGGAGTCTGTGCCATGGGGCAAAAGACAAGAAGCAGTTCAGGTCTGGACACAAGGACTTGCTTTGCTTAGTAAACAGATGTGTGGGAGGAAGCTTAGAGCCCATGGCAAATGGCAGTAGTTTTCTGAGCTTTCTCCAGGGCTATTTCCTACCCACAATGTTATCTGTGGAAGGACAATAAGACATTGTTTGGGGTCAGATGCTCAGTTTATTGCTTCCCACCCAACAATGCCCCTAGAACAGGGGTGGGAAACTTGTGGCCCTTTGAATGTTGCTGGACTGCAACTCCCATCATTCCTGGCCATTGGCCATGTTGGCTGGTACTGATGGGAGCTGGAGGCCAGCAACATCTGGAACGCCATATGTTCCCCATTCCTGGTCCAGTGTTATTTCTTAATTTGGCCACCAGATCCAATAAGTGTTCTTTAATAATTACATTTCCTGTCAACTAAACCCCTGCTTGCCATCTTCCGTTCATTTCTTCATTGTTTATATTCCTGCATATCTTGACATTATTCTTCCTCCTCCTCCAAGAACCCACTTCACTGTTTCTGCAGGTTTTGCTAGCAACAACCCCCTGCTCTGCTGAAACCACCACAAAAACCCACAACCAACTCGCCCGTTTCCTGGCCTTTCCTTCCGTGATGCCGCCCTCCGAAAAGGAGAACCAACCATGGAATATACAACTTAGCACTTCAAAGCAAATGTTGGGGTCATGATCCAGCCAACTCCACATCAGAGGAAATTAGGTTGCTAGGATCCCAGGATTGTTTATTACGCTCTCAGCTTTAATTAGCTGTAAGTAACATCACGTCAGAGTTCTGCCACAAACACTCAACCTGTCAGCATGATTTTACTGACTCTGACAGTTTAAATCAGAAACAAGAAAGTCAACATATCAATAATGGGACTGGACATGATGGATGTATTAAGGGGAGACCTGAAAAGTTCTCCATTTCATTATGTCTTATAACTGATGTCAGAAAACAGTGTGCCTCAATGAAAAGGTGGGGGGGTGGGAAGAGGGTGAAAAGCTTGGAGAGATTAACCTGCTTGTTTCTCCATTACTTCACATCTAAGTTTGTGCCTCCCATACAGGATCCATTTGAAACAGATGAATGCAAAAGCCGAAGGTGGCTTCTGACCTGTTTGGGGCTTGATTTCTCTCAGCCACTATGTGAAAAGAGAATACCAAGAGGTTGCTCATGTCTTGCATTGAAGACAGGTACAAGTTGTCTCCATGTACAAGTGCTTGTTCACATTCTACACTGAACTGGAAATTGAGGGGATTTGATGCAGCTTGGCTCTTAATGCAAATTTACCTGATTTGAATTTTGCAAAACAAAACAACAACCCCCCCCAAAAAAACCTGAAAAATATATATCCTTCAAACTTTGCCACTTCTCTGAAAATTGTGGTGCAGTTTCCCAGCCAAATAATGCATACAGAAATGAACATCAGGGGGAATGTGTGCATGAAAATGAACATATCCGTGAAAATAGCATATAAAATGCATTATATCAGGAAAATTGTTTGCAGAGGCACATCGTGCAAAATTTCACACATAAATTTGGTGAAATTTTCACTATAATTTTCGTTTTGACTTTAAAAATAAAGAAACTGAGGCAGTGATGAGCTGAACTTAAGACTAGAAAAATGAGAAACTGAGAAAAACCAAAAGTGAGATATTTGACCATTCCTACTCTGAACACAAGACGCTCTACACATGTACGAGTGTTTGTGTGGAAGTCTATACACTTGCGGATTTGTACAGCTAAACAATTGTGTACATAGGTCCTACAGACTGTACACTTACTGCATGTTACATGTGGTTAACTGTGCATGTGTACAGCACAACTGCTCTCACACGTTATATGCTCATTGATTGTAACTTGTTCACAGGTTCATCTGTGGTGTTCATAGGTAAACAGGCTGTGCACTTGTTTAATGTAACCTGTGAACACTACACATGTATGTTTTAAGAAACATGCCACAAATATTATGGATGGGTGGCATCCCAGTTTTGGGGGGTTACATTTTAGTGTGCAATACGTGTACCAACCATTACTTTAAAACATTCATTTCTCCACGTTTTGCAATGCAGTCCTCCTTTTCAAAAATGCATTTAAAAAGCATATATTTGGGGAAAGTGCACAGAAAGATTTGTGTGTTAATTAAAATCTACACTCAAAAAAGAATTATGTTTGGGGGATTTGCTTGTGAAAATGCATGTTAAACAATTTAGTGTGAAAAATTGAATATGTTTGAAGAAATATCCACAAAGGTGAATAGAAATTTTTGGGTGGATTGAGAATAAAAGAGCCAAGTGATGTGGAAACAGGGTGAACTAAACCTAAGTTTCATCCATGCCTTTTACATATCCTGCTTGCAAATAAGTAACCCTTCCATAAATGGAGGCCATTTACTGAACACTGGAGTGTTATTGTTTATCCATTTATTTACATACTGTCTCTCTTGGCCTCTGTGTGGTGGCTCTCACCCCCGTACTAAGGCAACAGCACAACTGTCCCATTCCCTCTTAATCGCATATGAGGGGGCTCAAAGCACAGAATGTACAATGTTGGAGTTCAAAGCAATATTGGAGTTCAAAGCTTGCCCTTGCTTTGAATTAGCTTCACTTGTCTCCAGTGATGCCATCACATAACCCAGTCTGAATGGCTATGAGGTGGTATCACTGTTTCCTGGAAGAGATGACTGAGTTGGAGAGATGGAGAAAAATGGTGCCAATGCAGTGGGCAATTGTTGCAGGTGAGGGCACAAACACCACAAGAGGTAGTAAGGTAAACGTAAAGGGACCCCTGACCATTAGGTCCAGTTGTGACCGACTTTGGGGTTGCGGCACTTATCTCGCTTTATTGGCCGAGGGAGCCGGCGTACAGCTTCCGGGTCATGTGGCCAGCATGACTAAGCTGCTTCTGGCGAACCAGAGCAGCACACGGAAATGCCTTTTACCTTCCCGCTGGAGTGGTACCTATTTATCTACTTGCACTTTTGACGTGCTTTCGAACTGCTAGGTTGGCAGGAGCAGGGACTGAGCAACGGGAGCCCACCCCGTGGCGGGGATTCGAACCGCCAACCTTCTGATTGGCAAGTCCTAGGCTCTGTGGTTTAACCCACAGCGCCACCCGCATCCCAAGAGGTAGTATTCAAGCCTAAATGATCATTAAAAACATATGTGAAGTTTTTCTCAAAATGCCACACCCGCAATGCAGATTGGCCCAAAGATGGAAAGGGGTCCAAGAACTGCACTGAAGGAAACGAATGCTGCATCTTCCCCTGTTACAGCCCCTGGAAGCATTATGCCATTGAAGCTTTGTGAATGATCACAGGACTGTGCATGAATGCTCATTAAATAGCCAACATCATCTAACCTCCCTGCAATTATTTTTTTTAAAAAAAATCAGTCTGAATGCTCAACAAACAGGTCACCTGAAGGCTTTATTGTGGTTTCATTCTTTGTTTAGGAACTGATTTGCTAATTTACATTTCAGAGTGGGAGAAAACACGTTTAAGTAAAATACATATAATTATTGCCGAGCGCTTTGAACCATTATGCTAAAGGCAGCTCTTCTTTCAGTCATTTTAATAGCAGTGTTAAGCACAATATGATGGGGGATGAGGGTGTCAGGGCTGGGGTGGAGGGTGGGTTGACCTGGCTCCAAATCTGCACCCCTGTTGTGAAACTCCCCAGATGACCTCAGACCAGCTGCTACCTCTCAGCCTAATCTACCTGAATGAGTTCTTGTGTTGATAAAATTGGGGTAAATGAAACCATGCATGCTACCCTAAGGTGCTTGAAGGAAGACAGAAAGTTGTTGTTTTTAAATGAGCTCAGAATATTCATTTGCATGTCATTTCCCCTTTTCTCTTCCAACACTTAGATATATGCAAGAAAATCTCAGGCAATTTAAGCTTTATGGAGGGAAACCCACTTTCCACTGGTTTTCTGGCCAATTTAAA
This sequence comes from Podarcis melisellensis, assembly GCF_964234715.1. Classification (NCBI taxonomy): domain Eukaryota; kingdom Metazoa; phylum Chordata; class Lepidosauria; order Squamata; family Lacertidae; genus Podarcis; species Podarcis melisellensis. The sequence continues at coordinate 9,140,311 of NC_138532.1, forward strand.
ACTAACCTATTTAGTGGATTCCTGCCCCCAATCTGAATTTGTCACAGGCCATCTTTAAACACACATACATTTAAATGAATTACAGTATGCAAATAAGCAAAGGCTAGTGAAATTGTCACTAGGATAATTTTAACAAATCTGTCTCATCATTTGCACTTTGGGGTTTGGCGTGTGTGCTTGCATGCCTGCCTGCCTTCATGTTTTAAGTCAGCTTCCATGCCAAATATATACCGTGCAACGCAGCCTTCAGCCCCTAGGTAGTTTAGACTACAACTCCCATAAACCAAGCTGGCTGGGAGGATGAATAGTGTCCCAAACCATTTGGAGGGCACTAGGTTTGAAAGTGTTAGTGTAAAATATGTGCAGTGCCAGATTTACATATAAGCTTAACAAGCTATAGCTTAGGGCCCCGCTCTCTTGGGGGCCCCCAAAAAATTCAAGGGGGAAAAAAACCTGGATGTACATTTCCAAAATATAAGATAAAAAACAAATAAAATAAAGCCTACATACAGCCAGTGGCGTAGCGTGGGGGTGCAGGGGGGGCCGGGCGCACCGGGCACAACATCTGGGGGTTAGGGTTAGGGGGCGCAAATCCACGGGTTAGGGGGCGCAAATTACTTGCCTTGCCCCGGGTGCTGACAACCCATGCTACGCCACTGTGTACAGCAACAGTGTTTTGTTTTGCTTTGTGTTGTGTTGGCTTGTATGATGTAAGTAATGGGCCCCACCTGCTAGCCTGCTCCCTAAAATATCACTGGTTTGCTCATTTCTATATATAGAGTGCCTACACTCTGCATGGACTGGTTGTATGGCAACACGTAGCATGCAGTGGCAGACTGCAGTGCAGCACAGTTGAATGTATGTCAAGCTGTTGTACCTGTTACCTAATATTAAAGAGTGCTTGTAGACTGATGGTCAGGCAGCATAGACTAAGGGTATGAGTCCTATGCCTACCGATTGATTTCATTTAATGCATCATTTATTTTGATCCCATTATAAAATCACGGAACTTTAGAAAAATATTCTTCTTTATTATTTAGTAGGCCTATATTATTACAGTATTTACTAGTACAGTTCCCTATTGCCCCCACTTGCTACTATAATACTATATATAAACATTATAGAGGGATGCGGGTGGCGCTGTGGGTTAAACCACTTGCCAATCAGAAGGTCGGCGGTTCAAATCCCCACAATGGGGTGAGCTCCCGTTGCTTGGTCCCTGCTCCTGCCAACCTAGCAGTTCAAAAGCACGTCAAAGTGCAAGTAGATAAATACCTTCCGCTCCGGCAGGAAGGTAAACGGCGTTTCCGTGCGCTGCTCTGGTTCGCCAGAAGCAGCTTAGTCATGCTGGCCACATAACCCGGAAGCTGTACACCGGCTCCCTCGGCCAATAAAGCGAGATGAGTGCCACAACCCCAGAGTCGGGCACGACTGGACCTAATGGTCAGGGGTCCCTTTACCTTTATAAACATCATAATTATAATAAATATTTTACTTACTTACTTATTAACTAAGGTTACCAGGTGATGTCTCTATTTCTCAAGATGCTGTCTAGGCCTGTCATTGCCCTTCTCCCAAGAAGCAGGCGTCTTTTAATTTCGTGGCTGCTGTCACCATCTGCAGTGATCATGGAGCCCAAGAAAGTAAAATCTCTCACTGCCTCCATTTCTTCCCCTTCTATTTGCCAGGAGGTGATGGGACCAGTGGCCATGATCTTCGTTTTTTTTATGTTGAGATTCAGACCATATTTTGCGCTCTCCTCTTTCACCCTCATTAAAAGGTTCTTTAATTCCTCCTCACTTCCTGCCATCAAGGTTGTGTCATCTGCATATCTGAGGTTGTTGATATTTCTTCCGGCAATCTTAATTCCGGCTAGGGATTCATCCAGCCCAGCCTTTCGCATGATGAATTCTGCATATATAAGTTAAATAAGCAGGGAGACAAAATACAGCCTTGTCGTACTCCTTTCCCAATTTTGAACCAATCAGTTGTTTGGTTGTTGTTTGCTGCTGCTGCATCGTGAGTGTTTGGAGTGTAAGGCCTCTCCCTCCTCAGGCCAATTCCATCTGGCCTAGGGGGCGGGGCCCAGGCTCACCTTCGCCACGGCTTTAAGAGGCCTCATTGAGGCCAGGGACATCGCTGCTGCTGCTGCATCCATAAAAGACTCCAAGGAAGCCCGGGACACTGCTGCTGCCACTCTGCCAGTGAGTCTTGGGGAGGACCGCTCCCCCTGCAAGCCCATTCTCCATCTTGGGCCTGGGGGCAGGCCCCAGACTCCACCTCAGCATATAAGGCTCCAAGGAGGCCTCGGAACATTGCTGCTGCCGCTTTGCCGTGCGTTTGTGGGGAGGGCTCTTCCCCCTGCAGGCCCACTCTCCATCAGGCCAGGGGGCGGGGCCCACGCTCACCACTGCCGCAGCGTTGGGGACACTGGTGCTGCTGCAGCGGTTATTTGAAGTGTTTTTTAAATGTTTTAAACTGTTTTTATTTTTTGCTTTGTTGTACCACCATAAGCGGTGGTTTTTATCTATGTATTTTTATTTTGTTTTGGTTTATTTTGGGTTGGGTTGGGGTGACTGTGGAGTGGGGTGGGGATTTGTTTTGTTTTCATGTAATTGTTTTTTGTTTGTTTTGCTTTTATATTCTGTAAATGGAGGCGAATATGAGGCTTGGGATTCCTACTGTGGAGGGGCGAGGGAGGTATGGCGGTGGGGGCAGATGTCATAGGCGAAGGGGATCGAGATACGGATATGCTCGTACCCCTTCCAATCTGCGCCCCATCCCGAGAGACGAGGGTAGGGTGAGCAAGGATTACTCACCTCCGTCACTGGTGTTGTGCAATGCCAGGTCTATAGGCAACAAAACCGCCACCCTGCGAGATTTCTTCACCTCGCAGGGGGTTGACCTGGCATGTGTGACTGAGACCTGGGTGCGTAAAGGGGATACTGTTACCTTACGAGAGATGGCGCCCCCGGGCTTCTCCGTCCTCCACCAGTCGCGGACTGTGGGCCGGGGGGGAGGGGTGGCGTTATTAATCCGGGAAGATTGTTCTTTCAGGGCTCTACCATCGCCATCGATCCCCGGCATTGAATGTGTTGGCCTAGTGTGGGGCTCCGAGGTGAGCTTGGCTGTCTGGCTGGTGTACCGGCCACCTAGCGCACCAGCAGCCACCCTGTCAGGCCTGCTGGAGGCGGTGGCCGGCTGGGCCTTGGAGTTCCCTAACCTATTGGTATTGGGGGACTTCAACATCCATGCTGATGCCACTCGCTCCTCACAGGCTCTGGACCTGGTGTCTTCCATGGCAACACTAGGGCTCTCCCAGTTTGTTTCGGGCCCCACACATCAAGCAGGCCACACGCTGGATTTGATCTTTGGCATCGGTATAGATGTGATCATGTTTCCTTCGATGAAGGTGCCATGGTCTGATCACTATGCTCTGAAAGCCAGGATTGACGTTCCACCCCCACCCTGCTTGGGTGGCGAGCCAATTTGGGCTCGCCCGCAGAGGCTGATGGACCCTGATAGATTCCGTCAAGCCTTGCGGGACCTTGCTCCCCCTGGCGACTCATTGACTGAGCTTGTTGAGGCCTGGAATACCCAGCTCCTGGCAGCCATCAATGAGATCGCACCTAAGCGCCCTCTGCGACCTCGCAGAAACCGGGCTCCCTGGTTTACCGAGGAGCTCCGGAAAATGAAGTGGGACCTCAGACGGCTAGAGCGAGTATGGCGGGGTGCCCGTGACGGAGCTTCAAGAACATCTTATAGGGTTTTTATGAAAACCTATGAGATGGCAGTGAAGGCCGCGAAGAAGTCCTACTTCTCGGCCTCCATTCCATCCGCTAGCTCTCGCCCGGCGCAATTATTTAGTATAATTCGGTCTTTAACGTCCCTCGAAGAACAGCCAAATTTAAATAACAATTTGACACACAGCTGTGAGGCATTTGCGAGCTTTTTTGCGGAGAAGGTCTTGTTGCTCCGCCATGACCTCCCTGCCAATTTGGATACAATAAAGGAACTGGAGGCCCCTCGACTGTCCTCAGGTTCAGTATTGGACCACTTTGACTGGATATCCCCAGCCGATGTGGACAGACTCCTCCGAGCTGGAAAGCCCACCACCTGTCCTCTCGACCCGTGCCCGTCCTGGCTGATTAGAGCGTGTCCAGACGAGGCGCGGGCCCCCCTGGGGGATATCATCAATCTGTCCCTTGGCACTGGGACATTCCCAGGGGAACTGAAGGAGGCAGTGGTGCGCCCGCTCTTAAAGAAAACATCATTAGATCCCTTAGATCTATCCAATTACCGCCCGGTTTCGAATCTTCCATTCCTGGGTAAGGTGATTGAGAGAGCGGTTGCTGAACAGCTTGGTAGGTTTCTGGATGAAACATCGGCTCTGGATCCATTCCAGTCCGGCTTCCGCGCTGGTCATGGGACCGAGACGGCTCTGGTCGCCCTAACAGATGATCTCCGCAGGCAGCTGGATCAAGGCGGGTTGGGGCTGCTGATTCTTCTAGACCTGTCAGCAGCCTTCGACTTGGTCGATCACGAACTCCTGGACCACCGCCTTGCCGACGTGGGGATCCAGGGCACAGTCCTTCAATGGCTGCGCTCGTTTCTCTCTGGTCGGGGACAGAGGGTGGCGCTTGGGGGGGAATTGTCATCCCGCCACTCCTTGGTGTGTGGTGTGCCCCAGGGTGCAATACTCTCCCCGATGCTTTTTAACATCTTTATGCGCCCCCTCGCCCAGCTTGTCCGGAGTTTTGGGCTGGGCTGCCATCAGTATGCTGATGACACCCAACTCTATCTGTTGATGGACAGCCACCCGGACTCGGCCCCAGACACACTGATCAGATGCTTGGAGGCTGTGGCTGGATGGTTACGTGGGAGCCGGTTGAAGTTAAATCCTTCGAAGACAGAGGTCCTCTGGCTGGGACGGGACAACATGGGACTGAGGGGGCAACTCCCATCTCTCGCGGGGGTGCAATTAGTGCCAGCACCGTCCGTTAAGAGTTTGGGTGTAATCTTCGATACCTCCCTCTCCATGGAGGCGCAGATTGCAGCTATAACAAAGGCGGCATTTTTTCATCTCCGCCAAGCTAAGCAGTTGGCTCATTACCTCTCTCGCCCTGACCTAGCCACTGTGATCCACGCGACGGTCACCTCCAGACTGGATTATTGTAACTCGCTCTACGTGGGGCTGCCCTTGAGACTGACCCAGAAACTCCAGTGGGTGCAGAATGCCGCAGCGAGACTCCTTACGGGGTCTTCGCTGCGAGATCACATTCATCCGGTGCTATACCAGCTGCACTGTCTCCCGGTGGAGTACAGGATCAGGTTTAAGGTGCTGGTTTTAACCTTCAAAGCCCTATACGGCCTAGGGCCCTCGTACCTACGGGACCGCCTCTCCTGGTATGCCCCACAGAGGAACCTACGGTCTTCAAATAAAAACACCTTGAAGGTCCCAAGCCACAGAGAGGTTAGGCTGGCCTCAACTAGAGCCAGGGCTTTCTCGGCTGCGGCTCCAACCTGGTGGAACGCTCTGTCACAAGAGACAAGGGCCCTCCAGGACTTGACATCTTTCCGCAGGGCCTGCAAGACAGAGCTGTTCCACCTGGCCTTTGGTCAGGGCGCAGCCTGACTCCCTCCTTTGGCAATCTTTACAAAACTTTAGTTTACGGTTGCCATCAATTTTGATTTTAATTCATTTTATAATGTTTTATAATGTTGTACTCTTTTAATGTTGTTAGCCGCCCTGAGCCCGGCTTCGGCTGGGGAGGGCGGGATATAAATAAAACTTATTATTATTATTATTATTATTATTATTATTATTATTATTATTATTATTCCATATCCAGTTCTAACTGTAGCTTCTTGTCCCACATGGAGATTTCTCAGGAGACAGATGAGGTGATCAGGCACTCCCATTTCTTTAAGAACTTGCCATAGTTTCCCGTGGTCGACACAGTCAAAGGCTTTTGCATAGTCAATGAAGCAGAGTTTATCAAAACCATTAGAGTTTATTAAAACATTTACACAATGCAATAAGATAAAAGAAAACCAAAACAGAGAAAAGAAAAGAAAATGCAGAGTCCTCTCTCAAAGGTAGTGTTTAACCCCCTGTCATGCACAGAAAGTGCTGGACCCTCCCAGCTCTCACCTGGGAGCTTTCTTTTCTGCCCCAGTCTCTCACCCCAGGAGATCTTTCCTTCTCCTCACTCAGGGTCCTTCCACCAACCATCTAATACCTTCATGTGTGTGTGTGTGTGTGTGTGTGATCCTTGGACTCCAATAGTGGCCCAGAGCAAAGAACACCAAAGAGGAAGAAAAAGAAAAAAGAAGAAAAAAGAAGAAGGAAAGAATGGAAGAAAAGAAAAGAAAAGAAAGAAGAAAGAAAAATAAAAAGGATTTCCGATTTTCTGTCTGTCAGTTACATAAAAGAAATTATTCAAAACATTCACTCTAGGATGACATCCAACTGTTCTACTTTCTGTTAAGCGGTATTTTTCCAGTCTTCAGACCCAAATGTCTCAAATTCATTCATCTTCCTTTTCACACAGGAAGTCCAAAAGGGTTTCTTTAATTATTATTATTATTATTATTATTATTATTAGTCAACAATGATTTTTTTTTTCTAGTCAAACGTATTAAATTTGCCTCCAATAACTTCAACTACCATTCCTAGGGTTGCCATGTTCCCAAAAGTGAAAATCCAGACAATAAAAACAATATAAAAATCTTTCAATCTTTGTCCATATGAGAGGCTCTTCACTGTGATCATATACAGTGGCACCTCATGTTACATACGCTTCAGGATACATACGCTTCAGGTTACAGACTACGCTAACCCAGAAATATTACCTTGGTTTAAGAACTTTGCTTCAGGATGGGAACAGAAATTGTGCAGCAGCGGCAGCAGAAGGCCCCATTAGCTAAAGTGGTGCTTCAGGTTAAGAACAGTTTCAAGTTAAGAACAGACCTCCAGAATGAATTAAGTACTTAACCTGAGGTAACACTGTATTGATATGTTATTCTGCATTTCTTTTCTTGTTATGTAGCCATTAATTTGCATATAGTTCTGAATCTTCTGTTCCCATTTCTTGTGTTTGCTGTGGTTTTCCATCCTTACCTTTTAAAAAAAATATTCCATTTATGTTTCTTCCATTCTTTTCCCAAGAAAAGCACATGGACCTTTCTCTCTCTCTCAGTGCTATTGGTACCAGCCTCAAGGTGTCTCTCCACCTCTCCATCCATGGCTTCATTCCACTCCTCCAGAATCACAACTCCACCATTTGACTGTTTCATTCCTCCAAACACCTGTGTGAAGGACTGATTCCATTTCACCCTCTGTTCCCTCCAACTCCACCATTTCACCCTCCTCTTCTGCCAGTCCTTTATCCATATTCTTCTCTGAAGTCTCTGTGTCATCTTTAATTCCGCTTTTCATTTCATTCATCTCTGGTTTACTTTCATTCTGCATTAGATCAAACTTTGATCTAATCAATTTATTTGCTCATCAAACATTTGCTGAAGGATGCCAACTGTTGATGGAACATCCAAAGATGTACTTGCCATACTGAATGTTTTTGATCTTATTAGCAGTTCAGTCTCATTACACCTCCCATCTCTACCTTAAGACTTTCACACCCTTGTCTCTTACTAGAATCAACACATTTCTTTCCCATAGAGGAAGTATCAAGTGGCAGAATTACTTTCGATTTTTAAGCAACACTTTCATAGAGGGAAAAAAATAAAGAAAATAAAAATTCTTAGCACACAGAAATCCCTTGCTTGTTTAAAACTTTCTTGACTCAAACCATTAAAGCAGTTTTTTTCTGCCTTCAACCCTTTAACAGTTGACTTCGCTTCCCTTCTTCTTGAAGCCAGAAAGCAGCTCACACATCAAATGTAAATTTCTACCTACAGACGGATAAATCTCTCTTGGTTATAAATTTTAACCATCTCAGAAATAATTTAAAAAGTTCACCAGCATTTTAGTGTAAATTTCTCCTAAGATACAGATGTCTGTGTGCAATTTTGTCTAATATACACAATTTTACAACGCGATTTCTCCCCCAAATAATGGATTTTTGCGTGTTACTTTCACTATTATATCCTTTATCCCAGTGCATGCATGTTTGTATGTATTACTTGCCTGCAGGGCCACATTGCAAAATTCAGAATAGTTCAAATTTGAAAGGACAGCTGTGTTTCAGCTCTCATATTGTTTTGGAAGTGCAGGTTAGGAAAGTTCACCCATAAATGTGAATTGAAATCTGTCCCTATCCCTACCTTTAGGGATCGCTTTTCCCCTATGGAAAAGGTGAATATTCCACTCCATTCCCAATGCCTGTGGTTTTCAACCGATGCATAACACTGCTGCTCAGGACAACTGAAGCTAGACTGGGAGAGAGGGCAGATGGTGCACTGCAAAGCCTCACCTTTTTGAGGGGCAGGGAGAACCGGATTATGAGGGGAAGGTGATTGTGCAACTACAGGCTGCTCAGTGGGGATTTATGGCTACAGAGGTGCTCCCTCTTCTGTTGACTTCCACGCATTCATCAACAGAGGCACTCCCAGGCAAAGCCTAGATGGAGCTGCTTGTCAGAGGACAATTTTCCATTGCTTCCCCGCAGCCCTTCTCTCACCTCCCCATGATGTTCTTTATAGGGGGAATAAACAAACAGCCATTAACGATCTCTCTTCCTAGCCTGGGCCATGTGCGGGTTCCCTGATGAGCTGGCTTGTGGCATTTATTAGACCAAGTGGAAAACTGCTTGCTTCATCATGGAGCACAGCTGGGTGCAGAATGCTTTTCAAAGGCAATGCCACTGACCTCCAGATCAGCTGCTGGATGCCAGGGTATTGCAGATGCAGTAGATTTCACCCTCTTCCCCATTCCTTTCACTCGGTCCTTCTCTCTCTCTCTCTCTCTCTCTGTCTTTCCCCTCTCTCTTTTCTCTCTGCAATGTCCTGACCTTGCAAGGCCTCGGTCTCCCCTATCCATCTCCCCGCATTCATTCTCTCCGGTGAACTCACGCTGGGAGATTAATTGCCACCATCACCCCTAATCCATCACACTTCCCCAAGATTGTTTTGACATCTAGTTAATTTTTGGCTGATGATTTATCAAATTCTTATTACCGCGCTCTGAAAGGGGTCATTTATTGTGTTGATTCATGGTAATGATAAAGGGGAAGCTTTTTGAATTTTAACTACTAGCCTTTTGCCCAGCTCAGTGAAAAAAAAGAGGAGGGGGGAAGAAGAGAAAATATGGTCAGTAATTCCTAAACTATCTGGTGCGTGAATAGTTTTCTTCTTCTTTAAAACCTTCCCTTATTTGTTTGAGAGCTGAAGTCTGAAAGAGGTTAATATATAGTAAGATGTATTTTTGGAATCCTGGTCTGGCCTGTGTTTCAACAGCATCCCCTAAGGCTCTTTAAACCTTTTATTACCCTGTAATGTTACCTAAATGTCTACTACCATTTTATTCAAATAGAACTTAATAGGGAGTGATGTCAGTCATGTACCACTGGAAATATAAAACACGCCTCTTGGCCAAGCCATAGGGCAATTCCAGCATTTTAAAAAGTACACAGAGGGTTTTTTTGTAGCTCTTTATGTCACTCCCCCATCTCAGTTCCACCTATTTTAATTTGCTGCTCAGGATTTTATTTTTTTAAAATAAGCCCAGATGGTGAAAGGGAGTACATCGTGAAACATGCATTCACTGTTCCAGAAGACTTGGGAAATCCAATATGCTAGGCTGGAAGAAGAGATACTAATTACATGGAAGGGAGGAGATACCCAAATGGAACCAATAATAAATAAGACAGTGGGTACATTTGTATTATACATGATCGGAGGCAGTATGAAAGGGACTAATGATAAAGGAGGGCTGTTGCTTTCATGCCTTGCTTCCGGATTTCCTGCAGACATCCAAATGGCTAGTGGTGATGAGGTGAAGGACCGAGGACTAGATAGACCTCTGTTCCTATTATGAACAAAGCCATTCAAAAGCTGGCCTGTTATGTCTCCTTCTCCAAAATACACTAAAAGTTGCAGTTTTGTAAAGATGCTAACAAGTGCTTTGGAAGAGTGGTCACCAACTCCTGCACAGACCTTCAGATTCCTGGATTCCTTGTCTCGGTGGGAACCCTCGACCAGTGGTAAATTGCTTTTGAATATGTCCCAGGCTCTGGAATTCCTTGCCAAGGAAAGCCCATCTGTCCCATTCTGTGATGACCTTTTGCCAGCAGCCAATGATGTTTTCATTCAGACAGGTTGTGGCCTCATTAACTGACTTCTTATAGCAACTGTTAAATGTTGCAACTTTGTCATCCAAATATTGTTTGTAAAAGTTTTATTTATTTTTCTAGCTATTTTAGGTGAGCACAAGTAGAATCCTCATTGTGATTGGGAACTGCCTATTAACATCAGCCAGGCACCCTCTCTATATTGTTTTAAGTGCCACCTGAAAACGTCATTGTTTCAACAAAATTACACAGGCATGAAATTCAGTTATATGTACAGTACCTGGCTTTGTTTTGTTTTTTAAAGTCTGTTGGTTTGATTTATAATTTTTTATAATCTGGATATGTTTAAGGGTAAAGGTAAAGGGACCCCTGACCATTAGGTCCAGTCGTGGCCGACTCTGGGGTTGCGGTGCTCATCTCGCTTTACTGGCTGAGGGAGCTGGCGTATCACTTCCGGCTCATGTGGCCAGCATGACTAAGCCACTTCTGGCGAACCAGAGCAGCACACGGAAATGCCGTTTACCTTCCCGCCAGAGTGGTACCTATTTATCTTCTTGCACTTTGACATGCTTTCGAACTGCTAGGTTGGCAGGAGCAGGGACCAAGCAACAGGAGCTCACACCGTCGCAAGGATTTGAACCGCCAACCTTCTGATCGGCAAGTCCTAGGCTCTGTGGTTTAACACACAACGCCACCCGCATCCCCTAAATATGTATACTTGTTTTAAAATCTTGATGATAATATCTGCAATTTTTGATAAACATTTTACACCTTTTTATGTAAACTGCTTATTTATTTTTTCATTTATTTGACTAAGGATGCATTCAGACATGAATTCTCTTTTAATTGCTTTCTGGTGTATTATCATTATCATTATCATGATTACTGCAATTAATTTATTAATCACTGTCTAAACCACCATCTCAAGGCAATTTGTTGCTGGCATCCATCTGTCTCAGGAGAAACACATAAGGTAACTAAAAACAGTTTTAAAAACACAAATGCAACAAATACATTTAAAATGAGACGAGAACCCCAATAAGTTGGTCTCATAGTAAAACCTAATTATCCAGCTAGGAATGACGGTCAGAACAAAAAAATGTATTCAACTGTTTCCAGAAAGTGCTTCTGGTGGGCACCTGTTCCACGGAATATGGGCAACCACACTCAAGGTTACTGCAGAGTGGGTTTCTCCTATCTTTGGACTTGCAGGAGAAACTGTCCCACAGATGGTAGTGATCTACTCTGTTTATAATGGATAAGACAGCCTCTCATGTAACTTGGTCTTGAGCCGGATGGGAACTTATATGTTGCGTGGCGAGTTCCCACCTCCCACCAGAAGAAATAAAGACACAAGACACCATAGCTTAAGGTTAGTGGGCGAAAATTGGCCACAACTTTATTGATTGCAGGAAATGAGTGGTATTGGCCTAGGCATTGGCCCTATCAAGTATCCGGCTTCAGGCTGTATGCCTGAGAGGCCGGGAAGGGTTAACACCAGCAGGGGGAGCCCTGCTGATGCACATCAACTAGGCACTCCCCTGGGGTCACCGCTCAGGGGCGTGCCATGGGCCCTGGCCTCCCTAGGCTTCGGACAGGGCCACGCCCCCAGAGTCCTTTACCGGACTACCCTTTGCAACCGGGGGAAGTGATGGCGTTCCTCCCCCCCCCCATCCATCTATATAACAATCCCCCAACCAATGCCTTACCGCCAAACCATGGAAGTTGTGATGATTAGCTACGAGGTAGGCGAAAAAAACAAATGGCCGGTGCCAATTTGCCAAGTGGAAAAATTCCTACCAGGCCCCTTAACGGTGACCAACCAAAGTCTATACCAAGGTCAAAGGGAAACCTTAAAGGAAGGGTGGGTGGGAAATTCCCCAGCTGATCAGCAGCGGCAAAGAGGGAGCTCCTTTGCCACACATGCCTTAAGAGGGGCAAGCCACACCCCCTGAGCCAGCCGATAGGCTGGCCAGGGCATGGGGTGGCAGAGAATTCCCCCTGTACACATGGGGCTGAGAGCCAGCCTCCACACAGGAGTTGGGGGCGGGAAGCCTGCAACCCCACCTCCTCCCTAGGGTCAGAAATGGCTTTAGTACCAACGCCTTGAACTTGGCCCAGTAGCAAATTGGCAGCTAGTGCAAATCTCACAGGCAAGCTGTTATATGCTGCTGGTAATTTGCCCCCACAAACTGCCACATTCTGCACCAGTTGTAGGATCTGGACCAATCCCAGGGGTAGCTGCATATAGAGCAGATTTCAGTAGTTCAGCCGTGAGGTTATCAATGCATGGGCAACTCTGTCTAAATTCTACTGAGCCAGGAATGGCCATGGCTATCTTACCAACTGAAGTTGGCAAAAACCACTCCTAGACACTGAGGATACCCGTGCCTCAAGTGACAGACCTGGATCGAGGAGTACACCCAAATTATGCTCCAGCTGCTTCAGGGAGTGTGTGACCCCATCCAAGGCAGGCAACTTACTGACCTCCCAGAACTAGGAATGACTCATCTGAACTATAAAAAAAAAAATTCTTCCAGTAGCACCTTAAAGACCAACTAAGTTAGTTCTTGGTATGAGCTTTCGTGTGCATGCACACTTCTTCAGATACACTGAAACAGATGTTACCAGACCCTTCTATATAGTGAGAAGGTGGGGAGGGGTATTACTCAGAAGGGTGGTGGGAATGGGTGATTGGCAGATAGCTGTGATGAGCCTGTTGACGACTCTTAACGACTGCAATAGGTCTTACAGGAAAAAGCAAGGCGTGAGAAGGTGAAAAATGGCTTTGTCATGTATAATGAGATAAGAATCCAAGGTCTTTGTTCAGACCAGGTGTCTCCATGGTTTTAAGTTTGGTGATAAGTTGCAATTCAGCAGCTTCTCTTTCCAGTCTATTTCTGAAATTCCTTTGTAGTAAAACAGCTACTTTGAGATCTTGTATAGAATGTCCTGGGAGATTGAAGTGTTCTCCTACTGGTTTCTCTGTCTTGTGATTCCTGATGTCCGATTTATGTCCGTTTATTCTTTGGCGTAAGGTCTGGCCTGTTTGTCCAATATAGAGAGCTGAAGGACACTGTTGGCATTTGATGGCATACACAATGTTAGACGATGAGCAATTAAATAGTCATCTGAACTATGTACTTTCAAGAATTCAGTCTCAGTTCATTAGCCCCCATCCAGCCCAGAACCCAAGGCCAATGCTGCAATGAGGAAAAGCAATTTGCCACAGGCAGCAGATCCACCCCCCTCTCTGCCTCTACCACTGTGTTGCTGCCAACCCCATTGTGGCTTTGCCTATGCTGCCACCACTGCTGCTACAACACCCTTGCTGATCCTCTTTTTCTAGAATAATAGCACTGATGAAAAGTGTTGTGGGTGCCAGAGAAAAACTGATGACATTTGCAGAGAGAGAGAGAATATGACTATTGGGTACTGTCACAAGAAAATCACTGAATTAGAGGCGCTGGGGGTTGGCAGTAGGCCCTTTACTGGGACATGGGCCAGTGCCCAACAATGCTGCCCATTTGGTGTTGACCCAGCTGATAAGCGAATGTAGTTTTGCAGACACATGATGCAACTTGCTATTTATTTTTTCATATCCACTATGAATATGAAAATAGTTGTGCATGATAATCAGAGGTTTTTAAGTGGCCATTAAACATTATTAACCTGTATCCATTTCTGCATTTAGCAATTCAAGTGATGTGGACACATACCCATGATGAATGAATGCTGTGAGCGGGAGGCATTGTTTTTGTTTGTTACTATATTTGCATTTTTTGCTTTTATATTGTAAGACATGGGTAGGCAAACTAGGGACCAGATCTGGCCCAATCGCCTTCTAAATCTGGCCCATGGATGGTCCAGGAATCTACGTGTTTTTACATGAGTAGAATGTGTCCTTTTATTTAACATGCATCTCTGGGTTATTTGTGGGGCATAGAAATTCGTTCATTTTCCCCCTTCAAAATATAGTCTGGCCCCCCACAAGGTCTGAGGGACAGTGGACCGGCCCCCTGCTGGAAAAGTTTGCTGACCCCTGTTGTAAGATAATCTGATCCTCAGATGAAGCGTGTTATAGAAATCTTGTTGTTGTTGTTGTATCATGATAAGTTCCTTTATATCTGCTCATTTTGCACCAGTGGGATGATAATGAGCCAGACAAGGTTACAATGTACCAAGACAACCCCAACTGAAGGGTCACAGAACAGATTCAGAGCTCCAGTATATGTTTGATAAGACTGTGAGTCATTAAGATATGAAGGCATATGCACCACACTCCTTTCTTATGGTTGGACCATTACCTGGTGAATTTTGCACTGATGGTGGCAATTCCCCATTCTAAGGGTGGTGGACATATTTGGATGGCTTGCCTGGGAAAACTGGTGGAAACTGATGTGTTCCTGTATGCTCTAGATGATTTTCCAGCAGACAAAGATGACAATTCTGTCAAAACCCTGGCCCCACTATGGAATAGCAAGATGATCCTTGATGGATCAGACAAAAGGTCTGTCTAGTACATTGTCCTATTTTCCTCCTGGCTATTGGATGCTTTTGAGATGCCTGCAAGCAGGACCCAAGTGCAACAGCACACTTCCCAGATGTGATTTCCAGTAACTGGTACTCAGAGGCATACTGCCTCCAACAATATAAGGAGAGCATTGTCTTATTTTCCATGAATTTGTCTAATCCTCTTTTAAAGCCGTCAAAGTTGGTGACCACTGCTACATTTTGTGACAGTGAATTCCGTAGCAAAAATAGATACTGTGTGAAGAAGTACTGTCTGTGGTCTGTCCTGAAACTTCAAACATTCAGCTTCAGTGTACGACCCTAAGTTCTAGCATTAAACACATTTACCATGTTCCCCATTACTCATCTGTTTTTGAAACAAGGCCCAAATTCTGTAACCTTTCCTCCTGGGTATATCTGGCGAGAAAGAAAAAAAAGAATTTTTCATTTGGTTCTTAATAACCCAGTCATAAACATATCTACAGCCCGATCAGCCTGAACCAAAACTTATTTATTTAGAAGTGAATTCCACTGTGTCCAATTAGATTTATTAAGTGTCCTCAGGCTCTGATCTGCAAGTAATTTAGATACCTTCCTCAAGAGTAGCCGCATTGACTTACACTTTGGTCTTATTCTTGGCCATCAATATTTTAACCAAAAGAGAGCCTCTGTTGAATTTACTGTCAGTTATATTTAGGGTACTTTAGCCCAGCCAAACTTCAGTAATGTTGCCATCGTTAACAATGGACAAGTTGTGTCAGCTTCCAGACAGGTTGTCCTGAGGCAGGATATATGCAGACTGTTGGCTGTAAAGAGAGGAAGATGTAGAATATATTACATCCTCTCTCTGCTCATTTCCCGACCATCTCTGCTGCCCCCTTTTCTGGCTACACCTTATACAAGAACAAGCTCTTAATTTGTTTGCTGTGCAACTGAAAGTCTGGACCCATGATAAACAAGGATAACCAAGACCTTAGGCAAACTTGTCTCCTGCTAGCCCCTTACATTTTTCCTTCTTGCAATTCGTTTTGTTAGTTTTGGTCGAGTTCTCCGATCTGTTAAGGTCATCTTGAATCCCAATTCTGACTTCTGTGGCATTGACTCCTCCTCCCAGTTGGGTGTCATCTGCATATTTGATGAGCAGCCACTCAGTACATTCATCCAAGTGGTTTATAAAGATGTTGAACAACAATGGGGCCAGGACAGAACACTGCGGCATACCACTTGTTATCCCCCCCCCACCAAGAAGATGAGAAATTGTTAGCATGCACTCTTTGGGGTTGGTTGGTCAGTCAACCAACTACAAATCCACATAACAGTTACTTTGTCCAGACCACATTTTACCAGCTTCTCCACAAAAACAGCATGGGGATCTTTGTCAAAAGCCTTACTGAAATCAACATACATTGCTGTATGTCCACATCATTCTCTTCATCCACCAAGCTTGTAACTCAATCCAAAAAAGAAATGTTCATCTGGCATGACTAGGGTTTTTGGTTTTTTTAGTAACTACTGCTGAGTTTTAGTAATCACAGCATCCTTTTCTAAGTGTTCACAGACCAATTGTTTAATTATCTGTTCTAGGACCTCTCCTGGTATTGACGTCAAGCTGACTGGTAGGCAGTTAGGTAAAGGGAACCCCTGACCATTAGGTCCAGTCGTGACCGACTCTGGGATTGCAGCGCTCATCTCGCTTTATTGGCTGAGGGAGCTGGTGTACAGCTTCTGGGTCATGTGGCCAGCATGACTAAGCCGCTTCTGGCAAACCAGAGCAGTGCACAGAAACTCTGTTTACCTTCCTGCCAGAGCGGTACCTATTTATCTACTTGCACTTTGACATGCTTTCAAACTGCTAGGTTGGCAGGAGCAGGGACCGAGCAACGGGAGCTCACCCCATTGCGGGGATTCGAACCGCCTACCTTCTGATCAGCAAGTCATAGGCTCTGTGGTTTAACCCACAGCGCCACCTGTGTCCCTTGGTAGGCAGTTACCTGGGTCTCCCCCCCCCTTTTCTGGAGATGGGAATATTTGCCCGTCTCCATTCCATAGGGCCCTCATCTGTTCTCCAAAAATTTCCAAAGATTATAGAAAGTTTATAGATAGAGACTCTGAGATTACATCCACAGGCTCCTTTAGTACCCTTGGGTGCAGTTCATCAGGCTCTGGAGATTTGAATTTGTTTAACATAGATAATTGTTCCCTTATCACCTCTTTTTTGTTAGCTGCCCTGAGCCCGGCTTTGGCTGGGGAGGGCGGGATATAAATAAAATTTATTATTATTATTATTATTTTCCTATTTTGGGTTGCAGCTTCCTCTTTGCATCATTTATTCCATTATCACCAGGTTGGGCACTGTTTTCCTTTTAAGTGAAGACAGAGGCAAAGTAGGTGTTCATTAGTTCTGCCTTCTCTCTATCACCCAATAACATTGCTCCATCATCTCCATGCAAAGGACATACTACAAACATAGACAAAGGAATACACACACACACACACACACACACACACACACACATATATATAAGCCTGAGCTTATTCTGAGCTTTGGTCCACCTGACTTCCTCCCTGAAACTGTTGGCTACTCATGTATCCCTTCATGATTTCTCTTTTCTTCCATTTCTTATACATGCCCTTCTTACATCTCAGCTCATCTGTAAGCTCCTTATGCAGCCACACCAGCTTCTTTAGATGCTTTCCCCACAAGGTTCTCTGTACTTTCATTTCATTGATTGGTTCCTCTCAGTTGGTGAGGTGGGTTGACAGAGGAGTGATGTTGCTGAAGCAACAGTCAACCTTAGAACCTTACACAGGAGCAGTAGTTCTGTCTGAATTGCAAGCTCAGCCTTCACTGAAAGTTGCCTCTTTGGTGAAAGTTCCAACACTGCTCCAGAAGATGTTTACTCCAATGGCTGCTCTGCAGGTTCTGGGATGGTGTCATCTGAGTCAGAGGGTCACAATGCATCATTGTTGGGCTGGAGGGGAACTGGCAATATGGCCTTATCTTGCAGTTTTACTTATGGGGCTGACCCTGCTGATTTCTCTGTCTCATTCCATGATCCAGCCTCAGAATTATGACAGTAAGTGCTGGCTAGGAAGTAACAGGAGGAAAGATAGATATACTCTGCTCAAAGCAAAGGAAGCTTGCCTAAATGATTAGGGTATGAGGAAAAGATTTCAATGCCTAAAACTAATAAGAGCCCACACTGATGGGACAGGCTTTCTTGACTTTTATCCAATGTTCTATTTCAGCTAGCACAAGGACTCTTGCACTAGTAGATGGGTGAGTTTTAATATTGTGAAATAGGAGAAACTTATGCAGGCATTGTGCAAGTGGCGACTCATTGTACAATAGATTGTTCTTATCAATCAATTCTCCTGTATAACAATGTTCAACAGCTGCAAACCATTTCACCAGTGGTGCAAGTATACTGCTAAGTGACAATAACCTATTGCTGCATTGCACAGAACCTCTGGAAATTAGCTTCTTGAGACATTCCAGATCATAAGAACATAGGTAGAATCTCCTAGATCAAGTCAGTAGCCCATCTCATGCAGCACCCTGTTCCCACAGTGGCCAGCCAGAGGCCTGTGGGAAACCCACAAGCAGTGTATGGGCACGGGAGCCTTCTCCCTTCCTGCAGATTCCAGCAACTGGTATTCTGAAGCATTACAATGGTACCTCAGGTTAAGAACTTAATTCGTTCCGGAGGTCCGTTCTTAACCTGAAACTCTTCTTAACCTAAAGCACCACTTTAGCTAATGGGGCTTCCTGCTGCCACCCAGCTGCTGGAGCACAATTTCTGTTCTCATCCTGAAGCAAAGTTCTTAACCTGAGGTACTATTTCTGGGTTAGCGGAGTCTGTAACCTGAAGTGTATGTAGCCCAAGGTACCACCTCTGACCATAGAAGCAGAGCACAGGCATCATAGCTAGTAGCTATCCTTTATAAATGATATGAATAAAAGAGTTATTGCCATTTATAAACCCATATGATGTCTTTTCTTATTATTATTATTATTATTGGAGTCTGGTGCAAATGTATGATCAAATATGAACATTTTCAAACTCTTAATTATACCACCCACATCATTTTCTAGTGCAGGAAATACAGGGGCATCTTACCCATAGAGGCTAGTGATGTGGGACGCCAGGGCACCAAGTTCTGGAGGGCGCAATGGTAGAGGCAGAGGTTGGACTTGGTGCCTCCCGGCATCACCTCACCACCCTCGCCCGCCTCCACCATGCCACGCCAAAGCAGCGCTGGTCCCGGAGCCTCCGTCTGCCATGGCCACCGTGGCACGAAGCGGCCAGCTGAGCCGGGAGGTGCTGCGTCCAGCCTCCGCCTCTTCCCTGCCGGAGGAGCCACCCTCCAGCCGCTGCCCACCTCTTCCAGCCCCGCCAGCAGCACCGTCCTCCCTAAATAACTCTGGGAAACGGGGGGGGGGTGCTAGAGGGAGCTTTGCACCATGGCACCGGATATTCTTAAGACGGCCCTGTTTACCTTCATGAAAACAGTTTGAATTATGTGCAAAATAATAATAATAATAATAATATTATAATAATAATAATCTGGAATTGATCATAATCTATGTGCTAGAGACCACATCTGGTCACTGGAAGAGGAAAGTCTACATTCATCAGCACTGAATACCAAGCTCGCTAAGGATTATCATTTAAATTTAACACAACCCTCACTGCTTTATACAGTCCAAAACCATATGCACAAGTTTTCAAAATGTATTTTTCAACCTTTGATGAAAAGACACTTCAGGTTTGTGGAGGAGGGTCTCCTTGTGCCTAATCCAGAACAAAATTTGGCAAGCCTTTCTGTAAACACCCAAGGTTTGGAGAAGCTGCTGAAAGAGTAGTACTTATTCAAATCAACACTTATTTAAATCACACTCTCTTCCTGGCTTTCTCTGCATTGCACTCTCTCTCTCTCTCTCTCTCTGCCTCCCCCCCCCCAATTTTCCACCCCTTTCAGTGAGGTCACCTTGATTGAATGAAGGACGCGTGGAGTGAGAGAGGTCAGGCATTAGCACAACTATAACTGCACTGCTACCGAGAGTAGGAGGGCCATCCATCACTAGCTACACTACTCCATTAGGCCGCACATGAAATATTCCCTGCTCTGAATTGCAGGGTCATACATTTCCCAGTCTAGACACCTTCCTGTTGTGTGGAGATCAATGCCGCACGGTCATGCATCATGTGTCATCCCATAGCCCTCGCTCTAATAATCGTGTCTATTCTCTAGTCTGCTGTATAAATTATGGCACTGGCAAAAGAGCTATATTATCCAGCAACCTTGGTCACTAATGGATTATTGGTTTATTGGCTGATAATGTGAGCTCCCCTTTTTTTTGGCTGAAACTCACATTTATTTATTTATCTTTTCTCATTATTGCTCAGTATGAGTGATGGCTGCTGGGTATTCCTCCCTTCCTTCCCTGTCTCTGCTGATGCAAGACAAATAAACAGCAATAATAAATACTGGAATGCAATAGTGGCAATGCACAGGCTTTTCCAAGGAAATATGTCCTGGAAACCTCCCCCAGCAGAGATGGAGAATAGCTTCAGGTCTTTTGCATTCAAAGGCACATAGCAGAAGTGAGCTTTGCAATGCAATGCCCAGTAAACCAGAGTTTACCAGACTGAGCATTTGAGCATCACCAGTTTTCCTTTTGTGAAATGGGTATTTTGCCATGTATTGGGAAAACATGTGGCTTGCATTTGGGGTCGTTCCCCCCCCCACTTGGAAAAGTAATTACGATAAATTTTGACTGAGTGCTGAATGGAACTATTGATGGACAAAGGAAGCAACTGGCTAAGAGAGGAGGACTGGAAGTAGTAGGGGCCAAGCCCACGGCTTAAATCTTAAAAAAAAAAAAAATTGCTCAACTGGATCCTTAGTTGCACATGAAATTCATAGATGACAAAGTGGAGAGGTTATTTCACAAAATACTCTCCAGGTACTCTCAGCAACTTTAAGAGAAACTTGAAAAAGACCCCCCCCCCAAAAAAAAAGTCCAAAAAAAATTATGGGAAATTTTGGCTCAGCCTTTGGATATTTGCTATTGCACTGGGGTCCTACATGATAATCGGGTGCTACAAAATGAATGCAGCAGAGATAGAGAACATGTAGCTTCCCAGAGGTGTTTTTTTAAAAAATTGTTTGCTAAACTACAACTCCCAGCATCCCTTACCATTAGCTATGTTGGCCACGGCTGATGGGATATGTTGTCCAGCTTCTGGAGAGCCACAGGTTCCCCACCTTGGCATATAGAATGACAAATAATGAGCCAAATAATAATGAGCCAAATAATGACACTACACTACCCAGGAATAAAGCCAATTAATTCAAGGGGAATTACTTCTGAGTAGCCCTCTATAGGATCGCATTGTTAACTCAGAAAATTTCCAGCATAAGAGGTATACATTTTGGAAACATTCTCCATGTAACAGTTATAGCACTGAATAGAAAATGGCTACATAAAGTAGGTATAGTACTTGTTTCATAATGTGTGTGAGTGCAGCGCTGTCCCACCCACAAGCCAGACTCAGGCAGCTGCCTTGGGCAGTGGAATCCCAAGGTCTGGAGCCCCTGTGGGCATTCCACCCATGCCTGCTGCCACCAGAGGAGTGAGGAGAGGTGGAGGCAGTGGCTTCCAGTGAGATCTTGTGAGATTCACAAAGACTGATTTATCTACTAGCTAAAATGGCTGCATGGAACAAACCCTTGTTATATAGAGTTCGTATAGCCTCAACTCCACAGCTGCTGGCGAAGAACAGCTGCTCACATGCCCAGCTTGTGGGTTTCCCAAAAACATCTGATTGGTTACTGTAGGAAACTGGAAGCTTTGACTCCCATCGTCCTTGACCATTGCCCACGTTGGTTGGGGGTGATGATGGTTGTAGTCTTATCAACATATGGGGATCCAAAGCTGGGGAATGCTGAATTATTATCTTAATTTATTATAATGATTAATGTAAGGTTACCAGATGTCCCCGTTTCCTGGGGACAGTCCCCAGATTTACACATCAGTCCCCATACAAAATCCATTGAAGTTGAAAAGTGTCCCTGGATTCATTGAAAATAATCTGGTAACCTTACTGTAAAGCAGGGGTCGGCAACCTAAGGCCCATGGGCCACAAGCGGCCCATGGGGGTCATTTAACCAGCCCATGGACCCCCGCCGTCCACTCGGGAACCCTCACCGCATGTTCAGTTTGCTCCCATATGCCGCGCTAAACTGATGTAGAGCAGAGCAGGGACCGCCTTCCGCTGGTCGGCTTCCTGCAGCCAATGGGAAGCTGTGCAAGCCTCCTTTGCACCAGAAGGAGAACCAGAAATAGCATTTGCACATGTGTGCGCGCGTTCGTCTGTGGGACCATGAACCGGCCCAAGCCACAAAATCTTTGCTGACGCCTGCTGTAAAGCATCTAGAACCAACTACTGGAAAGGAGGGGTAAACCTATATTTTAAGAAAAAAACGCCACATTTAAATAAAACAATTTTATTGAGCTGCAATTGAGACTTTCAAACATTCCATACATTGCTTCATGTCCTTCCAGTTCAACATTCTTCTCGGTGTGTTCATAAGAAGTGCATGTATCATTACCATCTGTATGATAGCACTGCATGTGCAATGCTAATGCCTGCTTAAGAAGAGGGAACTGGCAGGAAATGAAAAATCCCCAGCTTCCTTCTTGCAACAGGACCAGAAATTGCTTTCTTCTGAAATTACTTCTTGCTACAGTGATATAGTGTTTGCAGTGCATGTTGGGATATGCAATCCATCTTCCGACATACAAAGTCAGCGAGGGCGGGGTGCTGAATCTGGGGAACGAGGGAGAAAGAGAGAGAGAGAGAATGAAAACCACAATTCCTACACACGTTTCAGCATTGGTTTTGATCCATGGCCAAGGTCCTCCACCTGCAGAAATCTTCAACTATCACATTTCCACTGCTGTGGCCGATAACGAAGATAATTGTTTCATCCACTTTGTCAAGCTGAAATGAAAAGAGGGCAAAAGCAAAATGATGCCGCCATAAATCACAGCCCTGAGACAGCACAAAGGGGGGAAAAGGACAAGATAGTGACTTCATTAAGGGTTATGTATTGTGTCATTAAGTTGGCAGGGGTCACCTTTCATGTCACGCTGGCATCCCATGATGCATTGCCAGCTCCTCTTTCCAATAAAATTAAACGTAGATGTAAAACTGATTAGGCCGTGTTTGCTTCAGCCCAAGGCAAGGAAACGGCTCGGGGAATAATTGATACAAGATCACGACTGATTCGTAATGGCAGCCATTTCTCATCCTGGTCATTTCATTGCTGACCTTGCCCATTAAAATAAGCCCAGCTGCCTTGAAAAGAGGCACTTTATTTGCGCCCCCTTCCCCCTCGACCTTCCTTGCCAGGAATTCATTTTCACATACTCCTCTCCTTGGAATTTTTCATTCAAAATTATTGCCAGTGAAATATGAATGCTAGCAGCTGAGTGGCTACCCTGGCGTTGGTTATGACAAAGTGCCCAACAGCTACCCTTCCTGCATCTCCTTGATGTCACAGCTGACACCAGCCTCATGTTTCAATGAGATTGCTGCTGGTGTCCAACCTTACTGCTGGCGTACTTGCATCCACTCACCACTCACTTGCCAGCAAAATAGAAATCTAGTTCCACCATTGTTCAGGCTGGCTCAATAAAATATGGGAGTGTTGGAGGCCAAATCATGGTTTGGAAGCCATACGTGGTTCTTAGGGTGGCCTTTTAAGCATCAACCAGAGAGAGAGAGAGAGAGAGAGAGAATGTAACACCAAAAATGAAGGCATGTATTTGCATATGCTAATTTCTGTTCATAGATGAAAATGGATACTCTAACTTGCATAGAAATACATTACTCCACCAGCTTCTCATGGGACACTGTGGAATGATACTTAAAAAACCCCAATAACAACACCTATTCTCATTGTACTATAAGTCTTGGATTTTA
This sequence comes from Podarcis melisellensis, assembly GCF_964234715.1. Lineage (NCBI taxonomy): Eukaryota > Metazoa > Chordata > Lepidosauria > Squamata > Lacertidae > Podarcis > Podarcis melisellensis. Next base: position 9,164,069 of record NC_138532.1, read on the forward strand.
GTGGGCAACTTCAAAGCCTCTTCTGCTCCCCTCCCTTCTTACGGTTCTATATCTTTAAACTGAACTGGGTCAGTCAGCCTTTTATTTAGAGGACAGTTCTCCATGAAGTAAGACACATAACTTCCCTAGTGGTTCTTGAGTTCTTTGAGTGGCTGCTGAGAAGTTTAAGACACAGGAACCCCTCCAGCCACTTATTTTCTCTCATCTCTCTGCTTCCTGCTGGATCCATTTCCTGCCCTATGAGCCACAGAGAAACTTCTCACCCTCTGCTGATGGACAAATGGCACTCAGAGTTATCAGCATTGGCAAGAGAAAGATAGAAAGGACTATCATTCTCTACACTTCCTCCTTCAATATGCTACTGTATTCTTTGAATGTGTCAGGGATGCACTGTAAGGAATTCAATGAGGGAGCCAGGAACTAAGAATTATGCCAGGGTGTTGGAGCCAAAGAACACACAGAATTTTTTTATTGAATTTGTTAGTACTTTATATTTCCCAGGGCAACCCAAAGTGACTTGCAACCAAACAGACAACTCCCCCCCCCCTCAAATGTAGTATAGGGGTTCTTCTGGAGCCAACTCTGTCACTGGTAGTCCAAATGGAGTCTGTGGCAATGATTGCCCACTATCTGCTATGGCTGATTCAACAGCTACAGTCATTCCTGGACAGAGATAGCCTTGACACAGGGATCCATGTTCTGGTAACCTCCCAATTGGATGTGAAGTTCTGAAGCTGCAGCTATTGGGGTGTTCACATGAATATACACAGGCTATTGGACTACTTGAGACCCAGAGGACGTAGCTAAACCCTGAAGAGTTCTGGCTCTGGTAACTCACGGGGGTTTTGTGTGTGTGTGTGTGTTTTGTTTTTAAAAATGCAAGTTATTATCCAAAGACCTAAATGGAAAAAGTGACTTAACATGGATCAATATCAGAAAATAGGGTCCATCCCTGGTAAATAGGAATAGCTGCAGCATAAAAAATGCTAGACATCCCAATACAAATACTAAATACACCAAATCCAGTGCTATCACAAAATGAAACTTGCTATGTAGCGGTGTAGGCCGGAATGGAATGGAATATAATGGAATTGTAGGTGGGAATGGAAACAATTATATTGCAATAGCTTAGTTGATTTTTAATAACTTTTAATACAACTATCTAGTTTTATTACGATACAGCTTCCTTTATATTGTAATGGAGGGCAATAATGAAATCAAGAGCTATACAAAGGGCTGGCATATGGACCAGAAGAATAGGGTTAATGTTTAGTCCCGTTTTGCATTATGTTAAGCCTCTTGGACCAGTGCCCCACTGAGAACCTGGGAGATTTAGACATGCAGCTCCTCTGTGCTTAGATAACAAGGTGGCCATAAATATGTCCTCTCAGAAACTTATCTATAGCCCCTCAAATGAGATTTCGTTCTCATACAAAGAGCGAGCTTGGCCTCATAACTCAATTTATTTAGTTCCTGACTGCCCTTTCTTCCTTACTGCAGTGTCCATCCCATAATAGAGAGCACACGATGGCATGCCACATATCAAAGTAGGCCTCCCCGGTGCTTTATATATCATTGTGCCAGAATAACCTCTTCAGATTTATGCTCCTTATGTTTACCGCACTTTTTCTCCCTCTCAAGGAAGGTTAGAGAATGTGAAGGCAGGTAGAAAGAAAGTGGAAGGAAAGTCATCAGAATTTTTAAAGTTCTTTCTCTACTTTTCCTGAGGCTGTGGATCTCCCTGTAACAACATGTTGTGGAGGCATAATTCCATTCCAACCTAGAAGTCTTTATAGAAGGTACTGTATGTGCACTGGCTCTGGCTGAATCCCAGATCCCAAAAAAAGTTGGGGTGATTCAGTTGGAGTGTTGAAGTAACCCAGATTATTTCAGGTCAGAATAGGTCTTCTTGGAGTGATCTGGGGCTATCAAAAGGAGGGTGGTCAGGTAGCAAGGAGAGAGGGGGAAAGGATATTCAGGTAGGCAGACTGCATTCATCTCCTTTCCCCCCTTCCTGACCACATGTTTAAACCCCAATTGAGGGCTGTGCAAGGCCCTTGACCTTGTCAGCACCTGGATCTGGGTCTCGTCAGCCCCAGAACATCCCAGATCAGATCATAGCTGTCCAAAGTGCTGAATCAGATTGGGTGTGTGTGTATTTTAAAGTCCTTCCAGATCAGGAGCAGTCCATGGCTGACCTGGTTGGGGGAGTCATGAAGAGCCTAGGAACATTTACAGATCAGGAGGAGTCAATGGCTGCCCTGCATCATCACTGAATCATCAATAGCAGTCAGTAGTAGTCAATGGCTACCATAGATGTGGAAGCCATCAAGATCTTAGCAACACTCCCTTGCCATTCAAGCAGCATCATAGTCATCCATGCATTCCCATTTCTAGAAATAAAAACAGTGTTGTGGGAACCATATGCTTCACTAAATTTCCTCTTTACTCTGAAACTTGACTTTCCACACTCAGATCACACATCAGGTGGTCTTTATAACTGGCCCATAATTAGAATGACTGATGCAACAATATATCTTTTTGTATAGCTCTGAAAGGCAAAGTCACTAATTAGGATCCCTATCCAGTGAGCAACCATGAAAGAGATGGGATGTCAGGAACTGCTGAGCACTGTTCTTTGTGGTAAGCTAAGTCAGTGCAGCTTCTCAGTGAAGAACCTTCCAATGTGACTCCACCCAGGAGCTATTGGCTAGTGTAAGGGGACTTCCTGTCTCACTAGAACCTTGCTTGAGCTTCAGTATGTCATGCATTTCTATTCTTAATATTCAGCTCTGCCTTCTGATGCTGATGGCTTTTAAGTCTTGACTCCTGGCTTGCTTTTTAGTCCTGACTTCTCCCCTCTTCCCTAATTGCTCTTCAGCCCTGCCTCCTAGTTCTAGGTTCTTAATTTGTTTCAGGCTGCTGTCCATAACCCATGCCTGGTATGTAACCAGTAATTTAAACCCATTTCTGTATCGCAGCTGGAATAGAAATAGCTCACCAGGTGGGGTGGAGTTGCTGTGATAGCTTCCAAGCATATGGATCACTTTGGCTTACTGGAAAGGAGAGGGAGAAGGTTGAAGTGGTGTGGAGGTCAGCATGGTGCAAGCACATTGGTCGGATTACTGGATTGGCTCCATCAGTGTGTTTCCACTGCGCTGACTGACCTCCATTTCATCTTGCCCTACTAAGAAACAACAACCAACATGAAGGAAGAGCTAGCATAGCAGCTCTACCTCACCTGGTCAGCCACTTCAGAGTTTGAGAGGTACCAATTTTTAATGTAGATGGTGGGAGAAAGCTGGAACCCTATATGGAGAATGGGGAAAAAAGATACCCTCTTCTTGTCACACAGTAGCAAATGTGATGGCAAATAGAAGTCTGGGGCTTTCCTGCCATAAACAATAAATAGAAATATCAACCTTTTCCCCCCATCTGGCACAGATGGCCACAACGTTTATTTGACATTTTTCTCCCATGTATATATTTCATAACCGAATTCAGTCATTTGTGAACAATGTGGTAATAAAAGTGAATAATAATGATTGGAAGCATCTTAGTGTTATTTTAATGGGTCCCAGTGATTCTCATGGACCAACCCATTTCACTTCAAATACCCCAAGCCAGCTGCTCTAAAGGTGTAAATGTTGTTGACGTTGATGGGCAATTGAGGCCATTATTCTGTGGTAATGATTGCAAATGGTAAATGAACAATGCTGAAACCTGAAAGTGTTTCAGTAAGGGAGGTTTAAAAATGCTATATCATATTTAACACCAAGAAATATAATGGGATACAACAAACAATACAGATGTTAATCAATTTCCATCAAACTTTTACATTTGAACAGCTGTGTGCATGTATATTGAACGCCATTGTCAACCACCAGTAGTAAAGCTTAAGAAATCAGATTTGTGCAAATCTCAATATAAAATGACTTTATTCTCTCCTTATTCTCATATACACATTTTCTCATGCATTTCCCCATGAAATAGTTATTGAATCACATTTATTGCATTTATGTACAAAACCCACCACATTTTGTACACAATATGCTTCTTTTTATGTGCCTTTTCGTACACAGAAAATACATTGCAATATCTGAATAAATGTGTAACTGGAAGTTGCATTCCAATCTGCAAGCAAATTTGGGAGTACAAATAGCCAAAAACAAAATAAACAAGTTCCTCACCCATCCCTACTCCAGAGGCCCAGGGTCATGAAGGCTGTTTGTATAACCTCTTGCTTGCAAAACTTGATGGTAGCTTGGAGACATTTTTAACTGTCTGGACCTGTTTTGTTTTTAAAATTCTGGGCTGAAATTTCACCAGAGCAGAAGTCTTCCCTCTTTCATGTTTTCTCAGTGAGCACAGAGAACTTAGGCAGTGGTTGTAGTGGAAGGTAGTCACCGGGGCTCCCTCAGTTCTAGAGTGCTACTTCTGCTGTTTTTGCTGCCCCACAATGATGCCACATCATGATGTAACATCATTCTGGATGGCATTTTCAAAAACTTTGCCAGATATCTCTAAAATTAAAATGGTAGCCAGTGGGGGCTGCCATTTCGCTCACAGAATGCTCCTCAAAATGATGCTACGGTGTAGCATTGTTCAAGGGCATTGTGAGTTTCTAAACACACACACACACAATGACAGTCAGTGGCAGAAAGTAATTGGCACGGGGTGTCAATGAAATGCTCCTGTCTTCAAATCCCTCAGCCCCTAAAATACAGTTCTGCAGCCTGTGGATGGAACCATAAAGAGAGGAGAATTCACTCAGAAAAAAGCAATTCTCTAGTTTATGGCATTATGGGAAATTTTGACAACAGTTCATCACCTAACATGGACCTGAGTATGGCTGTTGTTCGCCACCAAGTAAGCCCACCAGGGACCAACTGTTGTAGGGAGCATCCCACAAGAGGACATTCTTCTGAAGTCTTCCTAAAACCTGGGGCTGGCCCTGTTTCTATGTATACATACTTGTAGTCCACCCTAACTCCAAGAAGCTACCCATCCAGCTCAGTGTTGTCACCACTGACTGCCAGTAGCTTTCTGGGATTTCAGGCAGGAGTCCTTCCCAGCCCTACCTGATGATGCCAGAGAGTGAACCTGGGACCTGTTGCACCCAAAGCACGAGTTCTACCACTGAGCTGTGGCCCTTCCCAAAGCAACATGTGGCTATCCCATTTCATCCTCCTGTGAGATAAGGGCTTGCCAAAGAGAATCCAATGAATCAGGGATTTGAATCCAAGCCTCTGCCTCTTGAAGCTTTAGCTGCATCACCACTTTGTTTTAGACATTAACTTTTGGCAATACGTGAGCGTAGATAAGCATGTGATGTTAAAATATGATCCAAGGGCCACACTTGTGAATGTCTTTAAAGAGAGGAGAATCACCCCCATAGAACGATGCTTCTTTCCCCCCATTCCTTCATTCTGACCTTGGCATTTTCTTTCTCCACTCCCAAGTTTCTTTGCCATCCTCTGTCCAGCTTTGCCTCCCATTTGTCAATGTTGTTATTGAATTTTCAAATACCAGGAGTGCACATAAATCAATGGCCCGCTTCTCCCCAGTGGCATATCCCTGCCACATGTGGTCATTCATTTTTTTTAATAAGTCTGCCTCTCCTTTCTCCCATTTATAAAAATGCATCTTGGTCAGCCATTGCCGTCCATCATTCGGGGAGTCCAGCTATTTGTTGTCCTCGAGTGCTTATTCATCAACGTTTTCAAAAGCAAAATCACTCTTTGCCTCTTGCTCTTATTGTGCCATCAATCTTGACTGGAGATCAATAAACTGCACTGTTGCAATTTCCCTCCTCCGCCCCACTGACAACGCACCCAGGCTAGCTTTCCCGGAGTAAGTGTTTTTATTTACATTTTTAACTGATCGTTTGGTGCCAGGCAATGGCAGTGTCATCGCAAAGAATGCTTTCATAGGCTCCCAGAGTAACAATAACTATCCGAGCATCGGTCATTTCATGCAGTAACCCCAAAGAAATGGATACTCAGCACATCCATTTGCTTTGCTCTCATAGCATCAATCATAGCAGGAGCAAGAGAAGGAGGAAGGGATGCAGGGATGCAGAAGGAATTCAGCATGGTTCACTTTTTAATGTGGGCATACCGAATACATGCTTAGCTTTCATGCTTTTCAGTTGCTGGAAACCACAGGAGAGAAGAGTGCTTTGGGGCTCAAATCTTTCCCCACTGACATTAACATTAGGAAGAACTTCCTGACAGTAAGAGCTGTTCGACAGTGGAATTTGCTGCCAAGGAGTGTGGTGGAGTCTCCTTCTTTGGAGGTCTTTAAGCAGAGGCTTGACAACCATATGTCAGGAGTGCTCTGATGGTGTTTCCTGCTTGGCAGGGGGTTGGACTCGATGGCCCTTGTGGTCTCTTCCAACTCTATGATTCTATGATTCTATCTGGTTGGCCACTGTGATAGCAAGATGCTGGAATAGGTGGGTCATTGGTCTGATCCAGCAGGTTCTCCTTATGCTCTTAGGTGCACACATCTATGCATCCAGTGTGCTCCCACTGCTTTCTGTGAAGCCATACATTTGACGCTAGCCACAGTCCACATCTGGCCTGAAGTTTCTTGAGAAATGGTGTAGTTTAATGAGCACTCACACTTTGCAGGATCCTTTGCGGGATCGCGCATGTTGCTACAGTTCCTAGGAAGCTTACTGGCGAACAGGGGCCAGCTTGCTTCTCAGTGTTAATTTTTTGAGGTTCACGCCCAGCCTCAGTAATCAAGTTTCTTGCTCGGAGATGGGGCCAGCCCCATTTATAAATAAGGGGTGGAGCCGACAATAGCCAGGCAGTCGGTTCTGGAGATTCACCCTCCCTACCCTCCCTTTGTTTAATGTTTCTTGTTTGCAGGTTACTTTTTCTTCCTGTTAAGCGGGCTCTGCTACAGTCTTTGACTGGTTGCTGTTGAAGGACCGGGAAGAAATTTTCCTGCATTAACAGGTTTTGTCTTCACCGTAGCAATTCGTCACAACTTTGGTGGTTATGGTCTTGGGTGGAATCCTTTAGACTTTTCTTCCCCATATGGTGGGGGGGCATGAAGTGGTGACTCACCCCCCTGTGTTGGCGATTCCAGGGTGCCTCTCTTAAAGGGGTTTTATGTGTATGGGTGTCACCGGCCATACACTGAAAGGTCATCAGTGAACTACCCTGCGTGCAGGAATATGGGCTGGGCTACCTGATACACTTACGTCTCGCAGAGCACCCCCATATCCCATTAACCCTGATGAGCCCCAGTTCCCCCCGGATGGGGGGCTGAGAGGGATACATACCCAAGGCCTAAGCCAAGGTCTTCCTACATTCAGAAGTTTAATAAAGTTGTGGCCTAATTTTAATTCCATATAACGTTGTTAGTCTTTATTCCTTCCTCATGATCCCTGGGGGTTGGGGCTGTCGCTGCCTGGTCACGCAGTGCATTACCTCTCAATCTTCAGTCCGATTTGGAAATGTAAGCTATATGAAGCCATATACACACACCCTCCAAACGTTGGTGTGGACTGCCCTAATATGTGCAATAACATGCAAGTATGAACTGGAATGCAGTGTGGGCAAATGGCCTTGCTGTGTTTTAAGCTGGTAATGTGTAAACAGTCCGTGAAAAATATGAGAACCAAAACACAGATATCTTTCAAAATTCACACTTCTCCAAATTTTGCAATGCAGCTCCCAAACCCAAAAAATATGTGTACTAAAAATATTCATTAAAATGCATATATCAGTGAAAATAATAACAATAATATAAATGTACTGCATTAGGCAAAATTGCTTGCAAAATGTGTATACTATGCAAAAATGTGCAAAAGTGGGTGCATTAGGAGAAACAGCTGACACATAATAAAGTGTGACACATAATAAAAGGCTGACACATTTTTGTGAGGACTGATGTGGAAATATGGCAAACGGAACTTAAAATGATACATTGGGAAATGGTGGGAAATGGAAAAATGAGAAACAAAAACGGATAGAGTGAGCCATCTCTAAACGTATGCTAGTTTGAAAAATAACAGAACAGCCTGGTGACGCACCCTGGGGAGCCTCCATTCACATAGTTGTGAACATGTGAGACGGGCTAAAGGAGTCACTCTAAGAGGCTTGCAAACAGAAATGCAAACAAAAACATCAAGAATGCAGGAGGACGGAATCAGCAGAAACTAGAAACCCCCTTTTGCACTGTGGTGGGTGTTTCCTTTTGTATAAAGGGCTCTCTGGACCTCTCCCCCACTCCCACCCCAATTTGAGAAAGCTCACTAAAACAAAGGTTAGGAATAAATGGTGCATTCTGATCCTGTGTACAAATTAATCTCCAAGCATTTTAATTGCTGATTCATGGCTTGAGCTGCCGTCCTGCTCTATCTCAAAGGCTCAGGGGGTTGATTCTGTCACCTCTAAAATTCTGTGCCTCGTCTTCTCAGTCCCACATGCCAACTGCTTTATTTTGCAACAGAAATTGTGAATAACCTATCTACTTATCCGGTATTTTCCCATTCACCTGTGCATGAAAAATAGCCACCACCTGATGACTTACTCTCATGACGGCTGCAGCTTGTGGAGTTGGCCACCATGTTGTATTTCAACACAATGCAAAACTTTCTAGCAGCATGGAGTTTGTTTACGTCATGAGTGAGGAACCTGTGGCCCTTCAATTATGTTGCTCAGCTCCAGTACCCATCAACACTAGCCAGCATGGATAGCGGTCAAAGACTATGGTAAATGCAGTCTGCAGGGCCACAGGTTCCCCATCCCTGGTCTACATGACCTGGAAATACAACATGGTATACCTACCTCCACAGCAGGAGTGAGGATAGATCATATTGATGGTGCTGTTTCAAATAGCATGCATATAGTAGGCAGTCATACACTTAATTCTGCATACACTTAATTCTCCTAATATGTGTTTTTTGCATGCAACATCCCACCGCAATATTCCCCAACAGAGGCATTTCTGTACAGTCTTTTAGCTAACATATGCATTGTGTGCTGGGACATGGGTGGCGCTGTGGTCTAAACCACAGAGTCTAGGGCTTGCCGATTGGAAGGTTGGTGGTTCGAATCCCTGTGACAGGGTGAGCTCCCGTTGCTCGGTCCCTGCTCCTGCCAACTTAGCAGTTCGAAAGCACATCAAAGTGCAAGTAGATAAATAGGTACCGCTCTGGCGGGAAGGTAAACGGCGTTTCCGTGTGCTGCTCTGGTTTTGCCAGAAGTGGCTTAGTCCTGCTGGCCACATGACCCAGAAGAACTGTCTGTGGACAAATGTTGGCCCCCTTGGCCAGTAAAGCAAGTTGAGAGCTGCAACCCCAGAGTCGTTCGCAACTGGACTTAACTGTCAGGGGTCCTTTACCTTTTTTTTATGCATTGTGTGCACACATTCCCATAATATATGGGAATACTGTACATTCATTTTGTTGCTGTTGGAGAGGGCCGAGATGGTAGGGATGCTGCTGTGGTGCAAACAAACCATAAGGAGCACCAGACTGGCTCTGCTGGTGTGTTTGCACCATACTTACCTCTCCACCACCTTATCCCCTCTCCCTTCCAATAAGCAACATTGAGCTACCAGCTGGGAAGCCAAAATAGCAACCCATTTCTGCTATGGTGCCTAGTTTTTTTTTATAAGCTTGCTTCACTTTTGAAGTGTCTATGGGGAGTTTTCTACGTGCCCTTTCTTTCATTCTTTGAATCAGCTTACTAATGCTTACATTCTGCAGCCTTCCTTTGTCCCTGTACTTCAGTTAACACCTGGGAAGTACATCATGAGATAGCTCTTTGCACTGAGACTTTTTTTCCACATCAGAAATTGTGGGCAGCCAGGCAGGCTGAAAAATTCTAGGGAAAGGAATACAGGAAAAAAACAGAAAACACATGTAGAGCCCCTCTGCTGCCTCACAATGATAAGGTAAAGCTCAGAATCCCAAGCAAGTGGAATTCTAAAGAAATTCTCAATTGCACATGCACAAAGTAAGCCTTTTCCTCAGAGAAAGAAAACTTTCAAGAAACACAGGGACAGTTTTTGGCAGAGCATTAGTCACCCATGGCCATACCATAGTTAGCCTCACACACAATAGTTTGCAAAACCACTTCAAACCAGGGCTTCTGATTCTGGCCTAGTGGCGTAGCGTGGGGGGTGCAGGGGGGGCGGCTGCACCGGGCGAAACACCTGGGGGTTAGGGGGTGCAAATCCACGGGTTAGGGGGTGCAAATTACTTGCCTTGCCCCGGGTGCTGACAACCCACGCTACGCCACTGTTCTGGCCGATTGGCCCATTGCAAACCACTATCTTTCAGGAGTGTGTCAAAGCTGGGGAAGAAATGGCCTTTTGAAGATGTTCTTAACAATGCAAGGAAATATTGCATGTATAAGTATTGAAGAGGAAGAGGAAATTAGAGGCAGCTTAAAGGAAACAGTAGAGTGAAGGAAGCACCTGCCGTGATAATACATGCAGGCCTCGATTGGTCCTATTCTGTGGTTTGATGCTTAATTGATTAATCTGAGGCAACAAGATTTAGTGTAGCTGTAGATTAGTGTCAGAGGGATAATCATTGCTAAGCTCTTATTTCCAAGCAGGGTTTCAGCTGCAGTTTGAGCAGACTAAAGCCACCTCTCTGTAGCCAATTTGAAAGGTTCTTGGAAGAGGTTCCTTTCCATCCCTGTGCAGTGGGAATACAATGGAAAGGTCAGGCGTAGACAAAATCCCTTCCTATAATGTATGTGTTTATTCTCAAATTTAATATATGAATGTATTATTTGTTCTTAAAATGTCATTCAATAGATTGTAAGCTTGGGTTTCCTGGCAGACCTTTGAAGCTTAAAGAGTAATGTAATAAGAGTATGTTAATCCATAGGCTATACAGCCATCTCTCTGCAGAAACCATCCCCCGCCATCTCCTGCCAAGAACTGGCTCTGAAACACAGCGTCGTCCCTGCCAGCAATCGTTCAGAGGAATTTCCCTCTAACAATAACAGGCTTGTTAGATAATTACAAGCCTGAAAAGCTGCTTTGGTTCTGTCCACCTTTAGATTCAGCCTAGTTCTCCCTGAGGTGGTGAACCTGGGTCTGGGCTCTACTGTTTCGAGATGGCAGGGGGTGAACTGACAGGATGGACAGGGCTCCCTGCAGAACAAAAGTCTGCACATGGAGGTGCCAGGTAGAGAAAGGTTGTAGACAGCAGCAGCAGCAGCAGGGAGATTGGCCCAGTTGAAATGGAGGAGAGGGCTCTCCATGGCTACTTGTCGGAGGCAGTAATGATTCTGAATGGCAGTCACTGTAAACCGCAGGTAGAGAAAGTGTCCTTATGCTCGAATCCTGCTTGTGGATTTCCCACAATCATCTGGTTGACCATTGTAAGAAAGGACACTGGACTAGATGGGTCAGTGGCCTGATTGAACAGGCTCTTCTTATGTTCTTATGTAAAATGCTCTGGCTGGCCTGGCTTCAACCAGACATAAGACACAGTACAGTGGTACCTCGGGTTAAGAACTTAATTCATTCTGGAAGTCTGTTCTTAACCTGAAACTGTTCTTAACCTGAGGTACCACTTTAGCTAATGGGGCCTCCTGCTGCCACCGCATGATTTCTGTTCTCATCCTGAAGCAAAGTTCTTAACCCGAGGTACTATTTCTGGGTTAACAGAGTCTTTAACCTGAAGCGTCTCTAACCTGAAGCGTATGTAACCTGAGGTACCACTGTACTGATTGGCCAATTCGCTGTTCAACTCAGGCTCATACAACTCCTTGGTTGCAATAGTAAGATCACTTGACTCTTTCTCCTTCAGTGTGATGTTCAGTGGAAGCTGGGCAGGGATGTCTTCCAACAAACTACCCAGACCCTCCTTGCCACCAGTCTTAGTAATAACCTCCCAATCTTCTTTGCCTTTGACAAATCTTGTCAAGACCACCATAACCTGCTTGGACTACTGCAATGCACTCTACGTGGGGCTACCTTTGAAGGTGACTCGGAAACTACAACTAATCCAGAATGCGGCAGCTAGACTGGTGACTGGGGGTGGCAGCCGAGACCACATAACACCAGTCTTGAAAGACCTACATTGGCTCCCAGTACGTTTCTGAGCACAATTCAAAGTGTTGGTGCTGACCTTTAAAGCCCTAAATGGCCTCAGTCCAGTATACCTGAAGGAGGTCTCCACCCCCATCGTTCTGCCCGGAAGCTGAGGTCCAGCGCCAAGGGCCTTCTGGCGGTTCCCTCATTGCGAGAAGCAAAGCTACAGGCATCTTAAGGCAACCCTGTTCAGGGAAGTTTTTAACGTGTGATATTTTACTGTATTTTTGGTTTCTATGGAAGCCGCCCAGAGTGCCTGGGGAGGCCCAGCCAGATAGGTGGGGTATAAATAAATTATTATTATTATTATTATTATTATTATTATTATTATTATTATTATTTTATTATTATTATAACACGCAGCATAAATTAATAAAACAGAGTCTTCTTCAGTAAAAGAATAAAAGCTTTACTGAGTTAAAATAAACTTGTTTGCAAATGACAGCATAGTGGGCAGAAGATTAAACTAGCTTCAGAGCATACACAGAGTTACTGAGTCACACAGAAGCACCACACACCAAACAGTCTCCATTGAGCACAGGCTCCACCACACTGACACACAGATACTGATACACACTGCAAGCAGATACAATGCTTATACAAATAAGGAGTCATCCTCAAGATGAGTCACAGTGATTCAGCATGCTAAATGATTCTGCAGCTTTTCAGCATTTCACAACATTTCTGGACTCCTTTACTGCTTCTGCTCTCAAATACCTTTGTCACATAACACACCACTCCTTGTTTGATGCCATGGGGCTTATGACACCAGCAGGAGCACCAGACTGCCCTTATCACTCTCACTCCGCCTGCCAGAAAGCTAGCATGGTAGCTCCTCACCACTGCTTCTGGTTCTAGCTTAATCTTCTGCCTAATAGTTCTAGTTTTCCATATGCTGGACAAAGTTTTTTTGTACGGGAAAGCATAAAGTTATGATTCCCCTGTTTGCCATATGAAGTCCAGAAACAGATTTAGCTCAATATTGACACAACTAAATGACTAAACGACAACAACTCTGACTGGTAGTGGCTCTCAAGGGTTTCAAAGTGGGGGCATTTCCAACCTGGAGAAGCCAGGGATTGAACCCAGAGTCTTGTGCATGTAAAGCAGATGCTCAACCACTAAGCCACAGTCCTTTTCCTCTCCTTTGTCATCTCAGTGACCCTTTATGTCAGTGCTGACATAAAGGATCTGTGACCCTCCTGGTGTTGCTGGACTCCCAACTCCCACCACCAGCAGCCAGCAGGCCCAATGTATCAATTCATACCATTGCACATGATTTATTATGCTCTTGTGGTTCTTCTGTTGCTAGCCATCTTGAGACCCCACATAGGGGAATCCAGGGGTGCAAACTGGTTTAATCAATGCATCAATGCTTCTGTCTTTTTTGTTTTTAATTGATTCAATGGCTTAGTTATTGATTATCATTTTATTGTCCTTTGAATATTGTTAGCCACCTTGACTGCTTCTCTGGTTGGTGGAAGATATTCTGATTACAATAAATAAAACTCCACAGAGGAATAATCTTTGGAATCATCAATATGATCACATCAAGAATGTGTGGGTTGTTTTTTAATGAATCTTCTATTATGACCTCACATCTTCCCTCCAATGGTTTTTCCTGGATGTACATCAGTCAGGGTAGAGAGAGCGGCATGAAAATTGGTAAACAAAGCGCTCCCGTGCCCTTCAGTCACTTTACAGCAGGCATGGCCACATTTGGCCTTCCAGCTGTTTTGGGACTACAATTCCCATCATCCCTGACCTCTGGTCCTGTTAGCTAGGGGTGATGGGAGTTGTAGTCTCAAAATAGCTGGAGGGCCTAGTTTGGCCATGCCTGCTTTGCAGCATTAAGATAAGCACCCAGTTACCAAAATAACCCCCAAATTACATTTAAAATTATCTAATCCTCCTCACTTTTTGTGCGGCTTTGTTTCATTTACTCCTTCTCACCAACTCCCCCTCCCTCCTGGCTAAAACGATTGTTTAAGCTCTGGGTTGGATAGACTTTTGAGCTGGCTGCCAGGCACTTGGGAACCACAGCACAAGGGATGTTGTGAGTGCCAAGTGCAAGGCTGTCAAAGAAGTGTGCCTTCTGGAAACTTGAGCAGGGTTGAAAATACACCCAGCCACACACCACTCATCAGCTGATGAGCGGGGAGTTAAATCCTGCTGTGTTGGAGGTGCATGCCTGTTCCCAGGCAGGAACAGGTGCACACAGCCAACATAGAATTAAGTGGCATCAGCTGATTGGCAGGTGCAAATGGTTTGGGGGAAATGGCCTTGCAGGCCAAATTGGGCCTCCTGGTGGGCCAAGAATGGCCTGCAGGCTGGACACTCCCCCCCCACCCACGTGTGCTTTAGCTAATAGTCTGTACTGCTTGGCCTTCTACATACCATATTTTTTGCTCCATAAGACGTACTTTTCTTTTCTTTTTATAATATTTATTGAAATTTTTGAGTTACAATATAACAAACAAACAAGATTATAACATCACATGACATATTTTCTTATCATCTTAGGACCTCCTCACGTCTCCCGTCCCTACCTTCCACTTTAAAATATTTAATCCAACAAATTATCACCTTACTTCCATCCTTACTGTCTAATTTTCAATGTTATATCTCAGTTTTTAGAAACCTTGATTATACTCCATGACAAATTTAATTTAACCAAATAAATCCAAAAAAAGATTGGTTTTCCTTACATTTGACTTATCTTCCTGCTTCACTTCATCTATTTTAATGGTGCCAAATTGTTTCTGATCAAGCATCCTGCTTAGCATTCATACAGCTTACAATATTTTTGCAAATATATCTTAATTTTTTTCCAATCCTCCTCTACCTTCTCCTCCCCCAGGTCTCGGATTCTGCCGGTCATCTCAGCCAGTTGCATATAGTCCATCAGTTGCATCTGCCATTCTTCCAGTGTGGGTAGATCTTGAGTTTTCCAATGCTTCGCGAGAAGTATCCTTGCTGCTGTTGTTGCGTACATGAAAAATGTTCGGTCTTTCTTTACCACCCCTTGGCCGACAATGTCCAAAAGAAAGGCCTCTGGTTTCTTAGAGAAGGTATACTTAAATACCTTTTTCAGTTCATTATATATCATTTCCCAGAAAGCCTTCACTTTAGGACAGGTCCACCAGAGGTGAAAGAATGTTCCTTCATTTTCTTTACATTTCCAACACTTATTATCAGACAAGTGGTATATTTTTGCAAGTTTGACAGGGGTCATGTACCATCTGTATATCATTTTCATTACATTTTCTTTCAAAGCATTACATGCAGTAAAATTCAACCCAGTAGTCCACAACCTTTCCCAGTCCTCAAACATAATATTATACCCAATGTCCTGAGCCCACTTTATCATAGCCGATTTTACCGTTTCATCTTGTGTGTTCCATTTTAACAGCAAGTTGTACATTCTTGAAAGTACCTTAGTCTTAGGCTCTAACAATTCTGTTTCCAACTTTGATTTCTCCACCTGGAACCCTAACTTTTTTTCAAGTTTAAAAACTTCCTTGATCTGAGCATAATGTAACCAATCTCGCACTTTGTCTCTCATTTTCTCCATACTCTGCAATTTCCAATTGTCTCCATCCTTTTCTAATATTTCCCAATACTTTGGCCAATTGGCCTCCATATTGACATAAGACGTACTTTTCCCCTCCTAAAAAGTAAGGGGAAATGTGTGTGCGTCTTATGGAGCAAATGCAGGCAGGAGGCTCTGCTCAGCACTCCTTTTAAAGAGCCACGTGGAGCGTGTGTGCGGCTCTTGGGGGCTTTCCCCCGAGGATGGAGAAGGGCAGTCCCATCAGTCCCTTCCCCCACATCCCGGAAAAGCCCCCAAGAGCCGTGCTCCCTTTAAAGAGCCGCACAGAGCATGTGTGCGGCTCTTGGGGGCTTTTCCCAAGAGCGATCCCTCTTGCTGTTCTGGCTTCTGGGATTCAGAATATTTTTTTTCTTGTTTTCCTCCTCCAAAAACTAGGTGCGTCTTATGGTGTGGTGTGTCTTATAGAGCGAAAAATATGGTAATCTCCACCTGAACCAGCAACTTCAATAGTGTACTGATAATATTATAACGGAGGTAAAATGCGGTTGTTTGTGGACTTCCAAGAGGATGAGGAAAAGCATGACCCAGAAGCTGTATGCCGGCTTCCTTGGCCAGTAAAGCGAGATGAGCACCGCAACCCCAGAGTCGTCCACGACTGGACCTAACGGTCAGGAGTCCCTTTACCTTTGCATTTTATTGTGAACTGATCTAATTCACCCTTGCTGAACCAAGGGAACTTTTGAAAAATTGAATTTCCTATGAAATTTGCAGTTCTCCAAATGTTGTAAAGCACTTCTCCCGCCAAATAATGGGTATACAAAATGCATATATTAAGGAGAAATGTGCAAAAAATGAAAATGCATATATTGGCAAACATAATATACAAATAAGTATGATATTACATGTAGTTCAGTGGGAAAATGTGTATACCAGCTGGTGAATTTTTGTAAGGACTTCCTTTTTTAAAAAAAGGAAACTAAAGCAGAAATGTGGAGAACTGAATTTAAGAAGAGGGAAATGAGAAACTAATAGGAGCTTTAATTGACGGGTTTGTCCCTCTCTGCACTAAGAGAAATGTTCATCAGAAATGCAGAGGCAAAGCAGGAAATATATCCGACTGTGACCCCTTGGATCAGACAGCCATAAAGGTCACTGTGGGAACATGCCAAGACCCTTCTCCTCTGCTTTTGTAATGGTATTAGCAATGACTGTTTCTTACTCAATCACACTCCCAAAGGATTTTCAATAAACTTTTTATGTGCCATAACTGTTACATTAAATAAAGCTGAAAGTATTGAGTAAACTGACGGTAAATCACTCTGGATGCCTTGGAATTACATTAAGTGTGAGAATTATAGATCTTTCACTGTGCACAGAAACACAGAGATGACAGAGCCAAACATTTTTATGCTGACAGTCAGGCTGGATATTTTTTATTTTTTTAAAAAAATGTGGTGCGACAGGCTTCCCCTCCAATAATTGGCTTGTTCAGAGTCACAGGGGAGGAGAGAAGTTGAGTAGCCAGTTGCGCAGCCTGGGTTCTAATGTATCCTTTCCTTCAGATATTAACGTTTTTTGTGGTTTCAAGAGATTTTCCAGCTCCCTCTCCCAAATTACAGGGAATCCCAATATGCAGCTGGTTGGGTGGGGTGGGGGCGGAGCTTGCTCCCCTCCCACCCAATTGAAACCAAATACAGTGGTACCTCGGGTTACATACGCTTCAGGTTACAGACTCCGCTAACCCAGAAATAGTGCTTCAGGTTAAGAACTTTGCTTCAGGGTGAGAAGAGAAATTGTGTTCCGGCTCTGCAGCAGCAGCAGGAGGCCCCATTAGCTAAAGTGGTGCTTCAGGTTAAGAACAGTTTCAGGTTAAGTACAGACCTCCGGAACGAATTCAATACTTAAGCCGAGGTACCACTGTAGTGGTTTTCTATAGAATGCTACACGATCAACCTAAATAAAGTTCACATCTTGTTTAGGAAGCTGCAAATTATGTAAGTTCACCTTTAAATGCGAACTGAATTGAATTTTCATCCCGATGCCCAGAGCAAATCAAGGCATGAGAGGGGCTCCTTGGCACCAATGAGGCTTGCTTATTGGGGGAGGAAGCTGGCAAGATTTCCCATGGGGCTAGAGACAACAGCTTGCGAGGGCAATGGGTGGGGGGCAATGCTGTGTGTGTGATGTCAGGACATCATGAGGAACTGGGATGGCACCAAACATGGCGGCCATGTAGCTTCAATGGCTGGTGGCTCCTCCACCTCCACTTCCTGCTGCCACCCTCTCTGTGGCAGGAGAAGGAGGAGAAGGAGCCAGCCACTGGAGTGATGCCACAGTCGGGGGGGGGGGCAAAAGGGCTCAGCCACTAGAACTGGCACCCCTTCATGGGGTTATATTAGTGGTTACTTAAAAACAGCTCCTACGGTTTGCATTTTGGCTGCCACAAATCATGCTGTACATTTTCAAGCCCAAATTGTCAATCAGCTATTTTTAATGCCCCAAACAAACTGGTCTATCTTGGGGGGGGGGAATAGAAATACAATGCAGAAGTCAATTCCCCCCCCCAATACACATCTCTATATTATTTGATTTGTTTGGGCCATGTTCATTATTCTGAGGGCAAGAGGAATAATAGGGAGAGGAGGGGAGTAATATCCTCTTAGTAATTCCCCCTCTTCTTTATCTTTCCCCTTGCTGGGATTGTTTCTGTGTTCAGAAAATAATTGCACACTGAGCCCTGTAGTTCTGACAAGACATCTTCTTGTTGAAACTTTGGCAAAGGTTGCTGTACCTTTATCATACAGAAACTTGGGCATATTGGAAGATGCGTCAGGGACCCTGTGAATCTTATCTACTAACAGTGAACTCATTCTCAGATTGTGAACCTTTATGTAGCCAGAAAACTATCTGTGCAGAAGAGGAAGTTGGAAGCAGGCTTGGTGGAACTAACTCTGAGGTCTGCAGTGTGTGTGTGTGCGCGCGCGCGTGTGTGTGCATGTATACATCCCCCAAAAAGAAAAAGAAAAAAGTTAATTGGCTGAAAATCAATTCAGGATTTCTTGCCACACACCTGTTTTTCTTTCTCCCTTTTCTCCCCCACTTCTCACACACCCAATACAACAGGTAGCAAAGCTAGGCATTTTCCAGGGCCCTGAGACCAGCAAGCATCCCACTGCCTTACAATGCAGCCATTTCTCCTTTGGATCAGATATCTAACAACATCAGATGCAGCTAATGTGAATTCTCAGTCATTAATGTGCTTCTTCCAGGTTAGAGGGACTCATTGTGGGTACAGTGCCATTTGCACAGAGGGAGACTAATCATTGAAATGATCTGTGTGATCTTGAATAGGCCTGTGATTAAGGGCTAGCATATGTGATTAGGGATTGGAAACCTTCCCCAAATCACATAATGATCAGGTAAGGAAACATTGAGGAAATGGAATAAAGTGCTATCTGACTGCAGCCTAGGTAACCCAAGACTGACCCTGTGGGGTCAGCTGAAAATTGCTGCAGCCCAGATGGTATCCTCACACAGCAGAACTGTCAGCCAGGTTTGCAGAACGGATCTGAGGGGCAGGAGGAACTTTCCTGCTGGGTGGTCGATTTTTGAGTCTCCTCCTAACTCTGTGCCTTGCAGAGTCCTTGATGCTCCACCTTCAATATATTCTGGAGAGTGGGCTCAAGCTGTTTCAGAAACCATTTATTTTCTCAAAGATCTTCATTTATCTCCCCCACCCTACTCGCTGGCAGCACCATGTTTTCTTAGCCTCCACTTAAAAGTCAGAAAGGCCCAAACAAATTACCCTCTCTAGTCTGATGAATGTTGAAAACAACCAATTCCTCCGGTTCTGAGTGGTAAGGGGCAAGCAGGAATCATTTCCTTTCCAAAAT
Source organism: Podarcis melisellensis (assembly GCF_964234715.1). NCBI lineage: Eukaryota > Metazoa > Chordata > Lepidosauria > Squamata > Lacertidae > Podarcis > Podarcis melisellensis. The sequence goes on from NC_138532.1 coordinate 9,183,593, forward strand.
TGGGGGTGGGTTTGGAAGAGAGAACTTGGCAGTAAATTATGCCACTTGGCAAATTCCTATGGCAATTAGTAAATCTTATGGTCTTTGCTATAATAACAGAAATACGTGTTCCCGTATTTTTCAATTTAAATGAAAATGGAACCCTACTATAAATACCAAAGAAATCAATCACCAGCCTACAAAAGCAAGCTTGTTCTGAGGCAGTGGCCTTATTGAACTCCACAGAGGAGCATTACAAAGGCCACAGCAGAGCCATAGGACTGTTTACCATACCCTGAAACACCTACCATCTGCTCAGGCACTACGGTAGGGGTAGCCAACATTATGCCCTCCAGATGTTGTTGGATGCCAACTTCCATCAGCTCCAGCCAGCATAATTAATAGTCAGGAATGACAGACGTTGACGTGCAGCAACATCTGGACAGCCCTATGTTGAATATCTGTACACTACAGTCTCTGCCATTCAATAGGATGGGTGTTTTTTCAGATCCTCCAACAGGGGGCATATTGCTTGTCTATTAATACCATGGGGTGACCACTTAGACATAATTAAAAGAAGACACGAGATAACACGGATTTGCATGAAGTTTGCACATGGCAAGTTATATGTACAGAGTCAGCCTTAGAAATAACGTAGACTGATTACTCTAACTTAAACCGAAAGTGCATCCTTTGTGCCGGCTAGCCAGTTCAGGTGCTAATGATTCATGGGTAGTGCCCCCAATAGTTATTTATCTTTAAGAGAAAGCTGGACTTGGATTAAATATCCCTTCAAATAGAGGACTGTTCTCTGTAAAATAGAGCACATGGCCACTTGAGTGTAGCACCTCTATCTCCATGCAAAACTCACCCCCCCCCCAACTTCCTGCCTGCCTATCTATCATTGATCTAGTGTCTAAAAGGGCTAAACAATGAACTACTGCTAAATTTTCCTACTGGTTATGCCACCTACTATGTACACACAGAAGCACACATTGTAAATGAGGGTGGTGGTGGTGGGCTAGATCCTTATCTCCCCATCCCTGGAGGGCCAAACGTGAAAAGTGACCACAACCATTGCAGAGTCAAAACCCACCAATTGCTCCTCAGCTGGCATTACCCCACCCCCTCTCAACTGGGGCAACATCTGATGATTGGTAGATGACTGTGGTTTTTCAAACATGCCCTTGCAGGCCAAATTTGATCCCTTGGCTAGTCAAAATTGACCTATGGAATAGATGACCTATGGAATAGATGCCGTATTGTAAATGACATTCTCTCCCCTTCACCAAATATTGATAATAGACTGCTTAATTGCACAATGGATCTGATGGCACTTGTAGAACAGCCAATAATAATAGAAAATAGTTTACTTCTGGCTTTTCATCCTTTGCTTGTATTCCTTCTCCTGAAGTCCCTGAGAATGGAGCAAATACGATTCTACTACACGGGTGGCGCTGTGCATAAAACCTCAGTGCCTAGGGCTTGCCAATCGCATGGTCGGTGGTTCGAATCCCCGCAGCGGGGTGAGCTCCCATCTTTCGGTCCCAGCTCCTGCCCACCTAGCAGTTCGAAAGCACCCTTAAGTGCAAGTAGATAAATAGGTACCGCTTTATGACAGGAAGGTAAACGGCGTTTCCGTGTGCTGCGCTGGTGCTGGCTCACCAGAGCAGCTTCATCACGCTGGCCACGTTACCCAGAAGTGTCTCCGGACAGCGCTGGCCCCCGGCCTCTTAAGTGAGATGGGCGCACAACCCTAGAGTCGGACACGACTGGCCCGTACGGGCAGGGGTACCTTTACCTTTACACCTTGAACTGACCAAGCTGTGGGCTGCATTGCAGCAGTAACCCACATACTATCCAAAGGAGAGGGGGTGCAATTCTTCCTATTCAGGCTGCAGCATGCTTAGGTTGTGCTTTGCAGAAGTTAGTCCTCTGTTTGAACGGCTCTCCAGTTTGAAGATAAGGGACAAAAAGAAGAGAGAGCCCATCGACATATAGCACCTGAGCAGAAGACTGAGAAGGCACACAGGTCGGTTGGTCAAACCCTTGTTGCCCATTTTGCTGAGATGTTTTCTATTTATATTATAGTAACTGAGCTGTATCCAATATTTTTTGTCCACTAGCTCAATATTTCTTCATCCTCTAGCAGGCAGATGACATTTAATGTTGCTCAATGGAGGAACCCAATACAGCAATGCTCTAATGGAAATTTGTTGTGGAACAGCAGCCTGCCAACGTTACAAAGCCACTATACTACTCTGGGTTCCATGGGTCAATTATGTGGTCTTGGAAGACATGACCTCGAGTTTTAGACTTTCTTCATGGTCAGGTTCTACATCGCTGTGGAATTAGCCAATTAACAGATTTAGACATGGACCTCGAGCCACAAACATAGTGGGTGATGTTTGGACGGGCTCCACTTCATTTTTTTGTTGGTACCCTAGCGAGAGAAACATGAGGTTAAATGAATTCATGACCACAGAGTACTCTGCATGCTAAGAAGTAGTGCTCTATAAGTGAACCAATACATGCATATTATTTCCTATGTACAGTGAATGTTCCACAGAGCTGGGATGATTGCAAGGTTGAAAGATCACTTGCCAGGCCTTTGTTTGATCTTGGTTGCTCAGCGCATAGCTTTCAAAACTACAACTTGATGTTCTGATTGGCTAGTCTTCATTTCCTTTCTTTTCTTTTTGCCTTCAACTACAAGGACAATTTTCTGATCAGCTCCTAATCTGAGGCAATCTAGGGCAAGGGATATATATATATATATATATATATATATATATATATATATATGAATGAAACACTTAGATTTTAATGGCATCTCATTTTCGTAAAGTACCCCCATGGCCCCAGAGAATTAAAGGCTGTCCTTCAGAGCAGGAACGGAGAGCCATCTAGTTTGCAGACACCTGTCATAATTAAACTAATAGCTCTGAAAATGGGCCTTGATATTAAATCTATCTTCCACAGAGGAGCAGGGCTGATTAAAACCACTGTTTGACAGTTAATGATGAACCTCTTGCTCGCTGAGCTCCATAACTGGAACAGACCAGTTCATCCTTCTTCCTTTCAGCATCTCTTCCTGGCTCCCTCCTCCCTGTCTACCCTATTGACCAAGGAAGAGAGTTTTTTTACTTGATCCTGTCCTGCAAAGGAAAAGTGAATGCTCTGTAGCTTATGAAGCAAGTATCTTGAAGTAATTCAACTACTGAGAATTTCAATGTGAACTGCCCTGGTCTGTGCACACACACACACACACACACACACACACACACACACACACGACTAATGTGCAAATTGGAATGTAGCTCCTCACCCACTAACAGGGATTTGGCACTCCCCAAATTCTGTGAGGCAGTTCTTAGGTCAAAAGAATGTATAGAAATATGTTTTAAAGTGTATATTTCTGAGGGAAAAAATGAAGTTTTTAAAATGTGCAATTTTTGAGAAAATGAATTTAAAAATATGTATGGCAATGCATTTTTTTATTCATCTGATCTTATTTGAAATCATAGATTAATGTGGAAATGGGGCAGGGGAGTCATATAATTTTACACATGCAAAAGTGAAATTGACCAGAAATTGATTCATTCATCCCTAGTTAGAAGTGGTCAGAACTAGAGAATATGTGATACTTTTTTGTTTTTATTAGACAGGAAAGAGCCCCATCCCACCATTCCAATCCTTCTTTCTTCCATGGATTAGCTTTGTCCTGCTCCCTATTAATCCTGAATTCTGATTTAACAGGTAAATTTCTGGCACGGGGGGGGGGGGGGACACACCTTCAAAGACTTCATCAAGCTGTGTGTGTTCGGTTGTGGTATTCTGCCAATGTACACATGCACCCTGCAAAGTAATTTCGATCTTGCTTTTTTGTGGTGCTTTATCAGTGCATCAGAATACATGTGGGTAGTTAAAAAACAGTGCCTTTTTCTGGGGGGGGGAACGCAGGGGTACCATACCCCTAAACATTTTGTGAATCTAACAGAGGAAGAAATTTAATTATTTTAAAAAAATTAGTTTCTTCTCTAGCACAGTGAATTGTCAGTTCTGTTGAATAGCATAGTGAATTGTCAGTTCCGTTGCTACTCCCGATGGCAGCCTCATTTCCTGTCACGCTGTTTCCTGAGTCTCAGATGGAACGGGAGCATCCCTAAACATTTTTTTAGAAAACACTACACAAAAAGGGGTCCTGTGGCATCACTAACACATTGGGTCCACTGCAGAGCAAAACTAGACTCCTGTTCAGGTGCCTGGTGTCCCTGAGAATCAAATGCATGACGGTGCCTAGTTGAACAAAAGAGCTCTAGTGCCTCAGTGATGATGTGCAACCCTGACCCTATGCATACCTGACAATACAACAGTTTGGAGATGTTAGGAAATGCCCTGGGGTGCCCCTGCAACCCTGGAACGGCGAGCATTCTCCGGTATGCACAGCTCTGGAAAAGGCATTTTCCTTGACCAGTGCGCTTCAGTGACATATATCAAATGATATATGCACACTAATCTTCTAGCATAACGCAGCAAGAAGTGTGAGATACTGTAGAGCTAATCTACGTATTTATTTACACACTATGTACAGACAAGGGACACGGGTGGCACTGTGGTGTAAACCACTGAGCCTCTTGGCTTGCCGATCAGAAGGTCGGCAGTTCGAATCCCCACGACGGGGTGAGCTCCCGTTGCTCGGTCCCAGCTCCTGCCAACCTAGCAATTCGAAAGCACGTCAAAGTGCAAGTAGATCAATAGGTCCCGCTCTGGCGGGAAGGTAAACGGCATTTCCGTGCGCTGCTCTGGTTCACCAGAAGCGGCTTAATCATGCTGGCCACTTGACCCAGAAAAACTTTCTGCAGACAAACGCCAGCTCCCTCGGCCAGTAATGAAAGAGCGCCGCAACCCTAGAGTCATCCATGACTGGACTTAATTGTCAGGAGTCCTTTACCTTTTTATGTACAGACAAAGGATTCATGGTGTCCTTTCTCTCCAGCTCCAAGAGAAGAAACAGGCAGAAGTAAAAGCAAAAGTACAGCACATAGTACATACAGCGGAAGAGATAAGACTGCCTTCTGTTCCCACATTCTTCCCAGACAGGCATGTGATTTACACCCAACTCATCATCTGCAGCATCAGAAGAATGAAATACTAACAGTCAATAAATGCAGTGATAATCAGGGGACAGCGTTGACCCAATACCTTCTTTGTGCATTCAGAAATCAGCACTTGGGCTCAGGTAATTTGGACACCCAAAACCTGGAGCAGAATTTAGATCATGAGAAAGTCAGTAGCACCTCTAGTTGATATGCATCCTTCCAGATGGTCGAGGATGGAGGGTAAAGTAGATGCAGTTCCTTCCAGGACTCAGCTGTTATTCTATCGTTTTACCAGGCAAGACAAGCGCTTGTATAGAGAACAGTGCTCTGGACGCTCTTTGGCTTTCTTACCCAGCAAAAATGCAATCCATTGCCACAGCAGTAATTACCAGGAGATTAGGCAGTATTAAGCACTCCTTAATTTGACACAATGCAATGATCTCCACTTCAGCCTTTCTGCCTGAATGATTTTCCATAAATAGTTTGCAAGGCCACCAAAATAAACAGAGGCTGCTGTGTTTGCACAGCTGAGGTTCTCCCGACTTTTGAAAATCCAAGTCACTGTGCAAGGGTGGACCCAGATGAGGTAGGAGGTAACAGCCAGCTATGATGGTGGGGTTTGATTTTTAGTCAATATGGTGGTGATGGTGGTGGAGGCGATTCATTTATCTATTCCATTCCATTTATGAATTGCTTACAATGAAGCATCACGGAGCAAAAACATCAAAAACAAAAATAATAAAAACTATTCCACATACACACACAAATAAAACAAATCGTGTGTGTGTGTGTGTGTGTGTATTCATTAATATAATAGATGCTTCATTGTTGAGGACAATTTAATAGGAATTTCTTTCGTTTTGCTTTTTTTTTAAAAAAAGGAAGCTAGTGGAACTTATGTAACATGTGCCTACATTAAGAAAACAAATAATTACATTGAAGGAGTTTTGTGTGCATACAGAGAGAGAGAGAGAGAGAGAGAGAGAGAGAGAGAGAGAGAGAGAGAGAGAGACGTATATTGTTAGCTCAGACATGATTTATTAAGTAGTGCAATTGAGGATCATTGTTAATACAGCAATAAATCCTAAGGGACTCTATTGCTTGGAGGAGGAGATCAGCTGACAGTTATAATACACAAGTAGACTAATATACTTCCCTGCATTTGGTAGATTGCTGCTTCCATTCCTTCATCACTTTGTGGTCCAAATTAGCCATGGGCTTCCCAAACTGAGATGATAGGCCCTTTATAAAGAGAATATGATTACAGCTATGGGTCACATAGATAAGTCCGGCAAGGGGCAGTCATGCCATGGAGCAAGTTGAGCCTTCTCAGATGGTCAACTGGGAGGGTGGTGGCATGGATGTGTGAGGGCCCACTGTTTCTGTCGCACATCCATTGCTGCCACTACCTGCTCAAGAAGTTGTTTGTACTTGTCAGACCTGAAGCAGCCACCACTAAAGTTCAATCCAAGTGGAGTTTTGACCAGCACCCATGCTTTAGATTGCTTCTCCTGATTTGCCCCCAGTGCTCTAGGGCTCTGCAATCCCTTGCTCTTAGGTAGCACACTGCATCATGACATAGCACACACACACACCCTTTGTGAGGTATGTTCTACTTCCACTGTCAGAGGCAGTAAGTGTCTGAATTCCTATTGTTGGAAAACACAGTAGGAAAGAACACCCTTATTTGGGTCCAGCTAGCATTCATCCCATGGGCAGGTAAAAGGTAAAGGTCCCCTGGACGGTTAAGTCTAGTCAAAGGAAACTATGGGGTTGCAGCACTCATCTCGCTTTCAGGCTGATTGAGCTGGCGTTTGTCCACAGACAGCTTTCTGGGTCATGTGGCCAGCAGGACTAAACCACTTCTGGCACAATGGAACACTGTGACAGAAACCGGAGCACACGGAAACGCCATTTACCTTCCCGCGGCAGCAATACTTATTTATCTACTTGTGCTGGCATGCTTTCAAACTGCTAGGTTGGCAGGAGCTGGGACAGAGCGACAGGAGCTTACCCCGTCATAGGGATTCGAACTGCTTACCTTCTGATCAGCAAGTCCAAGAGACTCAATGATGCTGGACTTGGTGGGCCATTGGTCTGATCCAGTAGGCTCTTCTCTTGTTTTCTTCTGGGTCCCTGCACAATATGACCACCTCTTACAATTTTGGAGCTTGGGGTGGTTGATATGAGGATAGACAACCTGTTATTTGCCTACTTCCCAAGTCATGTTGGACTTTATGCCGCAAGGACTCATCCAATTAACTTTCCCCGACTCAGTTTCCTCCAGGTGTACCAAATCTCCCATCAGTCCCAGGCAGCACCTTTATTTGTTTGGGTTTTTGCTGGAACAGACTTAACACTCTCAGGAAATCTATTTCTTCCCAAAGTAGCTGCTCTTTTAGCAGTAATGAAATCTCCTCAAATGTGCCTTCCTGGAGTGCTAAGTAAACTGTCTCCATTTAGGGTGTCAATAGCAGGACAGCATCCTCCTTGTTCGTCTAGAAGCCCTTAACAGATTGTGGTTGGCTGACAAGCCACTGATTCCAATTCCCAATGAAAGCTGTCAATAGACGTGTCAATAAGATGCAGGGGCTATTGACTAGCATAGGCATTTGGGGTCACTGGTCGATGGGAGCTCTCAGCGCATGATGTTGGAAATGAGCACTTTCAAATACAAGCAGCAAAGTGAGACTCCCCAAGGAAGAATAATATGACTCAATTTTCTTCCATGTTCTGGCTTTGTCAATTTCCCTGCAGCTGGAAGAGGAGAAGGAGAGACTTTGAATTCAGAGTGCTAACCTCTAAACATCTTGGGGGCAGATAAACAACCAGCCACAATTAAGCCACACATGAATACCCGACATGCTGCCTATGGGGAGGAAAGAGGACAAGCACAGGAGCTGTTCTCTGCCAGACATACTGTGATGTCTCAGGAGAGACACCCTTTCACCACAAGGACATTTAAGGCAAGCTGCTTGGCATCAGGTTCTGGGCTGAGAATTTCTGACCACCCGGAAACAGGAGATGCGTTGAATTGGGGGTGGGGAGTCAATGGGTCAAATTTCTTTGGGGCAGGTTGAAAGGTCAAAGAGTTGAGGCCAGAAATGAGGCAAGAAGTTGATTCTGAGTAGAAATGTGTGGCAGGGAGTATGACATTTTCTACAGAGTTAAGGACCGATCAACACTTGCTGGGAGTCATTTGGCCATGACTTTGTATATTCATAAAAAGTGAAGAATACAAGTTGCGAATGCACCTTGAGCACAGACTAGAACTTTAGCCTTATTTCCAATATTTATTTATTTTTACCTTGGGGAAAAGCAATGGGGGAAATTAAATTTAGTTCGCTTTTAAAGACAAATCTATCTAATTGTCACTTTCTGAAACTATCTGCTAACTGAAACACTGGCATCCTTTAAAATTCACACTTCTCCAAATTTTGCAATGCAGGTCTCCAGCCAAGTAACCTGTACAAAATTGCATATGCTAGGATAAAGTGTGCATAAAATGTATATGTTAGGGACAATAACATGCAGAAATACATTAAATTAGGGGAAAATGCTTTGCAAAAATGCAGTTGTAAACAAAAACTCTCTCTCAAAAAATGCATTTTAATTAAATGCACTTTGATACTGCATTGGAACATTCAGGACGTGTGAAAGCCAGAGGGTAATTCAATTCTGATCTGCTTATTAAACTGAGTTGCATGGAACAGGTCAGTCCATATCAAAATTCACAAAGATCAAGTTCCTCAAATATCTGTAGACACGTGTAAAAACAGCACACACTACTCCTTGCAATCAGCAGCTATAGAGACATTGAGAAGCTCTAATAGTGAGTGGCAAGCTTAGGTGATGAAGCTTTTGGATTCTTTCCCCTTCCAAGTATGACCACTAGATCTTATAGATAATAACTGGTGGCATTTGGAGGGAAAAGTCATTCCCTAATAGCTGGTGAAGCTCATAGAACTGAAATCCTGAACATGAGTAAGCAGCTCAACTAAGGCTGATAAAAAGAGAATAACAGGCTATTGGCAAAGACTCTGGGGGAGAGCTTCCATGGGGATAACAACTTTTTACTGCAAGTGGTTCGTTTGCCAGTGTTAGCACTATCAGTGCTATAAAACAGGAAGAAGTCCAAAGCTTTGCTTGTCAGCAAAAACCTTGTTTATTCAAAGGGCCACTCCACATTATGGTTTAAAAAAACCAAAAACCAGTGTTATCGCTCCTTGCCTCCTTGTGCTGAGGCACATTATGCTCACCCTCACTTGAGATGGTGCTGCTACCTCTGAGATTCCTTAGACTAGTTTTATGCTGTGTTTATCTATTCATTTAATGCATTTATATCCCTTTTCCTACCAGGAGCTCAAGATGCCTGGTCCACACTTGTTTGCTGTTATTGTCAGCAACAGCAAAATTGCTTTGATGCATTTTTATTTTTATTTTTATTTTAAAAAAAGAGAGAGTTCCATCCTTTCATCCCGGCCAAGAGAACCCAGCTAATCAGGGATCATCAAAGAATCTTGATGATGTCACACAGCACCATATAACCAGTTAGATTTGGCAGTATAGTGTCTACTCAAAGCCAAGTCAGAGTGAGAGCAATGCTTCCTAGAATTTGCTCCGAATTGGAAAACATTTTTGCCCAATTTTGAACTGCTACCAAAATGGGGAGGGGTTCATTAAGGGGTGATTTAGTGTGTGTGAACTGCACCCCTCCCTGTTTTGACTCAGTCCAACATTTGCCTTATGAAAAATTCAGTGAAACTCAAAGCTCCTGCAGGCTAACATCAATAAGATAAGCTGGCCCAATCCTGGGAGTATCTTCAATCCTTTGATTCCTTGGTGCTCATGTGTTATTCCACAGATCTGATCTGTAAATGTCAAAGACTGTGTGTGAAAAATGAATAAAGTTCTGTCTGACTTTAGGCCAAGAGTGGGGAACCCTTTTCATCCAGAAGACCCTATTTCCTCATGGCCAGCCTTGAGGAGAGATGCATACCGATGACGGACAAGAAAAGAGACCCAAAGTGGATAGAGCAAAAGATGTGATTTTATGCTTGCACAGCCATGCTTTAATTGCAGGCAGGCATAAACCAGAGATCTCTACAAACACCACCTCTCTCATTTATTTTGGCAAGAGTTTAAGGGCATATTCCAGTGAAGGGCATGTGCCTGAGTAGGGTGTGGCCTGGGAGAGGCCAGATACAAAGTCCTGGAGGGCTGCATCCAGCATCCCAGCCTGAGGTTCCTTGCTTCTGTTTTGGGGTCAGTTGGAGGTGAAAGTAGCTACAGTCAATGTACTAATATAAAGATGCAGTATGTCCTTGTGGGCCATGCGTCCAACCACCCACACACCCTTTGCTCAGGCTATAAACCAGTTGGTGGTGCTGTAGGAGGAGATCTCCTACTAGCAGGACTCCAGCAACGCAGCCAGTGTGAGAAACAATTTGCAGATAAATAAAAAGGATTTGCAAATATTGTACAGAATACATGTTTGCATCCACGCTGCTATTAAGTCCGTTCATATCGTATCAGCAAACATCATGTCAGCTTGGAGAGGTTCCTAGTTATTTCCCCCCCTTCTCTTCCCCCGTGAAATGTTTTTCAATGCCTGAGTGAATCAAAATGAATGTAAATGAGGTTTATTAAGTCAACCCCACACGGCGCTGCATTGTTGGCGTTTGTAGGCTGTGACAGGTTAGTTATTGCAGTTTGAGGGAAATGTCACCAGCACAGCAGTCTACAGGAGAAACTTTTTAAAAATTATAATAATACTAATACTGTGACACAGGGCTGCTGGCGCTCTCTAAGAAACATTTACACAACAAGAGCGAGAAGTGCAAGGGGAAGGCTAGCCTTGTAACACAGGGAGCAAAGGCCTTCAGCCCAATATGATGCCTCAGTGGTCTTTCCCCCTGTCACCCAGGAAGCCTCTCCGCTCTCCCACTCTCTTCCTTCTCAGCCATGATCTGGTGAAAGTGGTCCTGTTTTCCTATCTTGAAAAGCACTAAAGGGCTAAAGGAGGAAGTTGAAAAAGTGACACTCTCTCCCACTTCCTCTTTCAGCTCTATGTGCTTCTCAAGACCCCATTTAATTCCCCCGGATACATTTTTTTTTACCGTATACATTGGAAAAATGACCTGTGTACACTAATTCTTTCCTCTCTTTCTCTGATAGATCATTAGAGCTGTGCGGAAATGACCTTTCAAAATTCTCCACACTATTTCTGGGAAGAAAAAAATGAATAGACAATTCCCCAATTTTTCCCCAGTGTGTATGTGCTGGGTGTGGTAGGGAGAGATTCTCCAACCATTTCTCCAACTGCATTTTGTGTCGGAGGGGGTGGGGGGAGGTTTGCCATGTATGGTGGCCAAATTCTGAGAAAATTCTACAAAGTGTTGGCGGTGAATAGAGAAGAATAAAATTCTCCATAAATTTTCTCAGGGGGAAATAGAACCTTTCTCTCAGCTCTAAAATAATTCTGGTGGGTCACTGCTGTAAACAGGATACAGAGCTTTTGTACTGTTATTGTGAAGGTCATCAACTTCAATGGCTTCAAATGACGATTAGGCCAATTCATGTCCTACCAATGGGTACCAGCCACAACTTCTCCTGTTGGAGGCAGCATGCTTATGAATGCCAATTGCTGGGAACCACAATTAGGGAGGGTGCTGTTGCACTCAGGTCCAGTCTCCAGGCTTCCCATCAGCATCTGGTTGTTCACTGCGATGAGGCAGCCTCTTAGGTTCTTACATTCTTCATACTGCCATGAGACAATGGGCTCAGACTGCTCTGGGAACTACCACCAGCGCATGCCAATTTAGCTACCTGGAGTTATGGGGGCCTGACTGGTGTGTGGGTGTCTTTGTCTTTCTTTGGCCTGTCCTTTGATCCTGACTTCTGGCTTGTTTCGCCATCCTGCCTCTCAGTTGTTTCTTTCACCCTTACCAATGGTTTCATTCCATGCCTCCTGGGTTTCAGTTTTCCGCAGGCTGTTGCACAGTGTCCAGTCTTTACACACACACACACACACACACACACACACACACACACACACTTCTTGTTGGTTTCCTTCAGTTTCAGCTTCCTCTTCCCCCATACACTGCATCACCTTTCAAGTGCCTATCCCAGGAGTCAGCAGACGTTTTCAGCAGGGGGCCAGTCCACTGTCCCTCAGACCTTGTGGGGGGCCGGACTATATTGGAGGGGGGGTGAACTAATTCCTATGCCCCACAAATAGCCCAGAGATGCATTTTAAATAAAAGGACACATTCTACTCATGTAAAAACACGCTGATTCCTGGACTGCCCGTGGGCTGGATTTAGAAGGCGATAGGGCCAGATCCTAGTTTGCCTACCCATGGCCTATCCTATCCCTCCCTGTGCATGCATTCACAAGAACATGCAGGGACTTAAACTGAATAGTCACCCCCAGCCTTTTAAGGATGCCCACTTACCCCCCAACCTTCCTAAACTTTAAAAGTCTGAAGGGGGCTTGTAAGCAAGTTTGGCAGAATGCATTTATGGTCCGCCCCATGATCAGGAACCCTGTGCTTTGAGTGTACCGGATCCTGTGAAGGCTTGCAGGTGCATTCAGCCAGATGCACTTACAAGCACCCTTTTGTACAATTACAGCTGTTCCATCATAGCAGGTGCTGATGAGGTTTGCATTGGATTAAGCATTTTTTTTTTTAAAAAAAGGGGGGGGAACAGAAGAGCAAAATGCCACTTCCAAGGAAACAGTTTGCCACTGCAGCCCAAGCAGCTCAACAGGCCCCTGATTCCTGTTTCTGAAAGAACAATAGTTTGCAATTTATCTAGCAAAACACCCAAGACACTTAGCATATTTTAGCTAGGTCAATATTAGACAGAATATTTAGAAGATGTCATATGAGCCAGATGAAATTATTTGTCCCCTGCAGCTATCGCTCTGTGCGAAGGTGCTCTGGATTCATCAGCAAGGGGAGAGGAAATTTTGAGTTTGACAGAAACCCGTTCTGGTTTTGCATATTTATTCCTCCTTTAAATCATTTCCAAACCACTAAGCCATTTTACAAGGCCGAAGGAAAACATCAATTGCAATTATAGTGGAAAAACTCTTTGGAGGCGCAGCCCAGGAAGATGGAAAATGTACCCATCCATTTGTAGTTTTCACTAAGCACGTTGAAATATGACAGTCAGATCTCTAGAACACTCCATTTCCAGTTCCATTTGTTTGATGGAAGGTAGGTGAAATGACAGGGACTAGCAACATGAACAGAAGGAATTTTTCCCAAACACCTCAGTCAGGGGGGCTAACTGCACATTTAAAATTTGCATGCACCAGTGCTGCATGTGGGGGCTGGATGCATCTAGATAACTTGAATGATGTATAATGGAGCTGAAATTAACATTCTCCTGGGGTTTTTTGGTGCAAATATTGGGGTTTCAGGGGGATTAATGAAATGATGCCTGCTTCCCCCCCCCCAAAAAAAATCCCTCACTTCTTTCAGGGGCAAGAAGAGTCTATGTTATTTTGTGGGGCGGGGGACTTGGTGGCAATGTTGCCCCACTTTTTAAATTTTGTTTAAAAATACTAGTTTACTTCTACCATAAGCAGCAGTGGTAGAGTTTCAGTTGCTACCACAGCACAACATGCTCCTGGAATGAAGTCATAATGGCTTTGCCTTGAACAAACTCTAGATTTCAGATTTCTTCAGATACAGCATTGAGCTGAAATGTGAACATATGCAAGTCAATTGAATCCTAAGAGTGAACATATGTGTATGAACACTGAAGATGATGATGATGATTTCAAAATGGATTGAAGGTGAAGGATGCCTAAGTCCTTTTTTTAAAAAAAAGTGTCCACTTGCAATTTGCCTTCATCTCGAGTTTTCTCAGAACTTGGTCCAGCAGAGAGGATTGCTAATGTTTGCTTAGTGAATCTTCCGTGGTGCTCCATGGGCAAATAAACTCTCTGCCATAACTCAGGTCAAGCAAATTAAATTAGCTGCTAATTGGCTAATTGGCAAGAGGCTCTGCAAAGTAGCTAAGAGCAAATTCAGCAGGAAGGAAAGAAGGTCCCGTTTGCAAGCTGTGAGATTGTTCATTCTGAGGCCATTTGGACAGTAATGTCATGAACTGGGATGCAAATAGAGAGGGTAATGGCAGTGTCTGGTCAGGTGCCCACTTACGTCTCACCGAAAGAAGAGAACACAGATGTGCATAAAATCTGCATAAGCTGATTTGTATGCATTGATGCACACTTGAAAATAATATTACTATGGGTGATGTTATAAGAATTTTAAGGTCTTAGATATATAATAAATGTTCATAAATGTACCAAGCAAACACATACATAAATATATAAACCACATGTCTGGAGCAGCACAGGAATACAGGCCTAAAACTATTTTGACTCCCAAACTGACCAAATGTTTCTCTGCAAGGAGGGAGGGTGAGGGAATCTTCCCATTGTCTCAGGAATTATGTGATTACCATCTCAAAGGAATGGCCAGACTACCAGGAAAGGCAATCAGATAAGGCATTATCAGATAACCTGGCAGACAGGAGATAAACAAAGCACTCAGATTTCTATTGTAGACCGCCTTTTCTATGATGTAGGTATGATGTATCTGGGGGGTGGTCTTGGGCTACACTCCTTCTGTGATGTATGTATGATGTTTCTGGGGGTGGTCTTGAGCTCCAGGGCAGGGAATTTCAAAATGTCTATATAAGGGGAGGCACACCTTTGTTCTGGGTCCTCCTCTGCTCTCCTGCATGTGAGGGAGCACCCTGTTGCAACCGTTTAATAAAGATCAGGCTTACTAGCTGCTTTGCTTCTCAATATTCTCTGGTTGGCCTTTGTTATTTTCTCTTGCCGGTGGAGAACCTACAAAGGACTCTATAAGGGCTCTTGTATACCCCATAAGGGAATAAGGGAGATTTTGTTTACAACAGGTGAGATTCAACATAACATTACTGCATGTAGTTTGAGAGTTTGACATGGTATGCTCTTTACAGATATCTTCTCGTACTCCAGTAGCAAAGTAAACAGCATTAGATGGCTTGTGTTAACCAGACTATGAGGATTTTCCACAAAAACCGCACCACTGTGTTTTCTGTGGGTCCTGGTTGTATAGGCTTTACAATATGATTCAAGCTACTTTAAGAAAGGTCTTTATTTTAAGAAAATAAACAAACAGTATATGAAACAATATTTACATAACAAAAAACAATATGAAAGCAGTGAGAGCACAGAGAGAGAGAGAGAGAATAGTGGTATCTGTAATAAGCATCAGCACATTTCAAAAAATGTGGGGGTTTTTTGTTTTTGTTTTGTTAGGATTCCACAGCACTGTAGCTCACCTTTCATTAAAGATTCCCTCTGAGTTGTCCCAACAGAGGAGAGGAGAAGGCAGGAGAATCTTTCCTGACATAAAGTTAGGGAGGTCCTCAATATTCTTACAAGATCACATTCAAAAACCCAATCATGAGGCAAAGATGAATAAGCAAACCGTTTAGATTGCAATAATTTATGAAGTTCATTATAACTGAGTTAAATGCTGCAGGTGCAAAGACTACTGGGAACATAATATCAGTCCCTTTTTCTCCAATATCCATGACAAATTGATTTTGTTGTGTAAGTAGCAGCACAAGTGCCATAACACTGAACTGTCACAAAGTTTAGTAGTAATCGTAGTTGCAGTAGGTGTTTTACTACATGTTTCCTAAACACAAGAGACCCATTCGGAACATCACATATCAAAAACCCTGTTGCCCAAATGGTCTGTTGCCCAGGGGCTGGGTGCTCCAACTGAAAAATGCAGGGGGGGTGTATATTTGAGTAATTTGTGCATGAATTGCATATATTAGTGAGAAGAACTTACAAAAATGCATTATACTAAGGTAAATTGTGTGAGAGAGCATGAAAATGTGTACAAACTTTTGTGGCAACTTTGTTGTTATTATTTTCCAAAACTTTTGCAATAATAATAATAATAATAATAATAATAATAATAATAATAATAATAAATTTATTATTTATACCCCATCCATCTGGCTGGGTTTCTCCAGCCACTCTGGGTGGCTCCCACAAGGATATTAAACAGAATAAAACTTAAAATATTAAAAAATTGCCTAAATAGGGCTGCCTTCAGATGTCTTAGAAAAGTCAGATAGTTGTTTATTACCTTGACATCTGGTGGGAGGGCGTCCACAAGGTGGGTGCCACTACTGAGAAGGTCCTCTGCCTGGTTCCCTGCAACCTCACTTCTCACAGTGAGGGTACCGCCAGAAGGCCCTCAGTGCTGGACCTCAGTGTCCGGGCTGAACAATGTATGTGAAGACATTCCTTCAGGTATACTGGGCCGAGGCCGTTTAGGGCTTTAAAGGTCAGCACCAACACTTTGAATTGTGCTCCGAAATGTACTGGGAGTCAATGTAGGTCTTTCAGGACTGGTGTCATGTGGTCTTGGCAACCACTCCCAGTCTAGCTGCCGCATTCTGGATTAGTTGCAGTTTCCGGGTCACCTTCAAAGGTAGCCCCACACAGAGCGCATGGCAGTAGTCCAAGCAGGATATAACTAGAGCATGCACCACTTTGGCAAGACAGTCCACGGGCAGGTAGGGTCTCAGCCTGCGTACCAGATGGAGCTGGTAAACAGCTGCCCTGCACACAGAATTGACCTGCGCCTCCATGGACAGCTGTGAGTCCAAAATGACTCCCAGGCTGCACACCTGGTCCTTCAGGGGCACAGTTACCCCATTCAGGACCAGGAAGTCTCCCACACACACACACACTCACCCCCTGTCCCCCAAGAACAGTAGTTCTGTCTTGTCAGGATTCAACCTCAATCTGTTAGCTGCCATCCATCCTACAACCATCTCCAGACACTCACACAGGATGTTCACCGCCTTCACTGGTTCTGATTTGAAAGAGATGTTGAGCATACTGATGAACACCCAGCCCAACCCCCCTGATGATCTCTCCCAAACTGAGTTTAAGAACAAGAAGAAGAAAAAAGAGAAACAGAAATTGAGATTTGCCCATTGTCATTGGGGAAATCAGAGTAACCAGGATGGCATGATGGTGCTACATTTATCTAACAATATCAATTCAAGAATAAACAGTATTTCCAATGCAGGTGAAACCATCATTGAAAAATTGCCAAGACAGAAGCGAGCTGCTGAAAATGTTCAACCCAAAGTGGATATAGCCATTCACAAGGACACTTACAGGATTCCTGTTTGAGGCTGCCATGTATCCCTTATTTTAATAATGAGCCCCACAATGCAGAATGTTACCTACATTTGAAATGATCATCTGGCAGCACTATTCTGGTTACGGGAGGCATTTAAAATTGACCATTGTAAAGCAAGCCAATTAATTTCTGCATATCATCCACTGTGAAAATGACAAAAACTACGTATTCAGTTAGATTAGATTACAATTTTGCAGCCCTATAAATTCAATCCCTGTTTCTGTGGTTATAAAGCTAAGGAGCTTTTCTTAACAGTTTCCCTTAACCCGCTGATGTGTTTCACTTCAGTTGTATGTCACTGTGCTGACTCCAGATGGCGTTCTAACCACCAAAATTCCAACAGCAAGCACTGAAAAGTATCTGTTGGCTGGCATGTTTGTATTTAAAGTCCCCTTAAGAAGGTTGAAGAGTTTTCTTCAAACACAGAGTCATGAGTTTGCAAACAGGCAACTTCTGAAGCCAGATATTCCACCCCACAGGCAAACTCTGTCCTTCACTTTCCAGCAAATGGCAAAAAACAAAAAACTCCGGGTTAAATTCTGCTCAGAGTAGACCTAGAGCAATTAATGGACCTGAGTTACTAAAGTCTCTTAATGTAAATGGGTCTACTCTGAGTATGGCTAATGGGAAGCCTTAAAGCAAGTATCCCTAAACTCGGCCCTCTAGATGTTTTAGGACTACAGTTCCCATCATCCCTGACCACTGGTCCTGTTAACTAGGGATGATGGGAGTTGTAGTCCCAACACTTCTGGAGGGCCGAGTTTGGGGATGCTTGCTTTAAAGGCTGGCTTGGCCTTTTAAGTAGCAGTGAAGTGTTGTGTTAACTTGCGTGAGTCTGCCTAACATAGTACAGTCACTTAAGTCAATGTGAAACCAAATATTTTAGGGATAGACACAGCATTCTGAGGTCAGACTTGTATCCGATTTGAGCTGGCAGTGACTGCGCGAAGGTTTCTGGATACCAGCAGATCCCTCTGATTCCTCAGCAAATCAAATTACCCTCAAAGACATTGGCAGCCCCCTAATCTAAATAGCACTTTCAAACCCAGAGGTGTCATTTAGGCCAGAGTGTAAAACCCAAACAAATAGGTTTGTTGCTGTTGTTGTTTTGTTGATTTGTTAGTTAGTTTGTTAGTTTGTGAAGGAAGGATTAGTTGGGATGGCATTTTTCACACTTTTCCATCTGGTACGCAAGCTGAGACCCTACCTGCTTGCTGACTGCCCGCAGAGTGGTGCATGCTCTAGTTATCTCCCGCATGGACTACTGCAATGCGCTCTACGTGGGGCTACCTTTGAAGGTGACCCAGAAACTGCAATTAATCCAGAATGCGGCAGCTAGACTGGTGACTAGGAGTGGCCGCCGGGACCACATAACACCAGTCCTGAGAGATCTGCATTGGCTCCAAGTACGTTTCCGAGCACAATTCAAAGTGTTGGTGCTGACCTTTAAAGCCCTAAACGGCCTCAGTCCAGTATACCTGAAGGAGCGTCTCCACCCCCATTGTTCTGCCCGGACACTGAGGTCCAGCGCTGAGGGCCTTCTGGTGGTTCCCTCATTGTGAGAAGTGAGGTTACAGGGAACCAGACAGAGGGCCTTCTCGGTAGTGGCACCCACTCTGTGGGATGCCCTCCCATCAGATGTCAAGGAAATAAGCAGCTATCCTACTTTTAAAAGACATCTGAAGGCAGCCCTGTTTAGGGAAGTTTTTACTATTTAATGCTATATTGTTTTTAACACTCGATTGGGAGCCGCCCAGAGTGGCTGGGGAAACTCAGCCAGATGGGAAGGTTATAAATAATAAATTATTTTGTTGTTGTTGTTGTTGTTGTTAACCAGTACAGTTAGACTACATTCACTCCATACATTTAGTGCACTATGATATCATTTTAAATAATAATGGCTTTCCCCAAGGAATCCTGGGAGCTGTAGTTTGTTATGGGTGCTGGGAGTTGTCTATTCCTGTCCCAGAGCCACAATTCCCAGAGTTCCCTGTAAAGAGGGATTGTTAAACCACTCTGGGAATCAAGCCACACAAAATAATATTTCCTTCCATTGCAAAACCAAAATGGCCATAACATATTGTATGTAATTATTTGTATGTTTAGCAAAATTGGTTTTAAAAAAATGTTTTAAAAACCATCATTCATTGTCAAGATCACGGGGTAAGATCAGAATTAGAAAAATTCTGTGAATATAAGTGCAACATTGAGATTTTCAGGAGAGAAAAAAATTCCATCTGTAAATGTTCTTCCCCAGCAAGCAAGGCTTCGCTATTCATTTGCCTTTACTCCTGTGTCTGAAAATATTATCAGATGAAGCGCTTGTTTCAGCCATATTTTCAATCAGCCCCATATTGTTGCTTATCTTATTGTCCTCCTCTTAATGCCCTCCTTACTTTGAATTTTTCATGGATGCTACACCACTGTTTCAGCTAAAGTTTGCAGCAGGGGGAAAGGGAGAGGAGGGGGTGGAATGAAAGCATGTGAAAGGTTCCCAATTGCCATAGCCACCATTCCTAATTCTTTTCTCCGAGCAGAAAATCATTCTTCCACTGATCTCACTTGTGGTCAGAGCTCTGAACAGGCCCATCCGTCAGCAGGCTGATTTGGTTCAGCAGGTGTTGGTTGTGCAATCACTCATTTGAGGCTAATCGGCTGGCGGCTGTCAAGGGTTATGGAGTATTTATTGAGTTTATGTCAGGTCCAGATGACCAATAGTTGGCAGCCGCTGGATTCCCATTGACATTGATGATATTGCTGAATTAAACGGGGGATGTCGACCGAACTTGCTCAGAGCTAGGAATGGAGCCCACAGAAACACAATGCATATGACTGCAAGGGCTCTTTATTCCTTCTCTTACACCCCCCTTTCCTCTTTGGCTCCCTTAAATAAAATATTATTATTTTCATGGAAACATCAGAGGAGAAGCTGTGAATCGAGTGCCCATGAAATATTTAGTGAGAGAAACCGAGTCAACTGATGGGAATGAGACTTGTGTCTCTTCAACAGATTTACTGCCCATTTGCTGGCTGGTGATTGAGGAATTTCCTGGCTGATCTTTAGAAAGGAGCCCAGGGATGACAAATTGAGTCATTATTGCTCATGCGGGGGGGGGCAAATCACATGCACCCCTCCTATGTGTTTCAGATCAGGGCTAGGCAGGAGCCAAATACACATGTGTCATTTGGTAGACCCTACCAGTCTGCTAATTTAATCAGCAGGGAGTGGGTTGATCCTCTGTAATCCTGCAAAAGGGTTCTATAGAGCATCTTTGAACTGAGGAAAATTGAAATAAACATGAATGCTCATTATGATCGTTACAGGACTGCATTGCCTCCCAAGCACAGTAATTCTGTTCATTTTGCTTTTATAATCTTCCTATGCAGAAATAATCTGTTTTGCCTTGTTGTCTTTTTCACTCTTGTTTTTCATATTGGCTACCACAAGACATAGTGATGAGCCACCATCTTGGACAGTTTTAAAGGGGATTAAACATATTGATGGAGGATAAGGCTTTCAGTTGTGGCTAAATGCCTCAAGTATCAGGCAGGATATGCCTCTGAATGTCAGTTGTTAGGGATCACAAGCGACAAGGCCGCTTTTGTGCTTGTGGAC
The DNA here is from genome assembly GCF_964234715.1 of Podarcis melisellensis. Taxonomy (NCBI): domain Eukaryota; kingdom Metazoa; phylum Chordata; class Lepidosauria; order Squamata; family Lacertidae; genus Podarcis; species Podarcis melisellensis. The sequence continues at coordinate 9,204,534 of NC_138532.1, forward strand.
TTCCCATAGACATCTAGTTGGCCTTGTTGAGATCAGCATGCTAGACTAGATGTGCTTTGACCTGATCCAACAAGGCTCTTCTTGCCATCTCTCTCTCTCTCTCATTCATCCAGGCTTATTCCATGGTATACATTACCGGTCTGCTGTTATGCTTTTTGTGATCATCTACAGCAATCCATTCAACTGTAACAATAATTGAAATTATTTTTTTGAGGAGACGGTAGAAGAAGACTGGAAAAAAATCAAGATTTATTTGCAAAAACATTGTAAACTGTATGAATGTTAAGCAGGATGCTTGATTATAAACAATTTGGCATCATTAAAATAGATGAAGTGAATTAGGAAGATAAGTTAAAATGTAAGAAAAAACAAATTTTTTTGGATAATTATTTAAATTTAATTTTTCAAGGAGTATAACTAAGGTATCTAAAATTTGAGATATAACATGGAAAATCAGACAGTAAGGATGGAAGTAAGGTGATAAACTGCTGGTTTAATTTTATAACGTGGAAGGTAGGAGCGGGAGATGTGAGGAGGTCCTAAGGAGATAAGAAAATATGTCATGTTATGTAATAATTTTGTTTGTTTTTTTATATTGTAACTTAAAAATTTCAATAAATATTATTTAAAAAAATGAAATTATTTTTGTCACTTTGAGATGATTCTATAACATGCACTGCAGCTAAAAGAGGGGAAGAACACAGAGGTTTTAAACCAAGGAGGAGCTGCTTTGAAATACACTGATGGGACTTCCCATCCATAAGATCAGTGTGACCAAAGAACAGAGATGGGGAAATGATGGAGCTGGGCTGTTGTATTTGTGCATCCGTGGACTTCCCACAGGATATTGGCTGGCCACTATTAGAATAGGATATTGGACTAGATTGGTCTTTGGTCTGATCCATCAGGACTTCCTTTTCTTATGTTCAAATTCCACTTACTACTCTGGGGAAGTTTTTACACAATCTGAGATGTGTCAAATGTTTGATGGAAAAGGTAGTTTTGGAAGATGTTGTCTTGCTTTTCAGGCAGACAGGTAAGATTTAAGAATGGGCATTTAAAAATATAAATCTTGGTATATATTTGTATTTTCTTTAAGCACATTGTGTAGGCTGGGTTTTCGATTGCAAGGCTAACCCTCTGGTCTACAGAGTCCAGTGGCTGTCATCCGTACCTGCCAAAGCCCAGATAATGGTGGGGAAGAGGAGGGAGTTGAAGCAGAACAAAGGCTTTTGGCAAATGATGGAGTTAGATCGCAGACATGATTAAATGCAGAGGAGAAGCCACAATTTGAATACCTGTTTACATGGAGGATAACAGATGGCCACCCCATTGACTGCAAGGCTATTACTCACTTGCAGGTCTCTGATGACACCATAAAGCATGAGAGACAGTCTTCAGAAGGCTGACAGAGCCACAGAAGCTGGGCCCTGAGGATGATTTATGAGACTTGCTCTACAGCTATGTAATCTATTGTTTTATATTGCATATGCTGCAATGAGGAATTATTGTATAAAACATCATTTTGAGGCCCCAGTTGTCAAGGAAGGGAGCCAAGTTCCCGTTGCAGAGTGCAAAATTTAGGATTTGGGAAGCGAAAATGTATGATAACATTTGTATGAATGATTTTGGGGTAGGGATGAAATGCACATGGTCTCTGGGTTGTAATAGACTGAGAGCCAGTGTGGTGTAGTGGTTAAGAGCGGTAGACTCGTAATCTGGTGAACCGGGTTGGCACCTCCGCTCCTCCACATGCAGCTGCTGGGTGACCTTGGGCCAATCACACTTCTCTGAAGTCTCTCAGCCTCACTCACCCCACAGAGTGTTTGTTGTGAGGGAGGAAGGGAAAGGAGATTGTTAGCCACTTTGAGACTCCTTTGGATTTGATATCCCGCTTTATCACTACC